>NC_136069.1:414546680-415831213 GCF_964261635.1 Lissotriton helveticus
TTATTCTACATGTAGTACGTGATGAAGAATATGAAATGACCATTAAATACAGTATTTCTCTAACGTGGAGACGTGAAGGCTAGACAATGACGGAAACTATTGATGCGGTTCAGTAGCTTAGGAATGCAGAGAAGGAGGACTGAACTGATAACTGGAACTATAACATACTCTTGGCAGACTCAGAGGCTGAGCCAGGCTGAACCGGGCACTGTGAGGCAGGAAGTAAGTGAAGGGTCGAGGATACAGGTGGGGGCTGTATCGCTCCTCAGCGAGGCTTTAGGAGACAGGAGCTGAATCTGATGTCCGGGCCCTTTTGAGGCCTAGAAACGGGGACTTTACAATGAAATAACGTGCATACTGAGAAACGTGGCAACGTAACTTTACATAGGCCTGATATTCGTAGTATTCACGAGGACTAGAAACTGGCATATTAGAGATGGACACAACTATAATTGCGTCATTAATCGAACATGGGGAATGCATATGCATATTTAATCATGCACACATAACATATGATGGATGACACGTAGGGACACAGAACATGGCAAAATTTACTTTTCCACATTCCCTCCTTGTCACTACGTTTCCATCAGGAAACATCAATATTCATGATACCATCTATCATTTCATACAGTATCATTTGCTCGTCTCGAATTATCCTGGAACGGGATTTAGAACGGGGCTTGGGACTAGGAATACAAGAGGTAGCACAAATGCCGCAAATCGCAGGGCCACATTGTATACAGAGACAGCAGCTGAATATGATCGCTACTGCAATACCTAGGAAGGACAATATTTTCCATCCCCATGCGGAAATTATATTCCAGAACCAACCGGACCATGTCCAGGTGCCTGGATCTTGGTGTATCAGATGGGCAATTTTATGGAGTCTGGTTATAGCTGAATAAACAGACGGCGCGTTATTTGGAATGAAAATGCAGCAACTAGATCCGATGACTCTACAGGCCCCGCCCCTATCGGCCAGTATGACGTCAAGGACGAGACGATTCTGTAAAACGACAAATCTCATAGCAGATTGCTCTTCAGTTAAATTACCTAGAGCAGAAGCAGTCTCGTTGACTACTGCTTCAAGGGTTCTGGTTAACCTACGGATTAGCTTACTATTCTGGATAGGTCCTATAAAGAAAAAGAAACCTCTGTTGAAATCTGTATACTGTTCTAGAGCAGTTTCAGTATAATCGACAATTGGGGACTCCCTTCTATGTCTAACGTGTACTAGATGTGTGTTTCTATGATAATCAGGTGGGGCTAGGAAAACTGGTGGCAGTAGGAAGGCAATGTAACAGGTTCCCTCCCAACCGAGGGGCAGACGAACATATGCAGTTTGACCACAAATAAAATAAGAATGACGTGAAGCTTTGAAAATAGATTTCCCACTGTCACTATACTTGACAATAGTAGTACAATCACTATGTCCTACATGTACGGAACCATTATTTCGGACACATAATTCACCTCTGACTGGCAGTACTGAAATAGCAGGTAAGTCTGGAGTAGTATCAGACTGAACATTCAAGACCATGAAATTCGAAGAATAATTACCTAAATTATACACTTCATTTTCTAGATCTAACCCTGTTCTGTGGGGAAGACCTTGCTTGTCTGGAAAACATGTATTGTTAAGAAAAGACATATCTGTTGAGGATGACGTTAACGTGGACCATGCTCCACACGAACCATTATGTGAGAATGGATAAGGAAAAAGTGGCAGAACTCCCTTCGGTGTCTGGAAAGGGGGGAGTCGACCACACACCCAACAATTAGTGGCATTGCTGGTCTGAAGTGAGTAATGTAACATGCGGATGAATGAGTTATTTCGCATAGCGAGGCGGTAAGAGAGTTCATGAGGAGGCAGATCACTAAACGTGTGCTCTACTGTAGCATAAGCAGACTTATTTACATGAAGAACTGGGAAATACAAGAAAAATGCATAACTGGTGCAGGAAATCATAATGCTGAGAAACAATATGAAACATAGAAAAACGATACATCGAATTGAGTTTTGACTAACTCTCTCACTATGGGGGTCTATTTTATACATGTCAGAAACAGTCTAACCGTTTCACCTAGGGGAGGACTTAGACAATCAAACTGGCTGACTTATTTTACTAGACCTTAACTTGAGTTTATACTCCTGTTGCGGAGTTTTCTCTAACAGGGGAGGGTTTGTAGCAATGTCTTTTGCGGGACAGTCCTTGAGAACAATATTTTGGCAATCCTTCAAATCCTGGGAAATGTTCTTTAAGACGGGTTTCAGTCCATTAAATTGTTTTACATGAGAAAGGTGCACCCAGCCTTTGCGACCTTCCAACTTCACGGCTGTACGGGTGGTGAGGAGGACCTGTCGGGGCTCTTTCCAGCGAGGCTCCAGCGGACTTGATCTGTCGAAATTCCTCACCAATACCATGGATCCTGGAACGATTTCATGCGGTGCCACCTCGGTATTGTCTGGAAATGCGGCGGCAACCTGTGAACGACATGAGTTGAGGGCAGACATCAAGGAAGCTAGGTAATCTGTCAGCATATTACTTGAAACATCGGTAATACTTCGGGGTCTAGGAGTACCCCACATGTTAGGGGGGCGGCCGAAAACGACCTCATACGGGGACAGACCTGATCTGGAATGTGCGACCATGCGCATATAAAATAAAGCGACTGGCAGAGCTACTAGCCAGTCCACACCTTTTTCTTTGCATACTTTGGCGATACGGATTTTCAGAGTCTGATTATGTCTCTCTACAAGACCGGCTGCTTCAGGATGGCGTACACAATGAAACTTCCACTGGTACCCTAACAACAGGGAAACATGCTTCATGAGTTCAGATGAGAATGGCTGGCCGTTGTCAGAATATACGACTCTAGGGAGTCCATAACGGGGGAAGAACTCACGAACCAACTGCTTAGCAGTGGTCGCGGCTGTGTAATCTGGGACTGGATATGCTTCTGTCCACCTGGACAAAGCGCATACAACTACAAGGACATACTTGAAACCTCGACATCGCTCCATCTGAATATAATCCATCTGGAGGACTTCAAAAGGGTGGTCAGGGGGCTGGAATCCACCTTGTTCCACCGGGACACTTTTACCTGGATTAAACTGACAACATATCATACAGGTACGGACTTTCTGCTTGGCTGCAGCTCGTAAATGCTTGTTGAACCAAATGTTCTGGATACTGTCTAACATAGCTTTTTCTCCTAAATGTGCTGGACTATGTGCGGTATTAATAATGACTTGAACCATAGAGTCGGGGAGAAACCATGTGGCTCTACCCTTTGTTAACCATCCTTGATCTGTCTGGACCCCTCCTTGTTCGGACCATTTCTTGATTTCTTCGGGAGTAGCATGTAACTGGATATCTATGACATCTTGAGTAGGGTCCTTAACTGTCATGCATGTGGTCGGATCTGGAGTATGTGTCTGATTAACTGGAATGTCTGGAGTCTGTGCTGTGAGCTTGGCTGTGCGATCTGCTAGATCGTTACCTTGAGAAATGGTGTCAGTAACTTTCGTATGTGCTTTGCGCTTCATGATAGCGATAGATGTCGGTAAATGTATGGCATCTAACATAGCTTGAATAAGGAGACCATGCTGAATCTTGGTTCCATGAGAAGTCATGAAACCTCTCTCCTGCCAGAGCACTCCGAAGTCGTGTACAACTCCAAATGCGTAACGTGAATCTGTGTAAACATTAACTTTCAAGTTCTTGGCGTGTATGCAGGCTTGTGTCAGAGCAACTAGCTCTGCTGCTTGAGCGGACAGGGTATCAATACGGTGTGTTTCAATAACTTCAGTGTCAGTAGTCACTGCATACGCGGCGACTAGTTCTCCTGTACTTGTTCTCATACATGAACCATCCACATAAAGTGTCAGGTCGGGGTCTGGTAACGGAGTATCTGTCAGATCTTGTCTTGGCTTTGTCGTAATGTTAACTACTTCCACGCAATCATGTGTGGCTGGATTTGAATTAACTGATGGTAACAGTGTAGCAGGATTCAGGATGTTGCAGCGTCTGATTTCTATGTGTGGCTGGAACAGTGTCAATTCATAACCTGTTAAACGTGCAATTGTCAAGTGCTGAGTTTGTGTTCGGTTTAAAAGAACTTCCACGGAATGTGGAACTTGTACTGTCAAGGAGTGTCCTAAGACTATGGAATCACTTTGTCTGATAGCTAGTGCTGTGGCTGCAACTGACTTGAGGCACGCAGGCAGAGCCTGGGCTACAGGATCTAATGTGCTCGAAAAATAAGCACAAGGCTTGTATTGTCCTGCTTGATCTTGTGTGAGAACAGATAATGCTGTACCTTCGCGTTCAGTAACGAAAAGTGTAAAAGGCTTACTGTAGTTCGGTGTCGCTAGAACTGGAGCTTGGCATAGGGCTTTCTTTAACTCATTGAAACTAAGTGTATGTTCAGATGTCCAAGGGAGGACAGTCGATACGGCTGCCTCCTGTGTCGTTAACTGTATCAGTGGCTTGGCTAGAAATGCATACTGAGGAATCCATTGTCTGCAGTAAGAAGTAAGGCCAATAAAAGCACGTACCTCCTTCTGGGTCTTGGGCTGAGGAAGACTCGCTATTAACTGGATACGGTCTGGTGTCAACTGTCTACCCCTCTTGGACAGTAAGTGTCCTAAGTAGACCACTTGCTGGACACAGAATTGAAGCTTAGAAGGGGACACCTTGTGCCCCATCTCGGCTAGGAAATACAGAACTGTCAGTGATGCTCGCTCGCAAGCACGTTCAGAACGGGCTGTGATCAGGAGATCATCGACATACTGGAGCAGGGCAGTGTCAGTTGGCATGTGAATGTTGTCTAGTTGTCTCTTGAGTGCTTGACTGTAAATACTAGGACTTTCTGTGAAACCTTGAGGAGCGCGTGTGAACATATAGCTCCTTCCATTTAAACAAAATCCGAAAAGGAACTGGCTGTCTGGATGAATAGGAACACTGAAAAATGCGTTCTTGAGGTCTATGACAGTGAAGAACGTGGCTTCGGAATCAATGGCCGTTAATAGGGAAGAGATGTCTGGGACAACTGGGTACTGCGGAATAATACATTTATTAAGCTCTCGTAGGTCAATCACTAATCGATATACTGGGGGTGCATTTGGATCAGTACGTTTCATGACTGGAATGATCGGAGAATTACATACATTGGAGTCAGTTTCTACAACCACTCCTTGAGCCATGAGCTCGTCAATAATTTTGGATAAGGCTGCTACAGCCTCAGGTGGCAATCTGTACTGTCTGATTCGTGGTAACACTACACCTGGCTTGAGAGTCACACGATAGGGTGTGATTTGCATGTAACCTACATCAGTTGGACCTTGCGCCCATAAGTGCTGCGGGACATTAGACAGTCTTGAATCAAAATCTCGTAATACATAGTGACCCTTAAAGTCACGTAGGAACAATCGTATTCCCTCTGGGGAACAGCATATAACTGCACCTAACTCTTTCAGTGTTTTAATGCCTAATAGATTTTCTGGACATGACTTAGTAAGTAACAGATCAGTAGTGCGGGACAATGGACCTACTTCTAGAGAAACTGGTTTTGAAATCTCATTTACGATAGGTTTTCCTGAAAATCCAAGGGAAACATTTCTTGAGCCTGAGAGCGGAGCCCCTGGAACTTCGGCGTGACTAATTGTGGTCCTACTTGCCCCTGTATCGATCAAAAACTTTCTGTCTTTCCCTAATACTTGACTATGAACATAGGGACCTTCTTGATCTACAGGTATCTCGATGAGAGGCAAGCCTACCTCCCTCTCTAGGCTGTTTCATGAATACTGCTGGTACTCTGGATACTCAGACTGTGCATACTGGTACATCTGCTGTGTGACATGCTGTGTTGCAGCGATAGGCTGCGGAGCTGTAACTGTCTGTGGCGCATTCTGTGGCTGAGGAATCTGTGAAACTTGTTCTTGTCTAGGCAGACGTGGTCTTTCTTTAGTCTTACCAGTAGCTATGTTGTGTTTCAGAACTGCACACTCATTTATAAAATGACCTGGCTGTTTACAATAATTGCAGTTCCCTTTAACGGGAGCTGCAGGATGACTGGCTTGATTCGGACCCCTCTTCTGACTGTCTTGAGGAACAGATTGTGCAACTAGTACTTTCATCTTCGTGTCTTTCATACGTTTTCTTTCGTGTTCTTGTTCTTCTCTGATTCTATTCTGGTGGTATTGAAGCATCTGCAACATCTGGGACGGGGTATTAGCTTGCCAGGTACTTTCGACTTTCAAAACTCGATTTTTAATTTGTGGGCTTGAATTCTCGACTAATTTAGTAACAAAAAGGTGAGGGTATGACTCACTACTTGTCTTGAGGCCACTGTTGATGCTAAAACATTTTTCAAATCTAGAATAAAAATCACTAATATCTTCGTCTTGTTTCTGTTTACAGGCTGAGATTGCATCCCAGTCTTCTTTTCTAGTTGTCAATAATCTGGGTAAAACTTGTATTAATAATTCCGGTAATTCTTTACATTTATCTCCAAGACCGGTACCTGGTACTCGTGCCTTATCTTCAGCTTCTAGAACTGCCCAATCGATCTTTTTCTCCCCCACCTCCCATTCTTTTTCCTTGAGCTTTTCATACACCCCTGCGGGCAGCAGAACCTTTAACATTTTAATTATATCTGGATACGTGTATTCTCCCATACGGAGCATGTCTTTTAATTCTCTATGGAACCCTGCTGGATCTTTGTCATGACAGGGAATTAATTTCTTCATCTCGAGGAGTTCCATCTTTGTAATCGGAGTGTAAACAAACACTCGTTCTAGTTCGCCACCCGTTCCTCTGACTGGGTGGACTTCTCGTAACGGATTCTGTCTCTCCATGTAAAATGGTTTACCTTCTGGGGGTGAGGCAGGAACAAAATGCGGATTCAAAAACGTTCTATATTTGTGACGCTGTTCTAGAATGACACTAATTAAATCGGTACCTAGACCTCTCCATCTATACTGGAGTAACTCGTTCAGGACATCATGTAACGGGCCTGGATCAGAGTGCTGACCCTCATACAATGTAATGAGGTGCTGAATCATATACATACCCACCAGTCGTTGTTCGGCTGGGGGCATTTTCAGAAACATCTGTGCCACTATTTCGTCTGGAAAAGTGGTAGAATCAGTAATCCATCGGACTGCTGATCGGGCTAGTTCTTGTTCATGCATGGTACTTAACTCACTGTAACCGATTCGTGATTTCAGAATGTGATCGGTAGCTTGGAATACTTGTTCTAGAGAACCTTGTTCTGGTGCTGGAGAATGAAAAATAGACTTGTGTTCTAGGCGTAAATGGCGATCTGGAAATCTAGATTTTCCTACATACGCTATTCTGGCGGGATTCTCGTCGTCTAACTCTTCAGGATCGGAGTTACTTTCTTTCTCGCTTACTTGTGCTTCTTTACGCTGTTCGTGTAATTTTATTATTTCTTTACGGATTTTCTTGTACATACTCTCCATAGCACCGACGGTCTTGTGCTTACCCTCGGCTATATTATCACTCCACCTTGTCAGGGTTCTCATTTCAGCCGGATCTTTAGACGGGTAATCTTGTTCTCTTATTAGACAATTGATCAGAAACTTTAATATCATGAGCTGGATCTCGGCTTTCCTTTGAGACATGGCCTCGCTAATACTTTCTGGATCATCCCCTGTACGGATGAAACGATATATTCTGTCTAGATCTTCTTTCATATTCGGTAAGGTGACTAGATACTCGGCCACCTTTCTTACGCGGAATGAATATAAAACCATATTATCCTCGCCTGGGACTGGATCATAGCCGCATTCGGCAAGGGATTTTCTTATTTCTGCTACAGTCTGATGTCTGGGCGTACGCTGTGACGCTTGTGCATGTAATTCGGCTGTCGTTAAACGCTTGTGTGGCGGCGGGGTTTGAGGAGTACCTCCCCCTGCGGCCCCTAAACTAGAGTCGTCTACTGAGGCTCTTCGTCCTGGCAGAGTGGGAAATGGAAATGCAGGCTGGACTTGTATGGCGGGCTGGACCGGGGGTACCGTAACAGGTACTCCGGTGTCTGGAGGAGCGGGAAGTGCCTGATTTACAGGGACTGGCGGAGCGCGAACAGGATTTGCATATTCTGGGACTGTGTCGTCCAAATAGGACGAAATAAAAATATCAGCTGCGGTCTGTTTGTGACGTAGCTTGGTCGGAACTAATGGTGGCGGGAAATTACTGGATGCCTCTGGGGTCGCTTTTGGCAAGCCCTCGGCAAGGAGAGGATACATACCCCTAATAAGGGCATGCCTCTGTCTGTCTGACTGTTCGGCTTTGACTTGTTCACCTATCTCGATTAGTTCTTTTTCTTGTGCTCGTTCTAAGGATTCTCTACTTAATTCTGACTTTCTGATTTCCTTTTCAGTTCTTTTTTGAGCTTCTTTGCGCCATAACTCGATGGCATCTTTCTGTGACTGTCTGGCTTTCTTTTTCCATAATGCTTCTTCTACTCGCATGATGCATTCGGCATCCCATGTACCCGATACGGGCCATCTATACTTTTCTTCTAACTGTTTGGTATACTCTACCCATAAATCTAGATACAATATGGCGCTTATGCCATGCTTCTGATACATAAAATGACCTGGACTGTCCCTAGGCGGAACTGGAACTGCTGCTTCCAGCAGACCCTTTCTGGTTTTTAGCTGACGTAATTTCGAAAAGAGCGGCATGACTGAACTATAATCTAGACACAATACAATACACAATAAACACGATACTTATTCCCCATTCATACCACGACATTAAAATACATGAAGAACATTTAAAAATAACAGTTCGAACAGAATACTACCTGGAATACGGAACACAGAATACATGAATTTTCTCGAGAACAGAACTGACTAGAACAGGAACTAGATGCACTGCTGAAACAGTACGAAACTTACCGGTCTCATAAAGAGACACGTCAGGACCCGCATCCACCGAAGTGGACACTTCGTTTGTGGGTCTGTGTACCACCAACCCACGGACCAGAGTCAATTAAATTGACCCTGTCTAGATACCACCCCAGTAACGGTACTCACCGGGCAGCAAGAACGGAAGGCCTCAGACTGGACGGGACTGCTTGGACGTCGGACGGACGAACTTCGGACTTCAGTTACGGGTGGACCTCCGGATACCTCGGACCTTGGACTCTCGGCTTGGGCTCTGGTCGGGACTCGCCGCGTTCCTCCACCGTCTCGTTTGGATGCTGGACCGCCTCCTCCGTCTCCTCCGTGGGCCTGAGGGATACTTGAAGCAGAAATATCTGCCGGTGCGCAGAAGAGTTCCGTCACGACTGCAGAGGGTCAGGGGGTCGGCGTGGCTTCACCGACGCGTGGGGAAAGGGCAAGTCCCTATTCGGGCGCCATTATGTGGTAAATAAATAAATAATACCCTATTTTTGAATGTATAAATGAATAACAGATAGCTCAATAAATAAGAGTCAAAATTCGAGGTAGTAGGAGTTTCGCAGGTTTATTACAGCATAAAGGACAGGAACAGGACAACCTGCATAGGAATAGGATGGCAGGGCCCAGCAGCGCTGCTGGTGTCAGGATCGGGACAAGGAAAAGGAATGAACTTTTTTTAATAACAGTGCATGAGCATATATACATAACACAAACACATAGCATTACATTGCAATAGGCGTAGCAGTGGGTGGAGCAGAAGGTGTGACGCGTAGCAGTCGCGAAAGATAAGGGTGAAAAGAGGTGTAACGGGGCGTATACATAGACATGTGATGCAAACGTAACAGAATATGTCATGAATGGGGCGGAAACCATGGAGGGGGCTACCTAAGGAGCCGGGACCTCTAACCTGATGGTGCGCGCAAACTAGCAATGACGTATCACTAGGAGAAGCTGGGGGCTATGAACTCTGTGCTAGGAGCAGAGACTGAAGTCTGGAGAGTCAGGGCGACATGTACCTAAGCAGTATCTAGTATCTGATGTTTAGAGAACATGTTGATATAAACTAGAAGTCAGGAGGGGAAAGGCTAACTTGATTCTAAGACTGGACCATGCATTATTCTACATGTAGTACGTGATGAAGAATATGAAATGACCATTAAATACAGTATTTCTCTAACGTGGAGACGTGAAGGCTAGACAATGACGGAAACTATTGATGCGGTTCAGTAGCTTAGGAATGCAGAGAAGGAGGACTGAACTGATAACTGGAACTATAACATACTCTTGGCAGACTCAGAGGCTGAGCCAGGCTGAACCGGGCACTGTGAGGCAGGAAGTAAGTGAAGGGTCGAGGATACAGGTGGGGGCTGTATCGCTCCTCAGCGAGGCTTTAGGAGACAGGAGCTGAATCTGATGTCCGGGCCCTTTTGAGGCCTAGAAACGGGGACTTTACAATGAAATAACGTGCATACTGAGAAACGTGGCAACGTAACTTTACATAGGCCTGATATTCGTAGTATTCACGAGGACTAGAAACTGGCATATTAGAGATGGACACAACTATAATTGCGTCATTAATCGAACATGGGGAATGCATATGCATATTTAATCATGCACACATAACATATGATGGATGACACGTAGGGACACAGAACATGGCAAAATTTACTTTTCCACAACATGTCGCCTCCGTTCCAGCTCCACCCTGCTGTTTGAATGATAATACACAGCAATAATCAAGGTTCTGCGGTCCCCGTCAGGCATCTGGCACTGGTGCCACTGCACCTGCCGCACCAACTGCAGCTGCGGCCCTGGGGCCGGCACTGCTCAGGCATGGTTCAAAGCCCCATTTTACTGGGAACTAGACTCTACCACACGTACAAGAGACACCCCACTACACCTCCCACCAGCCACCGGGCAAACGAGCCTCGCCCCGTTCCCCATTCTCCTGTTTACTTCCCCTCTGAGGCCTATAAATAGATAGACCCCTCTCCAGCAACCTCCGCTGCTGGATCAATAAGCCCTGGCACAGCTGGTCCGGCAGCGGATCGGCCTTTTTAATTATGAATGAGTGCATCTGAGTCCGGGCAGCGTTGCAGCCCCTCGCCCTGAGCTCCGCCGGGAGTCTGGGATGGAGGGGGTCTAGCCCCGGCCCCGTCCTGGTCCCCTGCAGGTAGCAGCACACCTGCTCACTGCCAGGCACGGTCCGCTTGACTCTAAGTGCCCTGTCTGCAGCACGAGCATGTGATCCACCAGGACACACGACAGGGACGCTCTTAGAGGTTACCGTGGCATTGTAGCAACAGCAGCCGAGGCCCAAGGGCATGTGGGGGGCAGTGGCAAGCCCAGCTGCCTCTGCCCTGTGTGTTTCTTGCTGCCTGCCACGTGCTGCTTCCCCAGTCTGTCAGCATGGATGCAACACACACAACTGTCAGTTCAGCAGGAACCCTCACTCACTGATGAAGTGAGCAAAAAGCTACCTATCATGGATCATGCTGATTGAAATTCCATTCAGTAATTTTGCTCTGCTTGACTCAGAGTAGGGGCCTGTGTGTGGCTCGACAGCTTGGATGGCAAATTGTGCCTGTGCTCGATAGAAGACAGAAGCACAGAGTGCCTTGCATTACACTAGTTAACAAATCCAAGATGCAGCTCAGCTTTAACTGTATTCGAAACAGAAAATATATTCTCGGTTTTAGCAGGGTGAATTACTAACCCGCTGTCGTGGTTAGATCTAGGAAGAGGCTGAACATGTTCTGCTTACCATGAAAGTCCTGAAAGCTCCTTTAATTCACAAAAATCCACGTATTTAGAAGTGTTGGAGAAAAAATGATTGTTTGTTTCATACTCATTTTACCTATTGCTTACCATTTTCTTTGTAGTTTGTAACTGACAGTTGCCTGCTTTCTATTATCTGGTTTTAGTTGCTTTGGGCTGTCCAGCTTGAGTACATCTCTCTCGTGGGCATTCCTTGTTTACTGGATCCTTCCGAGTCCTGCCTCTCTGTAAACAGGCCTTTAAATCTTATTTTGTACCTGATGCAGATCACAACATGTGCATGATGTAAATCGGTCAGTGAGTCACTGCTTTTGTCAGAGAGATCCTTCTGTTACTTGCAGTTTGTAAGTTAACATCCTAACATACAACAGTGAGCTATTAACTGTCATCTAAGAGCTGCATGCAAACTGCAAGGAAAGAATTGGAGCGTTGTGTTTTTTTCCCACAGTATTTGTTGGATACTCAAAAATGCATTGTTATCTCTGTTTTTAAAAGTTTTCTACTGTTTGTTCTAATTGGAGACTACACAGATTTTACTGATCAAATGGCATATTAAGTACATTTTGTTTCACCTAAACACTATCATCTGTGTGGAAAGACATGCGTGATAGTCACATGCGTTCTAATGGAAACGTGGTAAAGGTAAGGCGTGGTTCCCAATGCTTTGTGAAGGCTGTTTCCCAACTGCTGTGCAACTTCTTCTACTCTTAGAGCTGAGATTTTCATGAAAGACTTATAGTCTGAATTCAGCACCTGAGCGTAATAGAACGGAATGTATGAAGCTCTGTGGTTATACAGAATAAGCAGCTACCTATGTTATGCCATCTATTAAGGTAATAATTGCACTTTCACAATTGTTTTCTTAACCTTCCTGCTTTCTCAAATTTGCTTGAAAATGCACAATTTGTATTCTCTTTTTTCAAAATTTTCTCGGGGGGGGGGGGTTCGGGTTCGGGTTCGGGTTCACTCGCTGCGCTCGCTCGCTATGGTTCAGTATGCAAATCAGTTTGCGCCGCACCACTTTCAAATGTCACCAGCCGCCTCTGGATGCCAGCAGAGAGAGAAGGTGCCATCCTCATTGAGGAGTGAATGGGTGGATCCAGCAGCCTCAAGGCAGGTTTGACACTGCAGATTAGTGACCAGTTGCCTTTTTTCTGTGAGGTAAGGGAGGTAAGGGATACCAGAGGGACATTATTTGCATCTGGGTCACTTCAATGCAGGCTGCAGGGTATAGTGACAGGCTCACCTGTGGAGGGGGCAAGTGGAAAGGGGGGGAGTTATAGTGAACCATTGTGGAGGAGCGATACACCCAGATAATTGCCAGTCAGGGAGTTAAATGGTCATCAGTGATGATAAGGTTGGGCTTGAGTGCTCTGAAGTCATTGATAAGAGGCAACGAGGGACAAAAGAGTGGCTGCAATTACTGCCCGGGGTAACGTTAAGGCTGACGGTCCCTTGACTTCGAGGGGATTAACTGTGATAACCGGTTGCACTGACTCGATGCAAGCAAGAGCTGGATCCACAGCATGGACAGCCCAGGGACAGGCAGCAGCACAGGTTGGGTTCAAGCTCAGTCGTTTACAGGTGGCTTTTTACAGCAAGGCTGAAGGGAGGTAGTAACCCTTTTGCTCTGTGCACCTTTGATAAAAGTTTCATCTCAATATCTGGAGGGCAGTGAGAAATGAGTGCAGACCTGGAGCGACCAACAACAGGTGACACTTCCGATCACCACCAGGTGACATGTACCGCTCTGTTTAGAGGTCACCCCAAATTAGATATCAAACCCCACGGAGACAGCTGGGCACTTCCCACCCCATCCTTTGGGTTCTGCTCATAGGAATACCAAGGAAGTTAAAAGTAAGACAGGCTTCCAAGAAAGTGCATTGCAGGTTATGGATGAGAAACCATACCCCAGATACCCCCCCCACACACACACAACATTTGGAATAACTGCTGACTCCTGCAACAATCTCTCTCCTTCTTCTCTAACAGAGGGGATCTTATCTAGACTTCATTCTATAGAGGCTCTGTGAGGCTGGTGAGGCGCCTCTCAAACTGAACCCCATGTTGGACAATAGACACACTTTGATGGACACAAAACTATCATTCGAAGCATCAGAAGTGTACCTGTAAGTTGCATTTGGACCCCCATTGTTACAGAAACTGGCAACCTCATAAGATTGTTCTGCGAGTAAAGTTTTACCTCCTTGATGCTTTTAATATTAATCAGTGCAGACGTGTAAAGTTCCTTTTAAGCCAAGTAGTGTGGAGTAAGAGGCATGTGACAATATGCACATGACAATTATTCTGCAGAGTCTGAAGGAGCAAAACTCATGGTAAATAAACATTATGTTAAAGTCTACTACATATGTTAATCTATAACAGCGCCAGAATACACCACACCAGGATGTGCAGTTTTCATTGCATAAATATAGTTTTGCATAGTTTGCAATTACTGGCTTGCAAGGTGTTTGCAGATTTTCCTGATTGCCATTCTCCTGCCTTGAACAATAGCTGGTACCAGGAACTCCGCAGCATGTGCACACCTTGCTCAGATTATTCTTCGAGTACTCAAAAAAATTGACAGATGAGTAACTTGCAGTCATTTTTATGGGGGTGCACATGCTGCTTTGCTCTTTCTTGAGCTCCCTTCAACATATTCACCAGTAACTTGCATGGATTTTGTGCACAAGTGCATAACTTGCTTAGAAGTTCACAGCCACTGCACATTTTTCATAGTTTTTGTGGGAAATATTTGAAGTTCACATGAAAAAAAAAATCATTCTCATAGCCCCAGACGGCACATATATCACTGGTGGACTGGGGTGAGCCGGTGGGGAGAATGTAGTATCCTCTGTGCCCCCCAATAAGACACTGCAGCCACTGTGCCTGTTAAGCTATTTATTAAGTAGTTACACTCCCTAAAGAGCTCCGAGCCTGTCCTACTCGTACCAGCTCTTCTCGCTACTGAGACGCGCTGCGCGCGCAGCCTAACGTGGCCGCCAGCACGACACGTAGCTCACGTGACGTGCGTACGCTAGACCGCGCTACTACATATCTCCCTTTTTCCCAAAACAGGCATAACATAACTATAGTCCACTGCTCATCTCATAGTCTCTGAACCTGGCTGGCTTGACCACCACTCTACCCCTGCGGGTCAGTCTTACCGGGGTGTTGGGGTCCTCTCCATCGCTTCTTCCTCTACTTACTGGCCGCACCTCCCTCTCCTTCGTTCATGCCTTCTCCAGCTCTCTGCTCTCGGTCACTCGTTTCAGTCCTTTGTCTTTGTCGGTCTTCTCCGTTCCCATCAATTACTGTCTCTGGATGTTCCTGCTTAGTTGTTTCCTGGTCCTCATCATCTAAGTCTGTTACACCTTGGTCCCAACTCAAAATCTTGTTGCACCTTGCCATGCGGTCCTGCGACCATACGTTCCCGTCGCTCAGCAGGGCCGCTCTGCCCAGAACTTCCTTCACCTGCATAGGCTTGCTATATTTACTTTCTCCTTTCCTCTGCATCGTGGCCAACTTTACTCTTACCCATTCTCCCTTCTCTAATCCAGTGTTCTTCACATTTCTCCTGTTGTCGTAGTGTTTGGTGTAAACTGCTTGGGCCTTCTCCAGATTGGCTTGCACTACTGCTGGGGACCACTCACGCATCACCATTTTTTCTTTCCACACTCTGTTGTCTTGGGTGAATGGCTCCCGTCCCCTCAGTATCTGGAATGGACTGTATCCTGTGCTTGTAGGGGTAATTTGTATGCCCACACCATGTGCCATATTTCTACTTCCCAGTCCTTGTTGTCGGATATGGCCGCTTGGATCGACCCCATCACTACTCTATTGAAACGCTCTACTAGACCATTCCCAGCTGGGTGGTAAATGGAGGTGTGTCTGGATAGGATGCCGTTCCGATGCATGAAATTGTTCCATTTCTCCGATCTGAATTGGGGCCCATTATCGCTGAGGATCGCTTTCGGAATTCCTTCCCTCACAAACGTATCAGCCAGGAATTTTATGATCGTTTCTGTGTCCATGGTTTCTTCTATCTTGAGTTCTGGCCACTTCGAGTACCTGTCCACCATGACACAAACATACTTTTGTATTCCCCGTGTGTCTAGGATCGGACCCAGGATGTCCACGGACAACTCCTCCCATGGGTTTTTTGGGTGGTCGAATTGTCCCAGTGCTGGTCGCAGGGGCTTGAGTGCTTTGTCTGCTACCTGGCATCTGGTGCAGTTTCTAACATGTCTTTCAGCTCTTATGTCCATTCCTGGCCACCAGTAATCCTGTCTGGTCCTCAATCTCAGTTTGCTTATTCCGAGGTGCCCCTCATGGAGCATGTCCAATAACTTGTTGATGAGGTTAGTCGGAGGAATCACTTTCTCCCCCCTGTGCACAAATATTCCCCGGTCATCCATCGATAGCTCTTCCCTGACTTCAAAGTATGGTTTCAGTTCTCCACTGATCAATCTCTTTTCCGGCCATCCTTGGGTAACATGTGTCTTCACTGCCATTAGGATCTGGTCCTACTCATACGCCTGTCTCCACTCCTGGAGGCTGATGGTGGTCTCTATGTCTTCTGTTAGCGCCACCCATTCTTCTGTTCCTGCATTGTCGTCTTCACTCTGTTCCATGGCTGCCGCCCTGCTCAGATAGTCTGCCACTCTGTTCCTGCTGCCTGGGATGTGCTCTACGTCATATCTGAACTCTATTAGCTTCAGCGCCATCTTGGAGATCCGAGGCGTTGCTTCGGCATGCCCACTCGACGTCAGTACTTTCAGCAAGGGCTTGTGATCCGTTCTTAATTGGAACCGTGTGCCCCACAGGAACTGCCTGAATCTCGTTGTGGCCCATACCACCGCCAACATCTCCTTTTCAATCACGCTGTACTTCTTCTCCGTGTCGCTCAGCGTGCGAGAGGCAAAGCTTATCGTATCCATCTGTCCATGTCCCCGGTCCTGCATGAGGACGGCGCCTATCCCTTTGTCGCTAGCATCCGTGGTCAGCACTATCCTCCCTTGGGGGTCGTAGCCTTGGAGCGGGATGGCTTCCGCTATTTCTTTCTTCACCACCTCAAATTCTCTTTGTGCCTCGTCTGACCATTTGAACTCTGTGTTTTCTCGTGTCAGTTGCCTCATGTAGTGTGTCTTAGAGGCGAAATGCTGCATAAATTTGCTGTAGTATTCTGCCATGCCGATAAACGATCTGACTTCATCTTTGTTGGCTGGTGGGGGTGCCTCACATATTGCTTTCACGTTCTCTGCTTTTGGGGTCACTCCTCCTACTCCTATCTCATGCCCCAAGTACGTCACCGACTCCATTCCTATTCGGCATTTGGACCACTCAGCTGTGAGGCCTTTCTTTTCCAGAATCCTTAACACCTCTCCTAGTTTCACGTCGTGGTCTGGTTTATCTTGGCCCATCACTAGGATGTCATCCTGGAAGTATTGCACTCCGGTGGTATTCTGGAAGAGTTGGTGCATCAACTTCTGGAAGACCGCTGCCGCCGAGGCCAGCCCGAACGGCATGCGGCGGAACTGATAGCATCCAAATGGGGTGATAAACGATGTGAGGTGGCGGCTTTCCGGGTGTAGGGCAATTTGGTGGTAGGCTGAGGTCAAATCGATGGTGGAGTACCATTTAATCCCCCTGGTGTTGGCCAGCATCTCCTCTATTCTGGGTAGGGGAAATCTTTCTACCACGATGTTCTTGTTCAGTTCGCGTAAGTCGACACACAGCCTGACCTTGCCACTGGGTTTCTTGACAACTACCAAGGGCGCCAGCCACTCGGCGCACGTGATAGTCTCGATTATCCCTTTTCTCTCCAGGTCTTGGAGTTCTTCCCGGACTGCTTCACGTACCGCCAAGGGGATGTTCCTGGCCTTGTTGGCTACTGGCACCGCATTTTCTTTTAGAATTATCTTGTGTGAAAATTTTTCTAACTTCCCCACCGTACCTCCGAAGACCTTGGGGAATTCGCTTTTCCACCTTTCCAGGTCTGGCCAGTTTCCTGGTTCCGTCAGTAGTATCTGCTCTTTTCCTCCCGGGTCTAGCTTGATACCTAGGTCGCCCTGGTCCAGCCATCCTAGGACCGAGGGGCCTTTCTCCGACACGTAGAGTTTGCAGTTGGCCGATCGGCCGCGGAACTCAAAGTTTAGCGGTCTGAACCCCGCCATGGCTATTCGGTCCCATTGTATGTGACTGGCCGGATGTCTAGCTTTTCCAGTTCCGGGCCTAAATGCGGTGCAAATTTCTCCTCCCATACTGCTCTCTGGACGATGGTGTATGGTGAGCCAGTGTCCGCCACCACACTGATCGTGATGCCACCTATCGTCATTTCCAGGATGGGTTTCATTGTTCTTTTGCCATCGATACTGAGCACTTGTCCCTCGACGCCTTGTACCTGGTCGTATATACACAGAACTGTGACCACGTCCTGCTCCGTCGTTTCTTCTTGGTCGTCGTTGTCTTGGCCTACGTATCTCACTGTGCCCTTGGAGGCCTTTTTCCTGCACACCTTCTCGTAATGTCCTGTTATTCCACAGTACAAACATTTGGCGCGAAATGCCGGGCATTTTCTGTCGTGGGCCTCGTGCGACCAGCTTCCGCACCTGTAACACGACTTCCTGTTGTTCCCCGCCTGTTTCCCCGGAGGACCCCCGTAGCTTTGCCATTTGGAATGTCCTTTGTCTGCTGTCTTCTTGTTCAGGTGATCCTTACGGGGCTCTTCGTCGTCCACTCTGTTAACCATGGTGCTGGACGCTGTTTCTCTTTTCGTCGCATCTGCGCATCTCTTTGCCAACTCTGCCCTTTTGACGATGACCAACACCTCTTTCAGGGTGGTGTCTCCGCTGGCCCATAGTTTGTCTTGTACTGACGTGCACGTGGTGTGCATTACCACCTGGTCCTTGATGAATTCTTCCTCCCAGTTGTCGTATTTGCAGGTGGCCGCAAGTCTTTTCAGTGCTGCCACGTATTCTTCTACCGTCTCTCCCGGGCGCTGTTTTCTTTGTTGGAAGTTGAATCTATCCACTGACACGCACACCGCCGGCCTGAAATGTTCGTTGAGGTCATCAATGGCATGGGCGTATACGTCGTCGTCCGTGCTTGTTCTCTGTTTAGGTACTAAGCTCTTGTACACTCTCAGCCCTTCGGGGCCTAAGTTTAGTAACAAGATGCGTTTCTTCCTCTGGGGTTTGAACGCCTCCTCATTCTCGTCTTCTAATACTCCTATGAAATTGTCTATGTACTCTCTCCAGTCCTCCCACTTCATCAGGGGCTCACCAGGCCTGGGCAGGAACTGCACCGGCGCCATCGCATACCCAGCCTGCGTACTCATCTGCTCACTCTTGACCTTGGGCTGTGCGCTTGCTGGGCCCCTGGGGCTCCCCGGCGTGCTGTCTTGTTCTTCCTCGCTCGCGTTGTTCTGGGGACTACCTGCGTCAGCCCCCTCGCTCTTTTGTGAGATATCCAGCTCTGTTCCCTCCGTTTATGGGTGGTGGCTAGCTCTGGCGCGCTTCTAGTGCCTTCCCGGGGTCTGTCCCCTCCTGTGGTGGTTTCCCTATGCCTGTGGTTGCTCTTGGTCTCTGCCGCGCTCTTTAGGGTGCCTGTGTGGTAGCCGTTGGTCTTCTTTGCTCTCTGGTACACTGTGGTGTTGATTTGGCTTGGTCTCTCCTGTCCACCGGTATATTGCTGTGTTCCTCGGTGTTCTTTCCTCTCTGTGGGGGTTGGGGGATTGGTCATCCCACCCTCGTCGCCATTGTAGTATCCTCTGTGCCCCCCAATAAGACACTGCAGCCACTGTGCATGTTAAGCTATTTATTAAGTAGTTACACTCCCTAAAGAGCGCCGAGCCTGTCCTACTCGTACCAGCTCTTCGCGCCACTGAGACGCGCTGCGCGCGCAGCCTAACGTGGCCGCCGGCACGTCACGTAGCTCACGTGACGTGCGTACGCTAGACCGCGCTACTACAGAGAATATGTCCAGAGAAGGTGCCAAGATCTCTTAAATGGACTGTTGGTTGGTAGTGCGGCACTAGTTTCCAATTTCTCTTATGCTTTCTGTTGGCATTTAGATTTGGGGTGGATGACTTTTGCAAAAGAATGAGACTCAGTCGTGTACGCATAGGCTATGCTGATACATCCCCACGTTTAGGCACTCCAGGTGAAACAAAACAGATTTCAAAAGTTGTAAATCCAAAACGTTTATTCTTGGTTCAATAAAGTTGTAGTTCAAATCAGGTGTGATATTCAATTCATATCAAAACAATCCTTAGATTTTTAAATGAGGAACGAGCAAATTAGAGACTCCAATGCATTTCGGGCATAGCCCTTTTTCAAGGAGTTCTGTAGAGAAGAAGAAATAAGGTGGATGTAAAATAATGAAGCAGAAAAATCCAGAAGTTGTATGTAAAAACGGGGGTGATGTGCGTTTTACAAAACCTTGTGGAGAGTGAACCGTGGAATATCCAAAGGTGAATACTTGTGAGGTTAACGTGCCGATATCTGCGTGAAGGGAAACCAGGAACGAAGTGTAGTGAGCTTAATAGTAACAATGCCGATGCCCTCACCAGGAAGTGAGTAAACTTAAAAAAGACGCGATAAAACATAGGCTTGACACTTAAAGTTAACGTAAACTAACTGGGTCAGTGCAAGAACTTACTTCAAAATCCACTGTAACGCGTCGCGTCACAGAGCGGGTTCGAGGGCATTCAAGAGAACGCTACAAAGTGAGTGCCGGCCATGTCGTCCGATAAAGACGAGGGTGTAAACATTAAGGAGGGACTCGATGGAGGTTGAACTGCTTCAGGGTGAGCGCCATGTTGGTGTGGTGTGTACTACTACGTGTTGCCTGAATAAAACGCATGTAGAAATGTGGAACTAAAAATGTTGGATAGTGGAAAGGGTAACCAGAGAAGAATGTAAAGGGTGATGGAGGGAAGGTGGAAAGAGCAAAACGTGCTCATGGTGAAAAGGACAGTACAGAACGAAAATAATAGAACCAGTTCACTAATGAGTATAGAGCAGAAATAATAAAGATAAATCCAGTTCACAAGTAAGAGAACAATGTAGCATAAAGTACAGTGAAATTACAAATAACAGCTGTATTCAAAACGGTCGTTAAGGCCGAAAGGTTTATAGGTTTGCAGACGGTATATCCATTCCAATTCTCTTTTAAGGAGATGTTTATTGTTGTCAACTCCTTCTCTTTTGTTAACAGTCTCAAGGATGATGAACTGTAGTTGTGCGATGGAATGGCGGGCTTCTGAAAAATGTTGTGCAATGTTAGACTTCACATTAATGAGACGGATGTTTGATTTGTGCTCATTTAATCGAATTTTCATTTTTCTTTCAGTTTTACCCACATATAGTTTACCACATGGGCATTTAAGAGCATAGATGAGGTTGCTAGAGTCACAAGTGGCATTCACATGAAGTTTGATGTTATGGCCTTTCATTGGATGGCAGATGGATTTGCCCTTAATGACGGAGTTGCAATGACTGCAATTGAAGCATGGTTGTGTTCCTTTGTATCGCACTGTTGGACTGCTTGATCTAGACAGGATCTCCTTGATATTTTTACATCTGGTGTGTGCGAACAAGGGTGGCGATTGGAACATGTTCTCAAAATCTGGTTCGATTTGAAGAATCGGCCAGTGTTTCAATATTATTTTCTGGTAAATCTTACTTGCTGTGGAATATTTAGAGACCAATACAATACGTTGTTGTTCCGTGGGTAGTTTCTTCTTGAGTGAATCTTCTCTGGAGATGAGTGCCACACGAGATTGTGCCTCAGTCAAGATGTTGGTGGGATACTTTCTGTCTGTGAATCGTTGTTTCATCTCATCCATGCGTTCGTTCATAGTGATTTCGTCTGAGACGATGTGTTTGACCCTTAGAAGTTGAAAAAAAGGCAGATGTTTCTTTAAGGATTCGTGGTGGTGGCTGTGGTAGTGTAGGGTGTTATTGCGATCTGTGCTCTTTCTATAGAGATCAGTCGTAAACCCATTAGGTGTGATTTTGATAAGAACGTCCAAAAATGCAATTTCGGACTCGTTGATTTGCCATGTGAGCTGGATTCGATCATCCTTGGAATTGAGCTGGTGAAGGAATAGTTCTAATGATTCTTTGGTGTCGGACCAGATGAAAAACAGGTCGGCAATATACCTGACGTACATTTTTATCTTGGTGAGTTGATTAGAATCACTGTATATATGTCTTCTTTCAAAATTCTCCATATACAGGTTAGCGTATGACGGGGCAGCACAATTTCCCATCGCCATTCCTGAAAGCTGCAAAAACCACTCATCTTTGACCTGGAAGTAACTGTGGTATAAAGTGTACACCATTAGTTCTAGTAGGAAAATTTGCATGTTAGCATCAATGTCGCTGTTAAGTAAAGCGGCTTCAAAGGCTTCTATCCCACCCTCATGGGGGATGGATGTGTATAGGGAAGCGACGTCGGCAGTACACAGAAGGTAAGGATGTTGATCCACTGTTTGAATTGCAGCCAATTTGGTTAAGAATTCGGTGGTGTCCCTGATGTAGCTGGAAGCTCTAGTGACAATTGTGCTGCCCCGTCATACGCTAACCTGTATATGGAGAATTTTGAAAGAAGACATATATACAGAGATTCTAATCAACTCACCAAGATAAAAATGTACGTCAGGTATATTGACGACCTGTTTTTCATCTGGTCCGACACCAAAGAATCATTAGAACTATTCCTTCACCAGCTCAATTCCAAGGATGATCGAATCCAGCTCACATGGCAAATCAACGAGTCCGAAATTGCATTTTTGGACGTTCTTATCAAAATCACACCTAATGGGTTTACGACTGATCTCTATAGAAAGAGCACAGATCGCAATAACACCCTACACTACCACAGCCACCACCACGAATCCTTAAAGAAACATCTGCCTTTTTTTCAACTTCTAAGGGTCAAACGCATCGTCTCAGACGAAATCACCATGAACGAACGCATGGATGAGATGAAACAACGATTCACAGACAGAAAGTATCCCACCAACATCTTGACTGAGGCACAATCTCGTGTGGCACTCATCTCCAGAGAAGATTCACTCAAGAAGAAACTACCCACGGAACAACAACGTATTGTATTGGTCTCTAAATATTCCACAGCAAGTAAGATTTACCAGAAAATAATATTGAAACACTGGCCGATTCTTCAAATCGAACCAGATTTTGAGAACATGTTCCAATCGCCACCCTTGTTCGCACACACCAGATGTAAAAATATCAAGGAGATCCTGTCTAGTTCAAGCAGTCCAACAGTGCGATACAAAGGAACACAACCATGCTTCAATTGCAGTCATTGCAACTCCGTCATTAAGGGCAAATCCATCTGCCATCCAATGAAAGGCCATAACATCAAACTTCATGTGAATGCCACTTGTGACTCTAGCAACCTCATCTATGCTCTTAAATGCCCATGTGGTAAACTATATGTGGGTAAAACTGAAAGAAAAATGAAAATTCGATTAAATGAGCACAAATCAAACATCCGTCTCATTAATGTGAAGTCTAACATAGCACAACATTTTTCAGAAGCCCGCCATTCCATCGCACAACTACAGTTCATCATCCTTGAGACTGTTAACAAAAGAGAAGGAGTTGACAACAATAAACATCTCCTTAAAAGAGAATTGGAATGGATATACCGTCTGCAAACCTATAAACCTTTCGGCCTTAACGACCGTTTTGAATACAGCTGTTATTTGTAATTTCACTGTACTTTATGCTACATTGTTCTCTTACTTGTGAACTGGATTTATCTTTATTATTTCTGCTCTATACTCATTAGTGAACTGGTTCTATTATTTTCGTTCTGTACTGTCCTTTTCACCATGAGCACGTTTTGCTCTTTCCACCTTCCCTCCATCACCCTTTACATTCTTCTCTGGTTACCCTTTCCACTATCCAACATTTTTAGTTCCACATTTCTACATGCGTTTTATTCAGGCAACACGTAGTAGTACACACCACACCAACATGGCGCTCACCCTGAAGCAGTTCAACCTCCATCGAGTCCCTCCTTAATGTTTACACCCTCGTCTTTATCGGACGACATGGCCGGCACTCACTTTGTAGCGTTCTCTTGAATGCCCTCGAACCCGCTCTGTGACGCGACGCGTTACAGTGGATTTTGAAGTAAGTTCTTGCACTGACCCAGTTAGTTTACGTTAACTTTAAGTGTCAAGCCTATGTTTTATCGCGTCTTTTTTAAGTTTACTCACTTCCTGGTGAGGGCATCGGCATTGTTACTATTAAGCTCACTACACTTCGTTCCTGGTTTCCCTTCACGCAGATATCGGCACGTTAACCTCACAAGTATTCACCTTTGGATATTCCACGGTTCACTCTCCACAAGGTTTTGTAAAACGCACATCACCCCCGTTTTTACATACAACTTCTGGATTTTTCTGCTTCATTATTTTACATCCACCTTATTTCTTCTTCTCTACAGAACTCCTTGAAAAAGGGCTATGCCCGAAATGCATTGGAGTCTCTAATTTGCTCGTTCCTCATTTAAAAATCTAAGGATTGTTTTGATATGAATTGAATATCACACCTGATTTGAACTACAACTTTATTGAACCAAGAATAAACGTTTTGGATTTACAACTTTTGAAATCTGTTTTGTTTCACCTGGAGTGCCTAAACGTGGGGATGTATCAGCATAGCCTATGCGTACACGACTGAGTCTCATTCCACTAGTGTTTTGACGGAAACACTACCCACCAGTGCACCCACTAACTGTCAAGTCGACCCTTTACTAGTATATATCATTGCAGTGCATCACTCATTACCATATCGATTTTGCAAAAGAATAACATTCCAAGTTGTGTGACTTATGGAGCAGAGTTCCTAATTTAGCATTCTTCAGAGCCGCCATCTTGGGCTCTAAGTTTCTGTCCTTCTTCCATGTTTTTTAGCAAACAAAAAATCGCAAAGAAGAAACGCAGATGGTCCTACAATAAATGTAATGAATACACTAGAACCCACAGTGATGCAGCTAGCCATGGTGTGACTCAGGGGCACAACTAGACCTGAACTTGGGGGTGGGCGGGGCTACTAGTACAAAAAAGTGATGGTGGGGCCACAATTTCGCACACTGGGAGCCAGACACTTTTAGAAGGCCAATAGGTCCGGATTTAATGTGTTAATGCTTGGAAAAGGCATGTGTGCATGCCTGTTCTATCAGACAAAAATGCAGACAGAAGGAACGTGGCTGGCGTAAATCCTGGGATCACAAAGATAGAGAAGGCTATAAGAGCCTACTACGAGAGTATAAAAAGAGAGTCATCAAGGAAAAACAGGACGATTTTTCCAACCTAACCTGTTCTCTAACATCCTCCAAAGAGCTTTTCAAAATTGTAGACTCCCTTTGCTCTCTTCAGGTTCCTGACCCAGTAGTTGCTTCCCAGGAGCTATGTGATGACATATCAAACTTTTTCTACAAAAAGATAGACGATATTTACATAGCCCTAAAGTCGCAGAGGAACTTGCTTAGTTCGGAGGACTCCTCGCAAATTACACGACTGGAAGCTTGGAATAAAGACTCCCCTCAGTCCCTTGAACACTTCCCTGCTCTCTCTCTAGAAGATCTTAATAGCCTGTTGGATAAAACAAAATCTTCATCCCCACTTGATCCAGTTCCTCTGAAAGTACTTAAGAACTGCAGAGAGATCATTCTTCCCCCGATGCTTGAAGTAATGAATGGAGCCTTGGAACAGGGTATCTTTCCGTCACTCTGGAAGAGAGCCATTGTAAAGCCACTTCTGAAAAAGACCACCTTAGACCCTGGAGTGCTGAAGAACTTTAGACCCATCTCTCTGCTGCCGGCCCCTGCTAAGATGTTGGAGACCCATTTGAATTTCCATCTTTCAAACTTCCTTGATACCTCAGGTTTCCTGGACGGGTCCCAACATGGCTTCAGAAAGCTGCATAGCACGGAGTCTGCCTTGACGAAAGTCATGGATAACATCCGCAGAAAAGTAGATTTGGGTCTCACCACCGTACTGGTGCTGCTAGATCTTTCAGCAGCTTTCGACACCCTGTCTCCCCTGACTTTAACATCTAGGTTAAGGGAGGCAGGGGTAGATGGACCGGCGCTCAGCCTCCTGAGCTCCTTTTTACATCAACGAGAGCAGCGTGTCATGCTAGGTGAATACCTCTCCCCTGCTAAGTCTTTGCAATGTGGGGTGCCACAGGGGTCGGCATTGAGTCCGACCCTGTTTAACATCTACGTGGCCCCCCTTGCAAGACTAGTAAGATCTCAGGGGATGGAGGTAGTGTCGTATGCTGACGACACGCAGATTATGGTATCCCTGACCCACTCTGTAAGTGAAACTGCTTCTAACTTTAGGGCCTGCATGCAACTTGTTGCAGAGTGGATGGTCTCTAACTCCCTAAAGTTGAACGGGGACAAGACAGAGGTCCTGGTCTTTGGCAAGGACCAGGACATGTGGTCAGGTGATTGGTGGCCTCCTTCTTTAGGTAGCTGCCCTATACCTACACAATCTGCCAGGAACCTAGGTGTCATCTTTGACACCCAGCTCTCCATGGAGCTTCAGGTTAACAGAACGGTGGCTACCTGTTGGGGTGTCATCAAGACCCTGAAAAGGATCGTGCACTATCTGTCCCCACAGGCACGGAAACAGGTGGTGATTGCCCTTGTTGGCTCAAGGCTTGACTACTGTAACTCAGTATACGCCGGGGCCAACAAGGGCCTGCTTCAGCGTTTGCAGGTCATACAGAACGCTGCAGCGCGGTTTGCTCTCGCTTTGCCCTGGTTGGCATCTATGACCCTAGCGAGGAAGAACCTCCACTGGCTCCCCATTCCTTCAAGGATCACTTTTAAACTCCTTTGCCTTACATATAAGGCTCTAACTGCAGGCTCGGCTGATGCCCTTGGTTCATTACTCACTAGATATGTTCCGAGCAGATGTTTACGATCCAGCGAGCTTAATCAACTGGTAATTCCCAGAGCCAAGAAGGCTAGATGGGTGAGCAAAGCTTTCTCCATACTGGCACCTCTGATGTGGAATTCACTCCCCCTTGAAATCAAACTACTTCCTTCCCTCGACCTCTTTAGGAAGTCACTGAAAACTTGGCTCTTTATTAAGGCATACCAGTAGGCTCTGTTTCTGTCTGCTAACAGCTTTTTATTTGGCTTAGGCGCCTTGACGCCCACTGGGCATAGTTGCGCATTACAAATGATATTTCATTCATTCATTCATTCATGCTGTAAGCACATTAAAACCAGATCTTTTATCTTCACCAATGCATTCACCTGAGACACCGAGCACTGCTGGAGCTCAGAGTGTGTACACCAGAACTGCGAGCATCAGATTTCTGCAAGATGGTTGGTAGCAAGCGAGTCCTATGCATGTCGGAGGAAGTAGACTAGCAAATATGCCATAGGCCCTGGTGCAAGTAGGGGAAATGCCCACTTGAATTCTGCTGTGGTAATAAATACAGCAATTGTCAGGGTTCAACGAGCCCCTCAGGGCTCTGGGCTCCAGTGCCACTGCACCTGCTGCACCAATGGTAGCTACGCCCCTCTTGTCTGATGCACCTAAAACAAAAGTGTCTTATCTGATTAAAAGTAGCATGAACTGCACAATGATAAAATGCTTCCAAGGAACAAGAAGATGAGTGTGGGAGGAATCTCCCAATGTGCCCAAGAAAGTGCTCCCACACACATTGAGAAGTAGACTTGATGTGTGAAGAATAAACTTGAATAAAGAAAATTGTAGGGACCTTCTATCTGGCTGTCACAACATGAGGAGGGCCCATGAGCAGCTCAAAAGGCAGGAGTATCCACAGAGTAAAGAGCTAATGCATGTGTTGCATGTGAAAGCATGCATGTGATGGTATTTCTATAGCATGAACCTAGCCCGAGAGCAACAGAACCTTGCACATTATGGGAGGTGATGGAAAATGATGCTAGACTGTATCCATCAAGTGGTAGCTTAAATCTTTTTGTTGCACATATTTACAGTAGTGTCTCACACATTTACATTTTAGGCAGATTTTGATTAAGTGATTTTCCACAACTATTCTATTCTGCAGTTTTTATATAGTGCATGGCTACCCGGGGGCCTCCCAGTGCTGCAACAGAAACCGTAGATCATTGCGGGTTGCAAAGGATGAATCCCTAAACAGCTAGGCCTTCAAGGCTTTACAGAAGGTCAATTGGTACTCCAGTAGACACTGTTCATGAGGTAAGGTATTCCAAGTTTGGATGCCAGAAAAGAGGTGGAGAGTCCACCCCAACCAGCTCTACGAATCCGGGGAACCTTCAATAAATGAGGAAGAGCGAAGAAGTCTCCCAGGCAGATAGTGGGAGGCCAATGGTCTTAACAATAAAGGGCTTTTCATATCAATTGCCATATGCATAATGCAGTGGCACTTGTGCTGAACTTGGTGGTCCACCGGAAGCCAGTGGAGGTCTATTTTTATTAGTATTAAGCGACAATCCTGAGGCAATACACAGCTGTGTACCTACAACCATATTGTCCGGCAGCGTGAGGTCAAAGAGCGAGTTAAATTTACTCAGCTTCAGTGCCTACAACCCGGGGGCTGGCAGCGATGTCTGGATTGTGTAGAAAACCTAACTACAATAATGAGAACAAATCTAGAAACAACACAGGACTGAATGAAGAGATAAGCAAAAGTCCTCCCTCTCACCCCTCAAAGAAAAAGAAAAAAGATCTGCACCGCTCGTGGATTCATTAGCGTTGATACCGCCCACCATGAGTACTTAGACTTCTTATAAGGTCTGCCCCACTACATGCGGGACGTCTTCACCCCTTCTACATCAGGAATAAAATGCAATATTTGGAGATATTTGGGGCATGCTACCTCCTTAAACTCCTTCGACAGTAGCTGGATGAATGGGGCCCCAAATTCGGCATAGGTCTCGCCCTTGTGATCTGTAACTAGTGAGAGGTGTTCCTAGAGTCAGCCAAAGTCTATGCAGCCAGGCCGTGTGGTTAGGGACATTCATGGAGACCCATTGTGCAAGGATCGTTTGACGCACTGCTACCAATGCCAGTGCCATCTGTCTACCCCTCAGTGAGCGAAAGGGAAATGTCAGCGCGTTTTATAGCCCCAGTAGTGTGTATGCCGGGAAGCGTGGGATCTCAGTATCTAAGGCTTTGTCGATATCGTTCAATGCCCCCTCCCAGAAGCGCACCAGCCTTCGGCAGTGGCAGAGTAAGTGCACTAAGGAGCTGGAAAGGCCACACCCCCTCCAACATTTCTCAGTATGATTTTTGTCGCAGCTATGAATGCGGGCTGGAGTGAGATACCAATAGGATGTGACTTTGTATGCTGATTCGGCCCCTGCAGTATTATAAGCTGTGTGGTGTGCCTTATAATGGATGCTCTCCCAGTCTTTGTCCGAGAGGGCCCTGCCCAGCTCCTCCTCCCATCGTAGTTGATCCTTTGTATCCCCCCTTTCTGCCCTGTGGCAAGCATAGCATACTGTTCTGAGATCATATGCTCATCATACTTTTTGCTCGTTAGCCACTTCTCGAAAGGGGTAAGCGGCCGAGAGGCCTTCACTAGATAGGTCGGTGAAATGACCCAATGCCTAAGTTGCAGGTAGTGGAAGTCGTCCGACTTGGCCAGAACATAATCCAATCGCAGTTGTATGCCCTCTACATCAAACAGCGAACCCACCCTTTTACACCTCGCTTCTTCAGATCTCTAAAAGACCTCACATTTGCAGCCTAGTGGAAAGTCTGGGTTGTCCACTATTGGGGACATCGGTGAGGGGAATGTCGTCAGGCCTCTCCTTAATGCCACGGCATCTCATACCTTTAGCGTCGCCGCAGTGACAGGGGAAGAGTAGAGACCCCAAGCCCTTAAATTACGCGGGAGCCACGCCTCCCTCCATATATTTGCTCCAGCTACCGCCTGATCCTTAAAGGTCCAGTGTTTTTCAGAGAGCGGACGATTCCACTCCACAATATATCGGAGGTGGGAGGCTTGAAGATACCTGATTTCACACCTCTGATGTACACATAGTTGCGGAAGAAGCAGTTATCCAGATCTTCCATGTGTCCCTGTTGCTCAATATTCTGCTCTTTGAGCCGGAGGATTTCTTGCTGCATCATATTCAGTTCATCATCCCTTCCGTTTTCATGCTCTTCAAGGGTCGCTACAAGGTCACCTATTACCTCAACTTCGCGTTTCACTGCTTCCTCATTGAGTTTAAATTTACAACCAGCCATCTAACTGGCTGCTTCCTGGAGACATGGATTCAAAGACAGGTGTCTGGAGTTGGGGTAGAGGGAAATTGACATGACCAACTGGGTCTCGTCAGCATTTGAGACCAATGACAGCCCAAATAAGCGCACAATGTCGGTAAGGAGTAGCATATAATGATTAAAATGGGTGGGGCTCAGGGAGGAGCACTAAGGAACCCCACAGCTAAGGGGGAGTCTGATGAGTTATAGGACTGATCCTAGACCTGAAAAGTTCGATTCTCCAGAAAAGAGTCGACCCAGTCTAGTGCTCGGCCCTTGACACTAGCCTTTGAAATTTTCTGAGTGAGAGTTAGATGGTCCACGGTGTCAAAGGCAGCACTGAGATCTAAGAGAATAATGACTGCAGATCCTCCTTGATCAAGGAGACGTCTCAGTTCCTGGTCCACTGCCAACAGAGCTGTTTCAGTGCTGTGGGCGGATGCCCATTTGAGTTGGATGAAGCACTTCCTTGGATTCGAGAACAGGGGAGAGATTTTATTAACATGTTTTTCTAAGAGTTGTAGACTCCAGGTAACAAGGAGATAGGCCAATATTTACTGAGACTGAGAGGGCGAAGATTCTTTTTTTAAAAAGTGGCCTGACCATTGCATGCTTTTATTGTGAGGGGCCTGTTCAGAGGAGAGGGAGAAGTTGAGTAACTCTGTCAGTATAGGAGCGATGTATTTAGTGAAGAATATGGAGAGCGGCTGGGTCCAAGGGAGAGCCTGATTTTACGGTATTTAGAAGATCATTTAGAAGATTCACGGTGAGACTGGAAAGGCAGTAAACAGACCCTCTTGTTGATCCAGTGTTATATTACCACCTACAAGGAGCACCAGCCAAGTTAATAGTGTCAGAGAAAGAGGAATATATGGCTTTGATTTTTTTCTGAAAGAAACAGGCCAGATTATCACTGTGCTTGACTAAGGCAGACGGAGTGGGACTATCTGTTGGGGGTTGAGTAATGTATTAAAAATCTCTTCAGGAGGGTTAGAGGAGTTATCAGTTTTGGAGGAGGAGAAGGAGGCTTGAGATGCTTTAATTTCAGTGTGTCTTATAGCCTGATGGATATCCTATATTCAGATTTGCAGGTCTCATTTTAAGTCTTTCTCCATCTTCTCTCCAAACGTTTGCACTCCTTCTTCAGGGATATTAATTGGGCATTAAACCAAGGAGATTTGTGGGCCAGCTGGATATCTTTTTGCCATCTGACTGGTAGAACTCTGTTCAGTGATTTAGTAATCTACTCACTAAACTGGTGGGTGGCCAGGGCAACATGTTCCGAGAAGTCGGGTTATGATGTTCACATGATATCTAACCAATTACCCAGATTATGTTCGCGACAGGCACGGTCCAGCAGCACAACTGCACTATTTCCAGTCAATGCCAAGCTGGATTCAAGCCAAGGTCCTCAGATTGACAGCTTAGCAGCTAGATCACACCTCCTTCCTTAGTTGGCGTATTAGAAAAAACTTTAGCATTTGATTTCATCACTCCTTGTAAATGCTCATGTTCTGTTAATAATAATAATAATAATAATAATAATAAAGTAGTTTATAAAGCGCCTGGTGATGCCATCTCGGCGTGTCCCCGCGCTGAAGACAGCAAGTTATCAGAGGCATACAGACTTCCCCCGACCACCCACCCCCTTGCCCCCAATTATAGTTTATATAGATGTGTTTTTAACATTGTTCTGAATTTTGTTTCCGATTCTTCCAGTCTTAGGGATGTGGGGAGAGCATTCCAGTTTTTTGCTACTATATATCTAATAGAGCGACCACCTAGTTTTGCTCTTTTGACACGGGGGATCGTCAGCAGCCCCATCCCCTCCGATCGGAGGGCTCTGGTTGGCTGATATCTGAGTACTAGATCCAACAGATATGGAGGGGCTTTACGTTGGAGTATCCTGTGGCACATTAGGAGGGCTTTGAACATCACTCTCTTTTTGATCGGTAGCCAGTGTAGAGCAGCTAAAGCTGGTTTAGATACTGCTCTTCTGGGGAGTCGTAAAACGAGACGCGCTGCTGTATTTTGGAGGACCTGTAGGCGCTTTAGACCATGTTCTGTAGCACCCAGGAACAGAACATTCCCGTAATCCATCCGGGAGGTCACCAACGCCTGGGTCATAGTGCGTCTGGCCTCCAGTGGGAGTAAGTCCAGGGTTCGATTTAGTGTTTTCAGGACTCCAAAACATTTTCCTACGAGGCGACGAATGTGGCCTTCGTAGGATAAAGTGTGGTCCATCCAAATACCCAGGTTTTTGGCTTCTTTACAAGGAACAGGTGTGGGACCCAGGCACGTCGGCCACCAGTCTGGGGACCAACTCAGGTTGTTTCCTCTCACCACCATTACCTCTGTTTTGGATCCATTTAGCTTTAGGCAATGTGCATCCATCCATTCTGCTAATGCTTGCATGCACGCCTTAAAATTAGATGCTGCCATTTCAGGTGCTTGAGACAGCGAGATCAGCAGTTGGGTGTCATCAGCGTAGGATACAAGTTCTACTCCATACGCCTGCACCACTTCGGCCAAGGGGGTCATATACAGATTAAAAAGCGTTGGGCTCAGGGCCGAGCCCTGAGGAACCCCCTGTTCCAAGGCCATTTCGGCTGATCTGCAAGAGCCTTGTTGCACCATAAAGCTTCTACCTCTGAGGAAGGATTTCAGCCAACCCAGTGGGGAGCTGGTGAAACCCGCTCTAACTAGACACTGTAGTAAGATGGAATGGGCTACAGTGTCGAATGCCGCACTGAGGTCAAGCATCACCAAGGCCATGGTGTTACCGGCATCCGCCCCCTGTCTAAGGAACTCAGTCGCTCTCAGGAGAGCTGTCTCCGTGGAGAATCCCACCCGGAATCCAGATTGCGAGGGGTGCAGGAATTCGTTTTTTTCTAAATGTGTAATTAATTGACCATTTGCTACTTTCTCCGCAACCTTAGCTAAATAGGGGAGCCGAGAAAGGGGTCTTAAATTTTCCAGTAGATCCTGGGCCATATTGGGTTTTTTCTTTAAAGGGAGCACAATTGCTTTTTTCCAAATTTCTTGGAGGTGTTCCGTGGAAAAAGAGACCTGGAGTAAGTGTCTAATATACGGCTCCAGTGTCGAGAGACTTTCTCTCATTACCCTATGAGGGGCTGGATCGCGAGGGGAGCCCGATTTAATTCCCTGACAGAGGCTGCAGAGCATCTCTGGGGGAGGAACTGAAAAAGATGACAGTCCCCCTTCAATATTATCTACTGACCTAATTACTACAAATTTCGTACCGGCTGCAGGTTTGTTGGAGAAGGTATCATATATTTTCCTCACCTTTCCTGCAAAGTACTCGGCAATTTTGTTAGATTCTGCTATTGAGTCAGAGTGCTGGGTGGTAGGGGCATGTATCATCGAGATCTCTTTGAAGATTTTAAAGAGCTCCTTAGATGAGTTTTCTGCTTCCCCAATACGAATCTTATAGTGAGTTGCCTTTGCTCCGCGTATCATCGTTTGATATTTTTTCGGAGCCTTCTTGTATTCTAGCTTACTTAGAGGGCAAAAGTCTATTTGCCATCTCCGTTCCATTTTTTTACATGCTGATTTAGCCTCTTGTAGCTCAGGCATAAACCATGGTGCTGATTTCCCATTTCTGCACCCTATTCTAGCGAGGTGTATCGGGGCTGTCTTATCAAGGGCTTCGAGAATGCGCTGTTCTAGTCTTTTGAGAGCGAGCTCACAATCGTCGCCTCCTGGAGGGCCCCCTTCTAGCAACAATTCATTGAACACCTCTTGGGAGAATTGTTTCCATTTGCGTCGGGGGTATCTTTTATTCTCCGCTAGGTGAGAGTCAGGGGTTGAAATAAGAATTTTAAATGGGACTAGATAGTGGTCTGACCACGGGATCGGAAGAGGAGTATCAGTCATTATTCCGTCCCAACTACCAAATACCGGATCTAATAGGTGGCCATGTTTGTGAGTGGGCATGTGGTTTTTTAGGTCCATTTGTAGTGCCTGTAGATCTAGTATCAAATTAGCCGCTTCCTTATCCTGTTCATCATCAAGATGGATGTTAAGATCACCTAACATCAGAAATCTGCTCTTTCTGGTTGCCAGATGAGCAATTCCCTCCAACAAGCTCCCTTTAAAGTTCTTTAGTCCCCCTGGGAGTCTATAAACAAGAATCCCCGATATAGAAAATTGAGGCCCCAATTTTAGTACAAAACAGCCTGCCTCACAATTGTCTATATTTATAGCTTCTAAGGTACATTCCATTGGTGATTTAGTAACAATGGAGATTCCCCCCTCTTCCTTCACTCCTGTCTAGTCTGACCAGTGAGTAGGGGGGTGGGATAGCTTCTATGATCTCTGGATCAGAGTGTTCCTCTAGCCAGGTCTCCGTTAAGAAGAGAAAATCCAATTTGCCCTCCAGAAGGAGATCCCAGATCTGAATGCTGTGCTTCCTTAGCGACCTACAGTTTAGCAGGGCTCCCTGGACGAATCTATTTGTTGATCCGTTTAATGATTCCTTTGTAACTCTAAAAGAACAGTGTACACAGTTGCGTAGAGTCGGAGCTTCCATAGAGTGCCAGCAAGGCTCCTCTTTTGGAAGTTGTATTTTTAGCAATTCCTGTTTGTCATACTGAATGCGGGTTTGCCCAGTCTGTGCAGAGATCTTGGCCCCAGGTCCCGTCCGGTCGCGGACGGGCGCAGACGGGCTTGACTTAGGCGCGACTTCAGCGCGCATTCGTCGCTCCCACTGCGCTCGTCCGCTGCGCGTCCGGAAGTGACACATACTATATAGGGGCAAGGGGGGACATCATGGGGCATGGCCTAGCTGTGGTGGGCGTGGCCTCCGGGGTCCCAGCTGATGGCGATTTAGCGTTCGGGTGTTTCCCGCCGCAGCGCCAAAATCGGCTGCGCGGGGATGCCCAGGGGAGTAAACACCACGTCTGAGAGTGCCCAAGGGAGAGGGTAGGTAAAAACACAATATCACAGTTTTGTTTTTAAAATAATACAATCTAAAACAACGCTCCCGGCTGTGCCTCAGGAGAAAATGCAGTCTTTTGGCTCGCGCTCGTTCTCAGCGCGCCTTAAGTGCTCTAGCGGAGGGGCGTGGCCTAGCTGTGGTGGTCGTGGCCTCCGGGGTCGCAGCTGATGGCGATTTAGCGTTCGGGTGTCTCCCGCCGCAGCGCCAAAATCGGCTGCGCGGGGATGCCCAGGGGGTTGATCATGTGACTTTAATAAACACACATAAAAAAAAGCTGGGTCGCTTTAGGAAAGACATAGAACAAAGAAAACAAAACAAACCTAGCTATACAGGAATGTTCTTTCTTTAGGATGAATTCCCCTTCCACCAGAGGTGCATGATTCTTCAGTGGGAATCTCCTCACACTGTGACCGCTAATAAAGATGCAGGCTACAACTACCTCTCTAAGAGGGAGTGTTGAAATTGAAAATGTTATTGCCCCTTGCCCATGCTTATTACTGTGTTATGTTAGCATTCATGGTGCCATTTTATTAGTACCAGCCATTTGCTCTGTGATTGAAACTAAGCTCTGTCTCTCTTCTGCTCTCTCAGCTAGAAAACTGCTGTGATGCATTTTCTCTCCAAGGTTGGGCCTCGCTGTTCTGACGAATACATTGTTAATACTTCTGCATACCTTCCCCATGAGACAGAAGCTTGCGCCCCTGACTCAGCTGTGAAGGCAGACAAAATGACCTTGGCACACAGATAGTGTGTGCCTGGGCTCTGACTCTTAGCTCATTTCTGTGTGCCCCTTTGTTCTACGCTGCTCTCTGTGGAAAGTTACTGGGTGGGTGTGTCTTGTGCTCAGGCTGAAATGTATAATTGTCACCTTTATGCTTGTGGAAGGCAGTCCCTCGACGGTCTTCTCATGAGGCTGGTCAGACCAGGCTCCACAGCTGTGTATTATTAATAAATATATTGGTTTGCATTCTCTACTGTCTGAACGACTCTTCATTATTTGGGAAGGCATAGTGGTGGTCCTTACGACCCGAATGACCCATTTGTGGGCCATTTCCTTCAGGAGGAGCTCCTCAGATGTTTTTTGGATGGTGGTAGATACCTTATTGTGAGCTGGTGGGTGGTGAGGCTTGCTGAGCCTGCAGACAGTGAAAGTTAATTAAAATTGACTCCAGGACAGGCGTCCAACTTTATTCATGCATGCCTGGGATTAAAATCAAGAGAATGGACACTGTAGGAACATTGGTTCTGCTTTTGTGCGTCACTAGGTATAGGCAAACATGTTTTTACCAACTCAACCTTCAAAAGAGGTGTATTCGCATTTATCAGGGCCTCTATATTTCTTCTCTTAAAAAAACGTGCTCACAAAAGAATAAGGGCAAATAGAAAACCTCACGTGGTCCACACAGAGGTTCAACAGTGGATTCACTTAAATACAACCTGCAATTTTCGGGTATTGTACCTCAACCTGAAGGAGCTTGGCAGGGGGGCTCAGGTTGCACTCTGTCCAGCATCCACTGGGTATGAAGACCGGTGTGTGGGGTGTGTGTAAATGTGTTAGCAAGTGAGAATGAGAACCAGTGATTATGAGTACTTTTGTGTATGAGTAACGTTGAGTGGGAAGAAATGAGCAAGTGAGAGAATGGTAGTTGGAATGTGTGAGGGTAAGAGACTAAGGCCCAGACTTTCAATACTTTCACACAAGGCGGAAAAGCACCCAAAGTTGCTGTGTTGCATGAGAGAGCTGGAAAGCACCATAGCTACAAAAATGTGGTACTATCCTACCCTCTCCGCATCACTGGTCTACAATTAGGCTGCCAAGCGTTATACAGACAGACACCTTTGCACCACTCCGGTTCTGATGCAACAAGATGACCCTTCGATGTGTTGCGACAATCCAGTGTGATACGACAAAATGGCGTCTTTCCTGCGTTGCGACAACGTGGAGGAAATGCGTGCATGCCTGATGGCGCGCGGCGATCTGAGTGGTTTTCTGAGCCACAACAGGCCCTGGTACACGCTTCCCCAGTGATGCGACGACACCTTCAGCGACTGCGACACACTTCTCCGGTGTTGTGGCGGCAATCAGCGGCGGCGCGCTTCCTCAGCAATGCGACGGCCCTATGATACACTTCTCCATGATGCGACGGCACCCTCTGTGGTGGTGGCACGCTTCTCCGGAGATGCAACGGCAAACAGTGGCGACACGCTTCCACGATTATGCTACAGCGGCTGCTGCAGCAGCGTCACGCTTCTCTCTCGGTGCATCGCGCTTCCAGCTCCCACCAGCAAAAAGGCCTCACACACAGTTACAGGCCCTCCTCGCAGACTGGAACTCCCAGCAAGGAAGTTTAGGGAAGCTGGGGGTGAAGTCCTTTCGTGCCTGGGACTTTAGAAACAGGAAGCCAGCTCTTCTCAGGCCCTTGGAGACTGTTCTTCAGATGGACACAGCACACAGCAAAGTCCTTCTTCAAGCAGGGGACACAGCACACAGCAAAGTCCCTTGGTCCTCTCCTCAGTAGAAACAGCAAACTGAGGCCAACCCCAGACGCACAGCAAGGGCAGTACTTTTCCTCAGTCTCTTCAGCTGATCTTTTTTTTGGCAGGGATTCCTCTTGGTCACAAAGTAGTCTAACTTTCAGGGGTTTCAGCACTCATATTTATACCGCAAAAGTATTTTTTCTCCATGTGTGAGGGGTCCTGGACCCAGTCCAAGCCAGTTCTGGGGACACTCTGCCAGTGCCCATCTTCTTCCTTTGTGAGTGTGGGCCAGGGCCATCAGACACACCGCAGGAGGTGGAGTCAGCATAGTGGAAGGCAGGCACAGCCCTATTCAGGCCCAGGTACTACTCCTCCCACCACTCCAACTGCCGATAGGTCTATTCAGCTTAGTGCTGACTCGCCCAGACTCCTGGAGCCACCCCAGCCCCTGTCACTCTCAAACCAGACAGTCAATCCACAAACAGGTAGAGGCACACAGAAAGGTTGAACAAGAAAATAGCCACTTTCTAAAAGTGCTATTTTCAAACACAGTATTTAAAACATCTTTACTAAAAGATCTGTTATTAAATTCCGAGTTCAGGGATACCAGACTCCAATGTTCTATTTTGCTCCTATGGGAAGATATGTACGTAAACATGTTACACAGCATTCCCCGTTCTGTCCTATGGGCAAGATAGCCTTTCAATAGTGAAAAAACGAAATTGGCAGTATTTTACTACCAGGACATGTTACCCACACTAGTTCATGTCCTACCTTTCACATACACTGCACCCTGCCAAGGGGGTACCTTGGGCCTACCATAGGGGTGTTCAATGTGTAAGAAAAGGGAAGGGTCAGGCTTGGCAAGTGGGTACACTTGGCCAGGTCAACAGGGCAGTTAACAAACTGCGCACAGGCACTGCAGTGGCAGGCCTTGGACCTATTTACAGCGCTACTCATGTGGGTGGCACAGTCAGTGCTGCAAGCACACTAGTAGCATTTGAATTACCAGCCCTGGCACACTCAGTGCACTTTACTAGGGACCTACTGGTAAAACAAATAATCCAATTATGGATAACCAATAACAATACCAAATTACGCAGGGAGCACTTGCACTTTGGCACTGATCAGCAGTGGCAAAGTGCCCGAAGCATCTAAACCAGCAAAAACGAAATCCACCACAGTATTAAAAATACAGGCGGTAGAGGCAAAAAGTCAGGGAAAACCATGCCAAGGATGCCAGGCCTAATATGTGTCCCCTCCAGCTGAAAAGTGAGGAGAACTACCCACCCTCTTGGGAGTTCTCATCACTGAGGCGGAAGAACCTGGACAGACAATCAGCTTTGGTGTGTTCTGTAACAGGGCGGTGTTCCACCGTAAAGTCCATACCCTGTAGGGAAATGGACCACCTCAACAGTTTTGGGTTCTCACCCCTCATTTGCATTAACCATCTGAGGGGGCCTGTGGTCTGTCTGAACCTGGAAGTGAGTCCCAAACAAGTAGGGCCTTAGCTTCCTTAGCGCCCAGACCACAGCAAAAGCTTCCCTTTCAATTGCACTCCACCTCTGTTCCCTGGGAAGTAGCCTACTGCTAATGAAAGCTACGGGTTGGTCCAAGCCCTCGTCGTTCAATTGTGAGAGTACTGCTCCCACTCCATGCTCTGAAGCATCTGTCTGCACCACAAACTCTTTGGAGAAATCAGGCGCCTTGAGCACGGGTGCAGTGTACCTGGCAGCTTTCAGGGCATCAAATGCGGTCTGCCAGGCATCGGTCCAGATCACCTTCCTGGGCTGGGTCCTTGAAGTCAGCTCTGTCAAGGGGGCAACAATGGTGCCATACCCCTTGACAAACCATCTGTAATACCCGGTGAGACCTAAGGAGGTTCTCACCTCTGTCTGGTTCTTGGGGGGCTCCCAAGCCAGAATGGTATCAATCTTTGCTTGTAAGGGCACCACCTGGCCACTCCTTACCTGATGTCCCATGTACACCACAGATCCCTGCCCTATCTGGCACTTACTGGCCTTGATAGTGAGGCCTGCCCTTTGCAGAGCCTTCAACACTTCACAGAGGTGTTGCAAATGTTCTTTCCAACTGGAGGTGAACACAGCAGTGTCATCCAGGTAAGCGGCGCTGAATTCCTCCAGGCCGGACAGTACCCGGTTGACTTGTCTCTGGAAGGTGGCAGGGGCGTTCTTCAACCCAAAGAGCATGACACGGAACTGGAAGTGCCCCTCTGGTGTTGGAAACGCTGACCTCTCTTTGGCGCCCTCAGTTAAGGCAATCTGCCAGTACCCCGATATTAAATCAAACACACTGAGGTACTGGGCAGCGCCTAACCGATCCACGAGCTCATCAGCTCTGGGGATGGGGTGTGCGTCAGTCTTGGTGACCGCATTGAGCCCACGGTAGTCCACACAAAAACTGGAGTTCTGGAGTGGCACTGGGTGCAGCAGCTTTTTGTAGCCCACGGGCTGCTGGAGGGCTCAATCACCCCTAGCGCCAACATCTTGGAACCTACTTCCTTGATGCTGGCCCTGACCTTGTCAGCTACCCTGTAAAATTTCAGTTTCACAGGTAGACTGTCCCCAGTGTCCACATCATGGATGCACCAATCGCTGACTACTGGCGTCAGGGAGAACAGGGAGGCAAACTGACCCAACATATGACAGCAGTCCCTCTGCTGCTCTGGGGTCAGGGTAGACGAGAGGTTCACCCCATCCACTGACCCATCCTGCTCCTCTGCTTACAGGAGGTCAGGCAGAAGGTCACTTTCCTCCTCCATCCCATCTGTAGCCAGGAGTATTGTCACATCAGACCTCTCAAAGTGTGGCTTGAGGCGGTTCACATGTAGGACCCTCAAAGGGTTCCTGGGAGACTGCAAGTCAACCAGATAGGTTACATCGCTCTTGTGTTCCACCACCTCATATGGCCCAGTCCACTTGCCTTGGAGCGCACAGGGCTCCACCGGCGCCATCACCCATACCTTCTGCCCAGGTTGAAATTCGACCAAAGTGGAATTCTGGTCGTACCATCTTTTCATTTCCTCCTGGCTAGCTTCCAGGTTCACCTGAGGGAGTTTCCTGAAGCGTTGAATCTGGTTGCAGAGGGCCAGGATATAGCTGAACACATCCTTGGGGGTCTTACCAGGGGACTTTTCCCAACCCTCCTTCACCAGACTCAGAGGTTTTCTCACAGGGTGACTGTTCAGGAGTTCAAAGGGACTGAACCCTAAGGACTTCCGAGGTACCTCCCTGTAGGCAAACAACAGGCATGGCAAAAAGACGTCCCACTTCCGTCTCATGGGCTCCACAAGGCCCATTATCATGCCTTTCAGGGTTCGTTGAATCTATCAACCAACCCATTCCCTTGAGGATGGTAAGGAGTGGTGAACTTGTAAGTTACCTCCCACTCCTCCCACAAAGACTTCATGTACTTCGAGATGGAGTTGGTATCCCGGTCAGAGACCATTTTTTCTGGGGAATCCCACATTGGAAAAGATCCCCATTAATGCACGGCCCACCACGGGGGCTGTGATTGTCCAGAGAGGGACTGCTTCCGGGTTCCTGGTGGCATGGTTCACCAAGACCAAGATAAACTTGTTGCCTAAGGCTGTCTTGGGTTCCATTGGCCCCACAACATCAATGCCCACCTGCTCAAAAGGGGTGCTCACCACGGGAAAGGGTTGGAGGGGAGTCTTACACTTCCCTCCACTCTTGTCACTTGCATGGCAAGTCTGGCAAATACTGCAGTGTGTACTGACATGCTTCCTCATTTGGGGCCATAAAAAGTGGGTAGCAAGCCTCTGAAAGTCTTGTCACACCCCAAATGTCCTGCGAGAGGCACTTCGTGAGCCAGACCTAGTAGGAAGGCCCTGAAGCGCTTGGGTACCACCAGCACAAGGGCAGCACCGGGCTCAGTGACCTTAGACTCACTATAGAGTAATCCATCTTCCCAGTAAATGAGATGAGTCTTGGACTCGCCATCTGCCGCCTGGTCTGCAGCCTGTTGCCGCATACCGCTAAGAGAAGGGCATTCCATCTGCACCTTGCAGAACTCCTTCCTGGAGGGACCTCCTTCCTGCAGCCAATGGGTCAGCTCAGGCAGGTCTCCCAGTTCAGCCACATGTTCCCCTGTAGGTTCCAGGGCATCCTCCTCAGGTTCAGATTCTTCCCGGACCGTGGGAACGGCTGTCGCTGGTTTCCCACGCTGGGGCTTGTTTCCCATGCCCCCTGCCCCTTCTCTTCCTGGCAGGCACCTGGGCCACTTTTCAGGCTCCAAGTCCGCTTGATTACCCCTTCTCACTGCCATTGACCGAGTGGTCACACAGACCCACTCAGGCAGACCCAACATCTCAAAATGAGCCTGGAGTTCCACCTCCCTCCATGGGGAACTCTCCAGGTCATTACCCAGCAGACAGTCTACAGGCATGGATGGACTGACAACGACCTTCAAGGAACCTGAGACCCCCCCACTCAAAGGGAACTAACGCCACTTTGCAGAGGTGCACAGAGTTGTCTGCTGCACCTACAGGGTGAAGTGCATTGGGAATGACCTGCTCCTCAGACACCCACTGACACCTAACAGATGTCACACTGGCCCCTGTGTCTCTCAGAGTCTCCACCCTCCTCCCATTGATGGTCACCCACTGCCTGTATTTTTTAGTGTTCTCAGGCAGGTAGGTCTCCTGGAGGGTAATAACTGCTTGCTCCTCCCCTTCACTGAAAATTAATTCCTCCCCCAAAGTTACACTCACAAAACCCGATGTCTGAGCACCAGTGGTTGCTTGGGATTTCTTGGGGCACCTAGGGGTAATGTGGACCATCTCACCACATGTGTAACACCTGGGGGGACCCTGGAAGGTACCCCGCCCTTAGGGGGCCGCGACATCTTAGGCTGGGGGGGCTGTGACTCCTTTCCCTCTGAACTGTTTTGGCACCCTTTAGAGAACTCCTTTTGGTTACCTTTGCCCCCCCCCCACTCTTCTGCTTGGGACCCTGCCCACCTTTGGCTGTGGCACCCACAATTCCCTTGTGGACCATGGTGCTGGTCCATTGGTCCGCCTCCTTAGCAAGCTCACTGGGATCAGTTAATTTACTGTCAAAAAGACGCTGGTGCAGCTCTGGAACACATAGACTGGTCAAGTGCTCCCAACTAATTAGATTTTTATGCAAAGAAGGGGTTTGGCCCAAAAGAGTAAAGGAGGGCAGGTAGGGCCTATTAACGAGAAAAAACTGAATGTGTACCCTCTCCTCCAATTTTTTAGAAAAATGTTACTAATGTGAGGAAGTAAACGAAAATGAATGCGTTTATCCTAGCCATCAATTTTGGCTGATTAGTTTTAATTATTCTTCATACTACATTAGATTCCAAAAAAGAACACATAATCTACTAAACAGACAGTCTCATTCTATACAATCTCATAAACAATATGTACAATGATGCAACAAACATTTACCAAAAAATACATTTACAATAATAAAAAGAAAAGAAAACAAGTCTAATGACAATAAATCACAAAAATAACAACAACAAACAGTTGTGATATGTGACTTGAAATCACATTTCCGCATTTAAACGACACATAATGTTCCTGAAGTAAAATGATGAATTCATACAAAGACTCCTAATGTCCAAGGATCAAACTACGCTTATTATAGTAGCCGACGCGTTTCGAGTCCTGTTTTTTTTTATTGCCGGACTCTCATCAGGGCTGGATGAGTCTTTTCAAAAAAGCCAACTGTTTGCGATAAAAAACAAAAAATGAATTGTAATGCGCTTCCCCATAGATCTCAAAATTGATTTCGTGTTTACCTAAACAAAAGCCAACATACCTGGCATTCACCAGCGCAGTTTAAAGGCTTATGATGTAAATTCATGCAGTGCTCGCCACTCTGCAACAAAATAGCAGAAACTGAGTGGTCTTGTATGTTAGCTACCATAAACCTTGTGTTTTTGTTTCTCAAAATGTAAAAATTTACCTTGAAAGTGCTCTTGTAGGGCGTAATAGTCTAAAGACTTCAAGTTCAATGTGAGAGGTCGTGGCGCTTGAGTTCATAAAATCTAAACGGGTAAAAGTGGTTCAAAACAACCATCAGTCACTTGTACCCTTCATGTTGCACAAACGCCAACCGGCGTTCGCATTAATTGTACTTACGCAAAGGTCGATTTCAGTTCAGGCAGCAAGCCACGACTTTTAAGTGTTCAGATCTGTTCCAATTCAAATTCTGAAAAGGAGAACAGATACAATGCGTTGACGGCAATGGACCCAGCCTGTTTTAAACTAATGCGTGTGCACAAACCTCTCTTAAAAAAACGGAGTCATGCTCACCTTTTATCAAAGCCTCATGGTCGTTTGAAGTGATTCACTCGTACTCGGTGGGAGCGAGAGCTTGCCTCCATTCTCCTGCCTTCTTTACCGAGTTGAGACAACACTTGATCGTAGAGGGGCGGAGCTAGGCCGCTATTCAAAGCAATGAATTGTGGGATTTGTATTTTCGATCAGAAAAATAATTCACCACCCATAAAAAAATCACTATGATTCACGCGTTTGGAAGGCACCAATGGAATCCATATTGATGGCCCACAGTATCATGAAGACATGGAATTCAACACAAAGTTAAACTCTATTAAGCTCACTCATGCAGTTTAGTCCTCGATTTATACTGTCGAATTTCATGACCAGGTACGCTTCTTTACGTAACAAGGCACTTTCGATACAGGGAGAACGTTGTTTGGAATCAATTGCGGACAAAAGCAAAATGACATTTCTTGATGTCTCAATCAGTTGTGAAGATGAAAAACTTGTCACATCCCTGTACAAGAAAGAAACTGATAGAAATACTATTTTGCACTATAAAAGCTCGCACCCACAGTGCTTAAAGCAAAACCTGCCGTATGGACAACTATTACGGATCAGAAGAAACTGTACGAAGTTGGTGGACTTTGACATGCATACAGACTCTTTCTGTAAGGAAATGGAAGGGAGGGGGTACCCAAGAAAATTACTAAAACATTCCAAGAAAAGAGCTAGGTTCACCCCTAGGGAGACTCTATTAGAGAAAACGATTAAATCTGATTTGAATAAGCTTGTCTGTGTAACAACCTATGGGCCTCACACAAACAAGTTTAGACAAATTGTTTTAAGAAACTGGCATCTATTGGAGAACCTTGACTGTCCTATGTCAAAACCCATTTTTGCAATGAAGAAGAGTTTGAGTGTTGGCCAGCAGCTAATACGAGCTGACAGCTACATTCCGAAACCTAAAAGCAACTTGACAACACAATGGAACCTACCTCCTATTACTGGACACCACAGATGTGGTAATTGTGTTGCCTGTCCGTCAACATTGGAGGGAGAGGTTTTTGACCATAATGGAATAACATGGAAGCATACAAATTTTACAAATTGTAAAACAAAAAATGTAGTTTATGCAGTGCTATGCCCTTGTAATAAAATTTATATCTGCAAAACAAGTCAACAAATAAACATAAGTGTTGGACAGGCCGCATGGTCGGGCTGCACCCCCTCCCCGCAATGGGACCAGGACCCTGGCTCTCCCTGCATCCCCAGCCAGAGTCCACAAACGACCACCCGAAGTACCCTGCAATCCCTACACTACAAGACACCAGCTCCGGACCCAGCTGGCCCGGGTCACCATCTACCCTACGACATCGACCCGGCCGCCATCTTGGGGCACTGCAGCACGAGGCCGCGTGGCCTCCACTCGACCCTAACCCGGGGCCCGGCCGGCCCCGACATCGAGGCACCAACCTCCCCCCAGGAGGCAGAGTGACCACTTGGCGAGTCAATGGGAGAAGGAATCGTCAACGGCTCTCCTCCGCCAGGTGTCGATCACCCCAGGCCGCCTGGGTGCTGGCTCCACCCCCCTGCTGGGTGTCTGGACTCCCTCATCCCGGACCTCCCGGCCCCCAGGCGCGAGGGTCCGGACATCAAAGGGGACCAGACCTATAACTGGGGCAGGGCCAGACCAGGAAGGCAGTTGTATCCTGGAGTCGAGAGACCCGAGAAGAACTCATCCGTGACTTGGCCTGCTGGCGCTGCCGCGGCCCTCTGCCTCGTGAAACCATCGTCTTGGCCTGCTGGCGCCGCCGCGGCCCTCTGCTTTGAGAGACTATCATCTTGGCCTGCTGGCGCCGCCGCGGCCCGATCCACAGACACTCCAGCTCGAGGATTGTGAGCTCGCCTTTTACCACAACCTGTACCGATCCGGTACCAAGACTGTCCCGCTACCCCCTTTCCCTACAGAGACTAGAAGTGAGAGGACCCCCGGGTCCAAGATATCCTGTATCGCTGATATCCTTGCCTTAAGAACCTTATATAAAGCCTTGAACTCGACTTGGTGTGGTGCCTGTTTGTGGGGAGGGAGGGTACTTGTCTGTACGATCGCCGGAGACGGTCCCCCTCGGGGATCTCTCCCTCGGTATCCGGCCGACCCTCAGGGTCCCCGTCTAACATTGGTGGCCAGCGACGGGATCCGAACCTACGCATAATCGTACAGAAAGTCACTCGCCCCACCACACACAACAACCATGTCAATAGAGAGCGGAACAACGGAAAAATTTCAGATGGAAAAATTGGAAGACTACAACCACCGGGAACTGAAGCAATATTGCATAGAACTTGGACTTCCAACCACAGGTCTTAGCACAAAGGAAGACTTCAAACGAGCCCTAGAAGCTTGGGCAGAAACGGGTACGGCCGTACCCCGAACACAAACAACCGAAACGAGCCCCGCACCAGCTAAAGAAAGAGCGGATCTCTCCCTGGAAGAGATCCGAGAAAGGGAAAAAACCAGACTCCACGAATTAGAACTTGCCCGACTTCGCTTGGATGGGGAACTCAAGCTGGCAGAACAAAAAATAACCCTGGAACACTTACGGCTCAGGGAAGAGCGGGAAGACAAGCAAAGACAGAGGGAGCTAGAGGAAAAGAGACTAGAGTACGAACATGAGCGCAATCTCAAAGCACTGGAGATCCAGAAACAGAATAAAGACCTCGGGCTCCCCGAACGACCGACCCCGTCTGCCTCGACCGAACCCAAGGTTCACATCCCCAAAGATGTCATCCGGGAATACCACAAGAACGATGATATCCAGCAGTGGTTTAAAGCCTATGAGGTGGCAATGACCTCCCACCGGATTCCCCGAAGCGATTGGGGAGCCGGATTATGGGGGAGGTTTGTCAACGAAGGGCGGGACGCCCTGCTGCAACTCCCGGACCAGCTGATGACCTCCTACGACCACATGAAGGCCGCCCTCCTCACTCGATACGGGCTCACCCCTGAGATGTACCGCCAACGGTTCCGCGACTGCAAACGGATTCCGGGTACAACTTGGGTGGAGTACGTGAACTTTTTTAGCCGAGCCTTCGAGGGGTGGATCAAGGGCAACAAAGTAACCACCTACGAACAACTCTTTGACCTTATCGTGTGGGAACACCTGTCGAACAACTGCTTCGTGGAGCTCCGGCAACACCTCCTGGACAGCAAGCTAACCGACCCTCGACAGCTCGCCGCTGAAGCCGATCGATGGGAAAGCACCCGAGTTGGCCGGAGCGCACCCAGCGAAGTATCCAGACCGTATCGCCCCCGAGGGGGAGGAGGAAGTCAGGGTCGGGGGAGAGACCCCGGCCCCTCGTCACCCCCCAGAAACCCCTCGACCCCGGTTGGCCGGGGAAGCCCTGCCGTCCGGGCCGGTTTCCGGGCCAACATTACGTGCCACAGGTGCCAGCGACCCGGCCACTACGCCAGTGATCCCAACTGCCCAAAGAATCCGAACGCTACTCCCCGCCAAGTTGCAGCGGCGGCCCTAGGGGAAGAAATAATCCCGGAAGACCAAGAGGAGTACGAGACCGATCCTTCTGAATGGGCACCCGCCGCCATGGCACTGGTCTGCTTAGGGGAGAGAGACATGATTCCGCGGGCCCCCCTTCCCGCCAACACACAGAAGTACGGTCAATGGGTCAACATCAATGGCCGCCGGGCGGAAGCCCTCCGCGACACCGGGGCCAGTGTAACGGCGGTCCGACGCCACCTCGTCACTCCAGACCAAATCTTGCCGAACATTCTTTGCCCTGTTCGATCAGCCGACAACTCCGAAAGCCTATGCCACATGGCCTGCGTCCCCTTCGAGTGGGGAGGAGTAACAGGGATGTTAAAAGTAACTGTCCGCGATGATGCCCCCGTGGACTGCCTCCTAGGAAACGACCTTGAAAGCTCTCCCTGGGCAGCTGTCGAACGGAGGGAGCACCTGGGGATGCTTGGCCTCCCCGAATGGGTCTGCGTCACGAACCGGTCCATGACCGCCCGCGCGGTCCCCCGCCCAGAAGAGCCCGAGTGGCCAGAACCTCCTCCCGCGCTCATCCCAGAGGAGGCCGCCCCAGAAGCCATTCCCTTGACCCAAACCGAAGAAGGACCCGACCAGCTTCGGGACGTCCCTGACCTGGCACAATGGCGGCAGGAGGGAGGCCCCACGCAGGAACAATTCCGGGCCGAGCAAAAAACCTGTCCTTCTCTCGAAGGACTCCGGCAGCAAGCCCTGGCCCAGAGCACCGGGGATACCTCGGGGGCCCACTGGATCTACTGGGACCAAGACCTGCTCTACAGCGAGCAGAAAATTGCAGAACTAGGGGCCAGTCGGGTGCTGGTGGTGCCCCTTCGCTTCCGAGACTTCCTCCTGAACTTAGCCCACGATGTCCCCCTTGCCGGACACCTGGGGCAGGATAAAACCTACGACCGCCTGGTGACCCATTTTTTCTGGCCCCACATGCGGAAGGATGTCGCCAACCACTGCAAGGCCTGCCCCACCTGCCAGGCCAGCGGAAAAAGTGGCCGAAAAATCAAAGCACCATTACAACCCTTTCCTGTCGTCACCACCCCGTTTGAACGAGTGGGAATAGACATTGTGGGGCCCCTCGACCCCCGAACAGCCCAAGGACACCGGTTCATCCTGGTGCTTGTAGACCACGCCACCCGCTATCCCGAGGCCATCCCTCTTCGGACTGTGACGGCCCCCGTGGTGGGCCGGGCCCTGATGGGGATCTTCTCCCGGGTGGGGTTCCCCCGGGAGGTCGTCAGTGACAGGGGCACGAACTTTATCTCCAGATATATGAAGTCCCTCTGGCAGCAATGCGGGGTCACCTACAAATTCACGACCCCTTATCACCCGCAAGGAAACGGACTGGTCGAGAGATTCAACCGCACCCTCAAGGGGATGATTATGGGTTTAGAAGAACCCCTTCGACGCCAGTGGGACGTACTGCTTCCATGCCTCCTGTTTGCCTATCGGGAGGTCCCGCAGAAGTCCCTCGGCTTCAGCCCCTTTGAACTACTGTACGGGCACCCCGTCCGGGGCCCCCTCAGCCTAGTCAAGGAAGGTTGGGAGCAGCCTCCCCAGAAAACTCCCCCGGACATCTACCGGTATCTCCTGGCTCTCCGCAACCAGACCCGGCGGTTCCGAGACACCGCCAAAGCCAACCTCGAGGCCAGTCAGGAGGACATGAAGAGGTGGTACGATCAGCACACGTCCTCCATTGAGTTCGAACCTGGACAACAGGTCTGGGTGATGTCCCCGGTTGAGCCCTGTGCCCTCCAAGACAGATGGTCCGGGCCCTTCAAGGTAATCGAACGCAAGGGGCCCGTCACCTATTTAATCGACATGGAGACTGCCCGGAACCCCCTACGGGTCCTCCATGCCAACAGGCTCAAACCCCATTTTGTGCGATCCGAACTCAGCCTCCTGATGGCTACCGATACTGGGACAGAAGAAGACTCCGAACCCCTTCCGGACTTACTGAGGGCCCTCGAGCAGGATGGCTCAGTGGAAGGGGTCCAGCTCTCCGAGGCCCTGTCCCCGGAGCAACGCCAAGACTGCCAAACGCTCCTGAGGCAGTTCGCCTCCCTGTTCTCCCTCACCCCCGGAGTCACCCCCTGGTGCCTCCACGATGTAGACACCGGGGACAGCCCTCCTATTCGACACCGAGCATACCGCGTACCAGACCGGGTACGAGCCTGCATCCAGACCGAGGTGTCCAAGATGCTGACCCTAGGCGTGATCGAACCCTCCGACAGTCCCTGGGCGAGCCCAGTCGTTCTGGTTCCCAAGGCAGCTGCCCCGGGCGTTGCCCCTGAGCTCCGGTTCTGCGTGGACTATCGAGGGCTGAATGCAGTTACCCGGACCGACGCTCATCCCATCCCCCGGGCAGACGAGCTAATTGACCGGATGGGGGCCGCCCGCTACCTGAGCATCTTCGACCTAACAGCGGGCTACTGGCAGATCGGCCTCACCCCTAGGGCCCGAGAACGATCTGCCTTCTCTACCCCAGACGGGCACTACCACTTTAAAGTCATGCCCTTCGGCATGAAAAACGCCCCAGCAACGTTCCAACGGCTGGTAAACCAGGTACTGGCGGGCCTGGAAGACTTCAGCGCCGCCTACCTGGACGACATTGCTGTGTACAGCCACCAGTGGACCGACCACCTCCGCCACCTGCGGGAGGTTCTACACGCCCTCCAGCAAGCCGGGCTCACCATCAAGGCCAGCAAGTGCCAAGTTGGCCAAGGGTCCGTGACCTACCTGGGACACCAAGTGGGAAGCGGGCTGGTGGCCCCTCTCCAACTCAAGATTGCTGCCATCCAGGCCTGGCAACCCCCTACGAGCCAAACGGAGGTCCGGGCCTTCCTGGGGCTCACCGGATACTACCGGCGGTTCGTGAAGGACTATGGTAGCATCGTGGGGCCCCTCACAGAGCTCACCTCCAAGAAGAGCCCCAAAACGGTCAACTGGACCCCGGACTGCCAAGCAGCCTTCGAGAAGCTAAAGACCGCCATGTGCACGGCCCCCGTGCTCCAGGCTCCCGACTACAGCCGGGAATTCGTTGTGCAGACGGACGCCTCCGATCATGGTGTGGGGGCCGTCCTCTCCCAACTCAACACCGAAGGGGTCGACCATCCGGTGGTCTTCATCAGCAGACGCCTCTTGCCCCGAGAACAGCGCTGGAGCACCATTGAGAGGGAGGCCTTCGCCGTAGTCTGGGCACTCAAGAAGCTCCGGCCATACCTCTTCGGCACCCACTTCCGGGTGCAAACAGACCACCGACCCCTGCAATGGCTGATGCAAATGCGGGGGGAGAACCCGAAGCTGTTGCGCTGGTCCATCTCCCTGCAGGGGATGGACTTCACGGTGGAACATCGTCCAGGCCAGGACCACGCCAACGCCGACGGCCTGTCACGCTTTTTCCGCCTCAGCGAGGAGAGTCCCCAGGAAGATGGCTGACTCTCCCCGCCTTCAGCTGGGGGGGACGCATGTTGGACAGGCCGCATGGTCGGGCTGCACCCCCTCCCCGCAATGGGACCAGGACCCTGGCTCTCCCTGCATCCCCAGCCAGAGTCCACAAACGACCACCCGAAGTACCCTGCAATCCCTACACTACAAGACACCAGCTCCGGACCCAGCTGGCCCGGGTCACCATCTACCCTACGACATCGACCCGGCCGCCATCTTGGGGCACTGCAGCACGAGGCCGCGTGGCCTCCACTCGACCCTAACCCGGGGCCCGGCCGGCCCCGACATCGAGGCACCAACCTCCCCCCAGGAGGCAGAGTGACCACTTGGCGAGTCAATGGGAGAAGGAATCGTCAACGGCTCTCCTCCGCCAGGTGTCGATCACCCCAGGCCGCCTGGGTGCTGGCTCCACCCCCCTGCTGGGTGTCTGGACTCCCTCATCCCGGACCTCCCGGCCCCCAGGCGCGAGGGTCCGGACATCAAAGGGGACCAGACCTATAACTGGGGCAGGGCCAGACCAGGAAGGCAGTTGTATCCTGGAGTCGAGAGACCCGAGAAGAACTCATCCGTGACTTGGCCTGCTGGCGCTGCCGCGGCCCTCTGCCTCGTGAAACCATCGTCTTGGCCTGCTGGCGCCGCCGCGGCCCTCTGCTTTGAGAGACTATCATCTTGGCCTGCTGGCGCCGCCGCGGCCCGATCCACAGACACTCCAGCTCGAGGATTGTGAGCTCGCCTTTTACCACAACCTGTACCGATCCGGTACCAAGACTGTCCCGCTACCCCCTTTCCCTACAGAGACTAGAAGTGAGAGGACCCCCGGGTCCAAGATATCCTGTATCGCTGATATCCTTGCCTTAAGAACCTTATATAAAGCCTTGAACTCGACTTGGTGTGGTGCCTGTTTGTGGGGAGGGAGGGTACTTGTCTGTACGATCGCCGGAGACGGTCCCCCTCGGGGATCTCTCCCTCGGTATCCGGCCGACCCTCAGGGTCCCCGTCTAACAATAAGAATAACACAACACAGATCTAGAATAAAGAAGGTGGTTCAATCTGCCCCTATGGTTGAACATTTCTTGTCCTTAAATCACAATGAGAATAAATTTAAATGGACTATTCTGTCCGCAATTGATTCCAAACATCGTTCTCCCCCTTATCGAAAGTGCCTTGTTACGTAAAGAAGCGTACCTGATCATGAAATTCGACAGTATAAATCGAGGACTAAACTGCATGAGTGAGCTTAATAGAGTTTAACTTTGTGTTGAATTCCATGTTTTCATGATACTGTGGGCCATCAATATGGATTCCATTGGTGCCTTCCAAACGCGTGAATCATAGTGATTTTTTTATGGGTGGTGAATTATTTTTCTGATCGAAAATACAAATCCCACAATTCATTGCTTTGAATAGCGGGCTAGCTCCGCCCCTCTACGTTCACGTGTTGTCTCAACTCGGTAAAGAAGGCAGGAGAATGGAGGCAAGCTCTCGCTCCCACCGAGTACGAGTGAATCACTTCAAACGACCATGAGGCTTTGATAAAAGGTGAGCGTGACTCCGTTTTTTTAAGAGAGGTTTGCGCACACGCATTAGTTTAAAACAGGCTGGGTCCATTGCCGTCAACGCATTGTATCTGTTCTCCTTTTCAGAATTTGAATTGGAACATATTTGAACACTTAAAAGTCGTGGCTTGCTGCCTGAACTGAAATCGACCTTTGTATAAGTACAATTAATGCGAACGCCGGTTGGCGTTTGTGCAACATGAAGGGTACAAGTGACTGATGGTTGTTTTGAACCACTTTTACCCGTTTAGATTTTATGAACTCAAGCGCCACGACCTCTCACATTGAACTTGAAGTCTTTAGACTATTACGCCCTACAAGAGCACTTTCAAGGTAAATTTTTTTCATTTTGAGAAACAAAAACACAAGGTTTATGGTAGCTAACATACAAGACCACTCAGTTTCTGCTATTTTGTTGCAGAGTGGCGAGCACTGCATGAATTTACATCACAAGCCTTTAACCGCATGCGTGCGGACGGAATTCCGCCCGTACGCTGAGTTTTTTAAAATCGCACTTTACGTGACGAGCTGGGCTCGTCATGAGCGTGCGAGGAGGCTACCTCATGACGAGCCCAGCTCGTCATGAGCGTGGAAGGGGTTAAACTGCGCTGGTGAATGCCAGGTATGTTGGCTTTTGTTTAGGTAAACACGAAATCAATTTTGAGATCTATGGGGAAGCGCATTACAATTCATTTTTTGTTTTTTATCGCAAACAGTTGGCTTTTTTTAAAAGACTCATCTAGCCCTGATGAGAGTCCGGCAATAAAAACAAGCATTTACAATGCAACGGTTTCGCCTTTGCCAAAGTTAGAGCTATTGGCATTGTAAATGACAACATTTTTATTTATGTGTTGGTTTTGAAAACAGATAAATAAATGGCATTGTCATTTACATTGTCAACAGCTTAATCTCTTGCAAATGTAAGACCTATTGTACCCTACTGGATTTCACTGAAGAAATTCAGAGTCTGGTCTGCAGGTGTCACGTGACAGACGGCCAATTGACAGCTGAGGGGGTTAAACCGTGCTGGGGTGGCACATTAAGGCGACGCTTGTTGTCCGTGCTTGTGAGGAGGTAGTGCACCTGTTGAGGGAGAGAGAGTGTGTTTGCATATGTGCGTGCATGCATGTGTGTGTGTGTGAATAAGCACTTCCAAGATTTAGTGGGACTAGAGTTTTTATCTACAAATCATTGTTTTCAGCTGTGTTCTAATGGAATCAAAACAACACTACACCCCCCATAATGCATAGTGTGATCACATAAAAGTACAGAACTGGAAAGAGTGTCCATAATGACCAGCTAGACGGCTGTCACCCTAAGAAGGATGTGCTTCAGTCTCCAGTGCCACGGGCGAGTGGAAACACACACTGTGCTGGTGGAGAAGTAGAAGAAGTACAAGTGTCCATAGAAGAGAAGTAGAGGGGATGCACTCTCCACTCTCTATCCACTCTCCACTCCCTATGCACTCTCCACTCCCTATGCACTCTCCACTCCCTATGCACTCTCCACTCCCTATGCACTCTCCACTCCCTATGCACTCTCCACTCCCTATGCACACTCCACTCCCTATGCACTCTCCACTCCCTATGCACTCTCCACTCTCCACTCCCTATGCACTCTCCACTCCCTATGCACTCTCCACTCTCCACTCCCTATGCACTCTCCACTCTCCACTCCCTATGCACTCGCCACTCCCTATGCACTCTCCACTCCCTATGCACTCTCCACTCCCTATGCACTCTCCACTCTCCACTCCCTATCCACTCTCCACTCCCTATGCACTCTCCACTCCCTATGCACTCTCCACTCCCTATGCACTCTCCCCTCCCTATGCACTCTCCACTCCCTATGCACTCTCCACTCCCTATGCACTCTCCACTCCCTATGCACTCCCTATGCACTCTGCACTCTTCACTCCCTATGCACTCTCCACTCGGCACTCCCTATGCACTCTCCACTCTGCACTCCCTATGCACTCTTCACTCTGCACTCCCTATGCACTCTTCACTCTGCACTCCCTATGCACTCTTCACTCTGCACTCCCTATGCACTCTTCACTCTGCACTCCCTATGCACTCTCCACTCCCTATGCACTCTCCACTCCCCACTCTGCACTCCCTATGCACTCTGCAGTCCCTATGCACTCTGCAGTCCCTAAGCACTCTCCACTCCCTATGCACTCTCCACTCCCTATGCACTCTCCACTCCCTATGCCCTCTCCACTCCCTATGCCCTCTCCACTCCCTATGCCCTCTCCACTCCCTATGCCCTCTCCACTCCCTATGCACTCTCCACTCCCTATGCACTCTCCACTCCCTATGCACTCTCCACTCCCTATGCACTCTCCACTCCCTATGCACTCTCCACTCCCTATGCATTCTGCACTCCCTATGCACTCTCCACTCCCTATGCACTCTCCACTCCCTATGCACTCTCCACTCCCTATGCACTCTCCACTCTCCACTCCCTATGCACTCTCCACTCCCTATGCACTCTCCACTCTCCACTCCCTATGCACTCTGCACTCCCTATGCACTCTCCACTCTCCACTCCCTATGCACTCTCCACTCCCTATGCACTCTCCACTCCCTATGCACTCTCCACTCCCTATGCACTCTCCACTCCCTATGCACTCTCCACTCTCCACTCCCTATGCACTCTGCACTCTCCACTCCCTATGCACTCTGCACTCTCCACTCCCTATGCACTCTCCACTCTGCACTCCCTATGCACTCTCCACTCCCTATGCACTCTCCACTCTGCACTCCCTATGCACTCTCCACTCCCTATGCATTCTCCACTCCCTATGCACTCTCCACTCCCTATGCACTCTCCACTCCCTATGCACTCTCCACTCCCTATGCACTCTCCACTCTGCACTCCCTATGCACTCTCCACTCCCTATGCACTCTCCACTCTGCACTCCCTATGCACTCTCCACTCCCTATGCACTCTCCACTCTGCACTCCCTATGCACTCTCCGCTCCCTATGCACTCTCCGCTCCCTATGCACTCTCCACTCCCTATGCACTCTCCACTCCCTATGCACTCTCCACTCCCTATGCACTCTCCACTCCCTATGCACTCTCCACTCCCTATCCACTCTCCACTCCCTATGCACTCTCCACTCCCTATGCACTCTCCACTCCCTATGCACTCTCCACTCCCTATGCACTCTCCACTCCCTATGCACTCTCCACTCCCTATGCACTCTCAACTCTCCACTCCCTATGCACTCTGCACTCCCTATGCACTCTCCACTCTCCACTCCCTATGCACTCTGCACTCCCTATGCACTCTCCACTCTGCACTCCCTATGCACTCTGCACTCCCTATGCACTCTGCACTCTGCACTCCCTATGCACTCTGCACTCCCTATGCACTCTGCACTCCCTATGCACTCTGCACTCCCTATGCACTCTGCACTCCCTATGCACTCTGCACTCCCTATGCACTCTGCACTCCCTATGCACTCCCTATGCACTCTCCACTCTGCACTCCCTATGCACTCTCCACTCCCTATGCACTCTCCACTCCCTATGCACTCTCCACTCCCTATGCACTCTCCACTCCCTATGCACTCTCCACTCCCCACTCTCCACTCCCTATGCACTCTGCAGTCCCTATGCACTATGCACTCTCCACTCCCTATGCACTCTCCACTCCCTATGCACTCTCCACTCCCTATGCACTCTGCACTCTCTATGCACTCTCCACTCTCTATGCACTCTCCACTCCCTATGCACTCTCCACTCCCTATGCACTCTGCACTCCCTATGCACTCTCCACTCCCTATGCACTCTCCACTCCCTATGCACTCTCCACTCCCTATGCACTCTCCACTCCCTATGCACTCTCCACTCCCTATGCACTCTCCACTCTCTATGCACTCTCCACTCCCTATGCACTCTCCACTCCCTATGCACTCTCCACTCTCCACTCCCTATGCACTCTCCACTCTCCACTCCCTATGCACTCTCCACTCTCTATGCACTCTCCACTCCCTATGCACTCTCCACTCCCTATGCACTCTCCACTCCCTATGCACTCTCCACTCTCTATGCACTCTCCACTCTCTATGCACTCTCCACTCCCTATGCACTCTCCACTCCCTATGCACTCTCCACTCTCCACTCCCTATGCACTCTCCACTCTCCACTCCCTATGCACTCTCCACTCCCTATGCACTCTCCACTCTCCACTCCCTATGCACTCTCCACTCTCCACTCCCTATGCACTCTCCACTCCCTATGCACTCTCCACTCCCTATGCACTCTCCACTCCCTATGCACTCTCCACTCCCTATGCACTCTCGCCTCCCTATGCACTCTCCACTCCCTATGCACTCTCCACTCCCTATGCACTCTCCGCTCCCTATGCACTCTCCGCTCCCTATGCACTCTCCGCTCCCTATGCACTCTCCGCTCCCTATGCACTCTCCGCTCCCTATGCACTCTCCACTCCCTATGCACTCTCCACTCCCTATGCACTCTCCACTCCCTATGCACTCTCCACTCCCTATGCACTCTCCACTCCCTATCCACTCTCCACTCCCTATGCACTCTCCACTCCCTATGCACTCTCCACTCCCTATGCACTCTCCACTCCCTATGCACTCTCCACTCCCTATGCACTCTCCGCTCCCTATGCACTCCCTATGCACTCCCTATGCACTCTGCACTCTTCACTCCCTATGCACTCTGCACTCTTCACTCCCTATGCACTCTCCACTCTCCACTCCCTATGCACTCTCCGCTCCCTATGCACTCCCTATGCACTCTACACTCTTCACTCCCTATGCACTCTGCACTCTTCACTCCCTATGCACTCTCCACTCTTCACTCCCTATGCACTCTCCACTCTGCACTCCTTATGCACTCTTCACTCTGCACTCCCTATGCACTCTCCACTCCCTATGCACTCTCCACTCCCCACTCTGCAGTCCCTATGCACTCTGCAGTCCCTATGCACTATGCACTCTCCACTCCCTATGCACTCTCCACTCCCTATGCACTCTCCACTCCCTATGCACTCTCCACTCCCTATGCAATCTCCACTCCCTATGCACTCTCCACTCTCCACTCCCTATGCACTCTCCACTCCCTATGCACTCTCCACTCTCCACTCCCTATGCACTTTCCACTCCCTATGCACTCTCCACTCTCCACTCCCTATGCACTGTGCACTCCCTATGCACTCTCCACTCTGCACTCCCTATGCACTCTCCACTCTGCACTCCCTATGCACTCTCCACTCCCTATGCACTCTCCACTCCCTATGCACTCTCCACTCCCTATGCACTCTCCACTCCCTATGCACTCTCCACTCCCTATGCACTCTCTATGCACTCTCCACTCTCTATGCACTCTCCACTTCCTAGCACTCTCCACTCCCTATGCACTCTCCACTCCCTATGCACTCTCCACTCCCTATGCACTCTCCACTCCCTATGCACTCTCCACTCCCTATGCACTCTCCACTCTCCACTCCCTATGCACTCTCCACTCCCTATGCACTGTGCACTCCCTATGCACTCTCCACTCTCCACTCCCTATGCACTGTGCACTCCCTATGCACTCTCCACTCTCCACTCCCTATGCACTGTGCACTCCCTATGCACTCTCCACTCTGCACTCCCTATGCACTCTGCACTCCCTATGCACTCTCCACTCTGCACTCCCTATGCACTCTCCACTCTGCACTCCCTATGCACTCTCCACTCCCTATGCACTCTGCACTCCCTATGCACTCTCCACTCTCCACTCCCTATGCACTCTGCACTCCCTATGCACTCTCCACTCTCCACTCCCTATGCACTCTGCACTCCCTATGCACTCTCCACTCTCCACTCCCTATGCACTCTGCACTCCCTATGCACTCTGCACTCCCTATGCACTCTGCACTCCCTATGCACTCCCTATGCACTCTTCACTCCCTATGCACTCTCCACTCTGCACTCCCTATGCACTCTCCACTCCCTATGCACTCTCCACTCCCTATGCACTCTCCACTCCCCACTCTGCAGTCCCTATGCACTCTGCAGTCCCTATGCACTCTGCACTCCCTATGCACTCTCCACTCCCTATGCACTCTCCACTCCCTATGCACTCTCCACTCCCTATGCACTCTCTATGCACTCTCCACTCCCTATGCACTCTCCACTCTCCACTCCCTATGCACTCTCCACTCCCTATGCACTCTCCACTCCCTATGCACTCTCCACTCCCTATGCACTCTCCACTCCCTATGCACTCTCCACTCCCTATGCACTCTCCACTCTCCACTCCCTATGCAATTTCCACTCCCTATGCACTCTCCACTCTCCACTCCCTATGCACTCTGCACTCCCTATGCACTCTCCACTCCCTATGCACTCTCCACTCTGCACTCCCTATGCACTCTCCACTCCCTATGCACTCTCCACTCTGCACTCCCTATGCACTCTCCACTCCCTATGCACTCTCCACTCCCTATGCACTCTCCACTCCCTATGCACTCTCCACTCTCCACTCCCTATGCACTCTCCACTCTCCACTCCCTATGCAATCTCCACTCCCTATGCACTCTCCACTCTCCACTCCCTATGCACTCTGCACTCCCTATGCACTCTCCACTCCCTATGCACTCTCCACTCCCTATGCACTCTCCACTCTGCACTCCCTATGCACTCTCCACTCCCTATGCACTCTCCACTCCCTATGCACTCTCCACTCCCTATGCACTTTCCACTCTGCACTCCCTATGCACTCTCCACTCCCTATGCACTCTCCACTCTCCACTCCCTATGCACTCTGCACTCCCTATGCACTCTCCACTCCCTATGCACTCTCCACTCCCTATGCACTCCCTATGCACTCTCCACTCCCTATGCACTCTGCACTCCCTATGCACTCTCCACTCCCTATGCACTCTCCACTGCCTATGCACTCTCCACTCCCTGTGCACTCTCCACTCCCTGTGCACTCTCCACTCCCTGTGCACTCTCCACTCCCTGTGCACTCTCCACTCCCTGTGCACTCCCTATGCACTCTCCACTCTGCACTCTCTATGCACTCTGCACTCCCTATGCACTCTGCACTCCCTATGCACTCTCCACTCCCTATGCACTCTCCACTCCCTATGCACTCTCCACTCCCTATGCACTCTCCGCTCCCTATGCACTCCCTATGCACTCCCTATGCACTCTGCACTCTTCACTCCCTATGCACTCTGCACTCTTCACTCCCTATGCACTCTCCACTCTCCACTCCCTATGCACTCTCCGCTCCCTATGCACTCCCTATGCACTCCCTATGCACTCTACACTCTTCACTCCCTATGCACTCTGCACTCTTCACTCCCTATGCACTCTCCACTCCCTATGCACTCTCCGCTCCCTATGCACTCCCTATGCACTCTACACTCTTCACTCCCTATGCACTCTGCACTCCCTATGCACTCTCCACTCCTTATGCACTCTTCACTCTGCACTCCCTATGCACTCTGCACTCCTTATGCACTCTTCACTCCCTATGCACTCTCCACTCCCTATGCACTCTCCACTCCCCACTCTGCACTCCCTATGCACTCTGCAGTCCCTATGCACTATGCACTCTCCACTCCCTATGCACTCTCCACTCCCTATGCACTCTCCACTCCCTATGCACTCTCCACTCCCTATGCACTCTCCACTCCCTATGCACTCTCCACTCCCTATGCACTCTCCACTCCCTATGCACTCTCCACTCTCCACTCCATATGCACTCTCCACTCCCTATGCACTCTCCACTCTCCACTCCCTATGCACTTTCTACTCCCTATGCACTCTCCACTCTCCACTCCCTATGCACTGTGCACTCCCTATGCACTCTCCACTCTGCACTCCCTATGCACTCTGCACTCCCTATGCACTCTCAACTCTGCACTCCCTATGCACTCTCCACTCCCTATGCACTCTCCACTCCCTATGCACTCTCCACTCCCTATGCACTCTCTACTCCCTATACACTCTCTATGCACTCTCCACTCTCTATGCACTCTCCACTCCCTATGCACTCTCCACTCCCTATGCACTCTCCACTCCCTATGCACTCTCCACTCCCTATGCACTCTCCACTCCCTATGCACTCTCCACTCTCCACTCCCTATGCACTCTCCACTCTCCACTCCCTATGCACTCTCCACTCCCTATGCACTCTCCACTCCCTATGCACTCTCCACTCCCTATGCACTCCCTATGCACTCTCCACTCCCTATGCACTCTCCACTCTGCACTCCCTATGCACTCTCCACTCCCTATGCACTCTCCACTGCCTATGCACTCTCCACTCCCTGTGCACTCTCCACTCCCTGTGCACTCTCCACTCCCTGTGCACTCTCCACTCCCTGTGCACTCCCTATGCACTCTCCACTCTGCACTCTCTATGCACTCTGCACTCCCTATGCACTCTGCACTCCCTATGCACTCTGCACTCCCTATGCACTCTCCACTCCCTATGCACTCTCCACTCCCTATGCACTCTCCACTCCCTATGCACTCTCCACTCCCTATGCACTCTCCGCTCCCTATGCACTCCCTATGCACTCCCTATGCACTCTGCACTCTTCACTCCCTATGCACTCTGCACTCTTCACTCCCTATGCACTCTCCACTCTCCACTCCCTATGCACTCTCCACTCTCCACTCCCTATGCACTCTCCGCTCCCTATGCACTCCCTATGCACTCCCTATGCACTCTACACTCTTCACTCCCTATGCACTCTGCACTCTTCACTCCCTATGCACTCTCCACTCTTCACTCCCTATGCACTCTCCACTCTGCACTCCCTATGCACTCTCCACTCCCTATGCACTCTCCACTCCCCACTCTGCACTCCCTATGCACTCTGCAGTCCCTATGCACTATGCACTCTCCACTCCCTATGCACTCTCCACTCCCTATGCACTCTCCACTCCCTATGCACTCTCCACTCCCTATGCACTCTCCACTCCCTATGCACTCTCCACTCCCTATGCACTCTCCACTCTCCACTCCCTATGCACTCTCCACTCCCTATGCACTCTCCACTCTCCACTCCCTATGCACTTTCCACTCCCTATGCACTCTCCACTCTCCACTCCCTATGCACTGTGCACTCCCTATGCACTCTCCACTCTGCACTCCCTATGCACTCTGCACTCCCTATGCACTCTCCACTCCCTATGCACTCTCCACTCCCTATGCACTCTCCACTCCCTATGCACTCTCCACTCCCTATGCACTCTCTATGCACTCTCCACTCCCTATGCACTCTCCACTCCCTATGCACTCTCCACTCCCTATGCACTCTCCACTCCCTATGCACTCTCCACTCCCTATGCACTCTCCACTCCCTATGCACTGTGCACTCCCTATGCACTCTCCACTCCCTATGCACTGTGCACTCCCTATGCACTCTCCACTCTGCACTCCCTATGCACTCTGCACTCCCTATGCACTCTCCACTCTGCACTCCCTATGCACTCTCCACTCTGCACTCCCTATGCACTCTCCACTCCCTATGCACTCTCCACTCCCTATGCACTCTCCACTCTCCACTCCCTATGCACTCTGCACTCCCTATGCACTCTCCACTCTCCACTCCCTATGCACTCTGCACTCCCTATGCACACTCCACTCTTCACTCCCTATGCACTCTGCACTCCCTATGCACTCTGCACTCCCTATGCACTCTGCACTCCCTATGCACTCCCTATGCACTCTTCACTCCCTATGCTCTCTCCACTCTGCACTCCCTATGCACTCTCCACTCCCTATGCACTCTCCACTCCCTATGCACTCTCCACTCCCCACTCTGCAGTCCCTATGCACTCTGCAGTCCCTATGCACTCTCCACTCCCTATGCACTCTCCACTCCCTATGCACTCTCCACTCCCTATGCACTCTCCACTCCCTATGCACTCTCCACTCTCCACTCCCTATGCACTCTCCACTCCCTATGCACTCTCCACTCCCTATGCACTCTCCACTCCCTATGCACTCTCCACTCCCTATGCACTGTGCACTCCCTATGCACTCTCCACTCTCCACGCACTGTGCACTCCCTATGCACTCTCCACTCCCTATGCACTGTGCACTCCCTATGCACTCTCCACTCTGCACTCCCTATGCACTCTGCACTCCCTATGCACTCTCCACTCTGCACTCCCTATGCACTCTCCACTCTGCACTCCCTATGCACTCTCCACTCCCTATTCACTCTCCACTCCCTATGCACTCTCCACTCTCCACTCCCTATGCACTCTGCACTCCCTATGCACTCTCCACTCTCCACTCCCTATGCACTCTGCACTCCCTATGCACTCTCCACTCTCCACTCCCTATGCACTCTGCACTCCCTATGCACTCTGCACTCCCTATGCACTCTGCACTCCCTATGCACTCCCTATGCACTCTTCACTCCCTATGCACTCTCCACTCTGCACTCCCTATGCACTCTCCACTCCCTATGCACTCTCCACTCCCTATGCACTCTCCACTCCCCACTCTGCAGTCCCTATGCACTCTGCAGTCCCTATGCACTCTCCACTCCCTATGCACTCTCCACTCCCTATGCACTCTCCACTCCCTATGCACTCTCCACTCCCTATGCACTCTCCACTCTGCACTCTCTATGCACTCTCCACTCCCTATGCACTCTCCATTCCCCACTCCCTATGCACTCTCCGCTCCCTATGCACTCTCCACTCCCTATGCACTCTCCACTCCCTATGCACTCTCCACTCTGCACTCCCTATGCACTCTCCACTCCCTATGCACTCTCCACTCCCTATGCACTCTCCACTCCCTATGCACTCTCCACTCTCCACTCCCTATGCACTCTCCACTCTCCACTCCCTATGCACTCTCCACTCCCTATGCACTCCCCACTCTCCACTCCCTATGCAAGCTCCACTCCCTATGCACTCTCCACTCTCCACTCCCTATGCACTCTGCACTCCCTATGCACTCTCCACTCCCTATGCACTCTCCACTCCCTATGCACTCTCCACTCCCTATGCACTCTCCACTCCCTATGCACTCTCCACTCCCTATGCACTCTCCACTCCCTATGCACTCTCCACTCCCTATGCACTCTCCACTCTGCACTCTCTATGCACTCTCCACTCCCTATGCACTCTCCATTCCCTATGCACTCTCCACTCCCTATGCACTCTCCACTCCCTATGCACTCCCTATGCACTCTCCACTCCCTATGCACTCTCCACTCCCTATGCACTCTCCACTCCCTATGCACTCTCCACTCTGCACTCTCCACTCCCTATGCACTCTCCATTCCCTATGCACTCTCCACTCCCTATGCACTCTCCACTCTCCACTCCCTATGCACTCTCCACTCTCCACTCCCTATGCACTCTCCACTCCCTATGCACTCTCCACTCCCTATGCACTCTCCACTCCCTATGCACTCTCCACTCCCTATGCACTCTCCACTCCCTATGCACTCTCCACTCCCTATGCACTCTCCATTCCCTATGCACTCTCCACTCCCTATGCACTCTCCACTCTCCACTCCCTATGCACTCTCCACTCTCCACTCCCTATGCACTCTCCACTCTCCACTCCCTATGCACTCTCCACTCCCTATGCACTCTCCACTCCCTATGCACTCTCCACTCCCTATGCACTCTCCACTCCCTATGCACTCTCCACTCTCCACTCCCTATGCAATCTCCACTCCCTATGCACTCTCCACTCCCTATGCACTCTGCACTCCCTATGCACTCTCCACTCCCTATGCACTCTCCACTCCCTATGCACTCCCTATGCACTCTCCACTCCCTATGCACTCTCCACTCTGCACTCCACTCCCTATGCACTCTCCACTCCCTATGCACTCTCCACTCCCTATGCACTCTCCACTCTGCACTCCCTATGCACTCTCCGCTCCCTATGCACTCTCCGCTCCCTATGCACTCTCCACTCCCTATGCACTCTCCACTCCCTATGCACTCTCCACTCCCTATGCACTCTCCACTCCCTATGCACTCTCCACTCCCTATCCACTCTCCACTCCCTATGCACTCTCCACTCCCTATGCACTCTCCACTCCCTATGCACTCTCCACTCCCTATGCACTCTCCACTCCCTATGCACTCTCCACTCCCTATGCACTCTCAACTCTCCACTCCCTATGCACTCTGCACTCCCTATGCACTCTCCACTCTCCACTCCCTATGCACTCTGCACTCCCTATGCACTCTCCACTCTGCACTCCCTATGCACTCTGCACTCCCTATGCACTCTGCACTCCCTATGCACTCTGCACTCCCTATGCACTCTGCACTCCCTATGCACTCTGCACTCCCTATGCACTCTGCACTCCCTATGCACTCTGCACTCCCTATGCACTCTGCACTCCCTATGCACTCCCTATGCACTCTCCACTCTGCACTCCCTATGCACTCTCCACTCCCTATGCACTCTCCACTCCCTATGCACTCTCCACTCCCTATGCACTCTCCACTCCCTATGCACTCTCCACTCCCCACTCTCCACTCCCTATGCACTCTGCAGTCCCTATGCACTATGCACTCTCCACTCCCTATGCACTCTCCACTCCCTATGCACTCTCCACTCCCTATGCACTCTGCACTCTCTATGCACTCTCCACTCTCTATGCACTCTCCACTCCCTATGCACTCTCCACTCCCTATGCACTCTGCACTCCCTATGCACTCTCCACTCCCTATGCACTCTCCACTCCCTATGCACTCTCCACTCCCTATGCACTCTCCACTCCCTATGCACTCTCCACTCCCTATGCACTCTCCACTCTCTATGCACTCTCCACTCCCTATGCACTCTCCACTCCCTATGCACTCTCCACTCTCCACTCCCTATGCACTCTCCACTCTCCACTCCCTATGCACTCTCCACTCTCTATGCACTCTCCACTCCCTATGCACTCTCCACTCCCTATGCACTCTCCACTCCCTATGCACTCTCCACTCTCTATGCACTCTCCACTCTCTATGCACTCTCCACTCCCTATGCACTCTCCACTCCCTATGCACTCTCCACTCTCCACTCCCTATGCACTCTCCACTCTCCACTCCCTATGCACTCTCCACTCCCTATGCACTCTCCACTCTCCACTCCCTATGCACTCTCCACTCTCCACTCCCTATGCACTCTCCACTCCCTATGCACTCTCCACTCCCTATGCACTCTCCACTCCCTATGCACTCTCCACTCCCTATGCACTCTCGCCTCCCTATGCACTCTCCACTCCCTATGCACTCTCCACTCCCTATGCACTCTCCGCTCCCTATGCACTCTCCGCTCCCTATGCACTCTCCGCTCCCTATGCACTCTCCGCTCCCTATGCACTCTCCGCTCCCTATGCACTCTCCACTCCCTATGCACTCTCCACTCCCTATGCACTCTCCACTCCCTATGCACTCTCCACTCCCTATGCACTCTCCACTCCCTATCCACTCTCCACTCCCTATGCACTCTCCCCTCCCTATGCACTCTCCACTCCCTATGCACTCTCCACTCCCTATGCACTCTCCACTCCCTATGCACTCTCCACTCCCTATGCACTCTCCGCTCCCTATGCACTCCCTATGCACTCCCTATGCACTCTGCACTCTTCACTCCCTATGCACTCTGCACTCTTCACTCCCTATGCACTCTCCACTCCCTATGCACTCTCCGCTCCCTATGCACTCCCTATGCACTCTACACTCTTCACTCCCTATGCACTCTGCACTCTTCACTCCCTATGCACTCTCCACTCTTCACTCCCTATGCACTCTCCACTCTGCACTCCTTATGCACTCTTCACTCTGCACTCCCTATGCACTCTCCACTCCCTATGCACTCTCCACTCCCCACTCTGCAGTCCCTATGCACTCTGCAGTCCCTATGCACTATGCACTCTCCACTCCCTATGCACTCTCCACTCCCTATGCACTCTCCACTCCCTATGCACTCTCCACTCCCTATGCAATCTCCACTCCCTATGCACTCTCCACTCTCCACTCCCTATGCACTCTCCACTCCCTATGCACTCTCCACTCTCCACTCTCTATGCACTTTCCACTCCCTATGCACTCTCCACTCTCCACTCCCTATGCACTGTGCACTCCCTATGCACTCTCCACTCTGCACTCCCTATGCACTCTCCACTCTGCACTCCCTATGCACTCTCCACTCCCTATGCACTCTCCACTCCCTATGCACTCTCCACTCCCTATGCACTCTCCACTCCCTATGCACTCTCCACTCCCTATGCACTCTCTATGCACTCTCCACTCTCTATGCACTCTCCACTTCCTAGCACTCTCCACTCCCTATGCACTCTCCACTCCCTATGCACTCTCCACTCCCTATGCACTCTCCACTCCCTATGCACTCTCCACTCCCTATGCACTCTCCACTCTCCACTCCCTATGCACTCTCCACTCCCTATGCACTGTGCACTCCCTATGCACTCTCCACTCTCCACTCCCTATGCACTGTGCACTCCCTATGCACTCTCCACTCTCCACTCCCTATGCACTGTGCACTCCCTATGCACTCTCCACTCTGCACTCCCTATGCACTCTGCACTCCCTATGCACTCTCCACTCTGCACTCCCTATGCACTCTCCACTCTGCACTCCCTATGCACTCTCCACTCCCTATGCACTCTGCACTCCCTATGCACTCTCCACTCTCCACTCCCTATGCACTCTGCACTCCCTATGCACTCTCCACTCTCCACTCCCTATGCACTCTGCACTCCCTATGCACTCTCCACTCTCCACTCCCTATGCACTCTGCACTCCCTATGCACTCTGCACTCCCTATGCACTCTGCACTCCCTATGCACTCCCTATGCACTCTTCACTCCCTATGCACTCTCCACTCTGCACTCCCTATGCACTCTCCACTCCCTATGCACTCTCCACTCCCTATGCACTCTCCACTCCCCACTCTGCAGTCCCTATGCACTCTGCAGTCCCTATGCACTCTGCACTCCCTATGCACTCTCCACTCCCTATGCACTCTCCACTCCCTATGCACTCTCCACTCCCTATGCACTCTCTATGCACTCTCCACTCCCTATGCACTCTCCACTCTCCACTCCCTATGCACTCTCCACTCCCTATGCACTCTCCACTCCCTATGCACTCTCCACTCCCTATGCACTCTCCACTCCCTATGCACTCTCCACTCCCTATGCACTCTCCACTCCCTATGCAATTTCCACTCCCTATGCACTCTCCACTCTCCACTCCCTATGCACTCTGCACTCCCTATGCACTCTCCACTCCCTATGCACTCTCCACTCTGCACTCCCTATGCACTCTCCACTCCCTATGCACTCTCCACTCTGCACTCCCTATGCACTCTCCACTCCCTATGCACTCTCCACTCCCTATGCACTCTCCACTCCCTATGCACTCTCCACTCTCCACTCCCTATGCACTCTCCACTCTCCACTCCCTATGCAATCTCCACTCCCTATGCACTCTCCACTCTCCACTCCCTATGCACTCTGCACTCCCTATGCACTCTCCACTCCCTATGCACTCTCCACTCCCTATGCACTCTCCACTCTGCACTCCCTATGCACTCTCCACTCCCTATGCACTCTCCACTCCCTATGCACTCTCCACTCCCTATGCACTTTCCACTCTGCACTCCCTATGCACTCTCCACTCCCTATGCACTCTCCACTCTCCACTCCCTATGCACTCTGCACTCCCTATGCACTCTCCACTCCCTATGCACTCTCCACTCCCTATGCACTCCCTATGCACTCTCCACTCCCTATGCACTCTGCACTCCCTATGCACTCTCCACTCCCTATGCACTCTCCACTGCCTATGCACTCTCCACTCCCTGTGCACTCTCCACTCCCTGTGCACTCTCCACTCCCTGTGCACTCTCCACTCCCTGTGCACTCTCCACTCCCTGTGCACTCTCCACTCCCTGTGCACTCTCCACTCCCTGTGCACTCCCTATGCACTCTCCACTCTGCACTCTCTATGCACTCTGCACTCCCTATGCACTCTGCACTCCCTATGCACTCTCCACTCCCTATGCACTCTCCACTCCCTATGCACTCTCCATTCCCTATGCACTCTCCGCTCCCTATGCACTCCCTATGCACTCCCTATGCACTCTGCACTCTTCACTCCCTATGCACTCTGCACTCTTCACTCCCTATGCACTCTCCACTCTCCACTCCCTATGCACTCTCCGCTCCCTATGCACTCCCTATGCACTCCCTATGCACTCTACACTCTTCACTCCCTATGCACTCTGCACTCTTCACTCCCTATGCACTCTCCACTCCCTATGCACTCTCCGCTCCCTATGCACTCCCTATGCACTCTACACTCTTCACTCCCTATGCACTCTGCACTCCCTATGCACTCTCCACTCCTTATGCACTCTTCACTCTGCACTCCCTATGCACTCTGCACTCCTTATGCACTCTTCACTCCCTATGCACTCTCCACTCCCTATGCACTCTCCACTCCCCACTCTGCACTCCCTATGCACTCTGCAGTCCCTATGCACTATGCACTCTCCACTCCCTATGCACTCTCCACTCCCTATGCACTCTCCACTCCCTATGCACTCTCCACTCCCTATGCACTCTCCACTCCCTATGCACTCTCCACTCCCTATGCACTCTCCACTCTCCACTCCATATGCACTCTCCACTCCCTATGCACTCTCCACTCTCCACTCCCTATGCACTTTCTACTCCCTATGCACTCTCCACTCTCCACTCCCTATGCACTGTGCACTCCCTATGCACTCTCCACTCTGCACTCCCTATGCACTCTGCACTCCCTATGCACTCTCAACTCTGCACTCCCTATGCACTCTCCACTCCCTATGCACTCTCCACTCCCTATGCACTCTCCACTCCCTATGCACTCTCTACTCCCTATACACTCTCTATGCACTCTCCACTCTCTATGCACTCTCCACTCCCTATGCACTCTCCACTCCCTATGCACTCTCCACTCCCTATGCACTCTCCACTCCCTATGCACTCTCCACTCCCTATGCACTCTCCACTCTCCACTCCCTATGCACTCTCCACTCTCCACTCCCTATGCACTCTCCACTCCCTATGCACTCTCCACTCCCTATGCACTCTCCACTCCCTATGCACTCCCTATGCACTCTCCACTCCCTATGCACTCTCCACTCTGCACTCCCTATGCACTCTCCACTCCCTATGCACTCTCCACTGCCTATGCACTCTCCACTCCCTGTGCACTCTCCACTCCCTGTGCACTCTCCACTCCCTGTGCACTCTCCACTCCCTGTGCACTCCCTATGCACTCTCCACTCTGCACTCTCTATGCACTCTGCACTCCCTATGCACTCTGCACTCCCTATGCACTCTGCACTCCCTATGCACTCTCCACTCCCTATGCACTCTCCACTCCCTATGCACTCTCCACTCCCTATGCACTCTCCACTCCCTATGCACTCTCCGCTCCCTATGCACTCCCTATGCACTCCCTATGCACTCTGCACTCTTCACTCCCTATGCACTCTGCACTCTTCACTCCCTATGCACTCTCCACTCTCCACTCCCTATGCACTCTCCACTCTCCACTCCCTATGCACTCTCCGCTCCCTATGCACTCCCTATGCACTCCCTATGCACTCTACACTCTTCACTCCCTATGCACTCTGCACTCTTCACTCCCTATGCACTCTCCACTCTTCACTCCCTATGCACTCTCCACTCTGCACTCCCTATGCACTCTCCACTCCCTATGCACTCTCCACTCCCCACTCTGCACTCCCTATGCACTCTGCAGTCCCTATGCACTATGCACTCTCCACTCCCTATGCACTCTCCACTCCCTATGCACTCTCCACTCCCTATGCACTCTCCACTCCCTATGCACTCTCCACTCCCTATGCACTCTCCACTCTCCACTCCCTATGCACTCTCCACTCCCTATGCACTCTCCACTCTCCACTCCCTATGCACTTTCCACTCCCTATGCACTCTCCACTCTCCACTCCCTATGCACTGTGCACTCCCTATGCACTCTCCACTCTGCACTCCCTATGCACTCTGCACTCCCTATGCACTCTCCACTCTGCACTCCCTATGCACTCTCCACTCCCTATGCACTCTCCACTCCCTATGCACTCTCCACTCCCTATGCACTCTCTATGCACTCTCCACTCCCTATGCACTCTCCACTCCCTATGCACTCTCCACTCCCTATGCACTCTCCACTCCCTATGCACTCTCCACTCCCTATGCACTCTCCACTCCCTATGCACTGTGCACTCCCTATGCACTCTCCACTCCCTATGCACTGTGCACTCCCTATGCACTCTCCACTCTGCACTCCCTATGCACTCTGCACTCCCTATGCACTCTCCACTCTGCACTCCCTATGCACTCTCCACTCTGCACTCCCTATGCACTCTCCACTCCCTATGCACTCTCCACTCCCTATGCACTCTCCACTCTCCACTCCCTATGCACTCTGCACTCCCTATGCACTCTCCACTCTCCACTCCCTATGCACTCTGCACTCCCTATGCACACTCCACTCTTCACTCCCTATGCACTCTGCACTCCCTATGCACTCTGCACTCCCTATGCACTCTGCACTCCCTATGCACTCCCTATGCACTCTTCACTCCCTATGCTCTCTCCACTCTGCACTCCCTATGCACTCTCCACTCCCTATGCACTCTCCACTCCCTATGCACTCTCCACTCCCCACTCTGCAGTCCCTATGCACTCTGCAGTCCCTATGCACTCTCCACTCCCTATGCACTCTCCACTCCCTATGCACTCTCCACTCCCTATGCACTCTCCACTCCCTATGCACTCTCCACTCTCCACTCCCTATGCACTCTCCACTCCCTATGCACTCTCCACTCCCTATGCACTCTCCACTCCCTATGCACTCTCCACTCCCTATGCACTGTGCACTCCCTATGCACTCTCCACTCTCCACGCACTGTGCACTCCCTATGCACTCTCCACTCTCCACTCCCTATGCACTGTGCACTCCCTATGCACTCTCCACTCTGCACTCCCTATGCACTCTGCACTCCCTATGCACTCTCCACTCTGCACTCCCTATGCACTCTCCACTCTGCACTCCCTATGCACTCTCCACTCCCTATTCACTCTCCACTCCCTATGCACTCTCCACTCTCCACTCCCTATGCACTCTGCACTCCCTATGCACTCTCCACTCTCCACTCCCTATGCACTCTGCACTCCCTATGCACTCTCCACTCTCCACTCCCTATGCACTCTGCACTCCCTATGCACTCTGCACTCCCTATGCACTCTGCACTCCCTATGCACTCCCTATGCACTCTTCACTCCCTATGCACTCTCCACTCTGCACTCCCTATGCACTCTCCACTCCCTATGCACTCTCCACTCCCTATGCACTCTCCACTCCCCACTCTGCAGTCCCTATGCACTCTGCAGTCCCTATGCACTCTCCACTCCCTATGCACTCTCCACTCCCTATGCACTCTCCACTCCCTATGCACTCTCCACTCCCTATGCACTCTCCACTCTGCACTCTCTATGCACTCTCCACTCCCTATGCACTCTCCATTCCCCACTCCCTATGCACTCTCCGCTCCCTATGCACTCTCCACTCCCTATGCACTCTCCACTCCCTATGCACTCTCCACTCTGCACTCCCTATGCACTCTCCACTCCCTATGCACTCTCCACTCCCTATGCACTCTCCACTCCCTATGCACTCTCCACTCTCCACTCCCTATGCACTCTCCACTCTCCACTCCCTATGCACTCTCCACTCCCTATGCACTCCCCACTCTCCACTCCCTATGCAAGCTCCACTCCCTATGCACTCTCCACTCTCCACTCCCTATGCACTCTGCACTCCCTATGCACTCTCCACTCCCTATGCACTCTCCACTCCCTATGCACTCTCCACTCCCTATGCACTCTCCACTCCCTATGCACTCTCCACTCCCTATGCACTCTCCACTCCCTATGCACTCTCCACTCCCTATGCACTCTCCACTCTGCACTCTCTATGCACTCTCCACTCCCTATGCACTCTCCATTCCCTATGCACTCTCCACTCCCTATGCACTCTCCACTCTGCACTCCCTATGCACTCTCCACTCCCTATGCACTCTCCACTCCCTATGCACTCTCCACTCCCTATGCACTCTCCACTCTGCACTCTCCACTCCCTATGCACTCTCCATTCCCTATGCACTCTCCACTCCCTATGCACTCTCCACTCTCCACTCCCTATGCACTCTCCACTCCCTATGCACTCTCCACTCCCTATGCACTCTCCACTCCCTATGCACTCTCCACTCCCTATGCACTCTCCACTCCCTATGCACTCTCCACTCTGCACTCTCTATGCACTCTCCACTCCCTATGCACTCTCCATTCCCTATGCACTCTCCACTCCCTATGCACTCTCCACTCTCCACTCCCTATGCACTCTCCACTCTCCACTCCCTATGCACTCTCCACTCTCCACTCCCTATGCACTCTCCACTCCCTATGCACTCTCCACTCCCTATGCACTCTCCACTCCCTATGCACTCTCCACTCCCTATGCACTCTCCACTCTCCACTCCCTATGCAATCTCCACTCCCTATGCACTCTCCACTCCCTATGCACTCTGCACTCCCTATGCACTCTCCACTCCCTATGCACTCTCCACTCCCTATGCACTCCCTATGCACTCTCCACTCCCTATGCACTCTCCACTCTGCACTCCACTCCCTATGCACTCTCCACTCCCTATGCACTCTCCACTCCCTATGCACTCTCCACTCTCCACTCCCTATGCAATCTCCACTCCCTATGCACTCTCCACTCTCCACTCCCTATGCACTCTCCACTCTCCACTCCCTATGCACTCTGCACTCCCTATGCACTCTCCACTCCCTATGCACTCTCCACTCTGCACTCCCTATGCACTCTCCACTCCCTATGCACTCTCCACTTCCTATGCACTCTCCACTCTCCACTCCCTATGCACTCTCCACTCCCTATGCACTCTCCACTCTCCACTCCCTATGCAATCTCCACTCCCTATGCACTCTCCACTCTCCACTCCCTATGCACTCTCCACTCCCTATGCACTCTGCACTCCCTATGCACTCTCCACTCCCTATGCACTCTCCACTCCCTATGCACTCCCTATGCACTCTCCACTCCCTATGCACTCTCCACTCCCTATGCACTCTCCACTCTGCACTCCCTATGCACTCTCCACTCCCTATGCACTCTCCACTGCCTATGCACTCTCCACTCCCTGTGCACTCTCCACTCCCTGTGCACTCTCCACTCCCTGTGCACTCCCTATGCACTCTCCACTCTGCACTCTCTATGCACTCTGCACTCCCTATGCACTCTGCACTCCCTATGCACTCTCCACTCCCTATGCACTCTCCACTCCCTATGCACTCTCCATGCACTCTGCACTCCCTATGCACTCTCCACTCTGCACTCTCTATGATGCTCTTCAGCACTTTGCAGTGCGGTTAGGATATGAAGCGCTATATAAATTCAACTGTAATGCATTACGAAAAATGCCAAACCATGAAAAAACTCCCTGTTGCAAATCTTATGAGCAGTTTTACAAGTGTCTCACGAGGGGCACAAGATGCTTAGCCCATACGAGTCTATTTAGGCCGTTTGGGTACTGGACACCCGCAGTTTTAAGGACATTATTAAAACGGACTGTAAAGTCGAACTGAAAGAATGAAAAGTTATGCATGCTGCAACAAAGGGGATCAGCCGAGCAATTTCACATCAGACAAACCACTGCGTAGTCCTCACTACAAATAAAGGGGCAAAAATTAGTTTTAGCGCCCATGCACTTGAACAGCCAGATCGTGGCCTGTGTCTTCATCGTGTATTTTTAACTAACGTACACTGAATTCACGTGCTCCACCACTAAAAAACAAGCACTCACCTGGGCTTCCTCACATGGAATGACCAAAACAAACACAGAAGGAAAAAAAACGAAGCTCCGCCCACCGCCACGATGACGACATCGCAGAGGCGGAGAGGGAAAAAATCGCGGGAACGCCCCCGAATCTGGTCCGGCCTTGACGGACAGATCCGGCTCCCAATGGCTAGCCTCCATTTATGGAGCTAGCCAATGGGAGGTGGGGGACGTTCCAATAGCCAATATGGTAAACAAAAGATTTCACCTGCGCGAACTGCTTGCGCAGATCGCCAGGTCGAAACCTAAAAACCAGGACTCGAAACGCGTCGGCTACTATAATAAGCGTAGTTTGATCCTTGGACATTAGGAGTCTTTGTATGAATTCATCATTTTACTTCAGGAACATTATGTGTCGTTTAAATGCGGAAATGTGATTTCAAGTCACATATCACAACTGTTTGTTGTTGTTATTTTTGTGATTTATTGTCATTAGACTTGTTTTCTTTTCTTTTTATTATTGTAAATGTATTTTTTGGTAAATGTTTGTTGCATCATTGTACATATTGTTTATGAGATTGTATAGAATGAGACTGTCTGTTTAGTAGATTATGTGTTCTTTTTTGGAATCTAATGTAGTATGAAGAATAATTAAAACTAATCAGCCAAAATTGATGGCTAGGATAAACGCATTCATTTTCGTTTACTTCCTCACATTAGTAACATTTTTCTAAAAAATTGGAGGAGAGGGTACACATTCAGTTTTTTCTCGTTAAGAGGCCCTACCTTCCCTCCTTTACTCTTTTGGGCCAAACCTCTTCTTTGCATAAACTTGTAGAGCGGGTCTTCACCCGAGTGGGTAATTGGACACCAAGGTGTCTATTTTACTGTTTACGATTACATCGATAGCAGTGGACTTGTCCACTGCATAATATGGCAGAAAAGGACACGCTATCCTTCACAGAGAGTCACATTCAAAATTTAATTGCTTCTTCCCCTTTTTCATCTTTATCCTTGAGTACCTCAGCCAAACAACAGAATGAGGTTGACAAATTGACAAGGCTGCGCAAGAAACACATTAGAACTGAACTTCATGGTTACTTTCTTTTCCAACACTTGCGGGCAGGCACCATCCCCTGGGGATTACAGATAAAAAATATCCCTGTCATTTTCACAGAAGATCCAGAATACAAAAAGGGTTTCAGTTATATCAACACAAAATGCAGTAGGGATTTAATGGTACACACCATAGAAACGGAACAGAGGCTTTGCAGCCAAGAAGAAAAGGAGAGAGGATCTCTTAAAAGCAGTTTCTGAAAATCCAACAATATCTGACGCTAAAGCATTAATTGAGAAGGTAGAAAAAGAGATTGTGACCTTCAAAGATCAAACAATTAATGTTAAAACGACACAGTTCGAGATAGATTCGAAAGCATTTAAAATAGAGCAGGTCTATCCATTCCTCAAGGAAGACTATTATACAACAACAGACTCTAGGCGAACTCTCACTTCCTTTCAAGGGCGTTCAAGAAACCGATTTATTGGTTTCTCGGACACTTCATCTTCCGATTCTTCCCCTGATTCACGACCTGGTCAATCAAATAAACAAGGGAATACCAACCAGCCTTTTTTAGGCCGGGGACAACAAACCCGGGTCCGTTTCAAACAACCCTGGGAAATGCGGACGAGGAACAGACAATACAACAATTAGAGCATTCCACTATAGTGAATCTCTCGGACAAACAACTTACAGCGGACGAAATAAGTATCCTTAGTTTGGGTCTTAAATTTGTCCCAAGCAGACGTACAGATTTCACCAAAATGAAATTGGAGGCACTTGAATTCTGCCGCAAGATTAGGCTTAAATCCTACTTTTCGGGGGCAGAAGTGGTTAAAAATCATGAAATAACTGGCCTGAGGGTCAAGTCTAAATTCACCCCCACAATGAACATTCCTAAGCAGATCTATGCTTTTGAGCAGGCTGTTCTTTCGTCCATAACAAAGCTGGAAAAAGCTAAATGGTTTGTAAAAAATAATATCACCAGTGGACAAGCAGCAGCTATTCAGAATCTTAAGGCAGATAATTCAATTGTCATAAAACAAGCTGATAAGGGCGGCGCGGTAGTGACCTGGCCCCGCCCCATGTACTTGACTGTAGGGAAATCACACGTTGAGAACCGTGAATGGTATCGACCTGTCAGGGAAGATCCTGTTTATGAGATCCAGGACAAGATTGATAAATTGACTAAAGTGGCTCTGGAACAAGGTTTTCTAGGTCCCAAAGAATTTGAGTTTTTAAACAGAAAACAACCGAGAACACCGGTATTGTATTTTTTTACCAAAAATACATAAGAATAACTTGGAACCACCGGGAAGACCCATAGTTTCGGGTTGTGATTCAGTTTTAGAACCAGCCTCAAAGTATATTGACTTCTTCTTGAAACCGTTTCTCTCAAGTGTAACATCTTATCTTAGAGACACTACTGATTTTATAACAAAAGTGGAGAGTCTCCATTTTAATAAAGACACACAGATTATGGCCACACTGGACGTAACATCTTTATATACCCAAATCCCTCAAGACGAAGCTCTTGAGGTGATTGAAGTATACTTGGAGTCCAGACAAAGACCGCACAGGGTCCCCACATCCTTCATAATTTCATTGGCTGAGATATCACTTCGAAGTAACTACTTCAAGTTTGAAAATGAATTTTTTGTACAGGTCAAGGGCACGGCCATGGGCTGTCCTTATGCGCCAGAAATGGCCGTGTTGTATATGGCTCAATACGAGGAAAGGTTTATATACAACAATAATCCCTTTTCTGGTAACATACTACAATGGTTGAGGTACATAGACGACGTCTGGCTCCTGTGGCAGGGGAGCCAGACCGAGTTGGCCCAATTCCATGATTGGGTCAATTCACGACACAATGACATAACATTTTCCATACAATCCAGCAAAAGCAAAATGACATTTCTTGATGTCTCAATCAGTTGTGAAGATGAAAAACTTGTCACATCCCTGTACAAGAAAGAAACTGATAGAAATACTATTTTGCACTATAAAAGCTCGCACCCACAGTGCTTAAAGCAAAACCTGCCGTATGGACAACTATTACGGATCAGAAGAAACTGTACGGAGTTGGTGGACTTTGACATGCATGCAGACTCTTTCTGTAAGGAAATGGAAGGGAGGGGGTACCCAAGAAAATTACTAAAACATTCCAAGAAAAGAGCTAGGTTCACCCCTAGGGAGACTCTATTAGAGAAAAAGATTAAATCTGATTTGGATAAGCTTGTCTGTGTAACAACCTATGGGCCTCACACAAACAAGTTTAGACAAATTGTTTTAAGAAACTGGCATCTATTGGAGAACCTTGACTGTCCTATGTCAAAACCTATTTTCGCAATGAAGAAGAGTTTGAGTGTTGGCCAGCAGCTAATACGAGCTGACAGCTACATTCCGAAACCTAAAAGCAACTTGACAACACAATGGAACCTACCTCCTATTACTGGACACCACAGATGTGGTAATTGTGTTGCCTGTCCGTCAACATTGGAGGGAGAGGTTTTTAACCATAATGGAATAACATGGAAGCATACAAATTTTACAAATTGTAAAACAAAAAATGTAGTTTATGCAGTGCTATGCCCTTGTAATAAAATTTATATCGGCAAAACAAGTCAACAAATAAACATAAGAATAACACAACACAGATCTAGAATAAAGAAGAAGGTTCAATATTCCCCTATGGTTGAACATTTCTTGTCCTTAAATCACAATGAGAATCAATTTAAATGGACTATTCTGTCCGCAATTGATTCCAAACATCGTTCTCCCTGTATCGAAAGTGCCTTGTTACGTAAAGAAGCGTACCTGATCATGAAATTCGACAGTTTAAATCGAGGACTAAACTGCATGAGTGAGCTTAATAGAGTTTAACTTTGTGTTGAATTCCATGTCTTCATGATACTGTGGGCCATCAATATGGATTCCATTGGTGCCTTCCAAACGCGTGAATCATAGTGATTTTTTTATGGGTGGTCAATTATTTTTCTGATCGAAAATACAAATCCCACAATTCATTGCTTTGAATAGCGGGCTAGCTCCGCCCCTCTACGATCACGTGTTGTCTCAAATCGGTAAAGAAGGCAGGAGAATGGAGGCAAGCTCTCGCTCCCACCGAGTACGAGTGAATCACTTCAAACGACCATGAGGCTTTGATAAAAGGTGAGCATGACTCCGTTTTTTTAAGAGAGGTTTGCGCACACGCATTAGTTTAAAACAGGCTGGGTCCATTGCCGTCAACGCATTGTATCTGTTCTCCTTTTCAGAATTTGAATTGGAACAGATTTGAACACTTAAAAGTCGTGGCTTGCTGCCTGGACTGAAATCGACCTTTGCGTAAGTGCAATTAATGTGAACACCGGTTGGCGTTTGTGCAACATGAAGGGTACAAGTGACTGATGGTTGTTTTGAACCACTTTTACCCGTTTAGATTTTATGAACTCAAGCGCCACGACCTCTCACATTGAACTTGAAGTCTTTAGACTATTACGCCCTACAAGAGCACTTTCAAGGTAAATTTTTTTCATTTTGAGAAACAAAAAACACAAGGTTTATGGTAGCTAACATACAAGACCACTCAGTTTCTGCTATTTTGTTGCAGAGTGGCGAGCACTGCATGAATTTACATCACAAGCCTTTAAACTGCGCTGGTGAATGCCAGGTATGTTGGCTTTTGTTTAGGTAAACACGAAATAAATTTTGAGATCTATGGGGAAGCGCATTACAATTCATTTTTTGTTTTTTATCGCAAACAGTTGGCTTTTTTGAAAAGACTCATCCAGCCCTGATGAGAGTCCGGCAATAAAAAAAAACAGGACTCGAAACGCGTCGACTACTATAATAAGCGTAGTTTGATCCTTGGACATTAGGAGTCTTTGTATGAATTCATCATTTTACTTCAGGAACATTATGTGTCGTTTAAATGCGGAAATGTGATTTCAAGTCACATATCACAACTGTTTGTTGTTGTTATTTTTGTGATTTATTGTCATTAGACTTGTTTTCTTTTCTTTTTATTATTTTAAATGTATTTTTTGGTAAATGTTTGTTGCATCATTGTACATATTGTTTATGAGATTGTATAGAATGAGACTGTCTGTTTAGTAGATTATGTGTTCTTTTTTGGAATCTAATGTAGTATGAAGAATAATTAAAACTAATCAGCCAAAATTGATGGCTAGGATAAACGCATTCATTTTCGTTTACTTCCTCACATTAGTAACATTTTTCTAAAAAATTGGAGAAGAGGGTACACATTCAGTTTTTTCTCCCAACTAATTAGATGGCACAACCCCTCATAATCAGTAAATTTGCTGCCCTTTATCTAACCTTCCAGTGTACGTGTGTACACCCTCACACATTCAACCCAAATGTATGAATCATGCCTCTTGAAGTTCCTGAACCTCACTCTGTACTGTTCTGGGGTGAGCCCATACTTGAGGCATAAGGCCTCCTTCATATTGGCGCAGGTCAGGGTACTCGTCTTCTCTAAAGGTGGTAAAACAGCCCTCCCAGAAGCCTTAAAGTGCTTCCATTGGCCCGCCCCCCAGTACTTTTCAGGCACCTCATTCATCCTCAATGCAAGCTCAGATGATTCAAACCATGCATAAATATCCTCTCCCTTATGGAAATTCTGCACTAAATCCTTGGGTATGTACACCTTACCCCCTTGCACTGGCTGTGCGCTGCCACTATTTGAACTGGACTCCTGTTGCTTGGTCTTGATGTCCAGTTCCCTCAAGCTCAACTCATGACCCAAAAGCAATTTCCTTTCTTCCAAGGCATGAGCCCTTTCCTCTGCCTTCTCCTTGAGCCTCATGATCTCCAGCTCATGCTCTCTGATTCTTTGGTTCTCCTCCCGCTCCTCTCGGGAGAGACTTCCTGCGAAATGGACGCTGGCAGCCCTTGAGTCTGCCCTTGGCACAGGCAGATCCTGTGACCCGAACCCATCCCCTTGTGCATCCTCAACCACTTCTCCATTCTCTGGCTCCTCAGCTCCTTTGGCCTCCCACCAGGCGTTTACGCCCTTCTGTAGCTCATCCTTCTTAGAGCTACTCCTCATGGGACATCCCAAATACTTGCAAAATTGTTTGAGTTAATCTACTTTGTAGGGATACAAATCCTCAATGTGAAACTCCAATTCTGCCTTCTCACTTGCTGCTTTGCCATTTTGAGACATGACGCAAGGATGACTCAAGGATCAGATAAAAAATAGAACCAAAAATAAAACACAGTATGTGGTTGCATAGTGGTCTGCACTAATCTAGTGATGTACAACAATCACTGTGGGTCACGTACAAACACAAGTTCAAATCCCCACTGCTGACCACCAATGTTAGAAATGGGGGTCTCTAGTTGGCAGAGGTAGGTACCTTTGACCAAATAGGGACCCTTGCTTCTAGGGGGATACACACTTTAGATAACCCCTGCTCACCCCCTTGGTAGCTTGGCATGAGCAGACAGGCTTATCCCAAAGGCAATGTGTAAAGTATTTGTACCAAGACTCACAGTAACACAGTGAAAACACCACAAATAGACAACACACCAGTTAAAAAAAATAAAATATCTTTATCTAAACTAAACAAGTCCAAAATGAAAAAAATCCAACATACAGAAACTCAGTAGAATGTCTTTAAAAAGGGTTGTTGCAAAAATAAACTTGTAGTTGACAAATGCAACACTTTAGTCTCAAAGTACCTGGGATGCGTAATGCAAAACAAACAAAAGGGGCGCAGAGAAGGCGATGCATCGATTCTTCCTGCGCTTCGGTTCCGATGAGACAAGATGGTGCCTCAAGGCGTTGCAACGATCCGGTGCGATGCGACAAAATGGCGTCTTTACTGCGATGCGACAACGTGGAGGCGATATGTGCACGCCCAACGGCCGTCAGGCGATCTTTGTGGTTTTCTGAGCTGCAACAGGCCCTGCAACCCGCTTCCCTGGTGATGCGATGACACCCTCGGTGAATGTGTCACGCTTCTCCGGTGTTGCGGCGGCGATCAGCGGCGGCGCACTTCTTCAGCGACGAGATAGCCCTGTGACACACTTCTCCGGTGATCGGCCTCCACCCTCTGTGACGGCAGCATGCTTCTCCGTTGATACGACGGCAAACAGCGGCAGCGGGGACACGCTTCCTTGATGATGAGACAACGGCTGCTGCGGCGGTGTCACGCTTCTCTCTCGTTGCGTCGCGCTTCCTGCTCCCAACAGCAAAAAAGCCTCACACACAGTTACAGACCCTCTTGGCAGAATGGAACTCCCAGCAAGGAAGTTCATGAAAGCTGGGGGTGAAGTTATTTTGTCTGGGACTTCAGAAACAGGAGGCCAGCTCTTCTCAGGCCCTTGGAGACTTTTCTTCAGATGGACACAGCACACAGCAAAGTCCTTCTTCAAGCAGGGGACACAGCACACAGCAAAGCCCCTTGGTCCTCTCCTCAGTAGAAACAGCCACCTGCAGGCCAACCCCAGACACCCAGCAAGGGCAGTACTTCACCTCAGTCTCTACAGCTGATCTTCTTTGACAGGGAATCCTCTTGATAACAAACTTTTAGGGGTTTGAGCTCTCATATTTATACCCCAAAAGTCTTTGTTCTCCCTGTGTGAGGGGTCCTGGACCCAGTCCAAACCAGTTCTGGGGGCACTCTGCCAGTGCACGCCTTCTTCCTTTGTGAGTGTGGGCCAAGGCCATCAGACATTCCGCAGGAGGTGGAGCCAGCATTGTGAAAAGCAGGCACAGCCGTATTCAGGACCAGGTGCTACTCCTCCCACTACTCCAAATCCAGATATGTCAGCCTAGTGCTGACTCACCAAGCCTCCTGGAGCCACCCCAGCCCCTGTCACTCTCATATCAGACAGTCAACAAACAGGCAGAGGCACACAGAAAGGTTGAACAAGAAAATAGCCACTTTCTAAAAGTGCTATTTTCAAACACAGTATTTAAAAAACATCTTTACTAAAAAATGTTATTAAATTCTGAGTCCCAGGATACCAGACTCCAATTTTCTATCTTGCTCCTATGGGAAGATATGCAGGTAAACATGTTACACAGCATTCCCCATTCTGTCTTAAGGGCAAGATAGCCTTTCAATAGTGAAAAAACAAATTGGCAGTATTTCACTATCAGGACATGTTTCCCACACTAATTCATGTCCTACCTTTCACATACACTGCACCCTGCCCAGGGAGCACCTTGGGCCTACCATAGGGGTGTGCAATGTGTTAGAAAAGGGAAAAGTCAGGCCTGGCAAGTGGGTACACTTGGCTAGGTCAACAGGGCAGTTAACAAACTGTGCACAGGCACTGCAGTGGCAGGCCTGAGACCTCTTTACAGCGCTACTCATGTGGGTGGCACAATCAGCGCTGCAAGCCCACTAGTAGCATTTGAATACCAGCCCTGACTCACTCAGCGCACTTTACTAGGGACCTACTGGTAAAACAAATAAGCCAATCATGGATAACCAATCACAATAACAATTTACACAGGGAGCACTTGCACGTTGGCACTGATCAGCAGTGGCAAAGTGCCCAAAGCATCTAAACCAGCAAAAACTAAATCCAGCACAGTTTCAAAAATACAGGAGGTAGAGGCAAAAAGTTAGGGGAAACCATGCCAAGGATGCCAGGTCTAACAACTGGGAATATCTCCCTTGATGAAATTATTAATAGTGAGACATTGGTATCTCACCGGTCATCATTCCCAAAGCATTCCATGCTTCTGTGATGGGAATCAGGACTTACAACGGGTAGTGGTGTGTGTGCACTGATTGTGGCAAGTTTTTCCGTTGTTTGAGACCATTTTATCAGTGCTAATTTTGTCCTGCTTTCCTTAGTAAAATTCACGCAGGGAAACAGCTTAGTGGTACGTTGTACCTGCACGGTATATAATTTCGTTTTTTACTATAAACACTTCTTAGTTGTCAAGTCCAGAATACTGTAAAACCTCTAAAGCTTGTTGGTAAAACTGGCTCAGATGTGTTTCCTTCGGCAAGATACTAACACTGCTAGATCTGGTATTCCTATCCCCCAAGGAAAAATTCCAGTAGCATTCCGAGGTTCAGTGCTTGGAGTGGGGAATTACAGCAGGAATGGATGTTTGTTCTCTAATTTTCTCATTCTGGGCCCTTTTCCTAGCAGGACACACAATGGTGACCGCACTGATGTGCACTCACATATTTGTCTATGACTCAAATTGAATCTTGTCCTTTTTGGTTTGCGCCCCTTTAACACTCCTACTGCCTTGAAGTCCATATAATCCATAAAGTAACACACTCTAGAATTACATTGTGTCTCAGGGCGTACATATATGCAGTGGTCTAAATCCATACCTATACATTTCAAATGAGTACACAGCTTTCAATGAAAATAATAGCTTTCAAACTTCTGCAAACAGAAAAGGTGATTTTTATTATTTTAATGACACAGTATTTCGGGTAGCCCTTCTTCAGGGTCCATACTTTTACACAAACCCAGACTGAGACAGGGTAGGAAAGGTCCCCTTCCCCACTCTGGATGCTCGCCTCATCACGTCCCAGATGTGCACTGTTGCCCCTTCATTTCGATATGATGAATTTGTATAAAATGAAATTGCCTGAAAAATATATACAATGTATCCTAGTATACTAGGTAGTATGGAAGCCTTTTTGCTTCAGTGAGGCTCCCCACAGAGCTCCAACCAGGCACCAACGCTGGTACATGGTAAATCAATCATTAATGAGGAAGTAAGCCCAGATGGTCAGGCATTCCTACTAAAGTGTTTTTTATGTCTGTACCAAAAAGGGCTAGAAAGAATCTACAAGGGAAAAGGGACCAGGGGAACTACTGAGATTACCTCCCATGCAAGGGTTAGACTTGAATGAACAAAGACTCCCATTGTATTGGGGTCCCTGTGCCTACATAATGATTGTCCCCTTCAGGTTCTGTGATCGGGGTCACACAAGTCAGGAGAAGCAATCAGATTTGCTCCAAAATTTGTCACAAGTGTTGAAATACTTGTTGAAGATAGTGGCCTTGGCGCTACTGTTACTACCACAAGTCCAACCTTGGCTAATGCTGAAAAGAAATCATCACAGGTAAAAACTCAGGTTCCATCATTAACAGGGGTGACAGCAATTCATAACATAACTGAACCGATGACTAAGAACCAAGTTCAGTTAGAGGAGGGACTTGGGCCCCTCGTTCAGGGTCACCCTACCATGAAGCAATGACTAACATCATTGCTTCATAGTCTGCTGAAATAAATAGTAGCCTCGAAAATTGGTGGCCAGATTCTTCTTTTTTCTAAAACTATTTCACGTCCCACCCGGCCCCCTTAACGGACGTAACCCCCCTTTAGATACCCATTTCCTACATGGCATGGACTTCACAGTCCATGCCGTGCAGAAACGTGCTTTGGCGCTCCCATTGTTGTGCCTTTCTAAAAAGCAGCATTGTGGGACTGCCAAAGCAAAGCCTGCCAGCCCACAAATTAACTCGTAATCTGGCAGGCGTTGGCGGATGAGTTTAGCTGTTTGGGAGTGGGGCGGTAGAGTGGCAGCCTGCACCCACACTGCCAAACTCGTAATCAGGCCACTAGTTCTTTTCCACAGGGACCAATTGATGGAGAAGAAGAAATAACAGTAAAAACACATACATGTTGTTTTGTAAAGATTTTTAACTTGATCTCTGGGACCCTGATAGGGGAGAAGAGTAACAAAGCTAAGGAGTATTCTAATGAACAATGTACTCCCAAGGTTGAAGAAACATCAACCAATATCATCAAGAGCCTCACTGTTTACCAATCCATTCTCCTAAAAAAGTGCCCATTAACAGGGCCACAGATGTAATATGTTAATATGATTGTCAGCACACAGGAAGAATTTGAGGGGGCATGTTGAAAGGAGTTTGGCTGACGCGCTTCTGCTTTGAGGGGATCGATGTGAGTTGCAGCGGTGATGGCGTCCAAGGGCCGAGTAAGGGTGTGATGGCTCCAGGAGTTCCACATAGGAGCGTGCCACTGCGATGCAGTCGTTCCCTCAGAGTTCGGCTACCTCTTGGAGGATCCTGTTGGTGTGTGTCGCCTTTGTGAGGAGGAGCGGCGGGCAGCCATCGTGAGGCAACGCTGTGGTTCAGCTACAGCTCTGCTGCTTCAGCGTCTGCGCGCTGCTGTCACATGGTCTGTGACTGCCGGCCACCCCCCGCCTTAACATGCAGACTACAGTTACACATTTCACAGCCAACAACAGAATTCTTTGGAAGGCAGGGGGTCTCGAGCCCGAGACCCCCCGGCCGTATTTATTAAAATATGAAGCAAAATGAAAATGTTAATAAAATTAACATTTACATAATTATTACATGCAAACTTCAGAACATTAGATTTACATCCATTTTGACATGATATGATGGGCTAACCTTAACAAGTATCTAATACAGCGTGGTTCCTAACCGAATATAACATCCTGATATTAAATTTGCATTATAATAATTTCTGGTCCTACGGCAAGGTCGCTAACCGGTGTCAGATCCTTTTACCAGCTACGCTCTCACGTCCGAGATGCGCATGCGCAACCAGGGCCCGTTTACCCGCGTGCGCTCCCTGAACTCCATTTAACCATAACAGGAGGGCCCTTACACTCGCGCACCTTGATGATGTCATAGTGTATGTGAGAGGTGGCTACCAGCCTGAGGAGAGCGTGGACTCCCCTCCCCGCACCCTTCTAAGCGATGGATATCCTGCCCCTGAAGTTCTGGGAGAGACCAGTGGCCCCTCCCCCTGGGCGGCCCCTTTCGTGAATGGGACCCCCCCCCCCTAAGGACCTTAAATTGCTGCTCACCGATTATGACCTTACCGCCACAGACCAGCATAGTTGACCGACTATCTGGCCCCCCCAACCGCCTACACTGAAAGGTCATATCTTCCTAATCAAAACCCTCTACCCCTGCTAGTTTGTTCCCTATCCATAGGGCATTCCCTGCTCTGTCAAATGGACCCCTAACCTGCAAGTAGAGACAACCCTTCCAACAATTGCCAACCCTTTTTTTCAGCCGACTGCTAATATAAATTGTCCCTCTCAGATGCACCCCTGTGGGATATACTGCAATTGAGGTGTTTGCAATACTTGCTCCATCCAAGTGTTGATCCTCTTTACCGAGCGATTCTTTACCTGGCAACTCAAATGAGTGACCATCATATACTACAATTATGGTACATGGGTAGCACCTTTACCCGCCGGCACCGCTTTCACCGTTGAAATGGCCGCTCATCACACTTGATGCTTTTCTTTGACACTCCCGATCCAGGTGTAACGATCCTCTTGTCCGTCCACCTCCTGCAGTTGTGGAGTGGTGCCCTTCCCAGGTATCAACCATGGGTCCGGTCAGATATAAAATAAAAACAAACACAGACGATTAGTGCTTCTGGCCTCCGGACGAAAGATACAGTACACATGCATGTATTATGTTGTTGTCACACGCTAAGCCTTAGCTAAGGTCTGCCCCCGGATAAATTCCCATCCAACCTGCAACCGCCAGTGTGTCGCATAGCATCCCCCTTGTGCCACCTGCGGAACATTTACATTAGGGCTACCATAAGGGTGTCTGGTAGTATGACCTTCATGAAAGCCTAGACCTGTAGTCCACAGTGAATGCCATAGCCCATCCATGATTACTTCAGGACAATACACAGTGAAATTCCGTGCAATGTGCTGTATGGCTAGGTAAAAGGTTTTTGGCTTCCTAACGAAAGCTGCCCCACCTGTGTCTGCAATCATCATCCTCCTCAGGTGCTACGCCTCAGCTGAGATTAACCCCAGATGCATTTCCCTCATAACTCGCCGCTGCGACTGGTCGGCATAGCATCAGTTTGTGACATGTAGCGCATTCAACTCAATGCTACTGTGGGGTGCCTCTTAGTATAACCTTGCCTAAGAATAAGCCTGCAGGCCACAGTGAGTGCCATCGCCCCTCTATGGTTACTTACTGTCAATACCAAAGCACACTACCCGCACATGGAGCATAGGGCTTTAAACACCGTCCCACCACTGCCTATGTGGTGCCGCGACTGTGCACCGGGACAACTTTGAAGGTATGACAACAGGGGCCAGGGTGTGTCGTAATATCAGCACCCCAAGAAAGAGGTAATTAGCGTGGAGAAGTTCCCATGCTTGTTGTAACTATGAGTTCGGTTGATGCCATTGATAAGAGTTCTAAAATGAGATGAACTTGTGAGATAAAAGCTTTTCTTTCGCGTGGGTCCCCATGTGTCACTACCTTGGGTGATTCCTGGTGGCCCCAGCAGTTCTAAAAGCTCTAGGCCTTGTCTGTATGCCAGTCGTGGTTCTTATACCACTTTCTTGCTATATGGTTTGGTACGCCCCCAGGGCTCAACGTATATTGTGCTAATTTACTTGTGTGTTAAATAGGTTTACTGACTGTAATTTTCTGCCTCTAGCCTCATACAGGGACTAGAGGGGTGTGTTTAGAACAAACACATATATTTGTTATACACCTGTTGTGGTTCTCTTTTCATTTACTCATTCATAAGATTATAGACTGGTGAAGGATGGGGATATTTGCAGCTGTTAACAATGCTTAGCATTAGGACTGTTCTTGACTGAAACACCCAAATATATAATGTTTTCACAGTGCCATTTTCTGACACATTACCTAGACCATACGTGTAGAGTGCATCAGGACGGCTGTTGACAGTTAGAAATGCTACTATAATATGGATGATCTGTCATGCACAATGATGTAGTTATCCATAGTGTGTCAAGTGCAGTGGCGCCAGCCCCAAGGTTGTGAAAGACGAACAGCACGCCCAATTGAGTCACTACTAACTATGGGTAAGAGAGGCTCGTTCTTATTGCTTGCATCAAGACCTATGGCTCACTTGCTTACACAAGACCCTTCAAAATGACCAAATAGAGCAAGATATCACTCTAACCTACACAAAACAGTCATGTGCAAAGACAGACACCACGGCGTTACCCTTTACAATACCACTAGTATGGTTAATGTTCCCTGGTCAGTGCGTCCCAGTTTTACCAGGCCAAACCCAATTAAGAGCGCCTAGCGTAGCATCAGTTCCACTACATGAAGAACATTGAAATCTGATTGTTAGAGAGACTTTGAGAGCTCTACACATAGTATAGTATGAGTTGCATTACATGATGAAAATTACAATCAAACTTCCCACTAACAGTGCCTAGCATCGCATCATTTGCATTACATGAGGGACATTTGACATCAGATTTGTAGAGAGACCTCGAGAGCGCTAAGCCTAGTACCTTTTTCATAACATGAGGTACATTGAAATCGTACTTTCGAATGAGAGCGCTTACGATTAGTGTAAGAGGGCTAGCTGACGCAAGCTAAGGGACTCTGAGTGTTTTAAATATAGCATAGTTGAAATAAGACATGATGTTGAGAGCACTTAGCATATCCCAATCGCATTACCTGAGGACACTTTTGTATTTGTTTAGGCACAGGGATATTAAGTGATCTCCCGCCTTACTCCTGCGTATCATGCGATGTAGTCATGCTAAGGGGTAACACCCATGCGGTACACCTACCTGGTAATACCCACTAACGGCCATGTGGTAACATCACTGCAGCCACCTCCATGCGGGTTAACAGTCACCGCAGAAATACTTTTTTTTTTTTTTTTTTACTTTATTTTTGGAATTTTCTTGCGTTCGTACATCATGAATTAGTGCAATGTTAGGTACACATACAATCAATTCGTCTTCTAGCATGTATACCACCCAGTCCCCCGTGCAACAGTTCTCCATATAGTGTCACTGTAACATCGTAGGTAGTCCCACCCAGTTGGTATAAGGGTTCACATTTTCTTGCAAGGCCGACACAATACCAACACATCCCTACATAAAACTATCTCCTCAAAACAATACCCAAAAGGTGTCATTCCCGCCCCACAATGCCAGATATAATGATATCTTTAAAGTAAATATCCAATGCATGTACATAGTATAAATCGGTAACAGATCCTGAAACAATAAGGGACACGGTATGCATTCAGTAGTTCATGTCTACAGTCTATGCGCCAGTCAGTTGGCAGCTACCATATTGCCTATAACAGAAGAAAAAAAACAAAAAAAAAACTCCACGGGGATTCTAGGAGGTCACTCCTCCTCAGTATCGTTATTCCCTTCCAATAAATAACATTGCAATGGGGACTATATATCCGTGGGTCTGGAAGCGATAGGTAATAATTCAGAATACGTATGGAACTGTTCTTGACAATAGGTAAGGTCCCGCAGCCAGTCCTTAAATTTAGGGGCCCTGCCCCTACCCCATCTACATGCAACTCTTCTTTTAGCTACTAAGAGGGCTAATGCAACAAATTTGCGGTGTACCGCCTGTACGGGCTCCACATAACCCAGCACCGCCAGAACAGGGGATGGATCTAGCAATGTATGTACCATTTTGGACAGTGCCGTAAAGACCTGTTGCCAGTACAGCTGTACTACTTTACAATCCCATGCCAGATGTAAAAAATCAGCCCCGGGGGTGCCACATCTGTCACAGTTGTCAGTGGCGCGAAGCTGAAACCGACACATACGAGCCGGAGTATAATACAGTCGGTGTACAAATTTATAATGTAGAATTCTATATCTGCTGCTAGAAGAGATATGTTCCGTTTGTTGAAGGCAGAATTCCCATTGCTTATCAGTGAGCGGTGCTTCCAATTCCTGATCCCACCGTAGTCTAGCTGGCAGTGGCGCGTATTCTACCTGCGTGTGTACCGATCTGTAAAGTGTCGATACCAACTTGCTAGGAGTGTCATTGAGAAGAATACGCTGCGAGGGTGCTAGGGCCTGCGGCTCTCGAGGAAAATCGGGCGTAATCGCCTTTAATCCCTGGCGCAGTCGGACGTAGAGAAAAATGTCAAGCGGAGACAGTTGTATCCCCTCATACAAATGAGCCATAGATCGAAATTCCCCATTGTGGTACAGGTCCCCCCAATTCGTGACATGTATACTACGGATCAGTCTACGGAATAGTGCTTCTTGTAGGAGTGGCAATTGTGGATGGTAAACGAGCGGCAAAAGCGGTGCATAAAGCATATCAGTCCCCAACCTGGCAGCGAGGCGGTTCCAGGCGGTAATGGTACTCATCACTGATGTAGGCGTCTTATCTCTGCCAGGCACCAAGGAATACAGCGCCCCCTCTATCGGGATCGGATGTGCCAGCCAGTGCTCCGCAGCCAGCTGGGGCATGTATCTAGGTTGGCGTATCCAAAAAAAGGCATAGTGAGCCTGAGCAGCCTGGTAGTATAATTCAAAGTTTGGAATGCCAAACCCACCCTGAGTGTATGGTCTAGTCATAACGTCCCATTGAAGCCGAGGCGACTTCCCGCCCCATACTAGTCTGATGAGCTCAGTACGTAGGTGCTGAAAAAAGTATCAACCCGGGTGGAAAGGGATATTCAAGAACAGGTACAAAAGTTGGGGAAGGATCACCATCTTAATCAAGGATGTCCTACCTGCCATGGAAAGTGGCAGAGTAATCCACCTTGTGATGTTGTCACTGATGCGCGTCATTGAAGTGCCATAATTGGCTCTGAGCAATGCCTCGCGATCTTTTTCTATATGGATACCTAGGTATGTAAAATCACCGTCACACCAAGCAAGGGGGTAGTCAAGCCCAAATCGGCTCGTGGATGCCGTTAGCGGAAATATGCACGACTTACCCCAATTGATCTGTACTCCGGAGAGTCTTCCAAATCTAATAAACTCTCTGAGAATGGGGTTTAAATTTACGCCAGGGTCACGGACATACAACGTGATATCATCTGCGTACATGGATATAAGTATTTGTCTCTGAAAGCATCTGAGTGCACTATCTTTGTGGTGCTGTCTCAACTTCGCTGCAAGGGACTCCGTAGCTATCGCAAATAGGAGCGGAGACAGAGGGCATCCCTGTCTTGTGCCTCTAGAGATAGGGAATTCAGAGGAGAGTTTGCCATTAATCAGGACTCTAGCCACGGGATTCTCATACAGCAATCTAATCCAGGAAATAAATATGAGTGGAAAGCCCATTCGCTTAAGCACCTGAAACACATAATCCCATTCCAGGGAATCAAAGGCTTTTGTGGCATCAAGAAAGATGGCCGCCATAGGAAGGTCGTCGTGCACTGAATTAAGGATCGAGAAGAAAGTACGCAGATTATGTGAAGTCGCTCTACCAGGCACAAAGCCCGATTGATCGGGGAGGATCAAAGTAGGAAGGAGGAGGCTGATACGTGTAGCAATAACCTTAGCAAGTATCTTTACGTCGCAATTTAATTAAGAAAGGGGTCTGTAGGAATCACATTTATGTGCAGGCTTCCCAGGCTTAAGAAGTGAAGTAATAAGCGCTGCACGCATGGAGGACGGCAGGTGGCCTACCTCGAGCGCATCCTCGTAGACCTCACGTAGTACAGGAGCCATAAACTCAATATACGTTTTGTAAAATTCTATTGGGATCCCATCAATACCCGTAGCCTTCCCCGACCTCATATGCATGATCGCATCCCGTATTTCATCCAAATCAAATGGGGCACTTAAAAAGGCTCTTTGTGCATCGCTCAGCCACCCAAGGGACACATCAGCAAGATATTCTTGCAAGTTTAGGTCTCCGGCTCTAGTAGATGTGTAAAGCGTACTGTAGTACATCACAAATGCATTTAGTATCTGTGCAGTGCTCCTGAAGGCTTCTCCCTCCGGATTGTCGAGCTCTATTATAATATTAGGCGCACGTGTCAGTTTAACCGTTGCAGCTAAGGCTTTCCCTGGTCTCTCACCTTCGCCATATCTATGAGCCACCCAATATTTGCCTCTAAATTGTGATTCTCTAGTGGCTTCCTCAGCGTACTCCAAGATTTTCTCACGGATCACAGAAAGGGTAGCATCATCAGGACACAATGCCAAGGATGCCTCCGCACCCTTAAGTTCCCTCTCTAGTGTTCTCAACCGGGTCATGATGCTCTTCAGGACTCCGGACCCCTTAGCAATACAGACCCCCCTCAATGTCACTTTGAATGCATCCCAAATCGTTTCTACATCATTAACACAGTCTTTATTTCGCTTAAAAAATTCTAGACATTCCTCACGGAGTTCTTCCTGAAATGCAGCGTCCAGCAGCATCGTAGGTTGGCCGGGGGACCCAAATCCACTGATCTCAGAGTGGTCTGCACTGGGGAATGATCAGAGAATGTTCTAGGGAGGTGTAGCGATCTAACCAATGCAGTATACAGTTGTGATGACATAAAAATATAATCTAGTCTAGCCCAAGAGCGCGCTTGTGCTGTAAAGTGAGTACCTTCCCGCGTTCCCACGTGCAGATGTCTCCAGGTGTCCAGCAAATGATGGTTTTCGACTGCAGAACGCAATGCTTCCCTTGCCTTAGTGTAATGGTGAGGGGCCGGGTGTGATCTATCAATTAGTGGGTCAATTGTGGTGTTGAAGTCCCCCCCCAGAGCAAATGTTGAGGGCCTGTCCCCACGATCGCCGCCCACAACTCCGTAAAGAATTGCGGGTCGTCGATGTTTGGACCGTAACAGCAAACCAATGTGACCGCAATGTGTCCTAGCCTGCCCCACATCAGACAGTACCTCCCTTGGGCATCTACCATGGAACCTGCCATATAGAAGGGCGTACCTTTTTTAACTAATATAGCAGTGCCCCGAGCATACGTAGAAAAAGATGAGAAAACTGCGTGACTGGCCCAGCGCCCAGCAAATGAATGAGTGGTTTGTGCCCTAAAATGAGTTTCTTGAAGAAAAGCTATGTGAACCGAGTGACGGTCTAGATATTGCAGAATTTGCCGACGTTTCCATGGGTCTTCCAGACCCCTCACATTCCACGTCACTATATTTAGGTCAGTATCCCCCATGTATAGTGTATTTGTTAGATAGGAGATAGCTAATCAAGCAACTGCGTGAGGCCTCAGAGTTGCGAACTGCAGCTATCAAGTCTTGTAATCTACCATTGTGCCAGTGATCGATCAAACCGGGTCCTAAAGCAATACACATGCCAATGCAATTTTTGAGAATATTGCTTGAGTGTACAACATGCACTGCGAGAGTGTCCCCTCGCCGGGTGTCCTCACATAATCCTGACAAATCCAACCAGAACATCACTGTGTTATATATCACTTCCAGTCTGAACCTGTAACTTAGAAACTCCCCATCCCTCCCCCCCTGCAACTGCCATGTCTCCTCTTCCCTTAGTCCTCCCCCACCCACTGAAGCAACCCCAACGTGCCAGAATCCCCAGCCCACCCACCACCCCGTGCATGAGATAAACAACCCAACATATTCAATACGATCAACAAGTACCGTGGGGAATTCCCTATAGGGGTCATCTGAGGTGCACACGTCTCCACCCCCATACCTCTCCCTCTGTCCCATGTAGCCCCCTAGGGCCACATTTTAGAGGAGGGGGGTGGTGCCTGGTATACATTACCACCTACAGTCCAATACCCGTCAATGGTATTCTCGAACAGCAGCGCCATCCCCAGTCAGAGGAGCGCCATAGCAGGTCTCACAATGAGTGCACTGGAGCAATATCCACAGACCCTTATTCACAACGCCAAGTCAATTGTCCTCATTTTCAGATCGGTCCCCTTCATGTTCTTCGTCTGCACCATTTCGCCGCCCTTGTCTAGCTCGACGTAGAGTCTTCATGAAGTCCTCCACGTGCTGCGGATTCGTGAAAAAATGTTGTTTGGCTTGATGGGTCACTCTGAGCTTAGCTGGATATAGGAGGGCATAGTCGATCCGGAGTGCACGGAGCTTTTTCTTGACTTCCAAGAATTTACGCCTTTGCTCCTGCACGACCGGCGTAAAGTCCGGATAAATGGAGAAACTGACGCCATCGCATGTCAAGTTCTGGTTCGTCCTCGCCTCACATCGTGCAGTGTCGCGGTCTCGGTAGTTAAGGAGGCGGGCGATGATAGGTCTAGGCGGGGCCCCCGGCTTTGGGCACGGTCCAAGTGATCGATGGGCCCTCTCAACAATGAATTGCCCGGAGAACGCATCTGATCCCACTGCTGTCAAGAGGATCTTTTCCACATATTCCTCCATCCGACCAGTGTTGGTGGACTCTGGAACGCCTATGACGCGGATATTATTGCGCCGGCTGCGCGCCTCCAACTCCTCGTTCTTTGCAGCAATCACTCTGAGGACATTGTCCATCCGGGAAAGGCGTGCGTCATGCGCGGCCGTAGTGTCATCATTTTCAGAAATACGCCTTTCAACTTCTGCGATTCTCTCCTCATGCACATCCATTTTCTGTGCAATGGCGTCCATTCTGGATGATAGGCGATCAACTTTATCCACTATGGTGGCGAATCCCTGACGCATTTCTTGCATCATCATTTGGATGTCCGGCGTGGCAGAGGTGGAGGGGCCTGTTGTAGTAGATGGACTGTGGACGTTTCCGGTATCCGACGGGCCCCTGGTCCCTTTCTTAGCAGCCGCAGGCTCAAATGACAACTTGGGTTGACGATTGTCCTGTTTCCCCATGGTCAGTCTCTTGGAAGGGCTCGCAGCAGCAGGTGAGAGACGCTTGCCTCGTTCCTCTTTTGATTGGGAGGGGCCTTTATTCATGAGCGCAGGTATAGCAACAAGATATATTGCCAATATCTCACAGGAAATCAAGGGTGTTAATATCAATGGTGCAGAACAACCAGCGGGCAGATCACACCACTGTCCTGTAGTCAACACCTTGCGCTGTATGTTATCGTTTATTTACAGCTATGGCTCCGAGTTGTAAGTCCCAGTCAACAAAGTTGCGATATGTAATTGTCACTTCGCCCAAGGCCAGCGAAGCTGTTCACCGCAGTGCTATGCAAGTCCTCGAGTGTAGACCAGCTATACCACCAGTATCTCACAGAGGTATTGTGGGGATCAATCAGACTGTAGTCTCTCCCAATACGAACGATAGCAAAGTAGGAAAGTAGGATAATGAAGTTCGCAGAAGAAGGCAACAATCACCAATGCTACCTCCACTGTGCTCCCTCGGTGTCGTGCAATAAGGCTCAGGTCCTATAGCATAGGAAATCAGCAAGGGTGGCACCTTCAGCAACACCGTGCGTCTCAGCTCTCCGAACTGTTCCAAAGCCACACACACTCAGCACTGCATTCCGCAGGCGGCTGCAGGAAGTACCCCATCCAGTAAGATAGTCAGCAGTGGGTCCTATGCAGCCTGCAGTGTCCGTGCAGCACGATCCAGTAGCCCATATATTTAGCCTAGTCTCTCACGCGTTGTATCCGATCTCGGCCGGTGCAGAGGTACCAACATACAGCTGCACACATTCCAGGTGGATAGGTAATATATGGCAATGAATTACCTCCGGTAGGGCTCCTCAGGCCAAACCACTACACAGTCCCATGGTTAGCACTATGTTGGGCTCACTGAGTGCAGTCGAATTAGCCTGTGGCAATGCCTGCTCCACGTGACAGAGTCGCAATTTACACACATCCAAAGCACCTCCCAGCCACTGATTGATGCAGTCTGGGCAATTCAGTGTATGAAGTGTCGATGCGTGTGCATACTGTACAGCAAGGGTGGCGGCGGCGTTTTTCCCTGCACAGCCCGGGGGGGCTCACAATACTACACGGAGTCTCCAATGAGACCTCGGTAACCTTTATCTGTGGGGCAGTTGCACCCCCGCCTCACCGCACCAAGTACTTCCAGGCTTTAGGATGATTATATTATATGGGGCCAGCAGGGCAAGGGACCCGAGGCCACCCACAGCCCACAGTGCCAGCTGTATCAGGAGATGACGGTTGAAGTGGCACTCAGTGGCTGGGCCCCCGGCGGCACGTACCTCTGCCCAGTCGTCTGATCAGCACGGGCACCTCTGGTCCCAAACGATCGGGAACAGCTTCAGGAGTCGAGGGCAGTGCTACCTCATCTTGCCATGTCCAACGCTGTCCCCAGTCCAGCTCAATCGTCTTGTGGGGTGATTATGCCCGGCAGAGACTGCCCGCTGGGCCTACACACCTCGTGTGAAGCCGTGGCGTCGCGTAGTGCACTCCCCCAGCCAGGCGCACTGCAGGCTCCGGCGCTTGTACCGGGCTGATCTTCTTCCTGCACGAAGTCCGGGCTGCGTGGTCACAGGGCTTCGAAAATTTCACCGGAGGTGCTCCAAGACGCCCTTAACACTCGTCTGTAATTTCAGACGGGTAGGTGCAGGTTAAGTAGGATAAATGACGGATTTACCGACTAGGCTGCTGGAGCCTCACACTAGAGCGGCCATTCAGCTTGTGCGCCCTCTAGCGCCCCCTCGTCACCGCAGAAATACTTATTAACACCTAAGTGGTAACCCTTACACGGTAATAACACACCTGTTGCCACCTACGTGGTAACACACGGTAACAGTGACGCCTTAACGTTCACGCGAATGCACATTGTGTATCTACACGGAAAATGCAATTTAAGATTTTTGATGCACAGAGGGCCACAACCTTTCACGGTACAAGGGAACTGTTTTTACGCTTTACCTCTCAACATATCAGCTACACTGTTAGAAACTGCATACTGTTGCATATTAATTTGTCGTTCAAAACCTTGAGAGCTCTGCTAATGCAATTCGATGAAAACACCAGCCCAAGCTATGTGGAGAACATTCCCAGAAGAAACACTGGGCGTTGTAGCAGGTTTTACGACATTACCCTCCCGATAATGCCCTCCAAAGAATAGAGCTATTCTTAAAAACCACCTTCCTTAGGAGGGACGCGCCGTTCCGCTGCCATGCGCGTATGTTAAAAACTGTGGGCCGATGGCATAAGACACTGCTGATGCACGCAGGTTGTCGGTTATCTCATTCTTAACCCGAAATTTCTTAGAAAAGAAATATGTACTTGCACCAATAAAGAATCAAAGACTATCCTTTTGTGTATTTTTTGTGCGTCCAATAGTACCCAATATCTATTGTTAGTGGGATGGTGATAACCATCTCCCCTGACCTGTCTGCCCATTCATGAATACTGGCAGGAATTTCTTGTTCCCATGTAAGCTCCATCTTAATTATCTGTTTTTCAGCCAGCTGTCTACCCTAATGCGATCCTAACCCGGGCCACATTGCGCATGAAATCGCAGTGTATGTTTTTATTTATTTATGCCTTTACATATAGCGCGGATTTTACCCGAAGGCTTCAGAGCGCTTCACGATAGGAACAAAATTGATACATGATGAGAACATTACACGAGAACAGATTACAAAAGCAGACGTTAAGTTACGTGAGGTAAAAGCGACAAATGCAGGCAAACAAAATACATAGGTAGCCAAAAGTGCACAGGCGGAAAAGTGACCAGCGTGCAGACCACAAGAGAAAAACAAAGTACACTCTGACGTATAATACTGCAAAATGTGCAAAACACTCAGGCACAAGAACAAACGCCACGCAGGCCATGGTGGCATAAATTCTCTCCTCTGAAAAATTTCGCGCCCTATTATGGTCGGCCCTTTCAATGCAATACGAAACGTGAGAAAAAGAAGGAATTAAATAGGAGAAAAACAGGAGACAGTCATTCACAACTGATCAAATACTGAGCTCCTGTCCTGAAAAGTAGAAATGTGTTCAATGCCCACTAGATGAAAGGATAGCTCAGTGGTTTAATGCACATGTTTTGGAGACCTAAGCTTTGCCGGTTCGACATCCTTTTAGAGTAATAGATGTTGTGCAGTGGTTACATTGTAGACCTCAATACCAAGAGACCTTCAATCTTGGCTGTTCCACGTGACTAAACTGTGTGATGCTTGGGCAATCACTTTATCTACCCATGTCTCCCCTATACAATATCGAGTGCCGGAAGAGTAACTCCACAGTCCGTGCATGAAATAAATATGAATGCAGTCACAGCCTCTAGTGTAGTTTTTGCAGCCACATATTATAGAAATAAAAAAGATAGTGGAAGTCACCTTCAGCGGTCTTAAAGAGGCACTGGGCGTTAAGGATCCTGCCTCTCCGTGATTCTAAAACTCTTTAATAACCTGCAATATTCTCACAACGACCAGTACTTTGTTCAGTGTTTAATATTAATATTTGTTTCCTGAGTTTTATATAGCGCGAACACGATCCAAAGCTATCTGGTATTAGAGGCTTTACTTGAGCACCAGTTGCTTACACAAGGAGCACACACCCAAGCTCTTTAATTCGAGCTGCATCGCATCGGCGCCAAGTAACTTGCACTGGAGGGTGTCGTACTTAGACGGGGTTAAGCCCCGACTACCATTACAGTCACACCACTCCCAATTCTGGTGACTCGAGCGGCGCACCACCCGCCTACCTATGCGACTGCCGAGTGCTCCTACGCACGTTCCTCAGCCCCGCTTAGCAGCTTCTCTATCCTCATTGTCCTCCCGACAGCCGAGGACCCGCGCCGATGACCCTCATAGCCTCCGAGCACCACCGGGAATTGAAACCGCCTCTCCTGCCTCCGTGCATCTCCGTGCGCCATCGCGATCTTCTTGACCCCGTCTTGGGTCGATGTCTGCACCACCTGTAGCAGGAAAATAAAAAGAGAAAATTAAAAGGCCCCCACTGCGGGGCGAGGAGCGAGCCTGGGAAGCGCGGGCACAAAGAGGCCGCTTCCCGCGCTCCCCAGGCTCTTAACCCCTCTTAAGCCGCGGTACCGCCCCCTTGACCCGGAAGCGCAAAACTGCTTCCGGGGCAAGGGCGGGACACGCAAAACCAACCAGGATCGGCCAAAGGGGGGGGCCGGGCCCAGCCATGTGTGCGTGGGGGCCGATTGGCCCCCCCTTTTCTTGAGCCAGAGCAGCGAGCGATCGTTGTGAGGAGGTTTAACCCCTTCCACCCTCCCGTATCTTTACCAGACTGTCTCGCTTTCCAACACTGACAGGCACAGCTTACTGTGAAGGTTGAAGTAGAGGTTTGCTTACTTCTTATGGGCACATAATTTACACACACCAGTTACCTTCTGCCAGTTAACCCTTCCCCCTCCGCAACCCTACCCGCCTGTCTCGCTCTTCCACGCTGACAGGCACAGCAGGGTTTTCGGACTCACCTGTTCAGATCTGACTTGTTAAAAACTACTGGATAGCTGCGTGTTCATCTATTGGTGGTGCCCAGCCAGAAGGTAGCAACATCCATTGAGCTTATTCCGAACATCATGGCCAGTACAAACATCTCGCAACCACCCCCGTTCCTCATCAAAGTGGGGGAGCCACGATTACTGTGGAAGCAATGGTTTGGGCTTCTGGAGTCCTATCTCATAGCTATTGAGGGGGGGGGGGGGTAGACTACATACCCTGCTCCACAACCTAGGGATCAAAGGGCGTAAGACATATGGCAATATTTCAGCAGAAGAAGATGAGGACAGCGATGATGATGATGAGAATGTGTACTTAGCGGCAGTCAATAGACTCGAAAAGCATTTTGGTAAAACTTTCAATGTGGTGTTGGAAAGGCAAAAGTTCTTTTCAAGGGTACAGGGAAAGAATGAGAAGGTCAAAACTTACATTGCGGCCCTTAATGGCCTGGCTAATACATGTGAATTCGATGCTTTGCAAGATTCCCTCATCAGAGATCAGTTGGTAAGGTGCACCAACAACACCAAGATACAAGAAAGGCTATTAGTCGCAAATCCTGATCTTAAGCAAGCTAAAGACATAGCGGTAGGGATTGAGCACACTGCTGATTGTATGGTAGCAACGAAAGGGGACTGAGACATAAATGCAGAGGTAAATGCTATAAGCATACAAGAGGTCACCAAGGAGAGCAATAATAAAGGCCACAGTGTCCTCCCCACAGGCACCAAACTCAAATGTTATAGGTGCGGTAGCCCCACGGACCTGCCTAATTTTACAGGGTGTCAAGCCAGACTGGTTACATGCCAAAAGTGCGGAAGGAGGGGTAACTTGGCCAGGGTATGTAAGGATCCCCAATCCAAATCTGTACTGGCCATAGAGCAAGAACCTCCCCAATAAGCCAAACTAGTTTTCCAACTACAAAGCGGCGACAGGACAAATGACTTTCCATCTTGCACTATCACCTAGGACAAAAAAGAGGTGACGTTTTTTGCCAATTCATGCTCACCCTATACCTTGGTGGAAGCTGAGGCATTTACCAAATTGTTCCCCTCATGGCAACAGGGCATGCAGCTGCCTGACATACATCTGGGGGGTTACAATGGGGACCCATACCCTTGATAGGCATGACAACCATGAACATAGGGTTTAAAGGGAGGAATACTGTGGGCAAAATCTACATCACAGAGAAGGGATCCAACTTGTTGGGGTGGAAACACCAGAGGGAACTGGGCATCAAATTAGACCCCAATAGTCCCGATCAGGTCCTTCTAGTGGACCCGTCTGTGGGGGGCACAGAGGTTTGCAATGACTTTCCTGAGGTCTTTACGGACAAACTAGGACTACTAAGAAACTATCAACACTCCATTAAGCTAAAATCAAATGCTAGACCAGTGGCTCACAAGGTTAGGCCAATACCACAAATGATGCAAACACCCCTTCAAGCAGAATTAGACAAACTCCTATCACAATGGGTCATTGAGCCCATAGAAAGCTTGCAGTGGTTGGCCCCCATTGTCCTTACGACTAAGGCGTCCAGCAAAGAGATCAGGTTATGTGTGGACCTGAGGAACCTTAACAGTAACACATGGGTGGATAGGCATCCTTTGCCATGCATACACGAGGTCCTCACCTTGATGAAAGTTGCGAGCTGCTTCAGTGTGTTAGACCTCTCGTCCGCCTACCACCAGGTAGAGCTACACCCCGACTCCTGCCATTTAACCTCCTTCATAACCCCGCTAGGAGCATTCCAGTACATACCATGTGCTTCCAGGATGATATTCTCATTTACGGAAAAGACCTGGAAGAACATAACATCATTTTGAGGAAGGTATTGACCAAACTGGAGGCGGCAAACCTTAAAGAAGAACAAGTATTGTATCGGGGTGGGATCTGTTGAGTACCTAGGCCATACCATTTCTCAAGATGGAATTAAACCAAAGATTGATCTAATGGAAGCCATTCAGGGGACAGCCGCTCCGGCGTGTGTTGGAGACTTAAAGTCGTTCTTGGGGTAATCTGAATACAACACAAAGTTTGTCAGAAATTATGCAAGTATTGTGGAACCATTGAGGGCTTTACTTAAAGCAAGGGCCCCTTTTGTATGGAGCAATGATTGCCAAGCGGCGTTCTTCACAATGAAAGAGAGCATCGCCTCCGCCCCATCGTTGGGCAGATTTGATCCCATCAAACCCACTGTCCGGTACACTGACGCGAGTAATAAAGGTATAGAACAGTCCATTTAAATCAAATTTTAATAAAATAGGTAGCTCGGGCCTAATTAAAACCCGAGTGTGTGCCCCTGTGTGGAAGATAATGTTCCTGGGAGGCAATCTATGCGTGGATGGTCAACATGTTTCTTGCCCTGACTTGCCCCTAATGGGTCAATTGGCACAGGACCGATAAAGAAAATAGTGGAATTCGTGCACTACCGCCTGGTATTCAGAATTTTGGCATAAATTACCAGGGGCGGTAGAAATGCCCTAGTTGACGTGTACTGGGGTGTTCAGTAGACCCCTAGAACAACGTCAAAGACTGACGGGGATGGCCAGAGCACCTCGCTGCTCCGATGATAGGCATGGATTGACAACTTGCCGTCCTCCTACCCTAGCTCCAGGGCCCCGTGATACAAGGTCAGGTATGACGCAACGTAACAAATACCATGACTTTCGAACTTCAGTCCCAATTTTCCAAGAATTACTCAGTCACTCCGCAAGGGCTCCCTAGAACACGGCGGTTCACCAGATTGGCAACTTGCCGTCCTCCTACCCTAGCTCCAGGGCCCTGTGATGCAAGGTCAAGTATGATGCAACTAATCAAATGAAATCTTGCATGGTTAGAGAAGGGGATTGGGTCCACGTGGATCTTCCTAAACCATGCAGGAGGGAGGCCACAAGATTCTCAGAACCCATGAAGGTAATCAAGGTGGGAAGAAATTTGGCCAATGGCCAAACTTGGAGCATGGACAGAATTGTTCCTCATAGGGAAGCATCGATACCTCAAGTCAATGCTCCAAGGGGAGGAAATGAAATGTTGCTCAGAGGAGATCATTAAGGCCTACGGCTGCGCCTAGGTAGGTAAAAGACTATTGTTTTACATTAGTTCATCCTATGTGCGTACTGCACCCTAACATGTTTGGTGTTCTTCTGGTTATCTAATCTGGTCCTCGTGACCCTACTGCATGTATATCTTGTTGCATACTGTGGGTAGCCCTGTTTCCACCTGCTACCCCCCCTACCTGTCGTCCCTCTTTCCCTTCCCTATGTAGGGAAATGTGTTATAATCCGCACTTGGTGTGCCTCGCCACCTCTCTGCCCTCCTCCGCTTTGGTTTGCGCCAGGCAAGAATGTGTGAACATTCCACAGCTGACCACAGCTGACTGGAACCTGTGATGGTGTTGAGACGTAATAAAGAAGACTCTTCAGACTACAGTGTATGTCTCATATTTGTAACAACTACCTGTTGGAATAAAGCTGCAACCCCATATATGTGCTGCAGCGAGACTGATGTCAATTCATGATTAAAAGTTATGATACAGTTTTTAATGAAAATATCAATAAAAAGATTTGGGAAAAAATGATGAAGCAGAAAAAAGAAGTGGTGGAAGAAACCAGTCCTTTTGGGCCTCCCAATCCTCAAGTAATTAAAATGCTACATGCTGAGCATACCACAAGAAAGATTACACCCTGACTGTGGGCACATTCAAGTTCAAATATAACTTCTCCCTCTGTGGGCTTCCTTCTCACCTTGTGATCAAATGCTTTAAGAAACCAAAAGAATTGGAAGGCTATTAGTGAGAGGAGCCCATTAAAGAGTAGGTCACCTTCCTTTATTTATATGGATTTTATGACCCCTAAGAATTATCATTTGCTATACGCAAACAGAGAGGCTGCAGTAAGGAAAATCGACAATGAACGGTGTTTGAGCAGGCTAACAGGCCCCTTCACCTTACCTCTGTTTAAGGACTTTGTATGCTCTCCCCTTGATGATGTCCCAAGAAGGAGCAAGGAAAGTTCAGACATTATTCTGCCAAAATATTGTTTCAAAAATACAGTAGGCGATTGTGTCAAAAATATTGTAATATCAAGAATAATGTGGTTCAGACTATAGATGGTAAAAATATTGTTTTTATAATTCTTTCATACTGTTTTTAAATATCATTGTATTGAATCTCATTTTGCAATTATCATGTTGAAATGAATTAGTTTTTGTGTGATATGTGGGAATAATTGTAATGCTAAGTATTTTTAATTAGTTTTTGGGTGTATTTTTATTGGGTAATATAATTTAAGGTTTTTTATTTTATGTCAATTTGTGTTGGTGGGTTCGTGGGTTTGTAGTGGACTAGGGTTGAACGTTTTTTAATACATATTTTTCAAAACGGATTATGTAAGTTTCTGTTTTAACAGTTTAACAGATCATTTGAAAAATGTAGTAGTGAATGTATTTGTTAATTGGTTAATTAGTTGGATTAGCGGTTTGTAACCTTTTGACTTCTGTGAACCCCCACTGAATCATTACCGGAAGATGCCTATGGGCCTCATTAGAAGTTTGGCGGTGCAGGAGCGGGGAGCGGGACTGCCCCACTCCCACACCGCCAAACCCGTGGTAGAACAGCCTGCCAGATTAGGAGTTTTCTCCTGTCTGGCGGGCGGTTCTTTGGTGTTCACACGAGGGATGCTATGAAATAGGCTCCGCAATGGGAACGTCAAAATCAGGATCTGCACAGCATGGACTGCTGCAGTCCATGCCATGCAGGTACTGGGGAGCATGCACACAGGGGGGCACAGCATGTACCCCCTACAGGCACCCCATGGTGTAGAGGCACAAGGCGGACCTTTAGGCCCCCCCTTTGTTTCCTCACTGCCACACTTTTCATGTTGGTTGCACTGCCATGAAAAGTGTGCAGGTGAGGAAACTCATAATATGCTTTGAGGGGCTGAAGCGGCCCCGCCAAGCATATTGTGGCCTCAAGACCACTGCATCGGAAGAACACAACCATCGCGCCCCTACGAGTTTGGTGGTCCATAGACCCCAGCATCTTAATGAGGCCCTAAGTAATGTCTACGAAATGAAATTCTGAAAAATACAGAAACAAGTATGCATCAAGCAAATACACAAATTATGAAATGTTTATTCAATTCACAAACAAAGAAATATGCAAAAATCGGAATTTTAATGGGAAGGCTGGGGCTTTTCAAAATGTAGTTTTACTACTAAAAGATGACTTCATATGCCACACTCTAGCATATCACTTTGTCTTTTTTGCTTCTAACATATGCTCTCTTTTAGCTTGTGCATACCTGTGCTTCCATTGAGGCCAGCAATCAACAATACTAGATTCTGTTTGCTGTACTTGTACTGTTCCTACAAATCAAGATAAGGATATCAACCAAATTATTTGTATGCATGGTTTCACTTTGAATGCATAATGTTTCGAATTATAATTAATTTCATTAGTACCTTTCTTAGTTATGTTTAATTGTGAAGAATGTACTTTAATTTAATATATGTAAGTTATACACTTTTATATTTTTTTTATGTCTATATTTTATTATATTTCGACATGCATTTTTTTAAGCTATCCTATGTTTTAATGTTAAGATAGGGAATAATAGTTAAATTCAATATACTTACATATTTTTTGATGATGATACTGTGGTGTTTAGGGGGATACACTCCTAAAATAGCCCCTGCTCACCCTCTCAGTAGCTTGGCACAAGCAGAAAGGCTTATCTCAGAGGCAGTGTGTAAAGCATTTGTGAAAACATTCAGTAATACAGTGAAAACACTACAAATGGACACCAAACCAGTTTAGAAAAATAAATAATCTTTATCTAAACCAAAACAAGACCAAACGACAAAAATCCACAATACAGTTATCACAAAATCTTCCAAAATAGGTAATTCGCAAAAATAAAGCAAGTAGCAACAAATAACTCCCCTTGGAGCTATCACGACATCGTGACCAATAAAAGATCCCAAAGTACGGGGCCGACCGCGAGGTTGCTGCGTCGAGCCCACAAAGAACAGTACCTTGGAGCGATGAGAACAAAGTCAGTACACAGCCTCGGGAGGTGATGCTTCGTTGGCGCTGTTCGGCGTTAGTTCCTGTCAACCCCAGGGAAGGTGAAGCATCAGTTCCTTACTGCAGCGCAGGGGAGGTGAGACAACTGTTCCTTACTGTGTCGAGGAGGTGACGTCACGATGGCGCCGAAGCCTTGGTTTCTTACGATGGGGTACTGTCGATGGATTCGGGGGTCACCCACGTCGGGGATCAGCTTGGAGATGATGAAGTCAGCTTTGGAGTAGATCCGGCACGGCAGCGGGCATACGTCATGCATCGGAGAAGCGCTCCCGACTTCGGTGCAAGTTACGGTGTTGCTTGCCCGCGTTGGCGTTGCAAGGTCCTTCTGTAGCAGCTGAAACAGCAGTTCCAGATGCAAGACAACAGAAGGGGTGAAGTCTTTGTGTTCCTGAGAGTTCAGAACAGGAGGCAATGTTAGTATCAAGCCCTTGGAGATCTTGTTTCTTCAAGAAGGTGACAAAAAAAACAGCAAAGTCCTTCTTCTCCTTTCCTTGGCAGCAAGCAACCACTGCAGGCCAGCTCTAGACAGCAAATAGCACAGGGCAGTATTCCTCCACAACTTCTCTGGCTCTTCTCCTCTGCAAAGATTTCCTCTTGATTTCCCAGAAGTGATCTAAAGTTTTGGGGTCTGGGCACCAATATTTATACCTCATATTCTGAAGGCGGAGAGTGTCTGTACCGAGCCAAAACCAGTTCTGTCTTCACTGGTGCACCTTCCTGGCAGGAGGTGGAGACAGCTTTGATAAAGGCAGACTGGCCCTTCAGGTGAAAAGGAAATCTCCTTCCCCTACTCTAAATGCAACCCAGGTCTATTCAGCCCAGCCCTGACATATCATACTTCTGGAGCCACTGTCCTTCTCCAGCCCCTGTAACCCAAAAGCCAGACATGCAATACACATCTCTAGCAATAGGCACTCTGGATGGTTAGTCAAGAAAATACCCACCTTCTAAAAGTGGTATTTTCAAACACAGAACGGGAAAACCATCCTCACTAAAGGATGCGATTAAACATTCGGATTTCAGGCATTCTAAACTTTTTCTTTCCATCTTGTTCCCAAGGTCAGTTATGTTTTAAAGATGTTATAAACAAACTACCCGTTCTGGCCTACGGGAACAAATAGACTTGCAATAGTGAAAAACTAAATAGGCAGTATTTCACTATCAGGACATGCCACGCACATCAGGCACGTCCTACCTGTAACATACAGCACCCTGCCTTAGGGGTGACTAACATGCAGAAAAGGGAAGGTTAGGGGACTGGCAAGTGTGTGCACCTGCCATGTTGTTGACACAGCAGTCCCGGACTGCACGCAGGCACTGCGATGGCAGGCCTGAGCCACGTTTTATGAGCTGCTTCCATGGGTGGCACCATCCGTGCTGAAAAACCACCACCAGCATTTGATTCATAAGCCCTGGGCATGCGTAGTGCACTGTACTAGGGTCTGACAAGTGAATCAAATAAACCTATCATGGAATCACCAATCCATAACAACAATTTACAACGGGAGCACTTATACTTTGGAACTGGACAGCAGAGGCAAAATGCCCAAAGCAACTAGACCAACAAAAACACAGGAGACAACAGCAAAAAATGGAAGGGAGAGCCACACCAATGTTGCCAAGTCTAACACGTGTCCCCACCAGATGAAACGTGGGGAGAACTACCCACCCGGTCGATAAAGCTTTATTCGATTTTGTTTTAAAATCATAAAAGTGTACATATAAAACAATCTTAAAAATAAATGCATACATACAATACCAATATGACTACAAGTTAAAAGGACATATGCCCAACCTCAGAATTCGATAGTAAGACATGTTAATCATACAGTTTATCATTATCGACTATGGTAATACAGAGAGCAATCAAAAGTTGCGACAATTGTGTAGTGGTTCGAATCTATTCAGAGCGGAGAAACTAATGCCACTGGATACATGAACCCCCCTTCCCAGCAGATGGTGGGGAATGTTTAATTCTGTTCTAACCCCTGTGAACCTTGATGGAGCAGGTTTAAAAGGGGCTTTGGGTGCAATTGGGGCTGGGATTTTGGGTGGTTGTGATGTAGGTTGGGCGTTTGTACATTTAGGAGTTGGCTTAGTTGTTACCAAGGTTGTAAGTGGCTTGGAACGGTTAGGTGTTACCATATTATTGATAGGTGTCAGAATGGTCGCGATTGTGTTCTCTAGACCTGAGAGCTTTCCCCTATAGAATTGATTTTATCAACTAGTGGGGAAATGATGGCTTTGACAAGATGCTCAATCTGGGTCAATAGAGACAACTGGGGGTAGAGTAATGTATTGTCTGATTTATCTGTGGACTCCATGGTAGTAGGCAGGTTGTTGACAGGTAAAGTAGGTAAAGTAGGACTTACGGATAGTTTTTGTAATTTGGAATGATTCCCTTCGGGATTGTCCTCGTAGTGATTCCTTTTAGTGGGTAAAGGCCGGGGAAGGGCTAGATCTTGGATATTGTCTTTCATAGGTGAAAAGGATGGATCCCGTAAGCTACCGTTAGTACATGAAGAGCTGGTGCCTTTAACAGGAGAAGTTGATTTCACTATGGCGTACTTGGTGTTGCACAAGGTGTTTAATTCATCCCACAAAGACAGATTTTGCGCTCTGACTGGAGTTTGTAAGGGAGATTGCATACTGAGTAGAGAGTGGCAAGGAGAGTTGTAGTCTATGTCATGAACAGTAGGCAGTGTGCTGGTGCTATTCAAGTGATGCTCTTGTAGCCCTTGGCACGGACCCCTCTCTGAAGCAATGTTTGTGTCCCCCTTGCGTGACATTATTAAAGTAGGATAAATCAAACCACAAAGATAGTCAATTAGTAAATGGAGTCACTCTACCTCTTCTCACAGAACAGACAGAACAGACAAGGGAGTGGGCCCGTCCCGACCCCTTCAGACCACGGAGGGCCACAGAGGGCCCGGGCTTAGCCCCGGGCGCTCCCGCGGCGCTCGTGCTGTCGGTGAATTTATGGATGCCTCCGTGCGCTCCTCCGGCACTTCCGATTCTGGGGCACCTGGGAGTTGAAGTCTCCCTCCGCTCGGCGGCCGTGTTCATAACTGCGGCGGCGGGAGGGAGACAAGGTAAGCGGCAAGACCCCCAGCAGCTTTGGCACACAAGTTCAAATGGCCCCCTAGGCAGCAGGTTGTAGGGATCCTGGGACTTCAAGTCCTTCTGGATACCTTTGGCGTTACTACCAACAAAGCTCAGGCAAAAGGTCCTTTGCACACTGCGGCACCCGCGTGAAAAGCAGCAGCGCTTTTGAGCACTGATTGGCTCTTTCCCCCAGGCAGCTGATTAGAGGCAGAGAACACCCTGGGACATGGAGTCCCACCAGGGTTCGGCGTTACTCCCCCAACAAAGTTCAGGCAAAAGGTCCTTTGCATGCTGTAGCAGCGCTTTTGAGCACTGATTGACTCTTCCCCCACGCCTGAGGCAGCTGATTAGAGGCAGATTAGAGGCAGAGAGCACCCTGGGACATGGAGTCCCACCAGGGTCGAGTGTGGCTGTTGGGATATCAAAACGTTGATTTCTAGTAGGGTGAGCGCAGTTGTTGTGGCTCACTGTGTCAGAGTTCCCACCAAGGTTTTAAAGATACCGCAGGCTGGACCCCCCAAAAGCAGCGTTTGTCGTCCCGCATTAAAGCGCCGTTTGGCCACTCTTGCCTTCCTCTCCTTACCTCGAGCAGGCGCCGTCCGCACCTGGCAGGGAAAGCGGGGAAAGCGTGACGCTGTAAACCAACGCCTCTAAGTTGAGAACAGGTCGAAAAACGGGAAACAAAACGCTGCTGGATGATTGAAGAATGCTCCGTATTACTCTACTATGCTGCTACTCAGTCCGGGCTCGGCCGTGAAAACCTCCAGCAGGATCCGAGGTCCGAAATTAGAGGAGCGAGAACGGCAGCCCCTCGCTCACACGCCAGGCACATTTCGCCATTGCTGGGGGCGGGGCGAGTATTGGAAGGTTATATGGAACTACCCACCCACTTGGAAGTTCTCTTCACTAAAGCGAAAAAATCTGGACAGACCATCAGCATTGGCGTGTTCTGTACCAGGGCGGTATTCCACCGTAAAGTCCATTCCCTGTAGGGAAATGGACCATCTCAACAGCTTTGGATTCTACAGCGCCCAGACCATAGCAAATGCCTCACACTCAATCGCACTCCACCTCTGTTCCCATGGAAGTAACCTCCTACTAATGAAGGCTACAGGTTGGTTAAGGCTCACCTCATTTAGCTGTGAGAGCACAGCCCCCACACCATGCTCTGAAGCATCTGTCATAAATATAACAAGGGGTGGTGATGGACAGAGTCTCTGAATTAAGCAGAGTACTCTCACCCAGTCAAGAGATCAGGGCTAGATCCAACACCGTTTTTTAGCTCATTGCACAATCCCAGTTTCAGAACCTGAAGCATCTGTCTGCACTAATAATTCCCTTGAGAAGTTGGGAGCCTGAAGCACGGGCGCTGTGCACATGGCAGATTTCAGGGCATCAAAAGCTTGCAGACAGGCATCAGTCCAGTTCACTTTCTGTGGCTGCTTCCTGGAAGTCAGCTCCGTCAAGGGGGCAACCATGCTGCCATATCCCTTGACAAATCTCCTGTAATACCCGGTGAGTCCTAAGAAAGCTCTCACCTCTGTCTGAGTCTTGGGGGGGTTCCCAAGCCAGAATGGTATTAATATTGGCAGTAAGGGCACCACCTGGACGCTCCCTACCTGGTGTCCCATGTACACCACCGAACCCTGCCCGATCTGGTACTTGCTCACCTTGATTGTGAGGCCTGCCTTCCGTAGCGCCTTCAACAATTTCAGAGGTGGTACAGGTGTTCCTTCAAAGTGGCACTGAACACTGCAATGTCATCCAGGCAGGCGGCACTGAAATCTTCCAGTTAGGCCAACACCTGATTGACCAACCCCTGAAAGGTGGCAGGGGCATTCTTCATCCCAAAGGGCATCACCCGGAATTGGTAGTCCCCATCTAGTGTCGAGAGTGCTGACCTCTCTCTTGCCCCATTAGTTAAGGTGATCTACCAGTACCTAGACGTTAAGTCAAATGTACTGAGGTACTGGGCAGCCTCCAACCGATTGATGAGCTCATCATCTCTGGGGATGGGGTGCACGTCAGTCCTGGTGTTTGAATTGATCCCTCGGTAGTCCACATAGGGCGCGACAGCCTTCGGGACCAAGACCACTGGGCTGGCCCAAGAGCTGCTTGAGGGCTCAATCACTCCTAGCACTCACATCTTGGAGACCTTGTCCTTTTTTTTTTTTACTTTCAAAAACTTTTATTGAAAAAAAAGAAATCATAGCACATTACAAGTAGGAATCACAGCAGTTAATACAGTAGATATTACACTTACAATTGCACTTCACGTTGCAAGGTGATGAAGGCCGAGAGTAGCACAGAAATGGCCCATCATACGTTGGGTGATAATTAAGGTACATTGGATGAAACACAAATAATCTGGCCTAGGGTGGGGGTGAGGGGGGGTATGAGACCAGCGACACCTTCTTGGGCATCAGATTCCAAAATTCACCCAGGAGTGTCTGGCAATGGGCTGCATCATCCAACCAATTCTTGACCGTGGGAGTCGGTTTACCCCCGCCCCAGTGGATGGCTACCCTATGCTTAGCAAGCACCAGCAGCATTGCAATTCATTTGCGGTTGGTATCTGACATGTGTTTGATGTAACCCATGAGGCATATCAAGGGATCAGGAGTGAAATGTTCAAGTGTGATGTCACAGATGGCTCCGCATGCCCCCTGCCAGAACAATGATACCCTGGGGCACAGCCAGGCCAAGTGGGAAAAGTCCACACCAGGAGCCAAGCAGCGCTCGCATCTGTTGTTGTCAAGTAAGCCGATCTTGTATAAGGATGCGAGGGTGCAGTAGAGTGTGTGCAAATACCCTAAAATGACAGAGCCTCAGACGATAGTTGAGGGAGAGGCACTTAATCTGGTTGCAACAGTAGAGCCACTGCTCAGGAGGGAAGTCCTCTCTAAGTTCACACTCCACGTATTTTGAGCGCTCTGTGTTAGCGGAGGAGGTGGCCAGCGTAAGAGCATATAATATAGTGACCAGCTTCCGCGGTGAGCTGGAAGAATGGACAAACTCAAGTGCTGCGTTGGCCTGGGAGGCATGTGGGAATGCAGGGTTATCTTCTCTTCATGTTGCTCTGATCTGGTAATATAGCAGCTTGCCAAGGGGAGCAGCGCTATCGGGAAGGGTGAAAAAGATATTGCCAGGGTAGATGTGCGCTATAGTGTTGCGGCCTAGGTGAGCCACACGGCGAGCCATGCCAGCCATCTGCAATGGGGGAATGCTGGGTTGCTAACAAGTCTCAACAAAGGTGCGTACAATGTGCTGGCGCCAGTGTATTTAAGCAGCTCATCCCAGGCCCAAAGCAGGCATTGGACCGTATCAATCTCGCCGCAAGGGAGATTGGGTCAGAGAAATGGTGCGGTCTGTAGCGGCCATGGGGCAGCAAGGTCCGCTTTGACCACCGTGTTAGACTGAAAAGGCGTGGGGTGGAGGCAAAAGTGGAGAACGCTGGCTTGGGCGCACAGCACGCAGAGCTTAAAGTCTGAGGCTCCCATACCACCCCGGACCAGGGGTAAAGTAAGACTATCATAAGCAATTCTGGTTGGAGTCCGGTCCAGATCAGAGTGATAATGTTGGAGCGGAGTTTGTGGTAAAATTGTGACGTGAGAGGGACAGGAATGTTTAAAAAGAGGTACAGGAATTTTGGGATTACCACCATTTTAGCAATGGCTATGCACCAATCTAGTGATAAATGGAGCTTTTGCCACATGCAGATCTTAATCTCCAGCCAGTTCATCACACGTCCAAAATTAGATTTCCAGAGGTCGTCCACATCCCTGCTCAGCCAGATGCCGAGGTATCTAGTGGGACCCGACGCCCAAACAAAGGGATAGTCAGGCGTGAAGTGTTTTGTAGCATCTGCGAGGGGAAAAAGGACGGCTTTCTGCAGTTGACTTGGACTCCAGATAGGCACCCGAATCTCTCCACCACCCTGGTCAAGGGAGCAAGATTTTCCTGAGGGTCTCGAATATAAATCATGACATCATCCATGTACAGGGATGTGACAAGGGCACAAGTCAAAATGCCGATGCCCCGTTGGGTATGATGTTGGCGCAGTCCTGCCACAAGAGGTTCCATGGCTATGGCACAAAGCATAGGGGAGAGGGTGCACCCCTACCTGGTACCTCTCAAGATAAAAATGGGGTACGTGACCTGCCCATTAACCCTAATGTGAGCTGTGGAAAGCGTGTAAAGTAACTGTATCTTGTGTACAAAAATTAAACTGAATACCAACCGAGTATGAAGGTAGAAGAGGAAGGGCCACTCCAAAGTATCGAAGGCTTTGGTAGCGTCCAATAAGGCAGCCATAGCCAGGAGTGAGGGGTTAATCTGGCGGAGGACTGAGAAGATGGTCAGCAGGTTGGGAGACGTGGCATGCACCGGAATACAACCAGATTGATCCGGGCGACCAATTAATGGCATAAGAGGAAGAAGGCGGGTAGCAAGCAATTTGGCATACATTTTATTGTTGATGTTTATGAGGGACAGTGGGCGATACAAAACACAGCACTCGGGGGGTTTATCCGGTTTCAAGAGAAGGGTGAGCAAAGCCTCGCCGCGAGATGGAGGGGGACAACCGTGTTCGAGAGAGTCATTGTACATTGAGGCTAAGTGAGGGACAAGAAGAGGTGCGTATTGTTTATAGAATGCAGGGATGAGACCATCGGACCCGGGAGCATTGTAACCCGGGAGACCTGCGATGACAGTGGAGATTCCCTCCTGAGTGAATGGCTCATCAAGGTAATCTGGATGATTATTGCTAAGCCATAGAAGTTTGATGGTATCGAAATATTGGTCTATAACCTCACGAGGGGCCGCCTCTCCAGCAGAGTACAACTGGGAGTACAAAGTGGAGATTCTGGTGATTATTTCGGTAGGAGAGGTTGTTCTGCCAGTTGTCTCATCCAGCAGTGCCGTTATGTAGGAGGATATGTAACACAAATTGCCCGAACCACAAAATCTACACAAGCTTCTTGAGAGGGAACGATCAATTTATTGTGATCACCCTCGACACTTTACTTAGTGTCAATGTTTTTTAAAATCTTTTTCAAGTTATAACAAGCTACCTGACAGAAAACGAACAATACACTAAATATTTACACAGCTATAAATACTTTGTACATACATGAAAAACAAATTCTTTACACAATACAAAAAAGAAAATTCCTTGCATCAAACATTACAAAAAAACTAAGAATACATCGCAAACAACATTAGAACAAACATTACAATCAAAAAATTAGGAAAATATAGAGAAAACCAATCTAAGGGGGAATTATAAGCAAGTGAATGGCTCTTAAACAAATCAATACTCGACCAGCCGGTCCTAGTATCGTGAAGATGACATTTTATTCCACCCTATGGATGTGCCGACGCGTTTCGAGATCAGGCACAATGTCGCTGATCTCTCATCAGGGCTGTTTTATTCTTTGTATCAAACTTGTTTGTAAGTAGAGCAGGGCATTAAGGCGTAAAGGGTTTTCAAACCAATTATTTTAAGCGTGTCCAGGCAGGACAACCTTGCTATTGTCAACTTCCGCCAACCGGCGTACTTATATGTAGTCTACCACCATGCGGATAAGCTCCTTAATGGTGTATTTCTGTTCCCTTTTAAATTTCTGAAAAATTTTGAAAAAATGCTCTCAATTGGCCGTCCTGCTCTGAAATAACAGCACGCCACTGGTGTGATCAAAGTTTTCTCCCAAGAGCTCTTAAGTATGTAGGAGGAGGCATGCGGTTGCCTGAGGAGATTCGTGAGTGTCTTGCAGCGGTGGTCTCCCTCACCATAACGATGGGCGCACGCCTCTCTTCACAAAAATGCGATCTCCCTTTCAGCCTCCTCATGGAATTCAGTAAGTTTGACTCTAATCAACGCAAGAGTGGCAGGGCAGGGGTCCCGAGATTGTTGGAGATCTAATGTTTTAACCTCGTTCTCCAGACGCTTAAGAGTGCCCCGGAAGGACCTCAACACCCCGGACTGCTTGGCAATACACTCCCCTCGAATTACAACCTTAAAACCTTCCCACAGGGTCGAAGTTGACTCCACGAGACAACATTGTCTACAAAGTGGGCAGTTACAGCGCAGCAAATTTCTTCACGGAAAGCGGCGTCCCGAAGGGCATTTGTGGGCAAACGCCAAGCAAACATATGGTGCAGTGTAAGTAGAAAGCACAAGTGCAGGAGTACAGGGGCGTGATCGGACAGGGTGCAGGCCACGGGATCCACTGAAGTGGTCCAGGAGGAGACATCATGAGTAGAGGTCCAAAGATCGAGGCAAGACCATGAGCCCTGTGAGCCCGTGATGCATGTACCCTCGCGACTGTCAGCATACGCATGTCGCCATGCATTCAGCAAAGAGTTGTCCGATATAATAGAGTGGAGAAGGGAGGTAGCATGAGGGTGTTGGGTGTGATTGCCAGAGCGGTCCAACGCCAGCGATGGAGCTATGTTAAAGTGGCCTCCCCATATCAGGGATGAGATGAGCTGCCAGACGTGTGTGAAAAAGTCGGGGTTGTCTGAATTAGGGCTGTACAGTGCTGCTCAAATCAGTGGCTGATTATAAAGGGTACTACAATACAACCTCGGGTCTAAAAACTCGCACATAAATCATATATTCGGATAAAAGTGTGATGAAAGAGCTCTGTACCGCAACGAGGTACCGACGGACAGATTGATCCGGGCGAGCAATTAATGGCATAAGAGGAAGAAGACGGGTAGCAAGCAATTTGGCATACATTTTATTGTTGATGTTTATGAGGGACAGTGGGCGATACGTATCACAGCACTCGGGGGGTTTATCCGGTTTCAAGAGAAGGGTGAGCAAAGCCTCGCGGAGAGATGGAGGGGAACAACGGCGTTCAAGAGAGTAGTTGTACATTGCGGCTAAGTGAGGGACAAGAAGAGGCGGTATTGTTTATAGAATGCAGGGGTGAAACCATCGGACCCGGGAGCCTTGTAAACCGGGAGACCTGTGATGACAGTAGAGATCCCCTCCTGAGTGAATGGCTCATCAAGGTAATCTGGATGATTATTACTAAGCCATAGAAGTTTGATGGTATCAGAATATTGGTCTATAACCTCACGAGGGGCCACCTCTCTAGCAGAGTACAACTGGTGAGTAGAAAGTGGAGAATCTGGCGATTTTTTCAGTAGGAGAGGTTGTTCTGCCAGCCGTCTCATCCCGCAGTGCCGTTATGTAGGCGGAGGCATGCGGTTGCCTGAGGAGATTCGCAAGTGTCTTGCAGGGGCGATCTCCCTCACCATAATGATGGGCACACGCCTCTCTTCACAAAAATGCGATCTCCCTTTCGGCCTCCTCATGGAATTCAGTAAGTTTGGCAATGGTAGCTCTGTACCGCGACGAGGTACCAATGGACAGAGCGGGGCCTCCTTCCCTGAGCTGTTGCCTGGTCGAGGTGAGGTGGTTTATCCTACTTTTGAGGATATTCCCAGTAATACCCGATATCGCCACGTAGGATTACTGGTGTCGTATTATCTTCATACTTTATTCACTACAGTTTATGTATCAGCAGCAGCATCAGTTTAAATATCATCTTTTGGTCCTGAAGAAAGCCAATGATACATAATATTGATTGGATGGCTGAAACATGTTGACCTGATTTCTGAGTAGTTTTAAATCTTTACTACTCACTGCACTGCTTTTTTAATCCTGCCAGTGAGAGCAAGCCAATAAAAATAGTTTTTGGCTTCTTCTAGGCAGTTTTACATTTATCCCTAGTTTTTCCTTAGTTGCGCTGCACTCTCACTACAACTAAGTACTCACATATGGGATTTTAGTATCTCAGTCCGGCTAGTAAACATCCTTGAAAACATCCCTGAACTCCTTCCTCACAGTGAGGAAGTTGTAGCCCTCAGTAGGACTAGGTTTTCCTTTGGGAGTGCGGGTTTTTGTCGGAATAATTCACCCTGTTATCTAAGAAAGATTAAGAGAGGTTGCATTTTCATCACACTTTTATCCGAATATATGATTTATGTGCGAGTATTTAGATTCGAGGTTATATTGTGTTACCGATTATGATTAGGGAACGTTCTCCTCGCTGGTCTTTAAAATAAATTCCCTTTGACCCTCCCCCACCTGCTTTGTTGTATGATTATAAAGGGTGCCAGCGAGGATCACGTACCTGCCCTCTGAGTCAATGAGAGAATGGGTGTTTTGCCAGAGGAGACCTTTGAGGAAGAAAATGGAGACATAGTGGGAATAGTTTGAATAGAAGGAGGTGTAAGACTTGCCCCAGTGTCAAGAAAGTAGCCTACAGGCAGTGGCCGGCAGGAGATGTGTCTCCTGGAGGAAACAGGCATCCACTTGGTGTCTGATAAGCTGCACATGCATAAGGCGTGCCTTGCGATGGTCATTTAGGCCTCTAATGTTCAATGTGCAAAATGTAGTGTCCGTTATGTGGCAGTGCGGGGTGAGTCAATAGCGGAGTACCGATGATGCAGAGTGAAAGGGGCCAGAGGAAATGCCATGGTGAACAACGCATTACATAGTGTATACCACAATAATGTGCCAGAAACAAAACAGAACAGTAAAAAGAAGAAACCTCTTGAAGGAGGTACCAACTCCGCAGGAGAAACTCCGGCCCACCCACCACCCACTCCAACCCCCCAATTAGGTTGAGTATCCAACCCCCCCACCCAGGGAACCCGAACTTGGAGAAATAGCTAGGTAGATGGGAAAGGGAATCATCCCAAAAGGGCATGGTTCCACCTGGCAGACACCCCTGCCACATAGATAGGGTGGCCAAGCCACACTCGTAGTCAGACAATAATGAAGCAAATTATAAGTAGGCATAGAGGCGTACCACCCCTAAAGAAACTCAACCATGAGCCCAAGACATCAACCCATTAATAACTTTGTTATCCAGGCTGCATCGCAGGAAAAAAACAATGAACAGTACACCACATCTTAATTAGTCATTGTCACTCAAGTGCTCTTTTTCTGCACTCTCAAGGCTCTTAGTGGCATTACACTTCTATGCTTCTAACTTTTTAGCAAAGGACAATGCAGCCTTAGGGTCACTGAAGATCTGTGTTTGGTCGCCCTTCTGGGTCTTGAGCTTTGCAGGATAAATTAGAGCGTACTGCACCTCAAGTTTTCGGAGAAGTTTTTTTACAGGGAGAAACTCTCGGCTGTTGGCCTGCACCGTCAAGGTGAAATCTGGATAGCACGATAGAAGGTTCCCCTGGTGCCTCACCTCACCCATCTCCCATGCCGCCCGCAGCACAGTATCGCGGTCACAGTAATTTAACAGCTTGGCTATGATCGCGTGAGCCGGCGCACCCTGTCGAGGGCGCAGCCCCAGGGATCTGTGTGTCCACTCTACAATAAATACTGAGGAGAGCACATCACCAAAAAGGTCTTGCAACAAAGTTTCCACATAGTCCTCCATCCTCACGATGTTCGTGGACTCGGGCATGCCTGTGATGCTAATATTGCTCCTGCTGGAGCGCACCTCCAAATCCTTGTTCTTTGCCCGAATCAGTTCCAACACCTTGTCCATCTTTAGTAATTGTTGCTTGTCCACTGTTGTCATTTTTTTAACCTCCAACACTCGCTCCTTCCGCTGCGCTATCTGTGCCTCATGCGTGTCCACTCTTGCCTTCACCTGGTTGAGGTGAGCAGTCAAGTAGTCAAGTTTGGAGTCTATCATACCGAGGCTGGATTTAACTTCCAGCAAGAGTGCCTTCAAGTTGTAATCTCTCGCTGTGGTGGCATCTGTCTGAGTGGACTGTTCTTCCACTTCTTGTGCTGGCCATTCCTGTCTGTTTTGGCACCTGTTGTCAAACAAGATCTTGACCTGCTCTGCGTCCGCCTTGCAATGGTGCACGCCTCTGTGAAGTAGGCGAGAGAATGGATGAGAAAGACGCCCAACGACTCTGGGTCAGTATCGCCCCGTGGATTCTCGTTCAAGGCAGCCAACAAGCGCTGATGGGCCTCTATGCAAAAGCTGTAGTTGGGGAGTGTGCACCCGCTTCCCAGTGGCTAGTGGATGTCTCCAGTGGCAGTTGTCACACTCTGCACACAGTGTGCATCATTAGGTGAGGGTCAATATACTGCCAAGTGTGCTATGTGCCGCTAGCGCCTGGAAGATAGAGGTCAGCTCCTACCCAGCGTGGCCGACCTCGGCTTGACCCAACTGCAGGCTCTACCAGGATCTACCCGGGGGTGTCCAACAGGGGAAGGAGTGTTTCAACCCGCAGGCCACAGTTAGTAGGGCAGTGGCACAATGTAGGCCCACCTTACAATCAGCCAGGCCACAGTTTCAGGAGATGCTGTGCAGGCAAATCAATGCTATTGGAGAACGTCGTCACTCATGTATTTCGCTGCATGTAGGCCCAACCGAGCCGGAGGCACACCTGGTGAGATAAGGCCCTTGTGCCGGCAAGCGAGGAGATGGGGGGTCCGCCAGGCTCCCGTGGTACAGCACCCGCACCCCTACCCCTACCCTGCCTGCAGCCTCTCGCCGCCACAAGCGGACACACTTACTTGGGCCTCAGCTGCACCATGAAGTCCAGCACCATCCAGCACCTCACGGTCGCTGCAGCCGTCGGGTGCTCACTGCAGCCCCAGCGTCAGTATGCACCACTGGATCGCCTGCCAAAGGAGCGGTCTACTGCGCAGCAGTGCGAACCTCCTGGGCCACAAGGGCCACCCGTCACGGGGGCTGTCATGTTGAGTCTCTGTCTGCGTGGCCCTCGTGGGGTGATATTTGGGGAAATGCCGCCGTCACTACAATCCCCAGGGCCCAGGCAACCTCGTGCTCAGGCAAAGGGGGTCCAGGGAGCCCCCAGTCCACAGGATTATAACAGATAATCGGCTTGGCCGGCAGAGCCCACTCAAGGTGTGGCCATCTTGCAGCCGCCCAAGCCATGCCCCGAGACCTCCTCATTGATGCAAGCTCTGACCCTGTTAGTCACTCTGTACATTTTATGCTTTACGGGAGGACTGTCCCCAGTGTCCACATCGTGGATGCACCACTGAGTGACACCAGGGGTCAAGGAGAACAGGTCAGAAAACTGATACTTCCGCCATCACCGAAGACGCCGGAAATTTTGTCGGGCAGACCGTCAGGCTGATACTGAGGAGCCTTAATATTATGGATTTGAACACTTTGCAGTAAAGATACTTGATAACTTGTTCAGCTGATACTTTCCCTACGTCTGTCCCGACCTTGATCACGGCGATATTGTCATTAAGCACACCGCATCAGAGCGGATAGATGCTTTTATCCTTGCTCTTCCACGTGACAATCTACCGACACCCTAACCGGGTTGGAATTTTTACCGGTTAAGGGGGATTGATCCTCTTGCTTCCACTGGAAGTAAGCCCTGAAGAGTCCGAGTTTATTATACTCAGATGAAACACTTGTCGGCTGGCGCTGTCTAGTACGAGTATTAAAGCAACAAGACCTACAGGCGCCAACTGTCTTTCTCTTTTTTGTGGACTCATAAACTGACATATTATATGTTGAATTGTATGTGTGTGCACAGGTGTTGTGTTCCAGTCACACTGCTGCTCAAGGGTCAGGGTGGTAGAGAGGTTCACACCGTCCACTGACTCATCTTGCTCCTTGGCAGACAGGAGGTCAGGAAGGGGCTCAGTCTCCTCTTTCATCCCAGCATCTGTTGATGGGATCATGCCGACTTCGGACCTCTCCAAGTGGGGCTTCAGGCGGTTCACGTGTAGGACCCGCAAAGGGTTCCTGGGAGACTGCAAGTCCACCAAGTAGGTGAAATTGCTCTTGCGCTCCACCACCTCAAATGTTCTGGTCTACTTATCCTGGAGCGCACAAGGCTCCACGGGAACCATGACCCAAACTTTCTGTCCAGGCTGAAACTTGATCAGAGTGTCACACAAGGTTGGGGATCAAAGCATAAACACCTGCACCAGTCTTAACGTTCCAGTTGGTTGTATCAAAGATAAATAAGGTGCAAAGGGCTTGAGACACAATCCCCTAGGTCCCAAATAGAGAAACCAGAAAAAACCTTCCAGTCACTCTAGAACAATATAGCCAAAACAGCCCAGCACACTTTCATGTATTAAATGCATGTCCATATCATTATTGCTCCATATCCACAGTGAGATAGATTTACAAGAAACAGTTGTTTTCCCAAGAAAAAAGTCAATAAGATCTTGCAATATTGAAGTTCATTCTTTATTCATGTTCTTTTTAAAATTTGCAACCACCAACGCGTTTTGTCCTCAATCGAACTTCTTCAGGGCTTAAAGAGTAAAATGTGCTCATTCGTTCAGCTGTTGCCAGTGTATTAAGCCAATTGATTTGCAAACTATGTATGTTCAAAAATGCAGGTCATATCAATTCATAAAGTAAAGTGTATCTTGAAACTAAGTATGCCCAAACAAATATATTGTATCGCTTCAGGGGCTCATTGATAAAAGTATGTCGGTGAATGTCACACCCGTCTCCATGCAGTCAGTTCAGTTCAGTTAATTTATTTGTTTCGAAGGTTAAAAACCATCATGAAAATACATAGTAAAAATAATACATAATCTCAAGTGAGAACATTCTGAACAACGTGACATTAAAAAAGGGCATCAAGTTAAAAAGGGTTTTTTGTGAACAGTAGAACCAAGGTGCAAATATAATACAAGACCCCATATAACATTTTAGGTCACTCCCAGACCCACCAATTGCGTCAACCCCTTGTATTTCTCAATTTAAAAGCAACTTTAAGGAAACTTGTAATAGCAAATAGAGTTCGCATTTCAGTGGCTCTTTGCAAATACAGTAAAGCAGATTTGGCATGGATAATATTTGAGTCCTTTAAGACACCCACTAAAAATCTTTGGCGCGGTGTTTTATAAAAAGAGCACAATAATACAAAATGAAGGGTGTCCTGCGGAGACCTATTGTCGCAGCCGCAGGCACCCTTCTGCTCAATTGTTTGAGTGAACCCTAATGGATAAGATAAAATATGGTGCAACAAATTGAGCCTAAAACGAGTCATTAAAAACCTCTCGTGCTGACTGAACATTAAAAAGAGGTATGGTTCCATGCCTGCTTGATTAGAAACAAGCAAATGAGCAACTGCCGAGGGTTTAGTAGAGTCACGCTCCCTCTTCTTGCCATTAAATTTATCCAGCAGTTGCCTTTGAACAGAGTGTCTGGAGTATATGTCCACCGTAGAGGGGTCCAAGAATAGCCTTTGTTCATCAATATCCCCCAAAGTATCTTTAACATATTTCAGCCAGGGAATTTGAAGGCATTTCTCTTTCATCAGGCAATCCCGCATGATCTGTCTGGTTAATTCCGCGTTGGGGTTTGACCAAATTTTAAGCCAGGCCAATATGGGTCTCAGTCTAATCAGGTCGGCTATAAATGTGGTTCCCAGCTCTTCGTGTGTTATTGCTGCAGGGATGGTCAGCGGAAGTTTTAGCAATTTTTTTAGAAATTTATCTTCCTCTCTTTGTATTGGTAGTGCATCGCTGATACCCCACACTTCCGCTCCATAGATGGTCTTTGAGATGCTAACTGATCTGTACAAAGTCATCACCTGCTCTGGGGACCAGCGTCCCATTCTACGGGCAAAGTTTAGTATAGCTCCATTAGCTGAGACTAGTCTCCTCGCCCTCTCCTCTATCAGAGGGGCGAAATTTAACTTCTCGTCGAATAAAAGGCCCAAGTATGGAAATGTTTTGACAATGTCCAAGACATGATCCCCCAGTTTAAATACGAATTTCTTCTGTGGTTTCTTCCCCACTATCATGATGAAAGATTTTGTCATATTAACGGAGAGGTCCAATTTCCTCTTGAAATCCGAGAAACCCTTGATTAAGAGCTGCAGACCGACAGCCGTCCATGCAGTCATCTGGTTGGGCAAAGGACCCTTGCCGAACCAGATGGCAGTACAGCAGTTTAAAGGGACTAAACCCTAAGGACTTCTGTGGCACCTCTCGGTAAGCAAACAGCAGGCATGGCAGTAGGACGTCCCACTTACACCTCATGGGTTCACCAAGACGCATAATCATGCCTTTCAAGGTCCGGCTGAATCTCTCAATCAGCCCATTACCTTGGGGGTGGTAAGGAATTGTGAACTTGTAGGTTACACCACACTCTTGCAACAGGGACTTCTTATACTTTGATATGAAATTGGCATCACGGTCGGACATCACCTCTCGGTGGAACCCCACGTGGCCCACCAAGGGAGCCGTCACAGTCTGGAGAGAGATGGCTTCCGGGTACCGGGTGACATGATCCACCAAGACCAGGATGAACCTGTTGCCCATGGCTTTCTTGGGATCCAGGGGCCCCACAATGTCAATATCCACCGTCTCAAAGGGGGTACTGACCACAGGGAAAGGTTGGAGAGGAGCCATGTGCTTCCTCCCACTCTTATCACTTGCATGGCAAGTCTGACAAGTCCTGCACATTTGGGGCCAGTAGAAGTGGGTGACAAGTCTCTAAAAGGTCTTGTCTTGCCCCAAATGTCCTGCTAAAGGCACATAATGAGCAGACCCAGTAAGAAGGCTCTGAAGCCTGGGGTACCACCAGCACACGGGCTGACCCGGGCTCAGCAACCTTAGGCTCGCTATACAGGAGATCGTTCTCCCAGTATATCCAATGTGATCCTGACTGATCACCTGCTGCCAGGCTTGCATCCTGTTGCCGCAAAGGCACAAGTAAAGGGCACTTCTTCTGCTCCTCGCAGAACTCTTCCCTGAAGGGGCCTCCTTCCTGCTGCCAATGGGTCAGAAGCGACAGGTCCCCCAGTTCAGCCACTTGTTCCCTGTAGGCTCCAGGGCATCCCCCTCAAGGTTTGCCTCCTCCTGGACCATGAGAACCTCGGTTTCCCATGTCCCCTGCCTCTTCTTTTTAAGGCAGGCACATGGGCCACTCTTTCAGGCTCCAGGTCCTCTTGAATGCCCTTACTGGCTGCCATCGACTGAGTGGTCACGCATGCCCACTCCGGCAGTCCCAACATCTCCAAATGAGACCTTCGCACCACCTTTGCCCAAGGGGAGCTCTCCAAATCAGTGCCTAGCAGTCAACAGACATGGCTAGCCTCACAGCTACTCTCAAGGTACCTGAGACCCCCCCCCCACTTAAAGGGAACCTGTGCCACTTTGCAGAGGCATTCTGAGTTGTCAGCGGCAACTACTGGGTAGAATGTGTCGAGACCACCTGCTCTTCAGACACCAGTCGACAAGTGACAGCTTTCACACTGGCTCCAGTGTCTCTCAGATCCTACACGGTATGGTCATTGATGGTCACCCACTGCCTGTACTTTTTAGTGTTATCAGGCTGATGAGCCCATGGGACCACCTCACTGTCTCCTAAAGAGACCAGGGACATCTCTGCGGGACCCCACCCACCCTGGACACCCTTCTCCCCAAAGGCTACACTAGCCATTTCCCTGGGCAGGGTACCAGTGGGTGCAGTGGTAACCAGTTTGGGACACTTAGGATCCCTCCGGAAGTGGCCCACCTGCCCACAACTATAACAGGTCTTGGGACCCTTCTGCTCAGGCTTACCTGGTGGGACCCATGGTTTCTTTTCAGCGGGAGGCTGGAAACCCTTACCTTGGTTCCCTTGGGGATTACTTTAGGGCCCTTTTAAGAACTACTTATGTTTACCCTTGTCCCCTCCACTCTTCTGCTGGGGACCCTGCCCACCTTTGGCAGAGACTCCCACAAGACCCTTTTGGACCCTGGTACTGACCCAGCGGTCCGCCTCCACAGCAAGTTTCCTGGGGTCAGTCAACTTGCTGTCGATCAGGTGCTGGCGTAGCTCTGGAAAACAACTACTGGACAGGTGCTCTCATGCAACCAAATCATAGAGCACCTGAAAATCATTTACCTGGCTACCCTTCACCCAACCATCTAATGCTTTGCAAAAGAAAGACACATACTCCACCCAAGTACTAGACTCCAGCTTCTTGCAGTTCCTAATTTTCTGCCTTTAAAGCTCTGGGGTCAACACATACCTGACTATCAAAGCTTCCTACATGGGGCATAGGACATCTAATCCTCAGTGGGCAAAGCTAGCAAGGTGTCCCTCCCTTCACCTATGAAGCGGCCCCACAACCCCGCTCCCCAATCTCTCTCAGGGACCCGGTGGGGCTTCGGGGCATATTATCAAGAAGGGCGTTAAAATGATCGCTGCTTTCTAAAGCGGCGATAATGTGCTTGATAATATGCCCTTGAGAATTCCAATAGAACCCCATGTTCACACCAAAACATGGGGTTCTATGGGAATTCACAACAGCATATTATCAAGCCCATTATCGCCGCTTTAGCAGCAGTTTCCTGTAGCTAAAGCGGCGATAATTTTAACGCCGTTTCTTGATAATATGCCCCGAAATCTCTATTTCATAGGCCTTAAAGCACTGCCCAATGTCCTCATGCTTCATGAAATCTTTTATCACATCTTTGGGAATGTATACTTTTCCTTCCCCAGGCACTGATGGTGTGCTGTCACCAGAGGACGTCATCTCTAGACTTTTTGCTTTCAGCTCCAGCTCCCTCAAAACTCTCTCATGCGCTAAAAGCATCTTATTTTCCTCTATGGTCAATTTCTTGCTCTCCAACTCCAACCTCTTATTCTTTAAGTCACCCTGGCTCCCCAGCTTGAGCTTAGCAAGCTCCATTTCATGCACTGGGCTTTTCTCCCTGTCCTCCAACTCTTCTGGAGACAGACCTCTTGAAGACACACTGCTGCCTTCCCTGAGAGGCACTCCCCCTCCAGTTACGACCCCTAATCCATCCTGCTGCCCTTCTAAATTCTCCCCCTCCACCTTGGGATCCTCGGTCTGCCCACTGGCATTCCTCAATTCAAACCAGGCCCTCAGTGCCTTTTGGAACTCCTCCTTCCTGGTGAGGCCTCTCACAGAGATTTTAAATTTCTTACAGATGGTTTTCAGTTGTGGCACAGTGTAGGTATCAACCCTCTTCTTCAAATTCGATATCCACAGATGCAATGGAGGCTGGTCTACTCATGGTGAAAATTGGTAGTTCTCAAGATGCAAAAAAATTCCAAGGAAAAACTCTTCAACGATATGGGGTTGCGTAATGGTCTGTACTCACTAGTAGCGTACACCAATCACTGTATTTAAATCACAAATGCAAGTCCAGGATCCTCACCGCTGACCACCAATGTTAGAAATGGGGGTCTCTAGTTGGCAGAGGTGGGTACCTTTGTCCAATTAGGGGCCCTTGCTTCTTGTCAAGGGAAGGGGGATACACTCCTAAAATAACCCCTGCTCACCCTCTCGGTAGCTTGGCACGAGCAGACAGGCTTATCTCAGAGGCAGTGTGTAAAGCATTTGTGAACACATGCAGTAATACAGTGAAAACACTACAAATGGACACCACATCAGTTTAGAAAAATAAATAATCTTTATCTAAACCAAAACAAGACCAAACGACAAAAATCCACAATACAGTTATCACGATATCCTCCAAAATAGATTATTCACAAAAATAAAGCTTGTAGAAACAAATAACTCCCCTTGGAGCTATCACAATGTCGTGACCAATGAAAGATCCCAAAGTACGGGGCCGACCGCGAGGTCGCTGCGTCGAGCCCACAAAGAACAGTACCTTGGAGCGATGAAAACAAAGTCAGTACACAGCGTCGGGAGGTGATGCTTCGTTGGTGCTGTTCGGCGTTGGTTCCTTTCAACCCCAGGGGAGGTGAAGCCTCAGTTCCTTACTGCACTGCAGGGGAGGTGAGATTACTTTTCCTTACTGTGTCGGGGAGGTGATGTCACGATGGCGTTGAATCCTCGGTTGCTTATGACTGTGTGCTGTGGATGGATTCGGGGGTCGCCCACATCGGGGACCGGCTCGGCGATGATGAAGTCAGCTTTAGAGTTGATCCGCCACGGCAGCAGGCAGCGGGCCTACGTCATAAATCAGAGCAGCACTCACAACTTTGGTGCAGGGTACGGCGTTGCATGCCGGCGTTGCAAGTTCCTTCTGTAGCAGCTGAAACAGCAGTTCCAGATGCAGGACGACAGAAGGGGTGAAGTCTTTGGCACATATTCTCAAGGAACCATTGCTGAGTTATCGGCACTTTATCACAGCCAAAGTGGTGATACATTTATCTCCCCATTCACAAGCTGGTGCTAACAGCCCATATCACCAGTTTACCTGCGATCGAAGCCACAAAAAACATTGCCACAGATGATGCCGGCAAGTATCGCTAATGAGATGCATAGTAGGCGTTTCTGTGCAAAATGCCACGACCACACCACTCCGCAACATTCTCAATGACCAGCCAGATCGGCGCTAAGATCCCAAAACAGGTGATAAGGCGCGTTAGCAGCAGGAAATGAACACCTGCTCTGACCTGGTGTAAAGTCGGACTACAACCTGCACCAGAAAAGGGAGCCAAGCCCAGAGCCACACCTGAAGAACAAAATATGCCATGGAGCCATTAATCATGCAGATCGGACACCAAAGAGGGCCACAGTACCCACCGCCACCACACCCAAGGGCCCCCACTTTCCCCCCTCGTACTACCACAGAGACTGTGAAGACAAAGACAGCGGAACCCCCCCCCCAACCCCACCCCTGAAAACGCACCAGCCTCACAGACCGAACACCAGAGGATGTCATAGTCCACTACAGGCTCAAAAGGACAACCATCCTCCGCATCCTGAACATCATTGCCCACAAGCTGACGGTACCAACACAGCGGCCAGCCAACCTCACACCTTAGACATACTCGCTGGCTGTGCCGCTCCAGTTGGCCACTGGTACCTTCCAACCAACAACTGCCTGAGTCGGAGGAGTCTCAATGCCAGCCCTATCAAAGTACCTCACACCTGTCCTGGATGCCATCATCAGCTTGGTACCCCAGTACCTATATGTCCCCCACACTGCACAGGAACAGCTGGAGACCAAGCAAGGCTTCCATGCCATAGCTGGCTTCCTGCATGTGTTGGGGCAATTGACTGCACACATGTCCTACTAGTACCCCTGCCGACACTGCACACAAGTACCGCAACAGAAAGCACACGCATTCCATCAATGTGCAGGCAATAGTGGACCGCCGCGCACTTTGCACCAATGTTGTCGCCAACTAACCAGGCAGTGTGCATGATTCCTACATCTTCCGACAGTCCATCATCAACCGGCGCTTCCAGGATGGCACCAACGGAAATGCTTTGCTCGTTGGCAAGACCAAATGAACACACCACACACCTCAACTACACAATCATGCTACTCACAACTCTGGGAATGCACATATTACACAATCACATTCAACATGCTAAACAACATGCCCACCCACCAGACAATACAGCACAACTCACTATGGTAAGCTGGGCAAGCCATGGATGTGAGCCATCAACGGCATGGCACCGCAACCACACAATAGCAGAATGTGGGGAGAGGTGGGAACCAGGCATGCGCCAAGGAGGCAAGTGATCCGTGAATGAGAATGTACACAATGCTAAGTGTAGCGTGGATGTGCTGGACAGACTGCAGTATGCAGACCACAGACAGATCCATGTCGACATACACTGCTGGTGTTTGGAGTGTAGTGGACAGTTGGCGCAACCATGTCATCCCAGCCAGAGGGGAAGATCTCGGAAATGTAGACTGTTACATCCCCCCTGTAAGCATGAGAGGAGTGGGCTAGCCCGGCGTAACCAGGTCAGCGTAGGGGTGTGAATAAAAAGCACGTCGCTCTGGGTGTGGTTCTCTTCCAAAATGCCCAACGTCTCTGCCAAGGCGGCCTCTCTCACCCTGCCACAAGGCCGACGCCGTGAGCAGTGTTGCCTGCGATCCAGTGCACCTGCTGCACCCCGAGCCGCTGCTCCCCAGAACCGTCTTGGCCGCCCCTGCGCACCCAGGCCTCACTGTTAACCTGCAGACATCGGTGTGTGTCAAAGAGGACCCACCATGTGCTGGTGCAAGCCCCAAGCCCGAGGCCCGCAACCTGGGCAGCCTCCTCTGACCATCACGGCCTCAGCGACACAGCCCAGCAGTACTCCTTTCTCGTTTACGTACTCTACCGGCAGACACAGTGAACAAGTAGGTCACACATTTGGAACTGAGTCTTGATTTCCCAATGGCAGAGGACACATGTCATGACACACACTGCGGTCACACAAATGGAACTGATTTCCCAATGGCAGAGGTCATATCATAGCATGCAAGGAGAGGCGTAAGAGGAAGACCTGTTTCAGTCTGGAGGAAAAAAGGATCATCGTTACGGAGATGATCGAGCACTACCAACAACTGCTCTGGTGTCACTAACTCTGTGCATCGCAAGGCAACAACTAATGGCTGTGGGCCACTGCTGGCCGCTGCCTCCGGCACACACTGCGGTCGAGTAGGTCACACATTTGGAGCTGAGTCTTGATGCCTTCATGGCAGTGTTCATATCGTAGTGCCGGCCTCATTGCAGACTGCATCCCCTCTCAGCCCCTGTGCCACTAACTCTGTTTCCCGACATCCATGGTTGAACTCAGGTAGCGTCTACGTCGAAGACTGGGGGTTGTCTTCATCCTCATGTAGCTCATCCCGACTTGGTGTCAATAACGAGGCAGTAGCATTACACTCCTCCATTTACTGCTTCCAGATGGCTTTTGCCCTCTGCATCATGCCCTAGAGGACACCTTCCACTGTCTTCTGCAACCCTCCACCACATTCACCTTCGACATCGACAAGGACCCGTTCAGTGTGCATGGCCCTAACTCATTGCACCGCAAGTCACCGTCCCGTGACAGTGTGCCTTTGCTGGCCGCTGTGCATCCGGGGCCACTGACTCTGTGCAGCTCAAGTCAGGGACCCTGTCTGATGAGATATTGGATGGCCTCTGGGTCAGTGGCCTTCGGGTCATCAACGCCATGTGTCTGTGCCCTGCGCTGACCGCTGCCTCCGGTCTCAACTGCGGTCCACCAGGGCTCACATATCAAAACGAGTCCTGACCGACCCGGACGTCGCATCACCACAGGATTCACACACCACCACCGCCAGGACCACCTTCAAACGCCAACTGCCAGAGTCGAAACAGTGGTACTTGAATACTAACGGAGTTGCTCACACCTGTCGTGGATGCCATCATCTGCCTGATACCCTGCTCAGCACTCCGGGTGCCCCAAACTCAGTGCACTGCAACTCACGGACACTTCAGTTTGCATATTGGGTGACCTCTGTACTTGCTCCGCTGCCACCATGATGCTCCGCAGTTGTATCAGTAATGCTGGTGTATTATGTTTCCGTTTCAATAGTGTTCACTTTTGTAGTTGTTGCCAGCACCAACCACTCCGTTTGGGCTGGCTTACACTCACCCCACACACATCCAGCACAGGCGTCACTGTACATGTGACCCTGCCAATAAAGTGGCTGGGCGCACGTACCCGTAGCCAGTTCCACAAACTATCTGAGTGTATCCGGGTGGACATGATGTATGCATGAGGGCACCGGACCTTACAACATTACATTGTGCTGTGTACAGCGGACGCAACCATGTCACCGCAGTCAGCGGGTAAGACCTTGGACGTGTAGCTCTGTTGTCCCCCAATCAATACGCAGGAGGAGTGGACTGGGTCGTATGCAGGTCCAGCATGGAGGTGTGATTGATTATTGCGGGGCTCTAGGCGTGGTACAATACATGAAATGTGCAGATGCATGTGTCTCTGTCGCAGTGTGGTGTAGGTGGTCCCTGATAGGAATTAGACACCCATGTATGTCATCTCGTTCGGATTCCATGAGCTATGACCCCACCCACACCTGTTAGGACACCTCCTTTTGGCATTCTGACCCCTGGAATTGGAATGCCATGTGTCCCTCAGTGAAGTGTTGTGAGCCAGCCGTGCAGGCAGGTGCTTCCTGCTGTGTGGTCTGAACACGGGCTGGGGTCTCCTCTATGTAGCTTGGCTGCCCTGCTCCTGGGATTGTGTTACCTAGGATGTCCATGAGCTGTTGTAGAGCGTCTGTGTCGGAGATGTGTTGGTCCTCTCCAGCATCATTGATGTGTTGTCTGGTCTGCTCTGCTGGAGGTGTTGTGTGTCCCTCTGCTATGTGAAGGGGAGATGCATGTTGACATTGTGTTGACATGTATGATGGCGCATTGTTCTTGTTTACATGCAGACTGTCTAACAATGTACATTGTGACTGTTTGGGAGGTGCTGGATTTTGATGGGGGACAGTGGACATTTGGACTGGATGACGGATGTGAGCTTGTATGTGTACATTTCCTTCTCACAGTTTTCTGCTGTGTTAGATGTAATTTACCTGTTTCTGCACATGGGCGGATACTGTTGCGTCCTCTGTTCTGCAGTGTCGGAGTTGCACATTGTACCACATTGTCGTCAATGTAGATGTGCTGTTATTGCTATGTGTGTGTGCTGCTGTATGCCACGGGGATCAGGGACATGATCCAGGGTCATTGTGGGTGTGCAGTGTGCTACACATCATTGTGCGTGTGTGCCACTTTGCCCATTTCCCCCGTCCCCCCAGGCCCTTGTCGTTACTCACTCTGTTAATGTTGTGTCAGGTCCTATCGAGCTGTCTCCAGACTCCCAACTCCTTGCACAATCTCCACACTGTTGACTGTGTCCTCCATTTCCTCCAGCTCCTCCTGTGGCGCAGGACTCCCACCTCCAGTTGCCGTTGCTGCCTTCCTGTTGGTAGCGAGTTTCTGTTTGGTTTGGCTTTTCACATCATTGCAGGCTCCTCTTGGCCTCCTACATTTTCCTACTCAACACTCCAACTGCATTCACGTCAGTCACATTGAGGTTCAGTTGATGGTAATGTTCTGTCACCTCTGTGACGCTGATCCGGTTTTCCTGCGGACTGCCCATCATCTTCCCCTCTCTCTTCTCCTTGGCCTTCCCGACCCCGTTGTTCCTTGCAGGTGGTCTGTGTGGCTTGTGGGGTTCGCCTTGAACCTCTGCGCTCGGTCCGGGTGCATCCATGGTGTTACGCCGTTTCTTTTTGTTTCCCTTTGTTTTTGTTCTGCTTTTATGGTGCCTTTTCCCGCTTGACGCGTGGAGATTGCAGGCCTGTCATTGGTTTTCACTGCTTTTTGTATCGCGATATGCCACATTGCAATTTTTTTTGCGTTCGTGTTTTGCATTTTTGTGGAGGCGCGTTGACTTTAACGCGGATATTTGACACGTTTTCAGGAGCATATTGCATGGTACCACTGTGTTGAGAATACGACGTTAACACAGCGTTATTTTCCCGCGATAGACTGCGATAAGCAGAGTTGCGTTAATCTAATTTTGCGATGATTATCACACGTTCCTGTGAATATCCCCCGATGTGTTCCTGAGACTCTAGAACAGGAGGCAAGCTCAGTTTTAAGCCCTTGGGGATCTTGTTTCTTCAAGCAGGTGACAAAGCACAACAGCAAAGTCCTTCTTCCCTTTTCTTCGGCAGCAAGCAGCCACTGCAGGCCAATCCCTGACAGCAAACAGCACGGGGCAGTATTCTTCCTCAGCTTCTCCAGCTCTTCTACTCGGCAAAGGTTTCCTCTTGATTTCCCAGAAGTGATCTAAAGTTCTGGGGTCTGGGCACCAATATTTATACCTCATAATCCTTTGATCTCTGAAGGCAGAGAGTGTCTGTACCTAGCCAAAACCAGTTCTGTCTTCACCGGTGCAGCTTCCTGGCAGGAGGTGGAGATGGCTTTGTTGAAGGCAGACTGGCCCTTCAGGTGAAAAGAAAATCTCCTCCCCCTACCTTAAATGCAACCCAGGTCTATTCAGCTCAGCCCTGACTCATCATACTTCTGGAGCTACTGTCCTTCTCCAGCCCCTGTCACCCAAAAGCCAGACTTGCAATACACATCCCTAGCAATAGGCACTCAGGATGGTTAATCAAGAAAATACCCACCTTCTAAGAGTGGTATTTTCAAACACAGAACAGGAAAACCATCCTCACTAGAGGATGCGTTTTAACATTCTGATTTCAGGCATACTAAAATGTTACTTTCAATCTTGTTCCCAGGGTCAGTTATGTTTAAAAGATGTTATAAACGAACTACCCATTCTGGCCTATGGGAACAGATAGCCTTGCAATAGTGAAAAACTAAATAGGCAGTATTTCACTATTAGGACATACCACGCACATCAGATATGTCCTACCTTTCACATACAAGGCACCCTGCCTTAGGGGTGACTAACATGCAGAAGAGGGAAGGTTTGGGAACTGGCAAGTATGTTCACCTGCCATGACAACACAGCACGCCCAGACTGCATGCAGGCCCTGCAATGGCAGTCCTGAGCCACGTTTTACAAGCTGCTTCCGTGGGTAGCACAATCCGTGCTGCAAACCCACCAGCAGCATTTGATTCATAAGCCCTGGGCACGCGTAGGGTACTGCACTAGGGTCTGACAAGTGAATCAAATAAACCAATTGTGGAATCAACAAGCAACAATTTACAACAGGAACACTTGCACGTTGGCACTGGATAGCAGTAGGAAAGTGCCCAAAGCATCTAGACCAGCTGTTACTCCCTGATACTCCCTGATATTTCCTGATACATTCCACACAGGCCTTGATCTCTTATGTTCCACCGAACTCCATGGAAGAAACCTAAATATTTTGGCAGGGATGAGCACTGATCATGAATACATTTCGCCGACTGAAAAGTTAGAAAAAAAGAGAGCTTAGCCCACAGTACAAACCCATCTCACCAAGATCCTGACCAGTCAGCCACACACAGTGACCAATGCCCCTATATCGAGAAGGGTTTGATCTTTTATCCAGCTGCAACTGTATTTTCACATATTCTGTAGGAAAGGTTATGCAGGCCACTGTCCTCCCTCTCCGGTCCTCCTCAACTAATGGCCAGGAGGTGGTAAGGAGGCAGACTAGTGCTGTCTCTTTCATAAAATTTAAAAAGCGATCTTCCTTTTGATTATATTTATTTCTACTGTTTAGTTTGTGATTGGCACAGTATAAAAATTGTAGTTTTAACCTGCCTGTGATTGCATCATTTCCTACTTGTTTTATGTTGAAACTTGTGTTTTTTACTTGCCTGTGACTGTTTTCATTTAACCCATTGAATTTTGGGATTTGCAGTCCAAAATCTGTAGCTTTTTCCCTCTCATTCCCCGTGACTATCTGTTTTTCCCTCCTAATTTCTCCCTTGCTCTGTGCGCATACCTGTATGTTAAGCAATCCACCTCCCAGCTCCCATTTGGTGTTAGCAACCTTTATCCCACCTAACAACAGGATTTTCTGCTGTGAGCTGTTTAAGCTGTGTTTTGTAGAGATTGTGCACTCGCTTTTTGCCTAGTGAGTAAAGGTTTATATAAACACTATTGTTAGAGGACAACGTTCGTTAGGCCCTTACCTGCAGAAGTCCAAAGTGTGGATTGAGCCTGTCTGTCTCCCAGGAGATTCTGAATAGAGGAGCAGCTCCCCAGCCCCCCTGGCCAGCAAACCTAAGCCTACTGATTGGCTCCTTAGCTCCCAGGCAACCCTGAGTCCTCCTCTCACACCAGCCCAGACCCCTTAAGGGTTTGCTGGGAAAAAAACTCTGTTGCACATCGCGATGAGTAGTTTTCTGCACTCCGCGGAGCTCGCAAACTCGGCAAACGGAGCGAAGTTCACCGCCAGCACACTTACTACATTACTGGACACACCACACTATTTCAACCGCACATCACTGTAAAAATGGATGCGGTCTCACCTTGGCCTCTCTCAACAGCCCTGTTTGCCCCATATAAAGTGCCCGTTTCCAAAATAGACACCCCACAATGTATGCGATGGGCATGGATTGGACTGGCACGACGCGCAAGTGTTCCTCTCTTTTATACCCCATCAGTGCAGATGAAGAAACCTCCATTAATACCCTCTCTACAAGATGGCAGGCTTGTAGCAGCATAGACAGGCTCAACATGAACACTTTTGCAGATCTTTTCCCAGGAGATCACTTCTGCGGTCCTCCGACCTTGCACCATGCAACTAACGCACCGTTAGACATATTTTTATATTACAAATTGCGAGCGACATGCAGAGAGCTCTTTCCAATGTTCCCAGCACGCCCGGCGACCCTTCCAGCACTAGAATATACCTACACCACCGCCTCACCCCGGAAACTTATCACGTCACTATACCAAAGTATGCAACGTACCTGGCCTGCAAAGCAAACACCAGCTCGAGAGGCCTGGGGGGAAGACCTCGCTCTCCCACTCACAGACGCACTGTGGGCTTTTTGTTGCGACCAGTTCCAATTAATGTTCCTAAACTACAGGTTGCGCCTCATTTATTACATTAATTTTTACCGCGCACTTACCGCACTGCAGCACTGCTACATAGAATGGGTATATCTTCAGACTCCCAATGTACACAATGCCATGCAGTTGCAGCAGATTTAATTCATCTTGCCTGGCAGTGCCCGGCGGTTGCAGCTTACTGGGTGGAGGTCTTCCGGTGGTAGGAGAAATTATACAATTACAGCTGTCCCCCTCTCCCTTCACTGGACTACTGAGGCATGTGGCAGAGATACCCAATAGCTCTTGCAAACTCACTGCCTTACTATTGCTCCTCGCCAAACTGGCGCTCAAAACAAGAGACTGGATAAAAGACATTGCTTACTGCTATGAACAGCTGTCTAATTACTGGGACTTAATGCCTCTAAGATCTCGACCCTGTGACATTTGGGAACCCTTTATCAGTTAAAAGCGTCAACAAGAACTGAACACCAACCCATAAGACCTCCCCCCCTTGGCTGCGTGATTCAAAGAGTGGATGTGCCTTGTCTATAAACTCATGTTGTACAAAATGTTGTAAATATAAGAGATGCCAACTGTGAAATCACATTGTCATAATAAACGATATTTATTAAAGTACACGATTGCCATCATTATTTTAAAAAAAACTCTAACTTGGGCAAGTGCAGGCAACATCCTTTGATTAATGGAAAAGAAGCTGTGGGTTACAGGGACACGTGGGCCAGTGTCACAATGGTGGCAGAGCAACTTGTGTCCCCTGAACAGATCATACTTGGTCTGTTGTTCCAAATGACCAATTCTAGCAATCTTAGGACTGATCACTCCTTGGCAGTTGTGAATCTCAGTAGGGGAGGGGTGACTGGCCCTAAAGAGTTGTAGTTTCCCCAGACCTACCTGTAGATTGTCTGTTCGACAATGATTTAGAAACTTCAGCCTGGTCTGAAATTGAGTTCAGGAAATATGCAGAGATTATGGGAATCCCTGTCAGTGCATTTGTTGTCATAAGGTCTCAGGGCAAACAGCTAAGCACTGAGGGAGTACTGGATCCTGAAAGAATGGACCAGCTGGCTTCTAAGAGTTTGGAGTAGAAATCCTGCCTCTCTCTTGAACAGCTCGTACAGCAAGCTGCTGCTGAGAAGGCAGGGAATGTCAGCTGGTCCCATAGGATCTATTGGGAAGATTGGCTCCTGACCTCTGAGTGTAGAGACCCCAAACCTGGTGCCAAAAGGAGGTTGGTAACAATTTAGACGTTCAGCGGTTGACTTGGGGCAGGTGTGTCCCTCATTTTCACTGGCCGTGTGTGTCTGAATAAAAAGTATAATGAGAAACCCAAACTAACCTTGAGGGCTCGTGCAAAATGAAATGAAAGGGAAAATGTGCCTTCAAGGGATTTATTTGAATATTAATTTAGATTGTTTTTATAATTGCATTTCGAGGTCAGATAAATTATCTCCTTGCTAATTAATTTCTTTCAGCAGCTTATTTTACTGCATAATTTCTTCATACAGTGAAAAAAATCACGAGCAAAGCAATATATATATGTTGTAAAGTATATATCAAGAGTGAAAAGTTGTGCAAAGCACAACAAACAAAAAACAGAAACTGGTGTATATAGAGAAATATTCACTTTTTATCTTGGAGTGTCATTAAGGGTACTTATAAATACATACAATGAAACAAGAAGGTAGCGATATACAACTAAAAACCTTCACTTTTTCTCTTTAGTGATGGTTCAACAAATGTCTGAGAAAAAAAGTGTAGGTCGACGTTTCCTTCTCTATTTTTTCATTGCTGAGACCATCTCCAGGACTGACAAGTATTAAAGTTGTTGACCCCTGGATTCGAAGAGTCGTTTGACTCAGCTTTGTGTCTTAACAGATTTGAGGCCTGACGTGAGTTATTAAACCACAGCCAGGAGACAGTGAAATAACGTAGTGCAGCTTTCAACAAAGCAGTTCAAGTTATTCTTTGAAACTTGCTGAGGCTGAGCATATTATTTCAATGTTGGGCAACCCGATTTCTTAACACGTTTGCTTGCTAGTCACAAAGAGTTCGATTTATGCACTTCGGGAGCATTTGAGTTTTGCATCAAGGATTTGGTGCAAAACTCAAATGCCTCCGAAGTGCCAGAATGCGGATGGATACCGTAGATTTAAAGCATAAATCGAACTGTTTGTGACTAGCAAGCAAAGGCGTTAAGAAATTGGGTTGCTGCCTTCGCCCAACATCTAAATAATACGCTCAGCCTCAGCAAGTTTCAAAGAATCACTTGAACAACTTTGTTGAAAGCCGCACTATGTTATTTCACTGTCTCCCGGCTGCGGTTTAATATTTGAATCAGCACGCTGAATATAGCGAATACGTGTCTCTGGGCCATACTAAGATTAACTCACGTCAGGCCTTAAATCTGTGAAGACACAAAGCTGAGTCACACGACAACAACTTTAATACTTGTCAGTCCTGATGATGGTCTCAGCAATGAAAAAATAGAGATCGAAACGTCACCTACACTTTTTTCCTCAGACATTTGTTGAACCATCACTAAAGAGAAAAAGTGTTTGCAATTGTTACAGTGAAGGATTTTAGTTGTAGATCGCTACCTCCTTGTTTCATTGTATGTATTTATAAGTACCCTTAATGACACTCCAAGATAAAAAGTTAATATTTCTCTATATACACCCGTTTCTGTTTTTTGTTTTTTGTTCTTTGCACAACTTTTCACTCTTGATATATACTTTACAAGATATATATTGCTTTACTCGTGAATGTTTTCACTGTATGAAGAAATTATGCAGTAGAATAAGCCGCTGAAAGAAATTAATTAACAAGGAGATAATTAATCTGGCCTTGAAATGCAATTATATAAACAATCTAAATTAATATTCAAATAAATCCCTTGAAGGCACATTTACCCTTTCACTTCACTGTATGTCTGAAGATACCAAGGAGATTTGTCGCTCCTGTGTTACTTGCCAAGCCATTGGTAACTCAGGTGGCACAACAAAGTCCCATTTAATTCCACTTACAGTGTCTGGGGTTCCCTTTGAGAGGGTAGGGATAGACATTGTTAGTCTCTTAAACCCCCAACAGCATCTGGACACAATTACATCCTAGTGGTGGTTGACCATGCCGCTAGGTACCCAGAGGCTATACCCCTAAGGACCACTACAGCTCCTGTAATGGCTAGGACCTTTCTCAGCGTCTTTTCCAGAGTGGGTTTCCCTAAGGAGGTCTTAACAAACAGAGGTACAAACTTCATGTCTAGTTATATCACTGCAATGTGGAAAGAGTGTGGAGTGAACTACAAGTTATCCGCACCCTATCATCCATAGTGCAAAGGGCTTGATGAAAGATTCAACAAGACCCTCAAGGGTATGATCATGGGACTCTCAGAAGAGTTCAGGCAAAAATGGGATATCTTACTACCCTGCCTTCTCTTTGCCTACAGAGAGGTTACACAAAAATGGGTTGGTTACAGCCCATTTGAATTTCTGTTTGGGCATCCAGTTAGCGGTCCATTGTGCTGGTTAAGGAGAGCGTGGAGCAGCCTCTCAAACCTCTTAAACAGGATATTGAGGACTATGTTTTTGGCCTGCATTCATGTATGACTGAGTACATGAAGAAGGCCAGCAAAAACCTTGAGGCCTGACAGGAGCTAAAGAAAGCTTGGCATGACCAAAAGTCTATACTGACTGTTTACCAGCCAGGCCAAAAAGTGTGGGTGTTGGAGCCTGTGGCCCCAGCAGCTCTCCAAGACAAATCGAGTTTCTCCCATCCCCACCATTCTTGAGAAAAAAGGTGAGGTCACCTATTTGGTTGACCTAGGTACTCCTAGAGGTTCCCCCAGAGTACTTAATGTGAACCGCCTAAACCCTTTTGTTGACAGGGCTGACATGAGCTTGCTCATTGCCACTGATGAGGGACAGGAGGAAGAGAGAGACCCTCTCCCTGGTCTCCTCTCTCAGGAACAACTACACACCAAGACCTAGACTATAATAGCACATATAAAAATTCACCCTTATTTAGGATATTTCGTTTGTTGCTCTTCATTAGCAAACATTACTCCCCTTCTTCAATATTGGATGGGGTAACCGAAATAACTAGGGTAGTGCTAAATTCAAACAATTGCCTGATTCTCATTCATCAGTAAAAACACAGTTGAGAGACCGATCATACCACACTCAGTCTCGTGTCCAACATATATAGTGCTAAACCGAAAAAAAGTGTGTAGAAGCGAGATGGCACCTCACGGGCGCACCACCAAACGGGGACCTGACTGGTACTCGCCAGGACAGCCCTGTTGTCATCATCGGTACCATCAAGCTTAGAACAGAAAATAGTGTCCAAATACACAAAAGATTTGTGGAAAAGTGCAGTGGAAATATAGCAGAAAGGAAAACAATACAGTGTCAAAAAACGTTTAAAACACTCATAACACAACACAGACACTCCAATTTTATTCACTTTCTTGTGTTGTGTATGGAAGAAATAAAAAGAAAAAGTAGATGTGGTTGTCACCTATTTAACCACTCATACTTTTACTTGCCGACATGCTTCATTGCCTGGTAACTTGTAGGCAATTTCATCAGGGCGTCATATATATTAAAGCCACTGCAGATGGACCCACACGTCTTCACAACTGTAAACACATAAAATCCGCACCAATGTGGTTAACCAAAGCACTAAATCAATGTATGCTCCAACACACATTTGACCCTCTGATAGTTACCCTCATATGGCCATAGGTGCTCCTACCAGCCGGATGGAACACGGTTGTCATTTAAAATGCAAGAAAAATCGCAAAAAGTCGATAATTCACTTCTCCCCTTCAAATCGCTACAAAAGAGAGAGAGACACAGGAAAATACACTCATTAGGCAAAATGCAAAAGGTGTATATTTATACACTTTGCTTACGTTTAGCTGGATGGCCCTAAGAGTTGTAAAACGGACCCCCTACACAACATACAACCGTTTGCGCTGTTCGCAATGCCTCCCGGGGTCAAAGGGCGCTTTTTAGCGCACACTCGAGTATCTCTAAACCTGAACATAAGCCATGTATATCTGCCTCCTATAACCGGGCGCTTGACGACCCGTTTATGTTACCGGACATTTGAGAAGCGGCCGCTGTATCTCAGCCCGTGCCTCAATGTCATCTCAATGGGGGAAGTACTTGTAATGCCTTCCGTGGTCTCGCGTAAAAACGCGTCGGCCATCTTGGATAGGGCATAATCCTATTTTGTTCAATACGGAGTGTTACACACCATCAGAATCACGCGAGACATTACACGCGTGATCTCGCTTTTTCCGAGCACACACAATTCTAACTTTATGCACATTTCTGTCCCATCTCGATTTACAATTTTCAAAGGACCAAAATGTATATAGATCGTGTTGCTCGTGGACCCTGACAATTATTCAGTTGGAATTAATCGAATTAAAACCATATTATGAATCACACAAAATTCTGAAAATTGAAATGGAGCCTTTCTATATAGTGAATGGACAACAGTTTTAGCCCACATTAAAAATCAATATGTACATATAAACACCAAAGGGAGGAGCCATAGTTAGTATATACATTCTCAGGTACTAGTATACATACATGCACCAGGAATATATCATACCACAATTAGAGTATATATGTACCCTCATACAAATGCCAATGCAGACTCCATTCTGATGGAGAGATTCAATGTATCTTATTCCACTCCAATAAATCGTTCAGCCCCATCTTATCCGATTTCTCTTGGAAAATCCATTTTGCTTCCTTCCTAGCTAACAAGTGTTCCACTGAGTAAGAGTCTCCTGTCACCTTCTCAAGCACTACCCACTTAAATGCATGTCTGTTTGTGTGGCAGTGTTGTACTAGTTTCGTCGTCAGCTTTCCAGATTTTATAGTGCTTAGATGTTCTTGAATGCGTGTTTTTATTTTCCGTGTCGTAAGGCCTGTATACTGGAGGCCACATTCACAGTTAAGTTTATACACCACGCTAGTGGTGTTGCAATTGCTGAATTGCCTTAGCTCCCATTCTTTCCCCGACTGTAGGGTGACACGAGTTGTTTTTTCTGTGAGATGACACACAGAGCAAGTACCACAGGGATGGTGCCCTGTGAGATGTGGTTTGCTGTTTGCTCTTGTTGTTTGTACTCGAGTGTGAACCAATTTGTCTTTTAAATTGCTGGTACGTTTAAAAGCAAATGTAGGTTGGGGCATTTTGAAGTCTTTATTGGAAAGAATCGCCCAGTGTTTGCGTATTGATTGTCGGATTTTAGAGGCTAATGGGTTGAAAGTCATGACTACCGGTAAGCAGTCTTTTCTTTCTTTTTTATTTACTTCTAACAAAGCACTGCGCGGTGTATTAAGAGCTCTCTTTTTCGCATGTTTGATAGTTCTTACAGGATATTGTCTCTGTAGAAGTTTCTCTCCCAAGACCTGCGACTGTTCCACAAAGTTCTCGGTGCTGGAGCAATTTCTCCTGTACCGGAGGAATTGGCCCACAGGGAGATTATCCCTGAGAGCCCGTGGGTGGTAAGACTGGTAAGATAGTAATGAGTTCTTATCCGTGGGCTTTTGATGAACACTCGTGGTCAAAGTTTTATCCTTCACCATGATGTCCAGATCTAGATATACAGCGGAATCCCTGCTGTAAGACCAGGTGAATCTTAGGCTTTGGTCTTGGCAATTGAGCCAATTCAGAAACTCCAGCAGGGTAGTTTCCTCTCCAGTCCAGATGCAGAGCACATCATCTATATATCTCCTCCAGAGACGCACATGGTCTCTGAAGGGATTGCTGGTAGGATAGATGATGTGCTCTTCAAACTGGCCTACATATATGCAGGCCAGGCTCGGTGCCATAGTAGCCCCCATGCTGGTCCCCGTGGTTTGCAGGTACATCTTGTCCTTATAGCAAAAGAAATTGCGAGTGAGTGCTATTTCAATGCATTGAAGCACAAATGTTTGCGGAGCATCGTAAAACCACTCTTGGTCCCTCAGAGCCCTTGCTGCTGCCACCAGCGTGGCATCCTGAGGGATACAAGAGTAGAGGGATTCGATGTCGATGGTGACCAATATTTCACGGGTGGGATCGAAGGAAATTTCCCCAATCACATTCAAGATATCCATGGTATCTTTTACAAATGATCTTTGAGTGATTACAGATTCTCGTAAAAAGTAGTCTGCAAACTGAGACAAAGGCTCGAGGATGGATTGAATCCCGGATACAATAGGCCTGCATTTGTAAAAGATACCATGGATATCTTGAATGTGATTGGGGAAATTTCCTTCGATCCCACCCGTGAAATATTGGTCACCATCGACATCGAATCCCTCTACTCTTGTATCCCTCAGGATGCCACGCTGGTGGCAGCAGCAAGGGCTCTGAGGGACCAAGAGTGGTTTTACGATGCTCCGCAAACATTTGTGCTTCAATGCATTGAAATAGCACTCACTCGCAATTTCTTTTGCTATAAGGACAAGATGTACCTGCAAACCACGGGGACCAGCATGGGGGCTACTATGGCACCGAGCCTGGCCTGCATATATGTAGGCCAGTTTGAAGAGCACATCATCTATCCTACCAGCAATCCCTTCAGAGACCATGTGCGTCTGTGGAGGAGATATATAGATGATGTGCTCTGCATCTGGACTGGAGAGGAAACTACCCTGCTGGAGTTTCTGAATTGGCTCAATTGCCAAGACCAAAGCCTAAGATTCACCTGGTCTTACAGCAGGGAGTCCGCTGTATATCTAGATCTGGACATCATGGTGAAGGATAAAACTTTGACCACGAGTGTTCATCAAAAGCCCACGGATAAGAACTCATTACTATCTTACCAGTCTTACCACCCACGGGCTCTCCGGGATAATCTCCCTGTGGGCCAATTCCTCCGGTACAGGAGAAATTGCTCCAGCACCGAGAACTTTGTGGAACAGTCGCAGGTCTTGGGAGAGAAACTTCTACAGAGACAATATCCTGTAAGAACTATCAAACATGCGAAAAAGAGAGCTCTTAATACACCGCGCAGTGCTTTGTTAGAAGTAAATAAAAAAGAAAGAAAAGACTGCTTACCGGTAGTCATGACTTTCAACCCATTAGCCTCTAAAATCCGACAGTCAATACGCAAACACTGGGCGATTCTTTCCAATAAAGACTTCAAAATGCCCCAACCTACATTTGCTTTTAAACGTACCAGCAATTTAAAAGACAAATTGGTTCACACTCGAGTACAAACAACAAGAGCAAACAGCAAACCACATCTCACAGGGCACCATCCCTGTGGTACTTGCTCTGTGTGTCATCTCACAGAAAAAACAACTCGTGTCACCCTACAGTCAGGGAAAGAATGGGAGCTAAGGCAATTCAGCAATTGCAACACCACTAGCGTGGTGTATAAACTTAACTGTGAATGTGGCCTCCAGTATATAGGCCTTACGACACGGAAAATAAAAACATGCATTCAAGAACATCTAAGCACTATAAAATCTGGAAAGCTGACGACGAAACTAGTACAACACTGCCACACAAACAGACATGCATTTAAGTGGGTAGTGCTTGAGAAGGTGACAGGAGACTCTTACTCAGTGGAACACTTGTTAGCTAGGAAGGAAGCAAAATGGATTTTCCAAGAGAAATCGGATAAGATGGGGCTGAACGATTTATTGGAGTGGAATAAGATACATTGAATCTCTCCATCAGAATGGAGTCTGCATTGGCATTTGTATGAGGGTACATATATACTCTAATTGTGGTATGATATATTCCTGGTGCATGTATGTATACTAGTACCTGAGAATGTATATACTAACTATGGCTCCTCCCTTTGGTGTTTATATGTACATATTGATTTTTAATGTGGGCTAAAACTGTTGTCCATTCACTATATAGAAAGGCTCCATTTCAATTTTCAGAATTTTGTGTGATTCATAATATGGTTTTAATTCGATTAATTCCAACTGAATAATTGTCAGGGTCCACGAGCAACACGATCTATATACATTTTGGTCCTTTGAAAATTGTAAATCGAGATGGGACAGAAATGTGCATAAAGTTAGAATTGTGTGTGCTCGGAAAAAGCGAGATCACGCGTGTAATGTCTCGCGTGATTCTGATGGTGTGTAACACTCCGTATTGAACAAAATAGGATTATGCCCTATCCAAGATGGCCGACGCGTTTTTACGCGAGACCACGGAAGGCATTACAAGTACTTCCCCCATTGAGATGACATTGAGGCACGGGCTGAGATACAGCGGCCGCTTCTCAAATGTCCGGTAAGATAAACGGGTCGTCAAGCGCCCGGTTATAGGAGGCAGATATACATGGCTTATGTTCAGGTTTAGAGATACTCGAGTGTGCGCTAAAAAGCGCCCTTTGACCCCGGGAGGCATTGCGAACAGCGCAAACGGGTGTATGTTGTGTAGGGGGTCCGTTTTACAACTCTTAGGGCCATCCAGCTAAACGTAAGCAAAGTGTATAAATATACACCTTTTGCATTTTGCCTAATGAGTGTATTTTCCTGTGTCTCTCTCTCTTTTGTAGCGATTTGAAGGGGAGAAGTGAATTATCGACTTTTTGCGATTTTTCTTGCATTTTAAATGACAACCGTGTTCCATCCGGCTGGTAGGAGCACCTATGGCCATATGAGGGTAACTATCAGAGGGTCAAATGTGTGTTGGAGCATACATTGATTTAGTGCTTTGGTTAACCACATTGGTGCGGATTTTATGTGTTTACAGTTGTGAAGACGTGTGGGTCCATCTGCAGTGGCTTTAATATATATGACGCCCTGATGAAATTGCCTACAAGTTACCAGGCAATGAAACATGTCGGCAAGTAAAAGTATGAGTGGTTAAATAGGTGACAACCACATCTACTTTTTCTTTTTATTTCTTCCATACACAACACAAGAAAGTGAATAAAATTGGAGTGTCTGTGTTGTGTTATGAGTGTTTTAAACGTTTTTTGACACTGTATTGTTTTCCTTTCTGCTATATTTCCACTGCACTTTTCCACAAATCTTTTGTGTATTTGGACACTATTTTCTGTTCTAAGCTTGATGGTACCGATGATGACAACAGGGCTGTCCTGGCGAGTACCAGTCAGGTCCCCGTTTGGTGGTGCACCCGTGAGGTGCCATCTCGCTTCTACACACTTTTTTTCGGTTTAGCACTATATATGTTGGACACGAGACTGAGTGTGGTATGATCGGTCTCTCAACTGTGTTTTTACTGATGAATGAGAATCAGGCAATTGTTTGAATTTAGCACTACCCTAGTTATTTCGGTTACCCCATCCAATATTGAAGAAGGGGAGTAATGTTTGCTAATGAAGAGCAACAAACGAAATATCCTAAATAAGGGTGAATTTTTATATGTGCTATTATAGTCTAGGTCTTGGTGTGTAGTTGTTGCATATTGAGTGGAGGGCGACCTATTGACTAGCTTTTCCCTCTAAAGCTCCTCTTTTTCTGAACTGTATTGAACGGCGGCACAGCCGTGAGAGCTGCATAGCCTTACGATTCTCTTTTTAAATTGTTTGATCCGCACCTTTGTGTTTTCCATCTCCTTCCTGTGAGGTGTGAGCCTCAGGAAGTGTTTTCACACTTTGACTCCACTGATTAACCATATTATGGATACAAATTGTTTGGCCTTCTCTGAGGATCAGATTGCCGCAATATTAGCGGCCCCTTCACTTTTGTCAGACACACCATTACTTGGGAAAACATCTGTGAGAGAAGAGTGGGAAAAACTAAGTAATTTAAAGAAAAAACAGGTTCGAGTAGCCCTACATGGGGCGTTGATGTCAGAGTACTACACGTCTGGAGCCTCTCCAGCAAGCCTCTTGGTGAGAATAGAACCAAGGATATTCCTTGACGACAAAAAGTTCAGACTAGACTGGAGTTACATCGCTAATAAGTGCACCAGAGACTGGTTGATTCTTATAATCAGTACAGCCCAAAGACTAAGTGAGGATTTGCTAAAAGAGATCTTAGATCTCGAAGAGAGTATTAAACGTGACGACACTCTTACGAATGCCAAAGACCATCTGAGCAAAATACAGGACGATATCTCAGAATACAAAACTTACATGATAAACCAGAAAATCAAGGGTTTACAAAGGAATTTGCAGAGATATACGCACGAGTGGGCATTTCCATACGTAACTGACACTTATTATCAGTCTGATCCGGAACACACCAACCAAGCAGGACAACGTAGAGGTGGTGGTGGGGCAGGTAGGCAACAACTCCGTCCCCAACAACAGAAACGTACTCCGGCTAACTGGTCTTTTGATAATACGTCGAGCGAGGACGAGCAGGATAGACCCCAGGGAAACCGAGTAAGGTTCAACGAACAACCACAAAACAACGCTGATTTGGGTATACTACTGCGGTCTTTTTTAGAGCAAGGCCAGGGGACCAACAAGGGCACAGGGCAACCAGGAAGGGGAAGAGGACGAGGCAATCGACCACCCCAATGGCAGACATACTCCCCAAGACTCACCCGCAGCAGAGGCAGACAACCCCAATAAATAATATTGTGGTTAATCTTTCTAACTACCAACTTACAGAAAGTGAAGAACGTGTCCTAAATAAAGGGTTGGGATTTGTTCCAACTCCTACACACGATCCTTTTCAATGTAGGGTAGAGTTTTTTGAGACTATTAGAAAAATCAAACTCAAAAAGTTTTTTGCAACCCACCCCCAAGAGAAGCAGCGTGGTTTTAATACAGATCTAAAAAAACCATCTGGATTTACTCCCTCGAGTGCAGTAGTAGGACCTGAAATCGCTGTCTTTGAAGCAAAGGTCCTAGAAGACATTGAAAAATTGGAATCTCTGAATCAGAATACTGGTTATAAGAACATGTCCAGAATTGACTGGGAAGCAATTAAGTCCTTGCAAAACAACACAAATATAACTATAAAAAGTGCTGACAAGGGGGGAGCAGTGGTGCTACTGAATACCCAAGATTATGAGGCAGAAGTCTTTCGACTTCTAAATGTCAGGGCTAACTATCAACCCCTAACACATGACCCCACTCAAGATTTACAGAAGCAAATAAAAAAACTGGTAGCTGACGCTAAGGAGAAAAAATGGATTTCGAGTAAAGAAGCAGAATTCCTGGTGAATATGAATCCCAGGATGCCTGCATTTTATATTCTACCGAAAATCCATAAGCCTGCCAGGCCACCGCCTGGCAGGCCTATTGTATCCGGGATTCAATCCATCCTCGAGCCTTTGTCTCAGTTTGCAGACTACTTTTTACGAGAATCTGTAATCACTCAAAGATCATTTGTAAAAGATACCATGGATATCTTGAATGTGATTGGGGAAATTTCCTTCGATCCCACCCGTGAAATACTGGTCACCATCGACATCGAATCCCTCTACTCTTGTATCCCTCAGGATGCCACGCTGGTGGCAGCAGCAAGGGCTCTGAGGGACCAAGAGTGGTTTTACGATGCTCCGCAAACATTTGTGCTTCAATGCATTGAAATAGCACTCACTCGCAATTTCTTTTGCTATAAGGACAAGATGTACCTGCAAACCACGGGGACCAGCATGGGGGCTACTATGGCACCGAGCCTGGCCTGCATATATGTAGGCCAGTTTGAAGAGCACATCATCTATCCTACCAGCAATCCCTTCAGAGACCATGTGCGTCTCTGGAGGAGATATATAGATGATGTGCTCTGCATCTGGACTGGAGAGGAAACTACCCTGCTGGAGTTTCTGAATTGGCTCAATTGCCAAGACCAAAGCCTAAGATTCACCTGGTCTTACAGCAGGGAGTCCGCTGTATATCTAGATCTGGACATCATGGTGAAGGATAAAACTTTGACCACGAGTGTTCATCAAAAGCCCACGGATAAGAACTCATTACTATCTTACCAGTCTTACCACCCACGGGCTCTCAGGGATAATCTCCCTGTGGGCCAATTCCTCCGGTACAGGAGAAATTGCTCCAGCACCGAGAACTTTGTGGAACAGTCGCAGGTCTTGGGAGAGAAACTTCTACAGAGACAATATCCTGTAAGAACTATCAAACATGCGAAAAAGAGAGCTCTTAATACACCGCGCAGTGCTTTGTTAGAAGTAAATAAAAAAGAAAGAAAAGACTGCTTACCGGTAGTCATGACTTTCAACCCATTAGCCTCTAAAATCCGACAGTCAATACGCAAACACTGGGCGATTCTTTCCAATAAAGACTTCAAAATGCCCCAACCTACATTTGCTTTTAAACGTACCAGCAATTTAAAAGACACATTGGTTCACACTCGAGTACAAACAACAAGAGCAAACAGCAAACCACATCTCACAGGGCACCATCCCTGTGGTACTTGCTCTGTGTGTCATCTCACAGAAAAAACAACTCGTGTCACCCTACAGTCGGGGAAAGAATGGGAGCTAAGGCAATTCAGCAATTGCAACACCACTAGCGTGGTGTATAAACTTAACTGTGAATGTGGCCTCCAGTATATAGGCCTTACGACACGGAAAATAAAAACACGCATTCAAGAACATCTAAGCACTATAAAATCTGGAAAGCTGACGACGAAACTAGTACAACACTGCCACACAAACAGACATGCATTTAAGTGGGTAGTGCTTGAGAAGGTGACAGGAGACTCTTACTCAGTGGAAGACTTGTTAGCTAGGAAGGAAGCAAAATGGATTTTCCAAGAGAAATCGGATAAGATGGGGCTGAACGATTTATTGGAGTGGAATAAGATACATTGAATCTCTCCATCAGAATGGAGTCTGCATTGGCATTTGTATGAGGGTACATATATACTCTAATTGTGGTATGATATATTCCTGGTGCATGTATGTATACTAGTACCTGAGAATGTATATACTAACTATGGCTCCTCCCTTTGGTGTTTATATGTACATATTGATTTTTAATGTGGGCTAAAACTGTTGTCCATTCACTATATAGAAAGGCTCCATTTCAATTTTCAGAATTTTGTGTGATTCATAATATGGTTTTAATTCGATTAATTCCAACTGAATAATTGTCAGGGTCCACGAGCAACACGATCTATATACATTTTGGTCCTTTGAAAATTGTAAATCGAGATGGGACAGAAATGTGCATAAAGTTAGAATTGTGTGTGCTCGGAAAAAGCAAGATCACGCGTGTAATGTCTCGCGTGATTCTGATGGTGTGTAACACTCCGTATTGAACAAAATAGGATTATGCCCTATCCAAGATGGCCGACGCGTTTTTACGCGAGACCACGGAAGGCATTACAAGTACTTCCCCCATTGAGATGACATTGAGGCACGGGCTGAGATACAGCGGCCGCTTCTCAAATGTCCGGTAAGATAAACGGGTCGTCAAGCGCCCGGTTATAGGAGGCAGATATACATGGCTTATGTTCAGGTTTAGAGATACTCGAGTGTGCGCTAAAAAGCGCCCTTTGACCCCGGGAGGCATTGCGAACAGCGCAAACGGGTGTATGTTGTGTAGGGGGTCCGTTTTACAACTCTTAGGGCCATCCAGCTAAACGTAAGCAAAGTGTATAAATATACACCTTTTGCATTTTGCCTAATGAGTGTATTTTCCTGTGTCTCTCTCTCTTTTGTAGCGATTTCAAGGGGAGAAGTGAATTATCGACTTTTTGCGATTTTTCTTGCATTTTAAATGACAACCGTGTTCCATCCGGCTGGTAGGAGCACCTATGGCCATATGAGGGTAACTATCAGAGGGTCAAATGTGTGTTGGACCATACATTGATTTAGTGCTTTGGTTAACCACATTGGTGCGGATTTTATGTGTTTACAGTTGTGAAGACGTGTGGGTCCATCTGCAGTGGCTTTAATATATATGACGCCCTGATGAAATTGCCTACAAGTTACTAGGCAATGAAACATGTCGGCAAGTAAAAGTATGAGTGGTTAAATAGGTGACAACCACATCTACTTTTTCTTTTTATTTCTTCCATACACAACACAAGAAAGTGAATAAAATTGGAGTGTCTGTGTTGTGTTATGAGTGTTTTAAACGTTTTTTGACACTGTATTGTTTTCCTTTCTGCTATATTTCCACTGCACTTTTCCACAAATCTTTTGTGTATTTGGACACTATTTTCTGTTCTAAGCTTGATGGTACCGATGATGACAACAGGGCTGTCCTGGCGAGTACCAGTCAGGTCCCCGTTTGGTGGTGCGCCCGTGAGGTGCCATCTCGCTTCTACACACTTTTTTTCGGTTTAGCACTATATATGTTGGACACGAGACTGAGTGTGGTATGATCGGTCTCTCAACTGTGTTTTTACTGATGAATGAGAATCAGGCAATTGTTTGAATTTAGCACTACCCTAGTTATTTCGGTTACCCCATCCAATATTGAAGAAGGGGAGTAATGTTTGCTAATGAAGAGCAACAAACGAAATATCCTAAATAAGGGTGAATTTTTATATGTGCTATTATAGTCTAGGTCTTGGTGTGTAGTTGTTGCATATTGAGTGGAGGGCGACCTATTGACTAGCTTTTCCCTCTAAAGCTCCTCTTTTTCTGAACTGTATTGAACGGCGGCACAGCCGTGAGAGCTGCATAGCCTTACGATTCTCTTTTTAAATTGTTTGATCCGCACCTTTGTGTTTTCCATCTCCTTCCTGTGAGGTGTGAGCCTCAGGAAGTGTTTTCACACTTTGACTCCACTGATTAACCATATTATGGATACAAATTGTTTGGCCTTCTCTGAGGATCAGATTGCCGCAATATTAGCGGCCCCTTCACTTTTGTCAGACACACCATTACTTGGGAAAACATCTGTGAGAGAAGAGTGGGAAAAACTAAGTAATTTAAAGAAAAAACAGGTTCGAGTAGCCCTACATGGGGCGTTGATGTCAGAGTACTACACGTCTGGAGCCTCTCCAGCAAGCCTCTTGGTGAGAATAGAACCAAGGATATTCCTTGACGACAAAAAGTTCAGACTAGACTGGAGTTACATCGCTAATAAGTGCACCAGAGACTGGTTGATTCTTATAATCAGTACAGCCCAAAGACTAAGTGAGGATTTGCTAAAAGAGATCTTAGATCTCGAAGAGAGTATTAAACGTGACGACACTCTTACGAATGCCAAAGACCATCTGAGCAAAATACAGGACGATATCTCAGAATACAAAACTTACATGATAAACCAGAAAATCAAGGGTTTACAAAGGAATTTGCAGAGATATACGCACGAGTGGGCATTTCCATACGTAACTGACACTTATTATCAGTCTGATCCGGAACACACCAACCAAGCAGGACAACGTAGAGGTGGTGGTGGGGCAGGTAGGCAACAACTCCGTCCCCAACAACAGAAACGTACTCCGGCTAACTGGTCTTTTGATAATACGTCGAGCGAGGACGAGCAGGATAGACCCCAGGGAAACCGAGTAAGGTTCAACGAACAACCACAAAACAACGCTGATTTGGGTATACTACTGCGGTCTTTTTTAGAGCAAGGCCAGGGGACCAACAAGGGCACAGGGCAACCAGGAAGGGGAAGAGGACGAGGCAATCGACCACCCCAATGGCAGACATACTCCCCAAGACTCACCCGCAGCAGAGGCAGACAACCCCAATAAATAATATTGTGGTTAATCTTTCTAACTACCAACTTACAGAAAGTGAAGAACGTGTCCTGAATAAAGGGTTGGGATTTGTTCCAACTCCTACACACGATCCTTTTCAATGTAGGGTAGAGTTTTTTGAGACTATTCGAAAAATCAAACTCAAAACGTTTTTTGCAACCCACCCCCAAGAGAAGCAGCGTGGTTTTAATACAGATCTAAAAAAAAATCTGGATTTACTCCCTCGAGTGCAGTAGTAGGACCTGAAATCGCTGTCTTTGAAGCAAAGGTCCTAGAAGACATTGAAAAATTGGAATCTCTGAATCAGAATACTGGTTATAAGAACATGTCCAGAATTGACTGGGAAGCAATTAAGTCCTTGCAAAACAACACAAATATAACTATAAAAAGTGCTGACAAGGGGGGAGCAGTGGTGCTACTGAATACCCAAGATTATGAGGCAGAAGTCTTTCGACTTCTAAATGTCAGGGCTAACTATCAACCCCTAACACATGACCCCACTCAAGATTTACAGAAGCAAATCAAAAAACTGGTAGCTGACGCTAAGGAGAAAAAATGGATTTCGAGTAAAGAAGCAGAATTCCTGGTGAATATGAATCCCAGGATGCATGCATTTTATATTCTACCAAAAATCCATAAGCCTGCCAGGCCACCGCCTGGCAGGCCTATTGTATCCGGGATTCAATCCATCCTCGAGCCTTTGTCTCAGTTTGCAGACTACTTTTTACGAGAATCTGTAATCACTCAAAGATCATTTGTAAAAGATACCATGGATATCTTGAATGTGATTGGGGAAATTTCCTTCGATCCCACCCGTGAAATATTGGTCACCATCGACATCGAATCCCTCTACTCTTGTATCCCTCAGGATGCCACGCTGGTGGCAGCAGCAAGGGCTCTGAGGGACCAAGAGTGGTTTTACGATGCTCCGCAAACATTTGTGCTTCAATGCATTGATATAGCACTCACTCGCAATTTCTTTTGCTATAAGGACAAGATGTACCTGCAAACCACGGGGACCAGCATGGGGGCTACTATGGCACCGAGCCTGGCCTGCATATATGTAGGCCAGTTTGAAGAGCACATCATCTATCCTACCAGCAATCCTTTCAGAGACCATGTGCGTCTCTGGAGGAGATATATAGATGATGTGCTCTGCATCTGGACTGGAGAGGAAACTACCCTGCTGGAGTTTCTGAATTGGCTCAATTGCCAAGACCAAAGCCTAAGATTCACCTGGTCTTACAGCAGGGAGTCCGCTGTATATCTAGATCTGGACATCATGGTGAAGGATAAAACTTTGACCACGAGTGTTCATCAAAAGCCCACGGATAAGAACTCATTACTATCTTACCAGTCTTACCACCCACGGGCTCTCCGGGATAATCTCCCTGTGGGCCAATTCCTCCGGTACAGGAGAAATTGCTCCAGCACCGAGAACTTTGTGGAACAGTCGCAGGTCTTGGGAGAGAAACTTCTACAGAGACAATATCCTGTAAGAACTATCAAACATGCGAAAAAGAGAGCTCTTAATACACCGCGCAGTGCTTTGTTAGAAGTAAATAAAAAAGAAAGAAAAGACTGCTTACCGGTAGTCATGACTTTCAACCCATTAGCCTCTAAAATCCGACAGTCAATACGCAAACACTGGGCGATTCTTTCCAATAAAGACTTCAAAATGCCCCAACCTACATTTGCTTTTAAACGTACCAGCAATTTAAAAGACAAAGTGGTTCACACTCGAGTACAAACAACAAGAGCAAACAGCAAACCACATCTCACAGGGCACCATCCCTGTGGTACTTGCTCTGTGTGTCATCTCACAGAAAAAACAACTCGTGTCACCCTACAGTCGGGGAAAGAATGGGAGCTAAGGCAATTCAGCAATTGCAACACCACTAGCGTGGTGTATAAACTTAACTGTGAATGTGGCCTCCAGTATATAGGCCTTACGACACGGAAAATAAAAACACGCATTAAAGAACATCTAAGCACTATAAAATCTGGAAAGCTGACGACGAAACTAGTACAACACTGCCACACAAACAGACATGCATTTAAGTGGGTAGTGCTTGAGAAGGTGACAGGAGACTCTTACTCAGTGGAACACTTGTTAGCTAGGAAGGAAGCAAAATGGATTTCCAAGAGAAATCGGATAAGATGGGGCTGAACGATTTATTGGAGTGGAATAAGATACATTGAATCTCTCCATCAGAATGGAGTCTGCATTGGCATTTGTATGAGGGTACATATATACTCTAATTGTGGTATGATATATTCCTGGTGCATGTATGTATACTAGTACCTGAGAATGTATATACTAACTATGGCTCCTCCCTTTGGTGTTTATATGTACATATTGATTTTTAATGTGGGCTAAAACTGTTGTCCATTCACTATATAGAAAGGCTCCATTTCAATTTTCAGAATTTTGTGTGATTCATAATATGGTTTTAATTCGATTAATTCCAACTGAATAATTGTCAGGGTCCACGAGCAACACGATCTATATACATTTTGGTCCTTTGAAAATTGTAAATCGAGATGGGACAGAAATGTGCATAAAGTTAGAATTGTGTGTGCTCGGAAAAAGCGAGATCACGCGTGTAATGTCTCGCGTGATTCTGATGGTGTGTAACACTCCGTATTGAACAAAATAGGATTATGCCCTATCCAAGATGGCCGACGCGTTTTTACGCGAGACCACGGAAGGCATTACAAGTACTTCCCCCATTGAGATGACATTGAGGCACGGGCTGAGATACAGCGGCCGCTTCTCAAATGTCCGGTAAGATAAACGGGTCGTCAAGCGCCCGGTTATAGGAGGCAGATATACATGGCTTATGTTCAGGTTTAGAGATACTCGAGTGTGCGCTAAAAAGCGCCCTTTGACCCCGGGAGGCATTGCGAACAGCGCAAACGGGTGTATGTTGTGTAGGGGGTCCGTTTTACAACTCTTAGGGCCATCCAGCTAAACGTAAGCAAAGTGTATAAATATACACCTTTTGCATTTTGCCTAATGAGTGTATTTTCCTGTGTCTCTCTCTCTTTTGTAGCGATTTGAAGGGGAGAAGTGAATTATCGACTTTTTGCGATTTTTCTTGCATTTTAAATGACAACCGTGTTCCATCCGGCTGGTAGGAGCACCTATGGCCATATGAGGGTAACTATCAGAGGGTCAAATGTGTGTTGGACCATACATTGATTTAGTGCTTTGGTTAACCACATTGGTGCGGATTTTATGTGTTTACAGTTGTGAAGACGTGTGGGTCCATCTGCAGTGGCTTTAATATATATGACGCCCTGATGAAATTGCCTACAAGTTACCAGGCAATGAAACATGTCGGCAAGTAAAAGTATGAGTGGTTAAATAGGTGACAACCACATCTACTTTTTCTTTTTATTTCTTCCATACACAACACAAGAAAGTGAATAAAATTGGAGTGTCTGTGTTGTGTTATGAGTGTTTTAAACGTTTTTTGACACTGTATTGTTTTCCTTTCTGCTATATTTCCACTGCACTTTTCCACAAATCTTTTGTGTATTTGGACACTATTTTCTGTTCTAAGCTTGATGGTACCGATGATGACAACAGGGCTGTCCTGGCGAGTACCAGTCAGGTCCCCGTTTGGTGGTGCGCCCGTGAGGTGCCATCTCGCTTCTACACACTTTTTTTCGGTTTAGCACTATATATGTTGGACACGAGACTGAGTGTGGTATGATCGGTCTCTCAACTGTGTTTTTACTGATGAATGAGAATCAGGCAATTGTTTGAATTTAGCACTACCCTAGTTATTTCGGTTACCCCATCCAATATTGAAGAAGGGGAGTTATGTTTGCTAATGAAGAGCAACAAACGAAATATCCTAAATGAGGGTGAATTTTTATATGTGCTATTATAGTCTAGGTCTTGGTGTGTAGTTGTTGCATATTGAGTGGAGGGCGACCTATTGACTAGCTTTTCCCTCTAAAGCTCCTCTTTTTCTGAACTCCTCTCTCAGCACCCTGTTGATGTATCAGCTGATGGAGAAGCCTTGGCAAGCAGCCTTACTGACCAGCAGCAACCTGATTGCAGGAAAGTCCTCAATTTGTTTTCCCACATGTTTCCTCTGACTCCCAGTCAAACCACCTGGTGTACCCATAAAGTGGACACAGGTGATATGTTTCCTGTGAACAATAACATTTACAGATATCCTGACCATGTCAGAGACTGCAACAGGACTGAGGTCCAAAAGATGCTGATGTTGGAGTAATTGAACCTTCGCATAGCCTTTGGGCTAGTCCAGTAGTTCTTGTGCCAAAACCTCACTCCAAAGATGGTAAGAGAGAGATGAGGTTGTGTGTGGATTACAGGGGCCTCAATCCAGTCACTAGGACTGATGCCCATCCAATTCCAATGGCAGATGAGCTTATTGATATTTTGGCCAAGTATCTGAGTACATTTGACCTGACTGCTGGCAAATCAGACTCTTTGAGGATGCCAAGCCAAAAACAACATTTTCAACCCCTAGTGAGCATTATCAATTTATTGTAATGCCTTTTGGTCTGAAAAAGGAACCTGCCACATTTCGGAGATTGGTGAGCAAAGTCCTAACAGGTCTGGAAGCCTATAGTGCAGCATATCTAGAGGATATTTCTGTCTGTAGTTCCACCGAGGAGGATCACCTGCTCCACCTCAACAATGTTCTAGAGAACCTGAAAAAGCAGGCCTCACTATCAAGGCCACAAAGTGGCAAGATAGGGCAGAGTAAGGTTGTATACTTGAGTCACCTGGTAGGTGGAGGCCAAGTTCACCCACTGGAGAGCAAATCCCAGGCCATGATGGACTGGGTTGCCCCAACTACCCAGACTCAGGTCAGAGCTTTCTTGGGCCTGACTGGGTACTACAAGAGGTTTTTTAAGGGGTATGGGTCCATTGTGACTACCCTAATGATCTCACCTCCAAAAGAATTCCTAAGAAAGTTCAATGTACAGTTAGCTGTCAAAAGTGTGATTCTGGGCAAATCACTTAATCTCCCCGTGCCTAAAATGAATGTGTGTCCGTCCTCATGTAACGTAACTGGTGCTATGTAAAGCGCTCTGATACCTGATTCGGTTCGGGTCTAGTTCGCGCTATATAAAAACTCTGCCAAAAAAAGGCATTTGATGACCTGAAGCAGGCCATGTGTACTGCTCCCATTCTTCAAAGTCCTGATTACCCCAAACCCTTCATTGTCCAGACAGATGCTTCTGTGATAGGGGTAGGAGCTGTTTTGTCACAACTTAATTCAGAGTGCCAGGAGCAACCAGTAGCTTTTATAAGCAAAAGGTTGACCCCCAGGGAGAAACATTAGTCAGCTATTGAGAGGGAGGCCTTGGCTGTGGTCTGGGCCCTGAAGAAGTTGAGGCCAGACCTGTTTGGTACTCACATCATTATTCAGACAGACCGTAAGACCCTCTTATGGCTTAAACAGATGAAGGGCGAGAATCCCAAACGATTGAGGTGGTCCATTTCCCTACATGTGTTGACTTTTCAGTGGAATATAGACCTGAGAGTAACCATGCCAAAGCAGATGGACTCTCCAGATATTTCCATTTAGAAAATGAAGACTCAACTGGATGAAGTTAGTCCCATCTCCTTTCATTGGGGGGGGTTGTGTAGGAAAGTAGAATTAGCTTTCATGGTTACCCCCACTTTTTGCTGGTTTCATCCTGTTTTCTGACTAGTCGGACAGGGATCCTGCTAATCAGGACCCCAGTCACTGTGCTCTCTCCCTAAACTAGACTATGGTAAGTACTTTGGTACCTTCCTATTTAGCTACTGGTGAACCCTTCTACATCCCCTAGTATATGGTACTAAGTTACTCGGGGCATAGGTACACTAGGGGCCTCCCAATGGGAAGCAGCATGTATTGTCCCACCCGTGAGAGACCACTCAAAATGTGACTACAGGCCTGCCATTGCAGTCTGTGTGGGCCAGTGCTAACACCAATCACAAAAGATATGTTTCCTTATATCTGAGGTCACTGCACTTAAAACCTATTAGTCACCGCTAAGTCAGACATATCGCTCCTGAAGGCAGGGTGCTTGGTTATAAGAGTGAGGGTGCCCTGCAGGAGCAGGACACCCCCTACAAACCCAGGAGTCGATTCTCCAGGCTTTGTAAGTATGGTCAGCCATTTTATACATATAGTGGACATCAAGTCAATTAAGAGATGTCTAACTATATATTGGCTGCTTGGTTTAAAAATGTTGGAATTCTTCCCCAACACCGATTCCAGTGTTGGTTATAGGATCCTATGTACTGGGGGGCTACCCTAGGGAGCCCCACTGTATTCCCAGCACCAGCCTTTCGGGGTCTGACAGCAAGCTAGTGCTGCTGCCGACCACAGACACAATTCTGCCTTCCTGTTGCTGAGCTGAGCTCGAGCAGGGAAAGGTAAAACAATAGGCTTCCTGTCACTGGGAGGTGTGACCACCTCCCAGACAGGACTTAGTGTATTGGGCTGGGGTGGGGCGCCTGCCGGCACAACCAGACAGCTTTGAAGCCTTGCATACTCCAGTTGAAACCAGTTACTGGAGCTGTTGGCTCCTGCTCTGGTGTGAAACTGGACAAAGGACATGGGAATATCATCTCCTCTGTCCAGCCCCTCCTCTGGGAGCGACCCCTGAATCATCCCAACCCTTTCTTTGGGGTACTTAAGGGCTTACCTGTGGGTGGCTCTTCAGATTTGTCATGGGACAAGATTCAGATCTGAAAAGACTTCTACTTCTACCATCTGGGCACCTTGGACTTCTCTGGACTTCACTTTGGGAACTGAGACTGCATTTGGGAAGAATGCTGCTGCTCCTGGTCTCATCCTCCTGCCAGTCTTCTGCATTGTCTGTGCCTGTGCTTCATCCAGTTTCTTCTCTAGGGCTGTGGGTATCTACACACCTAGACGAGCTCGGGCCAGATTATCACCTTTCAGGAACTGTACCCCATTTTGGTGCCTCTTCGCATATGGACTGGCAGGTCCTCCAACCAATTGGTCATATTCTTGTCGAACAACATGGCGGTGGTTGAGCAAATCAATTCTCAGTACCCAAGGTGCATGAAGGAATTGGACTTGATTTGTCTGAAGAATAACATTATGTTTAAAGCAAAACATGTACCTGATATCTTGAATAATGCAGACAATGTTTTATCTTGTCCAGAATGTCCAGAGTTTCCACCCAAGGGCAGAGCTAGAACCCGCCCCCATGGAACCTTGGAACTCAACTCTCTCCAAGTTTGTTTCAGACAGTATTGCACCTAAAACAACACAGGCATATGAAAGGGCCTTTTTCAGCTAAATCGTATTCACTGCGGGCAAACCTCAGGAACAGCTTTTCTCTTTGACGAATTGACTGGTTTTCCTTAAACACATGCAGTGTCAGGGTAGATCAGCGGTGTTTGCTAAGTGACACACATTAGAAGTGCCATTTGTCGCAAAATTGGGAGGGGACTCAGATAATTTACAATCCTTTTAAATTTAGAAAGCCCTGAGAGGGTGGGAAAGGTTGGATGGGTCAAACATAAATCAACGCCACCACAACAACGTGGACAAGTGCCTTGCACAGAGTATGCAAATCTACATGGGATGACTCTGTTCACATCAACCTTCTCGTATTTTTGGGTGCATTTAGAGTTTCTGAGAATGTGGCGAGGTACAAACAAGACGTACATGGGGGGGGGTTCGTCAGTAGGATATCTTGATTTGGAAAGTACTTGGTCATTGCCATACCTCACTTTAAGATGTACCCATTGCGCAAAGGGGACCGGATAATTTTGAGGAGGACAGGTAGTCTCTCAGGTGGTCCAGTGGTCGTGGTATGCACATTCTCAGATACATCCTCAGGTAGCAGCTACCTCCATACTAGCTCACATTCAGCAGCAAGAATCCATAGCAATCTCAGCTCACACCCGTTTAGAACTGAGACAGGGACATCCGCAGTAGGAGCAGGGCTTAAACCCGAAGTGGTCAAGAAGATTGCCTGGTGGAGGTTGGACTGTTATAAGCACTATGTGTGTATCAACATTCTGTAGATAAGAATGTCTCTGGACTTTTGGAGTAATGGCATGTATTTTTCACTTGTCAGTTTTTGCATTAAGCACATGGCTATGACCAGTGTATCGATCGTTGGTCATTCAATTGTGCAATATGCAAAGTCGATGTTTACCCAGACTGGGTTGGACAGGCAGGCAGCAGAGGAGAGTTTTCATTTCCCCATGGCTAGTGGGGGCGGTCTCCGCTTTGATGGATTACGCCATCTAGTTGAGGAGCTTATACGCAGAGGCTCCTGCCACATCGGTGACAATGGGCAGAAAGACTCTATTTGAGAACCTGATAGTCAAAATCTCTTGGTTGGCTAGGAAGTGACAGTCATTGCATGATCCCACATTACCCCATGGAGAATTTAGAAGTTAGGGCAGTCCTTCAAGGGCCTCAATGAATCAGTCAATCATTTAAATAGGAAGCTGAGTGCTTACCATGGTTGGTTTGACACAATTTCCCGTGGCTGCCCCCAGGAAATTAACCTTTCACAAAGATATGGCTCATCTGTCATCCTGGGGCAGCTATTTATTTGTAGGGGACTTAGTGGCTTTCGTAATTGAATAGTTCTCACAACACTAGGCAAAGAAACACGGGGTCCTGTGGTGGTGGAGGAGTTGCGTTTGGCCAGAAAAGAAGGGGATGCCCTTTCAGCCTGTCTGCCTTTCCCTGCCTCTATCTGCACTCCAGCATCCAGCGGGCATTGCGGCAGGAGCCGCTAGAGTAATCTGTAAGTGCCTGGAGGCACTATAAAAACGAGCGCAGGATGCTCTTTCAGCCTGCCTGCCTTTTTCCTGCCTCTATCTGCACTCCAGCATCCAGCGGGCATTGCGGGAGGAGCCGCTAGAGTAATCTGTAAGCGCCCGTCGGAGGCTGGGCTGGGCCACCCCTCTGACGTTTGGGTGGCAAAAGCGTTAAAATGGTAAAAAAGAGTGCCGCCAACGTGGGAAGGAAGAGAGTAGTACCACCGTTGACAGAGGAGGTAAATCTTACATCTTTGGATACTTTTTTGGCAAACGCTTCCTCTGTGATTGCTATAGAAATTGATAGAGCGGAGAGGAGATTATCACTGGGGCCTGACAATGCATCAAATAAGGATATCTCATCCAGACAGGCATCTAATGAGTTGGGGATAGGCATAGAGATGGCAAGCCCTCTGTTACTTCCTTCTATGGTAGAGGTACTGATCCTGGTACAAAGCTCCAGAACACCGCCATCAGCGATGCTAACTGTGATAGATACGGCACCAGCGTTAAAGAGAAAAAGGGGCCCCTTGAAAAAACCATTGCCAAATATGCCAAATACGTCAAAGAGACCAAGGAAAAGTCAAAATTCTCCAGAAAGGGAAAAGGAAACAGATGGTAACAGGGGAGAAATGTATGGAGAGTCCAGAGCCCCATGTGTGGCCCCAAATCTGGATGTGCTTCTAGGATGTGTGGCCCCAAATCTGGATGTGCTAAGGCACTTCTAGTTCCCATTATACAGCGATTAGAGTCAATAGAAAAATCTATAATGGAACTAACGACTTTAAGATATACTCTACAGGGAGAGGGTGTGACCATGGAATATGGACAAGGTCAGCCATTAAATAATAATGAATATGCGAACTGCGAAAATGCACGAGAAACATCGCAACAAATTCAAACTCATGGCACACCCATTGTTGACCGGACAACGGCACGGGGTGGTAAGGTGTACCCTCCATCAGCCCATTCATCCACCTCCTTTGAGTCTCAGAAACAAGGCCCAGTGCCAAAACCTTATTTACACTCGGTTTCGGTGATATTGGCTCAAGAGACCGTAGGCTCAAAGATAGGGGGGCTCCTAATCTTTTACAAAGATTGAATGATGGACCCACGTTAGATCTCCCCCCAGACGCCTGTCCTTACGTAGTCATTTTAGTAAACACCCCAATTCTGAAGAAAAAAAAGATCAAATAGAAACTATTACTCAACTGATTCATAAAGCACCCCATTGGATCATCAAAAATGGGTTGGCTGGCTTGGAAAGCAACCTAAGTCGATTGCAGGGGACTGTGTGGTATTAACTTTGAAATCTTCAGCTAAGGCTAAAGACCTAATGCATCTGTTACCTAATGATCCTTCTGAATGTACACAAATGTTTGTCTTACCTCTTGCTTTCTTTTACAAACCGCCACTGCGACAAGGCCGAATAGGAAATAGGCTCAAAACTCAGCTGCTAATAGAGTGGGTTTCAAAAAGGGGGTGGTGATGGACAGAGTATCTGAGTTAATCAGAACACTCCTACCCAGTCAACAGATCAGGGCTTGATCCATCACCGTTTTTAGCTCACTGCACCATCCCAGTTCAGAACCTGGCTATATGCAAATTAGTCTGTCCCTGGCCCAGTGCATCATGGGAACAGGGCAGACCAAACTACCAAGCCAATTCTTCACTGGAAAGGAAACAAGCTTCCGGGGACCGGTTTCTGGCATTACAGCCGTCTTCGGCCCGGCTTGCTTGAATCCTGATGGTGCAATGAGCAAGGGACTCATGTCTGAGCATACCCTTCCACACTCATGGTGGCCAAAATAATTTCAAAAAGGGGGTGGTGATGGACAGAGTATCTGAGTTAATCAGAACACTCCTACCCAGTCAACAGATCAGGGCTTGATCCATCACTGTTTTTTAGCTCACTGCACCATCCCAGTTCAGAACCTGGCTATATGCAAATTAGTCTGTCCCTGGCCCAGTGCATCATGGGAACAGGGCAGACCAAACTACCAAGCCAATTCTTCACTGGAAAGGAAACAAGCTTCCGGGGACCGGTTTCTGGCATTACAGCCGTCTTCGGCCCGGCTTGCTTGAATCCTGATGGTGCAATGAGTAAGGGACTCATGTCTGAGCATACCCTTCCACACTCATGGTGGCCAAAATAATTTCAAAAAGGGGGTGGTGATGGACAGAGTATCTGAGTTAATCAGAACACTCCTACCCAGTCAACAGATCAGGGCTTGATCCATCACCGTTTTTTAGCTCACTGCACCATCCCAGTTCAGAACCTGGCTATATGCAAATTAGTCTGTCCCTGGCCCAGTGCATTATGGGAACAGGGCAGACCAAACTACCAAGCCAATTCTTCACTGGAAAGGAAACAAGCTTCCGGGGACCGGTTTCTGGCATTACAGCCGTCTTCGGCCCGGCTTGCTTGAATCCTGATGGTGCAATGAGCAAGGGACTCATGTCTGAGCATACCCTTCCACACTCATGGTGGCCAAAATAATTTCAAAAAGGGGGTGGTGATGGACAGAGTATCTGAGTTAATCAGAACACTCCTACCCAGTCAACAGATCAGGGCTTGATCCATCACCGTTTTTTAGCTCACTGCACCATCCCAGTTCAGAACCTGGCTATATGCAAATTAGTCTGTCCCTGGCCCAGTGCATCATGGGAACAGGGCTGACCAAACTACCAAGCCAATTCTTCACTGGAAAGGAAACAAGCTTCCGGGGACCGGTTTCTGGCATTACAGCCGTCTTCGGCCCGGCTTGCTTGAATCCTGATGGTGCAATGAGCAAGGGACTCATGTCTGAGCATACCCTTCCACACTCATGGTGGGGTAGGAGTGTTCTGCTTAATTCAGATACTCTGTCCATCACCACCCCCTTTTATGAATCGTTTTGGCCACCACAAGTGTGGAAGGGTATACTCAGATGTGAGTCCCTTGCTCACTGCACCATCAGGATTCAAGCAAGCCGGGCCGAAGACGGCTGTAATGCCAGAAACCGGTCCCCGGAAGCTTGTTTCCTTTCCGGTAAAGAATTGGCTTGGTAGTTTGGTCTGCCCTGTTCCCATGATGCACTGGGCCAGGGACAGACTAATTTGCATGTAGCCAGGTTCTGAACTGGGATGGTGCAGTGAGCTAAAAAACGGTGATGGATCAAGTCCTGATCTTTTGACTGGGTAGGAGTGTTCTGCTTAATTCAGATACTCTGTCCATCACCACCCCTTTTATGAATCGCTAAAAGAGGGCGGTCTCAGTCATACTTATACCAGGGAGAAAATATGACCCCTCTATTACCGATCTCAAACCGTTTGTGGCACTGACCGATATGGAGTCCTGCGATTGACTGCGTAATGTGGAGGTAGTTCAGAATGCAGTGGGAGCTGGACTTCTAGAAAACGTGGCTATTGAAGCGCCCCCAGCTAAGGATATGAATACATTTACAGCCATTACATGGAACATTGCAGGGCTGGGGCCCAAATTACTGAATCAGGACTGGTTAAAATATATTTGTTCTTTTGACTTAATATGTTTGCAAGAGACTTGGGCAGTGGGTTCCGTCAGTATAGATGGGTATAGGTCATACCATACCCCTGCAATCGCCTCAACTGCTGGAAGGGCAAAGGTTGGCATTGTGCTTTTTTAAAGAACACTTTGAAATTTGAAGTGTTATCTTCTCATAATGATTGTCAATTTTTTAATATGTTACACCTTAAAGGGTGTGATGGCAAAACTATATTATTGATTATTTTTTATAATAACTCATTTGGAAGTGAAATGTTGAAAGTTGTTGCAATAGTGGAGGAATATATGAATAAGATAATAGGGCTCAGCACTAAGGAACCAATGGTGCTTTGGATAGGAGACTTTAACATACATCATTGTCCTGCTGCATTAACCCCAATTTGTGGCTTTGTAGATGAAGATGGGGAATCAAATATGCATTTTTCCCATAACGCTTATGGGAACACCCTAAATAAATGCATTTTTCTAAAAGATTTGAAGATCATGAACCCACGATCTAAATCAACAGGTCTTCCGCTAAATACCTTTTGGTCCTCTATATGTTTTTCCTCAATAGATTTTACAATAGCCTCAGCTAGACTGGGTGAAAAGCTCAACAACAGGAAAATTTAATTCCTGGGGTTCAGTGACCATGTAGCTATAACCTGGCATGTGAACTGGCCGGCTATTTTTGGCTCCACTTTTTCACATCTGAAACCCTATATAGCGAAAAAGAATGGGATAACATTGAAGTGGCGGAATATTGATAAGGCTGTCGTTATTCCTCATGTAGTTTCAAACTCAATGAAAGAAATAGAAATATGTTTTGACTCAGATCGGGACCCAGGGTCCCTTATTAAGGCTTTTGAAACTATTTTGCGAGAAGTAAAAAGGAATCTCCCTAAAAATGGAAATGCAAACCTAATGGACCAAAGTGGTTCGATCATGATTGCACTAAAGCACTTTTTAACCTACGCCGATTACTTAAGACCGTACCTAAAAATCCCCAACCTGTAAAACAGGCCCGCTTAACTTATACGGTGGCGAGGAAGAACAGGTTAAAGACACTGAAAGAGGAAACTTGGGATAAATTATTGACTGCATCCATCACAAGTAATGTAAGGGATTTCTGGTTAACGATTAACGCCCCATTTTTAAAATCAAACGCTGAGCCGAATTTGAATACGCATGTGGACGAGGACTCTTGGGTGGCGCACTTTAGTAATATTTTTAATGCACCACCTGTAACTGCTGAGTTAATGGATGTAGAGCTGGTCCCATCCTCTAGCACTATTCTTACTATTGATATAGAGGAAGTATGCTTGGCAATGGAGCAATGTACAAGTAATAAAGCACCGGGTTTTGATGGCGCTCCAGTAGACTTTTTACAGATTGCCCTGACTTATGGAGTCCTCTGCTTACTAATATTTTTAATTCTATAGCAAGAGGGGGACCTCCCGCCTCTTGCTTCAAAGTCATTTTAGTACCAATTTTGAAAAAAGGAGATAAGCAAGACCCTAGGAACTATGGGGCATATTATCAAGACAGGCGATAAAATTATCGCTGCTTTAGCGGCAGAAAACTGCCGCTAAAGCGGCGATAATGGGCTTGATAATATGCTCTATGGAATTCTAATTGAAGCCCATGTTAGATGTGAAGGACATCTAACATGAGCTTCTATTGGAATGCATGGGGGTTGAAGGCTGCACCAGAGGGCCATGGATTGGTCAGGTTGCCCAGGCCCAGCTGCAATTGGGTGCCAGGGAAGTCCCTCTTTTTTGCCATATGCAAATCAGTCTTGACCCTGTTCCCCATCGGAACAGTCCAGCCCAAAGTGCAGAGCCAGGTGTTCCCTGGACGGGAAACAATCAGCCTGGGTCCAGTTTTGGGGTAACAACCCACTTCAGCCAGGGTAGCTTGAATCCAGTGACAAAGTGAGCAAGGGAACCTCGTCCGGGCATATCCTGCTAACTTAGGGCAAACAAGGCAAACACCAGGAGATGATGGACGGAGCGCTGAAACTCACCCCTGCCACAAATCTAGGTTGAATCCATCATCGTTCTTTAGCTCACTTCGCCACCCTAGTTCAGACCCAGCCATATGCAAATCAGTCTTGACACTGTTCCTCGTGGGAACAGTCCAGTCCCAACTGCCAAGCCAGGTCTTCCCTGGACTGTAAACAAGCATCCTGGGAACAGTTTTGGGTTAACAATCCTCATCAGCCAGGCTACCTTAAGTCCAGTGGCAAAGTGAGCAACGTACCCATGTCTGGGCATATCCTGCCAACTTAGGGAAAACAAAGCAAACACGAGATGATGGATGGAGAGCTGAAACTTTTCAGACACTCACCCCAAGTCACAGATCTGGGTTGAATCTATCATCGTTCAGACCCAGCATATGCAAATCATTCTTGACCCTATTCCTCATGTGAACATTCCAGCCCGAATGGCCAAGCCAGGTCTTTCCTGGACTGGAAACAAGCATCCTGGTACCAGTTCTGGGGTAAAACTACTCATCAGCCAGGCTAGCTTGAATCCATTGGCAAAGTGAGCAATGTACCCACGTCTGGTCATACCCTGCCAACTTAGGAAAAACAACGCAAACACAAAGAGATGATGGATGGAGCGCTGAAACTTTTCAGACCCCCAAGTCCCAGATCTGGGTTGAATCCATCATCGTTCTTTAGCTCACTTTGACCTCCCCCCCCCCCCAGGTCAGACCCAGCATAAGCAAATCAGTCTTGACCCTGTTCCTCGTGGGAACAGTCCAGCCCGAACTGCCAATCCAGGTCTTTTCTGGACTGGAAACAAGCATCCTGGGACCAGTTTCGTGTTAACAATACTCATCAGCCAGGCTAGCTAAAGTCCAGTGGCAAAGTGAGCAACGTACCCATGTCTGGGCATACCCGGCCAACTTAGGGCAAACAAAACAAACACAAGGAGATGATGGATGGAGCGCTGGACCTTTTCGGATACTCACCCCCAGTCACAGATCTGGGTTGAATCCATCATCGTTCTTTAGCTCACTTCGCCAACCCTGTTCAATCTTAGCCATATCCAACTCAGTCTTCTTGACCCTTTTCCTCATGGGAAAGTTCAGCCTGAACTGCCAAGCCAGATCTTCACTGAACTGGAAACAAGCCTCATGGGACTAGTTTTGGGGTAACACTCCTCATCAGCTAAGCTACCTTGAATCCAGTGGCAAAGTGAGCAACGGACCCATGCCTGGGCATACCGTGCCAACTTAAAGCAAACAAAGTAAACACAAGGAAATGATTGACAAAGTTCTGAAACTTTTCAGACATTCACCCCCAGTCACAGATCTGGGTTGAATCCATCATCGTTCTTTAGCTCACTTCGTCACCCCAGTTCAGATTCAGCCATAGGAAAATCAGTTTTGAGCTTGTTCCTCATGGTAACAGCCCAGCCGAAACTGCCAAGCCAGGGGCCCGATATCCCTCATTGGATAACATTGGGCATCAGCACTCTGCATCCGGCCACCCTGGTGCCGGCTGAGGGTGCTCTAGGAGTGCATCCTTGACTATGGGGGGACCCTTGTTCTAACCCCAGAAAACCAACTCCCAAACCTAAGTACTTAACTGTAAACCGATAAGTTCATTTCCTCCCCCATAGGATTGCATTGACTGCTTTTCTGTGAAAAATGTTTTAAGTGTAGAGCTGGAAAATTGTATAAAACCTTCAAGAAACTGTGTACTCACAAAAACTGCTTTACTTACCTTTTATTTAGGAAATGTCCCAGTGTGACATCTAGGCATATTCCACCGAGTAGAAAACTTAATCTAGTAAGTATTCAGACAGTAACTGCTAAGTAATTTCAATTGTTTCTGAATAATTAACCTATCTGTTTCAAAATCAATTACATACAACTGCATTCAACTGTATTATTCCTGCAAAGTATTATTTCACCTACCTGCGCCAGGCCTGGATTGGTTCCTGAAATAAAATCAAACTAAATAATATTTTTACAAAACAAATTGGTCAGAGTTCAGTCTTTGAGTGTGTGAAATCATCTCTTGCCTGAGTGTGTACAATAAAGAGAAACATCCTGAATAACAACTCCGGAACAACGAGATCCGGAGTCACGCAAGCCGAACAACGACTCAGCCTTAACCACGCATGTGCGTGGTTAAGGCTGATTCTGTCTAGGTTTTTTGTAGGTCGGGTGTGCTCCTTTGTAGGACTAGCATGTCCTTCCTGACTCTGCCGTAGAAGCGAGCGCAGGTCTGAAATGGCACTCCTGTGCATTCTTCAACAATGTCATTCTGCGCTTCTGGCCTAAACCCTGCTGCCAGGCTGACATGCAACAAATCAGACATTCGCATTTGGCTCCATGGGGCAGCGTACCAATTATCACCTTTTACACAAGCACAGTTTAAAGAGGAATTATCACCCCCCCCCCCCCCGAAATTTCATTCTAGTTGCGCATCTGAGTGCCAACTATCTATCTGTGCATTCATCATTCTCACAACACAAATTCCATAACAGACGTTATATGCCCTGATCTTAAACTACACACAACACTAAACACATTTGTTTCCGGGCGCAGCACAACTTAAAGAGCTGTAATAGTGTGAACTCACTGCACTTCCACTCCATTATTTGTGGTTTTCAGTTCACCCCAACTCCAAGTTCATAATCACAATAGATGCTTCTGCCCTCATGCTGATAATATATAAGCGCTCATTCCGTGATCAAGATACATGAAAAAGAAAATTACCACTAGATGACAGGCTAGCATTCTGCATGATCGAACTTTAACATCATAACATGAACTTTATAACGTGTGCTCCAAACACTTGAAGCTAAGGATAAGTAATCAGACACAAGGAAGTGGGGGAGGTGATGCTGTGATAGGTCGACCAAGTGACAGGCGATGCACTAGCACACACCGGCAATGTAGCATCACGTGTCACGATTACAGTACGTGCAGGCATGGCTTGTGTGTGGGTGATCGTGCTTATTTTTAGGGGGCAGGGAATTGGTATTTAAGGAGTGGGGGGATCGGCTTACTAGTTGGAAAACATTTTTTATAACACGCATTCCTTTACCATGATAAATCTTTGTAATGAACGCATGGAAAAAAATGGGGTTTTGACGTGGTTGTGGTTATGACCTCGTTGTTAGGGAAGTCGTGGTTGGGGAATTCGTTGTTCAAACATACAACCTACAATAAATGTTTAACACTACCCTCTATGGGGGGGCGTGGCCTGGAGGCAACCAAGATGGCCGCATAGCACCAAGGTGCTCCGGTGGAAAACCCAAAGGCCCCGAAAATCCGACTTAAATCCTGCCGTCTCTCTGTCTTGGATGACGGATTCGGCCAGCTGCTAAGCTCCGGAGTCGGGAGGTGTTTGTCCCGTTACTCTCCGACGCACTGGAGCGAGGCGGTGACCCCCGGCGGCCGGGAGCTCCCTGGAGCCTGGGCAGCGGGAGAGAGTGTTCAAAGCGCCGGCCTTGCGTGGTTGGTGGGCCGGTGGCGGAGGAGCCACATCGCGGCGGCCGGATGGAGAGCGGCAGGCCCCGTGCCGAGTGCGGGGAACTCGGCCCCATGGACTTGAACACCGAGCAGATACCCCCCTGTGTGAGCGACAGGAGCAGCGGACCCCTGCCGGACCTGCGGAAGGATGAGGATTGGCGACCCGCGTCCCTGGGGAGCGGCTAACAGAGGCAAGTGGAGACCCTGGCTGGGAAGTGGTGGATCCCGGGCGACTTGAGGCATCGGGCCGGCGGAGCTTATCTGTGCCACATGTTGGGGAGTCATTAGAGGCAACACATCGGAGGGGCGGAGGACCCAGGAAGACCGGGGATCACTCCATGTGGCTGTGGTCGGCGAGTGGGAGGAGGAGAGACTGTGGAGCCAGGCGAGTACATTTGGGCTGGAGTGATATTGGCTGTCGAGGTGCAGTGCCCCGGATTGGAAGGGTGGCGTATGGCATGTGGGGAGGCGCCCTAATATCGACAAGCACTAAGGGTGATAAGATCCCGAGACGGCGGATTGTGCCCACTAAGGGGCGGCTCTGGTGCTCCTCGAAGGTGAGACCAAGTGACGAGTGAGTGGGTGGACCTAAGGCCTGAGCGATAGTGGCCGCAGGGGGGCGAACTGTTGACAAGCGACCCGGTTGAGGGCCCAGTCCCTCTACCTTCGAGCGCCTCCCGGACTGCGAGGAGTCGGCGCTGGGTGTGCAGGTGGCATGGTGCCAGAGTGCTCTAGAGTAAAGAAAAGGGGGTTCCCCCCTCCCCCTCTGTGGACCGCAGACAGTATCGGAGACGGCCATGAGGCCCAAAAAGTCCACAATGACTCAGACCAACACCATGGACAACTACACGGCTGCTACGGGTGGCGGGGGTAAGGCCCAAGCCGGGACCCTAATAGAGGCGCAGGAGCCGTCCCTGACCTCCATTATGCAGGCCATACAAACGCTGGGCACCACGCTGGAATCAAAGATAGATAAAGTGTCCATCGAAATGGCGCTGCAGAGGGCGGACTTAAACATAACCTCAGAGAAAGCCACTCAGAACGCCGCGGACATAGTAGAACTTCAGCGCACCACCAAGTAGTTACAGCAACAGGTTCAGTAACTGACCCATCAGCAGAAGTTGGTGCGGCCCGGCTGGAAGATCAGGAAGGAAGGGCCCGCAGGAATAATATATGAGTGGTGGGTGTGCCGGAGAAGATGGAAGGGCCCAGCATTGACTTGTTCTTGGAGGATCTAATTCTAAATCACCTTAAGCCCAAACGCCTTTCAAAATGTTTCGCCATTGAACGCGCTCACAGGGCGCCGATCCCTCCGCCGCGTCCCGGAGCTCCCCTGAGGACAATCATTACGCGGATCCTTAATTATAGGGATCGGGACGCCATCCTGCAAGCAGCACGCCAACATGGAGATCTTCGGTTGGAAAATGCCACTATTAGACTCTTTCCTGATTTTACGCTTAAGGTTCAGCAAGAGCGCTGATCATTTGATGAAGTAAAGAAAGTGCTTAGTGATCGGGGCATTAAATACATGATGTTTTTTCGGCACGTCTCAAGCTTCTAGTGGACGGGAAATCCTTCTCTTCACATACCCGGAGAAAGCTCATGCCTGGCTGGAGGAACTCGTACAATCATCGGGGGGCCCTGGACAGGGGGGCGGCTGGAGAAACACGGCACCCCAATCGCCGTCTTTTTCTGTGGGCTCCACTGGGAGGGAGCGTTGACAGCAGGGCGGCCCTCGGCCATCCAGCAGGAACAGGACTCGGAGTCTATCGGCCTCGCCGGACATGGGGTGAAGCGGCCAAGGCTGACTTGGAGAGATGGACGCTGACGAATTACACATGATGTATAATAACTCTCCTATGTATGCAATGACTGGGACACAGATGTGGTGGAAGGCACTGTCCTTAAGGATGGCCCACGCGGGGGGGGGGGGAGTTCTAAAGTTTAACGGCCCTATTGAATGGCCTGTTTGTGATCTTCGGGGGGAGGGGGGATGGTCTGCGTATTTGGGTCAGAGGCCTTTATTTTTGACATTGTCCCCTGTAATGGGATATGGTGAGACGGCTCGTGTGTTGTAGTGGGGGGCCGGGTGGAACCCTTAGGTTGCCGAACTGGTTGTAGCATTCACCCACAAGGTTTTCGTTGCAAGGGCTACAGGCGCTCTGCTTGTTGGGGGATGTCGGACCATGTCGGTCTGCTAGATACTTACAATGCATACACCTAGAACTCGACAAGTCAGTATCTTGTCCTGGAACGTTAATGGCCTGCAGAACAAGATTAAGCTCACCATGATACTTCAATACCTTCACAGACATGCCCCAGACATTGTCCTACTTCAGGAAACTCACCTGGTTGGGAACCATTGCAAGGCCCTTAACAGATTTGGCTATACACTGCAGGCTCATGCCGGCTTCACCACTGGCTCCAGAGGAGTGGGGATTCTCATTAAAAATTCCTTACTGCTGATAATCGGGCGGCAATGGTTAGACCCCTTGGGGCGTTATGCGGCACTTTCGGCACAGTGGGAGGGTCGGACGCTTAATCTTTGTTCACTTTACATTCCCCCAAAGTTGCACAGCACCACTCTCCCCGACATTGGGAAATTACTTTTGGATATGCCAACTGGGATCCTGCTCTTAGGGGGGGGATATGAACGAGGTCATGGCTAAGGACATTTATAGATCGCAGACTCTACCAGCCAGGGGGGATCTGTCATCTCCGGGACTTTGTGCATGCTATGGGACTGGTGGATCTATGGAGGGCACATAACCCCCACGTTCGGCAATACACACACATGTCTGCAGCTCACGGCTCAGGGTCCAGGATCGATTACATATTCACACAGGTGGGACATATGTGTCTATTCCAGGGTGGTTATCATAAGGCAAGAGGGATATCTGACCACTCCCCGGTGGGAGTACACCTGCGGGGTCCAGCCCAGACGCGCGCTGTAGGCGCTACAGATTGCTACTTAGGAAAACCCCGCGATAGGCACGCCGACTGTTCTATGCGCATCGCGCTACGAAGCAGCACTTGCATTGAAAGAAAGCTGAATTTTTTAAAAAGTAGATCGTATTGCATATGTTTTTTAAACTTCACTTTACCGCCTGAAAAAGTAATTTGCACCCACTCACCCCGTTCCACCGCAGGCTTCATCGCCTGATTGTTGTGGAGGGTGAAGCCCTAATTCCTTGCTTACTGTCAAACTCCCGGTGTGATAGAAAGGCGGAGCTCCGACGGTCACGTGACCTAGAGCCGGCCCTCTATATCACTCGGGTAGTTGCTGAGTTCGCCCCAGACGCGCGCTGTAGGCGCTACAGATTGCTACTTACCAAAACCCCGCGATAGGCACGCCGACTGTTCTAGGCGCATCGCGCTACGAAGCAGCACTTGCATTGAAAGAAAGCTGAATTTTTTAAAAAGTAGATCGTATTGCATATGTTTTTTAAACTTCACTTTACCGCCTGAAAAAGTAATTTGCACCCACTCACCCCGTTCCACCGCAGGCTTAATCGCCTGATTGTTGTGGAGGGTGAAGCCCTAATTCCTTGCTTACTGTCAAACTCCCGGTGTGATAGAAAGGCGGAGCTCCGACGGTCACATGACCTAGAGCCTGCCCTCTATATCACTCAGATGCTAAATGTCCCACGCAGCGGACGCACGCAGCGGGCGCGCCGGCGGCGCGCCAAAGGCAAGCCCGTCTGCGCCCGTCCGCAGCCGACCGGGGCTAGGGGCCACCCCCTCTGCATCTCGCGCAACAACTACTCTCAAATATAGCGCTGAGGCCCTATTAAATCTCAGAGGTCGAATCCCCACATGTCCTTCGGAATTCAACCTAACACAGAAAAACCTCAGGTGTTCCCACTGCGGCCTTGAGCTCTCTCCAGCCCCTGATTTAGAAACAGTTACGTGGAGTTTCCTACTCCTAAACTGTAGATCTCTTCCCCAACATACTACTGACATCTCTCTCTTGCTGGATGAACTCAATCCGGATGCCTTGTTCCTCACGGAAACCTGGCTACACGCGGACTCAGACCCAGACATAGTTCAAGCACTACCAATAGGGTACCAAATCGTGCGAGCAGACCGCCCAACGGGTAAAGGGGGTGGGCTGGCAATCATCTATAAAGATCGCTACAGCTGCCGCTCTGTTCCCCATTTCATTCCAAACTGCGAGAGCCTTTCATTCTCGATAGAATTCTCATCTACAAACACCTTGAATGGAACACTCATTTACCGACCCCCTGGATCTACGGGGCAGTTCATTAACTCTCTATCTCCTTCTATTGCCAGCCTAGTCTGTACCGCTGCAAATTATACCCTGCTGGGTGACCTGAACATTCATCTAGACAAAGCATCTAACCCTGACACACTAGAAATAACTGGCAACCTGGCCGCACTAGAGCTTCAGCAATTAGTACTAAAGCCCACCCATCTAAAGGGCCACCTCCTTGATCCCATCTTTACCAACTGTCCCGGCCTGTCAGTTGGAAAACCCCTACCCTTGTCTTGGACAGATCACTTCCTCATTCCGGCTATTTGGAACTGTCCTACACCTCCCCGAATAAAAATTCCTACCACCAGGAAGGAACGCAACTGGCCTAAGCTCTCTCAAGCAGACTTGCCATCCTCATTAGAGGCTTTTAAACCTCTGCACAATACAGACCCCTGCTTTGCTAACGACAATTTCAATAAATGGATATCTAGGTCCTTAGATCACGTTCTCCCCATTATCACCATCAAACCCAAACGCGCCTCTAAGACCGCTCCCTGGTATACCCAAGATCTTCGAGACAAGAAACGCCATTGCAAGAAACTGGAGAGACAGTGGCGCCTTGACTACTCCCTTACTAGGAAAGCAGCCCATAGGGCCGCGATTAGAACTTATAAGCACGAAATAAGAACAGCACAAGCCCTTTTCTATGAAAATAAGATCACTGCTGCCGCATCCAAACCTAGAGAAATTTACAGAATTGCTAAATCCCTCTTGAAACCACCAGAATTAACCCCAACTTCCCCCAACCCACAGGCTAGATGTGACGACCTAGCAGAATTTTTCTTCAATAAAATTCAAAATATATACACCACTTTTCCACAAACCTCAACCCCTTCCCCCATCACCCTCCCCACTCCTAACCCCGAACCTCAGACACCCCCTTTAAAATCAGGGACTTTCGACTTCATACCCCCACTAGACCTATCCGCTCTGGAATCAATAATTCTACTTGTTAAATCCGGCTCCCCAAATGATCCAGCTCCACCACGATTTTTGCAGACAGTAGTAAAACACATCCTCCACACGATGCTGGAGATATTGAATGCCTCGCTTGCCACAGGAATTGTCCCACTTCCTTGGAAGCTGGCCATGGTTAGGGCCCTTCTCAAAAAACCAAACCTTGACCCCAACATCCCAGGGAATTATCGACCCATATCCCTGTTGCCATGGCTCAGCAAGATTTTAGAAAAACACGTTAACAAAACCTTCACAGAGTTTCTAGAAACACAACGGCTGCTGGACCCCACCCAGACAGGATTCCGACCTATGCATGGAACAGAAACCGCACTTGTTAATGTGTTAGAAGAGGCCCGGAAGATCACTGACCAAGGAGGCACTGCAGCTATTATCCTACTTGACCTAAGTGCCGCCTTCGACACGGTCAATCACAGCATACTGCTACAACGACTCAACAACATAGGTGTCTCATCAACTTCACTCTCCTGGTTTACTTCCTTTTTAAAGGAACGACATTTCCAAGTGTTCAAGGGCGAAGCCTCTTTCATCAAGAAACCGTTAAACTGTGGGGTGCCACAGGGCTCCTCCCTAAGCCCCACACTTTTTAACGTGTACATGAGCCCCCTAGATGAAGTGGTCCGACCCTTTGGGCTATCAATCATTACCTACGCCGACGACACTCAGCTAGTGGTGGCTCTAGGCCAGGCCAACTCCCCTTCTTCTAACCTTAGGGATGGCCTGGAAGCAGTTGCCTCCTGGATGACCGCGTCCTGTCTCAAATTGAACGGAGACAAAACTGAGCTAATGTTGGTGGGCCACAGTCTCCATACCAACATCAAACATCTCTGGCCCCCATGTCTCGGTCCACCTATGGCTCCCAAAGACTCCATCAAAAGCTTGGGCGTCTGGCTAGACAGTTCCCTTAACTTTAAGCAACAAGCGGCAAAACTCTCTGCCACCTGTTTCAACCTACTCAGGCTGATTCGAAAAATCACCCCTCTACTTCCATTCAATGCTAGGAAAATTATGATCCAGGGCTTAATCCTATCCCGTCTGGATTTTAGCAACGCCCTATATTTGGGAGCCCCACAATCCACCCTTAACAAACTACAGGTGGTCCAAAATTGCGCCGCCCGCACCCTTCTTTTAATACCCCGTTGCACTCCAGTCAAGGAAGAACTCAGGAACCTACACTGGCTCCCTATCAGAGACCGAATGCATTTAAGTCCCTCTGCATTGCGCACAGAGCCTTTTGGAAAACCGGTGCCCCCATCAATCACTCATTAGTCACTCCCTACTTACCCAACAGACAACTCAGATCCACCCTCTCTCACCTACTCACAGTGCCCCGAATCAAGAGGGCAAGGTGTGGCGGACGCTCCTTTGGGTACAATGCAGCAAAATTGTGGAACGCCTTGCCGCTACAACTACGCAGGTAACCCAATCATTTGTCCTTCAGGAAAGGCCTAAAAACCGAGCTTTTCAAAATCTAGCAATCGTTCCCTGCACCTCCCACGTGTCTGTTCACAGCGCTAGGACGCCTCCGGGTAACTACCGCGCTCTATAAATACTCATTCCATTCCATTCCAGAGCAAGAGTGGACTAATCCCCCCCGGCTTGACACATTTCTGTTTAAAGATCAGGAGTTTCAGGAGACGTTCCAGGAGCGGGTGGAACAGATCTCAGGGTATAGTGTGGGAGGCGTACAAGACCGTAGGTAGGGGCTTTGTGCAGGCGGAGGTGGGAAAACGTCGCAAGGGCAAATATGCACAAATTGATAGACTAGAATTGGAGCTTCATGCCTTAGAGGACGCTAGCGGGGAGACTCCAGAGCTGGAACAGAATAGGCGACACAGGCTAAGGCTCCTAGAACAAGAACTATGTACTTGCTGACCAGGTGAGATCGCGCGCCCTAGCCACCCAGAGGCGAGTGTATGATTTAGGTGACAAGGCCAATAAGATGATAGCCTGGCTGGAGAAAAGAGATCGGGAACGTAACTTGGTGCCTGGGATTAGACTGACGAACGGGATTGTGCAGGACACGGGCAAGGGTATCGCGGAGGAGTTCGCACTCTACTATGAGGCAGTCTATTGGTCGTAAACTACCAGGCGAGAGCAAGAATGCGGGGATTTCCTGGCCCCCCTACGGTTGCCTACCCTGGATCAGGCGGATAAAGAAATCTTGGAGTCCGATATTACAGTCAAGGAGGTGGAAGATGCCATAGGGGATTTACAGGTGGGGAAGGCGCCGGGTCCCAATGGGTTCCCGGCAGAGGCGTTTGGATGTGTTTCAAGTAGAATCACACCTCACATGTTGCGCATGTTCACCAAGGCCAAACAGGTTGGGAAGCTTCCGAAGGATCTTAGGTCTGCAACAATTGTAGTAATCCATAAAGCCGGTAAACCGCAAGATCTGTGCAGTTCTTACAGGCCCATATCTCTTCTTAATTATGAAACAAAAGTTCTCGGAAAGATCCTGGCCACAAGACTGGGGGCGGTTGTCCAATCTCTGATCCACCCGGATCAGTCGGGCTTTATGCCTCATAGAAGCACGCGGCTCAATCTCCGGCTTTTGGTATTCACAGAATGGATTTATGACTACTAACTTTACGTCCGCACTCGGGCCGGAATGGCGGAGCTTCCGGCTGGAGGCGGAGCTTCCGGCCCAGAGGCGGAGCTTTCGGCCCAGAGGTGGAGATTCTGGCCGGTGGTGGAGATTTAGCAATGGCCAAAATCTCCACCTCCGGAAGCTCCGCCTCTGGGGTGTAAGCTCCGCTTCCGGTCCAGAATTTCCGGCCTGAGTGCAGACGTAAAGTTAGTAGTAGTAAATCCATTCTGTGAATACCAAAAGTAGTAAGTGTATTCTGTGAATACCAAAAGTAGTAAGTGCATTCTGTGAATACCAAAAGTAGTAAGTTTAGGATTTTGTCCTAAGTTAGTTCTGTGAATCTGGCCCGTAGATCGTAATGTCATCCAGATTAGTGGCACAGAAGACCTCCTTTCCAGCTAGGATGCTGGTAGCCAATCTCTTGAAGGTGGCAGGGGCATTCTGCAGGCCAAAGGGAGTCACCCAAAATTGGAAGTGACCCTCTAGGGTTGGCAATTCTGACCTCTCTTTTACTCCTTCAGTCAGAACAACTTGCCAGCACCCTGGTCCCAAATCAAAAGTACTGAGGAATTTGGCAGTGTCCAGCTAGTCGATGAACTCATCAGCTGAGGGGATGGGGTATGCATCAGTCCTGATGACTTAATTGAGACCCCTGTACTTCATGCAGAACCTACGTTCAGGGGTTGCGCCCAGTGGGGCAGAGTTTGATACTAGCACCACAGGGCTGGACCAGGGACTGTTGGAGGGCTCAGTCACCCCTAACGCTAGCATCTTGGAGACCTCCTTGATGCTGACTCGCACTGTCTGACAACCTGCACATGTTGATCTTTACAGGTAGGCTGTCGCCAGGGTCCACATCATGGACGCACAGGTGTATGTGTGAGTCCCGGTGTGAGGGAGAAAAGGGAGGCAAACTGCCCCAATATCTGATAACAGTCACTCTCCTGCTCTGGGGCCAGGGTAGAAGAGAGATTAACACCTTCCACTGACCCATTGTGTTCCTGGAAAGAGGAGGTCAGGGAGAGGCTCGCTCTCCTCTTCCACACCTTCATCTGTCACCAGGAGCATGCCCACTTCATACCTATCAAACTGAGGCTTGAGGTGATTCTCATGGTGCACGCTTAGGAGGTTCCTAGGGTCTGAAGATCTACCAGGTAGGTGACTTCTCCTTTTGCTCTTTCACATCATATGGGCCCGCCCAGCAATCCTGGGGAGCTCTGGGCTCCACAGGATCCATGGCTCATACTTTCTGGCCAAGCTGAAACTCCACAGAGTGGCCGGCTAGTCATACTAGAGCATCATAACCTCTTGACTAGAGCATCTTAACCTCTTGACTGGCCTCAAGGTTACTTTTTACATTTTCCAGAAGCGATTCATCTGGTTGCGGAGGGCCAGCATGTAGATGACCACATCCTGGGGAGGTTTCCTGGGAGCTTGCTCCCACCCCTCCCTCACAAACTCATACGTACCCTAACATGGCGGTCATAAAGGAGTTCAAAGGAGCCAATAACTAATTGTTTCTGTGGCACATACCTGTAGGCAAAGACATGTCATAAATGGAGGATGTCCCACTCATGCCCCATAGGCTCAGGAAGGCCCATTATCGTGTCTTTCAAGGTCTTCTTGAATCTCTCCACAAGACCATTGATTTGGAACTGATAGGGTATAGTGAACCTTTAGGTTACCCCACACTCATCCCACTTGGACTGCATGTACACTGACATGAAGGCAGTACCTCAGTCAGACACTACCTCCTTAGAGAACCCCACACAGGTAAAAATCCTTGTCAGAGTTCTAGTCACTCATCAGAATTTTGACCAACACAGGTACAGTCACGGACCTCAGAAAGATGGCCTCTGGCTAGTGGTGGCAATTTCTACCAAAACGAGCACAAACCTGTTGTCAAAGGCTGTCTTGGGGTCTGAGGGCCCGATTCACAGAACTAACTTAAGACAAAATCCTAAACTTACTACTATTGGTATTCACAGAAGTTAGGATTTTGTCTTAAGTTTGTCTTAAGACAGACTTAAGACAGACTTAAGTTAGGATGTTGTCTTAAGTCTGTCTTAAGTTTGTCTTAAGACAAATTTAAGACAAAATCCTAACTTCTGTGAATACCAAAAGTAGTAAGTTTAGGATTGTGTCTTAAGTTAGTTCTGTGAATCGGGCCCAATGGGTCCAGGGGTCCAATAATGTTGATGCCTACCCTTTCAAAGGGAGTGCCAACAACAGGTAGTGGAGTCAGGGGAACTTGTGCTTTTTCCCTGACTTCCCACTGGCCTGGCAGGTTGGGAAGGAAGTACAGTATGCATCTGAGGCCGTCTTCGTCCAGAGACTATAAAAGTGTGCAGAAAGCCTGGCAAAGGTCTTGTCTTGCCCTAGATGTCCTGCCGAGCTATATGATGAGCCAAACCTAGTAGGAAGGTCCTGGAACACTGGTGGGCCACAACATATGGGCTTCCCCAGAATCAGGACCCTTAGGCTCGCTATATAGGAGGTTTTTCTCAAAATAGATCAGGTGATCCTCAGAGGTGCCACCTTCAGCCTGGACTTGGGCTTGCTCCCTCAAGAGTGGAACAGCCTCTCTGCAGCTTGCAGGCCCTCAATTTGCCAACCAGCAAGTTCAGGCAGGTCACCAAGGGTGTCAATGTGCTCCCCAGTTGGCTCGGGCCTCCTCCTCAGGTGCCCCGTCAACCTCGACCATGGGGAATTCAGGGGCTGGTTTCTCACACCCCCGCCTCTCTCTTTCATGGCAGGTATCTGGGCCAATGTTTTAGGCTGCAGACACCCATGACTTCCTTCACAGGCAGGCATAGGCCATGTGGTCATACAGACCCATTCAGGCAATCCCAAAATCTCCAAGTGGGACCTGAGCTCTACTCCCCTCTAGGTAGTGTGCTTAATGTCATTGCCTAACAGACAAACTACAGGCATGGAAGGGCTCACAGCTACTTTCGGAGAACCTGAGATTCTCCCCCCCCCCCCCCCCCCCACCCCCACGCAAAGGGAAGCAGAGCTATTGGTAGATGGCTCTCACAATTGTCAGTGACTATGACTTGGTGAAATGTGTTAGGAAGGACCTGCTCTGATGACACCAGCTGATTCTTCACAGTAGTCACACTGGTTTATGTGTCTCTCGGAGCCTCCAACAGTTGGCAATTAACGGTTAACCACTGCCAGTACTTCAAAATATTTTTAGGCAAATGGGCATTTGGCAGTACTTTTGAGGGGTCAGCCCAAACTTTACAATTAAAATAGCCTTTGTTGATTTGGTCCCCAACCTTTAGAGTCAGAAGTGTGCTTGCAGGTGTGGTTTTAAGATCCAATATGTAGAGAGATAATTTGGGAAATCAAAAATGCCAATCGGGGAGAATTTGATATTCAAATTGGTCCTAGATGTGGAATGGTAGTGTATACCAAATCACTGTGTGACACTGCAGAACTACAAGTCAAAATCTCACCGCTGATCACCAATGTTAGAAATTGGGCTACTGGATGACAGGGGCATGAGCCTTGGTCAAGCAGGAACCACAATTTTAGTCATGTGAGAACTAGGGTACCCTAAATTAACCTATGCTCACCCTCTGGCAGCTTGGCACGGAGTAGTCAGGCCTAACTTTAGAGGCAGTGTTTAAATTATTTGTGCAACACTACTAACAGTAAAATGGTGATAACGCCAAATGATCCCTTACCAGTTTAGAAAACTAGCTCTGAACAAAAACAACAAATATCCAATTAGTAGACCCGGAGATATCAAAATGTAAAATTTATAGTAGAAAATAACAGCAAGAAGCAACAAGCATTGGCATAGCCAATAGGTCTCGCCTTTGGTATCTTATAAGTATTTAGCCACGCAACAGTTGATGTGGTTGCACCAAGGATATTGTGCTGCATAACTAAATACTTAGACGGTCCCAAAAGCAAGACCTATTGGCAATGCCAATGCTTGTTTTAGATGCGGCTTGTCTAAAGAAAGGGGAGCGGCCTCCATGAATGTGAATGCGCCACATGGGCGCTAGTAATTTGCAATGCAATAGGTCCTGCATTTGCAAGAGTTTAAGCTATTACATTGCAATAATAGGACAAACTCGTAAATGCGACTCGAGAAGGCCCTAAATTGCAATAGGTCTCGCATTTGAGAGACTTTAAGCTATTACTATTGTAAATGACAATGGGCCCGATTCACACAACTAACTTAAGACAAAATCCTAAACTTACTACCATTTTAGTATTCACAGAAAGCACTTACTCATTTTGGTATTCACAGAAGGCACTTACTCATTTCGATATTCACAGAAGTTAGGAGTCCTAACTTTAGGACTCCTAAATGCCTTCTGTGAATACCGAAAGTGAGGATTTTTCTCAGTTTAGGAGTAGTAAAGTTAGGAGTCCTAACTTTAGGACTCCTAAATGCCTTTCGTGAATACCGAAAGTCTTAAAGTTAGGATTTTTCCTAGTTTAGGAGTCCTAACTAACTTTACTGCTCCTAAACTGAGAAAAATCCTTACTTTAAGACTTTCAGTATTCACAGACAGCAGTTAGGAGTCCTAAAGTTAGGAGTCCTAACTTTACTACTTCTAAACTGAGAAAAATCCTAACTTTAAGACTTTCCGTATTCACAGAAGGATTTAGGAGTCCTAAAGTTAGGACTCCTAACTTTACTACTCCTAAACTGAGAAAAATCCTAACATTAAGACTTTCGGTATTCACAGAAGGCATTTAGGAGTCCTAAAGTTAGGACTCCTAACTTCTGTGAATACCGAAATGAGTAAGTGCCTTCTGTGAATAACAAAATGGTAGTATGTTTAGGATTTTGTCTTAAGTTAGTTCTGTAAATCGGGCCCAAAGCCTTTTATTTATGTTTTAAAACCCAAAGCATAAATGAAAGGAATTACCATTTACAATGCCAATAGCTCAAACATGCGTGAATGCGAGACCTATTGCATTGCAAATGCTTGTTTCTTAAGCATTTGCAAAGCCAAAAGGTCTCACCTATGTGAGATCTATTAGCTCTTTCAATGTTTTTTGCCATATTCTACCACAGTGTGGCTGCTTTTTAGCATGGTTGAGAGTAAACAAAAGTACATGACAGGGCCAGTTTTGACTGCATGATAGCGATATTTTTTTTAAGCCATGCTGGATAGCAGCTCTACTGCATGGCTAAAGAAACGCATTTGCAAAGCCAATAGATCTCTCATAGGCGAGAACTATTGGCTTTGCCAATGCTCGTTTAAATTGGCCTGTCATTTTCCAAAATATTTTTGGTCAGAATTGAAGTTTGCAATAGTGCCCATAGCAATACGAAAGCAAAAACTGTACAAGTAAATACTATTAATTATACTATGTTCAAATCAAGCTCTTCCTGGCTCAGTTTTGTGACCTCGCAGCACTACATTATTGGCAGAACCACTTATTCACGTTGAAAGGGTGTATGACCGAGTCTACCAGACAGAAATTGAGGAAGCAGACTGAGCATGGTCCTCTGAAACAGGGGCTTTAAACACCTGTGCCATTCTGCCAGCAAAATTAAAATTGATATAGTACCAGATGTTTCACAGACAACTGAGAGTAGGTGTAATTCTTTATTTCGGTTCAATAAACCATAAAAAGGTACAATAGTAACAATCTAAAAACACAAAATAATAAAACGTACGACTTCAAGGTAAAAGAAGAGAATTTTGTGCCAGCAATACAAAACTCATCATGCATATTTGTTTTTTGATTTTTCCCTTTTTAAGATCCATTGCATTATAAAAGGATAAAAAAAAGATTTGGTTAAACACCCCCCCCAAAAAATATGATTTATTACCAAGGCAAGTCGACGCCTAGCCAAAAAGGAATACATGAAGGTGCTATTTTGAGAGAGCAACAGAGTACTTTTGATTCTGCCTGAAGAGAATATGAACATATTTGAAGAAAGCGAAAAAGTGACCAGCTACCATTCCATCTCCATCATCCTGGAAACAAACCACTGTTTTTAGTCAAGGGTGTAAGAGGATTTGAAGATTGTGAATTCCTTAGTGCCACTACAGAGCTCCCTTGAGGAGGCAGGAGAAAGATCTACTACTAGTGAACCCCATGATTACACCACTTTAAATCGAAATGTACAAGCCATGAGTAAGATAGAATGTGGGTGAAATTCAGATTTTAACTCTGAGTAACAGAATGTATACAAAGGCCTCGTTTTTTACATTCATATCTACTCCAGTACCGCTGCATCTGTAGTCTCGTACTTCCCCGCGGTCTGTGTGGTGTCACCTACGCAGTTGTTCACACTCTGCACGTGTGAGTGTGAAAGAAGTCTTAGAGGAGGGGGTGATTCTCTAACATGCATGTCACCTTCTCTTCCACCTCGGTTTGGCACAGATGTTAGGAACAAGCTGAAAAGGAAAAATATGAGTGAGAGAAACTGTGTTATTCGTAATTGTTCTCAAAGCGAGGATTATGTACTGCTTTTAATATTGTTTATAGCATTTCTTTCAGAAATACTGTACGGAGCAACACAGAAGTAAATTAAGCATGTGTGATTCATTCATTGTGCACCTTTAAAAGTACAGCGTTTGAGTCTTTATTCACTCTATGACCAATCACTAGTCGCCAGAGAAAACAATTTGAAAGTGTACAACTACCTCCAAATAAAGAAGCAAAGGAGCAACAAATCACCGTCAGTTAAAATTCCTACAAATTTAACCAGCAGAGACTATCAATCTTGGAAGACTTCCACACACTACAGTAACAGATGCACACTGCTCAGAGTGCTGCTGAAAACAAGATAAGCAGCCCATTCGGAGCCCACACAGAGACATGCACTAAAATTAATTGTTGCAGACTACTAACCTAGAACATCACCCTAGATGAAATCAGTTCACAGCGACGAATCTTAAACAAGCATTGGCCGCGCGGCCAGGCCGCAAAGAAATAATAAATAAAAAAAGGGTGTTTTGCGCACGCGCGCAACGAAAAAGGTGCTGTGCACGTCGCCCGCGTGCTTGTGCACGTGATAGTAAGCTGGTCGCAGGGTGAAGTAGCACTTTCCCAAGCAACTACTAAATGTCTCGGCCAGACTAGTGCATGCGCTGGATCAGGCCGAGACCTAAAAAAGCACCATTGAGGATATCTGGTCACGTCAGGCCGGGACAAAGTCACCAGTTTAGGCTGACCATAGTGGTGCACGGGCGAGCTAAGAAATCCACCAGGAGACTGTTCAGATATTTCTCTACCACTGTCCACAGAAAGGGAAGGAGAGAAATTAGTTGATCACTATCGGGTAGGGAGGGACTAGAATAGATTTTTATTAAAGCTGGATAACTTTAGCAAGTTTCCACCCAGCACGCACCACCACAGTAGACAAAGAAAGGTTAGTTAGGCTCACAAAGATGGGGATAAGAATCTCCTCAGCTTTATGTATCAGATCTGGTTTAATCAGATCATCGGGGGAGCCCTACTTTACTGTACACATAAGGGCTTTGAAGGAAGCGTCATCAAGCTGTTCGGATTCCATCATCTTGAACGCCTGTGACACGTCTTTGATGTCGGGCATCCAGAACTGGAACTGGGGTTATCACTTAAAAAGTGTGTATAAACATCACTAACATTTAAATGTAATGCATGTGTGCTGTGAACAAAATAAACAACAACAAAAATAAACAAGCTTTGGGCAAGTCAACAGATCTGGAGTTGGCTGCCAGTCTTTTAGCTTTTTCAATGCTTATTTTGTTTTCTCATGGCTTCTCTAAAACATTATTGATAAGGGAGCAGCCAGGCCAAAACGAATTAAAAAAATTGCCTAAAAGGAAAAAACATTTTTGGTTTTAAAAAGCACTCAAAGTAGTCCCTGGCACTGAGGATAACTACTTTGTCTGCGCATGTACTCCCTGTGAAAGAGCAGAATGCTGTCATTCATCGATAACTTAGCCAATGGCTGAAGTGGGCTGAACCATTGCCTCATGTTGTATGCTGTAGTCGTGGACAGAAGACTATATGAATGACATAACAAGAGACCAATGGGCGTGAAGGGCTGACTAAAAGACCCTATAATTGAGACTATTTTATATATAATTTTTATAAAACCAAAAGGCCTTGGCTAATCAGACCTAACAATAATAAAAACAAGAAAATATACTTTTCATGGCCCAGTCATACCACGCAGTACAGTGTCATGCTACTAGCAGTGCAAGGGAGCCACATCACACGTGTCCCCAATGTTACCCAGGTACTAGTGGTAATGGAAATGATATAAATGGACTGCCTCAGATAAAAGTGTTTCATCGCACTTCCTAACTTTAATCTGTGGCTCCCAGGTCAGCACAAGGCAGGATAAGAACCTAATAAGCAAAACAAGAATAATCACCGTGATGCAGCCGTGGGAGGCCCCAAAGGATGCAGATGTTGGCAAAAGCAGGGCCAGAAAGATAAATTATTAAAATGGTAAATCAAAAAGACGTATGACACAAATGGAGTGAGAAAACGAAGGAAGGAACTGAGCATGAGATATAAGACAGATTTAACAATAAAGGAAGGACAAGAGGATGATCAAATGATAAAAGGAACAACAAAATTAATGGGAATATGGAATAGGGAAATAAGAAAAGAAAATATGAATTTAAAAAACTAGAGAGAAAAGAATTATATAAACTAGATTATGATCAAATGAATTCCCACAAAAAGAACTGCAGTTGCTCAAAATTGTGCGTATACTGATAAACCATGAAACGCACGATCGTCTCAACCTAATAGGAACTTTTTTTTACTTGTACTTATTTTAGTTGTCAATTTACTTATTCGTATACTATTGCGCGACCTCCTCTGATTTGTCTGTACATGAATTTTGACCTACTGTCCTAAATTTTTGTACTGAATTTTGACCCGTGGTCCTGAATTTTCACACCCACCATCCTGAATATGCACCCATGCCAGTTGGTCACCCTAATCATTCTTCTTTCACAGCACTCCAGACGTGTCAGTCATTCCCTGGTCTTATCTCGTGTTGTTCGAGGTGGCAAAATGTTCACGTTTATTCCAACCATGCGTATATATGAGGACATTAGCGCCCCCCTCCGCCACAGGTTGTAAAGAGCTGGGCCTGTACTTTTCAATCAGAGACTTTACACATTCGCCCTCCCGCAAAGACGCGCATTGTGCTTCCTGCTGGAGACCAGAACAGTTTGTATTTGTTAACAATTAGACCCACAGAAACCGCATCTACAGACGCACCTGACCGAGCGGCCAGCATTGCACAGGGTTCGACCTACAGGTCTCCTGAGGCGAGACTCAAAGACTGGCCCCTTCTGTTCACTATAATATTCACCGTTTGAGAACAATTACGTTTGTATTTATCAATACAATATTTCTTAAAAGGTATGAAGCGGTTTACTGGACAATACTCGAGGGGAGAAACTGGACAGACAGAGATGCGGATGTGTCCCAGTGAAAATAATGTAACTTGTACAATGTAGGGGGCACCGTGCAAGCAAGTTGTGAGAATAAGACATACAATTATAATCTAATTTATTTTAAATGGAGACTTAAAAAACACACACATTTTATATACACTTGAAAGACCCATGCCTTCCCAGCAGCACCAGAAGCAGAATCCTGTGAATGGAACGCTTGTGATGTAACATCACTGTGATGTCACCAGGCACAGGGCAAATGCAGGGGGAAGGCCGTCACCGCAGCGGAGAGAAAAGGAGGGACCGCTGTTGAGGAAGTATATCGAGTAGGATGGGGTGTTCTTTCAGGTTCATCACAGGATCATTTCGTAACTAAAAAGTTTCATTTTCTCAATAAATTGCATAATACCCGTGCCTTGCCTGCTCCCCCTGTTAAACTGAAACACATGGTATCACCCACACAGCGGTGATGTATGATAACACGTCGAAAAGCCTCCACTGTGACGTGTTCTTGGTATAAGAGGCTGGTAACCAGGCAGCTGCAGCATTGCACTCGGGGACGCCGGACGGAGAGGACCGCTGCTAGGTCTGGTGCTCGGGGCAGGGAGAGGCCGAAGCTGCAGGGGCTGAGCAGGCTCCGAAAAGGAAAGGGGCCCTCCCTCTCCCTTCCTATCCTTTCTTTCCCAATCCCTCCCTTCCCTTCGTATTTCTGTCCTCTCCTCCTCTATAGCTCTTCTCCTCTACCCTTCATTCTTCTCCCTTCCCTCTCCTCTTCCCGCCTCCCATCCAATGCCCTTCCCTTAATCTCTACCCTATCTCTGATAGCCTTTTCCCTTACCCCCGTCTCCTTTCTTCCCTTTCATTTATTTTCCTCCATATCCCTTTGCTATTTCTCGTCACTTTACTTCCCTTCCCTAACTCTCCTCTCATCTCCCCTTCCCTTCATAATTTCTTCTATCCCCTTCTGTTCTCTTTTCCTTCTCCTCATTTCCCTTCAAATGTCCTTCCCCTTCCTTCTCTACATCGCCTCTCCCCTACCTTTCTTCCCTTTCCTTCCTCTCCCCTCGCCTTCCTCCTACCCTTTCTCTTTTATTCTTTCCACTTCCATCCTTACTCTTCTTCGCTTCTCTTCCATTTGCTTCACTTCCCTTTCTATTTCCCTTCAATTCCCTTCCTTTCTTCCCTTTCTTTTCCCTCTCTCCTCTCCTCCGCTCCCACTCCCTTCCTCTTGTCCCTCCCTTTCATTGCCTTCCCTCTTACTTCCATCCATTTACATCTCCCCTTCCATTTCATTCCCTTTCCTATCTCTCCATTACTTCCCTATCTCTTCTTCCTCTATCATTCCCCCCCTTCTTTCCTTCCCCTCACTTTCTTCCTTCCATATTGCTTGTCTCCCCTTTAGGCCTCTTGCCTATCTCTCTTCTCCTCTCCTCACCTTCAATTTCCATTCCTTTCCCTTCACTACCCCGCCTCTTGGCTTATCTTCTCTTGCCTCTCCTTCCAATCTGTCCTTCCCATCTCTCCTCCCCTCTCCCCTCCATTCATTTCCTTTACCCTACCCCTACCCTTCTCTAGCTTATCTCTCCCCTCACTTCCCCCTTCCTTCCCTTCTGTTCCTTCCTTCCCTACCTCTCCTCTCCCCTTCCCTTTATGCGTTTACCTTGCTCTCCTCTCCTTTCCCATGCATTATTTGCTTTTTTATCCCTTCCCTTTCATCCCCACCCCATTCCGCCCTTCAATATCTCTCCCTTAACCTTCCCTTTCCCTTCCTTCCCATGCCCTTTCCCTTCCTTCTGTCTCTGCTTTCCTTGCACCTTCCCTTTTCTCCCCTCGCCTCCCCACCATTCCCTTTCCTTCCTTACTACCCTAATTTTTGTATAATTTCCCATTCTCTACCCTTCCTCTGCTCGCTTTCCCACCCCCTACCTTCACTGTCTCAACTCTCCCCTTCCCTTCACCTCCCTCCCCATTTCTTAATCCCTATCCCCTTTGCAACTTTCATTTCCTTGCCTCCCCTACGCTTCACATTCCTTTCCATCCCTCTTCCCTTCCCTTTCCTGTCCCTTCTGTATAGCTTCTCTCGCTTCTATCCATTTTCTTCACTTCCACTGCTTATGTATCCTCTCCCTTCCTCTTCCCTTTTATTTACTTCCCTCATTTCTCTTCTCTCCCATCTGCTCTCCTCACTTTCACGTCCACTACTCTCTTCTCTCCTCTCCTTTTCTCTTCTCTTCTCTCTTCTATCTTTCCTGTTTCGTGTCCCTATATCTCTCCTTTCCTTCCTTGCCTTCCCTCTCCCCTTAGCTATGTCTCCTGTCTTCCCCCGTTTACTTCCCCCTGCATCCCTTCTCTCCTGCTCTTCTCTCTCGGCTCTCCTCACCTTCCCTCATTTTTCTTCCCTTCCCTTTCTTTTTTTTCTACTCTATTCCTTCCATATCTTTCCTCCCTTCCCTTGCCTCCCTCATTTGCTTCCCTATCACTCCTCTCCTCTGCCCTACCCTTCCTTTCCCTTCCTGTTGCTTCATTTTCCTTCCCTGACGTCCTTCCTTTTCTGTCTCTTCTCTCCCCTACTGTTCCCTTCCCCTAACCTCCATTACCTCCCTCGACTATCTCTCCTGTACTCGAGCCTTCCTTCAAGTACCCTCCCCTCCCCTTTCACTCCCTCTTCCCTAGCTCATTCTTTTCTCTGCCCTTCCCTCCCCTTCCCCATCTTTTCATACCTCCTTTTCCTTTTCCTTTCCTTTTTTTTCCATTTCCTTCCCCTCTCTAAACTCTTTCAGTCCCTACCCTCCTTCTCATTCTCCCATTCCCCTCCATTCCCTATCTCTCCTTTCACCTCCTTACTTCACGTCCTTCCCTATCTATTCTCTCCCCTTCCCTCCCGATACAACCCTCCCCTTGCTTTCCTTTCCCTTCCCATTAGTTTATTTATCTCATCTGCCCCCTCCTTTTTTTCCCCTTCCCTTTCTCCTCTTCTTTCCCTTCCCTTCCTTTCTTTGCCCATGTCTTTCCCCTTCTACCCTTCCCAGCCTTTTTAGCTTTCCTTCCACCCTTTCCCCTTTCCTTTCCTTTCCTTTCCTTTCCATCTTCTCTTTTCTTTTCTTTTCTTCTCTTTTCTTCCTTCTCCGCTACACCCTGTCCTCTCCTCTTCGCTCCCCCTCTCCTTTCTCCTCTTCTCTGTTCTCTCCTCTTCCCTTTCCTTTACTCTTTCCTTCCATTCCTTTCCCCTTCATTCTTCTTCCTTACTTCCCTAACTCTTCCCTTCCCTTTCCTAGTTGCTCTCTCTCCTTTACTTCCCTTCCCTATCTCTCCACTCTTCTCATCTCCTCAGCGTCTCTTCCCCTTTACATACACTTTTCTTGACGTTCCACCCTCCCCTCCCCTTTTCTCCCTTGCCCATTCACTTAATTCTTTCTCTACCTCTCCTCTCTCCTCCTACATTTACTTACCTTTTAACATATCCTTCCCTTCCCTTACCTGTCTCTCCCCTCCAAATCTTCCCCTCTCCTTCCATTCATTTAATCCTTCCCTTGCACTCTAGTATTACCCTCCATTCCATTCTCTTCCTTTCCCATTTCTCTGCTTCCCTGTATTGCCTCCCCTCCCATCTGCTCTCCTCACCCTTCCTTGCCTTTAACTCCCCTCTTCCGTTCTCTTCTAGTTCCTCTGTTTCCCTTCCTATCTTCTTCCCTTCCTTACCTTGCCCTTTCTCATCTCCCCTTCCATCTCCTCCCCATCTCTTCTCTCCCTTTTCCTTTCCTCCTCATGCCTTCTCTCCTGCTCCCCATTTGTCTCTTCTAACCCCTTCCCTTGCCTCTTCCCATTTTCTTTCCCTCTTTCCTCTCCTCACATCCACCCTTAATTTCTCTCCCCCTTGTTCCCCTCCACTCCCCAACTTTTCTACCTATTCCTTCCATTGTTTCTACTTCCCTCTTCTCCCTCCCCTTCTAGCCTTCACTTCCCTATTTCTACTTTCTTGTCTAACCCTCCCTTTCCCTCCCTCTCCACTTCTATTCCCATCCATCTTCCCTTCCATTCCCTTTGGTTCTCTTCCTTACTTATCTAGCTCTCCTTCCCCCTCTCCTTTCACTTCCCCTATCTTCCTTCCCTATTTTGGCACTCTTTCACTTCCCTTACCTATCTCTCCACTCTTCTCTTCTCATATCCACTCTCCTCAGCTTTCCCCTTTCCACGCACTTTGCTCCAATCCCTCCCTCTCCTCACCCCTTCCCCTCCATCGCCTATCTCCTTCCCCACCCTTTTCCTTTCTTCGCGCTCTCATCTCCCCCCTCTCCTTCCCCTTATTATACCTTCCCTTGCCTGTCTCCCTTCTCTCCTTCCCACCTTCACTATCTCCTGTTCCCCTCCCTGCCCTTCTCTTCACTTCCCTTGTCATCCTTAGTTCCCTGGCTCTCTGCTGAGCATGAAAAACACAAAACGTCTAACCCGTTAACAAGAAAAGTTGATCAAGAAAGACATTCATTTCTTTGTGTTAAATATTTTTTATTAAATACACAATACAGAGAATAACACCGAACTGTTAAAAACACGTTGCAAAACAAAGAATATAATCATCCATTTGCATCTAAATATATTGCAAAGGGTCATTTTAGATTTGAAGGTGGGTATGGATTTTGGAGTGACAAGTGTAATTTTAGGGTTCGGTGTGGGTATGGGTTTTGGGGAGCAAAGGGTAATTTTAGTGTTCAGGTAGGTATGGGTTTATGTGCGCCAAGGGAAGTTTTAGGGAGGAATGGGTTTTTGGTGCCAAGGATAATTTTGGAGTTCAGGGTGGGTATGGGTTTTTGGATGTAAAAGGTTATTTTAAGGTCCAGGGTGGGTATGGGTTTTGGGGTGACAAGAGTGAATTTAGGATTCAGGGTGGGTGTGGGTTTTGGGATGCCAAGGGTAATTTTAGGGTTCAGTATGGGATGGGTTTTGGCGAGCCAGAGGTAATTTTAGAGTTCAGGCAGGGCATGGGTTTTGGGGAGCCAAGGGTAGTTTTAGGGTTCAGCGTGAGTTTGGGTTTTGGGGTGCTAAGGGTCCTTTTAGGGTTGACCCACCTGGGTATGGGTTTTGGGGCGTCAAATGTAATTTTGGGGTTTTGGGTGGGTATGGGTTTTGGGATGCCAAGGGTAATTTTGGGGTTCAAGGTGGGTGTGGGTTTTGGGGGTGCAAGGGTAATCTTAGGGTTCAGAGTAGGTAAGGGTTTAGGGTGCCAATGCTAATATTAGGGCTCAGGGTGGTTATGGGTTTTGGGGTGCCAAGGGTAATTTTAGGGTTCAGCGTGGGTGTGGATTTTGGGGTGTCGAGATAATTTCAGGGTTGAGTGAGTATGGGTTTTGGGGATCTAAGGGTAATTTTAGAGTTCATTGTAGGTTTGGGTTTTGGGGTGTCAAGGTTATTTTTGGAGTATGGAGATATGGGTTTTGGGGTGCCACGGGTAATTTTAGGTATTGATTTTGGGGTGCAAAGGGTAATTTTAGGGTTTAGGGTGATTATGGGTTTTGGGTTGCCAAGGGCAATTTTAGGTTTCAGAGTGGGTATTGGTTTTGGGGTGCTAAGGGTATTTTTGGGGTTCAGTGTGGGTATGGGTTTTGGGGTGCCAAGGGAAATTTTGGGGTTCAGGGTGGGTGTGGGTTTTGGGGTGCCAAGGGTAATTGTAGGGTTCAGGATGGGTGTGGGTTTGGGGGCGCCAAGGATAATTTTAGGGTTCAGGGTGGGTATGGGTTTAGGGGTACCAAGGGTCATTTTAAAGTTCATGGTGGGTATGGTTTTGGGGTGCCAAGGGTCATTTTAGGGTTCAGGATGGGTGTGGGTTTTGCGGTGACAAGGGTGATTTTAGGGTTCAGGGTGGGTATGGGTTTTGGGGTGCCAAGGGTAATTTTAGAGTTCAGGGTGGAGATGGGTTTTGGGGAGTCAAGGGTAGTTTTAGGGTTCAGAGTGAGTATGGGTTTTGGGGTGCTAAGGGAAATTTTAGGGTACAGGATGGGTATGGGTTTTGGGGTGCCAAGGTTAGTTTTAGGGTTCAGGGTGAGTATGGGTTTTGCGGTGCTAAGGGTCATTTTAGGGTTGAACCAGGGCATGGGTTTTAGGGTGCCAAGGGTAATTTGGGGGTTCAAGGTGGGTATGGATTTTGGGGTTCACGGGTAATTTTGGGGTTCAGGGTGGCAAGTGTAACCTTAGGGTTTAGGGTGGGTATGGGTTGTAGTGTGCCAATGGTAATTTTGGGGCTCAGGGTGGGTATGGGTTTTGGGGTGCCAAGGGTAATTTTAGGCTTCAGGGTGGGTGTGGGTTATGGGGTGTCGATGATAATTTAAGGGTTCAGGGTGGGTGTGGGTTTTGGGGTGCCAAGGGTAATTTTAGGGCTCAGGGTGGGTATGGGTTTTGGGGTACCAAGGGTCATTTTAAAGTTCAGGGTGGGTAGGGGTTTTGGGGAGCCAAGGGTAGTTTTAGGGTTCAGAGTGAGTATGGGTTTTGGGGTGCTAAGGTTAAATTTAGGGTTCATTTTAGGTATGGGTTTTGGGGTACCAAGGTTATTTTTGGGGTTATGGGGGTTATGGGTTGTTGGTTGCCACAGGTAATTTTAGGTATTGGCTTTGGGGTGCAAAGGGTAGTTTTAGGGTTCAGGGTGGTTATGGGTTTTGGGGTGCCAAGGGTAATTTTAGGTTTTAGTTTGGTTATGGGTTTGGGGTGCCAAGGGTAATTTTAGGGTTCAGGATGGGTGTGGGTATTTGGGTGCTAATGGTAATTTTGGAGTTCAAGGCGGGTGTGGGTTTTAGGGTGCCATGGGAAATTTTGGGGTTCAAGGTGTGTGTGGGTTTTGGGGTGCCTAGGGTAATTCTGGGGTTCTTGTTGGGTATAGGTTTTAGGGTGCCAATGGTAATTTTAGGGATCACAGTAGGTGTGGGTTTTGGGGTGCCAAGGGTAATTTTAGGGCTCAGGGTGGGTATGGGTTTTGGGATGCCAAGGGTCCTTTTAACATTCAGGGTTGGTATGGGTTTTTTGGAGCCAAGGAGGGTAGTTTTAGCTTTCAGAGTGTGTATTGGTTTTGGGGTGCTAAGGGTAATTTTTGGGTTCATTGTAGGTATGGGTTTTGGGGTGCCAATGGTAATTTTAGGGTTCAGGGTGGGAATGGGTTTTGGGGTGCCAATGGTAATTTTAAAGTTCAGGGTGGGTGTGGGTTTTGGGGTGCTAAGGGTCATTTTACAGTTGAGCCTGGGTATGGATTGTGGGGTGCCAAGGGTAATTTTGGGGTTCAGGGTGGGTATGGGTTTTGGGGTGCCAAGGGTCATTTTGGGGTTTAGGGTGGGTGTGGGTTTTGGGGTGCCAAGGGTAACCTTATGTTTCAGGGTGAATATGGGTTTTAGGGTGTCAATGGGAATTTTATGGCTCAGGGTGGGTATGGGTTTTGGGGTGACTGTGATTTTAGGGCTCATGGTGGGTGTGGGTTTTGGGGTGCCAAGGGTAATGTTAGGGCTCAGTATGGGATGGGTTTTGGTGAGCCAATGGTAATTTTAGAGTTCAGGGTGGGCATGTGTTTTGGGGAGTCAATGGTAGTTTTAGGGTTCAGAGTGAGTACAGGTTTTGGGATGTTAAGGGTAATTTTAGGGTTCAGGGTGGGTATGGGTTTTGGGGTGCCATGGTTAATTTTAGGGTTCAGTGTGGGTATGGGTTGTGGGGTGCTAACGGTCATTTTAGGGTTAAGCCTGGGTATGGGTTTTGGGGTGCCAATGGTAATTTTGGGGTTCAGGGTGTGTATGGATTTTGAGTGCTAAGAGTAATTTTGGGGTTCAGGGTGGGTGTGGGTTTTGGGATGCCAAGGGTAAGCTTAGGGTTCAGGGTGGGTATGGGTGTTGGGGTGCCAATGGTAATTTTAGGGCTCAGGGTGGGAATGGGTTTAGGGGTGCCAAGGGTAATTTTAGGTTTCAGGGTGGGTGTGAGTTTTGGGGTGTCGAGGATAATTTATGTGATCAGGGTGGGTTTGAGTTTTGGAGTGCCTAGGGTAATTTTAGGGCTCAGGGTATGGGTTTTGGGGTACCAAGGGTCATTTTAAAGTTCAGGATGGGTATGGGTTTTGGAGAGCCAAGGGTAGTTTTAGGGTTCAGAGTGAGTATGGGTTTTAGGCTGCTAAGGGTAATATTAGGGTTCATTCTAGGTATGGGTTTTGGGGTGCCAAGGTTATTTTGGGGTAATTTCAAAAAGTGGGTGGTGATGGACAGAGTATCTGAGTTAATCAGAACACTCCTACCCAGTCAACATATCAGGGCTTGATCCATCACCGTTTTTTAGCTCACTGCACCATCCCAGTTCAGAACCTGGCTATATGCAAATTAGTCTGTCCCTGGCCCAGTGCATCATAGGAACAGGGCAGACCAAACTACCAAGCCAATTCTTCACTGGAAAGGAACCAAGCTTCCGGGGACCGGTTTCTGGCATTACAGCCGTCTTTGGCCCGGCTTGCTTGAATCCTGATGGTGCAGTGAGCAAGGGACTCATGTCTGAGCATACCCTTCCACACTCATGGTGGCCAAAATAATTTCAAAAAGTGGGTAGTGATGGACAGAGTATCTGAGTTAATCAGAACACTCCTACCCAGTCAACAGATCAGGGCTTGATCCATCACCGTTTTTTAGCTCACTGCACAATCCCAGTTCAGAACCTGGCTATATGCAAATTAGTCTGTCCCTGGCCCAGTGCATCATGGGAACAGGGCAGACCAAACTACCAAGCCAATTCTTCACTGGAAAGGAAACAAGCTTCCGGGTACCGGTTTCTGGCATTACAGCCGTCTTCGGCCCGGCTTGCTTGAATCCTGATGGTGCAGTGAGCAAGGGACTCATGTCTGAGCATACCCTTCCACACTCATGGTGGCCAAAATAATTTCAAAAAGTGGGTGGTGATGGATAATTTATGTGATCAGGGTGGGTTTGAGTTTTGGGGTGCCTAGGGTAATTTTAGGGCTCAGGGTATGGGTATGGGTTTTGGAGAGCCAAGGGTAGTTTTAGGGTTCAGAGTGAGTATGGGTTTTAGGCTGCTAAGGGTAATATTAGGGTTCATTCTAGGTATGGGTTTTGGGGTGCCAAGGTTATTTTGGGGGTTATGGGTTGTTGGGTGCCACAGGTAAATTTAGGTATTGGTTTTGGGGTGCAAAGGGTCATTTTAGGGTTCAGGGTGGGATGGGTTTAGGGGTCCTAGGGGTAATGTTAGGGTTCAGGGTAGGTATGATTTTTTGGGGTGCTAATGGTCATTTTAGGGTTATGACTGGGTATGGGTTTTGGGGTGCCACTGGTAATTTTAGGGTTCAGGGTGGGTATGGGTTTGGGGGTGCCAAGGGAAATTTTGGGGATCAGGGTGGCTGTGGGTTTTGATGTGTCAAGGGTATTTCTAGCAGGTTGGGTATGGGTTTTACGGTGCCAAGGGTCATTTTAGAATTCAGGGTTGGTATGGGTTTTGGGGAGCCAAGGGTAGCTTTAGGGTTCAGAGTATTGGTTTTGGGGTGCTAAGGGTAATTTTTGGGTTCATTGTAGTTATGGGTTTAGGGATGCCAAGGTTATTTTGGGGTGATGGGAGGTATGAGTTTTGGGGTGCCAAAGGTAATTTTAGGTATTGGTTTTGGGGTGCAAAGGGCAACTTTAGGGTTCAGGGTGGGTATGGGTTTTGGGGTGCCAAGGATAATTTAAGGTGTCAGGATAGGTATGGGTTTTGGGGTGCTAAGGGTAATTTTAGGGTTGAGGGTAGGTATGGGTTTGGGGATGCCAAGTTGTTTTGTAGGGTTATGGGGTATATGGGCTTTGGGGTGCCAATGGTAATTTTAGTGTTCAGTGTAAGTCTAGGTATTGGGGTGCCAAATGATTTTTGGGTTCAGGGTGGGTATGGGTTTTGGGGTGTTAAGGGTAATTTTAGGGTTCAGGTTAGCTATGGGTTTTGGGATGCCAGGGGTTATTTTAAAGTTCAGGGAGTATGGGTTTTGGAGTGTCAAGGGTAATTTAGGGGTTCGGGATGGGTATGGGTTTTGGAGTGCTATGGGTATTTTACAATGGGTATTGGGGTGGTAAGGGTATTTTAGGAATTTAAGGGGCTATGGGTATTGGGGTATAGTAAGGGTAATCTTAGGGTTATACGTTGATTAAAAAAATAAATATATATATATATATATATGGAGAGGGGAGACAGGGAAGGGCACAGGACAGTAGAAGGGGATGTGTGGAGTTAGAAGGGTATAGGACTGAAGATAGAGATAGGTAAGAAGATGGAACGGAAGGGTATGGCAAGAGACAGAAAGAATGGAAAGAGAAGGGATGGAAAGAAAGAAAAGAAGGGGAAGGAAGGGAAGTGAAACGGGGAGGGGAAAGAAAGAGAAGCGGAAGCATAGGAATGGGGAGGGAAGGTAAGGAAAGGAGAGAAAAGGGAAGGGAAGGGAAGGAAAGAAAAGGACAGAGGATGGGAGGGGTTGGAAGGGGATAGGACAGAGGACAGGGAAGGGATGGAAAGGAAAGAAAAAGGAAAGGAACGGAAGGGAAGGGAAGAAGAAAAGGGATGGAAAGTTGGGGTTGGAAGTGTAAAGGCGGAGACAGAGAAGAGACAAGAAGGGCAGGGAAGGAAATGGGGAGAAGGAAGGGATAGGCAAGGGGGAAGGGGAAGACAAGTGGGAAGGAAAGGGGAGGAGAAAGGGAAAGCAAATGTGTAATGGAAGATAAGAGGGAAGGGAGAAGGGGAGGGAAGAAAGGAAGGGGAGGGGTAAAGTAGGTGACAGGGATGGGGTATATTAGGAGACAGAAGGGGTGGGAAGGGATATAGGAGGTAACAGGGACGATAAGGGGTATAAATGGAGACAGGGAAGGGTAGGGGTATAGAAGGAAACAGGGAAGGGGTATAGGAGGAGACTTAAAAGGGAAGATATACAGAAGGAGACAGGGAAGGGGAGGGGAGGGGGCAAGGGAATGGGTATCAGAGTGGCAGGAAGGGAAAGGGAAGGAGAAGCAGAAAGGGAAAAGGGCAAAGGAAAGGGGGAAGGGCAAAGGAAAGGGGAAGGGGAAAGGAAATGAGGAAGGAGAGGGGAAGGGAACATGAGGGGAAGGTAAGAGAAGGGAGAAGGGACGAAGGGGAAGGAACAAGGGAAGGGGAGGGGTAAAGTCAGAGATAGGAAAGGGGTACAGTTGGAGACAGAAGGGGAGGGAAAAGAAATATGAAAGAGGGAAGGGGTATAAAAGGAGACAGGGTAGGGGTATAGGAGGAGAAGACAGTGAAGGGAAGGAGATTTGAAGGAGACAGGGAAGTAAAGGGGTAATAAAGGAGACAGGGAAGAGGTATACGAGGCAGGGAAGGGAAGGGGTATAGGAGGAGACAGGGAAGGGGTATAGGAGGAGACATGGAGGGAAGGGGTATAGGAAGAGGCAGGGAAGGGGTATAGAAACAGACAGGGTATAGGAGAAAATAGGGAAGGGGTATAAGAGGAGACTGGGAAAGGAAGGGATACAGGAGGAGACAGGTAAGAGAGGGGAGGTGTATTGGAATAGGCAGGGAAGGGGTATAGGATGCAGATAAGGGATGGGGTATAGTAGGAAAAAGATAAGGGGTATGGGGAAAAAGAGAGGGGTATAGGAGAAGACAGGGAAGGGAAGAGAAGAGGAAGAAGGAAAGAGGAGGAAAGTGGGGGTTGGAAGGGTATAGGCGGACACAAGGAAGGGAAGGGAAATGGAGGGAAGGGAAGTGGAAAATGAAAAGAGGAAAGGGCAAAGGGAGAAGGAGAAAGAAAGGGGGGAGGGGAAAGAAAGGGGAGGGGAGTGGATGGGAGGGGGTAGGATAAATGAAAGGAAAGGTAACGAAAGTGAGAAGAGAAGGGAAGGGAAAAAGCAAGGGGGATATAGGAGGAGACAGGGAAGGGTTAATGGGGAGACAGGGAAGGGAAGGGGTATAGACAGGGAAGGGAAGGAAGGGAATTGAAGGGAAGGGTATAGGAGGAAACAGGGAAGGGGTATATGAGGAGAAAGGGAAGGGAGGAAGGGAAGGGGTATAGGAGGAGGCAGGGAAGGGACGGGGTATAGGAGGGGACAGAAGGGGTTTAGGAGTAGACAGGAAAGCGGTACAGGAGGAGTCAGGGAATGAAAGGGAAGGCATATAGGACACAGGGAAGGAAAGGGCAGGGGTACAGGAGGAGACAGGGAAGAGAATGGGTATAGGAGTAGGCAGGGAAGGGAAGGGAAGAGGAAGGAGAAGCAGAAAGGGAAAAGGACAAAAGGGCAAAGGAAAGGGCAAAGGGAGGAGAAAGTAAAGGGGGAAGGGGAAAGGGAAGGGGGAAAGGAGGGGGAGGTGAGTGGATGGGAGGGGGTGGGATAAAGGAAAGATAAGGTAAAGGAAGTGAGAAGAGAAGGGAAGGGAAAAAGCAAGGGGGAAGGGATATAGGAGGAGACAGGGAATGGTTAATGGGGAGACAGGGAAGGGAAGGGGTATAGACAGGGAAGGGAAGGAAGGCAATTGAAGGGAAGGGTATAGGAGGAAACAGGGAAGGGAAGAGGTATAGGAGGAGAAAGGGAAGAGAGGAAGGGAAGGGGGATAGGAGGAGACAGGGAAGGGGCAGGGTATAGGAGGGGACAGAAGGGGGTAGGAGTAGACAGGAAAGTGGTATAGGTGGAGTCAGGGAATGAAAGGGAAGGTGTATAGGACACAGGGAAGGAAAGGGCAGGGGTACAGGAGGAGACATGGAAGGGAAGAGAATGGGTATAGGAGTAGGCATGGAAGGGAAGAGGAAGGAGAAGCAGAAAAGGAAAAGGGCAAAAGGGGGAAAGGGCAAAGGAAAGGGGAAAGGGCAAAGGAAAGGGGAAAGGAAATGGGGAAGGAGAGGGGAAGGGAAAGGGAACGTGAGGGGAAGGGAAGAGAAGGGAGAAGGGACGAATGGAAGGGGAGGGAAGAAGGGAAGGGGAGAGGTAAAGTCGGAGATAGGAAAGGGGTACAGTTGGAGACAGAAGGGGAGGGAAAATATATATGAAAGAGGGAAGGGGTATAAAAGGAGACAGGGAAGGGTATAGGAGGAGAAGACAGTGAAGGGAAGGGGTATTGAAGGAGACATAGAAGTGAAGGGGTAATAAAGGAGACAGGGAAGAGGTATAGGAGACAGGGAGGGAAGGGGTATAGGAAGAGGCAGGGAAGGGGTATAGAAGCAGACAGGGTATAGGAGAAAACAGGGAAGGGGTACAGGAGGAGACTGGGAAAGGAAGGGATACAGGAGGAGACAGGTAAGAGGGGAGGTGTATTGGAGGAGGCAGGGAAGGGGTATAGGAGACAGGTATGGGATGGGGTATCGTAGGAAAAAGATAAGGGGTATGGGGAAAAAGAGAGGGGTATATGAGGAGACAGGGAATGGAAGAGAAAGGATAAGGAAAGAGGAGGAAAGTGTGGGTTGGAAGGGTATAGGCAGAGACAAGGAATGGCAGGGAAGGGAAATGGAGGGAAGGGAAGTGGAAAATGAAAAGAGGAAAAGGGCAAAGGAAAGGGGAAAGGGCAAAGGGAGCATGGGGAAGAAAAGGGGGAGGGGAAAGGGAAGGGGGAAAGGAAGGGGAGGGGAGTGGCCAGGAGGGGGGTGGGAGAAAGGAAAGGTATAGGAAGTGAGAAGAGAAGGAAAGGGAAGGGAAAAAGCAAGGGGGGAGGGATATAGGAGACAGGGAAAGGGTAATGGGGGAGACAGGGGAGGGAAGGGGTATAGACAGGGAAGGGAATGGAAGTGAAGGGTATAGGAGGAAACAGGGAAGGGAAGGGGTTTAGGAGGAGAAAGGGAAGGGTATATGTGGAGACAGGGGAATGGTATGGAAGGGAAGGAATAGAGCAGGAGACAGGGAAGGCAGGGGAATAGGAGGAGATAGGATATGAAAGGGAAATGGTATAGGAGTCAGGGAAGGGAAGGGTATGGGTATAGGAGGAGACAGGGAAGGGGGAGAGAAGGGGTATAAGAGGAGGCAGGAAATGGAAAAGGAAGAAGCAGAAAAGGAAAAGGGCAAAAGGGCAAAGGAAATGGGAACGGGGAAGGAGAGGGGAGGGGAAAAGGAATAGAAGGGGAAGGGAAAAGAAGGGAGAAGGGAAGAAGGGAAGGGGTATAAAAGGAGACAGGGAAAGGAAGGGGTATAGGAGGAGACAGTGAAGGGAAGGGGTATAGAAGGAGACGGGAAGTGCAGGGGTATAGAAGGAGACAGGGAAGGGGTATAGGAGACAGTGAAGGGAAGGGTTATAGGAGGAGACAGGGACGGGGTATAGGAAGAGACAGTGAAGGGGTATAGGAGTAGACAGGGAAAGAAATGGAAGGGAAGGGGGTATAGGAGGAGACGGGGAAGGGTAGGGATAAAGGAGGAGACAGGTAAGAGGGGAGGTATATTGGAGGCAGGGAAGGGATATAGGGGTCAGGTCAGAGAGGGAAGGGGTATAGTAGGAGGCGGGGAAGGGGTAAAGGAGACCGGGAAGGGATGGGGTATAGGAGGAAAAACATTAGGAGTACGGGGAAAAAAGAGAGGAGACAGGGAAGGGAAGGGTAATAGGAGACAGGGAAGAGAAAGGAAGAAGGAAAGAGAGGGAAAGTGGAGGTTGAAAGGGTAGAAGTGGAGACAGGGAAGGGGAAAATGAAATGGGGAAAGGGCAAAGGGAGGAGGAGAAAGGAAAGGGGGTGGGGAAAGGGAAGAGGAGAGGGAAGGGTAGGGGTGGGGAGTGGAGGGTGAGGGATACCTTGAAGGAAAGGTAAAGGGAGAAGAGAAGGGGGAAGGGCAAAACAGGTAAGGGGGGGAAAGACATAAGAGACAGGGAAGGTAAGGGGTATAGGAGGAAGCATGGAAGGGAAGGGTTATAGGAGGAAACAGGGAAGGGGTATAGGAGGAGAAGGGAAGGGGTATAGGAGGAGAAGGGAAGGGGTATAGAAGGAAACAGGGAAGGGGTATAGGAGACAGGGAAGGATAGGGTAGAGGAGGAGACTGGAAAGGCAGGGAAGGGAAGGAAGGGAATGGAAGGAAAGGGTGTAGGAGGAAACAGGGAAGGGGTATAGGAGGAGAAAGGGAAGGGTATAGGAGGAGACAGGGAAGTGGTATGGGAGGAGACAGGGAAGTGGTATGGGAGGAGACAAGGAAGGGAAGGGCTAGAGGAAGAGACGGGGAAGGCAGGTAAATAGGAGGAGACAGGGAAGGGACGGAGTATAGTAGAAAAAAGGGAAGGGGTGTGAGGAAACAGGGAAGGGACGAGTGGGGTATAGGAGGAGACAGGGAAGTGAAAGGGTATAGACAGAGATAGGGAAGGCGTATAGGAGACAGGAAAAGGAAGGGTAATAGGAGGAGACTGGGAAGGGAAGAGAAGGGAAGAAGGAACAGGAGGTAAAGTGGGGGTTGGAAGGGTATAGGCGGACGCAAGGAAAGGGAAAGGAAGGGCAGGGAAGGCAAATGAAGGGAAGGGGAATATGAAAAGGGGGAAGGGGAAAGGGAAGAGAAAGGAAAGGGAGATGGGAAGGGGAGGGGATGGGAGCGGAGGGTAAAGGGAAGTGGAATGTATGTGAAGGGAAGGAAAGGTAAATGGAAAGGGGGCGAGAAGAGAAGAGGGGTATAGGAGGAGACAAGGAAGGGGGGAAGGGGTGTGAGACAGGGAAGGGAAGGGGTATAGGAGGAGACAGTGAAGGGTTATAGGAGGAGATAGGGGCATGGTATAGGAGGAGACAGTGAAGGAAAGGGGTAGAGGAAGAGACAGGGAAGGCAGGCGTGTAGAAGGAGACGTGGAAGGGAAGGGGTATAGGGAAGGAGTATGGGAGGATACATGGAAGGGAAGGAATATAGGAGACAGGGAATGAATTTAGGAGGAGACAGGGCATGGGTATAGGAGGAGACAGGGAGCGGGAGATAAGGGGTATATGAGGATGCAGGGAAGTGAAGGGAAAGGATAGGGTACAGGAGGAGACAGGGACGAGGTATAGGAGGAAACAGGAAAGGCAAGAGTTATAGGAGAAATACGGCAAGGAATGGGTGTAGGAGGACAGGAAAGAGGAGGAAAGGGAAGGGGTGTAGGAGGGAAGGGGTGTAGGAGGAGATAGGGAAAGGAGGGGTATAGGAGGGAACAGGGAAGGAAAGTGGTATAGGAGGAGGGAGGGAAGGTATATAGGAGGAGGGAGGGAAGGGGTATAGGTGGTGAAAGGGAAACATAGCAGGAGGAAGGGAAAGGCTATGGGAGGAGGAAGAGAACGGGTAAAGGAGGAGGAAGGGAAGGGTTACAGGAGAAGACAGGATCAGGTATAGGAGGAGATAGGGAAGGGGTTTAGGAGGAGACGGGAAAGTGGATGTGTTGGGTTAGTTTGGAAGGGTATACAAGAGGAGGCATAATGAAGAGAAGGGAAGGGAAAGGGAAAGGGAAAGGAAAGGAATGGGCTGGGCGAGAGGGAAGAGCATAGAGGGGCAGAGTAGGGCAGGATGGCAAGGCAGAACAGGGAAGGAGGCCAGGATTGGAGGGCAGGTGGGCAGGAAGGCAAGGGGGATGGGCAGGAGGGCAGTGGGGTAGGGGAGAAGGGTGGGGCAGTGGTGCAGGGTGGGAGAACAAGAGGGCAGAGTACAAGGCAGGAGGTCAGGGGAGGAGGGCAGAGCAGGGGGGAAGGCATGGTAGATGGGAGTATGGGTGGTAGGGCAGGAGTGGCAAGGTGGGAGGGCAGGTCAGGAGATTGAGGGGCAGGGGGCAGGGCAGGTGGCAAGGGAGGAAGGCAAAACAGGGATCAGGGCTCCAGGAGTACAGGGTAGGCTAGGAGGGCAGAGCAGAAAGGAAAGGCAGGGCAGGGCAGGAGGGAAAGGCAGGGCAGGAGGGAAAGGAAGGACAGGAGGGAAAGGAAGGACAGGAGGGAAAGGAAGGACAGGAGGGAAAGGGCAGAAAAGAAAGGAAGAGAAGGGGAGAGGAGAGGAGAGGAGAGAACGAGAGAGGGGTGGTGTGGGGGGAGGAAGGTAATGGAAATGAAAGAAAGGAAAAGAGAAAAGAAGAAAAGGAAATTAAATGAAATGGACGGAAAAAGAGAAGATGAAATGGGGAAAGGGAATTGGAATTTCAAGTAAGTTTCAAGTCAGTTTCAAGTTCAGTTTGGTTTTCAGGGGAAAGGGTATTAGAATTTCAAGTAAGTTTCAAGTCAGTTTCAAGTTCAGTTTGGTTTTCAGGGGAAAGGGTATTAGAATTTCAAGTAAGTTTCAAGTCAGTTTCAAGTTCAGTTTGGTTTTCAGGGGAAAGGGTATTAGAATTTCAAGTAAGTTTCAAGTAAGTTTCAAGTTCAGTTTGGTTTTCAGGGGAAAGGGTATTAGAATTTCAAGTCAGTTTCAAGTCAGTTTCAAGTTAGTTTTCAGTTTGGTTTATTCACTTACCTAGTCTCCTTATTCCGCCCCATCCCTCTCTCTGCCCCCTTCCTTTTCGGAGCCTGCTCAGCCCCTGCAGCTTCGGCCTCTCCCTGCCCCGAGCACCAGACCTAGCAGCGGTCCTCTCCGTCCGGCGTCCCCGAGTGCAATGCTGCAGCTGCCTGGTTACCAGCCTCTCATACCAAGGACACGTCACAGTGGAGGCTTTTCGACGTGTCATCATACATCACCGTTGTGTGGGTGATACCATGTCTTTTAAGATTAACGGGGGAGCTGGCAAGGCATGGGTATTGCGGAATTCGTAAAGTAAATCCAACTATTTAATGACAAAAGCTCCTGCGATGAACCCGAAAGAAGAACCCCTCCTATCCGACACCCTTCCTCAACAGTGGTCTCTCCTTTTCACTTTACTGCGGGGACGGCCTCCCCCCTGCATTTGCCCTGGGCCTGGTGACATCACAGTGATGTTACATCATAAGCGTTTCATTCACAGGATTCTGCTTCTGGTGCCACTGGGAAGGCACGCGCCTTTCAAATCAATATAAAATGCAGGTTTTTCTGAGTCTTCATTTAAAATAAATGAACCTTTTTTATCATAGGCCGCATTCTCATCACTTGCTCAAACAGCGCTTCTTCACTGTAGAAAATTACATGATTTTTACTGGGCCACATCACCGTCTCCACGAGGGGGGAGTATGTGGTATAATGGCTAGGGCGGCCGACCTTGAAGCTCGGGGTCGAGGTTCGGGTCTGACAGGAGGCTCAAACGTCCTGTGATTTTGGGCAAATATCCCCGTGCCTTAATAATGAATGTGTTCCCCTGTCATAAAACTGGTGCTCAAATGTAGCGCTCTTTATACCTTCGGGTTGATTTAGCGCTATAAAAAACTGCAACAACAAAATCTCCCTGTCTGCCCTGCTCCTCCTCTCGAGTACTGTCCAGTAATCCACTCCTTCCTGTGTTACCACGTGGTGTAGAAATGCCCTACTTCAATTTTATGAATTGTGTGAAGAATACTTGTATTTTACACTTTCTACTGTTTCAAATCCGTTGTACAGAAATGTAACGGGATTAAAAAAATCAATTCCACTCATTTACAGTTAGAAGCACTTCCCGTCCCTCTGCTCGTCCCCGCACATTAATACATTGACTCCTGCCTCTCCCCAGGGATGGACCTCCCGAAACCCCCCTCAGTCCACAGCCTCCAGGCATGACTTCCCTCCAAGCCCTTCTCACTTATCCCCCCTCGCTGTGACATCTCCCGGACCGGTCCCTAACCCGAGGCGTGACATCATCATCAGACCCGGAAGTCCTCGAGCTTCACTGATGAATACAAACTCCCTCACCTCCTAGGAATGCAGCCTCAGACCCCTGGTACCTATCTAGCAGCAGCGGTAAGGTCTGTGCGGAAAGCCTCATTGCACTCGAGGCGGTTGGTGATATTCCAGTCATTTCACGATTTATGATTTCAGTGAAAGTGACAGAAAAACGAGCACTGACGTCATGAGAATGTCTTTGGGAAACAAGTATTTCTCCTTCCCTGACAACATTATTATCAAGTGAGTGGTGAATGCGAGGATGAATGACTGAGTGCATTGATGGATGATTGAATGAATGCGTGCATAGATGGATCAATGGGCACACAAGTGCACTGAGTGACTCAGTGCATTAATAGAGGGCCCGATAGGTGTAAGGATGGATGGCTGGTAAAGGGGCGAGTGAGTGAATGGATAAATGAAGGAGTGAGGGCATCCAGGGATAATGTGATGGAGAATGGAAGGCTCCGTTAGCAATCATTGTTATCAAGGAAAGAGAGTACCCTCTGGACCCAAGGGAACTGGGTAGAGTCAAAACAAAGAATGTATAGGTATTCCCTGGGTTTTTACTTCCTATTCGGGGGACACAGTGTCCCACTATGAGAAGAGAGGTGCTGTCATACACACATTCACATTTTCACAGTTCGTCACCCATACTTATGAAGTTAATATAGTCTAGTAGTGGAACCACAAAAGCAATTAATAATATGGCAAAGAACAGTAAATGATATTAAAAAATCTTATTCATTTATTAAAAAAGACAATGGTTATTTATATTTCAACAATCTGACATGGTCTATATGCTTTTAATACAGTGCCTACTGCTCGTCGGTTGCACATTACATTTCCACACAATTTAAATGAAATCAATTAAAAAAACATATAACAATACACTTCATATAAAGTATCATAAAATAAAACCCAAAAGTGGGGGTGTCGACGCGTTTCGGTGGATAAGGCTCTTGGCCCCACCTTCTTCAGGACAATTAAAACAACATGGATCTGAGCATATTCAGGTCCATATTCATAGTTATTGTTGGATATGTACTTGGTCAAGGTCTTGTCACCGTATTCTTTATGCGGGCAATTTAAATCGACAGGGACCTGTGTTCACTTATCACAATGACTTCTCAGTTCTTGTATTATTCGTCAAACTTCATGGTAAAATAAATTATTTCAGCGGTCGCTTTATTCAATTACGACCTGTAGTTCCTTAACTGTTTATCTGGACCGGTGTGTTAACAGCAGAGAGACCGGTGGCAGCACAACACGATAAAAGTAGGAGGCATAAAGACAAAGAAGAATAAAAGAACAACAGCCCCGCCTAAGAAGCAAAACAGAATATCTTACTCGTGATCTGTCCTCATGCTGCAATAGGCAATATAACCTCAAATGTACGCCTGCTGAGCCAGTTAAGAACAACAAGAGACAGAAACAGCAAGAAGTTATTGATATTCGTGACACAATAATTCAAGACACTGCGTCCCAACAGATAATGCAGTAACAAGAGCACACCGGTCCAGATAAACAGATAAGGAACTACAGGTCGTAATTGAATAAAGCGACTGCTGAAATCATTTATTTTACCATGAAGTTTGACGAATAATACAAGAACTGAGAAGTCATTGTGATAAGTGAACACAGGTCCCTGTCGATTTAAATTGCCCGCATAAAGAATACGGTGACAAGACCTTGACCAAGTACATATCCAATAATAACTATGAATATGGACCTGAATATGCTCAGATCCATGTTGTTTTAATTGTCCTGAAGAAGGTGGGGCCAAGAGCCTTATCCACCGAAACGCGTCGACACCCCCACTTTTGGGTTTTATTTTATGATACTTTATATGAAGTGTATTGTTATATGTTTTTTAAATTGATTTCATTTAAATTGTGTGGAAATGTAATGTGCAACCGACGAGCAGTAGGCACTGTATTAAAAGCATATAGACCATGTCAGATTGTTGAAATATAAATAACCATTGTCTTTTTTAATAAATGAATAAGATTTTTTAATATCATTTACTGTTCTTAGCCATATTATTAATTGCTTTTGTGGTTCCACTACTAGACTATATTAACTTCATAAGTATGGGTGACGAACTGTGAAAATGTGAATGTGTGTATGACATCACCTCTCTTCTCATAGTGGGACACTGTGTCCCCCGAATAGGAAGTAAAAACCCAGGGAATACCTACACATTCTTTGTACCGTTAGCAATCATTCCTTTAATGCTTTACAACGCTCTGTTGGAGTGCTGTGCCAGCACTTGTTAAATGATTCCAAGTCATATGGACAGTCTGTTTCAAATCATACACTGTCATTTAACAAAGCAGTGCATTCTGGGAGCTATTCCCGTTGAACTGGACGAACACATAGAAATAAAACAAGAGATGCCAGAAAAGCCCAGGACTGGAGAAGTTATTTCTAGTCACACTGTCACACTTATTCTTCCTGCCCCTGCTTTGCTGTGTCCATTAAGGCAGCCGGAAATTACCCACACCTCATTCTGGCTCCAGTTTGTCATGGTTGCCATCGTGAGAGTGCCTGCGAATGGCCTGGCATCTTAATCCTCCGAAAAACCAGGTAACACGTGCCAAACTGTTCCTCGTAATATACTCTAGGAGTTAAAGGGTGTCATCAGTCTTTGCATATAGCCTAGAACCGCCAGATGTTCAGCAGCATTGTTGTACCGCAGGTGGGAGATTGTCAACTCAATCCTACCCATATAGCCTTCGAGCCAGGCTCGACTGGCGGTGAGCATAGATGAAACAAACCAATAAGCCAGCATCCGAGTTGCATGTTACCTGGATGAGGCAAGTGTGCAGGAAGGAGGTCAGGGGTGGTAGTGGAAATTTGCCCTCTCTTCAGGGTCACCCGATTTATTGGCCTTATTGCTGAACCCTATTCTTGCTGGCTATGCAACTCTGTGCACTTTACTCCTGCTAACCAGTGGTAACATGCTTGTTGTGCTTCTCTTTTCAACATGGCAACATTCATATACTCCTGATTGGCATATTTACCATAGCTATAAGTCCCTAGCATATAGTTTCCAAAAGTGTACCCAGGGCCTGTAAGTTAAATGTCACCAGTGTGCTGCGGCACTCATTGTGTAAACCACTGCAGTGACGGAGTAAAGCATGTCTCCACACCTACCACTGTAGCCAGGCTGTGCAGTTTTAACCTGACAATTCATCCTTTCAAAATAAACCCTTTTGACAGGCCCAAACCTTCCTTTTAAAAATTAATAAAGTCACCCTTAATGTTGGCCCTTTTGTCTTCAGTCAGTCAGTCAGTCTATTGGGCAGGATGCCAGCTATTTAAAAGCAGGATATGTAGAAGTTTAATATTCTGCATGTTCTTACTGTGAAAAAGCATAAAAGCTATTTTCTATGTAGCGCACTTCAAATGAGGAAACAGAATGGCAGAATTCTTTATGTGTATCCACTGTCTGGCTGTCAAAAGCTCAGCTTTGATTTGTTCAGAATCCTGCCTCTGAGTTTGTTGGGGGTACAGAGACTGTTTAGAACTGGAGTTTAGTGATAGATGTGTGAGGGCACTAGGATTAGCATAGCATACTCCACACTTACCCCCAGCCCTCAGAGTCCAAGTTTAGTGTGGCTGAAGACTTCACCCATTTTGAAAATGTTCAAAGTGAGTAGGGTTAGCCCTGGGAACCTGTCTCCTATTGCATAGGGCGCGCTCAGGGGTCACACCCACCCACTAGCTCATGCCAGAATACATGTGGCAGCACCAGGCACTGACTTCAGGACACTCCTGGACCTGTGGAAGATCAAAATAGCACTACATCTGCTGTCTGAGACCTGAGAAGAGCCTAGACGACTGGAACCTGCCCATCCTCTTGTACCCAGGATACGGAAGTGAACTCCAAGAGTCAAAATGCTGACCTCTTGTTCAATCTGCAGGGACACAACAAGCTTCATGGCTTATCTTCAACTGCCCAGCTGATCAGTAGCAACTAGACCTGGGCTTGACTCCACCTACCACCCTATGAGCCTCTAAGTCAGTGGTTCCCAACCTTTTTAGAACCACAACCCACTTTTTAGAACAACAAACTTTCAAGACCCACCTACCTTTAATGGACTTGAGATGGAGTGATTTTTTAATGTGCCTAAAGCATTGTGAAGTACCACATTATCATTTACAGATGCCACATTTTCCCATTGAAATGGCCTCTAACTTTGCACAGACACTGTTTACTGATAAAACTATATAGTGCACAAGTGATAATGTGTGGAATGTGTACTGTGGTTGTCTTGTTTGTCTTTACTTTTATGATCCACATCAATCAAAATAAAGTTCTATGATGATAATGTGTGTGGAAATCGGATTTCTGGTATTATTTATCATTTGTGCATCGGAATGTCTTGATTTGTTTTGATCCTATTAAAATCGCTGTTTCCAGCACACTGCAGAATTAGAAAATAATGTGCTTACTTTTTGCTTTTCCTAACAGTTGAATGTATGTAGTCCATTTACAGGTACTTATATTCTGGTGTGTGGTGCAAAAAACAATATCACACTTTGCTGTGCTCCAGCAAGATTGTCACATAATTCACTTTAAAAACTCCTTAGACTTTGCAGTTAGAAAGAAAAATACACACCAATTCTGTGTTAAAAGAATCAGCAGCAATTTGTCGGAAGACATAGCCTGACATTTGATATTTGTGTTTGAAGCACAGTAAATGTGACATGATAAACACAGAATTTAAAGGCATCTTTGTTTATTGCTTGGATTTTCCCAACCCACCAAAAATCGGTGCGTCCCGAGCCACAGTTTGGGAAATTATGTTCTAAGTGTCTCCCCGGAGGTCCTGGTGGGTTTTAGAAGTGTACTCCTGTGGTGGATTGGGACTTAAAGGACTAAAGCCAGAAGATAAAATGTTTGACCAGGACAAACTTTGTTAGTGTGTCTGACCCGCACTCCATCGTGGTCAGTGTCAAATTGCACCTAGGACCCGTTCTAATGAACTATTACAGTCACTTTGGGCTCAGTCGCAGCCGGCATGACTCGCGGGTGGAGGGGCAGGGGGGTCGTGCGGGGGGGGGGGGGGGGTAATTTAAAATAGAAAACTTACCTTCGCCGGCAGCCTACATGGAGAAAATGGAGAAAAGTGTACATGACTGGTTTGGTCGGCCCCAAAGGGCTGACCAAACAGTCAGTGCCACAATAGTGGGCAAGCCACTTCTCCCCTGCCCTAGAGCAGGTCCGCTCACCCACCCACTCCCAACCAACCCTTCTGCTTTCTCGCAGAGTGAGAAGCAGAAACATAAAATGGTATTTATAATACCATTTTCTGTTTCTGTTTCTCGCACTGCGAGAAAGCAGTGAGATGACGCTCCTCCGTCCAAATGGAGGAGCCGCCCCTGTCTGAGCTTCTGGGTTCAATTCTTACTTAAAACTTTGAAAATTCATATCTCCTATTTCCCTTATTGGATGTTTGCCATTTGTAATTTTGGTGTCATTTGGTTCATTATATTTTACTATGTTTTTCTAATTTGTTTTGGAATTTTGTATTGTTTTGCATTTTGACTTTGATACTGTGTTAATACTGCATAAATACTTACTCATTGCCCCTTAGTTAAGCCCGTCTGCTTTGTGCCATAGGTACCAGGCGGTAGAGCTGGGATTCAATTAGTGACTTTAGTGGTTCACCCTGACAAGGATTCTGATTATTACTTGAGATGGGTACTTACCTCCCTCAACTAATAACTCAATTTCTTACAGTGGTGATAATGTAGTTGATGAGTGAAAATGAAATAGATCCAACTTGGGTATTGAGTTGTGAGATATTTTCAAAAGCACGGAGTACATCTTTCAAAAGTGGATGGCAGCAGCCGCGGTGCGTCCATTGGGGTGTAGGGGCATAGCCCCACTAAGCCTGCCCTGGACGCACCGAGGCAAGAAGTTGCGATAAACATTGTCTTCACAGTTTAAACAATCAATTATAGCGCCACGCCACACACAGGGGGAGGGATAATTTATTACGGTGCGGTCCGGACTCGGAGTGCGCAGGGGGTGGGGGCGGGGCTGCTGGTCTACTGCTGTGAGTGACAGTCCCTGACTGCAGCAGGCCACCAGCAGCACACTTTGCGCATGAGAAAAATATTGGGCTGTGACTTGCCCAAGCATGCGCAGATGTGATGACAAACAGTGAGGCATTGAGAGAGGGTCAAAAGGGGCCGGGGTTCTGTTTCAGCCGGGCCCCGGGTTTTACAAGGGCCACCAGGGCGAGTACACAATGTGCCCCCCTAGCCAATCCTGGTGCTGCATGCAGCGACAGGATTGGCTGGTCCACCGCGCAACATCCATTATTGGATGCCGCGCGTGGGTGGGGGCAGATGCTCAGCACTGTGGATAGATCTGGCCAATAACTGTGTGACTTGAGCATGAAGCCAGCAGTGATTTGCCATTCATTCGGGAGTCGCGCGCGCCGTCGTGAGGTTGAGTCAGCAGCCGCCTGAGCCCAGCAGCTGTCCGTTCACCTTCGACCAGCGGTCCACACCCCCCCGGTCACCACACAACAAGACAACACAGCAGAGAGTCACATCGTCCGTTGACTCGTCAGACTCCGACCTCAGTTGAATCACACAGGTGGGTGCGTGCTGCTCATGTCACCGTGGTACAAAAGGGGGTGGTGATGGACGGAGCATCTGAATCAATCAAACACTCACACCCAGTCAAAAGATCTGGGTTTAATCCATCACCGTTCTTTAGCCCACTCTGCCACCCCAGTTCTGACATGGCTATATGCAAATCAGTCTGACCCTGTGCCTCATGGGAACAGTCCAGCCCGAACTGCCAAGCCATGTCTTCCCTGGACCAGAAACAAGCTTCCGAGGACCGGTTTCTGGCATTCCAGCCGTCTTCAGCCCGGCTTGCTTGAATCCAGTGGCAAAGTGAGCAAGGGACTCACGTCTGAGCATACCCTGCCACACTTATGGCGGCCAAAAGCGGTACAAAAGGGGGTGGTGATGGACGGAGCATCTGAATCAATCAAACACTCACACCCAGTCAAAAGATCTGGGTTTAATCCATCACGTTCTTTAGCCCACTCTGCCACCCCAGTTCTGACATGGCTATATGCAAATCAGTCTGACCCTGTGCCTCATGGGAACAGTCCAGCCCGAACTGCCAAGCCATGTCTTCCCTGGACCGGAAACAAGCTTCCGAGGACCGGTTTCTGGCATTCCAGCCGTCTTCAGCCCGGCTTGCTTGAATCCAGTGGCAAAGTGAGCAAGGGACTCACGTCTGAGCATACCCTGCCACACTTATGGCGGCCAAAAGCGGTACAAAAGGGGATGGTGATGGACGGAGCATCTGAATCAATCAAACACTCACACCCAGTCAAAAGATCTGGGTTTAATCCATCACCGTTCTTTAGCCCACTCTGCCACCCCAGTTCTGACATGGCTACACCACTGGAGTCAAGCTATCCAGGCTGAATGAAGGCTGATAGCCAGAAACCGGTCCTTGGATGCTTGAATCCGGTCTGGGAAAGACATGGCTTGGTAGTTCGGACTGGACTGTTCCCATGAGGCACAGGGTCAGAGCTGATTTGCATATAGCCAGTGTCTAACCCAGGGTGGTGTGGAGTGCAAAAAAAGATGGATTTAGGCCCAGATCCTTGTACTGGGGTGAATGTATGACATTGTTCTACATTCTGTCCATCAACTGTGTTTTTTGCAATTTTCATCCCGAGTGGGCTGGGTATGCTCAGACGTGAGTCCCAGGCTCTCCACACCACTGGAGTCAAGCTATCCAGACTGAATGAAGGCTGATAGCCAGAAACCGGTCCTTGGATGCTTGATTCCGGTCTGGGAAAGACATGGCTTGGTAGTTCGGACTGGACTGTTCCCATGAGGCACAGGGTCAGAGCTGATTTGCATATAGCCAGTGTCTAACCCAGGGTGGTGTGGAGTGCAAAAAAACGATGGATTTAGGCCCAGATCCTTGTACTGGGGTGAATGTATGACATTGTTCTACATTCTGTCCATCAACTGTGTTTTTTGCAATTTTCACCCCGAGTGGGTTGGGTATGCTCAGACGTGAGTCCCAGGCTCTCCACACCACTGGAGTCAAGCTATCCAGGCTGAATGAAGGCTGATAGCCAGAAACCGGTCCTTGGATGCTTGATTCCGGTGTGGGAAAGACATGGCTTGGTAGCTCGGACTGGACTGTTCCCATGAGGCACAGGGTCAGAGCTGATTTGCATATAGCCAGTGTCTAACCCAGGGTGGTGTGGAGTGCAAAAAAACGATGGATTTAGGCCCAGATCCTTGTACTGGGGTGAATGTATGACATCGTTCTACATTCTGTCCATCAACTGTGTTTTTTGCAATTTTCACCCCGAGTGGGCTGGGTATGCTCAGACGTGAGTCCCAGGCTCTCCACACCACTGGAGTCAAGCTATCCAGGCTGAATGAAGGCTGATAGCCAGAAACCGGTCCTTGGATGCTTGATTCCGGTGTGGGAAAGACATGGCTTGGTAGCTCGGACTGGACTGTTCCCATGAGGCACAGGGTCAGAGCTGATTTGCATATAGCCAGTGTCTAACCCAGGGTGGTGTGGAGTGCAAAAAAACGATGGATTTAGGCCCAGATCCTTGTACTGGGGTGAATGTATGACATTGTTCTACATTCTGTCCATCAACTGTGTTTTTTGCATGTCACCGTGGCAGCAGCAGGCCAAAGGGGCTTGTCTCCTTTGTGTGTCTAAAATGTGAGCAGATTTGTGCCATTTTTCAGGCACCTAATGCTATATGGGTAGTGTAGGAATGTTCATGCCTGATGCCTCACGCGCGCAAGTTATTAATGCGCTATTTGCATGCATTTCCCTTCAAGCACCTTTTACGCCAGTTTGATGAATGATCCAAGCAAATGCTAATGAGGTTAATGCAGCCTACAACAAAGCTTTTTTTCTTGAGGAAGTAAGGACACCTGTTCTCTTAGAAATGCACGATTCATAACTATAGCTTTTGCAGACGCGGCGCTGCCTGCCTCCATTGGTATGCCCTGCCCAGAGCGCTTTTCTTAAACCGCTCGCTGTGGGCCTGATTACAAGTAGAACAGAACACAGAGTGTCACAGAGGTAATGCTAAAATTGCATTCGATCGATTTACTGTTACAGTGAGTGAAAGAAATCCGCACCAGTTGTACCATGCAAATACACGCAAAACTCCACGGAATGTGGAATTACGACCTGGGTCCCATTTTCAGGTCATAAACTAAACCCAAACGAAATTCCAAATTCCGTGCGGGTTTAACGCATACGTTTACCATCTGCTCTGAGCAGAATATAAATGTTCGCGGGGACCGATCATCATTTTTTCCCCCACTTTGACCATCGCAGTGCGGGTGCTTCGAGAACAAACGAACTGCAAGCACGAACATGGCAGCCATTACAGTAGCCTGTGTCATGGCCCCCAGTTTGAGGAAGGACATGTCGCCTCCGTTCCAGCTCCACCCTGCTGTTTGAATGATAATACACAGCAATAATCAAGGTTCTGCGGTTCCCGTCAGGCATCTGGCACTGGTGCCACTGCACCTGCCGCACCAACTGCAGCTGCGGCCCTGGGGCCGGCACTGCTCAGGCATGGTTCAAAGCCCCATTTTACTGGGAACTAGACTCTACCACACCTACAAGAGACACCCCACTACACCTCCCACCAGCCACCGGGCAAACGAGCCTCGCCCCGTTCCCCATTCTCCTGTTTACTTCCCCTCTGAGGCCTATAAATAGATAGACCCCTCTCCAGCAACCTCCGCTGCTGGATCAATAAGCCCTGGCACAGCCGGTCCGGCAGCGGATCGGCCTTTTTAATTATGAATGAGTGCATCTGAGTCCGGGCAGCGTTGCAGCCCCTCGCCCTGAGCTCCGCCGGGAGTCTGGGATGGAGGGGGTCTAGCCCCGGCCCCGTCCTGGTCCCCTGCAGGTAGCAGCACACCTGCTCACTGCCAGGCACGGTCCGCTTGACTCTAAGTGCCCTGTCTGCAGCACGAGCATGTGATCCACCAGGACACACGACAGGGACGCTCTTAGAGGTTACCGTGGCATTGTAGCAACAGCAGCCGAGGCCCAAGGGCATGTGGGGGGCAGTGGCAAGCCCAGCTGCCTCTGCCCTGTATGTTTCTTGCTGCCTGCCACGTGCTGCTTCCCCAGTCTGTCAGCATGGATGCAACACACACAACTGTCAGTTCAGCAGGAACCCTCACTCACTGATGAAGTGAGCAAAAAGCTACCTATCATGGATCATGCTGATTGAAATTCCATTCAGTAATTTTGCTCTGCTTGTCTCAGAGTAGGGGCCTGTGTGTGGCTCGACAGCTTGGATGGCAAATTGTGCCTGTGCTCGATAGAAGACAGAAGCACAGAGTGCCTTGCATTACACTAGTTAACAAATCCAAGATGCAGCTCAGCTTTAACTGTATTCGAAACAGAAAATATATTCTCGGTTTTAGCAGGGTGAATTACTAACCCGCTGTCGTGGTTAGATCTAGGAAGAGGCTGAACATGTTCTGCTTACCATGAAAGTCCTGAAAGCTCCTTTAATTCACAAAAATCCACGTATTTAGAAGTGTTGGAGAAAAAATGATTGTTTGTTTCATACTCATTTCACCTATTGCTTACCATTTTCTTTGTAGTTTGTAACTGACAGTTGCCTGCTTTCTATTATCTGGTTTTAGTTGCTTTGGGCTGTCCAGCTTGAGTACATCTCTCTCGTGGGCATTCCTTGTTTACTGGATCCTTCCGAGTCCTGCCTCTCTGTAAACAGGCCTTTAAATCTTATTTTGTACCTGATGCAGATCACAACATGTGCATGATGTAAATCGGTCAGTGAGTCACTGCTTTTGTCAGAGAGATCCTTCTGTTACTTGCAGTTTGTAAGTTAACATCCTAACATACAACAGTGAGCTATTAACTGTCATCTAAGAGCTGCATGCAAACTGCAAGGAAAGAATTGGAGTGTTGTGTTTTTTTCCCACAGTATTTGTTAGATACTCAAAAATGCATTGTTATCTCTGTTTTTAAAAGTTTTCTACTGTTTGTTCTAATTGGAGACTACACAGATTTTACTGATCAAATGGCATATTAAGTACATTTTGTTTCACCTAAACACTATCATCTGTGTGGAAAGACATGCGTGATAGTCACATGCGTTCTAATGGAAACGTGGTAAAGGTAAGGCGTGGTTCCCAATGCTTTGTGAAGGCTGTTTCCCAACTGCTGTGCAACTTCTTCTACTCTTAGAGCTGAGATTTTCATGAAAGACTTATAGTCTGAATTCAGCACCTGAGCGTAATAGAACGGAATGTATGAAGCTCTGTGGTTATACAGAATAAGCAGCTACCTATGTTATGCCATCTATTAAGGTAATAATTGCACTTTCACAATTGTTTTATTAACCTTCCTGCTTTCTCAAATTTGCTTGAAAATGCACAATTTTTATTCTCTTTTTTCAAAATTTTCTCGGGGGGGGGGGGGGGGGGGGGCGGTAACCCCCCCAAACCCCCCTTATGGGGTTCGGGTTCGCTCGCTGCGCTCGCTCGCTACGGTTCAGTATGCAAATCAGTTTGCGCCGCACCACTTTCAAATGTCACCAGCCGCCTCTGGATGCCAGCAGAGAGAGAAGGAATATATGATTATACCACGATTTCAGTTACCACGCATGGCTTTACCACGCGAATTTTACCTCGCAAGTGGCTTTACCACGCTGGTATTTACAACGTAGCATTTTACTACGCGTTGCAACGTCTTACCTTCACGTCTTTCTCCACGAGCCCTTACTTCCATCCTCCTTTGAAACAAGCGTCAAAACACGTATACCAAAATAAAAAAAGGACTGCTTTTTTGACGTACACGGCACGTCTTTGGGGGAGGCTCTTTCCTCTTTCTTTTAAATTTATGTTCGTTTTTTTGTTAAAGTAACCTACTTGTTATTTTTGGGGGGGGAGACCCCCCCCAGCCCCCCTCCGAGCCCCCCCCCCTCCCTCTGCCCCCCCATGCCCACGCAGATCGACTTGAAGGAATACCACGTCTCCCCCCTAGCCCGTGGTAAAGACGTCGTGGAAGGTACCCTGCGTGGAAGGCACCCTGCGTGGTAAGTGTCACGTGGTAAACGTGAGTAGTGGTAATACCTTCGTGGTAAATGATGTTTCCCAGAGAGAAGGTGCCATCCTCATTGAGGAGTGAATGGGTGGATCCAGCAGCCTCAAGGCAGGTTTGACACTGCAGATTAGTGACCAGTTGCCTTTTTTCTGTGAGGTAAGGGAGGTAAGGGATACCAGAGGGACATTATTTGCATCTGGGTCACTTCAATGCAGGCTGCAGGGTATAGTGACAGGCTCACCTGTGGAGGGGCAAGTGGAAAGGGGGGGAGTTATAGTGAACCATTGTGGAGGAGCGATACACCCAGATAATTGCCAGTCAGGGAGTTAAATGCTCATCAGTGATGATAAAGATGGTCTTGAGTGCTCTGAAGTCATTGATAAGAGGCAACGAGGGACAAAAGAGTGGCTGCAATTACTGCCCGGGGTAACGTTAAGGCTGACGGTCCCTTGACTTCGAGGGGATTAACTGTGATAACCGGTTGCACTGACTCGATGCAATCAAGAGCTGGATCCACAGCATGGACAGCCCAGGGACAGGCAGCAGCACAGGTGGGGTTCAAGCTCAGTCATTTACAGGTGGCTTTTTACAGCAAGGCTGAAGGGAGGTAGTAACCCTTTTGCTCTGTGCACCTTTGATAAAAGTTTCATCTCAATATCTGGAGGGCAGTGAGAAATGAGTGCAGACCTGGAGCGACCAACAACAGGTGACACTCCAGATCACTACCAGGTGACATGTACCGCTCCGTTTAGAGGTCACCCCAAATTAGATATCAAACCCCACGGAGACAGCTGGGCACTTCCCACCCCATCCTTTGGGTTCTGCTCATAGGAATACCAAGGAAGTTAAAAGTAAGACAGGCTTCCAAGAAAGTGCATTGCAGGTTATGGATGAGAAACCATACCCCAGATACCCCCCCCCCCACACACAGACACAACATTAGGAATAACTGCTGACTCCTGCAACAATCTCTCTCCTTCTTCTCTAACAGAGGGGATCTTATCTAGACTTCATTCTATAGCGGCTCTGTGGGGCTGGTGAGGCGCCTCTCAAACTGAACCCCATGTTGGACAATAGACACACTTTGATGGACACAAAACTATCATTCGAAGCATCAGAAGTGTACCTGTAAGTTGCATTTGGACCCCCATTATTACAGAAACTGGCAACCTCATAAGATTGTTCTGCGAGTAAAGTTTTACCTCCTTGATGCTTTTAATATTAATCAGTGCAGACGTGTAAAGTTCCTTTTAAGCCAAGTAGTGTGGAGTAAGAGGCATGTGACAATATACACATGAAAATTATTCTGCAGAGTCTGAAGGAGCAATACTCATGGTAAATAAACATTATGTTAAAGTCTACTACATATGTTAATCTATAACAGCGCCAGAATACACCACACCAGGATGTGCAGTTTTCATTGCATAAATATAGTTTTGCATAGTTTGCAATTACTGGCTTGCAAGGTGTTTGCAGATTTTCCTGATTGCCATTCTCCTGCCTTGAACAATAGCTGGTACCAGGAACTCGTAGGTATCTTGTTTGCTAGTGCACACCTTGCTCAGATTATTCTTCGAGTACTCAAAAAAATTGACAGATGAGTAACTTGCAGTCATTTTTATGGGGGTGCACATGCTGCTTTGCTCTTTCTTGAGCTCCCTTCAACATATTCACCAGTAACTTGCATGGATTTTGTGCACAAGTGCATAACTTGCTTAGAAGTTCACAGCCACTGCACATTTTTCATAGTTTTTGTGGGAAATATTTGAAGTTCACATGAAAAAAAAAATCATTCTCATAGCCCCAGACGGCACATATATCACTGGTGGACTGGGGTGAGCCGTTGGGGAGAATGTAGTATCCTCTGTGCCCCCCAATAAGACACTGCAGCCACTGTGCCTGTTAAGCTATTTATTAAGTAGTTACACTCCCTAAAGAGCGCCGAGCCTGTCCTACTCGTACCAGCTCTTCGCGCCACTGAGACGCGCTGCGCGCGCAGCCTAACGTGGCCGCCGGCACGTCACGTAGCTCACGTGACGTGCGTACGCTAGACCGCGCTACTACATATCTCCCTTTTTCCCAAAACAGGCATAACATAACTATAGTCCACTGCTCATCTCATAGTCTCTGAACCTGGCTGGCTTGACCACCACTCTACCCCTGCGGGTCAGTCTTACCGGGGTGTTGGGGTCCTCTCCATCGCTTCTTCCTCTACTTACTGGCCGCACCTCCCTCTCCTTCGTTCATGCCTTCTCCAGCTCTCTGCTCTCGGTCACTCGTTTCAGTCCTTTGTCTTTGTCGGTCTTCTCCGTTCCCATCAATTACTGTCTCTGGATGTTCCTGCTTAGTTGTTTCCTGGTCCTCATCATCTAAGTCTGTTACACCTTGGTCCCAACTCAAAATCTTGTTGCACCTTGCCATGCGGTCCTGCGACCATACGTTCCCGTCGCTCAGCAGCGCCGCTCTGCCCAGAACTTCCTTCACCTGCATAGGCTTGCTATATTTACTTTCTCCTTTCCTCTGCATCGTGGCCAACTTTACTCTTACCCATTCTCCCTTCTCTAATCCAGTGTTCTTCACATTTCTCCTGTTGTCGTAGTGTTTGGTGTAAACTGCTTGGGCCTTCTCCAGATTGGCTTGCACTACTGCTGGGGACCACTCACTCATCACCGTTTTTTCTTTCCACACTCTGTTGTCTTGGGTGAATGGCTCCCGTCCCCTCAGTATCTGGAATGGACTGTATCCTGTGCTTGTAGGGGTAATTCTGTATGCCCACACCATGTGCCATATTTCTACTTCCCAGTCCTTGTTGTCGGATATGGCCGCTTGGATCGACCCCATCACTACTCTATTGAAACGCTCTACTAGACCGTTCCCAGCTGGGTGGTAAATGGAGGTGTGTCTGGATAGGATGCCGTTCCGATGCATGAAATTGTTCCATTTCTCCGATCTGAATTGGGGCCCATTATCGCTGAGGATCGCTTTCGGAATTCCTTCCCTCACAAACGTATCAGCCAGGAATTTTATGATCGTTTCTGTGTCCATGGTTTCTTCTATCTTGAGTTCTGGCCACTTCGAGTACCTGTCCACCATGACACAAACATACTTTTGTATTCCCCGTGTGTCTAGGATCGGACCCAGGATGTCCACGGACAACTCCTCCCATGGGTTTTTTGGGTGGTCGAATTGTCCCAGTGCTGGTCGCAGGGGCTTGAGTGCTTTGTCTGCTCCCTGGCATCTGGTGCAGTTTCTAACATGTCTTTCAGCTCTTATGTCCATTCCTGGCCACCAGTAATCCTGTCTGGTCCTCAATCTCAGTTTGCTTATTCCGAGGTGCCCCTCATGGAGCATGTCCAATAACTTGTTGATGAGGTTAGTCGGAGGAATCACTTTCTCCCCCCTGTGCACAAATATTCCCCGGTCATCCATCGATAGCTCTTCCCTGACTTCAAAGTATGGTTTCAGTTCTCCACTGATCAATCTCTTTTCCGGCCATCCTTGGGTAACATGTGTCTTCACTGCCATTAGGATCTGGTCCTCCTCATACTCCTGTCTCCACTCCTGGAGGCTGATGGTGGTCTCTATGTCTTCTGTTAGCGCCACCCATTCTTCTGTTCCTGCATTGTCGTCTTCACTCTGTTCCATGGCTGCCGCCCTGCTCAGATAGTCTGCCACTCTGTTCCTGCTGCCTGGGATGTGCTCTACGTCATATCTGAACTCTAGTAGCTTCAGCGACATCTTGGAGATCCGAGGCGTTGCTTCGGCATGCCCACTCGACGTCAGTACTTTCAGCAAGGGCTTGTGATCCGTTCTTAATTGGAACCGTGTGCCCCACAGGAACTGCCTGAATCTCGTTGTGACCCATACCACCGCCAACATCTCCTTTTCAATCACGCTGTACTTCTTCTCCGTGTCGCTCAGCGTGCGAGAGGCAAAGCTTATCGTATCCATCTGTCCATGTCCCCGGTCCTGCATGAGGACGGCGCCTAGCCCTTTGTCGCTAGCATCCGTGGTCAGCACTGTCCTCCCTTGGGGGTCGTAGCCTTGGAGCGGGATGGCTTCCGCTATTTCTTTCTTCACCACCTCAAATTCTCTTTGTGCCTCGTCTGACCATTTGAACTCTGTGTTTTCTCGTGTCAGTTGCCTCATGTAGTGTGTCTTAGAGGCGAAATGCTGCATAAATTTGCTGTAGTATTCTGCCATGCCGATAAACGATCTGACTTCATCTTTGTTGGCTGGTGGGGGTGCCTCACATATTGCTTTCACGTTCTCTGCTTTTGGGGTCACTCCTCCTACTCCTATCTCATGCCCCAAGTACGTCACCGACTCCATTCCTATTCGGCATTTGGACCACTCAGCTGTGAGGCCTTTCTTTTCCAGAATCCTTAACACCTCTCCTAGTTTCACGTCGTGGTCTGGTTTATCTTGGCCCATCACTAGGATGTCATCCTGGAAGTATTGCACTCCGGTGGTATTCTGGAAGAGTTGGTGCATCAACTTCTGGAAGACCGCTGCCGCCGAGGCCAGCCCGAACGGCATGCGGCGGAACTGATAGCATCCAAATGGGGTGATAAACGATGTGAGGTGGCGGCTTTCCGGGTGTAGGGCAATTTGGTGGTAGGCTGAGGTCAAATCGATGGTGGAGTACCATTTAATCCCCCTGGTGTTGGCCAGCATCTCCTCTATTCTGGGTAGGGGAAATCTTTCTACCACGATGTTCTTGTTCAGTTCGCGTAAGTCAACACACAGCCTGACCTTGCCACTGGGTTTCTTGACGACTACCAAGGGCGCCAGCCACTCGGCGCACGTGATAGTCTCGATGATCCCTTTTCTCTCCAGGTCTTGGAGTTCTTCCCGGACTGCTTCACGTACCGCCAAGGGGATGTTCCTGGCCTTGTTGGCTACTGGCACCGCATTTTGTTTTAGAATTATCTTGTATGAAAATTTTTCTAACTTCCCCACCGTACCTCCGAAGACCTTGGGGAATTTGCTTTTCCACCTTTCCAGGTCTGGCCAGTTTCCTGGTTCCGTTAGTAGTATCTGCTCTTTTCCTCCCGGGTCTAGCTTGATACCTAGGTCGCCCTGGTCCAGCCATCCTAGGACCGAGGGGCCTTTCTCCGACACGTAGAGTTTGCAGTTGGCCGATCGGCCGCGGAACTCAAAGTTTAGCGGTCTGAACCCCGCCATGGGTATTCGGTCCCCATTGTATGTGACTGGCCGGATGTCTAGCTTTTCCAGTTCCGGGCCTAAATGCGGTGCAAATTTCTCCTCCCATACTGCTCTCTGGACGATGGTGTATGGTGAGCCAGTGTCCGCCACCACACTGATCGTGATGCCACCTATCGTCATTTCCAGGATGGGTTTCATTGTTCTTTTGCCATCGATACTGAGCACTTGTCCCTCGACGCCTTGTACCTGGTCGTATATACACAGAACTGTGACCACGTCCTGCTCCGTCGTTTCTTCTTGGTCGTCGTTGTCTTGGCCTACGTATCTCACTGTGCCCTTGGAGGCCTTTTTCCTGCACACCTTCTCGTAATGTTCTGTTATTCCACAGTACAAACATTTGGCGCGAAATGCCGGGCATTTTCTGTCGTGGGCCTCGTGCGACCAGCTTCCGCACCTGTAACACGACTTCCTGTTGTTCCCCGCTTGTTTCCCCGGAGGACCCCCGTAGCTTTGCCATTTGGAATGTCCTTTGTCTGCTGTCTTCTTGTTCAGGTGATCCTTATGGGGCTCTTCGTCGTCCACTCTGTTAACCATGGTGCTGGACGCTGTTTCTCTTTTCGTTGCATCTGCGCATCTCTTTGCCAACTCTGCCCTTTTGACGATGACCAACACCTCTTTCAGGGTGGTGTCTCCGCTGGCCCATAGTTTGTCTTGTACTGACGTGCACGTGGTGTGCATTACCACCTGGTCCTTGATGAATTCTTCCTCCCAGTTGTCATATTTGCAGGTGGCCGCAAGTCTTTTCAGTGCTGCCACGTATTCTTCTACCGTCTCTCCCGGGCGCTGTTTTCTTTGTTGGAAGTTGAATCTATCCACTGACACGCACACCGCCGGCCTGAAATGTTCGTTGAGGTCATCAATGGCATGGGCGTATACGTCGTCGTCCGTGCTTGTTCTCTGTTTAGGTACTAAGCTCTTGTACACTCTCAGCCCTTCGGGGCCTAAGTTTAGTAACAAGATGCGTTTCTTCCTCTGGGGTTTGCACGCCTCCTCATTCTCGTCTTCTAATACTCCTATGAAATTGTCTATGTACTCTCTCCAGTCCTCCCACTTCATCAGGGGCTCACCAGGCCTGGGCAGGAACTGCACCGGCGCCATCGCATACCCAGCCTGCGTACTCATCTTCTCACTCTTGACCTTGGGCTGTGCGCTTGCTGGGCACCTGGGGCTCCCCGGCGTGCTGTCTTGTTCTTCCTCGCTCGCGTTGTTCTGGGGACTACCTGCGTCAGCCCCCTCGCTCTTTTGTGAGATATGCAGCTCTGTTCCCTCCGTTTATGGGTGGTGGCTAGCTCTGGCGCGCTTCTAGTGCCTTCCCGGGGTCTGTCCCCTCCTGTGGTGGTTTCCCTATGCCTGTGGTTGCTCTTGGGCTCTGCCGCGCTCTTTAGGGTGCCTGTGTGGTAGCCGTTGGTCTTCTTTGCTCTCTGGTACACTGTAGTGTTGATTTGGCTTGGTCTCTCCTGTCCACCGGTATATTGCTGTGTTCCTCGGTGTTCTTTCCTCTCTGTGGGGGTTGGGGGATTGGTCATCCCACCCTCGTCGCCATTGTAGTATCCTCTGTGCCCCCCAATAAGACACTGCAGCCACTGTGCATGTTAAGCTATTTATTAAGTAGTTACACTCCCTAAAGAGCGCCGAGCCTGTCCTACTCGTACCAGCTCTTCGCGCCACTGAGACGCGCTGCGCGCGCAGCCTAACGTGGCCGCCGGCACGTCACGTAGCTCACGTGACGTGCGTACGCTAGACCGCGCTACTACAGAGAATATGTCCAGAGAAGGTGCCAAGATCTCTTAAATGGACTGTTGGTTGGTAGTGCGGCACTAGTTTCCAATTTCTCTTATGCTTTCTGTTGGCATTTAGATTTGGGGTGGATGACTTTTGCAAAAGAATAACATTCCAAGTTGTGTGACTTATGGAGCAGAGTTCCTAATTTAGCATTCTTCAGAGCCGCCATCTTGGGCTCTAAGTTTCTGTCCTTCTTCCATGTTTTTTAGCAAACAAAAAATCGCAAAGAAGAAACGCAGCTGGTCCTACAATAAATGTAATGAATACACTAGAACCCACAGTGATGCAGCTAGCCATGGTGTGACTCAGGGGCACAACTAGACCTGAACTTGGGGGTGGGCGGGGCTACTAGTACAAAAAAGTGATGGTGGGGCCACAATTTCGCACACTGGGAGCCAGACACTTTTAGAAGGCCAATAGGTCCGGATTTAATGTGTTAATGCTTGGAAAAGGCATGTGTGCATGCCTGTTCTATCATGCTGTAAGCACATTAAAACCAGATCTTTTATCTTCCGCAATGCATTCACCTGAGACACCGAGCACTGCTGGAGCTCAGAGTGTGTACACCAGAACTGCGAGCATCAGATTTCTGCAAGATGGTTGGTAGCAAGCGAGTCCTATGCATGTCGGAGGAAGTAGACTAGCAAATATGCCATAGGCCCTGGTGCAAGTAGGGGAAATGCCCACTTGAATTCTGCTGTGGTAATAAATACAGCAATTGTCAGGGTTCAACGAGCCCCTCAGGGCTCTGGGCTCCAGTGCCACTGCACCTGCTGCACCAATGGTAGCTACGCCCCTCTTGTCTGATGCACCTAAAACAAAAGTGTCTTATCTGATTAAAAGTAGCATGAACTGCACAATGATAAAATGCTTCCAAGGAACAAGAAGATGAGTGTGGGAGGAATCTCCCAATGTGCCCAAGAAAGTGCTCTCACACACATTGAGAAGTAGACTTGATGTGTGAAGAATAAACTTGAATAAAGAAAATTGTAGGGACCTTCTATCTGGCTGTCACAGCATGAGGAGGGCCCATGAGCAGCTCAAAAGGAAGGAGTATCCACAGAGTAAAAAGCTAATGCATGTGTTGCATGTGAAAGCATGCATGTGATGGTATTTCTATAGCATGAACCTAGCCCGAGAGCAACAGAACCTTGCACATTATGGGAGGTGATGGAAAATGATGCTAGACTGTATCCATCAAGTGGTAGCTTAAATCTTTTTGTTGCACATATTTACAGTAGTGTCTCACACATTTACATTTTAGGCAGATTTTGATTAAGTGATTTTCCACAACTATTCTATTCTGCAGTTTTTATATAGTGCATGGCTACCCGGGGGCCTCCCAGTGCTGCAACAGAAACCGTAGATCATTGCGGGTTGCAAAGGATGAATCCCTAAACAGCTAGGCCTTCAAGGCTTTACAGAAGGTCAATTGGTACTCCAGTAGACACTGTTCAAGAGGTAAGGTATTCCAAGTTTGGATGCCAGAAAAGAGGTGGAGAGTCCACCCCAACCAGCTCTACGAATCCGGGGAACCTTCAATAAATGAGGAAGAGCGAAGAAGTCTCCCAGGCAGATAGTGGGAGGCCAATGGTCTTAACAATAAAGGGCTTTTCATATCAATTGCCATATGCATAATGCAGTGGCACTTGTGCTGAACTTGGTGGTCCACCGGAAGCCAGTGGAGGTCTATTTTTATTAGTATTAAGCGACAATCCTGAGGCAATACACAGCTGTGTACCTACAACCATATTGGCCGGCAGCGTGAGGTCAAAGAGCGAGTTAAATTTACTCAGCTTCAGTGCCTACAACCCGGGGGCTGGCAGCGATGTCTGGATTGTGTAGAAAACCTAACTACAATAATGAGAACAAATCTAGAAACAACACAGGACTGAATGAAGAGATAAGCAAAAGTCCTCCCTCTCACCCCTCAAAGAAAAAGAAAAAAGATCTGCACCGGTCGTGGATTCATTAGCGTTGATACCGCCCACCATGAGTTCTTAGACTTCTTATAAGGTCTGCCCCACTACATGCGGGACGTCTTCACCCCTTCTACATCAGGAATAAAATGCAATATTTGGAGATATTTGGGGCATGCTACCTCCTTAAACTCCTTCGACAATAGCTGGATGAATGGGGCCCCAAATTCGGCATAGGTCTCGCCCTTGTGATCTGTAACTAGTGAGAGGTGTTCCTAGAGTCAGCCAAAGTCTATGCAGCCAGGCCGTGTGGTTAGGGACATTCATGGAGACCCATTGTGCAAGGATCGTTTGACGCACTGCTACCAATGCCAGTGCCATCTGTCTACCCCTCAGTGAGTGAAAGGGAAATGTCAGCGCGTTTTATAGCCCCAGTAGTGTGTATGCCGGGAAGCGTGGGATCTCAGTATCTAAGGCTTTGTCGATATCGTTCAATGCCCCCTCCCAGAAGCGCACCAGCCTTCGGCAGTGGCAGAGTAAGTGCACTAAGGAGCTGGAAAGGCTACACCCCCTCCAACATTTCTCAGTATGATTTTTGTCGCAGCTATGAATGCGGGCTGGAGTGAGATACCAATAGGATGTGACTTTGTATGCTGATTCGGCCCCTGCAGTATTATAAGCTGTGTGGTGTGCCTTATAATGGATGCTCTCCCAGTCTTTGTCCGAGAGGGCCCTGCCCAGCTCCTCCTCCCATCGTAGTTGATCCTTTGTATCCCCCCTTTCTGCCCTGTGGCAAGCATAGCATACTGTTCTGAGATCATATGCTCATCATACTTTTTGCTCGTTAGCCACTTCTCGAAAGGGGTAAGCGGCCGAGAGGCCTTCACTAGATAGGTCGGTGAAATGACCCAATGCCTAAGTTGCAGGTAGTGGAAGTCGTCCGACTTGGCCAGAACATAATCCAATCGCAGTTGTATGCCCTCTACATCAAACAGCGAACCCACCCTTTTACACCTCGCTTCTTCAGATCTCTAAAAGACCTCACATTTGCAGCCTAGTGGAAAGTCTGGGTTGTCCACTATTGGGGACATCGGTGAGGGGAATGTCGTCAGGCCTCTCCTTAATGCCACGGCATCTCATACCTTTAGCGTCGCCGCAGTGACAGGGGAAGAGTAGAGACCCCAAGCCCTTAAATTACGCGGGAGCCACGCCTCCCTCCATATATTTGCTCCAGCTACCGCCTGATCCTTAAAGGTCCAGTGTTTTTCAGAGAGCGGACGATTCCACTCCACAATATATCGGAGGTGGGAGGCTTGAAGATACCTGATTTCACACCTCTGATGTACACATAGTTGCGGAAGAAGCAGTTATCCAGATCTTCCACGTGTCCCTGTTGCTCAATATTCTGCTCTTTGAGCCGGAGGATTTCTTGCTGCATCATATTCAGTTCATCATCCCTTCCGTTTTCATGCTCTTCAAGGGTCGCTACACGGTCACCTATTACCTCAACTTCGCGTTTCACTGCTTCCTCATTGAGTTTAAATTTACAACCAGCCATCTAACTGGCTGCTTCCTGGAGACATGGATTCAAAGACAGGTGTCTGGAGTTGGGGTAGAGGGAAATTGACATGACCAACTGGGTCTCATCAGCATTTGAGACCAATGACAGCCCAAATAAGCGCACAATGTCGGTAAGGAGTAGCATATAATGATTAAAATGGGTGGGGCTCAGGGAGGAGCACTAATGAACCCCACAGCTAAGGGGGAGTCTGATGAGTTATAGGACTGATCCTAGACCTGAAAAGTTCGATTCTCCAGAAAAGAGTCGACCCAGTCTAGTGCTCGGCCCTTGACACTAGCCTTTGAAATTTTCTGAGTGAGAGTTAGATGGTCCACGGTGTCAAAGGCAGCACTGAGATCTAAGAGAATAATGACTGCAGATCCTCCTTGATCAAGGAGACGTCTCAGTTCCTGGTCCACTGCCAACAGAGCTGTTTCAGTGCTGTGGGCGGATGCCCATTTGAGTTGGATGAAGCACTTCCTTGGATTCGAGAACAGGGGAGAGATTTTATTAACATGTTTTTCTAAGAGTTGTAGACTCCAGGTAACAAGGAGATAGGCCAATATTTACTGAGACTGAGAGGGCGAAGATTCTTTTTTTAAAAAGTGGCCTGACCATTGCATGCTTTTATTGTGAGGGGCCTGTTCAGAGGAGAGGGAGAAGTTGAGTAACTCTGTCAGTATAGGAGCGATGTATTTAGTGAAGAATATGGAGAGCGGCTGGGTCCAAGGGAGAGCCTGATTTTACGGTATTTAGAAGATCATTTAGAAGATTCACGGTGAGACTGGAAAGGCAGTAAACAGACCCTCTTGTTGATCCAGTGTTATATTACCACCTACAAGGAGCACCAGCCAAGTTAATAGTGTCAGAGAAAGAGGAATATATGGCTTTGATTTTTTTCTGAAAGAAACAGGCCAGATTATCACTGTGCTCGACTAAGGCAGACGGAGTGGGACTATCTGTTGGGGGTTGAGTAATGTATTAAAAATCTCTTCAGGAGGGTTAGAGGAGTTATCAGTTTTGGAGGAGGAGAAGGAGGCTTGAGATGCTTTAATTTCAGTGTGTCTTATAGCCTGATGGATTTCCTATATTCAGATTTGCAGGTCTCATTTTAAGTCTTTCTCCATCTTCTCTCCAAACGTTTGCACTCCTTCTTCAGGGATATTAATTGGGCATTAAACCAAGGAGATTTGTGGGCCAGCTGGATATCTTTTTGCCATCTGACTGGTAGAACTCTGTTCAGTGATTTAGTAATCTACTCACTAAACTGGTGGGTGGCCAGGGCAACATGTTCCGAGAAGTCGGGTTATGATGTTCACATGATATCTAACCAATTACCCAGATTATGTTCGCGACAGGCACGGTCCAGCAGCACAACTGCACTATTTCCAGTCAATGCCAAGCTGGATTCAAGCCAAGGTCCTCAGATTGACAGCTTAGCAGCTAGATCACACCTCCTTCCTTAGTCGGCGTATTAGAAAAAACTTTAGCATTTGATTTCATCACTCCTTGTAAATGCTCATGTTCTGTTAATAATAATAATAATAATAATAATAATAATAAAGTAGTTTATAAAGCGCCTGGTGATGCCATCCCGGCGTGTCCCCGCGCTGAAGACAGCAAGTTATCAGAGGCATACAGACTTCCCCCGACCACCCACCCCCTTTCCCCCAATTATAGTTTATATAGATGTGTTTTTAACATTGTTCTGAATTTTGTTTCCGATTCTTCCAGTCTTAGGGATGTGGGGAGAGCATTTCAGTTTTTTGCTACTATATATCTAAAAGAGCGACCACCTAGTTTTGCTCTTTTGACACGGGGGATCGTCAGCAGCCCCATCCCCTCCGATCGGAGGGCTCTGGTTGGCTGATATCTGAGTACTAGATCCAACAGATATGGAGGGGCTTTACGTTGGAGTATCCTGTGGCACATTAGGAGGGCTTTGAACATCACTCTCTTTTTGATCGGTAGCGAGTGTAGAGCAGCTAAAGCTGGTTTAGATGCTGCTCTTCTGGGGAGTCGTAAAACGAGACGCGCTGCTGTATTTTGGAGGACCTGTAGGCGCTTTAGACCATGTTCTGTAGCACCCAGGAACAGAACATTCCCGTAATCCATCCGGGAGGTCACCAACGCCTGGGTCATAGTGCGTCTGGCCTCCAGTGGGAGTAAGTCCAGGGTTCGATTTAGTGTTTTCAGGACTCCAAAACATTTTCCTACGAGGCGACGAATGTGGCCTTCGTAGGATAAAGTGTGGTCCATCCAAATACCCAGGTTTTTGGCTTCTTTACAAGGAACAGATGTGGGACCCAGGCACGTCGGCCACCAGTCTGGGGACCAACTCAGGTTGTTTCCTCTCACCACCATTACCTCTGTTTTGGATCCATTTAGCTTTAGGCAATGTGCATCCATCCATTCTGCTAATGCTTGCATGCACGCCTTAAAATTAGATGCTGCCATTTCAGGTGCTTGAGACAGCGAGATCAGCAGTTGGGTGTCATCAGCGTAGGATACAAGTTCTACTCCATACGCCTGCACCACTTCGGCCAAGGGGGTCATATACAGTTTAAAAAGCGCTGGGCTCAGGGCCGAGCCCTGAGGAACCCCCTGTGCCAAGGCCATTTCGGCTGATCTGCAAGAGCCTTGTTGCACCATAAAGCTTCTACCTGTGAGGAAGGATTTCAGCCAACCCAGTGGGGAGCTGGTGACACCCGCTCTAACTAGACACTGTAGTAAGATGGAATGGGCTACAGTGTCGAATGCCGCACTGAGGTCAAGCATCACCAAGGCCATGGTGTTACCGGCATCCGCCCCCTGTCTAAGGAACTCAGTCGCTCTCAGGAGAGCTGTCTCCGTGGAGAATCCCACCCGGAATCCAGATTGCGAGGGGTGCAGGAATTCGTTTTTTTCTAAATGTGTCATTAATTGACCATTTGCTACTTTCTCCGCAACCTTAGCTAAATAGGGGAGCAGAGAAAGGGGTCTTAAATTTTCCAGTAGATCCTGGGCCATATTGGGTTTTTTCTTTAAAGGGAGCACAATTGCTTTTTTCCAAATTTCTTGGAGGTGTTCCGTGGAAAAAGAGACCTGGAGTAAGTGTCTAATATACGGCTCCAGTGTCGAGAGACTTTCTCTCATTACCCTATGAGGGGCTGGATCGCGAGGGGAGCCCAATTTAATTCCCTGACAGAGGCTGCAGAGCATCTCTGGGGGAGGAACTGAAAAAGATGACAGTCCCCCTTCAATATTATCTACTGACCTAATTACTACAAATTTCGTACCGGCTGCAGGTTTGTTGGAGAAGGTATCATATATTTTCCTCACCTTTCCTGCAAAGTACTCGGCAATTTTGTTAGATTCTGCTATTGAGTCAGAGTGCTGGGTGGTAGGGGCATGTATCATCGAGATCTCTTTGAAGATTTTAAAGAGCTCCTTAGATGAGTTTTCTGCTTCCCCAATACGAATCTTATAGTGAGTTGCCTTTGCTCCGCGTATCATCGTTTGATATTTTTTCTGAGCCTTCTTGTATTCTAGCTTACTTAGAGGGCAAAAGTCTATTCGCCATCTCCGTTCCATTTTTTTACATGCCGATTTAGCCTCTTGTAGCTCAGGCATAAACCATGGTACTGATTTCCCATTTCTGCACCCTATTCTAGCGAGGTGTATCGGGGCTGTCTTATCAAGGGCTTCGAGAATGCGCTGTTCTAGTCTTTTGAGAGCGAGCTCACAATCGTCGCCTCCCGGAGGGCCCCCTTCTAGCAACAATTCATTGAACACCTCTTGGGAGAATTGTTTCCATTTGCGTCGGGGGTATCTTTTATTCTCCGCTAGGTGAGAGTCAGGGGTTGAAATAAGAATTTTAAATGGGACTAGATAGTGGTCTGACCACGGGATCGGAAGAGGAGTATCAGTCATTATTCCGTCCCAACTACCAGATACCGGATCTAATAGGTGGCCATGTTTGTGAGTGGGCATGTGGTTTTTTAGGTCCATTTGTAGTGCCTGTAGATCTAGTATCAAATTAGCGGCTTCCTTATCCTGTTCATCATCAAGATGGATGTTAAGATCACCTAACATCAGAAATCTGCTCTTTCTGGTTGCCAGGTGAGCAATGCCCTCCAACAAGCTCCCTTTAAAGTTCTTTAGTCCCCCTGGGAGTCTATAGACAAGAATCCCCGATATAGAAAATTGAGGCCCCAATTTTAGTACAAAACAGCCTGCCTCACAATTGTCTATATTTATAGCTTCTAAGGTACATTCCATTGGTGATTTAGTAACAATGGAGATTCCCCCCCTCTTCCTTCACTCCTGTCTAGTCTGACCAGTGAGTAGGGGGGTGGGATAGCTTCTATGATCTCTGGATCAGAGTGTTCCCCTAGCCAGGTCTCCGTTAAGAAGAGAAAATCCAATTTGCCCTCCAGAAGGAGATCCCAGATCTGAATGCTGTGCTTCCTTAGCGACCTACAGTTTAGCAGGGCTCCCTGGACGAATCTATTTGTTGATCCGTTTAATGATTCCTTTGTAACTCTAAAAGAACAGTGTACACAGTTGCGTAGAGTCGGAGCTTCCATAGAGTGCCAGCAAGGCTCCTCTTTTGGAAGTTGTATTTTTAGCAATTCCTGTTTGTCATACTGAATGCGGGTTTGCCCTGTCTGTGCAGAGATCTTGGCCCCAGGTCCCGTCCGGTCGCGGACGGGCGCAGACGGGCTATACTTAAGCGCGACTTCAGCGCGCATTCGTCGCTCCCGCTGCGCTCGTCCGCTGCGCGTCCGGAAGTGACACATACTATATAGGGGGAAGGGGGGACATCAGGGGGGCATGGCCTAGCTGTGGTGGGCGTGGCCTCCGGGGTCCCAGCTGATGGCGATTTAGCGTTCGGGTGTTTCCCGCCGCAGCGCCAAAATCGGCTGCGCGGGGATGCCCAGGGGAGTAAACACCACGCCTGAGAGTGCCCAAGGGAGAGGGTAGGTAAAAACACAATATCACAGTTTTGTTTTTAAAATAATACAATCTAAAACAACGCTCCCGGCTGTGCCTCAGGAGAAAATGCAGTCTTTTGGCTCGCGCTCGTTCTCAGCGCGCCTTAAGTGCTCTAGCGGAGGGGCGTGGCCTAGCTGTGGTGGTCGTGGCCTCCGGGGTCCCAGCTGATGGCGATTTAGCGTTCGGGTGTCTCCCGCCGCAGCGCCAAAATCGGCTGCGCGGGGATGCCCAGGGGGTTGATCATGTGACTTTAATAAACACACATAAAAAAAAGCTGGGTCGCTTTAGGAAAGACATAGAACAAAGAAAACAAAACAAACCTAGCTATACAGGAATGTTCTTTCTTTAGGATGAATTCCCCTTCCACCAGAGGTGCATGATTCTTCAGTGGGAATCTCCTCACACTGTGACCGCTAATAAAGATGCAGGCTACAACTACCTCTCTAAGAGGGAGTGTTGAAATTGAAAATGTTATTGCCCCTTGCCCATGCTTATTACTGTGTTATGTTAGCATTCATGGTGCCATTTTATTAGTACCAGCCATTTGCTCTGTGATTGAAACTAAGCTCTGTCTCTCTTCTGCTCTCTCAGCTAGAAAACTGCTGTGATGCATTTTCTCTCCAAGTTTGGGCCTCGCTGTTCTGACGAATACATTGTTAATACTTCTGCATACCTTCCCCATGAGACAGAAGCTTGCTCCCCTGACTCAGCTGTGAAGGCAGACAAAATGACCTTGGCACACAGATAGTGTGTGCCTGGGCTCTGACTCTTAGCTCATTTCTGTGTGCCCCTTTGTTCTACGCTGCTCTCTGTGGAAAGTTACTGGGTGGGTGTGTCTTGTGCTCAGGCTGAAATGTATAATTGTCACCTTTATGCTTGTGGAAGGCAGTCCCTCGACGGTCTTCTCATGAGGCTGGTCAGACCAGGCTCCACAGCTGTGTATTATTAATAAATATATTGGTTTGCATTCTCTACTGTCTGAACGACTCTTCATTATTTGGGAAGGCATAGTGGTGGTCCTTACGACCCGAATGACCCATTTGTGGGCCATTTCCTTCAGGAGGAGCTCCTCAGATGTTTTTTGGATGGTGGTAGATACCTTATTGTGAGCTGGTGGGTGGTGAGGCTTGCTGAGCCTGCAGACAGTGAAAGGTAATTAAAATTGACTCCAGGACAGGCGTCCAACTTTATTCATGCATGCCTGGGATTAAAATCAAGAGAATGGACACTGTAGGAACATTGGTTCTGCTTTTGTGCGTCACTAGGTATAGGCAAACATGTTTTTACCAACTCAACCTTCAAAAGAGGTGTATTCGCATTTATCAGGGCCTCTATATTTCTTCTCTTAAAAAAACTTGCTCACAAAAGAATAAGGGCAAATAGAAAACCTCACGTGGTCCACACAGAGGTTCAACAGTGGATCCACTTAAATACAACCTGCAATTTTCGGGTATTGTACCTCAACCTGAAGGAGCTTGGCAGGGGGGCTCAGGTTGCACTCTGTCCAGCATCCACTGGATATGAAGACCGGTGTGTGGGGTGTGTGTAAATGTGTTAGCAAGTGAGAATGAGAACCAGTGATTATGAGTACTTTTGTGTATGAGTAACGTTAGGTGGGAAGAAATGAGCAAGTGAGAGAATGGTAGTTGGAATGTGTGAGGGTAAGAGACTAAGGCCCAGACTTTCAATACTTTCACACAAGGCGGAAGAGCACCCAAAGTTGCTGTGTTGCATGAGAGAGCTGGAAAGCACCATAGCTACAAAAATGTGGTACTATCCTACCCTCTCCGCATCACTGGTCTACAATTAGGCTGCCAAGCGTTATACAGACAGACACCTTTGCACCACTCCGGTTCTGATGCAAAAAGATGACCCTTCGATGTGTTGCGACAATCCAGTGTGATACGCCAAAATGGCGTCTTTCCTGCGTTGCGACAACGTGGAGGCAATGCGTGCACGCCTGATGGCGCGCGGCGATCTGAGTGGTTTTCTGAGCCACAACAGGCCCTGGTACACGCTTCCCCAGTGATGCGACGACACCTTCAGCGACTGCGACACACTTCTCCGGTGTTGTGGCGGCAATCAGCGGCGGCGCGCTTCCTCAGCAATGCGACGGCCCTATGATACACTTCTCCATGATGCGACGGCACCCTCTGTGGTGGTGGCACGCTTCTCCGGAGATGCAACGGCAAACAGTGGCGACACGCTTCCACGATTATGCAACAGCGGCTGCTGCAGCAGCGTCACGCTTCTCTCTCGGTGCATCGCGCTTCCAGCTCCCACCAGCAAAAAGGCCTCACACACAGTTACAGGCCCTCCTGGCATACTGGAACTCCCAGCAAGGAAGTTTAGGGAAGCTGGGGGTGAAGTCCTTTCGTGCCTGGGACTTTAGAAACAGGAAGCCAGCTCTTCTCAGGCCCTTGGAGACTGTTCTTCAGATGGACACAGCACACAGCAAAGTCCTTCTTCAAGCAGGGGACACAGCACACAGCAAAGTCCCTTGGTCCTCTCCTCAGTAGAAACAGCAAACTGAGGCCAACCCCAGACGCACAGCAAGGGCAGTACTTTTCCTCAGTCTCTTCAGCTGATCTTTTTTTTGGCAGGGATTCCTCTTGGTCACAAAGTAGTCTAACTTTCAGGGGTTTCAGCACTCATATTTATACCGCAAAAGTATTTTTTCTCCATGTGTGAGGGGTCCTGGACCCAGTCCAAGCCAGTTCTGGGGACACTCTGCCAGTGCCCATCTTCTTCCTTTGTGAGTGTGGGCCAGGGCCATCAGACACACCGCAGGAGGTGGAGTCAGCATTGTGGAAGGCAGGCACAGCCCTATTCAGGCCCAGGTACTACTCCTCCCACCACTCCAACTGCCGATAGGTCTATTCAGCTTAGTGCTGACTGGCCCAGACTCCTGGAGCCACCCCAGCCCCTGTCACTCTCAAACCAGACAGTCAATCCACAAACAGGTAGAGGCACACAGAAAGGTTGAACAAGAAAATAGCCACTTTCTAAAAGTGCTATTTTCAAACACAGTATTTAAAACATCTTTACTAAAAGATCTGTTATTAAATTCCGAGTTCAGGGATACCAGACTCCAATGTTCTATTTTGCTCCTATGGGAAGATATGTACGTAAACATGTTACACAGCATTCCCCGTTCTGTCCTATGGGCAAGATAGCCTTTCAATAGTGAAAAAACGAAATTGGCAGTATTTTACTACCAGGACATGTTACCCACACTAGTTCATGTCCTACCTTTCACATACACTGCACCCTGCCAAGGGGGTACCTTGGGCCTACCATAGGGGTGTTCAATGTGTAAGAAAAGGGAAGGGTCAGGCTTGGCAAGTGGGTACACTTGGCCAGGTCAACAGGGCAGTTAACAAACTGCGCACAGGCACTGCAGTGGCAGGCCTTGGACCTATTTACAGCGCTACTCATGTGGGTGGCACAGTCAGTGCTACAAGCACACTAGTAGCATTTGAATTACCAGCCCTGGCACACTCAGTGCACTTTACTAGGGACCTACTGGTAAAACAAATAATCCAATTATGGATAACCAATAACAATACCAAATTTCGCAGGGAGCACTTGCACTTTGGCACGGATCAGCAGTGGCAAAGTGCCGAAGCATCTAAACCAGCAAAAACGAAATCCACCACAGTATTAAAAATACAGGCGGTAGAGGCAAAAAGTCAGGGAAAACCATGCCAAGGATGCCAGGCCTGATATGTGTCCCCTCCAGCTGAAAAGTGAGGAGAACTACCCACCCTCTTGGGAGTTCTCATCACTGAGGCGGAAGAACCTGGACAGACAATCAGCATTGGTGTGTTCTGTAACAGGGCGGTGTTCCACCGTAAAGTCCATACCCTGTAGGGAAATGGACCACCTCAACAGTTTTGGGTTCTCACCCCTCATTTGCATTAACCATCTGAGGGGGCCTGTGGTCTGTCTGAACCTGGAAGTGAGTCCCAAACAAGTAGGGCCTTAGCTTCCTTAGCGCCCAGACCACAGCAAAAGCTTCCCTTTCAATTGCACTCCACCTCTGTTCCCTGGGAAGTAGCCTACTGCTAATGAAAGCTACGGGTTGGTCCAAGCCCTAGTCGTTCAATTGTGAGAGTACTGCTCCCACTCCATGCTCTGAAGCATCTGTCTGCACCACAAACTCTTTGGAGAAATCAGGCGCCTTGAGCACGGGTGCAGTGCACCTGGCAGCTTTCAGGGCATCAAATGCGGTCTGCCAGGCATCGGTCCAGATCACCTTCCTGGGCTGGGTCCTTGAAGTCAGCTCTGTCAAGGGGGCAACAATGGTGCCATACCCCTTGACAAACCATCTGTAATACCCGGTGAGACCTAAGGAGGTTCTCACCTCTGTCTGGTTCTTGGGGGGCTCCCAAGCCAGAATGGTATCAATCTTTGCTTGTAAGGGCACCACCTGGCCACTCCTTACCTGATGTCCCATGTACACCACAGATCCCTGCCCTATCTGGCACTTACTGGCCTTGATAGTGAGGCCTGCCCTTTGCAGAGCCTTCAACACTTCACAGAGGTGTTGCAAATGTTCTTTCCAACTGGAGGTGAACACAGCAGTGTCATCCAGGTAAGCGGCGCTGAATTCCTCCAGCCCGGACAGTACCCGGTTGACTTGTCTCTGGAAGGTGGCAGGGGCGTTCTTCAACCCAAAGAGCATGACACGGAACTGGAAGTGCCCCTCTGGTGTTGGAAACGCTGACCTCTCTTTGGCGCCCTCAGTGAAGGCAATCGGCCAGTACCCTGATATTAAATCAAACACACTGAGGTACTGGGCAGCGCCTAACCGATCCACGAGCTCATCAGCTCTGGGGATGGGGTGTGCGTCAGTCTTGGTGACCGCATTGAGCCCACGGTAGTCCACACAAAAACTGGAGTTCTGGAGTGGCACTGGGTGCAGCAGCTTTTTGTAGCCCACGGGCTGCTGGAGGGCTCAATCACCCCTAGCGCCAACATCTTGGAACCTACTTCCTTGATGCTGGCCCTGACCTTGTCAGCTACCCTGTAAAATTTCAGTTCCACAGGTAGACTGTCCCCAGTGTCCACATCATGGATGCACCAATCGCTGACTACTGGCGTCAGGGAGAACAGGGAGGCAAACTGACCCAAAATATGGCAGCAGTCCCTCTGCTGCTCTGGGGTCAGGGTAGACGAGAGGTTCACCCCATCCACTGACCCATCCTGCTCCTCTGCTTACAGGAGGTCCGGCAGAAGGTCACTTTCCTCCTCCATCCCATCTGTAGCCAGGAGTATTGTCACATCAGACCTCTCAAAGTGTGGCTTGAGGCGGTTCACATGTAGGACCCTCAAAGGGTTCCTGGGAGACTGCAAGTCAACCAGATAGGTTACATCGCTCTTGTGTTCCACCACCTCATACGGCCCAGTCCACTTGCCTTGGAGCGCACAGGGCTCCACCGGCGCCATCACCCATACCTTCTGCCCAGGTTGAAATTCGACCAAAGTGGAATTCTGGTCGTACCATCTTTTCATTTCCTCCTGGCTAGCTTCCAGGTTCACCTGAGGGAGTTTCCTGAAGCGTTGAATCTGGTTGCAGAGGGCCAGGATATAGCTGAACACATCCTTGGGGGTCTTACCAGGGGACTTTTCCCAACCCTCCTTCACCAGACTCAGAGGTTTTCTCACAGGGTGACTGTTCAGGAGTTCAAAGGGACTGAACCCTAAGGACTTCCGAGGTACCTCCCTGTAGGCAAACAACAGGCATGGCAAAAAGACGTCCCACTTCCGTCTCATGGGCTCCACAAGGCCCATTATCATACCTTTCAGGGTTCGTTGAATCTATCAACCAACCCATTCCCTTGAGGATGGTAAGGAGTGGTGAACTTGTAAGTTACCTCACACTCCTCCCACAAAGACTTCATGTACTTCGAGATGGAGTTGGTATCCCGGTCAGAGACCATTTTTTCTGGGGAATCCCACATTGGAAAAGATCCCCATTAATGCACGGCCCACCACGGGGGCTGTGATTGTCCAGAGAGGGACTGCTTCCGGGTTCCTGGTGGCATGGTTCACCAAGACCAAGATAAACTTGTTGCCTAAGGCTGTCTTGGGTTCCAGTGGCCCCACAACATCAATGCCCACCTGCTCAAAAGGGGTGCTCACCACGGGAAAGGGTTGGAGGGGAGTCTTACACTTCCCTCCACTCTTGTCACTTGCATGGCAAGTCTGGCAAATACTGCAGTGTGTACTGACATGCTTCCTCATTTGGGGCCATAAAAAGTGGGTAGCAAGCCTCTGAAAGTCTTGTCACACCCCAAATGTCCTGCGAGAGGCACTTCGTGAGCCAGACCTAGTAGGAAGGCCCTGAAGCGCTTGGGTACCACCAGCACAAGGGCAGCACCGGGCTCAGTGACCTTAGACTCACTATAGAGTAATCCATCTTCCCAGTAAATGAGATGAGTCTTGGACTCGCCATCTGCCGCCTGGTCTGCAGCCTGTTGCCGCATACCGCTAAGAGAAGGGCATTCCATCTGCACCTTGCAGAACTCCTTCCTGGAGGGACCTCCTTCCTGCAGCCAATGGGTCAGCTCAGGCAGGTCTCCCAGTTCAGCCACATGTTCCCCTGTAGGTTCCAGGGCATCCTCCTCAGGTTCAGATTCTTCCCGGACCGTGGGAACGGCTGTCGCTGGTTTCCCACGCTGGGGCTTGTTTCCCATGCCCCCTGCCCCTTCTCTTCCTGGCAGGCACCTGGGCCACTTTTCAGGCTCCAAGTCCGCTTGATTACCCCTTCTCACTGCCATTGACCGAGTGGTCACACAGACCCACTCAGGCAGACCCAACATCTCAAAATGAGCCTGGCGTTCCACCTCCCTCCATGGGGAACTCTCCAGGTCATTACCCAGCAGACAGTCTATAGGCATGGATGGACTGACAACGACCTTCAAGGAACCTGAGACCCCCCCACTCAAAGGGAACTAACGCCACTTTGCAGAGGTGCACGGAGTTGTCTGCTGCACCTACAGGGTGAAGTGCATTGGGAATGACCTGCTCCTCAGACACCCACTGACACCTAACAGATGTCACACTGGCCCCTGTGTCTCTCAGAGTCTCCACCCTCCTCCCATTGATGGTCACCCACTGCCTGTATTTTTTAGTGTTCTCAGGCAGGTAGGTCTCCTGGAAGGTAATAACTGCTTGCTCCTCCCCTTCACTGAAAATTAATTCCTCCCCCAAAGTTACACTCATAAAACCCGATGTCTGAGCACCAGTGGTTGCTTGGGATTTCTTGGGGCACCTAGGGGTAATGTGGACCTTCTCACCACATGTGTAACACCTGGGGGGACCCTGGAAGTTACCCCGCCCTTAGGGGGCCGCGACATCTTAGGCTGGGGGGGCTGTGACTCCTTTCCCTCTGAACTGTTTTGGCACCCTTTAGAGAACTCCTTTTGGTTACCTTTGCCCCCCCCCACTCTTCTGCTTGGGACCCTGCCCACCTTTGGCTGTGGCACCCACAATTCCCTTGTGGACCATGGTGCTGGTCCATTGGTCCGCCTCCTTAGCAAGCTCACTGGGATCAGTTAATTTACTGTCAAAAAGACGCTGGTGCAGCTCTGGAACACATAGACTGGTCAAGTGCTCCCAACTAATTAGATTTTTATGCAAAGAAGGGGTTTGGCCCAAAAGAGTAAAGGAGGGCAGGTAGGGCCTATTAACGAGAAAAAACAGAATGTGTACCCTCTCCTCCAATTTTTTAGAAAAATGTTACTAATGTGAGGAAGTAAACGAAAATGAATGCGTTTATCCTAGCCATCAATTTTGGCTGATTAGTTTTAATTATTCTTAATACTACATTAGATTCCAAAAAAGAACACATAATCTACTAAACAGACAGTCTCATTCTATACAATCTCATAAACAATATATACAATGATGCAACAAACATTTACCAAAAAATACATTTATAATAATAAAAAGAAAAGAAAACAAGTCTAATGACAATAATTCACAAAAATAACAACAAACAGTTGTGATATGTGACTTGAAATCACATTTACGCATTTAAACGACACATAATGTTCCTGAAGTAAAATGAAGAATTCATACAAAGACTCCTAATGTCCAAGGATCAAACTACGCTTATTATAGTAGCCGACGCGTTTCGAGTCCTAGTTTTTTTTATTGCCGGACTCTCATCAGGGCTGGATGAGTCTTTTAAAAAAAGCCAACTGTTTGCGATAAAAAACAAAAAATGAATTGTAATGCGCTTCCCCATAGATCTCAAAATTGATTTTGTGTTTACCTAAACAAAAGCCAACATACCTGGCATTCACCAGCGCAGTTTAAAGGCTTGTGATGTAAATTCATGCAGTGCTCGCCACTCTGCAACAAAATAGCAGAAACTGAGTGGTCTTGAATGTTAGCTACCATAAACCTTGTGTTTTTGTTTCTCAAAATGAAAAAAATTTACCTTGAAAGTGCTCTTGTAGGGCGTAATAGTCTAAAGACTTCAAGTTCAATGTGAGAGGTCGTGGCGCTTGAGTTCATAAAATCTAAACGGGTAAAAGTGGTTCAAAACAACCATCAGTCACTTGTACCCTTCATGTTGCACAAACGCCAACCGGCGTTCGCATTAATTGTACTTACGCAAAGGTCTATTTCAGTTCAGGCAGCAAGCCACGACTTTTAAGTGTTCAAATCTGTTCCAATTCAAATTCTGAAAAGGAGAACAGATACAATGCGTTGACGGCAATGGACCCAGCCTGTTTTAAACTAATGCGTGTGCGCAAACCTCTCTTAAAAAAAACGGAGTCACGCTCACCTTTCATCAAAGCCTCATGGTCGTTTGAAGTGATTCACTCGTACTCGGTGGGAGCGAGAGCTTGCCTCTATTCTCCTGCCTTCTTTACCGAGTTGAGACAACACGTGATCGTAGAGGGGCGGAGCTAGCCCGCTATTCAAAGCAATGAATTGTGGGATTTGTATTTTCGATCAGAAAAATAATTCACCACCCATAAAAAAATCACTATGATTCACGCGTTTGGAAGGCACCAATGGAATCCATATTGATGGCCCACAGTATCATGAAGACATGGAATTCAACACAAAGTTAAACTCTATTAAGCTCACTCATGCAGTTTAGTCCTCGATTTATACTGTCGAATTTCATGATCAGGTACGCTTCTTTACGTAACAAGGCACTTTCGATACAGGGAGAACGATGTTTGGAATCAATTGCGGACAGAATAGTCCATTTAAATTGATTCTCATTGTGATTTAAGGACAAGAAATGTTCAACCCTAGGGGCAGATTGAACCTTCTTCTTTATTCTAGATCTGTGTTGTGTTATTCTTATGTTTATTTGTTGACTTGTTTTGCCAATATAAATTTTATTACAAGGGCATAGCACTGCATAAACTACATTTTTTGTTTTACAATTTGTAAAATTTGTATGCTTCCATGTTATTCCATTATGGTCAAAAACCTCTCCCTCCAATGTTGACGGACAGGCAACACAATTACCACATCTGTGGTGTCCAGTAATAGGAGGTAGGTTCCATTGTGTTGTCAAGTTGCTTTTAGGTTTCGGAATGTAGCAGTCAGCTCGTATTAGCTGCTGGCCAACACTCAAACTCTTCTTCATTGCAAAAATGGGTTTTGACATAGGACAGTCAAGGTTCTCCAATAGATGCCAGTTTCTTAAAACAATTTGTCTAAACTTGTTTGTGTGAGGCCCATAGGTTGTTACACAGACAAGCTTATCCAAATCAGATTTAATCTTTTTCTCTAATAGAGTCTCCCTAGGGGTGTACCTAGCTCTTTTCTTGGAATGATTTAGTAATTTTCTTGGGTACCCCCTCCCTTCCATTTCCTTACAGAAAGAGTCTGCATGCATGTCAAAGTCCACCAACTCCGTACAGTTTCTTCTGATCCGTAATAGTTGTCCCTACGGCAGGTTTTGCTTTAAGCACTGTGGGTGCGAGCTTTTATAGTACAAAATAGTATTTCTATCAGTTTCTTTCTTGTACAGGGATGTGACAAGTTTTTCATCTTCACAACTGATTGAGACATCAAGAAATGTCATTTTGCTTTTGCTGGATTGTATGGAAAATTTTATGTCATTGTGTCGTGAATTGACCCAATCATGGAATTGGTCCAATTCGGTCTGGCTCCCCTGCCACAGGAGCCAGACGTCGTCTATGTACCTCAACCATTGTAGTATGTTACCAGAAAAGGGATTATTACTGTATATAAACCTTTCCTCGTATTGAGCCATATACAACACAGCCATTTCTGGCGCATAAGGACAGCCCATGGCCGTGCCCTTGACCTGTACAAAAAATTCATTTTCAAACTTGAAGTAGTTACTTCGAAGTGATATCTCAGCCAATGAAATTATGAAGGATGTGGGGACCCTGTGCGGTCTTTGTCTGGACTCCAAGTATACTTCAATCACGTCAAGAGCTTCGTCTTGAGGGATTTGGGTATATAAAGATGTTACGTCCAGTGTGGCCATAAGCTGTGTGTCTTTATTAAAATGGAGACTCTCCACTTTTGTTATGAAATCAGTAGTGTCTCTAAGATAAGATGTTACACTTGAGAGAAACGGTTTCAAGAAGAAGTCAATATACTTCGAGGCTGGTTCTAAAAGTGAATCACAACCCGAAACTATGGGTCTTCCCGGTGGTTCCAAGGCATTCTTATGTATTTTTGGTAAAAAATACAATACCGGTGTTATCGGTTGTTTTCTGTTTAAAAACTCAAATTCTTTGGGACCTAGAAAACCTTGTTCCAGAGCCACTTTAGTCAATTTATCAATCTTGTCCTGGATCTCATAAACAGGATCTTCCCTGACAGGTCGATACCATTCACGGTTCTCAACGTGTGATTTCCCTACAGTCAAGTACATGGGGCGGGGCCAGATCACTACCGCGCCGCCCTTATCAGCTTGTTTTATGACAATTGAATTATCTGCCTTAAGATTCTGAATAGCTGCTGCTTGTCCACTGGTGATAATATTTTTTACAAACCATTTAGCTTTTTCCAGCTTTGTTATGGACGAAAGAACAGCCTGCTCAAAAGCATAGATCTGCTTAGGAATGTTCATTGTGGGGGTGAATTTAGACTTGACCCTCAGGCCAGTTATTTCATGATTTTTAACCACTTCTGCCCCCGAAAAGTAGGATTTAAGCCTAATCTTGCGGCAGAATTCAAGTGCCTCCAATTTCATTTTGGTAAAATCTGTACGTCTGCTTGGGACAAATTTAAGACCCAAACTAAGGATACTTATTTCGTCCGCTGTAAGTTGTTAGTCCGAGAGATTCACTATATTGGAATGCTCTAATTGTTGTATTGTCTGTTCCTCGTCTGCATTTCCCAGGGTTGTTTGAAACGGACACGGGTTTGTTGTCCCCGGCCTAAAAAAGGCTGGTTGGTATTCCCTTGTTTATTTGATTGACCAGGTCGTGAATCAGGGGAAGAATCGGAAGATGAAGTGTCCGAGAAACCAATAAATCGGTTTCTTGAACGCCCTTGAAAGGAAGTGAGAGCTCGCCTAGAGTCTGTTGTTGTATAATAGTCTTCCTTGAGGAATGGATAGACCTGCTCTATTTTAAATGCTTTCGAATCTCTCTCGAACTGTGTAGTTTTAACATTAATTGTATGATCTTTGAAGGTCACAATCTCTTTTTCTACCCTCTCAATTAATGCTTTAGCGTCAGATATTGTTGGATTTTCAGAAATTGCTTTTAAGAGATCCTCTATCTCCTTTTCTTCTTGGCTGCAAAGCCTCTGTGCCGTTTCTATGGTGTGTACCATTAAATCCCTACTGCATTTTGTGTTGATATAACTGAAACCCTTTTTGTATTCTGGATCTTCTGTGAAAATGACAGGGATATTTTTTATCTGTAATCCCCAGGGGATGGTGCCTGCCCGCAAGTGTTGGAGAAGAAAGTAACCATGAAGTTCAGTTCTAATGTGTTTCATGCGCAGCCTTGTCAATTTGTCAACCTCATTCTGTTGTTTGGCTGAGGTACTCAAGGATAAAGACGAAAAAGGGGAAGAAGCAATTAAATTTTGAATGTGACTCTCTGTGAAGGATAGCGTGTCCTTTTCTGCCATATTATGCAGTGGACAAGTCCACTGCTATCGATGTAATCGTAAACAGTAAAATAGACACCTTGGTGTCGAATTACCCACTCGGGTGAAGACCCGCTCTACAGGTTTATGCAAAGAAGGGGTTTGGCCCAAAAGAGTAAAGGAGGGCAGGTAGGGCCTATTAACGAGAAAAAACTGAATGTGTACCCTCTCCTCCAATTTTTTAGAAAAATGTTACTAATGTGAGGAAGTAAACGAAAATGAATGCGTTTATCCTAGCCATCAATTTTGGCTGATTAGTTTTAATTATTCTTCATACTACATTAGATTCCAAAAAAGAACACATAATCTACTAAACAGACAGTCTCATTCTATACAATCTCATAAACAATATGTACAATGATGCAACAAACATTTACCAAAAAATACATTTACAATAATAAAAAGAAAAGAAAACAAGTCTAATGACAATAAATCACAAAAATAACAACAACAAACAGTTGTGATATGTGACTTGAAATCACATTTCCGCATTTAAACGACACATAATGTTCCTGAAGTAAAATGATGAATTCATACAAAGACTCCTAATGTCCAAGGATCAAACTACGCTTATTATAGTAGCCGACGCGTTTCGAGTCCTGTTTTTTTTTATTGCCGGACTCTCATCAGGGCTGGATGAGTCTTTTCAAAAAAGCCAACTGTTTGCGATAAAAAACAAAAAATGAATTGTAATGCGCTTCCCCATAGATCTCAAAATTGATTTTGTGTTTACCTAAACAAAAGCCAACATACCTGGCATTCACCAGCGCAGTTTAAAGGCTTGTGATGTAAATTCATGCAGTGCTCGCCACTCTGCAACAAAATAGCAGAAACTGAGTGGTCTTGTATGTTAGCTACCATAAACCTTGTGTTTTTGTTTCTCAAAATGAAAAAATTTACCTTGAAAGTGCTCTTGTAGGGCGTAATAGTCTAAAGACTTCAAGTTCAATGTGAGAGGTCGTGGCGCTTGAGTTCATAAAATCTAAACGGGTAAAAGTGGTTCAAAACAACCATCAGTCACTTGTACCCTTCATGTTGCACAAACGCCAACCGGCGTTCGCATTAATTGTACTTACGCAAAGGTCGATTTCAGTTCAGGCAGCAAGCCACGACTTTTAAGTGTTCAAATCTGTTCCAATTCAAATTCTGAAAAGGAGAACAGATACAATGCGTTGACGGCAATGGACCCAGCCTGTTTTAAACTAATGCGTGTGCACAAACCTCTCTTAAAAAAACGGAGTCATGCTCACCTTTTATCAAAGCCTCATGGTCGTTTGAAGTGATTCACTCGTACTCGGTGGGAGCGAGAGCTTGCCTCCATTCTCCTGCCTTCTTTACCGAGTTGAGACAACACTTGATCGTAGAGGGGCGAAGCTAGCCCGCTATTCAAAGCAATGAATTGTGGGATTTGTATTTTCGATCAGAAAAATAATTCACCACCCATAAAAAAATCACTATGATTCACGCGTTTGGAAGGCACCAATGGAATCCATATTGATGGCCCACAGTATCATGAAGACATGGAATTCAACACAAAGTTAAACTCTATTAAGCTCACTCATGCAGTTTAGTCCTCGATTTATACTGTCGAATTTCATGACCAGGTACGCTTCTTTACGTAACAAGGCACTTTCGATACAGGGAGAACGATGTTTGGAATCAATTGCGGACAAAAGCAAAATGACATTTCTTGATGTCTCAATCAGTTGTGAAGATGAAAAACTTGTCACATCCCTGTACAAGAAAGAAACTGATAGAAATACTGTTTTGCACTATAAAAGCTCGCACCCACAGTGCTTAAAGCAAAACCTGCCGTATGGACAACTATTACGGATCAGAAGAAACTGTACGAAGTTGGTGGACTTTGACATTCATACAGACTCTTTCTGTAAGGAAATGGAAGGGAGGGGGTACCCAAGAAAATTACTAAAACATTCCAAGAAAAGAGCTAGGTTCACCCCTAGGGAGACTCTATTAGAGAAAACGATTAAATCTGATTTGAATAAGCTTGTCTGTGTAACAACCTATGGGCCTCACACAAACAAGTTTAGACAAATTGTTTTAAGAAACTGGCATCTATTGGAGAACCTTGACTGTCCTATGTCAAAACCCATTTTTACAATGAAGAAGAGTTTGAGTGTTGGCCAGCAGCTAATACGAGCTGACAGCTACATTCCGAAACCTAAAAGCAACTTGGCAACACAATGGAACCTACCTCCTATTACTGGACACCACAGATGTGGTAATTGTGTTGCCTGTCCGTCAACATTGGAGGGAGAGGTTTTTGACCATAATGGAATAACATGGAAGCATACAAATTTTACAAATTGTAAAACAAAAAATGTAGTTTATGCAGTGCTATGCCCTTGTAATAAAATGTATATCTGCAAAACAAGTCAACAAATAAACTTAAGAATAACACAACACAGATCTAGAATAAAGAAGAAGGTTCAATCTGCCCCTATGGTTGAACATTTCTTGTCCTTAAATCACAATGAGAATAAATTTAAATGGACTATTCTGTCCGCAATTGATTCCAAACATCGTTCTCCCTGTATCGAAAGTGCCTTGTTAAGTAATGAAGCGTACCTGATCATGAAATTCGACAGTATAAATCGAGGACTAAACTGCATGAGTGAGCTTAATAGAGTTTAACTTTGTGTTGAATTCCATGTTTTCATGATACTGTGGGCCATCAATATGGATTCCATTGGTGCCTTCCAAACGCGTGAATCATAGTGATTTTTTTATGGGTTGTGAATTATTTTTCTGATCGAAAATACAAATCCCACAATTCATTGCTTTGAATAGCGGGCTAGCTCCGCCCCTCTACGTTCACGTGTTGTCTCAACTCGGTAAAGAAGGCAGGAGAATGGAGGCAAGCTCTCGCTCCCACCGAGTACGAGTGAATCACTTCAAACGACCATGAGGCTTTGATAAAAGGTGAGCGTGACTCCGTTTTTTTAAGAGAGGTTTGCGCACACGCATTAGTTTAAAACAGGCTGGGTCCATTGCCGTCAACGCATTGTATCTGTTCTCCTTTTCAGAATTTGAATTGGAACAGATTTGAACACTTAAAAGTCGTGGCTTGCTGCCTGAACTGAAATCGACCTTTGCGTAAGTACAATTAATGCGAACGCCGGTTGGCGTTTGTGCAACATGAAGGGTACAAGTGACTGATGGTTGTTTTGAACCACTTTTACCCGTTTAGATTTTATGAACTCAAGCGCCACGACCTCTCACATTGAACTTGAAGTCTTTAGACTATTACGCCCTACAAGAGCACTTTCAAGGTAAATTTTTTTCATTTTGAGAAACAAAAACACAAGGTTTATGGTAGCTAACATACAAGACCACTCAGTTTCTGCTATTTTGTTGCAGAGTGGCGAGCACTGCATGAATTTGCATCACAAGCCTTTAACCGCATGCGTGCGGGCGGAATTCCGCCCGTACGCTGAGTTTTTTTAAATCGCACTTTACGTGACGAGCTGGGCTCGTCATGAGCGTGCGAGGAGGCTACCTCATGACGAGCCCAGCTCGTCATGAGCATGGAAGGGGTTAAACTGCGCTGGTGAATGCCAGGTATGTTGGCTTTTGTTTAGGTAAACACGAAATCAATTTTGAGATCTATGGGGAAGCGCATTACAATTCATTTTTTGTTTTTTATCGCAAACAGTTGGCTTTTTTGAAAAGACTCATCTAGCCCTGATGAGAGTCCGGCAATAAAAAAAAACAGGACTCGAAACGCGTCGGCTACTATAATAAGCGTAGTTTGATCCTTGGACATTAGGAGTCTTTGTATGAATTCATCATTTTACATCAGGAACATTATGTGTCGTTTAAATGCGTAAATGTGATTTCAAGTCACATATCACAACTGTTTGTTGTTGTTATTTTTGTGATTTATTGTCATTAGACTTGTTTTCTTTTCTTTTTATTATTGTAAATGTATTTTTTGGTAAATGTTTGTTGCATCATTGTATATATTGTTTATGAGATTGTATAGAATGAGACTGTCTGTTTAGTAGATTATGTGTTCTTTTTTGGAATCTAATGTAGTATGAAGAATAATTAAAACTAATCAGCCAAAATTGATGGCTAGGATAAACGCATTCATTTTCGTTTACTTCCTCACATTAGTAACATTTTTCTAAAAAATTGGAGGAGAGGGTACACATTCAGTTTTTTCTCGTTAATAGGCCCTACCTGCCCTCCTTTACTCTTTTGGGCCAAACCTCTTCTTTGCATAAACTTGTAGAGCGGGTCTTCACCCGAGTGGGTAATTGGACACCAAGGTGTCTATTTTACTGTTTACGATTACATCGATAGCAGTGGACTTGTCCACTGCATAATATGGCAGAAAAGGACACGCTATCCTTCACAGAGAGTCACATTCAAAATTTAATTGCTTCTTCCCCTTTTTCATCTTTATCCTTGAGTACCTCAGCCAAACAACAGAATGAGGTTGACAAATTGACAAGGCTGCGCAAGAAACACATTAGAACTGAACTTCATGGTTACTTTCTTCTCCAACACTTGCGGGCAGGCACCATCCCCTGGGGATTACAGATAAAAAATATCCCTGTCATTTTCACAGAAGATCCAGAATACAAAAAGGGTTTCAGTTATATCAACACAAAATGCAGTAGGGATTTAATGGTACACACCATAGAAACGGCACAGAGGCTTTGCAGCCAAGAAGAAAAGGAGAGAGGATCTCTTAAAAGCAGTTTCTGAAAATCCAACAATATCTGACGCTAAAGCATTAATTGAGAAGGTAGAAAAAGAGATTGTGACCTTCAAAGATCATACAATTAATGTTAAAACTACACAGTTCGAGAGAGATTCGAAAGCATTTAAAATAGAGCAGGTCTATCCATTCCTCAAGGAAGACTATTATACAACAACAGACTCTAGGCGAACTCTCACTTCCTTTCAAGGGCGTTCAAGAAACCGATTTATTGGTTTCTCGGACACTTCATCTTCCGATTCTTCCCCTGATTCACGACCTGGTCAATCAAATAAACAAGGGATTACCAACCAGCCTTTTTTAGGCCGGGGACAACAAACCCGGGTCCGTTTCAAACAACCCTGGGAAATGCGGACGAGGAACAGACAATACAACAATTAGAGCATTCCACTATAGTGAATCTCTCGGACAAACAACTTACAGCGGACGAAATAAGTATCCTTAGTTTGGGTCTTAAATTTGTCCCAAGCAGACGTACAGATTTTACCAAAATGAAATTGGAGGCACTTGAATTCTGCCGCAAGATTAGGCTTAAATCCTACTTTTCGGGGGCAGAAGTGGTTAAAAATCATGAAATAACTGGCCTGAGGGTCAAGTCTAAATTCACCCCCACAATGAACATTCCTAAGCAGATCTATGCTTTTGAGCAGGCTGTTCTTTCGTCCATAACAAAGCTGGAAAAAGCTAAATGGTTTGTAAAAAATAATATCACCAGTGGACAAGCAGCAGCTATTCAGAATCTTAAGGCAGATAATTCAATTGTCATAAAACAAGCTGATAAGGGTGGCGCGGTAGTGATCTGGCCCGCCCCATGTACTTGACTGTAGGGAAATCACACGCTGAGAACCGTGAATGGTATCGACCTGTCAGGGAAGATCCTGTTTATGAGATCCAGGACAAGATTGATAAATTGACTAAAGTGGCTCTGGAACAAGGTTTTCTAGGTCCCAAAGAATTTGAGTTTTTAAACAGAAAACAACCGAGAACACCGGTATTGTATTTTTTTACCAAAAATACATAAGAATAACTTGGAACCACCGGGAAGACCCATAGTTTCGGGTTGTGATTCAGTTTTAGAACCAGCCTCGAAGTATATTGACTTCTTCTTGAAACCGTTTCTCTCAAGTGTAACATCTTATCTTAGAGACACTACTGATTTTATAACAAAAGTGGAGAGTCTCCATTTTAATAAAGACACACAGATTATGGCCACACTGGACGTAACATCTTTATATACCCAAATCCCTCAAGACGAAGCTCTTGAGGTGATTGAAGTATACTTGGAGTCCAGACAAAGACCGCACAGGGTCCCCACATCCTTCATAATTTCATTGGCTGAGATATCACTTTGAAGTAACTACTTCAAGTTTGAAAATGAATTTTTTGTACAGGTCAAGGGCACGGCCATGGGCTGTCCTTATGCGCCAGAAATGGCCGTGTTGTATATGGCTCAATACGAGGAAAGGTTTATATACAACAATAATCCCTTTTCTGGTAACATACTACAATGGTTGAGGTACACAGACGACGTCTGGCTCCTGTGGCAGGGGAGCCAGACCGAGTTGGACCAATTCCATGATTGGGTCAATTCACGACACAATGACATAACATTTTCCATACAATCCAGCAAAAGCAAAATGACATTTCTTGATGTCTCACTCAGTTGTGAAGATGAAAAACTTGTCACATCCCTGTACAAGAAAGAAACTGATAGAAATACTATTTTGCACTATAAAAGCTTGCACCCACAGTGCTTAAAGCAAAACCTGCCGTATGGACAACTATTACGGATCAGAAGAAACTGTACGGAGTTGGTGGACTTTGACATGCATGCAGACTCTTTCTGTAAGGAAATGGAAGGGAGGGGGTACCCAAGAAAATTACTAAAACATTCCAAGAAAAGAGCTAGGTTCACCCCTAGGGAGACTCTATTAGAGAAAAAGATTAAATCTGATTTGGATAAGCTTGTCTGTGTAACAACCTATGGGCCTCACACAAACAAGTTTAGACAAATTGTTTTAAGAAACTGGCATCTATTGGAGAACCTTGACTGTCCTATGTCAAAACCTATTTTCGCAATGAAGAAGAGTTTGAGTGTTGGCCAGCAGCTAATACGAGCTGACAGCTACATTCCGAAACCTAAAAGCAACTTGACAACACAATGGAACCTACCTCCTATTACTGGACACCACAGATGTGGTAATTGTGTTGCCTGTCCGTCAACATTGGAGGGAGAGGTTTTTGAACATAATGGAATAACATGGAAGCATACAAATTTTACAAATTGTAAAACAAAAAATGTAGTTTATGCAGTGCTATGCCCTTGTAATAAAATTTATATCGGCAAAACAAGTCAACAAATAAACATAAGAATAACACAACACAGATCTAGAATAAAGAAGAAGGTTCAATATGCCCCTATGGTTGAACATTTCTTGTCCTTAAATCACAATGAGAATCAATTTAAATGGACTATTCTGTCCGCAATTGATTCCAAACATCGTTCTCCCTGTATCGAAAGTGCCTTGTTACGTAAAGAAGCGTACCTGATCATGAAATTCGACAGTTTAAATCGAGGACTAAACTGCATGAGTGAGCTTAATAGAGTTTAACTTTGTGTTGAATTCCATGTCTTCATGATACTGTGGGCCATCAATATGGATTCCATTGGTGCCTTCCAAACGCGTGAATCATAGTGATTTTTTTATGGGTGGTCAATTATTTTTCTGATCGAAAATACAAATCCCACAATTCATTGCTTTGAATAGCGGGCTAGCTCCGCCCCTCTACGATCACGTGTTGTCTCAACTCGGTAAAGAAGGCAGGAGAATGGAGGCAAGCTCTCGCTCCCACCGAGTACGAGTGAATCACTTCAAACGACCATGAGGCTTTGATAAAAGGTGAGCATGACTCTGTTTTTTTAAGAGAGGTTTGCGCACACGCATTAGTTTAAAACAGGCTGGGTCCATTGCCGTCAACGCATTGTATCTGTTCTCCTTTTCAGAATTTGAATTGGAACAGATTTGAACACTTAAAAGTCGTGGCTTGCTGCCTGAACTGAAATCGACCTTTGCGTAAGTACAATTAATGCGAACGCCGGTTGGCGTTTGTGCAACATGAAGGGTACAAGTGACTGATTGTTGTTTTGAACCACTTTTACCCGTTTAGATTTTATGAACTCAAGCGCCACGACCTCTCACATTGAACTTGAAGTCTTTAGACTATTACGCCCTACAAGAGCACTTTCAAGGTAAATTTTTTTCATTTTGAGAAACAAAAACACAAGGTTTATGGTAGCTAACATACAAGACCACTCAGTTTCTGCTATTTTGTTGCAGAGTGGCGAGCACTGCATGAATTTACATCACAAGCCTTTAAACTGCGCTGGTGAATGCCAGGTATGTTGGCTTTTGTTTAGGTAAACACGAAATCAATTTTGAGATCTATGGGGAAGCGCATTACAATTCATTTTTTGTTTTTAATCGCAAACAGTTGGCTTTTTTGAAAAGACTCATCCAGCCCTGATGAGAGTCCGGCAATAAAAAAAACCAGGACTCGAAACGCGTCGACTACTATAATAAGCGTAGTTTGATCCTTGGACATTAGGAGTCTTTGTATGAATTCATCATTTTACTTCAGGAACATTATGTGTCGTTTAAATGCGGAAATGTGATTTCAAGTCACATATCACAACTGTTATTTTTGTGATTTATTGTCATTAGACTTGTTTTCTTTTCTTTTTATTATTGTAAATGTATTTTTTGGTAAATGTTTGTTGCATCATTGTACATATTGTTTATGAGATTGTATAGAATGAGACTGTCTGTTTAGTAGATTATGTGTTCTTTTTTGGAATCTAATGTAGTATGAAGAATAATTAAAACTAATCAGCCAAAATTGATGGCTAGGATAAACGCATTCATTTTCATTTACTTCCTCACATTAGTAACATTTTTCTAAAAAATTGGAGGAGAGGGTACACATTCAGTTTTTTCTCCCAACTAATTAGATGGCACAACCCCTCATAATCAGTAAATTTGCTGCCCTTTATCTAACCTTCCAGTGTACGTGTGTACACCCTCACACATTCAACCCAAATGTATGAATCATGCCTCTTGAAGTTCCTGAACCTCACTCTGTACTGTTCTGGGGTGAGCCCATACTTGAGGCATAAGGCCTCCTTCATATTGGCGCAGGTCAGGGTACTCGTCTTCTCTAAAGGTGGTAAAACAGCCCTCCCAGAAGCCTTAAAGTGCTTCCATTGGCCCGCCCCCCAGTACTTTTCAGGCACCTCATTCATCCTCAATGCAAGCTCAGATGATTCAAACCATGCATAAATATCCTCTCCCTTATGGAAATTCTGCACTAAATCCTTGGGTATGTACACCTTACCCCCTTGCACTGGCTGTGCGCTGCCACTATTTGAACTGGACTCCTGTTGCTTGGTCTTCATGTCCAGTTCCCTCAAGCTCAACTCATGACCCAAAAGCAATTTCCTTTCTTCCAAGGCATGAGCCCTTTCCTCTGCCTTCTCCTTGAGCCTCATGATCTCCAGCTCATGCTCTCTGATTCTCTGGTTCTCCTCCCGCTCCTCTCGGGAGAGACTTCCTGCGAAATGGACGCTGGCAGCCCTTGAGTCTGCCCTTGGCACAGGCAGATCCTGTGACCCGAACCCATCCCCTTGTGCATCCTCAACCACTTCTCCATTCTCTGGCTCCTCAGCTCCTTTGGCCTCCCACCAGGCGTTTACGCCCTTCTGTAGCTCATCCTTCTTAGAGCTACTCCTCATGGGACATCCCAAATACTTGCAAAATTGTTTGAGTTAATCTACTTTGTAGGGATACAAATCCTCAATGTGAAACTCCAATTCTGCCTTCTCACTTGCTGCTTTGCCATTTTGAGACATGACGCATGGATGACTCAAGGATCAGATAAAAAATAGAACCAAAAATAAAACACAGTATGTGGTTGCATAGTGGTCTGCACTAATCTAGTGATGTACAACAATCACTGTGGGTCACGTACAAACACAAGTTCAAATCACCACTGCTGACCACCAATGTTAGAAATGGGGGTCTCTAGTTGGCAGAGGTAGGTACCTTTGACCAAATAGGGACCCTTGCTTCTAGGGGGATACACACTTTAGATAACCCCTGCTCACCCCCTTGGTAGCTTGGCATGAGCAGACAGGCTTATCCCAAAGGCAATGTGTAAAGTATTTGTACCAAGACTCACAGTAACACAGTGAAAACACCACAAATAGACAACACACCAGTTTAAAAAAATAAAATATCTTTATCTAAACTAAACAAGTCCAAAATGAAAAAAATCCAACATACAGAAACTCAGTAGAATGTCTTTAAATAGGGTTGTTGCAAAAATAAACTTGTAGTTGACAAATGCAACACTTTAGTCTCAAAGTACCTGGGATGCGTAACGCAAAACAAACAAAAGGGGCGCAGAGAAGGCGATGCATCGATTCTTCCTGCGCTTTGGTTCCGATGAGACAAGATGGTGCCTCAAGGCGTTGCAACGATCCGGTGCGATGCGACAAAATGGCGTCTTTACTGCGATGCGACAACGTGGAGGCGATATGTGGACGCCCAACGGCTGTCAGGCGATCTTTGTGGTTTTCTGAGCCGCAACAGGCCCTGCAACCCGCTTCCCTGGTGATGCGATGACACCCTCGGTGAATGTGACACGCTTCTCCGGTGTTGCGGCGGCGATCAGCGGCGGCGTACTTCTTCAGCGACGAGATAGCCCTGTGACACACTTCTCCGGTGATCGGCCTCCACCCTCTGTGACGGCAGCATGCTTCTCCGTTGATGCGATGGCAAACAGCGGCAGCGGGGACACGCTTCCTTGATGATGAGACAACGGCTGCTGCGGCGGTGTCACGCTTCTCTCTTGTTGCGTCGCGCTTCCTGCTCCCAACAGCAAAAAAGCCTCACACACAGTTACAGACCCTCTTGGCAGAATGGAACTCCCAGCAAGGAAGTTCATGAAAGCTGGGGGTGAAGTTATTTTGTCTGGGACTTCAGAAACAGGAGGCCAGCTCAGGCCCTTGGAGACTTTTCTTCAGATGGACACAGCACACAGCAAAGTCCTTCTTCAAGCAGGGGACACAGCACACAGCAAAGCCCCTTGGTCCTCTCCTCAGTAGAAACAGCCACCTGCAGGCCAACCCCAGACACCCAGCAAGGGCAGTACTTCACCTCAGTCTCTACAGCTGATCTTCTTTGACAGGGAATCCTCTTGATAACAAACTTTTAGGGGTTTCAGCTCTCATATTCATACCCCAAAAGTCTTTGTTCTCCCTGTGTGAGGGGTCCTGGACCCAGTCCAAACCAGTTCTGGGGGCACTCTGCCAGTGCACGCCTTCTTCCTTTGTGAGTGTGGGCCAAGGCCATCAGACATTCCGCAGGAGGTGGAGCCAGCATTGTGAAAAGCAGGCACAGCCGTATTCAGGACCAGGTGCTACTCCTCCCACTACTCCAAATCCAGATATGTCAGCCTAGTGCTGACTCACCAAGCCTCCTGGAGCCACCCCAGCCCCTGTCACTCTCATATCAGACAGTCAACAAACAGGCAGAGGCACACAGAAAGGTTGAACAAGAAAATAACCACTTTCTAAAAGTGCTATTTTCAAACACAGTATTTAAAAAACATCTTTACTAAAAGATCTGTTATTAAATTCTGAGTCCCAGGATACCAGACTCCAATTTTCTATCTTGCTCCTATGGGAAGATATGCAGGTAAACATGTTACACAGCATTCCCCATTCTGTCTTAAGGGCAAGATAGCCTTTCAATAGTGAAAAAACAAATTGGCAGTATTTCACTATCAGGACATGTTTCCCACACTAATTCATGTCCTACCTTTCACATACACTGCACCCTGCCCAGGGAGCACCTTGGGCCTACCATAGGGGTGTGCAATGTGTTAGAAAAGGGAAAAGTCAGGCCTGGCAAGTGGGTACACTTGGCTAGGTCAACAGGGCAGTTAACAAACTGTGCACAGGCACTGCAGTGGCAGGCCTGAGACCTCTTTACAGCGCTACTCATGTGGGTGGCACAATCAGCGCTGCAAGCCCACTAGTAGCATTTGAATACCAGCCCTGACTCACTCAGCGCACATTACTAGGGACCTACTGGTAAAACAAATAAGCCAATCATGGATAACCAATCACAATAACAATTTACACAGGGAGCACTTGCACGTTGGCACTGATCAGCAGTGGCAAAGTGCCCAAAGCATCTAAACCAGCAAAAACTAAATCCAGCACAGTTTCAAAAATACAGGAGGTAGAGGCAAAAAGTTAGGGGAAACCATGCCAAGGATGCCAGGTCTAACAACTGGGAATATCTCCCTTGATGAAATTATTAATAGTGAGACATTGGTATCTCACCGGTCATCATTCCCAAAGCATTCCATGCTTCTGTGATGGGAATCAGGACTTACAACGGGTAGTGGTGTGTGTGCACTGATTGTGGCAAGTTTTTCCGTTGTTTGAGACCATTTTATCAGTGCTAATTTTGTCCTGCTTTCCTTAGTAAAATTCACGCAGGGAAACAGCTTAGTGGTACGTTGTACCTGCATGGTATATAATTTCGTTTTTTACTATAAACACTTCTTAGTTGTCAAGTCCAGAATACTGTAAAACCTCTAAAGCTTGTTGGTAAAACTGGCTCAGATGTGTTTCCTTCGGCAAGATACTAACACTGCTAGATCTGGTATTCCTATCCCCCAAGGTAAAATTTCAGTAGCATTCCGAGGTTCAGTGCTTGGAGTGGGGAATTACAGCAGGAATGGATGTTTGTTCTCTAATTTTCTCATTCTGGGCCCTTTTCCTAGCAGGACACACAATGGTGACCGCACTGATGTGCACTCACATATTTGTCTATGACTCAAATTGAATCTTGTCCTTTTTGGTTTGCGCCCCTTTAACACTCCTACTGCCTTGAAGTCCATATAATCCATAAAGTAACACACTCTAGAATTACATTGTGTCTCAGGGCGTACATATATGCAGTGGTCTAAATCCATACCTATACATTTCAAATGAGTACACAGCTTTCAATGAAAATAATAGCTTTCAAACTTCTGCAAACAGAAAAGGTGATTTTTATTATTTTAATGACACAGTATTTCGGGTAGCCCTTCTTCAGGGTCCATACTTTTACACAAACCCAGACTGAGACAGGGTAGGAAAGGTCACCTTCCCCACTCTGGATGCTCGCCTCATCACGTCCCAGATGTGCACTGTTGCCCCTTCATTTCGATATGATGAATTTGTATAAAATGAAATTGCCTGAAAAATATATACAATGTATCCTAGTATACTAGGTAGTATGGAAGCCTTTTTGCTTCAGTGAGGCTCCCCACAGAGCTCCAACCAGGCACCAACGCTGGTACATGGTAAATCAATCATTAATGAGGAAGTAAGCCCAGATGGTCAGGCATTCCTACTAAAGTGGTTTTTATGTCTGTACCAAAAAGGGCTAGAAAGAATCTACAAGGGAAAAGGGACCAGGGGAACTACTGAGATTACCTCCCATGCAAGGGTTAGACTTGAATGAACAAAGACTCCCATTGTATTGGGGTCCCTGTGCCTACATAATGATTGTCCACTTCAGGTTCTGTGATCGGGGTCACACAAGTCAGGAGAAGCAATCAGATTTGCTCCAAAATTTGTCACAAGTGTTGAAATACTTGTTGAAGATAGTGGCCTTGGCGCTACTGTTACTACCACAAGTCCAACCTTGGCTAATGCTGAAAAGAAATCATCACAGGTAAAAACTCAGGTTCCATCATTAACAGGGGTGACAGCAATTCATAACATAACTGAACCGATGACTAAGAACCAAGTTCAGTTAGAGGAGGGACTTGGGCCCCTCGTTCAGGGTCACCCTACCATGAAGCAATGACTAACATCATTGCTTCATAGTCTGCTGAAATAAATAGTAGCCTCGAAAATTGGTGGCCAGATTCTTCTTTTTTCTAAAACTATTTCACGTCCCACCCGGCCCCCTTAACGGACGTAACCCCCCTTTAGATACCCATTTCCTACATGGCATGGACTTCACAGTCCATGCCGTGCAGAAACGTGCTTTGGCGCTCCCATTGTTGTGCCTTTCTAAAAAGCAGCATTGTGGGACTGCCAAAGCAAAGCCTGCCAGCCCACAAATTAACTCGTAATCTGGCAGGCGTTGGCGGATGAGTTTAGCTGTTTGGGAGTGGGGCGGTAGAGTGGCAGCCTGCACCCACACTGCCAAACTCGTAATCAGGCCACTAGTTCTTTTCCACAGGGACCAATTGATGGAGAAGAAGAAATAACAGTAAAAACACATACATGTTGTTTTGTAAAGATTTTTGACTTGATCTCTGGGACCCTGATAGGGGAGAAGAGTAACAAAGCTAAGGAGTATTCTAATGAACAATGTACTCCCAAGGTTGAAGAAACATTAACCAATATCATCAAGAGCCTCACTGTTTACCAATCCATTCTCCTAAAAAAGTGCCCATTAACAGGGCCACAGATGTAATATGTTAATATGATTGTCAGCACACAGGAAGAATTTGAGGGGGCATGTTGAAAGGAGTTTGGCTGACGCGCTTCTGCTTTGAGGGGATCGATGTGAGTCGCAGCGGTGATGGCGTCCAAGGGCCGAGTAAGGGTGTGATGGCTCCAGGAGTTCCACATAGGAGCGTGCCACTGCGATGCAGTCGTTCCCTCAGAGTTCGGCTACCTCTTGGAGGATCCTGTTGGTGTGTGTCGCCTTTGTGAGGAGGAGCGGCGGGCAGCCATCGTGAGGCAACGCTGTGGTTCAGCTACAGCTCTGCTGCTTCAGCGTCTGCGCGCTGCTGTCACATGGTCTGTGACTGCCGGCCACCCCCCGCCTTAACATGCAGACTACAGTTACACATTTCACAGCCAACAACAGAATTCTTTGGAAGGCAGGGGGTCTCGAGCCCAAGACCCCCCGGCCGTATTTATTAAAATATGAAGCAAAATGAAAATGTTAATAAAATTAACATTTACATAATTATTACATGCAAACTTCAGAACATTAGATTTACATCCATTTTGAAATGATATGATGGGCTAACCTTAACAAGTATCTAATACAGCGTGGTTCCTAACCGAATCTAACATCCTGATATTAAATTTGCATTATAATAATTTCTGGTCCTACGGCAAGGTCGCTAACCGGTGTCAGATCCTTTTACCAGCTACGCTCTCACGTCCGAGATGCGCATGCGCAACCAGGGCCCGTTTACCCGCGTGCGCTCCCTGAACTCCATTTAACCATAACAGGAGGGCCCTTACACTCGCGCACCTTGATGATGTCATAGTGTATGTGAGGGGTGGCTACCAGCCTGAGGAGAGCGTGGACTCCCCTCCCCGCACCCTTCTAAGCGATGGATATCCTGCCCCTGAAGTTCTGGGAGAGACCAGTGGCCCCTCCCCCTGGGCAGCCCCTTTCGTGAATGGGACCGCCCCCCCCTAAGGACCTTAAATTGCTGCTCACCGATTATGACCTTACCGCCACAGGCCAGCATAGTTGACCGACTATCTGGCCCCCTCAACCGCCTACACTGAAAGGTCATATCTTCCTAATCAAAACCCTCTACCCCTGCTAGTTTGTTCCCTATCCATAGGGCATTCCCTGCTCTGTCAAATGGACCCCTAACCTGCAAGTAGAGACAACCCTTCCAACAATTGCCAACCCTTTTTTTCAGCCGACTGCTAATCTAAATTGTCCCTCTCAGATGCACCCCTGTGGGATATACTGCAATTGAGGTGTTTGCAATACTTGCTCCATCCAAGTGTTGATCCTCTTTACCGAGCGATTCTTTACCTGGCAACCCAAATGAGTGACCATCATATACTACAATTATGGTACATGGGTAGCACCTTTACCCGCCGGCACCGCTTTCACCGTTGAAATGGCCGCTCATCACACTTGATGCTTTTCTTTGACACTCCCGATCCAGGTGTAACAATCCTCTTGTCCGTCCACCTCCTGCAGTTGTGGAGTGGTGCCCTTCCCAGGTATCAACCATGGGTCCGGTCAGATATAAAATAAAAACAAACACAGACGATTAGTGCTTCTGGCCTCCGGACGAAAGATACAGTACACATGCATGTATTATGTTGTTGTCACACGCTAAGCCTTAGCTAAGGTCTGCCCCCGGATGCATTCCCATCCAACCTGCAACCGCCAGTGTGTCGCATAGCATCCCCCTTGTGCCACCTGCGGAACATTTACATTAGGGCTACCATAAGGGTGTCTGGTAGTATGACCTTCATGAAAGCCTAGACCTGTAGTCCACAGTGAATGCCATAGCCCATCCATGATTACTTCAGGACAATACACAGTGAAATTCCGTGCAATGTGCTGTATGGCTAGGTAAAAGGTTTTTGGCTTCCTAACGAAAGCTGCCCCACCTGTGTCTGCAATTATCATCCTCCTCAGGTGCTACGCCTCAGCTGAGATTAACCCCAGATGCATTTCCCTCATAACTCGCCGCTGCGACTGGTCGGCATAGCATCAGTTTGTGACATGTAGCGCATTCAACTCAATGCTACTGTGGGGTGCCGCTTAGTATAACCTTGCCTAAGAATAAGCCTGCAGGCCACGGTGAGTGCCATCGCCCCTCTATGGTTACTTACTGTCAATACCAAAGCACACTACCCGCACATGGAGCATAGGGCTTTAAACACCGTCCCACCACTGCCTATGTGGTGCCGCGACTGGGCACCGGGACAACTTTGAAGGTATGACAACAGGGGCCAGGGTGTGTCGTAATATCAGCACCCCAAGAAAGAGGTCATTAGCGTGGAGAAGTTCCCATGCTTGTTGTAACTATGAGTTCGGTTGATGCCATTGATAAGAGTTCTAAAATGAGATGAACTTGTGAGATAAAAGCTTTTCTTTCGCGTGGGTCCCCATGTGTCACTACCTTGGGTGATTCCTGGTGGCCCCAGCAGTTCTACAAGCTGTAGGCCTTGTCTGTATGCCAGTCGTGGTTCTTATACCACTTTCTTGCTATATGGTTTGGTACGCCCCCAGGGCTCAACGTATATTGTGCTAATTTACTTGTGTGTTAAATAGGTTTACTGACTGTAATTTTCTGCCTCTAGCCTCATACAGGGACTAGAGGGGTGTGTTTAGAACAAACACATATATTTGTTATACACCTGTTGTGGTTCTCTTTTCATTTACTCATTCATAAGATTATAGACTGGTGAAGGATGGGGATATTTGCAGCTGTTAACAATGCTTAGCATTAGGACTGTTCTTGACTGAAACACCCAAATATATAATTTTTTCACAGTGCCATTTTCTGACACATTACCTAGACCATACGTGTAGAGTGCATCAGGACGGCTGTTGACAGTTAGAAATGCTACTATAATATGGATGATCTGTCATGCACAATGATGTAGTTATCCATAGTGTGTCAAGTGCAGTGGCGCCAGCCCCAAGGTTGTGAAAGACGCACAGCACGCCCAATTGAGTCACTACTAACTATGGGTAAGAGAGGCTCGTTCTTATTGCTTGCATCAAGACCTATGGCTCACTTGCTTACACAAGACCCTTCAAAATGACCAAATAGAGCCAAGATATCACTCTAACCTACACAAAACAGTCATGTGCAAAGACAGACACCACGGCGTTACCCTTTACAATACCACTAGTAAGGTTAATGTTCCCTGGTCAGTGCGTCCCAGTTTTACCAGGCCAAACCCAATTAAGAGCGCCTAGCGTAGCATCAGTTCCACTACATGAAGAACATTGAAATCTGATTGTTAGAGAGACTTTGAGAGCTCTACACATAGTATAGTATGAGTTCCATTACATGATGAACATTACAATCAAACTTCCCACTAACAGTGCCTAGCATCGCATCATTTGCATTACATGAGGGACATTTGACATCAGATTTGTAGAGAGACCTCGAGAGCGCTAAGCCTAGTACCTTTTTCATAACATGAGGAACATTGAAATCGTACTTTCGAATGAGAGCGCTTACGATTAGTGTAAGAGGGCTGGCTGACGCAAGCTAAGGGACTCTGAGTGTTTTAAATATAGCATAGTTGAAATAAGACATGATGTTGAGAGCACTTAGCATATCCCAATCGCATTACCTGAGGACACGTTTGTATTTGTTTAGGCACAGGGATATTAAGTGATCTCCCGCCTTACTCCTGCGTATCATGCGATGTAGTCATGCTAAGGGGTAACACCCATGCGGTACACCTACCTGGTAATACCCACTAACGGCCATGTGGTAACATCACTGCAGCCACCTCCATGCGGGTTAACAGTCACCGCAGAAATACTTTTTTTTTTTTTTTTAACTTTATTTTTGGAATTTTCTTGCATTCGTACATCATGAATTAGTGCAATGTTAGGTACACATACAATCAATTCGTCTTCTAGCATGTATACCACCCAGTCCCCCGTGCAACAGTTCTCCATATAGTGTCACTGTAACATCGTAGGTAGTCCCACCCAGTTGGTATAAGGGTTCACATTTTCTTGCAAGGCCGACACAATACCAACACATCCCTACATAAAACTATCTCCTCAAAACAATACCCAAAAGGTGTCATTCCCGCCCCACAATGCCAGATATAATGATATCTTTAAAGTAAATATCCAATGCATGTACATAGTATAAATCGGTAACAGATCCTGAAACAATAAGGGACACGGTATGCATTCAGTAGTTCATGTCTACAGTCTATGCGCCAGTCAGTTGGCAGCTACCATATTGCCTATAACAGAAGAAAAAAAAAAAAAAAAAAAAACTCCACGGGGATTCTAGGAGGTCACTCCTCCTCAGTATCGTTATTCCCTTCCAATAAATAACATTGCAATGGGGACCATATATCCGTGGGTCTGGAAGCGATAGGTAATAATTCAGAATACGTATGGAACTGTTCTTGACAATAGGTAAGGTCCCGCAGCCAGTCCTTAAATTTAGGGGCCCTGCCCCTACCCCATCTACATGCAACTCTTCTTTTAGCTACTAAGAGGGCTAATGCAACAAATTTGCGGTGTACCGCCTGTACGGGCTCCACATAACCCAGCACCGCCAGAACAGGGGATGGATCTAGCAATGTATGTACCATTTTGGACAGTGCCGTAAAGACCTGTTGCCAGTACAGCTGTACTACTTTACAATCCCATGCCAGATGTAAAAAATCAGCCCCGGGGGTGCCACATCTGTCACAGTTGTCAGTGGCGCGAAGCTGAAACCGACACATACGAGCCGGAGTATAATACAGTCGGTGTACAAATTTATAATGTAGAATTCTATATCTGCTGCTAGAAGAGATACGTTCCGTTTGTTGAAGGCAGAATTCCCATTGCTTATCAGTGAGCGGTGCTTCCAATTCCTGATCCCACCGTAGTCTAGCTGGCAGTGGCGCGTATTCTACCTGCGTGTGTACCGATCTGTAAAGTGTCGATACCAACTTGCTAGGAGTGTCATTGAGAAGAATACGCTGCAAGGGTGCTAGGGCCTGCGGCTCTCAAGGAAAATCGGGCGTAATCGCCTTTAATCCCTGGCGCAGTCGGACGTAGAGAAAAATGTCAAGCGGAGACAGTTGTATCCCCTCATACAAATGAGCCATAGATCGAAATTCCCCATTGTGGTACAGGTCCCCCCAATTCGTGACATGTATACTACGGATCAGTCTACGGAATAGTGCTTCTTGTAGGAGTGGCAATTGTGGATGGTAAACGAGCGGCAAAAGCGGTGCATAAAGCATATCAGTCCCCAACCTGGCAGCGAGGCGGTTCCAGGCGGTAATGGTACTCATCACTGATGTAGGCGTCTTATCTCTGCCAGGCACCAAGGAATACAGCGCCCCCTCTATCGGGATCGGATGTGCCAGCCAGTGCTCCGCAGCCAGCTGGGGCATGTATCTAGGTTGGCGTATCCAAAAAAAGGCATAGTGAGCCTGAGCAGCCTGGTAGTATAATTCAAAGTTTGGAATGCCAAACCCACCCTGAGTGTATGGTCTAGTCATAACGTCCCATTGAAGCCAAGGCGACTTCCCGCCCCATACTAGTCTGATGAGCTCAGTACGTAGGTGCTGAAAAAAGTATCTACCCGGGTGGAAAGGGATATTCAAGAACAGGTACAAAAGTTGGGGAAGGATCACCATCTTAATCAAGGATGTCCTACCTGCCATGGAAAGTGGCAGAGTAATCCACCTTGTGATGTTGTCACTGATGCGCGTCATTGAAGTGCCATAATTGGCTCTGAGCAATGCCTCGCGATCTTTTTCTATATGGATACCTAGGTATGTAAAATCACCGTCACACCAAGCAAGGGGGTAGTCAAGCCCAAATCGGCTCGTGGATGCCGTGGAGCGGAAATATGCACGACTTACCCCAATTGATCTGTACTCCGGAGAGTCTTCCAAATCTAATAAACTCTCTGAGAATGGGGTTTAAGTTTACGCCAGGGTCACGGACATACAACGTGATATCATCTGCGTACATGGATATAAGTATTTGTCTCTGAAAGCATCTGAGTGCACTATCTTTGTGGTGCTGTCTCAACTTCGCTGCAAGGGACTCCGTAGCTATCGCAAATAGGAGCGGAGACAGAGAGCATCCCTGTCTTGTGCCTCTAGAGATAGGGAATTCAGAGGAGAGTTTGCCATTAATCAGGACTCTAGCCACAGGATTCTCATACAGCAATCTAATCCAGGAAATAAATATGAGTGGAAAGCCCATTCGCTCAAGCACCTGAAACACATAATCCCATTCCAGGGAATCAAAGGCTTTTGTGGCATCAAGAAAGATGGCCGCCATAGGAAGGTCGTCGTGTACTGAATTAAGGATCGAGAAGAAAGTACGCAGATTATGTGAAGTCGCTCTACCAGGCACAAAGCCCGATTGATCGGGGAGGATCAAAGTAGGAAGGAGGAGGCTGATACGTGTAGCAATAACCTTAGCAAGTATCTTTACGTCGCAATTTAATAAAGAAAGGGGTCTGTAGGAATCACATTTATGTGCAGGCTTCCCAGGCTTAAGAAGTGAAGTAATAAGCGCTGCACGCATGAAGGACGGCAGGTGGCCTACCTCGAGCGCATCCTCGTAGACCTCACGTAGTACAGGAGCCATAAACTCAATATAGGTTTTGTAAAATTCTATTGGGATCCCATCAATACCCGTAGCCTTCCCCGACCTCATATGCATGATCGCATCCCGTATTTCATCCAACTCAAATGGGGCACTTAAAAAGGCTCTTTGTGCATCGCTCAGCCACCCAAGGGACACATCAGCAAGATATTCTTGCAAGTTTAGGTCTCCGGCTCTAGTAGATGTGTAAAGCATACTGTAGTACATCACAAATGCATTTAGTATCTGTGCAGTGCTCCTGAAGGCTTCTCCCTCCGGATTGTCGAGCTCTATTATAATATTAGGCGCACGTGTCAGTTTAACCGTTGCAGCTAAGGCTTTCCCTGGTCTCTCACCTTCGCCATATCTACGAGCCACCCAATATTTGCCTCTAAATTGTGATTCTCTAGTGGCTTCCTCAGCGTACTCCGAGATTTTCTCACGGATCACAGAAAGGGTAGCATCATCAGGACACAATGCCAAGGATGCCTCCACACCCTTAAGTTCCCTCACTAGTGTTCTCAACCGGGTCATGATGCTCTTCAGGACTCCGGACCCCTTAGCAATACAGACCCCCCTCAATGTCACTTTGAATGCATCCCAAATCGTTTCTACATCATTAACAGAGTCTTTATTTTGCTTAAAAAATTCTAGACATTCCTCACGGAGTTCTTCCTGAAATGCAGCGTCCAGCAGCATCGTAGGTTGCATCCGCCAGGCCGTGGCCGGGGGACCCAAATCCACTGATCTCAGAGTGGTCTGCACTGGGGAATGATCAGAGAATGTTCTAGGGAGGTGTAGCGATCTAACCAATGCAGTATACAGTTGTGATGACATAAAAATATAATCTAGTCTAGCCCAAGAGCGCGCTTGTGCTGTAAAGTGAGTACCTTCCCGCGTTCCCACGTGCAGATGTCTCCAGGTGTCCAGCAATTGATGGTTTTCGACTGCAGCACGCAATGCTTCCCTTGCCTTAGTGTAATGGTGAGGGGCCGGGTGTGATCTATCAATTAGTGGGTCAATTGTGGTGTTGAAGTCCCCCCCCAGAGCAAATGTTGAGGGCCTGTCCCCACGATCGCCGCCCACAACTCCGTAAAGAATTGCGGGTCGTCGATGTTTGGACCGTAACAGCAAACCAATGTGACCGCAATGTGTCCTAGCCTGCCCCACATCAGACAGTACCTCCCTTGGGCATCTACCATGGAACCTGCCATATAGAAGGGCGTACCTTTTTAAACTAATATAGCAGTGCCCCGAGCATACGTAGAAAAAGATGAGAAAACTGCGTGACTGGCCCAGCGCCCAGCAAATGAATGAGTGGTTTGTGCCCTAAAATGAGTTTCTTGAAGAAAAGCTATGTGAACCGAGTGACGGTCTAGATATTGCAGAATTTGCCGACGTTTCCGTGGGTCTCCCAGACCCCTCACATTCCACGTCATTATATTTAGGTCAGTATCCCCCATGTATAGTGTATTTGTTAGATAGGAGATAGCTAATCAAGCAACTGCGTGAGGCCTCAGAGTTGCGAACTGCAGCTATCAAGTCTTGTAATCTACCATTGTGCCAGTGATCGATCAAACCGGGTCCTAAAGCAATACACATGCCAATGCAATTTTTGAGAATATTGCTTGAGTGTACAACATGCACTGCGAGAGTGTCCCCTCGCCGGGTGTCCTCACATAATCCTGACAAATCCAACCAGAACATCACTGTGTTATATATCACTTCCAGTCTGAACCTGTAACTTAGAAACTCCCCATCCCTCCCCCCCTGCAACTGCCATGTCTCCTCTTCCCTTAGTCCTCCCCCCACCCACTGAAGCAACCCCAACGTGCCAGAATCCCCATCCCACCCACCACCCCGTGCATGAGATAAACAACCCAACATATTCAATACGATCAACAAGTACCGTGGGGAATTCCCTATAGGGGTCATCTGAGGTGCACATGTCTCCACCCCCATACCTCTCCCTCTGTCCCATGTAGCCCCCTAGGGCCACATTTTAGAGGAGGGGGGTGGTGCCTGGTATACATTACCACCTACAGTCCAATACCCGTCCATGGTATTCTCGAACAGCAGCGCCATCCCCAGTCAGAGGAGCGCCATAGCAGGTCTCACAATGAGTGCACTGGAGCAATATCCACAGACCCTTATTCACAACGCCAAGTCAATTGTCCTCATTTTCAGATCGGTCCCCTTCATGTTCTTCGTCTGCACCATTTCGCCGCCCTTGTCTAGCTCGACGTAGAGTCTTCATGAAGTCCTCCACGTGCTGCGGATTCGTGAAAAAATGTTGTTTGGCTTGATGGGTCACTCTGAGCTTAGCTGGATATAGGAGGGCATAGTCGATCCGGAGTGCACGGAGCTTTTTCTTGACTTCCAAGAATTTACGCCTTTGCTCCTGCACGACCGGCGTAAAGTCCGGATAAATGGAGAAACTGACGCCATCGCATGTCAAGTTCTGGTTCGTCCTCGCCGCACGTAGTGCAGTGTCGCGGTCTCGGTAGTTAAGGAGGCGGGCGATGATAGGTCTAGGCGGGGCCCCCGGCTTTGGGCACGGTCCAAGTGATCGATGGGCCCTCTCAACAATGAATTGCCCAGAGAACGCATCTGATCCCACTGCTGTCAAGAGGATCTTTTCCACATATTCCTCCATCCGACCAGTGTTGGTGGACTCTGGAACGCCTATGACGCGGATATTATTGCGCCGGCTGCGTGCCTCCAACTCCTCGTTCTTTGCAGCAATCACTCTGAGGACATTGTCCATCCGGGAAAGGCGTGCATCATGCGCGGCCGTAGTGTCATCATTTTCAGAAATACGCCTTTCAACTTCTGCGATTCTCTCCTCATGCACATCCATTTTCTGTGCAATGGCGTCCATTCTGGATGATAGGCGATCAACTTTATCCACTATGGTGGCGAATCCCTGACGCATTTCTTGCATCATCATTTGGATGTCCGGCGTGGCAGAGGTGGAGGGGCCTGTTGTAGTAGACGGACTGTGGACGTTTCCGGTATCCGACGTGCCCCTGGTCCCTTTCTTAGCAGCCGCAGGCTCAAATGACAACTTGGGTTGACGATTGTCCTGTTTCCCCATGGTCAGTCTCTTGGAAGGGCTCGCAGCAGCAGGTGAGAGACGCTTGCCTCGTTCCTCTTTTGATTGGGAGGGGCCTTTATTCATGAGCGCAGGTATAGCAACAAGATATATTGCCAATATCTCACAGGAAATCAAGGGTGTTAATATCAATGGTGCAGAACAACCAGCGGGCAGATCACACCACTGTCCTGTAGTCAACACCTTGCGCTGTATGTTATCGTTTATTTACAGCTATGGCTCCGAGTTGTAAGTCCCAGTCAACAAAGTTGCGATATGTAATTGTCACTTCGCCCAAGGCCAGCGAAGCTGTTCACCGCAGTGCTATGCAAGTCCTCGAGTGTAGACCAGCTATACCACCAGTATCTCACAGAGGTATTGTGGGGATCAATCAGACTGTAGTCTCTCCTAATACGAACGATAGCAAAGTAACAAAGTAGGATAATGAAGTTCGCAGAAGAAGGCAACAATCACCAATGCTACCTCCACTGTGCTCCCTCGGTGTCGTGCAATAAGGCTCAGGTCCTATAGCATAGGAAATCAGCAAGGGTGGCACCTTCAGCAACACCGCGCGTCTCAGCTCTCCGAACTGTTCCAAAGCCACACACACTCAGCACTGCATTCCGCAGGCGGCTGCAGGAAGTACCCCGTCCAGTAAGATAGTCAGCAGTGGGTCCTATGCAGCCTGCAGTGTCCGTGCAGCACGATCCAGTAGCCCATATATTTAGCCTAGTCTCTCACGCGTTGTATCCGATCTCGGCCGATGCAGAGGTACCAACATACAGCTGCACACATTCCAGGTGGATAGGTAATATATGGCAATGAATTACCTCCGGTAGGGCTCCTCAGGCCAAACCACTACACAGTCCCATGGTTAGCACTATGTTGGGCTCACTGAGTGCAGTCGAATTAGCCTGTGGCAATGCCTGCTCCACGTGACAGAGTCGCAATTTACACACATCCAAAGCACCTCCCAGCCACTGATTGATGCAGTCCGGGCAATTCAGTGTATGAAGTGTCGATGCGTGTGCATACTGTACAGCAAGGGTGGCGGCGGCGTTTTTCCCTGCACAGCCCGGGGGGGCTCACAATACTACACGGAGTCTCCAATGAGACCTCGGTAACCTTTATCTGTGGGGCAGTTGCACCCCCGCCTCACCGCACCAAGTACTTCCAGGCTTTAGGATGATTATATTATATGGGGCCAGCAGGGCAAGGGACCCGAGGCCACCCACAGCCCACAGTGCCAGCTGTATCAGGAGATGACGGTTGAAGTGGCACTCAGTGGCTGGGCCCCCGGCGGCACGTACCTCTGCCCAGTCGTCTGATCAGCACGGGCACCTCTGGTCCCAAACGATCGGGAACAGCTTCAGGAGTCGAGGGCAGTGCTACCTCATCTTGCCATGTCCAATGCTGTCCCCAGTCCAGCTCAATCGTCTTGTGGGGTGATTATGCCCGGCAGAGACTGCCCGCTGGGCCTACACACCTCGTGTGAAGCCGTGGCGTCGCGTAGTGCACTCCCCCAGCCAGGCGCACTGCAGGCTCCGGCGCTTGTACCGGGCTGATCTTCTTCCTGCACGAAGTCCGGGCTGCGTGGTCACAGGGTTTCGAAAATTTCACCGGAGGTGCTCCAATACGCCCTTAACACTCGTCTGTAATTTCAGACGGGTAGGTGCAGGTTAAGTAGGATAAATGACGGATTTACCGACCAGGCTGCTGGAGCCTCACACTAGAGCGGCCATTCAGCTTGTGCGCCCTCTAGCGCCCCCTCGTCACCGCAGAAATACTTATTAACACCTAAGTGGTAACCCTTACACGGTAATAAAACACCTGTTGCCACCTACGTGGTAACACACGGTAACAGTGACGCCTTAACGTTCACGCGAATGCACATTGTGTATCTACACGGAAAATGCAATTTAAGATTTTTGATGCACAGAGGGCCACAACCTTTCACGGTACAAGGGAACTGTTTTTACGCTTTTCCTCTCAACATATCAGCTACACTGTTAGAAACTGCATACTGTTGCATATTAATTTGTCGTTCAAAACCTTGAGAGCTCTGCTAATGCAATTCGATGAAAACACCAGCCCAAGCTATGTGGAGAACATTCCCAGAAGAAACACTGGGCGTTGTAGCAGGTTTTACGACATTACCCTCCCGATAATGCCCTCCAAAGAATAGAGCTATTCTTAAAAACCACCTTCCTTAGGAGGGACGCGCCGTTCCGCTGCCATGCGCGTATGTTAAAAACTGTGGGCCGATGGCATAAGACACTGCTGATGCACGCAGGTTGTCGGTTATCTCATTCTTAACCCGAAATTTCTTAGAAAAGAAATATGTACTTGCACCAATAAAGAATCAAAGACGATCCTTTTGTGTATTTTTTGTGCGTCCAATAGTACCCAATATCTATTGTTAGTGGGATGGTGATAACCATCTCCCCTGACCTGTCTGCCCATTCATGAATACTGGCAGGAATTTCTTGTTCCCGTGTAAGCTCCATCTTAATTATCTGTTTTTCAGCCAGCTGTCTACCCTAATGCGATCCTAACCCGGGCCACATTGCGCATGAAATCGCAGTGTATTTCTTTATTTATTTATGCCTTTACATATAGCGCGGATTTTACCTGAAGGCTTTAGAGCGCTTCACGATAGGAACAAAATTGATACATGATGAGAACATTACACGAGAACAGATTACAAAAGCAGACGTTAAGTTACGTGAGGTAAAAGCGACAAATGCAGGCAAACAAAATACATAGGTAGCCAAAAGTGCACAGGCGGAAAAGTGACCAGCGTGCAGACCACAAGAGAAAAACAAAGTACACTCTGACGTATAATACTGCAAACTGTGCTAAACACTCAGGCACAAGAACAAACGCCACGCAGGCCATGGTGGCATAAATTCTCTCCTCTGAAAAATTTCGTGCCCTATTATGGTCGCCCTTTCAATGCAATACGAAACGTGAGAAAAAGAAGGAATTAAATAGGAGAAAAACAGGAGACAGTCATTCACAACTGATCAAATACTGAGCTCCTGTCCTGAAAAGTAGAAATGTGTTCAATGCCCACTAGATGAAAGGATAGCTCAGTGGTTTAATGCACATGTTTTGGAGACCTAAGCTTTGCCGGTTCGACATCCTTTTAGAGTAATAGATGTTGTGCAGTGGTTACATTGTAGACCTCAATACCAAGAGACCTTCAATCTTGGCTGTTCCACGTGACTAAACTGTGTGATGCTTGGGCAATCACTTTATCTACCCATGTCTCCCCTATACAATATCGAGTGCCGAAAGAGTAACTCCACAGTCCGTGCATGAAATAAATATGAATGCAGTCACAGCCTCTAGTGTAGTTTTTGCAGCCACATATTATAGAAATAAAAAAGATAGTGGAAGTCACCTTCAGCGGTCTTAAAGAGGCACTGGGCGTTAAGGATCCTTCCTCTCCGTGATTCTAAAACTCTTTAATAACCTGCAATATTCTTACAACGACCAGTACTTTGTTCAGTGTTTAATATTAATATTTGTTTCCTGAGTTTAATATAGCGCGAACACGATCCAAAGCTATCTGGTATCAGAGGCTTTACTTGAGCACCAGTTGCTTACACAAGGAGCACACACCCAAGCTCTTTAATTCGAGCTGCATCGCATCGGCGCCAAGTAACTTGCACTGGAGGGTGTCGTACTTAGACGGGGTTAAGCCCCGACTACCATTACAGTCACACCACTCCCAATTCTGGTGACTCGAGCGGCGCACCACCCGCCTACCTATGCGACTGCCGAGTGCTCCTACGCACGTTCCTCAGCCCCGCTCAGCAGCTTCTCTATCCTCATTGTCCTCCCAACAGCCGAGGACCCGCGCCGATGACCCTCATAGCCTCCGAGCACCACCGGGAATTGAAACCGCCTCTCCTGCCTCCGTGCATCTCCGGGCGCCATCGCGATCTTCTTGACCCCGTCTTGGGTCGATGTCTGCACCACCTGTAGCAGGAAAATAAAAAGAGAAAATTAAAAGGCCCCCACGGCGGGGCGAGGAGCGAGCCTGGGAAGCGCGGGCACAAAGAGGCCGCTTCCCGCGCTCCCCAGGCTCTTAACCCCTCTTAAGCCGCGGTACCGCCCCCTTGACCCGGAAGCGCAAAACTGCTTCCGGGGCAAGGGCGGGACGCGCAAAACCAACCAGGATCGGCCAAAGGGGGGGGCCGGGCCCAGCCATGTGTGCGTGGGGGCCGATTGGCCCCCCCTTTTCTTGAGCCAGAGCAGCGAGCGATCGTTGTGAGGAGGTTTAACCCCTTCCACCCTCCCGTATCTTTACCAGACTGTCTCGCTTTCCAACACTGACAGGCACAGCTTACTGTGAAGGTTGAAGTAGAGGTTTGCTTACTTCTTATGGGCACATAATTTACACACACCAGTTACCTTCTGCCAGTTAACCCTTCCCCCTCCGCAACCCTACCCGCCTGTCTCGCTCTTCCACGCTGACAGGCACAGCAGGGTTTTCGGACTCACCTGTTCAGATCTGACTTGTTAAAAACTACTGGATAGCTGCGTGTTCATCTATTGGTGGTGCCCAGCCAGAAGGTAGCAACATCCATTGAGCTTATTCCGAACATCATGGCCAGTACAAACATCTCGCAACCACCCCCGTTCCTCATCAAAGTGGGGGAGCCACGATTACTGTGGAAGCAATGGTTTGGGCTTCTGGAGTCCTATCTCATAGCTATTGAGGGGGGGGGGGGTAGACTACATACCCTGCTCCACAACCTAGGGATCAAAGGGCGTAAGACATATGGCAATATTTCAGCAGAAGAAGATGAGGACAGCGATGATGATGATGAGAATGTGTACTTAGCGGCAGTCAATAGACTCGAAAAGCATTTTGGTAAAACTTTCAATGTGGTGTTGGAAAGGCACAAGTTCTTTTCAAGGGTACAGGGAAAGAATGAGAAGGTCAAAACTTACATTGCGGCCCTTAATGGCCTGGCTAATACATGTGAATTCGATGCTTTGCAAGATTCCCTCATCAGAGATCAGTTGGTAAGGTGCACCAACAACACCAAGATACAAGAAAGGCTATTAGTCGCAAATCCTGATCTTAAGCAAGCTAAAGACATAGCGGTAGGGATTGAGCACACTGCTGATTGTATGGTAGCAACGAAAGGGGACTGAGACATAAATGCAGAGGTAAATGCTATAAGCATACAAGAGGTCACCAAGGAGAGCAATAATAAAGGCCACAGTGTCCTCCCCACAGGCACCAAACTCAAATGTTATAGGTGCGGTAGCCCCACGGACCTGCCTAATTTTACAGGGTGTCAAGCCAGACTGGTTACATGCCAAAAGTGCGGAAGGAGGGGTAACTTGGCCAGGGTATGTAAGGATCCCCAATCCAAATCTGTACTGGCCATAGAGCAAGAACCTCCCCAATAAGCCAAACTAGTTTTCCAACTACAAAGCGGCGACAGGACAAATGACTTTCCATCTTGCACTATCACCTAGGACAAAAAAGAGGTGACGTTTTTTGCCAATTCATGCTCACCCTATACCTTGGTGGAAGCTGAGGCATTTACCAAATTGTTCCCCTCATGGCAACAGGGCATGCAGCTGCCTGACATACATCTGGGGGGTTACAATGGGGACCCATACCCTTGATAGGCATGACAACCATGAACATAGGGTTTAAAGGGAGGAATACTGTGGGCAAAATCTACATCACAGAGAAGGGATCCAACTTGTTGGGGTGGAAACACCAGAGGGAACTGGGCATCAAATTAGACCCCAATAGTCCCGATCAGGTCCTTCTAGTGGACCCGTCTGTGGGGGGCACAGAGGTTTGCAATGACTTTCCTGAGGTCTTTACGGACAAACTAGGACTACTAAGAAACTATCAACACTCCATTAAGCTAAAATCAAATGCTAGACCAGTGGCTCACAAGGTTAGGCCAATACCACAAATGATGCAAACACCCCTTCAAGCAGAATTAGACAAACTCCTATCACAATGGGTCATTGAGCCCATAGAAAGCTTGCAGTGGTTGGCCCCCATTGTCCTTACGACTAAGGCGTCCAGCAAAGAGATCAGGTTATGTGTGGACCTGAGGAACCTTAACAGTAACACATGGGTGGATAGGCATCCTTTGCCATGCATACACGAGGTCCTCACCTTGATGAAAGTTGCGAGCTGCTTCAGTGTGTTAGACCTCTCGTCCGCCTACCACCAGGTAGAGCTACACCCCGACTCCTGCCATTTAACCTCCTTCATAACCCCGCTAGGAGCATTCCAGTACATACCATGTGCTTCCAGGATGATATTCTCATTTACGGAAAAGACCTGGAAGAACATAACATCATTTTGAGGAAGGTATTGACCAAACTGGAGGCGGCAAACCTTAAAGAAGAACAAGTATTGTATCGGGGTGGGATCTGTTGAGTACCTAGGCCATACCATTTCTCAAGATGGAATTAAACCAAAGATTGATCTAATGGAAGCCATTCAGGGGACAGCCGCTCCGGCGTGTGTTGGAGACTTAAAGTCGTTCTTGGGGTAATCTGAATACAACACAAAGTTTGTCAGAAATTATGCAAGTATTGTGGAACCATTGAGGGCTTTACTTAAAGCAAGGGCCCCTTTTGTATGGAGCAATGATTGCCAAGCGGCGTTCTTCACAATGAAAGAGAGCATCGCCTCCGCCCCATCGTTGGGCAGATTTGATCCCATCAAACCCACTGTCCGGTACACTGACGCGAGTAATAAAGGTATAGAGCAGTCCTCTTAAATCAAATTTTAATAAAATAGGTAGCTCGGGCCTAATTAAAACCCGAGTGTGTGCCCCTGTGTGGAAGATAATGTTCCTGGGAGGCAATCTATGCGTGGATGGTCAACATGTTTCTTGCCCGGACTTGCCCCTAATGGGTCAATTGGCACAGGACCGATAAAGAAAATAGTGGAATTCGTGCACTACCGCCTGGTATTCAGAATTTTGGCATAAATTACCAGGGGCGGTAGAAATGCCCTAGTTGACGTGTACTGGGGTGTTCAGTAGACCCCTAGAACAACGTCAAAGACTGACGGGGATGGCCAGAGCACCTCGCTGCTCCGATGATAGGCATGGATTGACAACTTGCCGTCCTCCTACCCTAGCTCCAGGGCCCCGTGATACAAGGTCAGGTATGACGCAACGTAACAAATACCATGACTTTCGAACTTCAGTCCCAATTTTCCAAGAATTACTCAGTCACTCCGCAAGGGCTCCCTACAACACGGCGGTTCACCAGATTGGCAACTTGCCGTCCTCCTACCCTAGCTCCAGGGCCCTGTGATGCAAGGTCAAGTATGATGCAACTAATCAAATTAAATCTTATATGGTTAGAGAAGGGGATTGGGTCCACGTGGATCTTCCTAAACCATGCAGGAGGGAGGCCACAAGATTCTCAGAACCCATGAAGGTAATCAAGGTGGGAAGAAATGTAGCGCAGCTTGCCAATGGCCAAACTTGGAGCATGGACAGAATTGTTCCTCATAGGGAAGCATCGATACCTCAAGTCAATGCTCCAAGGGGAGGAAAGGAAATGTTGCTCAGAGGAGATCATTAAGGCCTACGGCTGCGCCTAGGTAGGTAAAAGACTATTGTTTTACATTAGTTCATCCTATGTGCGTACTGCACCCTAACATGTTTGGTGTTCTTCTGGTTATCTAATGTGGTCCTCGTGACCCTACTGCATGTATATCTTGTTGCATACTGTGGGTAGCCCTGTTTCCACCTGCTACCCCCCCTACCTGTCGTCCCTCTTTCCCTTCCCTATGTAGGGAAATGTGTTATAATCCGCACTTGGTGTGCCTCGCCACCTCTCTGCCCTCCTCCGCTTTGGTTTGCGCCAGGCAAGAATGTGTGAACATTCCACAGCTGACCACAGCTGACTGGAACCTGTGATGGTGTTGAGACGTAATAAAGAAGACTCTTCAGACTACAGTGTATGTCTCATATTTGTAACAACTACCTGTTGGAATAAAGCTGCAACCCCATATATGTGCTGCAGCGAGACTGATGTCAATTCATGATTAAAAGTTATGATACAGTTTTTAATGAAAATATCAATAAAAAGATTTGGGAAAAAATGATGAAGCAGAAAAAAGAAGTGGTGGAAGAAACCAGTCCTTTTGGGCCTCCCAATCCTCAAGTAATTAAAATGCTACATGCTGAGCATACCACAAGAAAGATTACACCCTGACTGTGGGCACATTCAAGTTCAAATATAACTTCTCCCTCTGTGGGCTTCCTTCTCACCTTGTGATCAAATGCTTTAAGAAACCAAAAGAATTGGAAGGCTATTAGTGAGAGGAGCCCATTAAAGAGTAGGTCACCTTCCTTTATTTATATGGATTTTATGACCCCTAAGAATTATCATTTGCTATACGCAAACAGAGAGGCTGCAGTAAGGAAAATCGACAATGAACGGTGTTTGAGCAGGCTAACAGGCCCATTCACCTTACCTCTGTTTAAGGACTTTGTATGCTCTCCCCTTGATGATGTCCCAAGAAGGAGCAAGGAAAGTTCAGACATTATTCTGCCAAAATATTGTTTCAAAAATACAGTAGGCGATTGTGTCAAAAATATTGTAATATCAAGAATAATGTGGTTCAGACTATAGATGGTAAAAATATTGTTTTTATAATTCTTTCATACTGTTTTTAAATATCATTGTATTTAATCTCATTTTGCAATTATCATGTTGAAATGAATTAGTTTTTGTGTGATATGTGGGAATAATTGTAATGCTAAGTATTTTTAATTAGTTTTTGGGTGTATTTTTATTGGGTAATATAATTTAAGGTTTTTTATTTTATGTCAATTTGTGTTGGTGGGTTCGTGGGTTTGTAGTGGACTAGGGTTGAACGTTTTTTAATACATATTTTTCAAAACGGATTATGTAAGTTTCTGTTTTAACAGTTTAACAGATCATTTGAAAAATGTAGTAGTGAATGTATTTGTTAATTGGTTAATTAGTTGGATTAGCGGTTTGTAACCTTTTGACTTCTGTGAACCCCCACTGAATCATTACCGGAAGATGCCTATGGGCCTCATTAGAAGTTTGGCGGTGCAGGAGCGGGGAGCGGGACTGCCCCACTCCCACACCGCCAAACCCGTGGTAGAACAGCCTGCCAGATTAGGAGTTTTCTCCTGTCTGGCGGGCGGTTCTTTGGTGTTCACACGAGGGATGCTATGAAATAGGCTCCGCAATGGGAACGTCAAAATCAGGATCTGCACAGCATGGACTGCTGCAGTCCATGCCATGCAGGTACTGGGGAGCATGCACACAGGGGTGCACAGCATGTACCCCCTACAGGCACCCCATGGTGTAGAGGCACAAGGCGGACCTTTAGGCCCCCCCTTTGTTTCCTCACTGCCACACTTTTCATGTTGGTTGCACTGCCATGAAAAGTGTGCAGGTGAGGAAACTCATAATATGCTTTGAGGGGCTGAAGCGGCCCCGCCAAGCATATTGTGGCCTCAAGACCACTGCATCGGAAGACCACAACCATCGCGCCCCTACGAGTTTGGTGGTCCATAGACCCCAGCATCTTAATGAGGCCCTAAGTAATGTCTACGAAATGAAATTCTGAAAAATACAGAAACAAGTATGCATCAAGCAAATACACAAATTATGAAATGTTTATTCAATTCACAAACAAAGAAATATGCAAAAATCGGAATTTTAATGGGAAGGCTGGGGCTTTTCAAAATGTAGTTTTACTACTAAAAGATGACTTCATATGCCACACTCTAGCATATCACTTTGTCTTTTTTGCTTCTAACATATGCTCTCTTTTAGCTTGTGCATACCTGTGCTTCCATTGAGGCCAGCAATCAACAATACTAGATTCTGTTTGCTGTACTTGTACTGTTCCTACAAATCAAGATAAGGATATCAACCAAATTATTTGTATGCATGGTTTCACTTTGAATGCATAATGTTTCGAATTATAATTAATTTCATTAGTACCTTTCTTAGTTATGTTTAATTGTGAAGAATGTACTTTAATTTAATATATGTAAGTTATACACTTTTATATTTTTTTTATGTCTATATTTTATTATATTTCGACATGCATTTTTTTAAGCTATCCTATGTTTTAATGTTAAGATAGGGAATAATAGTTAAATTCAATATACTTACATATTTTTTGATGATGATACTGTGGTGTTTAGGGGGATACACTCCTAAAATAGCCCCTGCTCACCCTCTCAGTAGCTTGGCACAAGCAGAAAGGCTTATCTCAGAGGCAGTGTGTAAAGCATTTGTGAAAACATTCAGTAATACAGTGAAAACACTACAAATGGACACCAAACCAGTTTAGAAAAATAAATAATCTTTATCTAAACCAAAACAAGACCAAACGACAAAAATCCACAATACAGTTATCACAAAATCTTCCAAAATAGGTAATTCGCAAAAATAAAGCAAGTAGCAACAAATAACTCCCCTTGGAGCTATCACGACATCGTGACCAATAAAAGATCCCAAAGTACGGGGCCGACCGCGAGGTTGCTGCGTCGAGCCCACAAAGAACAGTACCGTGGAGCGATGAGAACAAAGTCAGTACACAGCCTCGGGAGGTGATGCTTCGTTGGCGCTGTTCGGCGTTAGTTCCTGTCAACCCCAGGGAAGGTGAAGCATCAGTTCCTTACTGCAGCGCAGGGGAGGTGAGACAACTGTTCCTTACTGTGTCGAGGAGGTGACGTCACGATGGCGCCGAAGCCTTGGTTTCTTACGACGGGGTACTGTCGATGGATTCGGGGGTCACCCACGTCGGGGATCAGCTTGGAGATGATGAAGTCAGCTTTGGAGTAGATCCGGCACGGCAGCGGGCATACGTCATGCATCGGAGAAGCGCTCACGACTTCGGTGCAAGTTACGGTGTTGCTTGCCCGCGTTGGCGTTGCAAGGTCCTTCTGTAGCAGCTGAAACTGCAGTTCCAGATGCAAGACAACAGAAGGGGTGAAGTCTTTGTGTTCCTGAGAGTTCAGAACAGGAGGCAATGTTAGTATCAAGCCCTTGGAGATCTTGTTTCTTCAAGAAGGTGACAAAAAAAACAGCAAAGTCCTTCTTCTCCTTTCCTTGGCAGCAAGCAACCACTGCAGGCCAGCTCTAGACAGCAAATAGCACAGGGCAGTATTCCTCCACAACTTCTCTGGCTCTTCTCCTCTGCAAAGATTTCCTCTTGATTTCCCAGAAGTGATCTAAAGTTTTGGGGTCTGGGCACCAATATTTATACCTCATATTCTGAAGGCGGAGAGTGTCTGTACCGAGCCAAAACCAGTTCTGTCTTCACTGGTGCACCTTCCTGGCAGGAGGTGGAGACAGCTTTGATAAAGGCAGACTGGCCCTTCAGGTGAAAAGGAAATCTCCTTCCCCTACTCTAAATGCAACCCAGGTCTATTCAGCCCAGCCCTGACATATCATACTTCTGGAGCCACTGTCCTTCTCCAGCCCCTGTAACCCAAAAGCCAGACATGCAATACACATCTCTAGCAATAGGCACTCTGGATGGTTAGTCAAGAAAATACCCACCTTCTAAAAGTGGTATTTTCAAACACAGAACAGGAAAACCATCCTCACTAAAGGATGCGATTAAACATTCGGATTTCAGGCATTCTAAACTTTTTCTTTCCATCTTGTTCCCAAGGTCAGTTATGTTTTAAAGATGTTATAAACAAACTACCCGTTCTGGCCTACGGGAACAAATAGACTTGCAATAGTGAAAAACTAAATAGGCAGTATTTCACTATCAGGACATGCCACGCACATCAGGCACGTCCTACCTGTAACATACAGCACCCTGCCTTAGGGGTGACTAACATGCAGAAAAGGGAAGGTTAGGGGACTGGCAAGTGTGTGCACCTGCCATGTTGTTGACACAGCAGTCCCGGACTGCACGCAGGCACTGCGATGGCAGGCCTGAGCCACGTTTTATGAGCTGCTTCCATGGGTGGCACCATCCGTGCTGAAAAACCACCACCAGCATTTGATTCATAAGCCCTGGGCATGCGTAGTGCACTGTACTAGGGTCTGACAAGTGAATCAAATAAACCTATCATGGAATCACCAATCCATAACAACAATTTACAACGGGAGCACTTATACTTTGGAACTGGACAGCAGAGGCAAAATGCCCAAAGCAACTAGACCAACAAAAACACAGGAGACAACAGCAAAAAATGGAAGGGAGAGCCACACCAATGTTGCCAAGTCTAACACGTGTCCCCACCAGATGAAACGTGGGGAGAACTACCCACCCGGTCGATAAAGCTTTATTCGATTTTGTTTTAAAATCATAAAAGTGTACATATAAAACAATCTTAAAAATAAATGCATACATACAATACCAATATGACTACAAGTTAAAAGGACATATGCCCAACCTCAGAATTCGATAGTAAGACATGTTAATCATACAGTTTATCATTATCGACTATGGTAATACAGAGAGCAATCAAAAGTTGCGACAATTGTGTAGTGGTTCGAATCTATTCAGAGCGGAGAAACTAATGCCACTGGATACATGAACCCCCCTTCCCAGCAGATGGTGGGGAATGTTTAATTCTGTTCTAACCCCTGTGAACCTTGATGGAGCAGGTTTAAAAGGGGCTTTGGGTGCAATTGGGGCTGGGATTTTGGGTGGTTGTGATGTAGGTTGGGCGTTTGTACATTTAGGAGTTGGCTTAGTTGTTACCAAGGTTGTAAGTGGCTTGGAACGGTTAGGTGTTACCATATTATTGATAGGTGTCAGAATGGTCGCGATTGTGTTCTCTAGACCTGAGAGCTTTCCCCTATAGAATTGATTTTATCAACTAGTGGGGAAATGATGGCTTTGACAAGATGCTCAATCTGGGTCAATAGAGACAACTGGGGGTAGAGTAATGTATTGTCTGATTTATCTGTGGACTCCATGGTAGTAGGCAGGTTGTTGACAGGTAAAGTAGGTAAAGTAGGACTTACGGATAGTTTTTGTAATTTGGAATGATTCCCTTCGGGATTGTCCTCGTAGTGATTCCTTTTAGTGGGTAAAGGCCGGGGAAGGGCTAGATCTTGGATATTGTCTTTCATTCTTTCATAGGTGAAAAGGATGGATCCCGTAAGCTACCGTTAGTACATGAAGAGCTGGTGCCTTTAACAGGAGAAGTTGATTTCACTATGGCGTACTTGGTGTTGCACAAGGTTTTTAATTCATCCCACAAAGACAGATTTTGCGCTCTGACTGGAGTTTGTAAGGGAGATTGCATACTGAGTAGAGAGTGGCAAGGAGAGTTGTAGTCTATGTCATGAACAGTAGGCAGTGTGCTGGTGCTATTCAAGTGATGCTCTTGTAGCCCTTGGCACGGACCCCTCTCTGAAGCAATGTTTGTGTCCCCCTTGCGTGACATTATTAAAGTAGGATAAATCAAACCACAAAGATAGTCAATTAGTAAATGGAGTCACTCTACCTCTTCTCACAGAACAGACAGAACAGACAAGGGAGTGGGCCCGTCCCGACCCCTTCAGACCACGGAGGGCCACAGAGGGCCCGGGCTTAGCCCCGGGCGCTCCCGCGGCGCTCGTGCTGTCGGTGAATTTATGGATGCCTCCGTGCGCTCCTCTGGCACTTCCGATTCTGGGGCACCTGGGAGTTGAAGTCTCCCTCCGCTCGGCGGCCGCGTTCATAACTGCGGCGGCGGGAGGGAGACAAGGTAAGCGGCAAGACCCCCAGCAGCTTTGGCACACAAGTTCAAATGGCCCCCTAGGCAGCAGGTTGTAGGGATCCTGGGACTTCAAGTCCTTCTGGATACCTTTGGCGTTACTACCAACAAAGCTCAGGCAAAAGGTCCTTTGCACACTGCGGCACCCGCGTGAAAAGCAGCAGCGCTTTTGAGCACTGATTGGCTCTTTCCCCCAGGCAGCTGATTAGAGGCAGAGAAAGCCCTGGGACATGGAGTCCCACCAGGGTTCGGCGTTACTCCCCCAACAAAGTTCAGGCAAAAGGTCCTTTGCATGCTGTAGCAGCGCTTTTGAGCACTGATTGACTCTTCCCCCACGCCTGAGGCAGCTGATTAGAGGCAGATTAGAGGCAGAGAGCACCCTGGGACATGGAGTCCCACCAGGGTCGAGTGTGGCTGTTGGGATATCAAAACGTTGATTTCTAGTGGGGTGAGCGCAGTTGTTGTGGCTCACTGTGTCAGAGTTCCCACCAAGGTTTTAAAGATACCGCAGGCTGGACCCCCCAAAAGCAGCGTTTGTCGTCCCGCATTAAAGCGCCGTTTGGCCACTCTTGCCTTCCTCTCCTTACCTCGAGCAGGCGCCGTCCGCACCTGGCAGGGAAAGCGGGGAAAGCGTGACGCTGTAAACCAACGCCTCTAAGTTGAGAACAGGTCGAAAAACGGGAAACAAAACGCTGCTGGATGATTGAAGAATGCTCCGTATTACTCTACTATGCTGCTACTCAGTCCGGGCTCGGCCGTGAAAACCTCCAGCAGGATCCGAGGTCCGAAATTAGAGGAGCGAGAACGGCAGCCCCTCGCTCACACGCCAGGCACATTTCGCCATTGCTGGGGGCGGGGCGAGTATTGGAAGGTTATATGGAACTACCCACCCACTTGGAAGTTCTCTTCACTAAAGCGAAAAAATCTGGACAGACCATCAGCATTGGCGTGTTCTGTACCAGGGCGGTATTCCACCGTAAAGTCCATTCCCTGTAGGGAAATGGACCATCTCAACAGCTTTGGATTCTACAGCGCCCAGACCATAGCAAATGCCTCACACTCAATCGCACTCCACCTCTGTTCCCATGGAAGTAACCTCCTACTAATGAAGGCTACAGGTTGGTTAAGGCTCACCTCATTTAGCTGTGAGAGCACAGCCCCCACACCATGCTCTGAAGCATCTGTCATAAATATAACAAGGGGTGGTGATGGACAGAGTCTCTGAATTAAGCAGAGTACTCTCACCCAGTCAAGAGATCAGGGCTAGATCCAACACCGTTTTTTAGCTCATTGCACAATCCCAGTTTCAGAACCTGAAGCATCTGTCTGCACAAATAATTCCCTTGAGAAGTTGGGAGCCTGAAGCACGGGCGCTGTGCACATGGCAGATTTCAGGGCATCAAAAGCTTGCTGACAGGCATCAGTCCAGTTCACTTTCTGTGGCTGCTTCCTGGAAGTCAGCTCCGTCAAGGGGGCAACCATGCTGCCATATCCCTTGACAAATCTCCTGTAATACCCGGTGAGTCCTAAGAAAGCTCTCACCTCTGTCTGAGTCTTGGGGGGGTTCCCAAGCCAGAATGGTATTAATATTGGCAGTAAGGGCACCACCTGGACGCTCCCTACCTGGTGTCCCATGTACACCACCGAACCCTGCCCGATCTGGTACTTGCTCACCTTGATTGTGAGGCCTGCCTTCCGTAGCGCCTTCAACAATTTCAGAGGTGGTACAGGTGTTCCTTCAAAGTGGCACTGAACACTGCAATGTCATCCAGGCAGGCGGCACTGAAATCTTCCAGTTAGGCCAACACCTGATTGACCAACCCCTGAAAGGTGGCAGGGGCATTCTTCATCCCAAAGGGCATCACCCGGAATTGGTAGTCCCCATCTAGTGTCGAGAGTGCTGACCTCTCTCTTGCCCCCTTAGTTAAGGTGATCTACCAGTACCTAGACGTTAAGTCAAATGTACTGAGGTACTGGGCAGCCTCCAACCGATTGATGAGCTCATCATCTCTGGGGATGGGGTGCACGTCAGTCCTGGTGTTTGAATTGATCCCTCGGTAGTCCACATAGGGCGCGACAGCCTTCGGGACCAAGACCACTGGGCTGGCCCAAGAGCTGCTTGAGGGCTCAATCACTCCTAGCACTCACATCTTGGAGACCTTGTCCTTTTTTTTTTTACTTTCAAAAACTTTTATTGAAAAAAAAGAAATCATAGCACATTACAAGTAGGAATCACAGCAGTTAATACAGTAGATATTACACTTACAATTGCACTTCACGTTGCAAGGTGATGAAGGCCGAGAGTAGCACAGAAATGGCCCATCATAAGTTGGGTGATAATTAAGGTACATTGGATGAAACACAAATAATCTGGCCTAGGGTGGGTGTGAGGGGGGGTATGAGACCAGCGACACCTTCTTGGGCATCAGATTCCAAAATTCACCCAGGAGTGTCTGGCAATGGGCTGCATCATCCAACCAATTCTTGACCGTGGGAGTCGGTTTACCCCCGCCCCAGTGGATGGCTACCCTATGCTTAGCAAGCACCAGCAGCTTTGCAATTCATTTGCGGTTGGTATCTGACATGTGTTTGATGTAACCCATGAGGCATATCAAGGGATCAGGAGTGAAATGTTCAAGTGTGATGTCACAGATGGCTCCGCATGCCCCCTGCCAGAACAATGATACCCTGGGGCACAGCCAGGCCAAGTGGGAAAAGTCCACACCAGGAGCCAAGCAGCGCTCGCATCTGTTGTTGTCAAGTAAGCCGATCTTGTATAAGGATGCGAGGGTGCAGTAGAGTGTGTGCAAATACCCTAAAATGACAGAGCCTCAGACGATAGTTGAGGGAGAGGCACTTAATCTGGTTGCAACAGTAGAGCCACTGCTCAGGAGGGAAGTCCTCTCTAAGTTCACACTCCACGCATTTTGAGCGCTCTGTGTTAGCGGAGGAGGTGGCCAGCGTAAGAGCATATAATATAGTGACCAGCTTCCGCGGTGAGCTGGAAGAATGGACAAACTCAAGTGCTGCGTTGGCCTGGGAGGCATGTGGGAATGCAGGGTTATCTTCTCTTCATGTTGCTCTGATCTGGTAATATAGCAGCTTGCCAAGGGGAGCAGCGCTATCGGGAAGGGTGAAAAAGATATTGCCAGGGTAGATGTGCGCTATAGTGTTGCGGCCTAGGTGAGCCACACGGCGAGCCATGCCAGCCATCTGCAATGGGGGAATGCTGGGTTGCTAACAAGTCTCAACAAAGGTGCGTACAATGTGCTGGCGCCAGTGTATTTAAGCAGCTCATCCCAGGCCCAAAGCAGGCATTGGACCGTATCAATCTCGCCGCAAGGGAGATTGGGTCAGAGAAATGGTGCGGTCTGTAGCGGCCATGGGGCAGCAAGGTCCGCTTCGACCACCGTGTTAGACTGAAAAGGCGTGGGGTGGAGGCAAAAGTGGAGAACGCTGGCTTGGGCGCACAGCACGCAGAGCTTAAAGTCTGAGGCTCCCATACCACCCCGGACCAGGGGTAAAGTAAGACTATCATAAGCAATTCTGGTTGGAGTCCGGTCCAGATCAGAGTGATAATGTTGGAGCGGAGTTTGTGGTAAAATTGTGACGTGAGAGGGACAGGAATGTTTAAAAAGAGGTACAGGAATTTTGGGATTACCACCATTTTAGCAATGGCTATGCACCAATCTAGTGATAAATGGAGCTTTTGCCACATGCAGATCTTAATCTCCAGCCAGTTCATCACACGTCCAAAATTAGATTTCCAGAGGTCGTCCACATCCCTGCTCAGCCAGATGCCGAGGTATCTAGTGGGACCCGACGCCCAAACAAAGGGATAGTCAGGCGTGAAGTGTTTTGTAGCATCTGCGAGGGGAAAAAGGACGGCTTTCTGCAGTTGACTTGGACTCCAGATAGGCACCCGAATCTCTCCACCACCCTGGTCAAGGGAGCAAGATTTTCCTGAGGGTCTCGAATATAAATCATGACATCATCCATGTACAGGGATGTGACAAGGGCACAAGTCAAAATGCCGATGCCCCGTTGGGTATGATGTTGGCGCAGTCCTGCCACAAGAGGTTCCATGGCTATGGCACAAAGCATAGGGGAGAGGGTGCACCCCTACCTGGTACCTCTCAAGATAAAAATGGGGTACGTGACCTGCCCATTAACCTTAATGTGAGCTGTGGAAAGCGTGTAAAGTAACTGTATCTTGTGTACAAAAATTAAACTGAATACCAACCGAGTATGAAGGTAGAAGAGGAAGGGCCACTCCAAAGTATCGAAGGCTTTGGTAGCGTCCAATAAGGCAGCCATAGCCAGGAGTGAGGGGTTAATCTGGTGGAGGACTGAGAAGATGGTCAGCAGGTTGGGAGACGTGGCATGCACCGGAATACAACCAGATTGATCCGGGCGACCAATTAATGGCATAAGAGGAAGAAGGCGGGTAGCAAGCAATTTGGCATACATTTTATTGTTGATGTTTATGAGGGACAGTGGGCGATACAAAACACAGCACTCGGGGGGTTTATCCGGTTTCAAGAGAAGGGTGAGCAAAGCCTCGCCGCGAGATGGAGGGGGACAACCGTGTTCGAGAGAGTCATTGTACATTGAGGCTAAGTGAGGGACAAGAAGAGGTGCGTATTGTTTATAGAATGCAGGGATGAGACCATCGGACCCGGGAGCATTGTAACCCGGGAGACCTGCGATGACAGTGGAGATTCCCTCCTGAGTGAATGGCTCATCAAGGTAATCTGGATGATTATTGCTAAGCCATAGAAGTTTGATGGTATCGAAATATTGGTCTATAACCTCACGAGGGGCCGCCTCTCCAGCAGAGTACAACTGGGAGTACAAAGTGGAGATTCTGGTGATTATTTCGGTAGGAGAGGTTGTTCTGCCAGTTGTCTCATCCAGCAGTGCCGTTATGTAGGAGGATATGTAACACAAATTGCCCGAACCACAAAATCTACACAAGCTTCTTGAGAGGGAACGATCAATTTATTGTGATCACCCTCGACACTTTACTTAGTGTCAATGTTTTTTAAAATCTTTTTCAAGTCATAACAAGCTACCTGACAGAAAACGAACAATACACTAAATATTTACACAGCTATAAATACTTTGTACATACATGAAAAACAAATTCTTTACACAATACAAAAAAGAAAATTCCTTGCATCAAACATTACAAAAAAACTAAGAATACATCGCAAACAACATTAGAACAAACATTACAATCAAAAAATTAGGAAAATATAGAGAAAACCAATCTAAGGGGGAATTATAAGCAAGTGAATGGCTCTTAAACAAATCAATACTCGACCAGCCGGTCCTAGTATCGTGAAGATGACATTTTATTCCACCCTATGGATGTGCCGACGCGTTTCGAGATCAGGCACAATGTCGCTGATCTCTCATCAGGGCTGTTTTATTCTTTGTATCAAACTTGTTTGTAAGTAGAGCAGGGCATTAAGGCGTAAAGGGTTTTCAAACCAATTATTTTAAGCGTGTCCAGGCAGGACAACCTTGCTATTGTCAACTTCCGCCAACCGGCGTACTTATATGTAGTCTACCACCATGCGGATAAGCTCCTTAATGGTGTATTTCTGTTCCCTTTTAAATTTCTGAAAAATTTTGAAAAAATGCTCTCAATTGGCCGTCCTGCTCTGAAATAACAGCACGCCACTGGTGTGATCAAAGTTTTCTCCCAAGAGCTCTTAAGTATGTAGGAGGAGGCATGCGGTTGCCTGAGGAGATTCGTGAGTGTCTTGCAGCGGTGGTCTCCCTCACCATAACGATGGGCGCACGCCTCTCTTCACAAAAATGCGATCTCCCTTTCAGCCTCCTCATGGAATTCAGTAAGTTTGACTCTAATCAACGCAAGAGTGGCAGGGCAGGGGTCCCGAGATTGTTGGAGATCTAATGTTTTAACCTCGTTCTCCAGACGCTTAAGAGTGCCCCGGAAGGACCTCAACACCCCGGACTGCTTGGCAATACACTCCCCTCGAATTACAACCTTAAAACCTTCCCACAGGGTCGAAGTTGACTCCACGAGACAACATTGTCTACAAAGTGGGCAGTTACAGCGCAGCAAATTTCTTCACGGAAAGCGGCGTCCCGAAGGGCATTTGTGGGCAAACGCCAAGCAAACATATGGTGCAGTGTAAGTAGAAAGCACAAGTGCAGGAGTACAGGGGCGTGATCGGACAGGGTGCAGGCCATGGGATCCACTGAAGTGGTCCAGGAGGAGACATCATGAGTAGAGGTCCAAAGATCGAGGCAAGACCATGAGCCCTGTGAACCCGTGATGCATGTACCCTCGCGACTGTCAGCATACGCATGTCGCCATGCATTCAGCAAAGAGTTGTCCGATATAATAGAGTGGAGAAGGGAGGTAGCATGAGGGTGTTGGGTGTGATTGCCAGAGCGGTCCAACGCCAGCGATGGAGCTATGTTAAAGTGGCCTCCCCATATCAGGGATGAGATGAGCTGCCAGACGTGTGTGAAAAAGTCGGGGTTGTCTGAATTAGGGCTGTACAGTGCTGCTCAAATCAGTGGCTGATTATAAAGGGTACTACAATACAACCTCGGGTCTAAAAACTCGCACATAAATCATATATTCGGATAAAAGTGTGATGAAAGAGCTCTGTACCGCAACGAGGTACCGACGGACAGATTGATCCGGGCGAGCAATTAATGGCATAAGAGGAAGAAGACGGGTAGCAAGCAATTTGGCATACATTTTATTGTTGATGTTTATGAGGGACAGTGGGCGATACGTATCACAGCACTCGGGGGGTTTATCCGGTTTCAAGAGAAGGGTGAGCAAAGCCTCGCGGAGAGATGGAGGGGAACAACGGCGTTCAAGAGAGTAGTTGTACATTGCGGCTAAGTGAGGGACAAGAAGAGGCGGTATTGTTTATAGAATGCAGGGGTGAAACCATCGGACCCGGGAGCCTTGTAACCCGGGAGACCTGTGATGACAGTAGAGATCCCCTCCTGAGTGAATGGCTCATCAAGGTAATCTGGATGATTATTACTAAGCCATAGAAGTTTGATGGTATCAGAATATTGGTCTATAACCTCACGAGGGGCCGCCTCTCTAGCAGAGTACAACTGGTGAGTAGAAAGTGGAGAATCTGGCGATTTTTTCAGTAGGAGAGGTTGTTCTGCCAGCCGTCTCATCCCGCAGTGCCGTTATGTAGGCGGAGGCATGCGGTTGCCTGAGGAGATTCGCAAGTGTCTTCCAGGGGCGATCTCCCTCACCATAATGATGGGCACACGCCTCTCTTCACAAAAATGCGATCTCCCTTTCGGCCTCCTCATGGAATTCAGTAAGTTTGGCAATGGTAGCTCTGTACCGCGACGAGGTACCAATGGACAGAGCGGGGCCTCCTTCCCTGAGCTGTTGCCAGGTCGAGGTGAGGTGGTTTATCCTACTTTTGAGGATATTCCCAGTAATACCCGATATCGCCACGTAGGATTACTGGTGTCGTATTATCTTCATACTTTATTCACTACAGTTTATGTATCAGCAGCAGCATCAGTTTAAATATCATCTTTTGGTCCTGAAGAAAGCCAATGATACATAATATTGATTGGATGGCTGAAACATGTTGACCTGATTTCTGAGTAGTTTTAAATCTTTACTACTCACTGCACTGCTTTTTTAATCCTGCCAGTGAGAGCAAGCCAATAAAAATAGTTTTTGGCTTCTTCTAGGCAGTTTTACATTTATCCCTAGTTTTTCCTTAGTTGCGCTGCACTCTCACTACAACTAAGTACTCACATATGGGATTTTAGTATCTCAGTCCGGCTAGTAAACATCCTTGAAAACATCCCTGAACTCCTTCCTCACAGTGAGGAAGTTGTAGCCCTCAGTAGGACTAGGTTTTCCTTTGGGAGTGCGGGTTTTTGTCGGAATAATTCACCCTGTTATCTAAGAAAGATTAAGAGAGGTTGCATTTTCATCACACTTTTATCCGAATATATGATTTATGTGCGAGTATTTAGATTCGAGGTTATATTGTGTTACCGATTATGATTAGGGAACGTTCTCCTCGCTGGTCTTTAAAATAAATTCCCTTTGACCCTCCCCCACCTGCTTTGTTGTATGATTATAAAGGGTGCCAGCGAGGATCACGTACCTGCCCTCTGAGTCAATGAGAGAATGGGTGTTTTGCCAGAGGAGACCTTTGAGGAAGAAAATGGAGACATAGTGGGAATAGTTTGAATAGAAGGAGGTGTAAGACTTGCCCCAGTGTCAAGAAAGTAGCCTACAGGCAGTGGCCGGCAGGAGATGTGTCTCCTGGAGGAAACAGGCATCCACTTGGTGTCTGATAAGCTGCACATGCATAAGGCGTGCCTTGCGATGGTCATTTAGGCCTCTAATGTTCAATGTGCAAAATGTAGTGTCCGTTATGTGGCAGTGCGGGGTGAGTCAATAGCGGAGTACCGATGATGCAGAGTGAAAGGGGCCAGAGGAAATGCCATGGTGAACAACGCATTACATAGTGTATACCACAATAATGTGCCAGAAACAAAACAGAACAGTAAAAAGAAGAAACCTCTTGAAGGAGGTACCAACTCCGCAGGAGAAACTCCGGCCCACCCACCACCCACTCCAACCCCCCAATTAGGTTGAGTATCCAACCCCCCCACCCAGGGAACCCGAACTTGGAGAAATAGCTAGGTAGATGGGAAAGGGAATCATCCCAAAAGGGCATGGTTCCACCTGGCAGACACCCCTGCCACATAGATAGGGTGGCCAAGCCACACTCGTAGTCAGACAACAATGAAGCAAATTATAAGTAGGCATAGAGGCGTACCACCCCTAAAGAAACTCAACCATGAGCCCAAGACATCAACCCATTAATAACTTTGTTATCCAGGCTGCATCGCAGGAAAAAAACAATGAACAGTACACCACATCTTAATTAGTCATTGTCACTCAAGTGCTCTTTTTCTGCACTCTCAAGGCTCTTAGTGGCATTACACTTCTATGCTTCTAACTTTTTAGCAAAGGACAATGCAGCCTTAGGGTCACTGAAGATCTGTGTTTGGTCGCCCTTCTGGGTCTTGAGCTTTGCAGGATAAATTAGAGCGTACTGCACCTCAAGTTCTCGGAGAAGTTTTTTTACAGGGAGAAACTCTCGGCGGTTGGCCTGCACCGTCAAGGTGAAATCTGGATAGCACGATAGAAGGTTCCCCTGGTGCCTCACCTCACCCATCTCCCGTGCCGCCCGCAGCACAGTATCGCGGTCACAGTAATTTAACAGCTTGGCTATGATCGCGTGAGCCGGCGCACCCTGTCGAGGGCGCAGCCCCAGGGATCTGTGTGTCCACTCTACAATAAATACTGAGGAGAGCACATCACCAAAAAGGTCTTGCAACAAAGTTTCCACATAGTCCTCCATCCTCACGATGTTCGTGGACTCGGGCATGCCTGTGATGCTAATATTGCTCCTGCTGGAGCGCACCTCCAAATCCTTGTTCTTTGCCCGAATCAGTTCCAACACCTTGTCCATCTTTAGTAATTGTTGCTTGTCCACTGTTGTCATTTTTTTAACCTCCAACACTCGCTCCTTCCGCTGCGCTATCTGTGCCTCATGCGTGTCCACTCTTGCCTTCACCTGGTTGAGGTGAGCAGTCAAGTAGTCAAGTTTGGAGTCTATCATACCGAGGCTGGATTTAACTTCCAGCAAGAGTGCCTTCAAGTTGTAATCTCTCGCTGTGGTGGCATCTGTCTGAGTGGACTGTTCTTCCACTTCTTGTGCTGGGTATTCCTGTCTGTTTTGGCACCTGTTGTCAAACAAGATCTTGACCTGCTCTGCGTCCGCCTTGCAATGGTGCACGCCTCTGTGAAGTAGGCGAGAGAATGGATGAGAAAGACGCCCAACGACTCTGGGTCAGTATCGCCCCGTGGATTCTCGTTCAAGGCAGCCAACAAGCGCTGATGGGCCTCTATGCAAAAGCTGTAGTTGGGGAGTGTGCACCCGCTTCCCAGTGGCTAGTGGATGTCTCCAGTGGCAGTTGTCACACTCTGCACACAGTGTGCATCATTAGGTGAGGGTCAATATACTGCCAAGTGTGCTATGTGCCGCTAGCGCCTGGAAGATAGAGGTCAGCTCCTACCCAGCGTGGCCGACCTCGGCTTGACCCAACTGCAGGCTCTACCAGGATCTACCCGGGGGTGTCCAACAGGGGAAGGAGTGTTTCAACCCGCAGGCCACAGTTAGTAGGGCAGTGGCACAATGTAGGCCCACCTTACAATCAGCCAGGCCACAGTTTCAGGAGATGCTGTGCAGGCAAATCAATGCTATTGGAGAACGTCGTCACTCATGTATTTAGCTGCATGTAGGCCCAACCGAGCCGGAGGCACACCTGGTGAGATAAGGCCCTTGTGCCGGCAAGCGAGGAGATGGGGGGTCCGCCAGGCTCCCGTGGTACAGCACCCGCACCCCTACCCCTACCCTGCCTGCAGCCTCTCGCCGCCACAAGCGGACACACTTACTTGGGCCTCAGCTGCACCATGAAGTCCAGCACCATCCAGCACCTCACGGTCGCTGCAGCCGTCGGGTGCTCACTGCAGCCCCAGCGTCAGTATGCACCACTGGATCGCCTGCCAAAAGAGCGGTCTACTGCGCAGCAGTGCGAAGCTCCTGGGCCACAAGGGCCACCCGTCACGGGGGCTGTCATGTTGAGTCTCTGTCTGCGTGGCCCTCGTGGGGTGATATTTGGGGAAATGCCGCCGTCACTACAATCCCCAGGGCCCAGGCAACCTCGTGCTCAGGCAAAGGGGGTCCAGGGAGCCCCCAGTCCACAGGATTATAACAGATAATTGGCTTGGCCGGCAGAGCCCACTCAAGGTGTGGCCATCTTGCAGCCGCCCAAGCCATGCCCCGAGACCTCCTCATTGATGCAAGCTCTGACCCTGTTAGTCACTCTGTACATTTTATGCTTTACGGGAGGACTGTCCCCAGTGTCCACATCGTGGATGCACCACTGAGTGACACCAGGGGTCAAGGAGAACAGGTCAGAAAACTGATACTTCCGCCATCACCGAAGACGCCGGAAATTTTGTCGGGCAGACCGTCAGGCTGATACTGAGGAGCCTTAATATTATGGATTTGAACACTTTGCAGTAAAGATACTTGATAACTTGTTCAGCTGATACTTTCCCTACGTCTGTCCCGACCTTGATCACGGCGATATTGTCATTAAGCACACCGCATCAGAGCGGATAGATGCTTTTATCCTTGCTCTTCCACGTGACAATCTACCGACACCCTAACCGGGTTGGAATTTTTACCGGTTAAGGGGGATTGATCCTCTTGCTTCCACTGGAAGTAAGCCCTGAAGAGTCCGAGTTTATTATACTCAGATGAAACACTTGTCGGCTGGCGCTGTCTAGTACGAGTATTAAAGCAACAAGACCTACAGGCGCCAACTGTCTTTCTCTTTTTTGTGGACTCATAAACTGACATATTATATGTTGAATTGTATGTGTGTGCACAGGTGTTGTGTTCCAGTCACACTGCTGCTCAAGGGTCAGGGTGGTAGAGAGGTTCACACCGTCCACTGACTCATCTTGCTCCTTGGCAGACAGGAGGTCAGGAAGGGGCTCAGTCTCCTCTTTCATCCCAGCATCTGTTGATGGGATCATGCCGACTTCGGACCTCTCCAAGTGGGGCTTCAGGCGGTTCACGTGTAGGACCCGCAAAGGGTTCCTGGGAGACTGCAAGTCCACCAAGTAGGTGAAATTGCTCTTGCGCTCCACCACCTCAAATGTTCTGGTCTACTTATCCTGGAGCGCACAAGGCTCCACGGGAACCATGACCCAAACTTTCTGTCCAGGCTGAAACTTGATCAGAGTGTCACACAAGGTTGGGGATCAAAGCATAAACACCCGCACCAGTCTTAACGTTCCAGTTGGTTGTATCAAAGATAAATAAGGTGCAAAGGGCTTGAGACACAATCCCCTAGGTCCCAAATAGAGAAACCAGAAAAAAACTTCCAGTCACTCTAGAACAATATAGCCAAAACAGCCCAGCACACTTTCATGTATTAAATGCATGTCCATATCATTATTGCTCCATATCCACAGTGAGATAGATTTACAAGAAACAGTTGTTTTCCCAAGAAAAAAGTCAATAAGATCTTGCAATATTGAAGTTCATTCTTTATTCATGTTCTTTTTAAAATTTGCAACCACCAACGCGTTTTGTCCTCAATCGAACTTCTTCAGGGCTTAAAGAGTAAAATGTGCTCATTCGTTCAGCTGTTGCCAGTGTATTAAGCCAATTGATTTGCAAACTATGTATGTTCAAAAATGCAGGTCATATCAATTCATAAAGTAAAGTGTATCTTGAAACTAAGTATGCCCAAACAAATATATTGTATCGGTTCAGGGGCTCATTGATAAAAGTATGTCGGTGAATGTCACACCTGTCTCCATGCAGTCAGTTCAGTTCAGTTAATTTATTTGTTTCGAAGGTTAAAAACCATCATGAAATTACATAGTAAAAATAATACATAATCTCAAGTGAGAACATTCTGAACAACGTGACATTAAAAAAGGGCATCAAGTTAAAAAGGGTTTTTTGTGAACAGTAGAACCAAGGTGCAAATATAATACAAGACCCCATATAACATTTTAGGTCACTCCCAGACCCACCAATTGCGTCAACCCCTTGTATTTCTCAATTTAAAAGCAACTTTAAGGAAACTTGTAATAGCAAATAGAGTTCGCATTTCAGTGGCTCTTTGCAAATACAGTAAAGCAGATTTGGCATGGATAATATTTGAGTCCTTTAAGACACCCACTAAAAATCTTTGGCGCGGTGTTTTATAAAAAGAGCACAATAATACAAAATGAAGGGTGTCCTGCGGAGACCTATTGTCGCAGCCGCAGGCACCCTTCTGCTCAATTGTTTGAGTGAACCCTAATGGATAAGATAAAATATGGTGCAACAAATTGAGCCTAAAACGAGTCATTAAAAACCTCTCGTGCTGACTGAACATTAAAAAGAGGTATGGTTCCATGCCTGCTTGATTAGAAACAAGCAAATGAGCAACTGCCGAGGGTTTAGTAGAGTCACGCTCCCTCTTCTTGCCATTAAATTTATCCAGCAGTTGCCTTTGAACAGAGTGTCTGGAGTATATGTCCACCGTAGAGGGGTCCAAGAATAGCCTTTGTTCATCAATATCCCCCAAAGTATCTTTAACATATTTCAGCCAGGGAATTTGAAGGCATTTCTCTTTCATCAGGCAATCCCGCATGATCTGTCTGGTTAATTCCGCGTTGGGGTTTGACCAAATTTTAAGCCAGGCCAATATGGGTCTCAGTCTAATCAGGTCGGCTATAAATGTGGTTCCCAGCTCTTCGTGTGTTATTGCTGCAGGGATGGTCAGCGGAAGTTTTAGCAATTTTTTTAGAAATTTATCTTCCTCTCTTTGTATTGGTAGTGCATCGCTGATACCCCACACTTCCGCTCCATAGATGGTCTTTGAGATGCTAACTGATCTGTACAAAGTCATCACCTGCTCTGGGGACCAGCGTCCCATTCTACGGGCAAAGTTTAGTATAGCTCCATTAGCTGAGACTAGTCTCCTCGCCCTCTCCTCTATCAGAGGGGCGAAATTTAACTTCTCGTCGAATAAAAGGCCCAAGTATGGAAATGTTTTGACAATGTCCAAGACATGATCCCCCAGTTTAAATACGAATTTCTTCTGTGGTTTCTTCCCCACTATCATGATGAAAGATTTTGTCATATTAACGGAGAGGTCCAATTTCCTCTTGAAATCCGAGAAACCCTTGATTAAGAGCTGCAGACCGACAGCCGTCCATGCAGTCATCTGGTTGGGCAAAGGACCCTTGCCGAACCAGATGGCAGTACAGCAGTTTAAAGGGACTAAACCCTAAGGACTTCTGTGGCACCTCTCGGTAAGCAAACAGCAGGCATGGCAGTAGGACGTCCCACTTACACCTCATGGGTTCACCAAGACGCATAATCATGCCTTTCAAGGTCCGGCTGAATCTCTCAATCAGCCCATTACCTTGGGGGTGGTAAGGAATTGTGAACTTGTAGGTTACACCACACTCTTGCAACAGGGACTTCTTATACTTTGATATGAAATTGGCATCACGGTCGGACATCACCTCTCGGGGGAACCCCACGTGGCCCACCAAGGGAGCCGTCACAGTCTGGAGAGAGATGGCTTCCGGGTACCGGGTGACATGATCCACCAAGACCAGGATGAACCTGTTGCCCATGGCTTTCTTGGGATCCAGGGGCCCCACAATGTCAATATCCACCGTCTCAAAGGGGGTACTGACCACAGGGAAAGGTTGGAGAGGAGCCATGTGCTTCCTCCCACTCTTATCACTTGCATGGCAAGTCTGACAAGTCCTGCACATTTGGGGCCAGTAGAAGTGGGTGACAAGTCTCTAAAAGGTCTTGTCTTGCCCCAAATGTCCTGCTAAAGGCACATAATGAGCAGACCCAGTAAGAAGGCTCTGAAGCCTGGGGTACCACCAGCACACGGGCTGACCCGGGCTCAGCAACCTTAGGCTCGCTATACAGGAGATCGTTCTCCCAGTATATCCAATGTGATCCTGACTGATCACTTGCTGCCAGGCTTGCATCCTGTTGCCGCAAAGGCACAAGTAAAGGGCACTTCTTCTGCTCCTCGCAGAACTCTTCCCTGAAGGGGCCTCCTTCCTGCTGCCAATGGGTCAGAAGCGACAGGTCCCCCAGTTCAGCCACTTGTTCCCTGTAGGCTCCAGGGCATCCCCCTCAAGGTTTGCCTCCTCCTGGACCATGAGAACCTCGGTTTCCCATGTCCCCTGCCTCTTCTTTTTAAGGCAGGCACATGGGCCACTCTTTCAGGCTCCAGGTCCTCTTGAATGCCCTTACTGGCTGCCATCGACTGAGTGGTCACGCATGCCCACTCCGGCAGTCCCAACATCTCCAAATGAGACCTTCGCACCACCTTTGCCCAAGGGGAGCTCTCCAAATCAGTGCCTAGCAGTCAACAGACATGGCTAGCCTCACAGCTACTCTCAAGGTACCTGAGACCCCCCCCCACTTAAAGGGAACCTGTGCCACTTTGCAGAGGCATTCTGAGTTGTCAGCGGCAACTACTGGGTAGAATGTGTCGAGACCACCTGCTCTTCAGACACCAGTCGACAAGTGACAGCTTTCACACTGGCTCCAGTGTCTCTCAGATCCTACACGGTATGGTCATTGATGGTCACCCACTGCCTGTACTTTTTAGTGTTATCAGGCTGATGAGCCCATGGGACCACCTCACTGTCTCCTAAAGAGACCAGGGACATCTCTGCGGGACCCCACCCACCCTGGACACCCTTCTCCCCAAAGGCTACACTAGCCATTTCCCTGGGCAGGGTACCAGTGGGTGCAGTGGTAACCAGTTTGGGACACTTAGGATCCCTCCGGAAGTGGCCCACCTGCCCACAACTATAACAGGTCTTGGGACCCTTCTGCTCAGGCTTACCTGGTGGGACCCATGGTTTCTTTTCAGCGGGAGGCTGGAAACCCTTACCTTGGTTCCCTTGGGGATTACTTTAGGGCCCTTTTAAGAACTACTTATGTTTACCCTTGTCCCCTCCACTCTTCTGCTGGGGACCCTGCCCACCTTTGGCAGAGACTCCCACAAGACCCTTTTGGACCCTGGTACTGACCCAGCGGTCCGCCTCCACAGCAAGTTTCCTGGGGTCAGTCAACTTGCTGTCGATCAGGTGCTGGCGTAGCTCTGGAAAACAACTACTGGACAGGTGCTCTCATGCAACCAAATCATAGAGCACCTGAAAATCATTTACCTGGCTACCCTTCACCCAACCATCTAATGCTTTGCAAAAGAAAGACACATACTCCACCCAAGTACTAGACTCCAGCTTCTTGCAGTTCCTAATTTTCTGCCTTTAAAGCTCTGGGGTCAACACATACCTGACTATCAAAGCTTCCTACATGGGGCATATGACATCTAATCCTCAGTGGGCAAAGCTAGCAAGGTGTCCCTCCCTTCACCTATGAAGCGGCCCCACAACCCCGCTCCCCAATCTCTCTCAGGGACCCGGTGGGGCTTCGGGGCATATTATCAAGAAGGGCGTTAAAATGATCGCTGCTTTCTAAAGCGGCGATAATGTGCTTGATAATATGCCCTTGAGAATTCCAATAGAACCCCATGTTCACACCAAAACATGGGGTTCTATGGGAATTCACAACAGCATATTATCAAGCCCATTATCGCCGCTTTAGCGGCAGTTTCCTGTAGCTAAAGCGGCGATAATTTTAACGCCGTTTCTTGATAATATGCCCCGAAATCTCTATTTCATAGGCCTTAAAGCACTGCCCAATGTCCTCATGCTTCATGAAATCTTTTATCACATCTTTGGGAATGTATACTTTTCCTTCCCCAGGCACTGATGGTGTGCTGTCACCAGAGGACGTCATCTCTAGACTTTTTGCTTTCAGCTCCAGCTCCCTCAAAACTCTCTCATGCGCTAAAAGCATCTTATTTTCCTCTATGGTCAATTTCTTGCTCTCCAACTCCAACCTCTTATTCTTTAAGTCACCCTGGCTCCCCAGCTTGAGCTTAGCAAGCTCCATTTCATGCACTGGGCTTTTCTCCCTGTCCTCCAACTCTTCTGGAGACAGACCTCTTGAAGACACACTGCTGCCTTCCCTGAGAGGCACTCCCCCTCCAGTTACGACCCCTAATCCATCCTGCTGCCCTTCTAAATTCTCCCCCTCCACCTTGGGATCCTCGGTCTGCCCACTGGCATTCCTCAATTCAAACCAGGCCCTCAGTGCCTTTTGGAACTCCTCCTTCCTGGTGAGGCCTCTCACAGAGATTTTAAATTTCTTACAGATGGTTTTCAGTTGTGGCACAGTGTAGGTATCAACCCTCTTCTTCAAATTCGATATCCACAGATGCAATGGAGGCTGGTCTACTCATGGTGAAAATTGGTAGTTCTCAAGATGCAAAAAAATTCCAAGGAAAAACTCTTCAACGATATGGGGTTGCGTAATGGTCTGTACTCACTAGTAGCGTACACCAATCACTGTATTTAAATCACAAATGCAAGTCCAGGATCCTCACCGCTGACCACCAATGTTAGAAATGGGGGTCTCTAGTTGGCAGAGGTGGGTACCTTTGTCCAATTAGGGGCCCTTGCTTCTTGTCAAGGGAAGGGGGATACACTCCTAAAATAACCCCTGCTCACCCTCTCGGTAGCTTGGCATGAGCAGACAGGCTTATCTCAGAGGCAGTGTGTAAAGCATTTGTGAACACATGCAGTAATACAGTGAAAACACTACAAATGGACACCACATCAGTTTAGAAAAATAAATAATCTTTATCTAAACCAAAACAAGACCAAACGACAAAAATCCACAATACAGTTATCACGATATCCTCCAAAATAGATTATTCACAAAAATAAAGCTTGTAGAAACAAATAACTCCCCTTGGAGCTATCACAATGTCGTGACCAATGAAAGATCCCAAAGTACGGGGCCGACCGCGAGGTCGCTGCGTCGAGCCCACAAAGAACAGTACCTTGGAGCGATGAAAACAAAGTCAGTACACAGCGTCGGGAGGTGATGCTTCGTTGGTGCTGTTCGGCGTTGGTTCCTTTCAACCCCAGGGGAGGTGAAGCCTCAGTTCCTTACTGCACTGCAGGGGAGGTGAGATTACTTTTCCTTACTGTGTCGGGGAGGTGATGTCACGATGGCGTTGAATCCTCGGTTGCTTATGACTGTGTGCTGTGGATGGATTCGGGGGTCGCCCACATCGGGGACCGGCTCGGCGATGATGAAGTCAGCTTTAGAGTTGATCCGCCACGGCAGCAGGCAGCGGGCCTACGTCATAAATCAGAGCAGCACTCACAACTTTGGTGCAGGGTACGGCGTTGCAGGCCGGCGTTGCAAGTTCCTTCTGTAGCAGCTGAAACAGCAGTTCCAGATGCAGGACGACAGAAGGGGTGAAGTCTTTGGCACATATTCTCAAGGAACCATTGCTGAGTTATCCGCACTTTATCACAGCCAAAGTGGTGATACATTTATCTCCCCATTCACAAGCTGGTGCTAACAGCCCATATCACCAGTTTACCTGCGATCGAAGCCACAAAAAACATTGCCACAGATGATGCCGGCAAGTATCGCTAATGAGATGCATAGTAGGCGTTTCTGTGCAAAATGCCACGACCACACCACTCCGCAACATTCTCAATGACCAGCCAGATCGGCGCTAAGATCCCAAAACAGGTGATACGGCGCGTTAGCAGCAGGAAATGAACACCTGCTCTGACCTGGTGTAAAGTCGGACTACAACCTGCACCAGAAAAGGGAGCCAAGCCCAGAGCCACACCTGAAGAACAAAAGATGCCATGGAGCCATTAATCATGCAGCTCGGACACCAAAGAGGGCCACAGTACCCACCGCCACCACACCCAAGGGCCCCCACTTTCCCCCCTCGGACTACCACAGAGACTGTGAAGACAAAGACAGCGGAACTCCCCCCCCAACCCCCCCCTGAAAACGCACCAGCCTCACAGACCGAACACCAGAGGATGTCATAGTCCACTACAGGCTCAAAAGGACAACCATCCTCCGCATCCTGAACATCATTGCCCACAAGCTGACGGTACCAACACAGCGGCCAGCCAACCTCACACCTTAGACATACTCGCTGGCTGTGCCGCTCCAGTTGGCCACTGGTACCTTCCAACCAACAACTGCCTGAGTCGGAGGAGTCTCAATGCCAGCCCTATCAAAGTACCTCACACCTGTCCTGGATGCCATCATCAGCTTGGTACCCCAGTACCTATATGTCCCCCACACTGCACAGGAACAGCTGGAGACCAAGCAAGGCTTCCATGCCATAGCTGGCTTCCTGCATGTGTTGGGGCAATTGACTGCACACATGTCCTACTAGTACCCCTGCCGACACTGCACACAAGTACCGCAACAGAAAGCACACGCATTCCATCAATGTGCAGGCAATAGTGGACCACCGCGCACTTTGCACCAATGTTGTCGCCAACTAACCAGGCAGTGTGCATGATTCCTACATCTTACGACAGTCCATCATCAACCGGCGCTTCCAGGATGGCACCAACGGAAATGCTTTGCTCGTTGGCAAGACCAAATGAACACACCACACACCTCAACTACACAATCATGCTACTCACAACTCTGGGAATGCACATATTACACAATCACATTCAACATGCTAAACAACATGCCCACCCACCAGACAATACAGCACAACTCACTATGGTAAGCTGGGCAAGCCATGGATGTGAGCCATCAACGGCATGGCACCGCAACCACACAATAGCAGAATGTGGGGAGAGGTGGGAACCAGGCATGCGCCAAGGAGGCAAGTGATCCGTGAATGAGAATGTACACAATGCTAAGTGTAGCGTGGATGTGCTGGACAGACTGCAGTATGCAGACCACAGACAGATCCATGTCGACATACACTGCTGGTGTTTGGAGTGTAGTGGACAGTTGGCGCAACCATGTCATCCCAGCCAGAGGGGAAGATCTCGGAAATGTAGACTGTTACATCCCCCCTGTAAGCATGAGAGGAGTGGGCTAGCCCGGCGTAACCAGGTCAGCGTAGGGGTGTGAATAAAAAGCACGTCGCTCTGGGTGTGGTTCTCTTCCAAAATGCCCAACGTCTCTGCCAAGGCGGCCTCTCTCACCCTGCCACAAGGCCGACGCCGTGAGCAGTGTTGCCTGCGATCCAGTGCACCTGCTGCACCCCGAGCCGCTGCTCCCCAGAACCGTCTTGGCCGCCCCTGCGCACCCAGGCCTCACTGTTAACCTGCAGACATCGGTGTGTGTCAAAGAGGACCCACCATGTGCTGGTGCAAGCCCCAAGCCCGAGGCCCGCAACCTGGGCAGCCTCCTCTGACCATCACGGCCTCAGCGACACAGCCCAGCAGTACTCCTTTCTCGTTTACGTACTCTACCGGCAGACACAGTGAACAAGTAGGTCACACATTTGGAACTGAGTCTTGATTTCCCAATGGCAGAGGACACATGTCATGACACACACTGCGGTCACACAAATGGAACTGATTTCCCAATGGCAGAGGTCATATCATAGCATGCAAGGAGAGGCGTAAGAGGAAGACCTGTTTCAGTCTGGAGGAAAAAAGGATCATCGTTACGGAGATGATCGAGCACTACCAACAACTGCTCTGGTGTCACTAACTCTGTGCATCGCAAGGCAACAACTAATGGCTGTGGGCCACTGCTGGCCGCTGCCTCCGGCACACACTGCGGTCGAGTAGGTCACACATTTGGAGCTGAGTCTTGATGCCTTCATGGCAGTGTTCATATCGTAGTGCCGGCCTCATTGCAGACTGCATCCCCTCTCAGCCCCTGTGCCACTAACTCTGTTTCCCGACATCCATGGTTGAACTCAGGTAGCGTCTACGTCGAAGACTGGGGGTTGTCTTCATCCTCATGTAGCTCATCCCGACTTGGTGTCAATAACGAGGCAGTAGCATTACACTCCTCCATTTACTGCTTCCAGATGGCTTTTGCCCTCTGCATCATGCCCTAGAGGACACCTTCCACTGTCTTCTGCAACCCTCCACCACATTCACCTTCGACATCGACAAGGACCCGTTCAGTGTGCATGGCCCTAACTCATTGCACCGCAAGTCACCGTCCCGTGACAGTGTGCCTTTGCTGGCCGCTGTGCATCCGGGGCCACTGACTCTGTGCAGCTCAAGTCAGGGACCCTGTCTGATGAGATATTGGATGGCCTCTGGGTCAGTGGCCTTCGGGTCATCAACGCCATGTGTCTGTGCCCTGCGCTGACCGCTGCCTCCGGTCTCAACTGCGGTCCACCAGGGCTCACATATCAAAACGAGTCCTGACCGACCCGGACGTCGCATCACCACAGGATTCACACACCACCACCGCCAGGACCACCTTCAAACGCCAACTGCCAGAGTCGAAACAGTGGTACTTGAATACTAACGGAGTTGCTCACACCTGTCGTGGATGCCATCATCTGCCTGATACCCTGCTCAGCACTCCGGGTGCCCCAAACTCAGTGCACTGCAACTCACGGACACTTCAGTTTGCATATTGGGTGACCTCTGTACTTGCTCCGCTGCCACCATGATGCTCCGCAGTTGTATCAGTAATGCTGGTGTATTATGTTTCCGTTTCAATAGTGTTCACTTTTGTAGTTGTTGCCAGCACCAACCACTCCGTTTGGGCTGGCTTACACTCACCCCACACACATCCAGCACAGGCGTCACTGTACATGTGACCCTGCCAATAAAGTGGCTGGGCGCACGTACCCGTAGCCAGTTCCACAAACTATCTGAGTGTATCCGGGTGGACATGATGTATGCATGAGGGCACCGGACCTTACAACATTACATTGTGCTGTGTACAGCGGACGCAACCATGTCACCGCAGTCAGCGGGTAAGACCTTGGACGTGTAGCTCTGTTGTCCCCCAATCAATACGCAGGAGGAGTGGACTGGGTCGTATGCAGGTCCAGCATGGAGGTGTGATTGATTATTGCGGGGCTCTAGGCGTGGTACAATACATGAAATGTGCAGATGCATGTGTCTCTGTCGCAGTGTGGTGTAGGTGGTCCCTGATAGGAATTAGACACCCATGTATGTCATCTCGTTCGGATTCCATGAGCTATGACCCCACCCACACCTGTTAGGACACCTCCTTTTGGCATTCTGACCCCTGGAATTGGAATGCCATGTGTCCCTCAGTGAAGTGTTGTGAGCCAGCCGTGCAGGCAGGTGCTTCCTGCTGTGTGGTCTGAACACGGGCTGGGGTCTCCTCTATGTAGCTTGGCTGCCCTGCTCCTGGGATTGTGTTACCTAGGATGTCCATGAGCTGTTGTAGAGCGTCTGTGTCGGAGATGTGTTGGTCCTCTCCAGCATCATTGATGTGTTGTCTGGTCTGCTCTGCTGGAGGTGTTGTGTGTCCCTCTGCTATGTGAAGGGGAGATGCATGTTGACATTGTGTTGACATGTATGATGGCGCATTGTTCTTGTTTACATGCAGACTGTCTAACAATGTACATTGTGACTGTTTGGGAGGTGCTGGATTTTGATGGGGGACAGTGGACATTTGGACTGGATGACGGATGTGAGCTTGTATGTGTACATTTCCTTCTCACAGTTTTCTGCTGTGTTAGATGTAATTTACCTGTTTCTGCACATGGGCGGATACTGTTGCGTCCTCTGTTCTGCAGTGTCGGAGTTGCACATTGTACCACATTGTCGTCAATGTAGATGTGCTGTTATTGCTATGTGTGTGTGCTGCTGTATGCCACGGGGATCAGGGACATGATCCAGGGTCATTGTGGGTGTGCAGTGTGCTACACATCATTGTGCGTGTGTGCCACTTTGCCCATTTTCCCCCGTCCCCCCAGGCCCTTGTCGTTACTCACTCTGTTAATGTTGTGTCAGGTCCTATCGAGCTGTCTCCAGACTCCCAACTCCTTGCACAATCTCCACACTGTTGACTGTGTCCTCCATTTCCTCCAGCTCCTCCTGTGGCGCAGGACTCCCACCTCCAGTTGCCGTTGCTGCCTTCCTGTTGGTAGCGAGTTTCTGTTTGGTTTGGCTTTTCACATCATTGCAGGCTCCTCTTGGCCTCCTACATTTTCCTACTCAACACTCCAACTGCATTCACGTCAGTCACATTGAGGTTCAGTTGATGGTAATGTTCTGTCACCTCTGTGACGCTGATCCGGTTTTCCTGCGGACTGCCCATCATCTTCCCCTCTCTCTTCTCCTTGGCCTTCCCGACCCCGTTGTTCCTTGCAGGTGGTCTGTGTGGCTTGTGGGGTTCGCCTTGAACCTCTGCGCTCGGTCCGGGTGCATCCATGGTGTTACGCCGTTTCTTTTTGTTTCCCTTTGTTTTTGTTCTGCTTTTATGGTGCCTTTTCCCGCTTGACGCGTGGAGATTGCAGGCCTGTCATTGGTTTTCACTGCTTTTTGTATCGCGATATGCCACATTGCAATTTTTTTTGCGTTCGTGTTTTGCATTTTTGTGGAGGCGCGTTGACTTTAACGCGGATATTTGACACGTTTTCAGGAGCATATTGCATGGTACCACTGTGTTGAGAATACGACGTTAACACAGCGTTATTTTCCCGCGATAGACTGCGATAAGCAGAGTTGCGTTAATCTAATTTTGCGATGATTATCACACGTTCCTGTGAATATCCCCCGATGTGTTCCTGAGACTCTAGAACAGGAGGCAAGCTCAGTTTTAAGCCCTTGGGGATCTTGTTTCTTCAAGCAGGTGACAAAGCACAACAGCAAAGTCCTTCTTCCCTTTTCTTCGGCAGCAAGCAGCCACTGCAGGCCAATCCCTGACAGCAAACAGCACGGGGCAGTATTCTTCCTCAGCTTCTCCAGCTCTTCTACTCGGCAAAGGTTTCCTCTTGATTTCCCAGAAGTGATCTAAAGTTCTGGGGTCTGGGCACCAATATTTATACCTCATAATCCTTTGATCTCTGAAGGCAGAGAGTGTCTGTACCTAGCCAAAACCAGTTCTGTCTTCACCGGTGCAGCTTCCTGGCAGGAGGTGGAGATGGCCTTGTTGAAGGCAGACTGGCCCTTCAGGTGAAAAGAAAATCTCCTCCCCCTACCTTAAATGCAACCCAGGTCTATTCAGCTCAGCCCTGACTCATCATACTTCTGGAGCTACTGTCCTTCTCCAGCCCCTGTCACCCAAAAGCCAGACTTGCAATACACATCCCTAGCAATAGGCACTCAGGATGGTTAATCAAGAAAATACCCACCTTCTAAGAGTGGTATTTTCAAACACAGAACAGGAAAAACATCCTCACTAGAGGATGCGTTTTAACATTCTGATTTCAGGCATACTAAAATGTTACTTTCAATCTTGTTCCCAGGGTCAGTTATGTTTAAAAGATGTTATAAACGAACTACCCATTCTGGCCTATGGGAACAGATAGCCTTGCAATAGTGAAAAACTAAATAGGCAGTATTTCACTATTAGGACATACCACGCACATCAGATATGTCCTACCTTTCACATACAAGGCACCCTGCCTTAGGGGTGACTAACATGCAGAAGAGGGAAGGTTTGGGAACTGGCAAGTATGTTCACCTGCCATGACAACACAGCACGCCCAGACTGCATGCAGGCCCTGCAATGGCAGTCCTGAGCCACGTTTTACAAGCTGCTTCCGTGGGTAGCACAATCCGTGCTGCAAACCCACCAGCAGCATTTGATTCATAAGCCCTGGGCACGCGTAGGGTACTGCACTAGGGTCTGACAAGTGAATCAAATAAACCAATTGTGGAATCAACAAGCAACAATTTACAACAGGAACACTTGCACGTTGGCACTGGATAGCAGTAGGAAAGTGCCCAAAGCATCTAGACCAGCTGTTACTCCCTGATACTCCCTGATACTCCCTGATACATTCCACACAGGCCTTGATCTCTTATGTTCCACCGAACTCCATGGAAGAAACCTAAATATTTTGGCAGGGATGAGCACTGATCATGAATACATTTCGCCGACTGAAAAGTTAGAAAAAAAGAGAGCTTAGCCCACAGTACAAACCCATCTCACCAAGATCCTGACCAGTCAGCCACACACAGTGACCAATGCCCCTATATCGAGAAGGGTTTGATCTTTTATCCAGCTGCAACTGTATTTTCACATATTCTGTAGGAAAGGTTATGCAGGCCACTGTCCTCCCTCTCCGGTCCTCCTCAACTAATGGCCAGGAGGTGGTAAGGAGGCAGACTAGTGCTGTCTCTTTCATAAAATTTAAAAAGCGATCTTCCTTTTGATTATATTTATTTCTACTGTTTAGTTTGTGATTGGCACAGTATAAAAATTGTAGTTTTAACCTGCCTGTGATTGCATCATTTCCTACTTGTTTTATGTTGAAACTTGTGTTTTTTACTTGCCTGTGACTGTTTTCATTTAACCCATTGAATTTTGGGATTTGCAGTCCAAAATCTGTAGCTTTTTCCCTCTCATTCCCCGTGACTATCTGTTTTTCCCTCCTAATTTCTCCCTTGCTCTGTGCGCATACCTGTATGTTAAGCAATCCACCTCCCAGCTCCCATTTGGTGTTAGCAACCTTTATCCCACCTAACAACAGGATTTTCTGCTGTGAGCTGTTTAAGCTGTGTTTTGTAGAGATTGTGCACTCGCTTTTTGCCTAGTGAGTAAAGGTTTATATAAACACTATTGTTAGAGGACAACGTTCGTTAGGCCCTTACCTGCAGAAGTCCAAAGTGTGGATTGAGCCTGTCTGTCTCCCAGGAGATTCTGAATAGAGGAGCAGCTCCCCAGCCCCCCTGGCCAGCAAACCTAAGCCTACTGATTGGCTCCTTAGCTCCCAGGCAACCCTGAGTCCTCCTCTCACACCAGCCCAGACCCCTTAAGGGTTTGCTGGGAAAAAAACTCTGTTGCACATCGCGATGAGTAGTTTTCTGCACTCCGCGGAGCTCGCAAACTCGGCAAACGGAGCGAAGTTCACCGCCAGCACACTTACTACATTACTGGACACACCACACTATTTCAACCGCACATCACTGTAAAAATGGATGCGGTCTCACCTTGGCCTCTCTCAACAGCCCTGTTTGCCCCATATAAAGTGCCCGTTTCCAAAATAGACACCCCACAATGTATGCGATGGGCATGGATTGGACTGGCACGACGCGCAAGTGTTCCTCTCTTTTATACCCCATCAGTGCAGATGAAGAAACCTCCATTAATACCCTCTCTACAAGATGGCAGGCTTGTAGCAGCATAGACAGGCTCAACATGAACACTTTTGCAGATCTTTTCCCAGGAGATCACTTCTGCGGTCCTCCGACCTTGCACCATGCAACTAACGCACAGTTAGACATATTTTTATATTACAAATTGCGAGCGACATGCAGAGAGCTCTTTCCAATGTTCCCAGCACGCCCGGCGACCCTTCCAGCACTAGAATATACCTACACCACCGCCTCACCCCGGAAACTTATCACGTCACTATACCAAAGTATGCAACGTACCTGGCCTGCAAAGCAAACACCAGCTCGAGAGGCCTGGGGGGAAGACCTCGCTCTCCCACTCACAGACGCACTGTGGGCTTTTTGTTGCGACCAGTTCCAATTAATGTTCCTAAACTACAGGTTGCGCCTCATTTATTACATTAATTTTTACCGCGCACTTACCGCACTGCAGCACTGCTACATAGAATGGGTATATCTTCAGACTCCCAATGTACACGATGCCATGCAGTTGCAGCAGATTTAATTCATCTTGCCTGGCAGTGCCCGGCGGTTGCAGCTTACTGGGTGGAGGTCTTCCGGTGGTAGGAGAAATTATACAATTACAGCTGTCCCCCTCTCCCTTAACTGGACTACTGAGGCATGTGGCAGAGATACCCAATAGCTCTTGCAAACTCACTGCCTTACTATTGCTCCTCGCCAAACTGGCGCTCAAAACAAGAGACTGGATAAAAGACATTGCTTACTGCTATGAACAGCTGTCTAATTACTGGGACTTAATGCCTCTAAGATCTCGACCCTGTGACATTTGGGAACCCTTTATCAGTTAAAAGCGTCAACAAGAACTGAACACCAACCCATAAGACCTCCCCCCCTTGGCTGCGTGATTCAAAGAGTGGATGTGCCTTGTCTATAAACTCATGTTGTACAAAATGTTGTAAATATAAGAGATGCCAACTGTGAAATCAAATTGTCATAATAAACGATATTTATTAAAGTACACGATTGCCATCATTATTTTAAAAAAAACTCTAACTTGGGCAAGTGCAGGCAACATCCTTTGATTAATGGAAAAGAAGCTGTGGGTTACAGGGACACGTGGGCCAGTGTCACAATGGTGGCAGAGCAACTTGTGTCCCCTGAACAGATCATACTTGGTCTGTTGTTCCAAATGACCAATTCTAGCAATCTTAGGACTGATCACTCCTTGGCAGTTGTGAATCTCAGTAGGGGAGGGGTGACTGGCCCTAAAGAGTTGTAGTTTCCCCAGACCTACCTGTAGATTGTCTGTTCGACAATGATTTAGAAACTTCAGCCTGGTCTGAAATTGAGTTCAGGAAATATGCAGAGATTATGGGAATCCCTGTCAGTGCATTTGTTGTCATAAGGTCTCAGGGCAAACAGCTAAGCACTGAGGGAGTACTGGATCCTGAAAGAATGGACCAGCTGGCTTCTAAGAGTTTGGAGTAGAAATCCTGCCTCTCTCTTGAACAGCTCGTACAGCAAGCTGCTGCTGAGAAGGCAGGGAATGTCAGCTGGTCCCATAGGATCTATTGGGAAGATTGGCTCCTGACCTCTGAGTGTAGAGACCCCAAACCTGGTGCCAAAAGGAGGTTGGTAACAATTTAGACGTTCAGCGGTTGACTTGGGGCAGGTGTGTCCCTCATTTTCACTGGCCGTGTGTGTCTGAATAAAAAGTATAATGAGAAACCCAAACTAACCTTGAGGGCTCGTGCAAAATGAAATGAAAGGGAAAATGTGCCTTCAAGGGATTTATTTGAATATTAATTTAGATTGTTTTTATAATTGCATTTCGAGGTCAGATAAATTATCTCCTTGCTAATTAATTTCTTTCAGCAGCTTATTTTACTGCATAATTTCTTCATACAGTGAAAAAAATCACGAGCAAAGCAATATATATATGTTGTAAAGTATATATCAAGAGTGAAAAGTTGTGCAAAGCACAACAAACAAAAAACAGAAACTGGTGTATATAGAGAAATATTCACTTTTTATCTTGGAGTGTCATTAAGGGTACTTATAAATACATACAATGAAACAAGAAGGTAGCGATATACAACTAAAAACCTTCACTTTTTCTCTTTAGTGATGGTTCAACAAATGTCTGAGAAAAAAAGTGTAGGTCGACGTTTCCTTCTCTATTTTTTCATTGCTGAGACCATCTCCAGGACTGACAAGTATTAAAGTTGTTGACCCCTGGATTCGAAGAGTCGTTTGACTCAGCTTTGTGTCTTAACAGATTTGAGGCCTGACGTGAGTTATTAAACCACAGCCAGGAGACAGTGAAATAACGTAGTGCAGCTTTCAACAAAGCAGTTCAAGTTATTCTTTGAAACTTGCTGAGGCTGAGCATATTATTTCAATGTTGGGCAACCCGATTTCTTAACACGTTTGCTTGCTAGTCACAAAGAGTTCGATTTATGCACTTCGGGAGCATTTGAGTTTTGCATCAAGGATTTGGTGCAAAACTCAAATGCTTCCGAAGTGCCAGAATGCGGATGGATACCGTAGATTTAAAGCATAAATCGAACTGTTTGTGACTAGCAAGCAAAGGCGTTAAGAAATTGGGTTGCTGCCTTCGCCCAACATCTAAATAATACGCTCAGCCTCAGCAAGTTTCAAAGAATCACTTGAACAACTTTGTTGAAAGCCGCACTATGTTATTTCACTGTCTCCCGGCTGCGGTTTAATATTTGAATCAGCACGCTGAATATAGCGAATACGTGTCTCTGGGCCATACTAAGATTAACTCACGTCAGGCCTTAAATCTGTGAAGACACAAAGCTGAGTCACACGACAACAACTTTAATACTTGTCAGTCCTGATGATGGTCTCAGCAATGAAAAAATAGAGATCGAAACGTCACCTACACTTTTTTCCTCAGACATTTGTTGAACCATCACTAAAGAGAAAAAGTGTTTGCAATTGTTACAGTGAAGGATTTTAGTTGTAGATCGCTACCTCCTTGTTTCATTGTATGTATTTATAAGTACCCTTAATGACACTCCAAGATAAAAAGTTAATATTTCTCTATATACACCCGTTTCTGTTTTTTGTTTTTTGTTCTTTGCACAACTTTTCACTCTTGATATATACTTTACAAGATATATATTGCTTTACTCGTGAATGTTTTCACTGTATGAAGAAATTATGCAGTAGAATAAGCCGCTGAAAGAAATTAATTAACAAGGAGATAATTAATCTGGCCTTGAAATGCAATTATATAAACAATCTAAATTAATATTCAAATAAATCCCTTGAAGGCACATTTACCCTTTCACTTCACTGTATGTCTGAAGATACCAAGGAGATTTGTCGCTCCTGTGTTACTTGCCAAGCCATTGGTAACTCAGGTGGCACAACAAAGTCCCATTTAATTCCACTTACAGTGTCTGGGGTTCCCTTTGAGAGGGTAGGGATAGACATTGTTAGTCTCTTAAACCCCCAACAGCATCTGGACACAATTACATCCTAGTGGTGGTTGACCATGCCGCTAGGTACCCAGAGGCTATACCCCTAAGGACCACTACAGCTCCTGTAATGGCTAGGACCTTTCTCAGCGTCTTTTCCAGAGTGGGTTTCCCTAAGGAGGTCTTAACAAACAGAGGTACAAACTTCATGTCTAGTTATATCACTGCAATGTGGAAAGAGTGTGGAGTGAACTACAAGTTATCCGCACCCTATCATCCATAGTGCAAAGGGCTTGATGAAAGATTCAACAAGACCCTCAAGGGTATGATCATGGGACTCTCAGAAGAGTTCAGGCAAAAATGGGATATCTTACTACCCTGCCTTCTCTTTGCCTACAGAGAGGTTACACAAAAATGGGTTGGTTACAGCCCATTTGAATTTCTGTTTGGGCATCCAGTTAGCGGTCCATTGTGCTGGTTAAGGAGAGCGTGGAGCAGCCTCTCAAACCTCTTAAACAGGATATTGAGGACTATGTTTTTGGCCTGCATTCATGTATGACTGAGTACATGAAGAAGGCCAGCAAAAACCTTGAGGCCAGACAGGAGCTAAAGAAAGCTTGGCATGACCAAAAGTCTATACTGACTGTTTACCAGCCAGGCCAAAAAGTGTGGGTGTTGGAGCCTGTGGCCCCAGCAGCTCTCCAAGACAAATCGAGTTTCTCCCATCCCCACCATTCTTGAGAAAAAAGGTGAGGTCACCTATTTGGTTGACGTAGGTACTCCTAGAGGTTCCCCCAGAGTACTTAATGTGAACCGCCTAAACCCTTTTGTTGACAGGGCTGACATGAGCTTGCTCATTGCCACTGATGAGGGACAGGAGGAAGAGAGAGACCCTCTCCCTGGTCTCCTCTCTCAGGAACAACTACACACCAAGACCTAGACTATAATAGCACATATAAAAATTCACCCTTATTTAGGATATTTCGTTTGTTGCTCTTCATTAGCAAACATTACTCCCCTTCTTCAATATTGGATGGGGTAACCGAAATAACTAGGGTAGTGCTAAATTCAAACAATTGCCTGATTCTCATTCATCAGTAAAAACACAGTTGAGAGACCGATCATACCACACTCAGTCTCGTGTCCAACATATATAGTGCTAAACCGAAAAAAAGTGTGTAGAAGCGAGATGGCACCTCACGGGCGCACCACCAAACGGGGACCTGACTGGTACTCGCCAGGACAGCCCTGTTGTCATCATCGGTACCATCAAGCTTAGAACAGAAAATAGTGTCCAAATACACAAAAGATTTGTGGAAAAGTGCAGTGGAAATATAGCAGAAAGGAAAACAATACAGTGTCAAAAAACGTTTAAAACACTCATAACACAACACAGACACTCCAATTTTATTCACTTTCTTGTGTTGTGTATGGAAGAAATAAAAAGAAAAAGTAGATGTGGTTGTCACCTATTTAACCACTCATACTTTTACTTGCCGACATGTTTCATTGCCTGGTAACTTGTAGGCAATTTCATCAGGGCGTCATATATATTAAAGCCACTGCAGATGGACCCACACGTCTTCACAACTGTAAACACATAAAATCCGCACCAATGTGGTTAACCAAAGCACTAAATCAATGTATGCTCCAACACACATTTGACCCTCTGATAGTTACCCTCATATGGCCATAGGTGCTCCTACCAGCCGGATGGAACACGGTTGTCATTTAAAATGCAAGAAAAATCGCAAAAAGTCGATAATTCACTTCTCCCCTTCAAATCGCTACAAAAGAGAGAGAGACACAGGAAAATACACTCATTAGGCAAAATGCAAAAGGTGTATATTTATACACTTTGCTTACGTTTAGCTGGATGGCCCTAAGAGTTGTAAAACGGACCCCCTACACAACATACAACCGTTTGCGCTGTTCGCAATGCCTCCCGGGGTCAAAGGGCGCTTTTTAGCGCACACTCGAGTATCTCTAAACCTGAACATAAGCCATGTATATCTGCCTCCTATAACCGGGCGCTTGACGACCCGTTTATGTTACCGGACATTTGAGAAGCGGCCGCTGTATCTCAGCCCGTGCCTCAATGTCATCTCAATGGGGGAAGTACTTGTAATGCCTTCCGTGGTCTCGCGTAAAAACGCGTCGGCCATCTTGGATAGGGCATAATCCTATTTTGTTCAATACGGAGTGTTACACACCATCAGAATCACGCGAGACATTACACGCGTGATCTCGCTTTTTCCGAGCACACACAATTCTAACTTTATGCACATTTCTGTCCCATCTCGATTTACAATTTTCAAAGGACCAAAATGTATATAGATCGTGTTGCTCGTGGACCCTGACAATTATTCAGTTGGAATTAATCGAATTAAAACCATATTATGAATCACACAAAATTCTGAAAATTGAAATGGAGCCTTTCTATATAGTGAATGGACAACAGTTTTAGCCCACATTAAAAATCAATATGTACATATAAACACCAAAGGGAGGAGCCATAGTTAGTATATACATTCTCAGGTACTAGTATACATACATGCACCAGGAATATATCATACCACAATTAGAGTATATATGTACCCTCATACAAATGCCAATGCAGACTCCATTCTGATGGAGAGATTCAATGTATCTTATTCCACTCCAATAAATCGTTCAGCCCCATCTTATCCGATTTCTCTTGGAAAATCCATTTTGCTTCCTTCCTAGCTAACAAGTGTTCCACTGAGTAAGAGTCTCCTGTCACCTTCTCAAGCACTACCCACTTAAATGCATGTCTGTTTGTGTGGCAGTGTTGTACTAGTTTCGTCGTCAGCTTTCCAGATTTTATAGTGCTTAGATGTTCTTGAATGCGTGTTTTTATTTTCCGTGTCGTAAGGCCTGTATACTGGAGGCCACATTCACAGTTAAGTTTATACACCACGCTAGTGGTGTTGCAATTGCTGAATTGCCTTAGCTCCCATTCTTTCCCCGACTGTAGGGTGACACGAGTTGTTTTTTCTGTGAGATGACACACAGAGCAAGTACCACAGGGATGGTGCCCTGTGAGATGTGGTTTGCTGTTTGCTCTTGTTGTTTGTACTCGAGTGTGAACCAATTTGTCTTTTAAATTGCTGGTACGTTTAAAAGCAAATGTAGGTTGGGGCATTTTGAAGTCTTTATTGGAAAGAATCGCCCAGTGTTTGCGTATTGACTGTCGGATTTTAGAGGCTAATGGGTTGAAAGTCATGACTACCGGTAAGCAGTCTTTTCTTTCTTTTTTATTTACTTCTAACAAAGCACTGCGCGGTGTATTAAGAGCTCTCTTTTTCGCATGTTTGATAGTTCTTACAGGATATTGTCTCTGTAGAAGTTTCTCTCCCAAGACCTGCGACTGTTCCACAAAGTTCTCGGTGCTGGAGCAATTTCTCCTGTACCGGAGGAATTGGCCCACAGGGAGATTATCCCTGAGAGCCCGTGGGTGGTAAGACTGGTAAGATAGTAATGAGTTCTTATCCGTGGGCTTTTGATGAACACTCGTGGTCAAAGTTTTATCCTTCACCATGATGTCCAGATCTAGATATACAGCGGACTCCCTGCTGTAAGACCAGGTGAATCTTAGGCTTTGGTCTTGGCAATTGAGCCAATTCAGAAACTCCAGCAGGGTAGTTTCCTCTCCAGTCCAGATGCAGAGCACATCATCTATATATCTCCTCCAGAGACGCACATGGTCTCTGAAGGGATTGCTGGTAGGATAGATGATGTGCTCTTCAAACTGGCCTACATATATGCAGGCCAGGCTCGGTGCCATAGTAGCCCCCATGCTGGTCCCCGTGGTTTGCAGGTACATCTTGTCCTTATAGCAAAAGAAATTGCGAGTGAGTGCTATTTCAATGCATTGAAGCACAAATGTTTGCGGAGCATCGTAAAACCACTCTTGGTCCCTCAGAGCCCTTGCTGCTGCCACCAGCGTGGCATCCTGAGGGATACAAGAGTAGAGGGATTCGATGTCGATGGTGACCAATATTTCACGGGTGGGATCGAAGGAAATTTCCCCAATCACATTCAAGATATCCATGGTATCTTTTACAAATGATCTTTGAGTGATTACAGATTCTCGTAAAAAGTAGTCTGCAAACTGAGACAAAGGCTCGAGGATGGATTGAATCCCGGATACAATAGGCCTGCATTTGTAAAAGATACCATGGATATCTTGAATGTGATTGGGGAAATTTCCTTCGATCCCACCCGTGAAATATTGGTCACCATCGACATCGAATCCCTCTACTCTTGTATCCCTCAGGATGCCACGCTGGTGGCAGCAGCAAGGGCTCTGAGGGACCAAGAGTGGTTTTACGATGCTCCGCAAACATTTGTGCTTCAATGCATTGAAATAGCACTCACTCGCAATTTCTTTTGCTATAAGGACAAGATGTACCTGCAAACCACGGGGACCAGCATGGGGGCTACTATGGCACCGAGCCTGGCCTGCATATATGTAGGCCAGTTTGAAGAGCACATCATCTATCCTACCAGCAATCCCTTCAGAGACCATGTGCGTCTGTGGAGGAGATATATAGATGATGTGCTCTGCATCTGGACTGGAGAGGAAACTACCCTGCTGGAGTTTCTGAATTGGCTCAATTGCCAAGACCAAAGCCTAAGATTCACCTGGTCTTACAGCAGGGAGTCCGCTGTATATCTAGATCTGGACATCATGGTGAAGGATAAAACTTTGACCACGAGTGTTCATCAAAAGCCCACGGATAAGAACTCATTACTATCTTACCAGTCTTACCACCCACGGGCTCTCCGGGATAATCTCCCTGTGGGCCAATTCCTCCGGTACAGGAGAAATTGCTCCAGCACCGAGAACTTTGTGGAACAGTCGCAGGTCTTGGGAGAGAAACTTCTACAGAGACAATATCCTGTAAGAACTATCAAACATGCGAAAAAGAGAGCTCTTAATACACCGCGCAGTGCTTTGTTAGAAGTAAATAAAAAAGAAAGAAAAGACTGCTTACCGGTAGTCATGACTTTCAACCCATTAGCCTCTAAAATCCGACAGTCAATACGCAAACACTGGGCGATTCTTTCCAATAAAGACTTCAAAATGCCCCAACCTACATTTGCTTTTAAACGTACCAGCAATTTAAAAGACAAATTGGTTCACACTCGAGTACAAACAACAAGAGCAAACAGCAAACCACATCTCACAGGGCACCATCCCTGTGGTACTTGCTCTGTGTGTCATCTCACAGAAAAAACAACTCGTGTCACCCTACAGTCGGGGAAAGAATGGGAGCTAAGGCAATTCAGCAATTGCAACACCACTAGCGTGGTGTATAAACTTAACTGTGAATGTGGCCTCCAGTATATAGGCCTTACGACACGGAAAATAAAAACATGCATTCAAGAACATCTAAGCACTATAAAATCTGGAAAGCTGACGACGAAAATAGTACAACACTGCCACACAAACAGACATGCATTTAAGTGGGTAGTGCTTGAGAAGGTGACAGGAGACTCTTACTCAGTGGAACACTTGTTAGCTAGGAAGGAAGCAAAATGGATTTTCCAAGAGAAATCGGATAAGATGGGGCTGAACGATTTATTGGAGTGGAATAAGATACATTGAATCTCTCCATCAGAATGGAGTCTGCATTGGCATTTGTATGAGGGTACATATATACTCTAATTGTGGTATGATATATTCCTGGTGCATGTATGTATACTAGTACCTGAGAATGTATATACTAACTATGGCTCCTCCCTTTGGTGTTTATATGTACATATTGATTTTTAATGTGGGCTAAAACTGTTGTCCATTCACTATATAGAAAGGCTCCATTTCAATTTTCAGAATTTTGTGTGATTCATAATATGGTTTTAATTCGATTAATTCCAACTGAATAATTGTCAGGGTCCACGAGCAACACGATCTATATACATTTTGGTCCTTTGAAAATTGTAAATCGAGATGGGACAGAAATGTGCATAAAGTTAGAATTGTGTGTGCTCGGAAAAAGCGAGATCACGCGTGTAATGTCTCGCGTGATTCTGATGGTGTGTAACACTCCGTATTGAACAAAATAGGATTATGCCCTATCCAAGATGGCCGACGCGTTTTTACGCGAGACCACGGAAGGCATTACAAGTACTTCCCCCATTGAGATGACATTGAGGCACGGGCTGAGATACAGCGGCCGCTTCTCAAATGTCCGGTAAGATAAACGGGTCGTCAAGCGCCCGGTTATAGGAGGCAGATATACATGGCTTATGTTCAGTTTTAGAGATACTCGAGTGTGCGCTAAAAAGCGCCCTTTGACCCCGGGAGGCATTGCGAACAGCGCAAACGGGTGTATGTTGTGTAGGGGGTCCGTTTTACAACTCTTAGGGCCATCCAGCTAAACGTAAGCAAAGTGTATAAATATACACCTTTTGCATTTTGCCTAATGAGTGTATTTTCCTGTGTCTCTCTCTCTTTTGTAGTGATTTGAAGGGGAGAAGTGAATTATTGACTTTTTGCGATTTTTCTTGCATTTTAAATGACAACCGTGTTCCATCCGGCTGGTAGGAGCACCTATGGCCATATGAGGGTAACTATCAGAGGGTCAAATGTGTGTTGGAGCATACATTGATTTAGTGCTTTGGTTAACCACATTGGTGCGGATTTTATGTGTTTACAGTTGTGAAGACGTGTGGGTCCATCTGCAGTGGCTTTAATATATATGACGCCCTGATGAAATTGCCTACAAGTTACCAGGCAATGAAACATGTCGGCAAGTAAAAGTATGAGTGGTTAAATAGGTGACAACCACATCTACTTTTTCTTTTTATTTCTTCCATACACAACACAAGAAAGTGAATAAAATTGGAGTGTCTGTGTTGTGTTATGAGTGTTTTAAACGTTTTTTGACACTGTATTGTTTTCCTTTCTGCTATATTTCCACTGCACTTTTCCACAAATCTTTTGTGTATTTGGACACTATTTTCTGTTCTAAGCTTGATGGTACCGATGATGACAACAGGGCTGTCCTGGCGAGTACCAGTCAGGTCCCCGTTTGGTGGTGCACCCGTGAGGTGCCATCTCGCTTCTACACACTTTTTTTCGGTTTAGCACTATATATGTTGGACACGAGACTGAGTGTGGTATGATCGGTCTCTCAACTGTGTTTTTACTGATGAATGAGAATCAGGCAATTGTTTGAATTTAGCACTACCCTAGTTATTTCGGTTACCCCATCCAATATTGAAGAAGGGGAGTAATGTTTGCTAATGAAGAGCAACAAACGAAATATCCTAAATAAGGGTGAATTTTTATATGTGCTATTATAGTCTAGGTCTTGGTGTGTAGTTGTTGCATATTGAGTGGAGGGCGACCTATTGACTAGCTTTTCCCTCTAAAGCTCCTCTTTTTCTGAACTGTATTGAACGGCGGCACAGCCGTGAGAGCTGCATAGCCTTACGATTCTCTTTTTAAATTGTTTGATCCGCACCTTTGTGTTTTCCATCTCCTTCCTGTGAGGTGTGAGCCTCAGGAAGTGTTTTCACACTTTGACTCCACTGATTAACCATATTATGGATACAAATTGTTTGGCCTTCTCTGAGGATCAGATTGCCGCAATATTAGCGGCCCCTTCACTTTTGTCAGACACACCATTACTTGGGAAAACATCTGTGAGAGAAGAGTGGGAAAAACTAAGTAATTTAAAGAAAAAACAGGTTCGAGTAGCCCTACATGGGGCGTTGATGTCAGAGTACTACACGTCTGGAGCCTCTCCAGCAAGCCTCTTGGTGAGAATAGAACCAAGGATATTCCTTGACGACAAAAAGTTCAGACTAGACTGGAGTTACATCGCTAATAAGTGCACCAGAGACTGGTTGATTCTTATAATCAGTACAGCCCAAAGACTAAGTGAGGATTTGCTAAAAGAGATCTTAGATCTCGAAGAGAGTATTAAACGTGACGACACTCTTACGAATGCCAAAGACCATCTGAGCAAAATACAGGACGATATCTCAGAATACAAAACTTACATGATAAACCAGAAAATCAAGGGTTTACAAAGGAATTTGCAGAGATATACGCACGAGTGGGCATTTCCATACGTAACTGACACTTATTATCAGTCTGATCCGGAACACACCAACCAAGCAGGACAACGTAGAGGTGGTGGTGGGGCAGGTAGGCAACAACTCCGTCCCCAACAACAGAAACGTACTCCGGCTAACTGGTCTTTTGATAATACGTCGAGCGAGGACGAGCAGGATAGACCCCAGGGAAACCGAGTAAGGTTCAACGAACAACCACAAAACAACGCTGATTTGGGTATACTACTGCGGTCTTTTTTAGAGCAAGGCCAGGGGACCAACAAGGGCACAGGGCAACCAGGAAGGGGAAGAGGACGAGGCAATCGACCACCCCAATGGCAGACATACTCCCCAAGACTCACCCGCAGCAGAGGCAGACAACCCCAATAAATAATATTGTGGTTAATCTTTCTAACTACCAACTTACAGAAAGTGAAGAACGTGTCCTAAATAAAGGGTTGGGATTTGTTCCAACTCCTACACACGATCCTTTTCAATGTAGGGTAGAGTTTTTTGAGACTATTCGAAAAATCAAACTCAAAACGTTTTTTGCAACCCACCCCCAAGAGAAGCAGCGTGGTTTTAATACAGATCTAAAAAAAACATCTGGATTTACTCCCTCGAGTGCAGTAGTAGGACCTGAAATCGCTGTCTTTGAAGCAAAGGTCCTAGAAGACATTGAAAAATTGGAATCTCTGAATCAGAATACTGGTTATAAGAACATGTCCAGAATTGACTGGGAAGCAATTAAGTCCTTGCAAAACAACACAAATATAACTATAAAAAGTGCTGACAAGGGGGGAGCAGTGGTGCTACTGAATACCCAAGATTATGAGGCAGAAGTCTTTCGACTTCTAAATGTCAGGGCTAACTATCAACCCCTAACACATGACCCCACTCAAGATTTACAGAAGCAAATCAAAAAACTGGTAGCTGACGCTAAGGAGAAAAAATGGATTTCGAGTAAAGAAGCAGAATTCCTGGTGAATATGAATCCCAGGATGCATGCATTTTATATTCTACCGAAAATCCATAAGCCTGCCAGGCCACCGCCTGGCAGGCCTATTGTATCCGGGATTCAATCCATCCTCGAGCCTTTGTCTCAGTTTGCAGACTACTTTTTACGAGAATCTGTAATCACTCAAAGATCATTAGTAAAAGATACCATGGATATCTTGAATGTGATTGGGGAAATTTCCTTCGATCCCACCCGTGAAATATTGGTCACCATCGACATCGAATCCCTCTACTCTTGTATCCCTCAGGATGCCACGCTGGTGGCAGCAGCAAGGGCTCTGAGGGACCAAGAGTGGTTTTACGATGCTCCGCAAACATTTGTGCTTCAATGCATTGATATAGCACTCACTCGCAATTTCTTTTGCTATAAGGACAAGATGTACCTGCAAACCACGGGGACCAGCATGGGGGCTACTATGGCACCGAGCCTGGCCTGCATATATGTAGGCCAGTTTGAAGAGCACATCATCTATCCTACCAGCAATCCCTTCAGAGACCATGTGCGTCTCTGGAGGAGATATATAGATGATGTGCTCTGCATCTGGACTGGAGAGGAAACTACCCTGCTGGAGTTTCTGAATTGGCTCAATTGCCAAGACCAAAGCCTAAGATTCACCTGGTCTTACAGCAGGGAGTCCGCTGTATATCTAGATCTGGACATCATGGTGAAGGATAAAACTTTGACCACGAGTGTTCATCAAAAGCCCACGGATAAGAACTCATTACTATCTTACCAGTCTTACCACCCACGGGCTCTCCGGGATAATCTCCCTGTGGGCCAATTCCTCCGGTACAGGAGAAATTGCTCCAGCACCGAGAACTTTGTGGAACAGTCGCAGGTCTTGGGAGAGAAACTTCTACAGAGACAATATCCTGTAAGAACTATCAAACATGCGAAAAAGAGAGCTCTTAATACACCGCGCAGTGCTTTGTTAGAAGTAAATAAAAAAGAAAGAAAAGACTGCTTACCGGTAGTCATGACTTTCAACCCATTAGCCTCTAAAATCCGACAGTCAATACGCAAACACTGGGCGATTCTTTCCAATAAAGACTTCAAAATGCCCCAACCTACATTTGCTTTTAAACGTACCAGCAATTTAAAAGACAAATTGGTTCACACTCGAGTACAAACAACAAGAGCAAACAGCAAACCACATCTCACAGGGCACCATCCCTGTGGTACTTGCTCTGTGTGTCATCTCACAGAAAAAACAACTCGTGTCACCCTACAGTCGGGGAAAGAATGGGAGCTAAGGCAATTCAGCAATTGCAACACCACTAGCGTGGTGTATAAACTTAACTGTGAATGTGGCCTCCAGTATATAGGCCTTACGACACGGAAAATAAAAACACGCATTCAAGAACATCTAAGCACTATAAAATCTGGAAAGCTGACGACGAAACTAGTACAACACTGCCACACAAACAGACATGCATTTAAGTGGGTAGTGCTTGAGAAGGTGACAGGAGACTCTTACTCAGTGGAACACTTGTTAGCTAGGAAGGAAGCAAAATGGATTTCCAAGAGAAATCGGATAAGATGGGGCTGAACGATTTATTGGAGTGGAATAAGATACATTGAATCTCTCCATCAGAATGGAGTCTGCATTGGCATTTGTATGAGGGTACATATATACTCTAATTGTGGTATGATATATTCCTGGTGCATGTATGTATACTAGTACCTGAGAATGTATATACTAACTATGGCTCCTCCCTTTGGTGTTTATATGTACATATTGATTTTTAATGTGGGCTAAAACTGTTGTCCATTCACTATATAGAAAGGCTCCATTTCAATTTTCAGAATTTTGTGTGATTCATAATATGGTTTTAATTCGATTAATTCCAACTGAATAATTGTCAGGGTCCACGAGCAACACGATCTATATACATTTTGGTCCTTTGAAAATTGTAAATCGAGATGGGACAGAAATGTGCATAAAGTTAGAATTGTGTGTGCTCGGAAAAAGCAAGATCACGCGTGTAATGTCTCGCGTGATTCTGATGGTGTGTAACACTCCGTATTGAACAAAATAGGATTATGCCCTATCCAAGATGGCCGACGCGTTTTTACGCGAGACCACGGAAGGCATTACAAGTACTTCCCCCATTGAGATGACATTGAGGCACGGGCTGAGATACAGCGGCCGCTTCTCAAATGTCCGGTAAGATAAACGGGTCGTCAAGCGCCCGGTTATAGGAGGCAGATATACATGGCTTATGTTCAGGTTTAGAGATACTCGAGTGTGCGCTAAAAAGCGCCCTTTGACCCCGGGAGGCATTGCGAACAGCGCAAACGGGTGTATGTTGTGTAGGGGGTCCGTTTTACAACTCTTAGGGCCATCCAGCTAAACGTAAGCAAAGTGTATAAATATACACCTTTTGCATTTTGCCTAATGAGTGTATTTTCCTGTGTCTCTCTCTCTTTTGTAGCGATTTGAAGGGGAGAAGTGAATTATCGACTTTTTGCGATTTTTCTTGCATTTTAAATGACAACCGTGTTCCATCCGGCTGGTAGGAGCACCTATGGCCATATGAGGGTAACTATCAGAGGGTCAAATGTGTGTTGGACCATACATTGATTTAGTGCTTTGGTTAACCACATTGGTGCGGATTTTATCTGTTTACAGTTGTGAAGACGTGTGGGTCCATCTGCAGTGGCTTTAATATATATGACGCCCTGATGAAATTGCCTACAAGTTACCAGGCAATGAAACATGTCGGCAAGTAAAAGTATGAGTGGTTAAATAGGTGACAACCACATCTACTTTTTCTTTTTATTTCTTCCATACACAACACAAGAAAGTGAATAAAATTGGAGTGTCTGTGTTGTGTTATGAGTGTTTTAAACGTTTTTTGACACTGTATTGTTTTCCTTTCTGCTATATTTCCACTGCACTTTTCCACAAATCTTTTGTGTATTTGGACACTATTTTCTGTTCTAAGCTTGATGGTACCGATGATGACAACAGGGCTGTCCTGGCGAGTACCAGTCAGGTCCCCGTTTGGTGGTGCGCCCGTGAGGTGCCATCTCACTTCTACGCACTTTTTTTCTGTTTAGCACTATATATGTTGGACACGAGACTGAGTGTGGTATGATCGGTCTCTCAACTGTGTTTTTACTGATGAATGAGAATCAGGCAATTGTTTGAATTTAGCACTACCCTAGTTATTTCGGTTACCCCATCCAATATTGAAGAAGGGGAGTAATGTTTGCTAATGAAGAGCAACAAACGAAATATCCTAAATAAGGGTGAATTTTTATATGTGCTATTATAGTCTAGGTCTTGGTGTGTAGTTGTTGCATATTGAGTGGAGGGCGACCTATTGACTAGCTTTTCCCTCTAAAGCTCTTCTTTTTCTGAACTGTATTGAACGGCGGCACAACTGTGAGAGCTGCATAGCCTTACGATTCTCTTTTTAAATTGTTTGATCTGCACCTTTGTGTTTTCCATCTCCTTCCTGTGGGGTGTGAGCCTCAGGAAGTGTTTTCACACTTTGACTCCACTGATTAACCATATTATGGATAAAAATTGTTTGGCCTTCTCTGAGGATCAGATTGCCGCAATATTAGCGGCCCCTTCACTTTTGTCAGACACACCATTACTTGGGAAAACATCTGTGAGAGAAGAGTGGGAAAAACTAAGTAATTTAAAGAAAAACCAGGTTCGAGTAGCCCTACATGGGGCGTTGATGTCAGAGTACTACACGTCTGGAGCCTCTCCAGCAAGCCTCTTGGTGAGAATAGAACCAAGGATATTCCTTGACGACAAAAAGTTCAGACTAGACTGGAGTTACATCGCTAATAAGTGCACCAGAGACTGGTTGATTCTTATAATCAGTACAGCCCAAAGACTAAGTGAGGATTTGCTAAAAGAGATCTTAGATCTCGAAGAGAGTATTAAACGTGACGACACTCTTACGAATGCCAAAGACCATCTGAGCAAAATACAGGACGATATCTCAGAATACAAAACTTACATGATAAACCAGAAAATCAAGGGTTTACAAAGGAATTTGCAGAGATATACGCACGAGTGGGCATTTCCATACGTAACTGACACTTATTATCAGTCTGATCCGGAACACACCAACCAAGCAGGACAACGTAGAGGTGGTGGTGGGGCAGGTAGGCAACAACTCCGTCCCCAACAACAGAAACGTACTCCGGCTAACTGGTCTTTTGATAATACGTCGAGCGAGGACGAGCAGGATAGACCCCAGGGAAACCGAGTAAGGTTCAACGAACAACCACAAAACAACGCTGATTTGGGTATACTACTGCGGTCTTTTTTAGAGCAAGGCCAGGGGACCAACAAGGGCACAGGGCAACCAGGAAGGGGAAGAGGACGAGGCAATCGACCACCCCAATGGCAGACATACTCCCCAAGACTCACCCGCAGCAGAGGCAGACAACCCCAATAAATAATATTGTGGTTAATCTTTCTAACTACCAACTTACAGAAAGTGAAGAACGTGTCCTGAATAAAGGGTTGGGATTTGTTCCAACTCCTACACACGATCCTTTTCAATGTAGGGTAGAGTTTTTTGAGACTATTCGAAAAATCAAACTCAAAAAGTTTTTTGCAACCCACCCCCAAGAGAAGCAGCGTGGTTTTAATACAGATCTAAAAAAACCATCTGGATTTACTCCCTCGAGTGCAGTAGTAGGACCTGAAATCGCTGTCTTTGAAGCAAAGGTCCTAGAAGACATTGAAAAATTGGAATCTCTGAATCAGAATACTGGTTATAAGAACATGTCCAGAATTGACTGGGAAGCAATTAAGTCCTTGCAAAACAACACAAATATAACTATAACAAGTGCTGACAAGGGGGGAGCAGTGGTGCTACTGAATACCCAAGATTATGAGGCAGAAGTCTTTCGACTTCTAAATGTCAGGGCTAACTATCAACCCCTAACACATGACCCCACTCAAGATTTACAGAAGCAAATAAAAAAACTGGTAGCTGACGCTAAGGAGAAAAAATGGATTTCGAGTAAAGAAGCAGAATTCCTGGTGAATATGAATCCCAGGATGCCTGCATTTTATATTCTACCGAAAATCCATAAGCCTGCCAGGCCACCGCCTGGCAGGCCTATTGTATCCGGGATTCAATCCATCCTCGAGCCTTTGTCTCAGTTTGCAGACTACTTTTTACGAGAATCTGTAATCACTCAAAGATCATTTGTAAAAGATACCATGGATATCTTGAATGTGATTGGGGAAATTTCCTTCGATCCCACCCGTGAAATATTGGTCACCATCGACATCGAATCCCTCTACTCTTGTATCCCTCAGGATGCCACGCTGGTGGCAGCAGCAAGGGCTCTGAGGGACCAAGAGTGGTTTTACGATGCTCCGCAAACATTTGTGCTTCAATGCATTGAAATAGCACTCACTCGCAATTTCTTTTGCTATAAGGACAAGATGTACCTACAAACCACGGGGACCAGCATGGGGGCTACTATGGCACCGAGCCTGGCCTGCATATATGTAGGCCAGTTTGAAGAGCACATCATCTATCCTACCAGCAATCCCTTCAGAGACCACGTGCGTCTCTGGAGGAGATATATAGATGATGTGCTCTGCATCTGGACTGGAGAGGAAACTACCCTGCTGGAGTTTCTGAATTGGCTCAATTGCCAAGACCAAAGCCTAAGATTCACCTGGTCTTACAGCAGGGAGTCCGCTGTATATCTAGATCTGGACATCATGGTGAAGGATAAAACTTTGACCACGAGTGTTCATCAAAAGCCCACGGATAAGAACTCATTACTATCTTACCAGTCTTACCACCCACGGGCTCTCAGGGATAATCTCCCTGTGGGCCAATTCCTCCGGTACAGGAGAAATTGCTCCAGCACCGAGAACTTTGTGGAACAGTCGCAGGTCTTGGGAGAGAAACTTCTACAGAGACAATATCCTGTAAGAACTATCAAACATGCGAAAAAGAGAGCTCTTAATACACCGCGCAGTGCTTTGTTAGAAGTAAATAAAAAAGAAAGAAAAGACTGCTTACCGGTAGTCATGACTTTCAACCCATTAGCCTCTAAAGTCCGACAGTCAATACGCAAACACTGGGCGATTCTTTCCAATAAAGACTTCAAAATGCCCCAACCTACATTTGCTTTTCAACGTACCAGCAATTTAAAAGACACATTGGTTCACACTCGAGTACAAACAACAAGAGCAAACAGCAAACCACATCTCACAGGGCACCATCCCTGTGGTACTTGCTCTGTGTGTCATCTCACAGAAAAAACAACTCGTGTCACCCTACAGTCGGGGAAAGAATGGGAGCTAAGGCAATTCAGCAATTGCAACACCACTAGCGTGGTGTATAAACTTAACTGTGAATGTGGCCTCCAGTATATAGGCCTTACGACACGGAAAATAAAAACACGCATTCAAGAACATCTAAGCACTATAAAATCTGGAAAGCTGACGACGAAACTAGTACAACACTGCCACACAAACAGACATGCATTTAAGTGGGTAGTGCTTGAGAAGGTGACAGGAGACTCTTACTCAGTGGAACACTTGTTAGCTAGGAAGGAAGCAAAATGGATTTTCCAAGAGAAATCGGATAAGATGGGGCTGAACGATTTATTGGAGTGGAATAAGATACACTGAATCTCTCCATCAGAATGGAGTCTGCATTGGCATTTGTATGAGGGTACATATATACTCTAATTGTGGTATGATATATTCCTGGTGCATGTATGTATACTAGTACCTGAGAATGTATATACTAACTATGGCTCCTCCCTTTGGTGTTTATATGTACATATTGATTTTTAATGTGGGCTAAAACTGTTGTCCATTCACTATATAGAAAGGCTCCATTTCAATTTTCAGAATTTTGTGTGATTCATAATATGGTTTTAATTCGATTAATTCCAACTGAATAATTGTCAGGGTCCACGAGCAACACGATCTATATACATTTTGGTCCTTTGAAAATTGTAAATCGAGATGGGACAGAAATGTGCATAAAGTTAGAATTGTGTGTGCTCGGAAAAAGCGAGATCACGCGTGTAATGTCTCGCGTGATTCTGATGGTGTGTAACACTCCGTATTGAACAAAATAGGATTATGCCCTATCCAAGATGGCCGACGCGTTTTTACGCGAGACCACGGAAGGCATTACAAGTACTTCCCCCATTGAGATGACATTGAGGCACGGGCTGAGATACAGCGGCCGCTTCTCAAATGTCCGGTAAGATAAACGGGTCGTCAAGCGCCCGGTTATAGGAGGCAGATATACATGGCTTATGTTCAGGTTTAGAGATACTCGAGTGTGCGCTAAAAAGCGCCCTTTGACCCCGGGAGGCATTGCGAACAGCGCAAACGGGTGTATGTTGTGTAGGGGGTCCGTTTTACAACTCTTAGGGCCATCCAGCTAAACGTAAGCAAAGTGTATAAATATACACCTTTTGCATTTTGCCTAATGAGTGTATTTTCCTGTGTCTCTCTCTCTTTTGTAGCGATTTGAAGGGGAGAAGTGAATTATCGACTTTTTGCGATTTTTCTTGCATTTTAAATGACAACCGTGTTCCATCCGGCTGGTAGGAGCACCTATGGCCATATGAGGGTAACTATCAGAGGGTCAAATGTGTGTTGGACCATACATTGATTTAGTGCTTTGGTTAACCACATTGGTGCGGATTTTATGTGTTTACAGTTGTGAAGACGTGTGGGTCCATCTGCAGTGGCTTTAATATATATGACGCCCTGATGAAATTGCCTACAAGTTACCAGGCAATGAAACATGTCGGCAAGTAAAAGTATGAGTGGTTAAATAGGTGACAACCACATCTACTTTTTCTTTTTATTTCTTCCATACACAACACAAGAAAGTGAATAAAATTGGAGTGTCTGTGTTGTGTTATGAGTGTTTTAAACGTTTTTTGACACTGTATTGTTTTCCTTTCTGCTATATTTCCACTGCACTTTTCCACAAATCTTTTGTGTATTTGGACACTATTTTCTGTTCTAAGCTTGATGGTACCGATGATGACAACAGGGCTGTCCTGGCGAGTACCAGTCAGGTCCCCGTTTGGTGGTGCGCCCGTGAGGTGCCATCTCGCTTCTACACACTTTTTTTCGGTTTAGCACTATATATGTTGGACACGAGACTGAGTGTGGTATGATCGGTCTCTCAGCTGTGTTTTTACTGATGAATGAGAATCAGGCAATTGTTTGAATTTAGCACTACCCTAGTTATTTCGGTTACCCCATCCAATATTGAAGAAGGGGAGTTATGTTTGCTAATGAAGAGCAACAAACGAAATATCCTAAATGAGGGTGAATTTTTATATGTGCTATTATAGTCTAGGTCTTGGTGTGTAGTTGTTGCATATTGAGTGGAGGGCGACCTATTGACTAGCTTTTCCCTCTAAAGCTCCTCTTTTTCTGAACTCCTCTCTCAGCACCCTGTTGATGTATCAGCTGATGGAGAAGCCTTGGCAAGCAGCCTTACTGACCAGCAGCAACCTGATTGCAGGAAAGTCCTCAATTTGTTTTCCCACATGTTTCCTCTGACTCCCAGTCAAACCACCTGGTGTACCCATAAAGTGGACACAGGTGATATGTTTCCTGTGAAGAATAACATTTACAGATATCCTGACCATGTCAGAGACTGCAACAGGACTGAGGTCCAAAAGATGCTGATGTTGGAGTAATTGAACCTTCGCATAGCCTTTGGGCTAGTCCAGTAGTTCTTGTGCCAAAACCTCACTCCAAAGATGGTAAGAGAGAGATGAGGTTGTGTGTGGATTACAGGGGCCTCAATCCAGTCACTAGGACTGATGCCCATCCAATTCCAAGGGCAGATGAGCTTATTGATATTTTGGCCAAGTATCTGAGTACATTTGACCTGACTGCTGGCAAATCAGACTCTTTGAGGATGCCAAGCCAAAAACAACATTTTCAACCCCTAGTGAGCATTATCAATTTATTGTAATGCCTTTTGGTCTGAAAAAGGAACCTGCCACATTTCGGAGATTGGTGAGCAAAGTCCTAACAGGTCTGGAAGCCTATAGTGCAGCATATCTAGAGGATATTTCTGTCTGTAGTTCCACCGAGGAGGATCACCTGCTCCACCTCAACAATGTTCTAGAGAACCTGAAAAAGCAGGCCTCACTATCAAGGCCACAAAGTGGCAAGATAGGGCAGAGTAAGGTTGTATACTTGAGTCACCTGGTAGGTGGAGGCCAAGTTCACCCACCGGAGAGCAAATCCCAGGCCATGATGGACTGGGTTGCCCCAACTACCCAGACTCAGGTCAGCTGACTGGGTACTACAAGAGGTTTTTTAAGGGGTATGGGTCCATTGTGACTCCCCTAATGATCTCACCTCCAAAAGAATTCCTAAGAAAGTTCAATGTACAGTTAGCTGTCAAAAGTGTGATTCTGGGCAAATCACTTAATCTCCCCGTGCCTAAAATGAATGTGTGTCCGTCCTCATGTAACGTAACTGGTGCTATGTAAAGCGCTCTGATACCTGATTCGGTTCGGGTCTAGTTCGCGCTATATAAAAACTCTGCCAAAAAAAAGGCATTTGATGACCTGAAGCAGGCCATGTGTACTGCTCCCATTCTTCAAAGTCCTGATTACCCCAAACCCTTCATTGTACAGACAGATGCTTCTGTGATAGGGGTAGGAGCTGTTTTGTCACAACTTAATTCAGAGTGCCAGGAGCAACCAGTAGCTTTTATAAGCAAAAGGTTGACCCCCAGGGAGAAACATTAGTCAGCTATTGAGAGGGAGGCCTTGGCTGTGGTCTGGGCCCTGAAGAAGTTGAGGCCAGACCTGTTTGGTACTCACATCATTATTCAGACAGACCGTAAGACCCTCTTATGGCTTAAACAGATGAAGGGCGAGAATCCCAAACGATTGAGGTGGTCCATTTCCCTACATGTGTTGACTTTTCAGTGGAATATAGACCTGAGAGTAACCATGCCAAAGCAGATGGACTCTCCAGATATTTCCATTTAGAAAATGAAGACTCAACTGGGTGAAGTTAGTCCCATCTCCTTTCATTGGGGGGGGTTGTGTAGGAAAGTAGAATTAGCTTTCATGGTTACCCCCACTTTTTGCTGGTTTCATCCTGTTTTCTGACTAGTCGGACAGGGATCCTGCTAATCAGGACCCCAGTCACTGTGCTCTCTCCCTAAACTGGACTATGGTAAGTACTTTGGTACCTTCCTATTTAGCTACTGGTGAACCCTTCTACGTCCCCTAGTATATGGTACTAAGTTACTCGGGGCATAGGTACACTAGGGGCCTCCCAATGGGAAGCAGCATGTATTGTCCCACCCGTGAGAGACCACTCAAAATGTAACTACAGGCCTGCCATTGCAGTCTGTGTGGGCCAGTGCTAACACCAATCACAAAAGATATGTTTCCTTATATCTGAGGTCACTGCACTTAAAACCTATTAGTCACCGCTAAGTCAGACATATCGCTCCTGAAGGCAGGGTGCTTGGTTATAAGAGTGAAGGTGCCCTGCAGGAGCAGGACACCCCCTACAAACCAAGGAGTCGATTCTCCAGGCTTTGTAAGTATGGTCAGCCATTTTATACATATAGTGGACATCAAGTCAATTAAGAGATGTCTAACTATATATTGGCTGCTTGGTTTAAAAATGTTGGAATTCTTCCCCAACACCGATTCCAGTGTTGGTTATAGGATCCTATGTACTGGGGGGCTACCCTAGGGAGCCCCACTGTATTCCCTGTACCAGTCTTTCAGGGTCTAACAGCAAGCTAGTGCTGCTGCCGACCACAGACACAATTCTGCCTTCCTGTTGCTGAGCTGAGCTCGAGCAGGGAAAGGTAAAACAATAGGCTTCCTGTCACTGGGAGGTGTGACCACCTCCCAGACAGGACTTAGTGTATTGGGCTGGGGTGGGGCGCCTGCCGGCACAACCAGACAGCTTTGAAGCCTTGCATACTCCAGTTGAAACCAGTTACTGGAGCTGTTGGCTCCTGCTCTGGTGTGAAACTGGACAAAGGACATGGGAATATCATCTCCTCTGTCCAGCCCCTCCTCTGGGAGCGACCCCTGAATCATCCCAACCCTTTCTTTGGGGTACTTAAGGGCTTACCTGTGGGTGGCTCTTCAGATTTGTCATGGGACAAGATTCAGATCTGAAAAGACTTCTACTTCTACCATCTGGGCACCTTGGACTTCTCTGGACTTCACTTTGGGAACTGAGACTGCATTTGGGAAGAATGCTGCTGCTCCTGGTCTCATCCTCCTGCCAGTCTTCTGCATTGTCTGTGCCTGTGCTTCATCCAGTTTCTTCTCTAGGGCTGTGGGTATCTACACACCTAGACGAGCTCGGGCCAGATTATCACCTTTCAGGAACTGTACCCCATTTTGGTGCCTCTTCGCATATGGACTGGCAGGTCCTCCAACCAATTGGTCATATTCTTGTCGAACAACATGGCGGTGGTTGAGCAAATCAATTCTCAGTACCCAAGGTGCATGAAGGAATTGGACTTGATTTGTCTGAAGAATAACATTATGTTTAAAGCAAAACATGTACCTGATATCTTGAATAATGCAGACAATGTTTTATCTTGTCTAGAATGTCCAGAGTTTCCACCCAAGGGCAGAGCTAGAACCCGCCCCCATGGAACCTTGGAACTCAACTCTCTCCAAGTTTGTTTCAGACAGCATTGCACCTAAAACAACACAGGCATATGAAAGGGCCTTTTTCAGCTAAATCGTATTCACTGCGGGCAAACCTCAGGAACAGCTTTTCTCTTTGACTAATTGACTGGTTTTCCTTAAACACATGCAGTGTCAGGGTAGATCAGCGGTGTTTGCTAAGTGACACACATTAGAAGTGCCATTTGTCGCAAAATTGGGAGGGGACTCAGATAATTTACAATCCTTTTAAATTTAGAAAGCCCTGAGAGGGTGGGAAAGGTTGGATGGGTCAAACATAAATCAACGCCACCACAACAACGTGGACAAGTGCCTTGCACAGAGTATGCAAATCTACATGGGATGACTCTGTTCACATCAACCTTCTCGTATTTTTTGGTGCATTTAGAGTTTCTGAGAATGTGGCGAGGTACAAACAAGACGTACATGGGGGGGTTTCGTCAGTAGGATATCTTGATTTGGAAAGTACTTGGTCATTGCCATACCTCACTTTAAGATGTACCCATTGGGCAAAGGGGACCGGATAATTTTGAGGAGGACAGGTAGTCTCTCAGGTGGTCCAGTGGTCGTGGTATGCACATTCTCAGATACATCCTCAGGTAGCAGCTACCTCCATACTGGCTCACATTCAGCAGCAAGAATCCATAGCAATCTCAGCTCACACCCGTTTAGAACTGAGACAGGGACATCCGCAGTAGGAGCAGGGCTTAAACCCGAAGTGGTCAAGAAGATTGCCTGGTGGAGGTTGGACTGTTATAAGCACTATGTGTGTATCAACATTCTGTAGATATGAATGTCTCTGGACTTTTGGAGTAATGGCATGTATTTTTCACTTGTCAGTTTTTGCATTAAGCACATGGCTATGACCAGTGTATCGATCGTTGGTCATTCAATTGTGCAATATGCAAAGTCGATGTTTACCCAGACTGGGTTGGACAGGCAGGCAGCAGAGGAGAGTTTTCATTTCCCCATGGCTAGTGGGGGCGGTCTCCGCTTTGATGGATTACGCCATCTAGTTGAGGAGCTTATACGCAGAGGCTCCTGCCACATCGGTGACAATGGGCAGAAAGACTCTATTTGAGAACCTGATAGTCAAAATCTCTTGGTTGGCTAGGAAGTGACAGTCATTGCATGATCCCACATTACCCCATGGAGAATTTAGAAGTTAGGGCAGTCCTTCAAGGGCCTCAATGAATCAGTCAATCATTTAAATAGGAAGCTGAGTGCTTACCATGGTTGGTTTGACACAATTTCCCGTGGCTGCCCCCAGGAAATTATCCTTTCACAAAGATATGGCTCATCTGTCATCCTGGGGCAGCTAGTTATTTGTAGGGGACTTAGTGGCTTTCGTAATTGAATAGTTCTCACAACACTAGGCAAAGAAACACGGGGTCCTGTGGTGGTGGAGGAGTTGCGTTTGGCCAGAAAAGAAGGGGATGCCCTTTCAGCCTGTCTGCCTTTCCCTGCCTCTATCTGCACTCCAGCATCCAGCGGGCATTGCGGCAGGAGCTGCTAGAGTAATCTGTAAGTGCCTGGAGGCGCTATAAAAACGAGCGCAGGATGCTCTTTCAGCCTGCCTGCCTTTTTCCTGCCTCTATCTGCACTCCAGCATCCAGCGGGCATTGCGGCAGGAGCCGCTAGAGTAATCTGTAAGCGCCCGTCGGAGGCTGGGCTGGGCCACCCCTCTGACGTTTGGGTGGCAAAAGCGTTAAAATGGTAAAAAAGAGTGCCGCCAACGTGGGAAGGAAGAGAGTAGTACCACCGTTGACAGAGGAGGTAAATCTTACATCTTTGGATACTTTTTTGGCAAACGCTTCCTCTGTGATTGCTACAGAAATTGATAGAGCGGAGAGGAGATTATCACTGGGGCCTGACAATGCATCAAATAAGGATATCTCATCCAGACAGGCATCTAATGAGTTGGGGATAGGCATAGAGGTGGCAAGCCCTCTGTTACTTCCTTCTATGGTAGAGGTACTGATCCTGGTACAAAGCTCCAGCAAACCGCCATCAGCGATACTAACTGTGATAGATACGGCACCAGCGTTAAAGAGAAAAAGGGGCCCCTTGAAAAAACCATTGCCAAATATGCCACATATGTCAAAGAGACCAAGGAAAAGTCCAAATTCTCCAGAAAGGGAAAAGGAAACAGATGGTAACAGGGGAGAAATGTATGGAGAGTCCAGAGCCCCATGTGTGGCCCCAAATCTGGATGTGCTTCTAGGATGTGTGGCCCCAAATCTGGATGTGCTAAGGCACTTCTAGTTCCCATTATACAGCGATTAGAGTCAATAGAAAAATCTATAATGGAACTAACGACTTTAAGATATACTCTACAGGGAGAGGGTGTGACCATGGAATATGGACAAGGTCAGCCGTTAAATAATAATGAATATGCGAACTGCGAAAATGCACGAGAAACATCGCAACAAATTCAAACTCATGGCACACCCATTGTTGACCGGACAACGGCACGGGGTGGTAAGGTGTACCCTCCATCGGCCCATTCATCCACCTCCTTTGAGTCTCAAAAACAAGGCCCAGTGCCAAAACCTTATTTACACTCGGTTTCAGTGATATTGGCTCAAGAGACCGTAGGCTCAAAGATAGGGGGGCTCCTAATCTTTTACAAAGATTGAATGATGGACCCACGTTAGATCTCCCCCCAGACGCCTGTCCTTACGTAGTCATTTTAGTAAACACCCCAATTCTGAAGAAAAAAAAGATCAAATAGAAACTATTACTCAACTGATTCATAAAGCACCCCATTGGATCATCAAAAATGGGTTGGCTGGCTTGGAAAGCAACCTAAGTCGATTGCAGGGGACTGTGTGGTATTAACTTTGAAATCTTCAGCTAAGGCTAAAGACCTAATGCATCTGTTACCTAATGATCCTTCTGAATGTACACAAATGTTTGTCTTACCTCTTGCTTTCTTTTACAAACCGCCACTGCGACAAGGCCGAATAGGAAATAGGCCTCAAAACTCAGCTGCTAATAGAGTGGGTTTCAAAAAGGGGGTGGTGATGGACAGAGTATCTGAGTTAATCAGAACACTCCTACCCAGTCAACAGATCAGGGCTTGATCCATCACCGTTTTTTAGCTCACTGCACCATCCCAGTTCAGAACCTGGCTATATGCAAATTAGTCTGTCCCTGGCCCAGTGCATCATGGGAACAGGGCAGACCAAACTACCAAGCCAATTCTTCACTGGAAAGGAAACAAGCTTCCGAGGACCGGTTTCTGGCATTACAGCCGTCTTCGACCCGGCTTGCTTGAATCCTGATGGTGCAATGAGCAAGGGACTCATGTCTGAGCATACCCTTCCACACTCATGGTGGCCAAAATAATTTCAAAAAGGGGGTGGTGATGGACAGAGTATCTGAGTTAATCAGAACACTCCTACCCAGTCAACAGATCAGGGCTTGATCCATCACCGTTTTTTAGCTCACTGCACCATCCCAGTTCAGAACCTGGCTATATGCAAATTAGTCTGTCCCTGGCCCAGTGCATCATGGGAACAGGGCTGACCAAACTACCAAGCCAATTCTTCACTGGAAAGGAAACAAGCTTCCGGGGACCGGTTTCTGGCATTACAGCCGTCTTCGGCCCAGCTTGCTTGAATCCTGATGGTGCAATGAGCAAGGGACTCATGTCTTAGCATAACCTTCCACACTCATGGTGGGGTAGGAGTGTTCTGCTTAATTCAGATACTCTGTCCATCACCACCCCCTTTTATGAATCGTTTTGGCCACCACAAGTGTGGAAGGGTATACTCAGATGTGAGTCCCTTGCTCACTGCACCATCAGGATTCAAGCAAGCCGGGCCGAAGACGGCTGTAATGCCAGAAACCGGTCCCCGGAAGCTTGTTTCCTTTCCGGTAAAGAATTGGCTTGGTAGTTTGGTCTGCCCTGTTCCCATGATGCACTGGGCCAGGGACAGACTAATTTGCATGTAGCCAGGTTCTGAACTGGGATGGTGCAGTGAGCTAAAAAACGGTGTTGGATCAAGCCCTGATCTTTTGACTGGGTAGGAGTGTTCTGCTTAATTCAGATACTCTGTCCATCACCACCCCCTTTTATGAATCGTTTTGGCCACCACAAGTGTGGAAGGGTATACTCAGATGTGAGTCCCTTGCTCACTGCACCATCAGGATTCAAGCAAGCCGGGCCGAAGACGGCTGTAATGCCAGAAACCGGTCCCCGGAAGCTTGTTTCCTTTCCGGTAAAGAATTGGCTTGGTATTTTTGGTCTGCCCTGTTCCCATGATGCACTGGGCAAGGGACAGACTAATTTGCATGTAGCCAGGTTCTGAACTGGGATGGTGCAGTGAGCTAAAAAATGGTGATGGATCAAGTCCTGATCTTTTGACTGGGTAGGAGTGTTCTGCTTAATTCAGATACTCTGTCCATCACCACCCCTTTTATGAATCGCTAAAAGAGGGGGGTCTCAGTCATACTTATACCAGGGAGGAAATATGACCCCTCTATTACCGATCTCAAACCGTTTGTGGCACTGACCGATATGGAGTCCTGCGATTGACTGCGTAATGTGGAGGTAGTTCAGAATGCAGTGGGAGCTGGACTTCTAGAAAACGTGGCTATTGAAGCGCCCCCAGCTAAGGATATGAATACATTTACAGCCATTACATGGAACATTGCAGGGCTGGGGCCCAAATTACTGAATCAGGACTGGTTCAAATATATTTGTTCTTTTGACTTAATATGTTTGCAAGAGACTTGGGCAGTGGGTTCCGTCAGTATAGATGGGTATAGGTCATACCATACCCCTGCAATCGCCTCAACTGCTGGAAGGGCAAAGGTTGGCATTGTGCTTTTTTAAAGAACACTTTGAAATTTGAAGTGTTATCTTCTCATAATGATTGTCAATTTTTTAATATGTTACACCTTAAAGGGTGTGATGGCAAAACTATATTATTGATTATTTTTTATAATAACTCATTTGGAAGTGAAATGTTTAAAGTTGTTGCAATAGTGGAGGAATATATGAATAAGATAATAGGGCTCAGCACTAAGGAACCAATGGTGCTTTGGATAGGAGACTTTAACATACATCATTGTCCTGCTGCATTAACCTCAATGTGTGGCTTTGTAGATGAAGATGGGGAATCAAATATGCATTTTTCCCATAACGCTTATGGGAACACCCTAAATAAATGCATTTTTCTAAAAGATTTGAAGATCATGAACCCACGATCTAAATCAACAGGTCTTCCGCTAAATACCTTTTGGTCCTCTATATGTTGTTCCTCAATAGATTTTACAATAGCCTCAGCTAGACTGGGTGAAAAGCTCAACAACAGGAAAATTGAATTCCTGGGGTTCAGTGACCATGAAGCTATAACCTGGCATGTGAACTGGCCGGCTATTTTTGGCTCCACTTTTTCACATCTGAAACCCTATATAGCGAAAAAGAATGGGATAACATTGAAGTGGCGGAATATTGATAAGGCTCTCGTTATTCCTCATGTAGTTTCAAACTCAATGAAAGAAATAGAAATATGTTTTGACTCAGATCGGGACCCAGGGTCCCTTATTAAGGCTTTTGAAACTATTTTGCGAGAAGTAAAAAGGAATCTCCCTAAAAATGGAAATGCAAACCTAATGGACCAAAGTGGTTCGATCATGATTGCACTAAAGCACTTTTTAACCTACGCCGATTACTTAAGACCGTACCTAAAAATCCCCAACCTGTAAAACAGGCCCGCTTAACTTATACGGTGGGGAGGAAGAACAGGTTAAAGACACTGAAAGAGGAAACTTGGGATAAATTATTGACTGCATCCATCACAAGTAATGTAAGGGATTTCTGGTTAACGATTAACGCCCCATTTTTAAAATCAAACGCTGAGCCGAATTTGAATACGCATGTGGACGAGGACTCTTGGGTGGCGCACTTTAGTAATATTTTTAATGCACCACCTGTAACTGCTGAGTTAATGGATGTAGAGCTGGTCCCATCCTCTAGCACTATTCTTACTATTGATATAGAGGAAGTATGCTTGGCAATGGAGCAATGTACAAGTAATAAAGCACCGGGTTTTGATGGCGCTCCAGTAGACTTTTTACAGATTGCCCTGACTTATGGAGTCCTCTGCTTACTAATATTTTTAATTCTATAGCAAGAGGGGGACCTCCCGCCTCTTGCTTCAAAGTCATTTTAGTACCAATTTTGAAAAAAGGAGATAAGCAAGACCCTAGGAACTATGGGGCATATTATCAAGACAGGCGATAAAATTATCGCTGCTTTAGCGGCAGAAAACTGCCGCTAAAGCGGCGATAATGGGCTTGATAATATGCTCTATGGAATTCTAATTGAAGCCCATGTTAGATGTGAAGGACATCTAACATGAGCTTCTATTGGAATGCATGGGGGTTGAAGGCTGCACCAGAGGGCCATGGATTGGTCAGGTTGCCCAGGCCCAGCTGCAATTGGGTGCCAGGGAAGTCCCTCTTTTTTGCCATATGCAAATCAGTCTTGACCCTGTTCCCCATCGGAACAGTCCAGCCCAAAGTGCAGAGCCAGGTGTTCCCTGGACGGGAAACAATCAGCCTGGGTCCAGTTTTGGGGTAACAACCCACTTCAGCCAGGGTAGCTTGAATCCAGTGGCAAAGTGAGCAAGGGAACCTCGTCCGGGCATATCCTGCTAACTTAGGGCAAACAAGGCAAACACCAGGAGATGATGGACGGAGCGCTGAAACTCACCCCTGCCACAAAACTAGGTTGAATCCATCATCGTTCTTTAGCTCACTTCGCCACCCTTTTTCAGACCCAGCCATATGCAAATCAGTCTTGACACTGTTCCTCGTGGGAACAGTCCAGTCCCAACTGCCAAGCCATGTCTTCCCTGGACTGTAAACAAGCATCCTGGGAACAGTTTTGGGTTAACAATCCTCATCAGCCAGGCTACCTTAAGTCCAGTGGCAAAGTGAGCAACGTACCCATGTCTGGGCATATCCTGCCAACTTAGGGAAAACAAAGCAAACACGAGATGATGGATGGAGAGCTGAAACTTTTCAGACACTCACCCCAAGTCACAGATCTGGGTTGAATCTATCATCGTTCAGACCCAGCATATGCAAATCATTCTTGACCCTATTCCTCATGTGAACATTCCAGCCCGAATGGCCAAGCCAGGTCTTTCCTGGACTGGAAACAAGCATCCTGGTACCAGTTTTGGGGTAAAACTACTCATCAGCCAGGCTAGCTTGAATCCATTGGCAAAGTGAGCAATGTACCCACGTCTGGTCATACCCTGCCAACTTAGGAAAAACAACGCAAACACAAAGAGATGATGGATGGAGCGCTGAAACTTTTCAGACACTCACCCCAAGTCCCAGATCTGGGTTGAATCCATCATCGTTCTTTAGCTCACTTTGACCCCCCCCCCCAGTTCAGACCCAGCATAAGCAAATCAGTCTTGACCTTGTTCCTCGTGGAAACAGTCCAGCCCGAACTGCCAATCCAGGTCTTTTCTGGACTGGAAACAAGCATCCTGGGACCAGTTTCGTGTTAACAATACTCATCAGCCAGGCTAGCTAAAGTCCAGTGGCAAAGTGAGCAACGTACCCATGTCTGGGCATACCCGGCCAACTTAGGGCAAACAAAACAAACACAAGGAGATGATGGATGGAGCGCTGGACCTTTTCGGACACTCACCCCCAGTCACAGATCTGGGTTGAATCCATCATCGTTCTTTAGCTCACTTCGCCAACCCTGTTCAATCTTAGCCATATCCAACTCAGTCTTCTTGACCCTTTTCCTCATGGGAAAGTTCAGCCTGAACTGCCAAGCCAGATCTTCACTGAACTGGAAACAAGCCTCATGGGACTAGTTTTGGGGTAACACTCCTCATCAGCTAAGCTACCTTGAATCCAGTGGCAAAGTGAGCAACGGACCCATGCCTGGGCATACCGTGCCAACTTAAAGCAAACAAAGTAAACACAAAGAAATGATTGACAAAGTTCTGAAACTTTTCAGACATTCACCCCCAGTCACAGATCTGGGTTGAATCCATCATCGTTCTTTAGCTCACTTCGTCACCCCAGTTCAGATTCAGCCATAGGAAAATCAGTTTTGAGCTTGTTCCTCATGGTAACAGCCCAGCCGAAACTGCCAAGCCAGGGGCCCGATATCCCTCATTGGATAACATTGGGCATCAGCACTCTGCATCCGGCCACCCTGGTGCCGGCTGAGGGTGCTCTAGGAGTGCATCCTTGACTATGGGGGGACCCTTGTTCTAACCCCAGAAAACCAACTCCCAAACCTAAGTACTTAACTGTAAACCGATAAGTTCATTTCCTCCCCCATAGGATTGCATTGACTGCTTTTCTGTGAAAAATGTTTTAAGTGTAGAGCTGGAAAATTGTATAAAACCTTAAGAAACTGTGTACTCACAAAAACTGCTTTACTTACCTTTTATTTAGGAAATGTCCCAGTGTGACATCTAGGCATATTCCACCGAGTAGAAAACTTAATCTAGTAAGTATTCAGACAGTAACTGCAAAGTAATTTCAATTGTTTCTGAATAATTAACCTATCTGTTTCAAAATCAATTACATACAACTGCATTCAACTGTATTATTCCTGCAAAGTATTATTTCACCTACCTGCGCCAGGCCTGGATTGGTTCTTGAAATAAAATCAAACTAAATAATATTTTTACAAAACAAATTGGTCAGAGTTCAGTCTTTGAATGTGTGAAATCATCTCTTGCCTGAGTGTGTACAATAAAGAGAAACATCCTGAATAACAACTCCGGAACAACGAGATCCGGAGTCACGCAAGCCGAACAACGACTCAGCCTTAACCACGCATGTGCGTGGTTAAGGCTGATTCTGTCTAGGTTTTTTGTAGGTCGGGTGTGCTCCTTTGTAGGACTAGCATGTCCTTCCTGACTCTGCCGTAGAAGCGGACGCAGGTCTGAAATGGCACTCCTGTGCATTCTTCAACAATGTCATTCTGCGCTTCTGGCCTAAACCCTGCTGCCAGGCTGACATGCAACAAATCAGACATTCGCATTTGGCTCCATGGGTCCGCGTACCAATTATCACCTTTTACACAAGCACAGTTTAAAGAGGAATTAGCACCTCCCCCCCCCCCCCCCGAAATTTCGTTCTAGTTGCGCATCTGAGTGCCAACTATCTATCTGTGCATTCATCATTCTCACAACACAAATTCCATAACAGACGATATATGCCCTGATCTTAAACTACACACAACACTAAACACATTTGTTTCCGGGCGCAGCACAACTTAAAGGGCTGTAATAGTGTGAACTCACTGCACTTCCAATCCATTATTTGTGATTTTCAGTTCACCCCAACTCCAAGTTCATAATCACAATAGATGCTTCTGCCCTCATGCTGATAATATATAAGCGCTCATTCCGTGATCAAGATACATGAAAAAGAAAATTACCACTAGATGGCAGGCTAGCATTCTGCATGATCAAACTTTAACATCATAACATGAACTTTATAACGTGTGCTCCAAACAGTTGAAGCTCCGGATAAGTAATCAGACACAAGGAAGTGGGGGAGGTGATGCTGTGATAGGTCGACCAAGTGACAGGCGATGCAATAGCACACACCGGCAATGTAGCATCACGTGTCACGATTACAGTACGTGCAGGCATGGCTTGTGTGTGGGTGATCGTGCTTATTTTTAGGGGGCAGGGAATTGGTATTTAAGGAGTGGGGGGATCGGCTTACTAGTTGGAAAACATTTTTTATAACACGCATTCCTTTACCATGAAAAATCGTTGTAAATGAACGCATGGAAAAAAAATTGTGGTTTTGACGGGGTTGTGGTTATGACAGGGGCGGTGGGTGACATTTGAAAGTGGTGGGGCGCAAAGTGATTTGCATACAGCACCGTAGCGAGCGAGCGCAACAAGCGAGCCCGAACACCAAAAGGGGGGTTTGGGGGGATTACCCCCCCCCAAGAAAATTTTGAAAAAAAAGAAGAAAAATCATGCATTTTCAAGCAAATTTGAGAAAGCAGGAAGGTTAATAAAGCAATTGTGAAAGTGCAGTTATTACATTAATAGATGGCATAACATAGTTAGCTGCTTATTCAGTATAACCACAGAGCTTCATACATTCCGTCCTATTACAGACTCCGATGTTGGCATTAAAATTACCCTCCAGCTTATCAGCTTCAGCAAGGTTTCCAACAGCATAGCACCCGTTTGCTACACACAGATTACAGGTTCAGCCACATGATGAAAATAGCAACTCATTCAGTGTGATAATTAAGGGAGCAGAGCGCATAGAAAACCTATTTAGTGATAGGCCGAGCAAAACACAACGAACAAATTAACTTCTGTCATCTCCTTTATTTCAAACCATTTACAGGGCTCAGGTGTTTTAAACCTTTTGAAAACAACAAGCTAATTTGGTGAAAGCATACTTAGAAATCTGTATTTATGTATTGTAATTGTAGACTGGACCAAAAAACGAGTGAAGGGGCTCCACCAAAGCACCTCTCCTTTAATTATTTACATATAAATGTCTTGCGGTCTGACAAGTCTGCCAAAGCTGCAGCAGACGAGCTGGGGCGTTTACTCCTGGCCTGGGTGTTATGTTATGTTATGTTAATAACACTTCTATAGCGTACAGCTGCCCCAGCCAAGGGGCGTCCCGGCGCTTCAGGAAGAGTACCCAGACACAACACAGCAGTACAGGACAGTAGCACATAGAGCAGAAACCTAAGAACTATGAGGGAACAGATGCGTTTTGATAGCCCTCCTAAATTTCAGCAGCTCATCAATTTCACGAATGTGAGGTGGGAGAGAGTTCCACAGTTTTGCAGCCAAGACCCTAAATGAGCGACCTCCCGCTCTACATAGTCTAAACCGCGGGACTATGACCAGGTTTTGGCCCAGAGATCTCAAAGGATGCGAGGGCACATAAGTCCTCACCAGGTTGTCAAGGATCTGGGGAGAGGCCATCCTGAGGATCTTGAAAGAGAGGCACAAGGTCTTAAAGTGAATCCTCTGTGCCATAGGCAGCCAATGTAGGGAACGGATGGTACTCTCAGCAGAACAGAACCTAGGTAGTCCCACCAAGGCTCTGGCAGCAGCGTTCTGGACACGTTGCATCCGGGCGATTTCAGCCAGGTTGGCCTCCAATAATAGTGAGCTGGCGTAATAGAGCCGGGATAGTATGGATGCTTGTATGATCAGCTGCCTAGTCGAGGCATCAAAGAACCTCAAAATAGGTCTCAACCCTCTTAGGATGCCAAAACAGGTGGCCGCTACTTTCTTTGTATGGCCACAGAAACTGAGGGCTGGATCTAACCAAACCCCCAGGTTTTTGACCTCGGAGACTGGAGTAGGGGTTGTACCTAGCTCAGGGGGCCACCACATGTCGCCCCAAAGATCCGTTCGCTTGCCCACTATCATGACCTCCGTTTTTTTAGCGTTAAGCTGGAGACAGTTAGAATACATCCAGATAGCCACTGCCAAGAGTCCATCCCGAAATCTGGGGGCATCAAGGTCGGAGTCCCCACTCAAGGCGACCGCCAGCTGCTTGTCGTCAGCATAGGAGACCATAGTCATACCCCATTGCTTGACGACAGCAGCCAGTGGCCTCACATAAAGATTAAATAATGTGGGGCTCAAAGACGAACCCTGGGGCACACCCAGTTCCAGGGGATATAAATTGGAAGCAAACGGCGGCGTGGCAACCTTGAAGGTCTTATCAGCAAGAAAGGAATGGAACCAGTCAAGGGCTGTACCCTCAACCCCGTGCTTCACGAAGACGTTGGAGTAAAATTCTGTGCGAAACCATGTCAAACGCGGCACTAAGGTCGAGTAGCACTAGTGCCGCAGTCTGACCAGAATCGAGCACAGAACGAAAATGTTCCATCATCGAGAGCAGGGCAGTTTTCATACTGTGGCCAGCTCGGAACCGGTTCTGAGAGGGGTCAAGAATGCAGGCCCTCGCAAGATGTTCAGACAGCACCCCATTCACATGGGCCTCCACAATTTTGGCGGCCCAGGGAAGGAGAGAAATCGGACGATAACTCTCAAGTTTAGAGGGGTCCAAAGTCGCCTTTTTAAGAATAGGTGTTACAACCGCCTGTTTCCACTTAGTAGGAACAACACCCGAGGCGAGAAAAAGATTAATAAGATGGCACACTGAAGGGAGGCAGACAGCAGCAGATTCCCTAAACTGAGTAGGCCTAAGGGGATCATCCCGTGAGCCCGATTTAATTTTAGAAGCCAACTTGTACAATGACTCCAACGGCAGACTAGGCAGTGAGTCTAAGAGTACATCCGAGACTAGAGTAGGACTGAAGAACTCAGCAACCTGCTCAACGATGGGAAAGGCACGGTAAATCATTAGAACTTTATCAATAAAAAAGCAGCCAACTTTTCACAGTGCTCAGCAGAGCAGATTTCTGCCGCAGTAGCTTTTTTCGCCGTAAGGTCCTTGAGGACTTTAAAGATAAGCTTGGACGGATTAGAACTGTTTCTAAATTCCTGGGAGTAGTAGGCTGCCCGAGCTCTACATACCGCTCTATGATAGAGTTTAATTTTAGAAAAATAAACAGATTTTTTCCCAGCATCATAGGATTTCCGCCAGTCCCTTTCAGCCTGTTTACAAGTTTTTTTTAACAGTACCAGGGAACTGTCGTACCAAGGGCTGGGTTCTCTAGAACGGCATTTGGTCCAGACCGCAGGAATCAGAGCATCTAAAGCGCAGGAAACCCAATCACAAAATGCGTCATACCCAGATTCTTCACTAAGGTGAGAGCCTAATGGGATGACCTTTAGGAGATGATGAAATTCCTCCAGATTGAGTTTCCGCCAATGGCGTTTAAGCACTAATCTATCCAGGGGCTTGAATGGATGCTCTTTAGTCACGAGAGAAATTTTCACTAAAAAGTGGTCAGTCCAAGCAACTGGACTGGGCCTGGCAACTTTGGTCCCACTTAGATTTGTAAAAAACGGATCAAGAATATGGCCACCCACGTGAGTGGGAAAGGTGACCAGTTGAGTGAGCTGAAGAGCCTCCAAATCAGCCAGGGTACTGCTGACAACGGGCGAGTGGCCAGAATCAAAATGCAAATTAAGATCGCCCAGGATGCAAAAATTAGCACAGCCAAAGGCAAAGGAGCTAACACACTCCGGAAGAGCCTTTCTGAAAGCCGTGTCACAGCCAGGGGGGCGATAAATTAAGAGACCGGAGAGCGTAAACTGATGGCTGATAGAGATTTAAAAAATCGCGCTTTCACACCCTGCCAGATCCACCACCCTCCAATCACATGGGTAGCAAGATTTAACGGCAACAGCAATGCCACCACCCCTAGATGCCCGATTGTGTGTAAAAATGGAGTATTGAGGGGGGAATGCAAGATTCACCACTGCTGAGTCGGCTTCTTGCAGCCAAGTTTCCGTCATGAAAAAAACATCTGGTAACTCATCAATTATTAGATCATAAAGTTCCGCATAATGCTTGGGAAGGGATCTAATATTTAGATTCCAGATAGTAATGTCTCGTGGGACCGGCAGTCTGCTACAAGGAGGCTTTACCGGGGAAGACTCCGTAACGGTAGAGATCAAAGAGGGGACTGAAAGAGACCATTCCCCACAAGAACACGTGTAAGGGCCGCAGAGAGGACTGACAGGCCTGTGTGTACAGCATGAGACATTACGCCTGATGCCGAGCAACTCATCCCGGGAATATACATGTGACGACGACATTACATGGTAATAACCCCGACGAGCAGAGTACCGCCACGCCTAGCGCCACCGTAGCGCTGACGGGCGCAGACGGGCAGGACTCTGGCTTGACTCAGGCGCGATGAGGGCGCTCCCGCTGCGCGATACCGCTGCGCGCGGAGAACTGGCTTATGAAGGGAGAGCGCGTGACTACAAACCACTAGAACGCTCACCAAGTCGCCCAGAAGCGTCACAGCCACATCCAAGATGGCGGCCAATTCCCCCAGGTATCCAAAACCCCCAGACCGGGCCCGCTAAAGCAGCGGTGATTCCACAATTAAGATGCAGGTATGAGGAAAATGCACAAAGTTTAAAAACAGGGGAGAATAAAATAATTACAACTGATATCGAAAAACGGGTATTTAAAAGCACGACGCAGCGCGCCTAGAGCACCTACAGCAGGTGCTAACAAATGCGAGTCCTCTGAGCGCTCTGTAGAGCAAGGGTAGCATATCCAGCTGGGTGCTGGGGCTTTTACTCCTGGCCTGAGTAATGCTGCAGAGCTGCAACCTAAGGCGCTACCAGGTAACCAAGACTCAAGTGCCACCACAGCATCAATTTGTGCAACCATTCAACAACAACTGGTTCAAGTATGTTCTCTCAATGTTTCAAGCTATATTACAAATGTCACCAAAAGATGTTAATATTTCACTTCTGTTCTTGGATTTTCGTCACAATAAAATACACTGAACATATCCTTCACAAAAGTTGTTTACAAAAGTTTAAGCTATTGCCATTATAAATTACAATAACTTTTATTAACGTATTAATTATAAAAAAAATTAAAAGCCATTGCTATTTGTAAGATCAATACATCTAAGTCACGTAAATACAACACATATTGCATTACAAATGCTATAGGTGTCACATTTGCGAAAGTTAAAACTATTGGCATTGTAAATGACAAAGCTATTAATTTCGCTATTTTCAAAAACAAAGCATAAATAATGCAGTGTTCATCTTTCTGAACAAAACAAGAATATAGAGTGTGCGTCGAGACATAGACGGAGAGGGCTCCAGCTAAGCTACCTAATAAAAGTCAGATATACATTTAAAAAACATATTCTTTTCAATAGTTCTATTCCTAAGTGTATCCAACTTCTATTTCCGATTGCCTAGAGCAGAACGCTACCACGTACAGATTAGACCTGTAAATAAGTAACAACAGACCTACTGGCTTGAGAATGCAGTTGTTTCCACCAAGCCACTTCAAATGTTCAGCATCTACCTACTGGTCAACTTTTGAGTGGCATTTTTTGATGATCTCCATGCCATCTTTGTGAGGTAGAGCAACTGGTTTGCAGAACAATTTCTCTTGGCGGACATTCTTGACAAGAGTAATTTGTTTGCTAAGAAACATTGACAATGTGTACTCTTTTAATGACAATAACTTCTGTCTTCCCTTGCACCTCAACTTGGTCAGTAAACATCTCTAGATGGGACACCTGCATATATACATTTGTTTTCATTACTTTTTCATCAGCCAGTTTTTCATCTACTCATTAATCTTTCCTCTTCACAGGAGATCGATTTCTGTTGATAATCGAAGGAATAAAGTGCTGCTGCTGACAATAGGACTCGCCAACGTTTTTATTGATTAATTGATTGTATGTATGGATGTATTTTCTTCTCAAACTTTTGGTTTACAGTGGCAAGTTTGGATTAATTTGCAGCATTGTTTGCCCAACGTGAAAGGATTATCATAGGTTTGGAGGGGGGTGATTAAAGCTGGCAGCAGCTTCCACCTTAAAATGAGTAAAGATATCATGAATTAGATGCCCACCAGCAAAAGTGCCTACAGTCAACATAGCGACATATGAATGTTTCTCGGCCCCCATTGGCTGCCGCATCTGACTCTAATTTAATTAGACAAGTCCTAATTGGGACAGTTCACCTGCGACTCTCGGTGCTGGGGGAGGCCAAGCGGAGGGGGTGCTCTGAAGGAGCTGGGCTCCACTTGAAGCTTGGGTGCGGTGTACGACATGCCCGGGTACCCCCCGCGTGCACGTGCCAGTCTGTCTCCCTAAAAACGTGCAATAAAAGTCACTCTCGCATGGTTGCCAATCCTAGCATCCATTCTTAGCTGCCGACTCTCCTCGGGCATGTAAGGGCTGTGGTACATCAGTACTGCCCGCCATTGCCAGTAAGTGCCAGCTCAGCTGACTTCTGCCAGGCGGGCACGGCTGCCTTGACTAGCAGCTGAAGCCATCTTTCAGTTGGCATCGGTGATGATGCAGTGCCTTTATAGCTTTAAATCAGCATAGATCCTGTTCGAAGCAGATTGGGTGATTTGACCACAATCACACAAGGTGATAGATGTGAGGGAAGCTGGGATTAGAAGAACTCAGATGCACTCTATCCGCAGGTGTCAAGTTGACCAAGCGCCCCACGGTGTTGTTGTGGCGTGTTTGCAGCGTCTCTTAGGATGCATCCACCCCTTCTGCTTCGAGCATAGCTCAGTCTTCAAGCAGAAGTGTATCTTGGCGCTATAAACCACACCTGTTATTATTGCCTAACTCAGCGGTACTCCTTTTATCAGCACCCAAACTGTATACGTTTAGGACTCGCAGTTTGCGCGCATATCTCTGCAGTGAGCGCCCAACCCAGAAAGCTATCTTACTGAGCAAACTGTGCGCCAGAATCCATTTGCTAGCACATATAGTAATAATAGGTGCCTTGCAGAGCGCCAAAATGCTGCTTCGATGAGATTTAAGCAGCTCTATGTAGGTCGAAGCCTTCACACCAGATTTAAATTCGGTGGGTGGGTATAAGGGGTTGACGTCAAATAAACCCTGATACTGTTTCCAGTGCCATGCACAGACGAACCCTCGGTCAGGGCCGGATTTAGCGCTGGCGGGCCTGGTGCCACCGTCTATTTACCCTCCCCCTCCTTCCTTAGGGCATGCAGTTCTCGATGGCAGTTCAAAGGTCACTGTGCTATACTATGATTGTAATTTATGGACTGCAAGCAACAAAGGGGTCTCTGTCACAAAAGCGGTAATCCAGTTCTGTAATCTGCATTGTGTAGTACTTTGCAGCAGCATGCACATTAACCATCTGCGCTACTTGGTGAATCCAAACTGCCCCTAGACACAACTCTAGTTTCACTTCCGCAGGAAGGAACATTAATCACCAGTTGCCTTGACTTTTTACTGCTGGTCCTACGCGGAACTCTGCAGCAGCAGGTACTTTTGAATCAGTAAGGTATTTCTAAGCACAGCCCCTCGCCAGGCTCAGCGCCCTGTGCGGAGGCACCTGTCACACCGCCCTAAAGACGGCCCTGCTAATTATCCCAGGGCTCTGCACCAAGGCCTCCAGCAAGGGCCACCATTTTACTCTTCCATCCACCAGGCACCGCCCACCAACAACACAGTGGTGAGGATACAAACGGGCATCTCCTTGGCATGACACGTGCAAGCTGGCAGAGCAGAGCAGAGCTTTGAAATGAGACGTGCCCAGGGTGACACGGAGCTGCAGGTTGTGCTGCTGGGCATGTCTTTATGGCGAGGGCAGAGTGGGGGAGGGGAGTGTAACCTTCTGGGCAGACGGTCGGGAGGACCATCGTATTTAGTACTTCAAAGTATTCTACCCGGTATGCTTGCAAAAACCTATTACACGACAGATACATCTTATGTAGAAAGGTAGGAGTGCAATACTGATATTTACGGCGTATGTTTACTCACCACACAGTACCAGTCTCTCCACTCCACACGAGCAGCACACGAGTCGGCTCACTCCACACAGACACAACCACGAGGCGAGTCGGACTAGTGAGCCGCCAATGGCCAATCACTGCATGACTACAAGAAGTCAGATACAGTGATTGGCCATTGTGCACTGCGGCTGAGCCACCCACGCGCGGCATCCAATATGGATTGCCCCTGCTCTGAGGAACGGTGACCAGCCAATCCAATGGCTTGGAGGGCACACTAACTGCTCACCCTGTCGCCCTTTTAACGCCAGGGCTGCGCCGCACGCGAATAAGCATGCACCCTCCCCCATGTCTCTATGTGGGGCAGCTTAGTATGCGCATGCTCGGGTAAGTTTCTGCCCCAAGCTGTGATGCGCGTTCAACTTCTTCTGACTCGTCGTCTCGTGACGTCTCGACTGACTCTTGACTCGTCGCCTGTCAATCACTCACACCAGCCCGCAGCCCAACCCCCTGCGCACTCCCGTTTCAGTCGGGTGCTGCCCGACGGCGCGAAAAATATCATGATGAGAAAAGGAGTCAACTGTCAGGAAGTTGGAACATTTAATATTTAAATTATTTACTGGCAGCCGCGGGTCCATGGGGCTGGTGGGGCTACGCCCCTACGCCCCAATGGACGCACCGCGGCTGGGTTATGACCTCGTTGTTAGGGAAGTCGTGGTTGGGGAATTCGTTGTTCAAACATACAACCTACAATAAATGTTTAACACTACCCTCTATGGGGGGGGCGTGGCCTGGAGGCAACCAAGATGGCCGCATAGCACCAAGGTGCTCCGGTGGAAAACCCGAAGGCCCCGAAAATCCGACTTAAATCCTGCCGTCTCTCTGTCTTGGATGACGGATTCGGCCAGCTGCTAAGCTCCGGAGTCGGGAGGTGTTTGTCCCGTTACTCTCCGACGCACTGGAGCGAGGCGGTGACCCCCGGCGGCCGGGAGCTCCCTGGAGCCTGGGCAGTGGGAGAGAGTGTTCAAAGCGCCGGCCTTGCGTGGTTGGTGGGCCGGTGGCGGAGGAGCCACATCGCGGCGGCCGGATGGAGAGCGGCAGGCCCTGTGCCGAGTGCGGGGAACTCGGCCCCATGGACTTGAACACCGAGCAGATACCCCCCTGTGTGAGCGACAGGAGCAGCGGACCCCTGCCGGACCTGCGGAAGGATGAGGATTGGCGACCCGCGTCCCTGGGGAGCGGCTAACAGAGGCAAGTGGAGACCCTGGCTGGGAAGTGGTGGATCCCGGGCGACTTGAGGCATCGGGCCGGCGGAGCTTATCTGTGCCACATGTTGGGGAGTCATTAGAGGCAACACATCGGAGGGGCGGAGGACCCAGGAAGACCGGGGATCACTCCATGTGGCTGTGGTCGGCGAGTGGGAGGAGGAGAGACTGTGGAGCCAGGCGAGTACACTTGGGCTGGAGTGATATTGGCTGTCGAGGTGCAGTGCCCCGGATTGGAAGGGTGGCGTATGGCATGTGGGGAGGCGCCCTAATATCGACAAGCACTAAGGGTGATAAGATCCCGAGACGGCGGATTGTGCCCACTAAGGGGCGGCTCTGGTGCTCCTCGAAGGTGAGACCAAGTGACGAGTGAGTGGGTGGACCTAAGGCCTGAGCGATAGTGGCCGCAGGGGGGCGAATTGTTGACAAGCGACCCGGTTGAGGGCCCAGTCCCTCTGCCTTCGAGCGCCTCCCGGACTGCGAGGAGTCGGCGCTGGGTGTGCAGGTGGCATGGTGCCAGAGTGCTCTAGAGTAAAGAAAAGGGGGTTCCCCCCCTTGCCCTCTGTGGACCGCAGACGGTATCGGAGACGGCCATGAGGCCCAAAAAGTCCACAATGACTCAGACCAACACCATGGACAACTACACGGCTGCTACAGGTGGCGGGGGTAAGGCCCAAGCCGGGACCCTAATAGAGGCGCAGGAGCCGTCCCTGACCTCCATTATGCAGGCCATACAAACGCTGGGCACCACGCTGGAATCAAAGATAGATAAAGTGTCCATCGAAATGGCGCTGCAGAGGGCGGACTTAAACATAACCTCAGAGAAAGCCACTCAGAACGCCGCGGACATAGTAGAACTTCAGCGCACCACCAAGTAGTTACAGCAACAGGTTCAGTAACTGACCCATCAGCAGAAGTTGGTGCGGCCCGGCTGGAAGATCAGGAAGGAAGGGCCCGCAGGAATAATATATGAGTGGTGGGTGTGCCGGAGAAGATGGAAGGGCCCAGCATTGACTTGTTCTTGGAGGATCTAATTCTAAATCACCTTAAGCCCAAACGCCTTTCAAAATGTTTCGCCATTGAATGCGCTCACAGGGCGCCGATCCCTCCGTCGCGTCCCGGAGCTCCCCTGAGGACAATCATTACGCGGATCCTTAATTATAGGGATCGGGACGCCATCCTGCAAGCAGCACGCCAACATGGAGATCTTCGGTTGGAAAATGCCACTATTAGACTCTTTCCTGATTTTACACTTAAGGTTCAGCAAGAGCGCTGATCATTTGATGAAGTAAAGAAAGTGCTTAGTGATCGGGGCATTAAATACATGATGTTTTTTCAGCACGTCTCAAGCTTCTAGTGGACGGGAAATCCTTCTCTTCACATACCCGGAGAAAGCTCATGCCTGGCTGGAGGAACTCGTACAATCATCGGGGGGCCCTGGACAGGGGGGCGGCTGGAGAAACACGGCACCCCAATCTCCGTCTTTTTCTGTGGGCTCCACTGGGAGGGAGCGTTGACAGCAGGGCGGCCCTCGGCCATCCAGCAGGAACAGGACTCGGAGTCTATCGGCCTCGCCGGACATGGGGTGAAGCGGTCAAGGCTGACTTGGAGAGATGGACGCTGACGAATTACACATGATGTATAATAACTCTCCTATGTATGCAATGACTGGGACACAGATGTGGTGGAAGGCACTGTCCTTAAGGATGGCCCACGGGGGGGGGGGAGTTCTAAAGTTTAACGGCCCTATTGAATGGCCTGTTTGTGATCTTCGGGGGGAGGGGGGATGGTCTGCGTATTTGGGTCAGAGGCCTTTATTTTTGACATTGTCCCCTGTAATGGGATATGGTGAGACGGCTCGTGTGTTGTAGTGGGGGGCCGGGTGGAACCCTTAGGTTGCCGAACTGGTTGTAGCATTCACCCACAAGGTTTTCGTTGCAAGGGCTACAGGCGCTCTGCTTGTTGGGGGATGTCGGACCATGTCGGTCTGCTAGATACTTACAATGCATACACCTAGAACTCGACAAGTCAGTATCTTGTCCTGGAACGTTAATGGCCTGCAGAACAAGATTAAGCTCACCATGATACTTCAATACCTTCACAGACATGCCCCAGACATTGTCCTACTTCAGGAAACTCACCTGGTTGGGAACCATTGCAAGGCCCTTAACAGATTTGGCTATACACTGCAGGCTCATGCCGGCTTCACCACTGGCTCCAGAGGAGTGGGGATTCTCATTAAAAATTCCTTACTGCTGATAATCGGGCGGCAATGGTTAGACCCCTTGGGGCGTTATGCGGCACTTTCGGCACAGTGGGAGGGTCGGACGCTTAATCTTTGTTCACTTTACATTCCCCCAAAGTTGCACAGCACCACTCTCCCCGACATTGGGAAATTACTTTTGGATATGCCAACTGGGATCCTGCTCTTAGGGGGGGGATATGAACGAGGTCATGGCTAAGGACATTTATAGATCGCAGACTCTACCAGCCAGGGGGGATCTGTCATCTCCGGGACTTTGTGCATGCTATGGGACTGGTGGATCTATGGAGGGCACATAACCCCCACGTTCGGCAATACACACACATGTCTGCAGCTCACGGCTCAGGGTCCAGGATCGATTACATATTCACACAGGTGGGACATATGTGTCTATTCCAGGGTGGTTATCATAAGGCAAGAGGGATATCTGACCACTCCCCGGTGGGAGTACACCTGCGGGGTCCAGCCCAGATGCGCGCTGTAGGCGCTACAGATTGCTACTTAGGAAAACCCCGCGATAGGCACGCCGACTGTTCTATGCGCATCGCGCTACGAAGCAGCACTTGCATTGAAAGAAAGCTGAATTTTTTTAAAAGTAGATCGTATTGCATATGTTTTTTAAACTTCACTTTACCGCCTGAAAAAGTAATTTGCACCCACTCACCCCGTTCCACCGCAGGCTTAATCGCCTGATTGTTGTGGAGGGTGAAGCCCTAATTCCTTGCTTACTGTCAAACTCCCGGTGTGATAGAAAGGCGGAGCTCCGACGGTCACGTGACCTAGAGCCAGCCCTCTATATCACTCAGATGCTAAATGTCCTGCGCAGCGGACGCACGCAGCGGGCGCGCCGGCGGCGCGCCGGCGGCGCGCCAAAGGCAAGCCCGTCTGCGCCCATCCGGGGCTAGGGGCCACCCCCTCTGCATCTCGCGCAACAACTACTCTCAAATATAGCGCTGAGGCCCTATTAAATCTCAGAGGTCGAATCCCCACATGTCCTTCGGAATTCAACCTAACACAGAAAAACCTCAGGTGTTCCCACTGCGGCCTTGAGCTCTCTCCAGCCCCTGATTTAGAAACAGTTACGTGGAGTTTCCTACTCCTAAACTGTAGATCTCTTCCCCAACATACTACTGACATCTCTCTCTTGCTGGATGAACTCAATCCGGATGCCTTGTTCCTCACAGAAACCTGGCTACACGCGGACTCAGACCCAGACATAGTTCAAGCACTACCAATAGGGTACCAAATCGTGCGAGCAGACCGCCCAATGGGTAAAGGGGGTGGGCTGGCAATCATCTATAAAGATCGCTACAGCTGCCGCTCTGTTCCCCATTTCATTCCAAACTGCGAGAGCCTTTCATTCTCGATAGAATTCTCATCTACAAACACCTTGAATGGAACACTCATTTACCAACCCCCTGGATCTACGGGGCAGTTCATTAACTCTCTATCTCCTTTTATTGCCAGCCTAGTCTGTACCGCTGCAAATTATACCCTGCTGGGTGACCTGGACATCCATCTAGACAAAGCATCTAACCCTGACACACTAGAAATAACTGGCAACCTGGCCGCACTAGAGCTTCAGCAGTTAGTACTAAAGCCCACCCATCTAAAGGGCCACCTCCTTGATCCCATCTTTACCAACTGTCCCGGCCTGTCAGTTGGAAAACCCCTACCCTTGTCTTGGACAGATCACTTCCTCATTCCGGCTATTTGGAACTGTCCTACACCTCCCCGAATAAAAATTCCTACCACCAGGAAGGAACGCAACTGGCCTAAGCTCTCTCAAGCAGACTTGCCATCCTCATTAGAGGCTTTTAAACCTCTGCACAATACAGACCCCTGCTTTGCTAACGACAATTTCAATAAATGGATATCTAGGTCCTTAGATCACGTTCTCCCCATTATCACCATCAAACCCAAACGCGCCTCTAAGACCGCTCCCTGGTATACCCAAGATCTTCGAGACAAGAAACGCCATTGCAAGAAACTGGAGAGACAGTGGCGCCTTGACTACTCCCTTACTAGGAAAGCAGCCCATAGGGCCGCGATTAGAACTTATAAGCACGAAATAAGAACAGCACAAGCCCTTTTCTATGAAAATAAGATCACTGCTGCCGCATCCAAACCTAGAGAAATTTACAGAATTGCTAAATCCCTCTTGAAACCACCAGAATTAACCCCAACTTCCCCCAACCCACAGGCTAGATGTGACGACCTAGCAGAATTTTTCTTCAATAAAATTCAAAATATATACACCACTTTTCCACAAACCTCAACCCCTTCCCCCATCACCCTCCCCACTCCTAACCCCGAACCTCAGACACCCCCTTTAAAATCAGGGACTTTCGACTTCATACCCCCACTAGACCTATCCGCTCTGGAATCAATAATTCTACTTGTTAAATCCGGCTCCCCAAATGATCCAGCTCCACCACGATTTTTGCAGACAGTAGTAAAACACATCCTCCCCACGATGCTGGAGATATTGAATGCCTCGCTTGCCACAGGAATTGTCCCACTTCCTTGGAAGCTGGCCATGGTTAGGGCCCTTCTCAAAAAACCAAACCTTGACCCCAACATCCCAGGGAATTATCGACCCATATCCCTGTTGCCATGGCTCAGCAAGATTTTAGAAAAACACGTTAACAAAACCTTCACAGAGTTTCTAGAAACACAACGGCTGCTGGACCCCACCCAGACAGGATTCCGACCTATGCATGGAACAGAAACCGCACTTGTTAATGTGTTAGAAGAGGCCCGGAAGATCACTGACCAAGGAGGCACTGCAGCTATTATCCTACTTGACCTAAGTGCCGCCTTCGACACGGTCAATCACAGCATACTGCTACAACGACTCAACAACATAGGTGTTTCATCAACTTCACTCTCCTGGTTTACTTCCTTTTTAAAGGAACGACATTTCCAAGTGTTCAAGGGCGAAGCCTCTTTCATCAAGAAACCGTTAAACTGTGGGGTGCCACAGGGCTCCTCCCTAAGCCCCACACTTTTTAACGTGTACATGAGCCCCCTAGCTGAAGTGGTCCGACCCTTTGGGCTATCAATCATTACCTACGCCGACGACACTCAGCTAGTGGTGGCTCTAGGCCAGGCCAACTCCCCTTCTTCTAACCTTAGGGATGGCCTGGAAGCAGTTGCCTCCTGGATGACCTCGTCCTGTCTCAAATTGAACGGAGACAAAACGGAGTTAATGTTGGTGGGCCACAGTCTCCATACCAACATCAAACATCTCTGGCCCCCATGTCTCGGTCCACCTATGGCCCCCAAAGACTCCATCAAAAGCTTGGGCGTCTGGCTAGACAGTTCCCTTAACTTTAAGCAACAAGCGGCAAAACTCTCTGCCACCTGTTTCAGCCTACTCAGGCTGATTCGAAAAATCACCCCTCTACTTCCATTCAATGCTAGGAAAATTATGATCCAGGGCTTAATCCTATCCCGTCTGGATTTTAGCAACGCCCTATATTTGGGAGCCCCACAATCCACCCTTAACAAACTACAGGTGGTCCAAAATTGCGCCGCCCGCACCCTTCTTTTAATACCCCGTCGCACTCCAGTCAAGGAAGAACTCAGGAACCTACACTGGCTCCCTATCAGAGACCGAATTGCATTTAAGTCCCTCTGCATTGCGCACAGAGCCTTTTGGAAAACCGGTGCCCCCATCAATCACTCATTAGTCACTCCCTACTTACCCAACAGACAACTCAGATCCACCCTCTCTCACCTACTCACAGTGCCCCGAATCAAGAGGGCAAGGTGTGGCGGACGCTCCTTTGGGTACAATTCAGCAAAACTGTGGAACGCCTTGCCGCTACAACTACGCAGGGAACCCAATCATTTGTCCTTCAGGAAATGCCTAAAAACCGAGCTTTTCAAAATCTAGCAATCGTTCCCTGCACCTCCCACGTGTCTGTTCACAGCGCTAGGACGCCTCCGGGTAACTACCGCGCTCTATAAATACTCATTCCATTCCATTCCATTCCAGAGCAAGAGTGGACTAATCCCCCCCGGCTTGACACATTTCTGTTTAAAGATCAGGAGTTTCAGGAGACGTTCCAGGAGCGGGTGGAACAGATCTCATGGTATAGTGTGGGAGGCGTACAAGACCGTAGGTAGGGGCTTTGTGCAGGCGGAGGTGGGAAAACGTCGCAAGGGCAAATATGCACAAATTGATAGACTAGAATTGGAGCTTCATGCCTTAGAGGACGCTAGCGGGGAGACTCCAGAGCTGGAACAGAATAGGCGACACAGGCTAAGGCTCCTAGAACAAGAACTATGTACTTGCTGACCAGGTGAGATCGCGCGCCCTAGCCACCCAGAGGCGAGTGTATGATTTAGGGGACAAGGCCAATAAGATGATAGCCTGGCTGGAGAAAAGAGATCGGGAACGTAACTTGGTGCCTGGGATTAGACTGACGAACGGGATTGTGCAGGACACGGGCAAGGGTATCGCGGAGGAGTTCGCACTCTACTATGAGGCAGTCTATTGGTCGTAAACTACCAGGCGAGAGCAAGAATGCGGGGATTTCCTGGCCCCCCTACGGTTGCCTACCCTGGATCAGGCGGATAAAGAAATCTTGGAGTCCGATATTACAGTCAAGGAGGTGGAAGATGCCATGGGGGATTTACAGGTGGGGAAGGCGCCGGGTCCCAATGGGTTCCCGGCAGAGGCGTTTGGATGTGTTTCAAGTAGAATCACACCTCACATGTTGCGCATGTTCACCAAGGCCAAACAGGTTGGGAAGCTTCCGAAGGATCTTAGGTCTGCAACAATTGTAGTAATCCATAAAGCCGGTAAACCGCAAGATCTGTGCAGTTCTTACAGGCCCATATCTCTTCTTAATTATGAAACAAAAGTTCTCGGAAAGATCCTGGCCACAAGACTGGGGGCGGTTGTCCAATCTCTGATCCACCCGGATCAGTCGGGCTTTATGCCTCATAGAAGCACGCGGCTCAATCTCCGGCTTTTGGTATTCACAGAATGGATTTATGACTACTAACTTTACGTCCGCACTCGGGCCGGAATGGCGGAGCTTCCGGCTGGAGGCGGAGCTTCCGGCCCAGAGGCGGAGCTTTCGGCCCAGAGGTGGAGATTCTGGCCGGTGGTGGAGATTTAGCAATGGCCAAAATCTCCACCTCCGGAAGCTCCGCCTCCGGGGTGTAAGCTCCGCTTCCGGTCCAGAATTTCCGGCCTGAGTGCAGACATAAAGTTAGTAGTAGTAAATCCATTCTGTGAATACCAAAAGTAGTAAGTGTATTCTGTGAATACCAAAAGTAGTAAGTGCATTCTGTGAATACCAAAAGTAGTAAGTTTAGGATTTTGTCCTAAGTTAGTTCTGTGAATCTGGCCCGTAGATCGTAATGTCATCCAGATTAGTGGCACAGAAGACCTCCTTTCCAGCTAGGATGCTGGTAGCCAATCTCTTGAAGGTGGCAGGGGCATTCTGCAGGCCAAAGGGAGTCACCCAAAATTGGAAGTGACCCTCTAGGGTTGGCAATTCTGACCTCTCTTTTACTCCTTCAGTCAGAACAACTTGCCAGCACCCTGGTCCCAAATCAAAAGTACTGAGGAATTTGGCAGTGTCCAGCTAGTCGATTAACTCATCAGCTGAGGGGATGGGGTATGCATCAGTCCTGATGACTTAATTGAGACCCCTGTACTTCATGCAGAACCTACGTTCAGGGGTTGCGCCCAGTGGGGCAGAGTTTGATACTAGCACCACAGGGCTGGACCAGGGACTGTTGGAGGGCTCAGTCACCCCTAACGCCAGCATCTTGGAGACCTCCTTGATGCTGACTCGCACTGTCTGACAACCTGCACATGTTGATCTTTACAGGTAGGCTGTCGCCAGGGTCCACATCATGGACGCACAGGTGTATGTGTGAGTCCCGGTGTGAGGGAGAAAAGGGAGGCAAACTGCCCCAATATCTGATAACAGTCACTCTCCTGCTCTGGGGCCAGGGTAGAAGAGAGATTAACACCTTCCACTGACCCATTGTGTTCCTGGAAAGAGGAGGTCAGGGAGAGGCTCGCTCTCCTCTTCCACACCTTCATCTGTCACCAGGAGCATGCCCACTTCATACCTATCAAACTGAGGCTTGAGGTGATTCTCATGGTGCACGCTTAGGAGGTTCCTAGGGTCTGAAGATCTACCAGGTAGGTGACTTCTCCTTTTGCTCTTTCACATCATATGGGCCCGCCCAGCAATCCTGGGGAGCTCTGGGCTCCACAGGATCCATGGCCCATACTTTCTGGCCAAGCTGAAACTCCACAGAGTGGCCGGCTAGTCATACTAGAGCATCATAACCTCTTGACTAGAGCATCTTAACCTCTTGACTGGCCTCAAGGTTACTTTTTACATTTTCCAGAAGCAATTCATCTGGTTGCGGAGGGCCAGCATGTAGATGACCACATCCTGGGGAGGTTTCCTGGGAGCTTGCTCCCACCCCTCCCTCACAAACTCATACGTACCCTAACATGGCGGTCATAAAGGAGTTCAAAGGAGCCAATTACTAATTGTTTCTGTGGCACATCCCTGTAGGCAAAGACATGGCATAAATGGAGGATGTCCCACTCATGCCCCATAGGCTCAGGAAGGCCCATTATTGTGTCTTTCAAGGTCTTCTTGAATCTCTCCACAAGACCATTGATTTGGAACTGATAGGGTATAGTGAACCTTTAGGTTACCCCACACTCATCCCACTTGGACTGCATGTACACTGACATGAAGGCAGTACCTCAGTCAGACACTACCTCCTTAGAGAACCCCACACAGGTAAAAATCCTTGTCAGAGTTCTAGTCACTCATCAGAATTTTGACCAAAACAGGTACAGTCACGGACCTCAGAAAGATGGCCTCTGGCTAGCGGTGGCAATTTCTACCAAAACGAGCACAAACCTGTTGTCAAAGGCTGTCTTGGGGTCTAAGGGTCCAGGGGTCCAATAATGTTGATGCCTACCCTTTCAAAGGGAGTGCCAACAACAGGTAGTGGAGTCAGGGGAACTTGTGCTTTTTCCCTGACTTCCCACTGGCCTGGCAGGTTGGGAAGGAAGTACAGTATGCATCTGAGGCCGTCTTCATTCAGAGACTATAAAAGTGTGCAGAAAGCCTGGCAAAGGTCTTGTCTTGCCCTAGATGTCCTGCCGGGCTATATGATGAGCCAAACCTAGTAGGAAGGTCCTGGAACACTGGTGGGCCACAACATATGGGCTTCCCCAGAATCAAGACCCTTAGGCTCGCTATATAGGAGGTTTTTCTCAAAATAGATCAGGTGATCCTCAGAGGTGCCACCTTCAGCCTGGACTTGGGCTTGCTCCCTCAAGAGTGGAACAGCCTCTCTGCAGCTTGCAGGCCCTCAATTTGCCAACCAGCAAGTTCAGGCAGGTCACCAAGGGTGTCAATGTGCTCCCCAGTTGGCTCGGGCCTCCTCCTCAGGTGCCCCGTCAACCTCGACCATGGGGAATTCAGGGGCTGGTTTCTCACACCCCCGCCTCTCTCTTTCATGGCAGGTATCTGGGCCATTGTTTTAGGCTGCAGACACCCATGACTTCCTTCACAGGCAGGCATAGGCCATGTGGTCATACAGACCCATTCAGGCAATCCCAAAATCTCCAAGTGGGACCTGAGCTCTACTCCCCTCTAGGTAGTGTGCTCCATGTCATTGCCTAACAGACAAACTACAGGCATGGAAGGGCTCACAGCTACTTTCAGAGAACCTGAGATCCCCCCCCCTCCCACCCCCACGCAAAGGGAAGCAGAGCTATTGGTAGATGGCTCTCACAATTGTCAGTGACTATGACTTGGTGAAATGTGTTAGGAAGGACCTGCTCTGATGACACCAGCTGATTCTTCACAGTAGTCATACTGGTTTATGTGTCTCTCGGAGCCTCCAACAGTTGGCAATTAACGGTTAACCACTGCCAGTACTTCAAAATATTTTTAGGCAAATGGGCATTTGGCAGTACTTTTGAGGGGTCAGCCCAAACTTTACAATTAAAATAGCCTTCGTTGATTTGGTCCCCAACCTTTAGAGTCAGAAGTGTGCTTGCAGGTGTGGTTTTAAGATCCAATATGTAGAGAGATAATTTGGGAAATCAAAAATGCCAATCAGGGAGAATTTGATATTCAAATTGGTCCTAGGTGTGGAATGGTAGTGTATACCAAATCACTGTGTGACACTGCAGAACTACAAGTCAAAATCTCACCGCTGATCACCAATGTTAGAAATTGGGCTGCTGGATGACAGGGGCATGAGCCTTGGTCAAGCAGGAACCACAATTTTAGTCACGTGAGAACTAGGGTACCCTAAATTAACCTATGCTCACCCTCTGGCAGCTTGGCACAGAGTAGTCAGGCCTAACTTTAGAGGCAGTGTTTAAATTATTTGTGCAACACTACTAACAGTAAAATGGTGATAACGCCAAATGATCCCTTACCAGTTTAGAAAACTAGCTCTGAACAAAAACAACAAATATCCAATTAGTAGACCCGGAGATATCAAAATGTAAAATTTATAGTAGAAAATAACAGCAAGAAGCAACAAGCATTGGCATAGCCAATAGGTCTCGCCTTTGGTACCTTATAAGTATTTAGCCACGCAACAGTTGATGTGGTTGCACCAAGGATATTGTGCTGCATAACTAAATACTTAGACGGTCCCAAAAGCAAGACCTATTGGCAATGCCAATGCTTGTTTTAGATGCGGCTTGTCTAAAGAAAGGGGAGCGGCCTCCATGAATGTGAAAGCGCCACATGGGCGCTAGTAATTTGCAATGCAATAGGTCCTGCATTTGTAAGAGTTTAAGCTATTACATTGCAATAATAGGACAAACTCGTAAATGCGACTCGAGAAGGCCCTAAATTGCAATAGGTCTCGCATTTGAGAGACTTTAAGCTATTACTATTGTAAATGACAATGGGCCCGATTCACACAACTAACTTAAGACAAAATCCTAAACTTACTACCATTTTAGTATTCACAGAAAGCACTTACTCATTTTGGTATTCACAGAAGGCACTTACTCATTTCGATATTCACAGAAGTTAGGAGTCCTAACTTTAGGACTCCTAAATGCCTTCTGTGAATACCGAAAGTGAGGATTTTTCTCAGTTTAGGAGTAGTAAAGTTAGGAGTCCTAACTTTAGGACTCCTAAATGCCTTTCGTGAATACCGAAAGTCTTAAAGTTAGGATTTTTCCTAGTTTAGGAGTCCTAACTAACTTTACTGCTCCTAAACTGAGAAAAATCCTTACTTTAAGACTTTCAGTATTCACAGACAGCAGTAAGGAGTCCTAAAGTTAGGAGTCCTAACTTTACTACTTCTAAACTGAGAAAAATCCTAACTTTAAGACTTTCCGTATTCACAGAAGGATTTAGGAGTCCTAAAGTTAGGACTCCTAACTTTACTACTCCTAAACTGAGAAAAATCCTAACATTAAGACTTTCGGTATTCACAGAAGGCATTTAGGAGTCCTAAAGTTAGGACTCCTAACTTCTGTGAATACCGAAATGAGTAAGTGCCTTCTGTGAATAACAAAATGGTAGTATGTTTAGGATTTTGTCTTAAGTTAGTTCTGTAAATCGGGCCCAAAGCCTTTTATTTATGTTTTAAAACCCAAAGCATAAATGAAAGGAATTACCATTTACAATGCCAATAGCTCAAACATGCGTGAATGCGAGACCTATTGCATTGCAAATGCTTGTTTCTTAAGCATTTGCAAAGCCAAAAGGTCTCACCTATGTGAGATCTATTAGCTCTTTCAATGTTTTTTTGCCATATTCTACCACAGTGCGGCTGCTTTTTAGCATGGTTGAGAGTAAACAAAAGTACATGACAGGGCCAGTTTTGACTGCATGATAGCGATATTTTTTTTAAGCCATGCTGGATAGCAGCTCTACTGCATGGCTAAAGAAACACATTTGCAAAGCCAATAGATCTCTCATAGGCGAGAACTATTGGCTTTGCCAATGCTCGTTTAAATTGGCCTGTCATTTTCCAAAATATTTTTGGTCAGAATTGAAGTTTGCAATAGTGCCCATAGCAATACGAAAGCAAAAACTGTACAAGTAAATACTATTAATTATACTATGTTCAAATCAAGCTCTTCCTGGCTCAGTTTTGTGACCTCGCAGCACTACATTATTGGCAGAACCACTTATTCACGTTGAAAGGGTGTATGACCGAGTCTACCAGACAGAAATTGAGGAAGCAGACTGAGCATGGTCCTCTGAAACAGGGGCTTTAAACACCTGTGCCATTCTGCCAGCAAAATTAAAATTGATATAGTACCAGATGTTTCACAGACAACTGAGAGTAGGTGTAATTCTTTATTTCGGTTCAATAAACCATAAAAAGGTACAATAGTAACAATCTAAAAACACAAAATAATAAAACGTACGACTTCAAGGTAAAAGAAGAGAATTTTGTGCCAGCAATACAAAACTCATCATGCATATTTGTTTTTTGATTTTTCCCTTTTTAAGATCCATTGCATTATAAAAGGATAAAAAAAAGATTTGGTTAAACACCCCCCAAAAAAATATGATTTATTACCAAGGCAAGTCGACGCCTAGCCAAAAAGGAATACATGAAGGTGCTATTTTGAGAGAGCAACAGAGTACTTTTGATTCTGCCTGAAGAGAATATGAACATATTTGAAGAAAGTGAAAAAGTGACCAGCTACCATTCCATCTCCATCATCCTGGAAACAAACCACTGTTTTTAGTCAAGGGTGTAAGAGGATTTGAAGATTGTGAATTCCTTAGTGCCACTACAGAGCTCCCTTGAGGAGGCAGGTGAAAGATCCACTACTAGTGAACCCCATGATTACACCACTTTAGCTCCGCGGCTTAATCTGGAACAAGGGGCGCCCACGAGTGGCCCTGGCGAAATTGTATTCCCCGACGGCGGAGGGAGGGATGGCGGTCCCAAATATGGAGCTGTACTACCTGGCAGCACAGCTGCAATGGGTTATGTACTGGCTCAGCGACTCACACCTAGAAGACACTGCCAACGCGGACTACCAATGGACGTACCCACAGGTGTGCGCGCTGTTTCATCCACTGACCAAGGGACCTCGCCCTCTGCCCTTCCATATGGCCGTAGCCCGCAAATGTTTCCTCCGCTGCTTGAAGCTGACAAAGAATGTCAGACCGTACGCTCCCGCCCTTCCCCTGCTGGGTACCCCCCGGAGGAATGGGATGGTATCGTCCCGCAGCATGGAACCCTGGGTTGCTGCCGGGGTGGAGACGATGGGCGACTTATACGCGGACGGGACCTTGCTCCCATTTGCGGAACTATCGGAGGGCACAGGCCTGCCGGCAGGACAATTCCTCCTACACGCGTCGGTGGTGAGGACGTATACGGTATCCTGGGGAGATATCCAGGAGGAGCCACCGCTCCACCACTTGATCCAATACCTATACGTCATGGGCAGAGGCTCACATATCACGCACTGGTTGGCACAGGCGCTCCTCATACACACACAGAAGCCCACACAGCCGATCAGGGACAAGTGGGCGATCCTCCGAGGGAGGGACTGGACGGATAAAGAATGGAAACTGATCTTGGCCAGCCCTGTGAACGTCCCGCGTAACTCCCGCTTCCGCACCATTCAGCTGTACATATTACACCAGGCATATCTATCGCCAGACAGAATCAATAAATATTTCGCAATAGCCACTGCAGCCTGTCTCAGATGCGATCTGCTGGATGCTGACATCCTGCATATGCTTTGGGGCTGCCCGACTCTGTCCACTTACTGGGGGGAGGTGACATCACTCCTGGTACACAGCACGGGCCCGGGACTACCCACCACATGGGAGGCATGCGTTCTTGGGCTGTACAAGAGGACCAAACAAAATAAACCACAAACCCGGTTCTGGGACCTGGGCCTTATCACGGCCAAACGCCTCCTCACCAGGCATTGGAAGAGTAGGGAACCGCCAGCTCCCGCGCACTGGTACACATCCTTCGTTAACTGGGCCAAAGCAGAGGGCACGGCACTGCGCGGGGAGGAGATAGCGGGTCTGAGACAGTTCCCGATTGCACACATCTGGGATGAAATCCTGGGGTCCCTGCAGGCAGAGGGCATGGCCAGGGGAATCGCGCAGCGACAGCCGAGACGGGCGGGCCCCCCACGAGCGACGACGTCATAGACAGGGCTGCACACCGCGCTCACCCCCCACCTCCCCGAGGGTGCCACCGACCCCCCGGCATGTAGGCCGCGAACACAGTCAGCCACGCTACTGAGGGCTCTCCACCACGTAATGACCCGAACGCAATTCTCAACACCACAGCCTTGACACAACCCGCACGAGTACACTTCCCCCCCCCCCCCACTTCTGTCTCCCTCTGCACATTCCCATATTGATGGTCACGCATTTCTGTTTTTCCCAGCTGCGGGTATACCCAACATCAAACTGCAACAGACGGGCACCCCTGGCTGAACCCTAGGCAGAGAACACGGGAGCGGGTGGCACCCACCGAAAGTGTCTTAGGGGCGACACATATGTTTGCCACACATGTCGTGCGACGTGCGGACAATTGGTGGAACGCCACCGCTTATCGACCCTGTTCACCACCCGCTATACCACTGACCACCTAGGGCGGCCATGGCTCTCTCACTTCACCGGTGCGCTCCTAGCACATGCGTAAACACGTTGGAGAGACATTCGCACCACACGCTCCACAGGTGCATGGAGTTACACGGACACCGTAGGCACACTGGGACGTGCAGTTGTGAACGGTCCTGTTTCTTGTTGAAAAGTTACTGGTTGAATTATGATTAAAATGTAAAATGAGACGTCATTTACAGTGCTGGCCGAGTGCTGCAAGCACATGTTATGTATAATCTTCGCGTGACACGTTACGCCTGATAATGACCTGAAGTATGCATAATACCTTCCCCTGCAACCATCTGCCTCAACACTGCACAGATTTTTCTTTTTTGCAGCCGGCCCGCAGGGTTGTAGGCTCTGCTATATGTACTGCACTTTTTGAACAATAATAAACGTCTTCAAAAAAAAAAAAAAAAAAAAAAAATGATTACACCACTTTAAATCGAAATGTACAAGCCATGAGTAAGATAGAATGTGGGTGAAATTCAGATTTTAACTCTGAGTAACAGTATGTATACAAAGGCCTCGTTTTTTACATTCATATCTACTCCAGTACCGCTGCATCTGTAGTCTCGTACTTCCCCGCGGTCTGTGTGGTGTCACCTACGCAGTTGTTCACACTCTGCACGTGTGAGTGTGAAAGAAGTCTTAGAGGAGGGGGTGATTCTCTAACATGCATGTCACCTTCTCTTCCACCTCGGTTTGGCACAGATGTTAGGAACAAGCTGAAAAGGAAAAATATGAGTGAGAGAAACTGTGTTATTCGTAATTGTTCTCAAAGCGAGGATTATGTACTGCTTTTAATATTGTTTATAGCATTTCTTTCAGAAATACTGTACGGAGCAACACAGAAGTAAATTAAGCATGTGTGATTCATTCATTGTGCACCTTTAAAAGTACAGCGTTTGAGTCTTTATTCACTCTATGACCAATCACTAGTCGCCAGAGAAAACAATTTGAAAGTGTACAACTACCTCCAAATAAAGAAGCAAAGGAGCAACAAATCACCGTCAGTTAAAATTCCTACAAATTTAACCAGCAGAGACTATCAATCTTGGAAGACTTCCACACACTACAGTAACAGATGCACACTGCTCAGAGTGCTGCTGAAAACAAGATAAGCAACCCATTCGGAGCCCACACAGAGACATGCACTTAAATTAATTGTTGCAGACTACTAACCTAGAACATCACCCTAGATTAAATCAGTTCACAGCGACGAATCTTAAACAAGCATTGGCCGCGCGGCCAGGCCGCAAAGAAATAATAAATAAAAAAAGGTGTTTTGCGCACGCGCGCAACGAAAAAGGTGCTGTGCACGTCGCCCGCGTGCTTGTGCACGTGATAGTAAGCTGGTCGCAGGGTGAAGTAGCACTTTCCCAAGCAGCTACTAAATGTCTCGGCCAGACTAGTGCATGCGCTGGATCAGGCCGAGACCTAAAAAAGCACCATTGAGGATATCTGGTCACGTCAGGCCGGGACAAAGTCACCAGTTTAGGCTGACCATAGTGGTGCACGGGCGAGCTAAGAAATCCACCAGGAGACTGTTCAGATATTTCTCTACCACTGTCCACAGAAAGGGAAGGAGAGAAATTAGTTGATCACTATCGGGTAGGGAGGGACTAGAATAGATTTTTATTAAAGCTGGATAACTTTAGCAAGTTTCCACCCAGCACGCACCACCACAGTAGACAAAGAAAGGTTAGTTAGGCTCACAAAGATGGGGATAAGAATCTCCTCAGCTTTATGTATCAGATCTGGTTTAATCAGATCATCGGGGGAGCCCTACTTTACTGTACACATAAGGGCTTTGAAGGAAGCGTCATCAAGCTGTTCGGATTCCATCATCTTGAACGCCTGTGACACGTCTTTGATGTCGGGCATCCAGAACTGGAACTGGGGTTATCACTTAAAAAGTGTGTATAAATATCATTAACATTTAAATGTAATGCATGTGTGCTGTGAACAAAATAAACAACAACAAAAATAAACAAGCTTTGGGCAAGTCAACAGATCTGGAGTTGGCTGCCAGTCTTTTAGCTTTTTCAATGCTTATTTTGTTTTCTCATGGCTTCTCTAAAACATTATTGATAAGGGAGCAGCCAGGCCAAAACGAATTTAAAAAATTGCCTAAAAGGAAAAAACATTTTTGGTTTTAAAAAGCACTCAAAGTAGTCACTGGCACTGAGGATAATTACTTTGTCTGCGCATGTACTCCCTGTGAAAGAGCAGAATGCTGTCATTCATCGATAACTTAGCCAATGGCTGAAGTGGGCTGAACCATTGCCTCATGTTGTATGCTGTAGTCGTGGACAGAAGACTATATGAATGACATAACAAGAGACCAATGGGTGTGAAGGGCTGACTAAAAGACCCTATAATTGAGACTATTTTATATATAATTTTTATAAAACCAAAAGGCCTTGGCTAATCAGACCTAACAATAATAAAAACAAGAAAATATACTTTTCATGGCCCAGTCATACCACGCAGTACTGTGTCATGCTACGAGCAGTGCAAGGGAGCCACATCACACGTGTCCCCAACGTTACCCACGTACTAGTGGTTAATGAAATGATATAAATGGACTGCCTCAGATAAAAGTGTTTCATCGCACTTCCTAACTTTAATCTGTGGCTCCCAGGTCAGCACAAGACAGGATAAGTATCTAATAAGCAAAACAAGAATAATCACCGTGATGCAGCCGTGGGAGGCCCCAAAGGATGCAGATGTTGGCAAAAGCAGGGCCAGAAAGATAAATTATTAAAATGGTAAATCAAAAAGACGTATGACACAAATGGAGTGAGAAAACGAAGGAAGGAACTGAGCATGAGATATAAGACAGATTTAACAATAAAGGAAGGACAAGAGGATGATCAAATGAAAAAAGGAACAACAAAATTAATGGGAATATGGAATAGGGAAATAAGAAAAGAAAATATGAATTAAAAAAACTAGAGAGAAAAGAATTATATAAACTATATTATGATCAAATGAATTCCCACAAAAAGAACTGCAGTTGCTCAAAACTGTGCGTATACTGATAAACCATGAAACGCACGATCGTCTCAACCTAATAGGAACTTTTTTTTACTTGTACTTATTTTAGTTGTCAATTTACTTATTCGTATACTATTGCGCGACCTCCTCTGATTTGTCTGTACATGAATTTTGACCTTCTGTCCTGAATTTTTGTACTGAATTTTAACCCGTTGTCCTGAATTTTCACACCCACCATCCTGAATATGCACCCATGCCAGTTGGTCACCCTAAGCATTCCTCTTTCACAGCAGTCCAGACGTGTCAGTCATTCCCTGGTCTTATCTCGTGTTGTTCGAGGTGGCAAAATGTTCACGTTTATTCCAACCATGCGTATATATGAGGACATTAGCGCCCCCCTCCGGCACATGTTGTAAAGACCTGGGCCTGTACTTTTCAATCAGAGACTTTACACATTCGCCCTCCCGCAAAGACGCGCACTGTGCTTCCTGCAGGAGACCAGAACAGTTTGTATTTGTTAACAATTAGACCCACAAAAACCGCATCTACAGACGCACCTGACCGAGCGGCCAGCATTGCACAGGGTTCGACCTACAGGTCTCCTGAGGCGAGACTCAAAGACTGGCCCCTTCTGTTCACTATAATATTCACCGTTTGAGAACAATTACGTCTGTATTTATCAATACAATATTTCTTAAAAGGTATGAAGCGGTTTACTGGACAATACTCGAGGGGAGAAACTGGACAGACAGAGATGCGGATGTGTCCCAGTGAAAATAATTTAACTTGTACAATGTAGGGGGCACCGTGCAAGCAAGTTGTGAGAATAAGACATACAATTATAATCTAATTTATTTTAAACGGAGACTTAAAAAACACACATATTTTATATACACTTGAAAGACCCATGCCTTCCCAGCAGCACCAGAAGCAGAATCCTGTGAATGGAACGCTTATGATGTAACATCACTGTGATGTCACCAGGCACAGGGCAAATGCAGGGGGAAGGCCGTCACCGCAGCGGAGAGAAAAGGAGGGACCGCTGTTGAGGAAGTATATCGAGTAGGATGGGGTGTTCTTTCAGGTTCATCACAGGATCATTTCGTAACTAAAAAGTTTCATTTTCTCAATAAATTGCATAATACCCGTGCCTTGCCTGCTCCCCCTGTTAAACTGAAACACATGGTATCACCCACACAGCGGTGATGTATGATAACACGTCGAAAAGCCTCCATTGTGACGTGTTCTTGGTATGAGAGGCTGGTAACCAGGCAGCTGCGGCATTGCACTCGGGGACGCCGGAGGGAGAGGACCGCTGCTAGGTCTGGTGCTCGGGGCAGGGAGAGGCCGAAGCTGCAGGGGCTGAGCAGGCTCCGAAAAGGAAAGGGGCCCTCCCTCTCCCTTCCTATCCTTTCTTTCCCAATCCCTCCCTTCCCTTCGTATTTCTGTCCTCTCCTTCTCTATAGCTCTTCTCCTCTACCCTTCATTCTTCTCCCTTCCCTCTCCTCTTCCCGCCTCCCATCCAATGCCCTTCCCTTCATCTCTACCCTATCTCTGATAGCCTTTTCCCTTACCTCCCGTCTCCTTTCTTCCCTTTCATTTATTTTCCTCCATATCCCTTTGCTATTTCTCGTCAATTTACTTCCCTTCCCTAACTCTCCTCTCATCTCCCCTTCCCTTCATAATTTCTTCTATCCCCTTCTGTTCTCTTTTCCTTCTCCTCATTTCCCTTCAAATGTCCTTCCCCTTCCTTCTCTACATCGCCTCTCCCCTACCTTTCTTCCCTTTCCTTCCTCTCCCCTCGCCTTCCTCCTACCCTTTCTCTTTTATTCTTTCCACTTCCATCCTTACTCTTCTTCGCTTCGCTTCCATTTTCTTCACTTCCCTTTCTATTTCCCTTCAATTCCCTTCCTTTCTTCCCTTTCTTTTCCCTCTCTCCTCTCCTCCGCTCCCACTCCCTTCCTCTTGTCCCTCCCTTTCATTGCCTTCCCTCTTACTTCCATCCATTTACATCTCCCCTTCCATTTCATTCCCTTTCCTATCTCTCCATTACTTCCCTATCTCTTCTTCCTCTATCATTCCCCCCCTTCTTTCCTTCCCCTCACTTTCTTCCTTCCATATTGCTTGTCTCCCCTTTAGGCCTCTTGCCCATCTCTCTTCTCCTCTCCTCACCTTCAATTTCCATTCCTTTCCCTTCACTACCCCGCCTCTTGGCTTATCTTCTCTTGCCTCTCCTTCCAATCTGTCCTTCCCATCTCTCCTCCCCTCTCCCCTCCATTCATTTCCTTTACCCTACCCCTACCCTTCTCTAGCTTATCTCTCCCCTCACTTCCCCCTTCCTTCCATTCTGTTCCTTCCTTCCCTACCTCTCCTCTCCCCTTCCCTTTATGCGTTTACCTTGCTCTCCTCTCCTTTCCCATGCATTATTTGCTTTTTTATCCCTTCCCTTTCATCCCCACCCCATTCCGCCCTTCAATATCTCTCCCTTAACCTTCCCTTTCCCTTCCTTCCCATGCCCTTTCCCTTCCTTCTGTCTCTGCTTTCCTTGCACCTTCCCTTTTCTCCCCTCGCCTCCCCACCATTCCCTTTCCTTCCTTACTACCCTAATTGTTGTATAATTTCCCATTCTCTACCCTTCCTCTGCTCGCTTTCCCACCCCCTACCTTCGCTGTCTCAACTCTCCCCTTCCCTTCACCTCCCTCCCCATTTCTTAATCCCTATCCCCTCTGCAACTTTCATTTCCTTGCCTCCCCTACGCTTCACATTCCTTTCCATCCCTCTTCCCTTCCCTTTCCTGTCCCTTCTGTATAGCTTCTCTCGCTTCTATCCATTTTCTTCACTTCCACTGCTTATGTATCCTCTCCCTTCCTCTTCCCTTTTATTTACTTCCCTCATTTCTCTTCTCTCCCATCTGCTCTCCTCACTTTCACGTCCACTACTCTCTTCTCTCCTCTCCTTTTCTCTTCTCTTCTCTCTTCTATCTTTCCTGTTTCGTGTCCCTATATCTCTCCTTTCCTTCCTTGCCTTCCCTCTCCCCTTAGCTATGTCTCCTGTCTTCTCCCGTTTACTTCCCCCTGCATCCCTTCTCTCCTGCTCTTCTCTCCTCTCGGCTCTCCTCACCTTCCCTCATTTTTCTTCCCTTCCCTTTCTTTTTTTTCTACTCTATTCCTTCCATATCTTTCCTCCCTTCGCTTGCCTCCCTCATTTGCTTCCCTATCACTCCTCTCCTCTGCCCTACCCTTCCTTTCCCTTCCTGTTGCTTCATTTTCCTTCCCTGACGTCCTTCCTTTTCTGTCTCTTCTCTCCCCTACTGTTCCCTTCCCCTAACCTCCATTACCTCCCTCGACTATCTCTCCTCTACTCGAGCCTTCCTTCAAGTACCCTCCCCTCCCCTTTCACTCCCTCTTCCCTAGCTCATTCTTTTCTCTGCCCTTCCTTCCCCTTCCCCATCTTTTCATACCTCCTTTTCCTTTCCTTTTTTTCCATTTCCTTCCCCTCTCTAAACTCTTTCAGTCCCTACCCTCCTCATTCTCCCATTCCCCTCCATTCCCTATCTCTCCTTTCACCTCCTTACTTCACGTCCTTCCCTATCTATTCTCTCCCCTTCCCTCCCGATACAACCCTCCCCTTGCTTTCCTTTCCCTTCCCATTAGTTTCTTTATCTCATCTGCCCCCTCCTTTTTTTCCCCTTCCCTTTCACCTCTTCTTTCCCTTCCCTTCCTTTCTTTGCCCATGTCTTTCCCCGTCTACCCTTCCCAGCCTTTTTAGCTTTCCTTCCACCCTTTCCCCTTTCCTTTCCTTTCCTTTCCATCTTCTCTTTTCTTTCCTTTTCTTCTCTTTTCTTCCTTCTCCGCTACACCCTGTCCTCTCCTCTTCTCTCCCCCTCTCCTTTCTCCTCTTCCCTTTCCTTTACTCTTTCCTTCCATTCCTTTCCCCTTCATTCTTCTTCCTTACTTCCCTAACTCTTCCCTTCCCTTTCCTAGTTGCTCTCTCTCCTTTACTTCCCTTCCCTATCTCTCCACTCTTCTCATCTCATCAGCGTCTCTTCCCTTTTACATACACTTTTCTTGACGTTCCACCCTCCCCTCCCCTTTTCTCCCTTGCCCATTCACTTAATTCTTTCTCTACTTCTCCTCTCTCCTCCTACATTTACTTCCCTTTTAACATATCCTTCCCTTCCCTGTCTCTCCCCTCCAAATCTTCCCCTCTCCTTCCATTCATTTAATCCTTCCCTTGAACTCTAGTATTACCCTCCATTCCATTCTCTTCCTTTCCCATTTCTCTGCTTCCCTGCATTGCCTCCCCTCCCATCTGCTCTCCTCACCCTTCCTTGCCTTTAACTCCCCTCTTCCGTTCTCTTCTAGTTCCTCTGTTTCCCTTCCTATCTTCTTCCCTTCCTTACCTTGCCCTTTCTCATCTCCCCTTCCATCTCCTCCCCATCTCTTCTCTCCCTTTTCCTTTCCTCCTCATGCCTTCTCTCCTGCTCCCCATTTGTCCCTTCTAACCCCTTCCCTTGCCTCTTCCCATTTTCTTTCCCTCTTTCCTCTCCTCACTTCCACCCTTAATTTCTCTCCCCCTTGTTCCCCTCCACTCCCCAACTTTTCTACCTATTCCTTCCATTGTTTCTACTTCCCTCTTCTCCCTCCCCTTCTAGCCTTCACTTCCCTATTTCTACTTTCTTGTCTAACCCTCCTTTTCCCTCCCTCTCCACTTCTATTCCCATCCATCTTCCCTTCCATTCCCTTTGGTTCTCTTCCTTACTTATCTAGCTCTCCTTCCCCCTCTCCTTTCACTTCCCCTATCTTCCTTCCCTATTTTGGCACTCTTTCACTTCCCTTACCTATCTCTCCACTCTTCTCTTCTCATATTCACTCTCCTCAGCTTTCCCCTTTCCACGCACTTTCCTCCAATCCCTCCCTCTCCTCACCCCTTCCCCTCCATCGCCTATCTCCTTCCCCACCCTTTTCCTTTCTTCGCGCTCTCTTCTCCCCCCTCTCCTTCCCCTTATCATACCTTCCCTTGCCTGTCTCCCTTCTCTCCTTCCCACCTTCACTATCTCCTGTTCCCCTCCCTGCCCTTCTCTTCACTTCCCTTGCCATCCTTAGTTCCCTGGCTCTCTGCTGAGCATGAAAAACACAAAACGTCTAACCCGTTAACAAGAAAAGTTGATCAAGAAAGACATTCATTTCTTTGTGTTAAATATTTTTTATTAAATGTATTTTTCATAAATATAAAAACACAATACAGAGAATAACACCGAACTGTGAATTTTAAAAACACGTTGCAAAACAAAGAATATAATCATCCATTTGCATCTAAATATATTGCAAAGGGTCATTTTAGATTTGAAGGTGGGTATGGATTTTGGAGTGACAAGTGTAATTTTAGGGTTCGGTGTGGGTATGGGTTTTGGGGAGCAAAGGGTAATTTTAGTGTTCAGGTAGGTATGGGTTTATGTGCGCCAAGGGAAGTTTTAGGGAGGAATGGGTTTTTGGTGCCAAGGATAATTTTGGAGTTCAGGGTGGGTATGGGTTTTGGGGTGACAAGAGTGAATTTAGGATTCAGGGTGGGTGTGGGTTTTGGGATGCCAAGGGTAATTTTAGGGTTCAGTATGGGATGGGTTTTGGCGAGCCAGAGGTAATTTTAGAGTTCAGACAGGGCATGGGTTTTGGGGAGCCAAGGGTAGTTTTAGGGTTCAGCGTGAGTTTGGGTTTTGGGGTGCTAAGGGTCCTTTTAGGGTTGACCCACCTGGGTATGGGTTTTGGGGCGTCAAATGTAATTTTGGGGTTTTGGGTGGGTATGGGTTTTGGGATGCCAAGGGTAATTTTGGGGTTCAAGGTGGGTGTGGGTTTTGGGGGTGCAAGGGTAATCTTAGGGTTCAGAGTAGGTAAGGGTTTAGGGTGCCAATGGTAATATTAGGGCTCAGGGTGGTTTTGGGTTTTGGGGTGCCAAGGGTAATTTTAGGGTTCAGCGTGGGTGTGGGTTTTGGGGTGTCGAGATAATTTCAGGGTTCAGAGTGAGTATGGGTTTTGGGGTGCTAAGGGTAATTTTAGAGTTCATTGTAGGTTTGGGTTTTGGGGTGTCAAGGTTATTTTTGGAGTATGGAGATATGGGTTTTGGGGTGCCACGGGTAATTTTAGGTATTGATTTTGGGGTGCAAAGGGTAATTTTAGGGTTTAGGGTGATTATGGGTTTTGGGGTGCCAAGGGCAATTTTAGGTTTCAGAGTGGGTATTGGTTTTGGGGTGCTAAGGGTATTTTTGGGGTTCAGTGTGGGTATGGGTTTTGGGGTGCCAAGGGAAATTTTGGGGTTCAGGGTGGGTGTGGGTTTTGGGGTGCCAAGAGTGAATTTAGGATTCAGGGTGGGTGTGGGTGTGGGTTTTGGGATGCCAAGGGTAATTTTAGGGTTCAGTATGGGATGGGTTTTGGCGAGCCAGAGGTAATTTTAGAGTTCAGGCAGGGCATGGGTTTTGGGGAGCCAAGGGTAGTTTTAGGGTTCAGCGTGAGTTTGGGTTTTGGGGTGCGAAGGGTCCTTTTAGGGTTGACCCACCTGGGTATGGGTTTTGGGGCGTCAAATGTAATTTTGGGGTTTTGGGTGGGTATGGGTTTTGGGATGCCAAGGGTAATTTTGGGGTTCAAGGTGGGTGTGGGTTTTGGGGGTGCAAGGGTAATCTTAGGGTTCAGAGTAGGTAAGGGTTTAGGGTGCCAATGGTAATATTAGGGCTCAGGGTGGTTTTGGGTTTTGGGGTGCCAAGGGTAATTTTAGGGTTCAGCGTGGGTGTGGGTTTTGGGGTGTCGAGATAATTTCAGGGTTCAGAGTGAGTATGGGTTTTGGGGTGCTAAGGGTAATTTTAGAGTTCATTGTAGGTTTGGGTTTTGGGGTGTCAAGGTTATTTTTGGAGTATGGAGATATGGGTATTGGGGTGCCACGGGTAATTTTAGGTATTGATTTTGGGGTGCAAAGGGTAATTTTAGGGTTTAGGGTGATTATGGGTTTTGGGGTGCCAAGGGCAATTTTAGGTTTCAGAGTGGGTATTGGTTTTGGGGTGCAAAGGGTATTTTTGGGGTTCAGTGTGGGTATGGATTTTGGGGTGCCAAGGGAAATTTTGGGGTTCAGGGTGGGTGTGGGTTTTGGGGTGCCAAGGGTAATTGTAGGGTTCAGGATGGGTGTGGGTTTGGGGGTGCCAAGGATAATTTTAGGGTTCAGGGTGGGTATGGGTTTAGGGGTACCAAGGGTCATTTTAAAGTTCATGGTGGGTATGGTTTTGGGGTGCCAAGGGTCATTTTAGGGTTCAGGATGGGTGTGGGTTTTGCGGTGACAAGGGTGATTTTAGGGTTCAGGGTGGGTATGGGTTTTGGGGTGCCAAGGGTAATTTTAGAGTTCAGGGTGGAGATGGGTTTTGGGGAGTCAAGGGTAGTTTTAGGGTTCAGAGTGAGTATGGGTTTTGGGGTGCTAAGGGAAATTTTAGGGTACAGGATGGGTATGGGTTTTGGGGTGCCAAGGTTAGTTTTAGGGTTCAGGGTGAGTATGGGTTTTGCGGTGCTAAGGGTCATTTTAGGGTTGAACCAGGGCATGGGTTTTGGGGTGCCAAGGGTAATTTGGGGGTTCAAGGTGGGTATGGATTTTGGGGTTCACGGGTAATTTTGGGGTTCAGGGTGGCAAGTGTAACCTTAGGGTTTAGGGTGGGTATGGGTTGTAGTGTGCCAATGGTAATTTTGGGGCTCAGGGTGGGTATGGGTTTTGGGGTGCCAAGGGTAATTTTAGGCTTCAGGGTGGGTGTGGGTTATGGGGTGTCGATGATAATTTAAGGGTTCAGGTTGGGTGTGGGTTTTGGGGTGCCAAGGGTAATTTTAGGGCTCAGGGTGGGTATGGGTTTTGGGGTACCAAGGGTCATTTTAAAGTTCAGGGTGGGTAGGGGTTTTGGGGAGCCAAGGGTAGTTTTAGGGTTCAGAGTGAGTATGGGTTTTGGGGTGCTAAGGTTAAATTTAGGGTTCATTTTAGGTATTTTGGGGTACCAAGGTTATTTTTGGGGTTATGGGGGTTATGGGTTGTTGGTTGCCACAGGTAATTTTAGGTTAAATTTAGGGTTCATTTTAGGTATTTTGGGGTACCAAGGTTATTTTTGGGGTTATGGGGGTTATGGGTTGTTGGTTGCCACAGGTAATTTTAGGTATTGGCTTTGGGGTGCAAAGGGTAGTTTTAGGGTTCAGGGTGGTTATGGGTTTTGGGGTGCCAAGGGTAATTTTAGGTTTTAGTTTGGTTATGGGTTTGGGGTGCCAAGGGTAATTTTAGGGTTCAGGATGGGTGTGGGTATTTGGGTGCTAATGGTAATTTTGGAGTTCAGGGCGGGTGTGGGTTTTAGGGTGCCATGGGAAATTTTGGGGTTCAAGGTGGGTGTGGGTTTTGGGGTGCCTAGGGTAATTCTGGGGTTCTTGTTGGGTATAGGTTTTAGGGTGCCAATGGTAATTTTAGGGATCACGGTAGGTGTGGGTTTTGGGGTGCCAAGGGTAATTTTAGGGCTCAGGGTGGGTATGGGTTTTGGGATGCCAAGGGTCGTTTTAACATTCAGGGTTGGTATGGGTTTTTTGGAGCCAAGGAGGGTAGTTTTAGCTTTCAGAGTGTGTATTGGTTTTGGGGTGCTAAGGGTAATTTTTGGGTTCATTGTAGGTATGGGTTTTGGGGTGCCAATGGTAATTTTAGGGTTCAGGGTGGGAATGGGTTTTGGGGTGCCAATGCTAATTTTAAAGTTCAGGGTGGGTGTGGGTTTTGGGGTGCTAAGGGTCATTTTACAGTTGAGCCTGGGTATGGATTTTGGGGTGCCAAGGGTAATTTTGGGGTTTAGGGTGGGTGTGGGTTTTTTGGGTGCCAAGGGTAACCTTATGTTTCAGGGTGAATATGGGTTTTAGGGTGTCAATGGGAATTTTATGGCTCAGGGTGGGTATGGGTTTTGGGGTGACTGTGATTTTAGGGCTCATGGTGGGTGTGGGTTTTGGGGTGCCAAGGGTAATGTTAGGGCTCAGTATGGGATGGGTTTTGGTGAGCCAAGGGTAATTTTAGAGTTCAGGGTGGGCATGTGTTTTGGGGAGTCAATGGTAGTTTTAGGGTTCAGAGTGAGTACAGGTTTTGGGATGTTAAGGGTAATTTTAGGGTTCAGGGTGGGTATGGGTTTTGGGGTGCCATGGTTAATTTTAGGGCTCAGTGTGGGTATGGGTTGTGGGGTGCTAACGGTCATTTTAGGGTTAAGCCTGGGTATGGGTTTTGGGGTGCCAATGGTAATTTTGGGGTTCAGGGTGTGTATGGATTTTGAGTGCTAAGGGTAATTTTGGGGTTCAGGGTGGGTGTGGGTTTTGGGATGCCAAGGGTAAGCTTAGGGTTCAGGGTGGGTATGGGTGTTGGGGTGCCAATGGTAATTTTAGGGCTCAGGGTGGGTATGGGTTTAGGGGTGCCAAGGGTAATTTTAGGTTTCAGGGTGGGTGTGAGATTTGGGGTGTCGAGGATAATTTATGTGAACAGGGTGGGTTTGAGTTTTGGAGTGCCTAGGGTAATTTTAGGGCTCAGGGTATGGGTTTTGGGGTACCAAGGGTCCTTTTAAAGTTCAGGGTGGGTATGGGTTTTGGAGAGCCAAGGGTAGTTTTAGGGTTCAGAGTGAGTATGGGTTTTAGGCTGCTAAGGGTAATATTAGGGTTCATTCTAGGTATGGGTTTTGGGGTGCCAAGGTTATTTTGGGGTAATTTCAAAAAGTGGGTGGTGATGGACAGAGTACCTGAGTTAATCAGAACACTCCTACCCAGTCAACAGATCAGGGCTTGATCCATCACCGTTTTTTAGCTCACTGCACCATCCCAGTTCAGAACCTGGCTATATGCAAATTAGTCTGTCCCTGGCCCAGTGCATCATGGGAACAGGGCAGACCAAACTACCAAGCCAATTCTTCACTGGAAAGGAACCAAGCTTCCGGGGACCGGTTTATGGCATTACAGCCGTCTTTGGCCCGGCTTGCTTGAATCCTGATGGTGCAGTGAGCAAGGGACTCATGTCTGAGCATACCCTTCCACACTTATGGTGGCCAAAATAATTTCAAAAAGTGGGTGGTGATGGACAGAGTATCTGAGTTAATCAGAACACTCCTACCCAGTCAACAGATCAGGGCTTGATCCATCACCGTTTTTTAGCTCACTGCACCATCCCAGTTCAGAACCTGGCTATATGCAAATTAGTCTGTCCCTGGCCCAGTGCATCATGGGAACAGGGCAGACCAAACTACCAAGCCAATTCTTCACTGGAAAGGAAACAAGCTTCCGGGGACCGGTTTCTGGCATTACAGCCGTCTTCGACCCGACTTGCTTGAATCCTGATGGTGCAGTGAGCAAGGGACTCATGTCTGAGCATACCCTTCCACACTCATGGTGGCCAAAATAATTTCAAAAAGTGGGTGGTGATGGATAATTTATGTGATCAGGGTGGGTTTGAGTTTTGGGGTGCCTAGGGTAATTTTAGGGCTCAGGGTATGGGTTTTGGGGTACCAAGGGTCATTTTAAAGTTCAGGGTGGGTATGGGTTTTGGAGAGCCAAGGGTAGTTTTAGGGTTCAGAGTGAGTATGGGTTTTAGGCTGCTAAGGGTAATATTAGGGTTCATTCTAGGTATGGGTTTTGGGGTGCCAAGGTTATTTTGGGGGTTATGGGTTGTTGGGTGCCGCAGGTAAATTTAGGTATTGGTTTTGGGGTGCAAAGGGTCATTTTAGGGTTCAGGGTGGGATGGGTTTAGGGGTCCTAGGGTTCAGGGTAGGTATGATTTTTTGGGGTGCTAATGGTCATTTTAGGGTTATGACTGGGTATGGGTTTTGGGGTGCCACTGGTAATTTTAGGGTTCAGGGTGGGTATGGGTTTGGGGGTGCCAAGGGAAATTTTGGGGATCAGGGTGGCTGTGGGTTTTGATGTGTCAAGGGTATTTCTAGCAGGTTGGGTATGGGTTTTACGGTGCCAAGGGTCATTTTAGAATTCAGGGTTGGTATGGGTTTTGGGGAGCCAAGGGTAGCTTTAGGGTTCAGAGTATTGGTTTTGGGGTGCTAAGGGTAATTTTTGGGTTCATTGTAGTTATGGGTTTAGGGATGCCAAGGTTATTTTGGGGTGATGGGAGGTATGAGTTTTGGGGTGCCAAAGGTAATTTTAGGTATTGGTTTTGGGGTGCAAAGGGCAACTTTAGGGTTCAGGGTGGGTATGGGTTTTGGGGTGCCAAGGATAATTTAAGGTGTCAGGATGGGTATGGGTTTTGGGGTGCTAAGGGTAATTTTAGGGTTGAGGGTAGGTATGGGTTTGGGGATGCCAAGTTGTTTTGTAGGGTTATGGGGTATATGGGCTTTGGGGTGCCAATGGTAATTTTAGTGTTCAGTGTAAGTCTAGGTATTGGGGTGCCAAATGATTTTTGGGTTCAGGGTGGGTATGGGTTTTGGGGTGTTAAGGGTAATTTTAGGGTTCAGGTTAGCTATGGGTTTTGGGGTGCCAGGGGTTATTTTAAAGTTCAGGGAGTATGGGTTTTGGAGTGTCAAGGGTAATTTAGGGGTTCGGGATGGGTATGGGTTTTGGAGTGCTATGGGTATTTTACAATGGGTATTGGGGTGGTAAGGGTATTTTAGGAATTTAAGGGGCTATGGGTATTGGGGTATAGTAAGGGTAATCTTAGGGTTATACGTTGATTAAAAAAAATAATATATATATATATATATATATATGGAGAGGGGAGACAGGGAAGGGCACAGGACAGTAGAAGGGGATGTGTGGAGTTAGAAGGGTATAGGACTGAAGATAGAGATAGGTAAGAAGATGGAACGGAAGGGTATGGCAAGAGACAGAGAAAGAATGGAAAGAGAAGGGATGGAAAGAAAGAAAAGAAGGTGAAGGAAGGGAAGTGAAACGGGGAGGGGAAAGAAAGAGAAGCGGAAGCATAGGAATGGAGAGGGAAGGTAAGGAAAGGAGAGAAAAGGGAAGGGAAGGGAAGGAAAGGAAAGGAAAGGACAGAGGATGGGAGGGGTTGGAAGGGGATAGGACAGAGGACAGGGAAGGTATGGAAAGGAAAGAAAAAGGAAAGGAACGGAAGGGGAAGGGAAGAAGAAAAGGGATGGAAAGTTGGGGTTGGAAGTGTAAAGGCGGAGACAGAGAAGAGACAAGAAGGGCAGGGAAGGAAATGGGGAGAAGGAAGGGATAGGCAAGGGGGAAGGGGAAGACAAGTGGGATGGAAAGGGGAGGAGAAAGGGAAAGCAAATGTGGAATGGAAGATAAGAGGGAAGGGAGAAGGGGAGGGAAGAAAGGAAGAGGAGGGGTAAAGTAGGTGACAGGGATGGGGTATATTAGGAGACAGAAGGGGTGGGAAGGGATATAGGAGGTAACAGGGACGATAAGGGGTATAAATGGAGACAGGGAAGGGTAGGGGTATAGAAGGAAACAGGGAAGGGGTATAGGAGGAGACTTAAAAGGGAAGATATACAGAAGGAGACAGGGAAGGGGAGGGGGCAAGGGAATGGGTATCAGAGTGGCAGGAAGGGAAAGGGAAGGAGAAGCAGAAAGGGAAAAGGGCAAAGGAAAGGGGGAAGGGCAAAGGAAAGGGGGAAGGGCAAAGGAAAGGGGAAGGGCAAAGGAAATGGGGAAGGAGAGGGGAAGGGAACATGAGGGGAAGGTAAGAGAAGGGAGAAGGGACGAAGGGGAAGGAACAAGGGAAGGGGAGGGGTAAAGTCAGAGATAGGAAAGGGGTACAGTTGGAGACAGAAGGGGAGGGAAAAGAAATATGAAAGAGGGAAGGGGTATAAAAGGAGACAGGGTAGGGGTATAGGAGGAGAAGACAGTGAAGGGAAGGAGATTTGAAGGAGACAGGGAAGTAAAGGGGTAATAAAGGAGACAGGGAAGAGGTATACGAGGCAGGGAAGGGAAGGGGTATAGGAGGAGACAGGGAAGGGGTATAGGAGGAGACATGGAGGGAAGGGGTATAGGAAGAGGCAGGGAAGGGGTATAGAAACAGACAGGGTATAGGAGAAAATAGGGAAGGGGTATAAAAGGAGACTGGGAAAGGAAGGGATACAGGAGGAGACAGGTAAGAGAGGGGAGGTGTATTGGAATAGGCAGGGAAGGGGTATAGGATGCAGGTAAGGGATGGGGTATAGTAGGAAAAAGATAAGGGGTATGGGGAAAAGAGAGGGGTATAGGAGAAGACAGGGAAGGGAAGAGAAGAGGAAGAAGGAAAGAGGAGGAAAGTGGGGGTTGGAAGGGTATAGGCGGACACAAGGAAGGGAAGGGAAATGGAGGGAAGGGAAGTGGAAAATGAAAAGAGGAAAGGGCAAAGGGAGAAGGAGAAAGAAAGGGGGGAGGGGAAAGAAAGGGGAGGGGAGTGGATGGGAGGGGGTAGGATAAATGAAAGGAAAGGTAACGAAAGTGAGAAGAGAAGGGAAGGGAAAAAGCAAGGGGGAAGGGATATAGGAGGAGACAGGGAAGGGTTAATGGGGAGACAGGGAAGGGAAGGGGTATAGACAGGTAAGGGAAGGAAGGGAATTGAAGGGAAGGGTATAGGAGGAAACAGGGAAGGGGTATATGAGAAAGGGAAGGGAGGAAGGGAAGGGGTATAGGAGGAGGCAGGGAAGGGACGGGGTATAGGAGGGGACAGAAGGGGTTTAGGAGTAGACAGGAAAGCGGTACAGGAGGAGTCAGGGAATGAAAGGGAAGGCATATAGGACACAGGGAAGGAAAGGGCAGGGGTACAGGAGGAGACAGGGAAGAGAATGGGTATAGGAGTAGGCAGGGAAGGGAAGAGGAAGGAGAAGCAGAAAGGGAAAAGGACAAAAGGGCAAAGGAAAGGGCAAAGGGAGGAGAAAGTAAAGGGGGAAGGGGAAAGGGAAGGGGGAAAGGAGGGGGAGGGGAGTGGATGGGAGGAGGTGGGATAAAGGAAAGATAAGGTAAAGGAAGTGAGAAGAGAAGGGAAGGGAAAAAGCAAGGGGGAAGGGATATAGGAGGAGACAGGGAATGGTTAATGGGGAGACAGGGAAGGGAAGGGGTATAGACAGGGAAGGGAAGGAAGGCAATTGAAGGGAAGGGTATAGGAGGAAACAGGGAAGGGAAGAGGTATAGGAGGAGAAAGGGAAGAGAGGAAGGGAAGGGGGATAGGAGGAGACAGGGAAGGGGCAGGGTATAGGAGGGGACAGAAGGGGGTAGGAGTAGACAGGAAAGTGGTATAGGTGGAGTCAGGGAATGAAAGGGAAGGTGTATAGGACACAGGGAAGGAAAGGGAAGGGGTACAGGAGGAGACATGGAAGGGAAGAGAATGGGTATAGGAGTAGGCATGGAAGGGAAGAGGAAGGAGAAGCAGAAAAGGAAAAGGGCAAAAGGGGGAAAGGGCAAAGGAAAGGGGAAAGGGCAAAGGAAAGGGGAAAGGAAATGGGGAAGGAGAGGGGAAGGGAAAGGGAACGTGAGGGGAAGGGAAGAGAAGGGAGAAGGGACGAAGGGAAGGGGAGGGAAGAAGGGAAGGGGAGAGGTAAAGTCGGAGATAGGAAAGGGGTACAGTTGGAGACAGAAGGGGAGGCAAAATATATATGAAAGAGGGAAGGGGTATAAAAGGAGACAGGGAAGGGTATAGGAGGAGAAGACAGTGAAGGGAAGGGGTATTGAAGGAGACATAGAAGTGAAGGGGTAATAAAGGAGACAGGGAAGAGGTATAGGAGACAGGGAGGGAAGGGGTATAGGAAGAGGCAGGGAAGGGGTATAGAAACAGACAGGGTATAGGAGAAAACAGGGAAGGGGTACAGGAGGAGACTGGGAAAGGAAGGGATACAGGAGGAGACAGGTAAGAGGGGAGGTGTATTGGAGGAGGCAGGGAAGGGGTATAGGAGACAGGTATGGGATGGGGTATCGTAGGAAAAAGATAAGGGGTATGGGGAAAAAGAGAGGGGTATATGAGGAGACAGGGAATGGAAGAGAAAGGATAAGGAAAGAGGAGGAGTGTGGGTTGGAAGGGTATAGGCGGAGACAAGGAATGGCAGGGAAGGGAAATGGAGGGAAGGGAAGTGGAAAATGAAAAGAGGAAAAGGGCAAAGGAAAGGGGAAAGGGCAAAGGGAGCATGGGGAAGAAAAGGGGGAGGGGAAAGGGAAGGGGGAAAGGAAGGGGAGGGGAGTGGCCAGGAGGGGGGTGGGAGAAAGGAAAGGTATAGGAAGTGAGAAGAGAAGGAAAGGGAAGGGAAAAAGCAAGGGGGAAGGGATATAGGAGACAGGGAAAGGGTAATGGGGGAGACAGGGAAGGGAAGGGGTATAGACAGGGAAGGGAATGGAAGTGAAGGGTATAGGAGGAAACAGGGAAGGGAAGGGGTTTAGGAGGAGAAAGGGAAGGGTATATGTGGAGACAGGGGAATGGTATGGAAGGGAAGGAATAGAGCAGGAGACAGGGAAGGCAGGGGAATAGGAGGAGATAGGATATGAAAGGGAAATGGTATAGGAGTCAGGGAAGGGAAGGGTATGGGTATAGGAGGAGACAGGGAAGGGGGAGAGAAGGGGTATAAGAGGAGGCAGGAAATGGAAAAGGAAGAAGCAGAAAAGGAAAAGGGCAAAAGGGCAAAGGAAAGGGGAACGGGGAAGGAGAGGGGAGGGGAAAAGGAATAGAAGGGGAAGGGAAAAGAAGGGAGAAGGGAAGAAGGGAAGGGGTATAAAAGGAGACAGGGAAAGGAAGGGGTATAGGAGGAGACAGTGAAGGGAAGGGGTATAGAAGGAGACGGGAAGTGCAGGGGTATAGAAGGAGACAGGGAAGGGGTATAGGAGACAGTGAAGGGAAGGGTTATAGGAGACAGTGAAGGGAAGGGTTATAGGAGGAGACAGGGACGGGGTATAGGAAGAGACAGTGAAGGGGTATAGGAGTAGACAGGGAAAGAAATGGAAGGGAAGGGGGTATCGGAGGAGACGGGGAAGGGTAGGGATAAAGAGGAGACAGGTAAGAGAGGGGAGGTATATTGGAGGCAGGGAAGGGATATAGGGGTCAGGTCAGAGAGGGAAGGGGTATAGTAGGAGGCGGGGAAGGGGTAAAGGAGACCGGGAAGGGATGGGGTATAGGAGGAAAAAGATTAGGAGTATGGGGAAAAAAGAGAGGAGGACAGGGAAGGGAAGGGTAATAGGAGACAGGGAAGAGAAAGGAAGAAGGAAAGAGAGGGAAAGTGGAGGTTGAAAGGGTAGAAGTGGAGACAGGGAAGGGGAAAATGAAATGGGGAAAGGGCAAAGGGAGAAGGAGAAAGGAAAGGGGGTGGGGAAAGGGAAGAGGAGAGGGAAGGGTAGGGGTGGGGAGTGGAGGGTGAGGGATACCTTGAAGGAAAGGTAAAGGGAGAAGAGAAGGGGGAAGGGCAAAACAGGTAAGGGGAGGAAAGACATAAGAGACAGGGAAGGTAAGGGGTATAGGAGGAAGCATGGAAGGGAAGGGTTATAGGAGGAAACAGGGAAGGGGTATAGGAGGAGAAGGGAAGGGGTATAGAAGGAAACGGGGAAGGGGTATAGGAGACAGGGAAGGATAGGGTAGAGGAGGAGACTGGAAAGGCAGGGAAGGAAGGGAATGGAAGGAAAGGGTGTAGGAGGAAACAGGGAAGGGGTATAGGAGGAGAAAGGGAAGGGTATAGGAGGAGACAGGGAAGTGGTATGGGAGGAGACAGGGAAGTGGTATGGGAGGAGACAAGGAAGGGAAGGGCTAGAGGAAGAGACGGGGAAGGCAGGTAAATAGGAGACAGGGAAGGGACGGAGTATAGTAGAAAAAAGGGAAGGGGTGTGAGGAAACAGGGAAGGGACGAGTGGGGTATAGGAGGAGACAGGGAAGTGAAAGGGTATAGACAGAGATAGGGAAGGCGTATAGGAGACAGGAAAAGGAAGGGCAATAGGAGGAGACTGGGAAGGGAAGAGAAGGGAAGAAGGAACAGGAGGTAAAGTGGGGGTTGGAAGGGTATAGGCGGACGCAAGGAAAGGGAAAGGAAGGGCAGGGAAGGCAAATGAAGGGAAGGGGAATATGAAAAGGGGGAAGGGGAAAGGAAAGGGGGAAGGGGAAAGGGAAGAGAAAGGAAAGGGAGATGGGAAGGGGAGGGGATGGGAGCGGAGGGTAAAGGGAAGTGGAATGTATGTGAAGGGAAGGAAAGGTAAATGGAAAGGGGGCGAGAAGAGAAGAGAAGAGGGGTATAGGAGGAGACAAGGAAGGGGGAAGGCGTGTGAGACAGGGAAGGGAAGGGGTATAGGAGGAGACAGTGAAGGGTTATAGGAGGAGATAGGGGCGTGGTATAGGAGGAGACAGTGAAGGAAAGGGGTAGAGGAAGAGACAGGGAAGGCAGGCGTGTAGAAGGAGACGTGGAAGGGAAGGGGTATAGGGAAGGGGTATGGGAGGATACATGGAAGGGAAGGAATATAGGAGACAGGGAAGGAATTTAGGAGGAGACAGGGCATGGGTATAGGAGGAGACAGGGAGCGGGAGATAAGGGGTATATGAGGATGCAGGGAAGTGAAGGGAAAGGATAGGGTACAGGAGGAGACAGGGACGAGGTATAGGAGGAAACAGGAAAGGCAAGAGTTATAGGAGAAATATGGCAAGGAATGGGTGTAGGAGGACAGGAAAGAGGAGGAAAGGGAAGGGGTGTAGGAGGGAAAGGGTGTAGGAGGAGATAGGGAAAGGAGGGGTATAGGAGGGAACAGGGAAGGAAAGTGGTATAGGAGGAGGGAGGGAAGGTATATAGAAGGAGGGAGGGAAGGGGTATAGGTGGAGAAAGGAAAACATAGCAGGAGGAAGGGAAAGGCTATGGGAGGAGGAAGAGAAGGGGTAAAGGAGGAGGAAGGGAAGGGTTACAGGAGAAGACAGGATCAGGTATAGGAGGAGATAGGGAAGGGGTTTAGGAGGAGACGGGAAAGTGGATGTGTTGGGTTAGTTTGGAAGGGTACACAAGAGGAGGCATAATGAAGAGAAGGGAAGGGAAAGGGAAAGGAAAGGAATGGGCTGGGCGAGAGGGATGAGCATAGAGGGGCAGAGTAGGGCAGGATGGCAAGGCAGAACAGGGAAGGAGGCCAGGATTGGAGGGCAGGTGGGCAGGAAGGCAAGGGGGGTGGGCAGGAGGGCAGTGGGGTAGGGGAGAAGGGTGGGGCAGTGGTGCAGGGTGGGAGAACAAGAGGGCAGAGTACAAGGCAGGAGGTCAGGGGAGGAGGGCAGAGCAGGGGGGAAGGCAGGGTAGATGGGAGTATGGGTGGTAGGGCAGGAGTGGCAAGGTGGGAGGGCAGGTCAGGAGATTGAGGGGCAGGGGCAGGGCAGGTGGCAAGGGAGGAAGGCAAAACAGGGATCAGGGCTCCAGGAGTACAGGGTAGGCTAGGAGGGCAGAGCAGAAAGGAAAGGCAGGGCAGGGCAGGAGGGAAAGGCAGGGCAGGAGGGAAAGGAAGGACAGGAGGGAAAGGAAGGACAGGAGGGAAAGGGCAGAAAAGAAAGGAAGAGAAGGGGAGAGGAGAGAAAGAGAGAGGGGTGGTGTGGGGGAGGAAGGTAATGGAAATGAAAGAAAGGAAAAGAGAAAAGAAGAAAAGGAAATTAAATGAAATGGACGGAAAAAGAGAAGATGAAATGGGGAAAGGGAATTGGAATTTCAAGTAAGTTTCAAGTCAGTTTCAAGTTCAGTTTGGTTTTCAGGGGAAAGGGTATTAGAATTTCAAGTAAGTTTCAAGTCAGTTTCAAGTTCAGTTTGGTTTTCAGGGGAAAGGGTATTAGAATTTCAAGTAAGTTTCAAGTCAGTTTCAAGTTCAGTTTGGTTTTCAGGGGAAAGGGTATTAGAATTTCAAGTAAGTTTCAAGTCAGTTTCAAGTTCAGTTTGGTTTTCAGGGGAAAGGGTATTAGAATTTCAAGTCAGTTTCAAGTCAGTTTCAAGTTAGTTTTCAGTTTGATTTCAAGTTCAGCTTTCAGTTTGGTTTATTCACTTACCTAGTCTCCTTATTCCGCCCCATCCCTCTCTCTGCCCCCTTCCTTTTCGGAGCCTGCTCAGCCCCCGCAGCTTCGGCCTCTCCCTGCCCCGAGCTCCAGCCGCCAGCAGCAGTCCTCTACTTCCGGTGTCCCTGAGTGCAATGCTGCAGCTGCCTGGTTACCAGCCTCTCATACCAAGAACACGTCACAGTGGAGGCTTTTCGACGTGTCATCATACATCACTGCTGTGTGGGCAATACCATGTGTTTTAAGATTAACGGGGGAGCTGGCAAGGCATGGGTATTGCGGAATTCGTAAAGTAAATCCAACTATTTAATGACAAAAGCTCCTGCGATGAACCCGAAAGAAGAACCCCTCCTATCCGACACCCTTCCTCAACAGTGGTCTCTTCTTTTCACTTTACTGCGGGGACGGCCTCCCCCCTGCATTTGCCCTGGGCCTGGTGACATCACAGTGATGTTACATCATAAGCGTTTCATTCACAGGATTCTGCTTCTGGTGCCACTGGGAAGGCACGCGCCTTTCAAATCAATATAAAATGCAGGTTTTTCTGAGTCTTCATTTAAAATAAATGAAACTTTTTTATCATAGGCCGCATTCTCATCACTTGCTCAAACAGCGCTCCTTCACTGTAGAAAATTACATGATTTTTACTGGGCCACATCACCGTCTCCACGAGGGGGGAGGATGTGGTATAATGGCTAGGGCGGCCGACCTAGAAGCTCGGGGTCGAGGTTCGGGTCTGACAGGAGGCTCAAACGTCCTGTGATTTTGGGCAAATATCCCCGTGCCTTAATAATGAATGTGTTCCCCTGTCATAAAACTGGTGCTCAAATGTAGCGCTCTTTATACCTTCGGGTTGATTTAGCGCTATAAAAACTGCAACAAAATCTCCCTGTCTGCCCTGCTCCTCCTCTCGAGTACTGTCCAGTAATCCACTCCTTCCTGTGTTACCACATGGTGTAGAAATGCCCTACTTCAATTTTATGAATTGTTCGAAGAATACTTGTATTTTACACTTTCTACTGTTTCAAATCCGTTGTACAGAAATGTAACGGGATTAAAAAAATCAATTCCACTCATTGACAAGTAGAAGCACTTCCCGTCCCACTGCTCGTCCCCGCACATTAATACATTGATTGACTCCTGCCTCTCCTCAGGGATGGACCTCCCGAAACCCCCCTCAGTCCACAGCCTCCAGGCATGACTTCCCTCCAAGCCCTTCTCACTTATCCCCCCTCGCTGTGACATCTCCCGGACCGGTCCCTAACCCGAGGCGTGACATCATCATCAGACCCGGAAGTCCTCGAGCTTCACTCATGCATACAAACTCCCTCACCTCCTAGGAATGCAGCCTCAGACCCCTAGCAGCAGTGGTAAGGTCTGTGCGGAAAGCCTCATTGCACTGGAGGCGACTGGTGACATGCCAGTCATTTCACTATTTATGATTTCAGTGAAAGTGATAGAAAGCGAGCACTGACGTCATGAGAATGTCTTTGGGAAACAAGTATTTCTCCTTCCCTGACAACATTATTATCAAGTGAGTGGTGAATGCGTGGATGAATGACTGAGTGCATTGATGGATGATTGAATGAATGCGTGCATAGATGGATCAATGGGCACACAAGTGCACTGAGTGACTCAGTGCATTAATAGAGTGCCCGATAGGTGTAAGGATGGATGGCTGGTAAAGGGGCGAGTGAGTGAATGGATAAATGAAGGAGTGAGGGCATCCAGGGATAATGTGATGGAGAATGGAAGGCTCCGTTAGCAATCATTGTTATCAAGGAAAGAGAGTACCCTCTGGACCCAAGGGAACTGGGTAGAGTCAAAACAAAGAATGTATAGGTATTCCCTGGGTTTTTACTTCCTATTCGGGGGACACAGTGTCCCACTATGAGAAGAGAGGTGCTGTCATACACACATTCACATTTTCACAGTTCGTCACCCATACTTATGAAGTTAATATAGTCTAGTAGTGGAACCACAAAAGCAATTAATAATATGGCAAAGAACAGTAAATGATATTAAAAAATCTTATTCATTTATTAAAAAAGACAATGGTTATTTATATTTCAACAATCTGACATGGTCTATATGCTTTTAATACAGTGCCTACTGCTCGTCGGTTGCACATTACATTTCCACACAATTTAAATGAAATCAATTAAAAAAACATATAACAATACACTTCATATAAAGTATCATAAAATAAAACCCAAAAGTGGGGGTGTCGACGCGTTTCGGTGGATAAGGCTCTTGGCCCCACCTTCTTCAGGACAATTAAAACAACATGGATCTAAGATCATAGGGTATGCAGATGATACCCAACTGCTGTTCACTTGGCCAGGTGCCGATCTGGATACATCTACAGTCCACCTGTGTCTGTCCTCTGTATTTCGCTGGTTAACGCAGGCCCAGCTGAAATGCAACGAGGACAAATCGGAGGTGCTTTTTTATGGCTCTTTTCCCCCCTCGTTTAGGAGCTCATTGTGGCCTTCTAACATTCCTAGCCCGAAAGAGATGGGGAGACCTGCCAAAAATCTTGGCATCTGGTTCACAGAGGACCTTAGATTCGAGTACCATATTAAAAAGCTTACAGGCACCTGCTTTGCCACTCTGAGAATGCTCCGCAAATTCTTCCCCTTGCTCCCTAGGGATGCTAGGGAGTCGGTTGCTCGGGCGCTCATACTGGCTAGGTTGGATTATGCGAATGCACTGTTTAGTGGCATTCCGGCTTATCTGGTGCGGCGCCTGCAAATTATTCAGAATGCGGCTGTCCGTCTAATATTTAACATCTCTAGATGGAAGAGCGTTCGCGCGGAGATGCGCACGCTCCACTGGCTTCCTGTTGTACAGCGTATTTTGTTTAAATCTCTGGTGCTTGCGTTTCGTGCAACTCATGATCAAGGCCCCCTGTATCTGAGAAAGAGATTTATTAGTTATGTCCCTGCACGTACCCTGAGATCTTCCACTCTGTTTAAATTGTCCCTTCCACGCTTCAAACGTGCTAGACTTGGTGGCCAGTCGATTTCTGTGATTGTGGCCCGGGCCTGGAACGCTCTCCCTCTCCATCTGCGCTCCATGCCAACAGTGGCTGCATTCAAAAAACACCTGAAAACTCACATTTTCAAGAGTACAATCTAATGTGTTTTTTTTTTCTCTGTGTTCTGCTGTCTGCTTTTCCCTCTTTCACGCCAGGATACTCCCCAGTAACGGAGCATGCTATAAAACGGTTTAATACTAATACTAATACTAATACTAATACTAATACTAGTCACACTGTCACACTTATTCTTCCTGCCCCTGCTTTGCTGTGTCCATTAAGGCAGCCGGAAATTACCCACACCTCATTCTGGCTCCAGTTTGTCATGGTTGCCATCGTGAGAGTGCCTGCGAATGGCCTGGCATCTTAATCCTCCGAAAAACCAGGTAACACGTGCCAAACTGTTCCTCGTAATATACTCTAGGAGTTAAAGGGTGTCATCAGTCTTTGCATATAGCCTAGAACCGAGAGATAAACGGTTAAGGGGGGGTCCGAGGGGAATTTTTTTTATTATAGACCTACTGGTACCTAGTCCCCCAACTAGACACTAAAACACACGGAAGGTACAGAAGGTCTCAGAAATACAGAGGGAGAGAAAAGAAAATAGCAAATCTCTCTATTGGGACCTAATAGTGTCCTCTTTACATGCCCAGAATACACAGTTAAACTGGAAACAGCCAAAAAAACAAAAACAAGAGAAGATACACAAGGAGAGGAAAAAGATACCCATCAGCCCACTCATAAGTGGAATCTCGTCATCTGGGTATATGTTGGTAAATGGTGTCCTCTAGGGTCTGCCTTGGAAACAATCCATAGGACTGCCTAGTGATGGACCCAGAACATTTCACCAACAGATGACAGTATATGAGCGGGAGGGGTTGAGGTTGCAGTGCTCAAAGAAAAGGAAGAAGAAAAGGAAAATAATCCAAGTGATTCTAAAAATACCTACGATGATGTCATGAAATACTTTATTAGGGCTGACCATCAAAGTGGTATGGTTAAAAACAGTATGCTGATAGCATGTAAGGAATTGCTACCCACCAATGTTGTTATTCGGTCAACATGTTTCAGCCTCAAGGGCTTTCGTCAGGACCTATGGTGCTCCTCCCCCTCGGCTCAGTTTTCACTCCGAGGCAACGACGGAGAGTGCGTGGCCTCCCTTTCTTCCTGAGCAGTGGCCAGGTGAGGTGAGGTTTTCTCTCCCCACAATAAGGGAGAAGATACACTCTTTTCAGTTTGGAAAGCAGATGTAGATCCCACTTTCACATCACTTAAGTAAGTGTTGCAGTAGCACCATAGGTCCTGACGAAAGCCCTTGAGGCTGAAACATGTTGACCGAATAACAACATTGGTGGGTAGCAATTCCTTACATGCTATCAGCATACTGTTTTTAACCATACCACTTTGATGGTCAGCCCTAATAAAGTATTTCATGACATCATCGTAGGTATTTTTAGAATCACTTGGATTATTTTCCTTTTCTTCTTCCTTTTCTTTGAGCACTGCAACCTCAACCCCTCCCGCTCATATACTGTCATCTGTTGGTGAAATGTTCTCGGTCCATCACTAGGCAGTCCTATGGATTGTTTCCAAGGCAGACCCTAGAGGACACCATTTACCAACATATACCCAGATGACGAGATTCCACTTATGAGTGGGCTGATGGGTATCTTTTTCCTCTCCTTGTGTATCTTCTCTTGTTTTTGTTTTCTTGGCTGTTTCCAGTTTAACTGTGTATTCTGGGCATGTAAAGAGGACACTATTAGGTCCCAATAGAGAGATTTGCTATTTTCTTTTCTCTCCCTCTGTATTTCTGAGACCTTCTGTACCTTCCGTGTTTTATAGCCTAGAACCGCCAGATGTTCAGCAGCATTGTTGTACCGCAGGTGGGAGATTGTCAACTCAATCCTACCCATATAGCCTTCGAGCCAGGCTCGACTGGCGGTGAGCATAGATGAAACAAACCAATAAGCCAGCATCTGAGTTGCATGTTACCTGGATGAGGCAAGTGTGCAGGAAGGAGGTCAGGGGTGGTAGTGGAAATTTGCCCTCTCTTCAGGGTCACCCGATTTATTGGCCTTATTGCCGAACCCTATTCTTGCTGGCTATGCAACTCTGTGCACTTTACTCCTGCTAACCAGTGGTAACATGCTTGTTGTGCTTCTCTTTTCACCATGGCAACATTCATATACTCCTGATTGGCATATTTACCATAGCTATAAGTCCCTAGCATATAGTTTCCAAAAGTGTACCCAGGGCCTGTAAGTTAAATGTCACCAGTGTGCTGCGGCACTCATTGTGTAAACCACTGCAGTGACGGAGTAAAGCATGTCTCCACACCTACCACTGTAGCCAGGCTGTGCAGTTTTAACCTGACAATTCATCCTTTCAAAATAAACCCTTTTGACAGGCCCAAACCTTCCTTTTAAAAATTAATAAAGTCACCCTTAATGTTGGCCCTTTTGTCTTCAGTCAGTCAGTCAGTCTATTGGGCAGGATGCCAGCTATTTAAAAGCAGGATATGTAGAAGTTTAATATTCTGCATGTTCTTACTGTGAAAAAGCATAAAAGCTATTTTCTATGTAGCGCACTTCAAATGAGGAAACAGAATGGCAGAATTCTTTATGTGTATCCACTGTCTGGCTGTCAAAAGCTCAGCTTTGATTTGTTCAGAATCCTGCCTCTGAGTTTGTTGGGGGTACAGAGACTGTTTAGAACTGGAGTTTAGTGATAGATGTGTGAGGGCACTAGGATTAGCATAGTATACTCCACACTTACCCCCAGCCCTCAGAGTCCAAGTTTAGTGTGGCTGAAGACTTCACCCATTTTGAAAATGTTCAAAGTGAGTAGGGTTAGCCCTGGGAACCTGTCTCCTATTGCATAGGGCGCGCTCAGGGGTCATTCCCACCCACTAGCTCATGCCAGAATACATGTGGCAGCACCAGGCACTGACTTCAGGACACTCCTGGACCTTTGGAAGGTCAAAATAGCACTTCATCTGCTGTCTGAGACCTGAGAAGAGCCTAGACGACTGGAACCTGCCCATCCTCTTGTACCCAGGATACGGAAGTGAACTCCAAGAGTCAAAATGCTGACCTCCTGTTCAATCTGCAGGGATACAACAAGCTTCAAGTGGCTTATCTTCAACTGCCCAGCTGATCAGTAGCAACTAGACCTGGGCTTGACTCCACCTACCACCCTATGAGCCTCTAAGTCAGTGGTTCCCAACCTTTTTAGAACCACAACCCACTTTTTAGAACAACAAACTTTCAAGACCCACCTACCTTTAATGGACGTGAGATGGAGTGGTTTTTTAATGTGCCTAAAGCATTGTGAAGTACCACATTATCATTTACAGATGGCACATTTTCCCATTGAAATGGCCTCTAACTTTGCACAGACACTGTTTACTGATAAAACTATATAGTGCACAAGTGATAATGTGTGGAATGTGTACTGTGGTTGTCTTGTTTGTCTTTACTTTTATGATCCACATCGATCAAAATAAAGTTCTATGATGATAATGTGTGTGGAAATCGGATTTCTGGTGTTATTTATCATTTGTGCATCGGAATGTCTTGATTTGTTTTGATCCTATTAAAATCGCTGTTTCCAGCACACTGCAGAATTAGAAAATAATGTACTTACTTTTTGCTTTTCCTAACAGTTGAATGTATGCAGTCCATTTACAGGTATTTATATTCTGGTGTGTGGTGCAAAAAACAATATCACACTTTGCTGTGCTCCAGCAAGATTGTCACATAATTCACTTTAAAAACTCCTTTGACTTTGCAGTTAGAAAGAAAAATACACACCAATTCTGTGTTAAAAGAATCAGCAGCAATTTGTCGGAAGACATAGCCTGACATTTGATATTTGTGTTTGAAGCACAGCAAATGTGACATGATAAACACAGAATTTAAAGACATCTTTGTTTATTGCTTGGATTTTCCCAACCCACCAAAAATCGGTGGGTCCCGAGCCACAGTTTGGGAAATTATGTTCTAAGTGTCTCCCCTGAGGTCCTGATGGGTTTTAGAAGTGTACTCCTGTGGTGGATTGGGACTTAAAGGACTAAAGCCAGAAGATAAAATGTTTGACCAGGACAAACTTTGTTAGTGTGTCTGACCCGCACTCCATCGTGGTCAGTGTCAAATGGCACCTAGGACCCGTTCTAATGAACTATTACAGTCACTTTGGGCTCAGTCGCAGCCGGCATGACTCGCGGGTGGAGGGGCAGGAGGGTCGTGCGGGGGGGGGGGGTTTGGGATTTTTAAAATAGAAAACTTACCTTCGCCGGCAGCCTACATGGAGAAAATGGAGAAAAGTGTACATGACTGGTTTGGTCGGCCCCAAAGGGCTGACCAAACAGTCAGCGCCACAATAGTGGGCAAGCCACTTCTCCCCTGCCCTAGAGCAGGTCCGCCCACCCACCCACTCCCAACCAGCCCTTCTGCTTTCTCGCAGAGTGAGAAGCAGAAACATAAAATGGTATTTATAATACCATTTTCTGTTTCTTAATCGCACTGCGAGAAAATAGTGAGATGACGCTCCTCCGCCCACATGGATGAGCCGCCCCTGTCTGAGCTTCTGGGTTCAATTCTTACTTAAAACTTTGAAAATTCATATCTCCTGTTTCCCTTATTGGATGTTTGCCATTTGTAATTTTGGTGTCATTTGGTCATTATATTTTACTATGTTTTTCTAATTTGTTTTGGAATTTTGTATTGTTTTGCATTTTGACTTTGATACTGTGTTAATACTTCATAAATACTTACTCATTGCCCCTTAGTTAAGCCCATCTGCTTTGTGCCATAGGTACCAGGTGATAGGGCTGGGATTTAATTAGTGACTTTAGTGGTTCACCCTGACAAGGATTCTGATTATTACTTGAGATGGGTACTTACCTCCCTCAACTAATAACTCAATTTCTTACAGTGGTGATAATGTAGTTGACAAGTGAAAATGAAATAGATCCAACTTGGGTATTGAGTTGTGAGATATTTTCAAAAGCACGGAGTACATCTTTCAAAAGTGGATGGCAGCAGCCGCGGTGCGTCCATTGGGGCGTAGGGGCGTAGCCCCACTAAGCCTGCCCTGGACGCACCGAGGCAAGAAGTTGCGATAAACATTGTATTCACAGTTCAAACAATCAATTATAGCGCCACGCCACACACAGGAGGAGGGATAATTTATTACGGTGCGGTCCGGACTTGGAGTGCACAGGGGGTGGGGGCGGAGCTGCTGGTCTACTGCTGTGAGTGACAGTCTCTGACTGCAGCAGGCCACCAGCAGCACACTTTGCGCATGAGAAATATTGGGCTGTGACTTGCCCGAGCATGCGCAGATGTGATGACAAACAGTGAGGCATTGAGAGAGGGTCAAAAGGGGCCGGGGTTCTGTTTCAGCCGGCCCCCGGGTTTTACAAGGGCCACCAGGGCGAGTACACAATGTGCCCCCCTAGCCAATCCTGGTGCTGCATGCAGCGCCAGGATTGGCTGGTCCACCGCGCAACATCCATTATTGGATGCCACGCGTGTGTGGGGGCAGATGCTCAGCACTGTGGATATATCTGGCCAATAAGTGTGTGACTTTAGCATGAAGCCAGCAGTGATTTGCCATTCATTTGGAAGTCGCGCGCGCCGTCGTGACGTTGAGCCAGCAGCCGCCTGAGCCCAGCAGCAGACGTGGTCCGTTCACTTTCGACCAGCGGTCCACACCCCCGGTCACCACACAACAAGACAACACAGCAGAGAGTCACATCGTCCGTTGACTCGTCAGACTCCGACCTCAGTTGAATCACACAAGTGGGTGCGTGCTGCTCATGTCACCGTGGCAGCAGCAGGCCAAAGGGGCTTGTCTCCTTTGTGTGTGTAAAATGTGAGCAGATTTGTGCCATTTTTCAGGCACCTAATGATATATGGGTAGCCTAGGAATGTTCATGCCTGATGCCTCACGCGCGCAAGTTATTAATGCGCTATTTGCATGCATTTCCCTTCAAGCACCTTTTACGCCAGTTTGATGAATGATCCAAGCAAGTGCTAATGAGGTTAATGCAGCCTACAACAAAGTTTTTTTTCCTGAGGAAGTAAGGACACCTGTTCTCTTAGAAATGCACGATTCATAACTATAGCTTTTGCAGACGCGGCGCTGCCTGCCTCCATTAGTATGCCCTGCCCAGAGCGCTTTTCTTAAACCGCGCGCCGTGGGCCTGATTACAAGTAGAACAGAACACAGAGTGTCACAGAGGTAATGCTAAAATTGCATTCATCGATTTACTGTTACAGTGAGTGAAAGAAATCTGCACCAGTTGTACCATGCAAATACACGCAAAACTCCACGGAATGTGGAATTACGACCTGGGTCCCATTTTCAGGTCATAAACTAAACCCAAACGAAATTCCAAATTCCGTGCGGGTTTAACGCATACGTTTACCATCTGCTCTGAGCAGGATATAAATGTTCGCGGGGACCGATCATAATTTTTTCCCCCACTTCGACCATCGCAGTGCGGGTGCTTCAAGAACAAACGAGGCACTACATTGCGAACTGCAAGCACGAACATGGCAGCCATTACAGTAGCCTGTGTCATGGCCCCCAGTTTGAGGAAGGACATGTCGCCTCCGTTCCAGCTCCACCCTGCTGTTTGAATGATAATACACAGCAATAATCAAGGTTCTGCGGTTCCCGTCAGGCATCTGGCTCTGGTGCCACTGCACCTGCCGCACCAACTGCAGCTGCGGCCCTGGGGCCGGCACTGCCCAGGCCTGGTTCAAAGCCCCATTTTACTTGGAACTAGACTCTACCACACGTACAAGAGACACCCCACTACACCTCCCACCAGCCACCAGGGAAACAAGCCTCGTCCTGTTCCCCATTCTCCTGTTTACTTCCCCTCTGAGGCCTATAAATAGATAGACCCCTCTCCAGAAACCTCCGCTGCTGGATCAATAAGCCCTGGCACAGCCGGTCCGGCAGCGGACCGGCCTTATTAATTATGAATGAGTGCATCTGAGTCCGGGCAGCGTTGCAGCCCCTCGCCCTGAGCTCCGCCGGGAGTCTGGGATGGAGGGGGTCTAGCCCCGGCCCCGTCCTGGTCCCCTACAGGTAGCAGCACACCTGCTCACTGCCAGGCACGGTCCGCTTGACTCTAAGTGCCCTGTCTGCAGCACGAGCATGTGATCCACCAGGACACACGACAGGGACGCTCTTAGAAGTTACCGTGGCATTGTAGCAACAGCAGCCGAGGCCCAAGGGCATGTGGGGGGCAGTGGCAAGCCCAGCTGCCTCTGCCCTGTGTGTTTCTTGCTGCCTGCCACGTGCTGCTTCCCCAGTCTGTCAGCATGGATGCAACACACACAACTGTCAGTTCAGCAGGAACCCTCGCTCACTGATGAAGTGAGCAAAAAGCTACCTATCATGGATCATGCTGAGTGAAATTCCATTCAGTAATTTTGCTCTGCTTGACTCAGAGTAGGGGCCTGTGTGTGGCTCGACAGCTTGGATGGCAAATTGTGCCTGTGCCCGATAGAAGACAGAAGCACAGAGTGCCTTGCATTACACTAGTTAACAAATCCAAGATGCAGCTCAGCTTTAACTGAATTCGAAACAGAAAATATATTCTCGGTTTTAGCAGGGTGAATTACTAACCCGCTGTCGTGGTTAGATCTAGGAAGAGGCTGAACATGTTCTGCTTACCATGAAAGTCCTGAAAGCTCCTTTAATTCACAAAAATCCACGTATTTAGAAGTGTTGGAGAAAAAATGATTGATTGTTTCATACTCATTTCACCTATTGCTTACCATTTTCTTTGTAGTTTGTAAATGACAGTTGCCTGCTTTCTATTATCTGGTTTTAGTTGCTTTGGGCTGTCCAGCTTGAGTACATCTCTCTCGTGGGCATTCCTTGTTTACTGGATCCTTCCGAGTCCTGCCTCTCTGTAAACAGGCCTTTAAATCTTATTTTGTACCTGATGCAGATCACAACATGTGCATGATGTAAATCGGTCAGTGAGTCACTGCTTTTGTCAGAGAGATCCTTCTGTTACTTGCAGTTTGTAAGTTAACATCCTAACATACAACAGTGAGCTATTAACTGTCATCTAAGAGCTGCATGCAAACTGCAAGGAAAGAATTGGAGCGTTGTGTTTTTTCCCCACAGTATTTGTTGGATACTCAGAAATGCATTGTTATCTCTGTTTTTAAAAGTTTTCTACTGTTTGTTCTAATTGGAGACTACACAGATTTTACTGATCAAATGGCATATTAAGTACATTTTGTTTCACCTAAACACTATCATCTGTGTGGAAAGACATGCGTGATAGTCACATGCGTTCTAATGGAAACGTGGTAAAGGTAAGGCGTGGTTCCCAATGCTTTGTGAAGGCTGTTTCCCAACTGCTGTGCAACTTCTTCTACTCTTAGAGCTGAGATTTTCATGAAAGTCTTATAGTCTGAATTCAGCACCTGAGCGTTATCGAACGGAATGTATGAAGCTCTGTGTTTATACAGAATAAGCAGCTACCTATGTTATGCCATCTAGTAAGGTAATAATTGCACTTTGCACTGCAGCGGGTGCAGAACGCCGCGGCGAGAGCCATTGTTGGACTTCCTAAGTTCTCCCAGGTGTCTCATGTCATCCGCTCCCTGCACTGGCTCCCGGTTAGGAAGCGTATCCTCTTCAAGGTCCTGTGTCTGACCTTTAAAATCCTTAGAGGCATAGGTCCTGAGATCTTGGCCAACTCTATTTCCTTCTATGTCCCTACCCGTAACCTTCGATCACAAGGTCAGGCCCTTGCTGTTGTCCCCAGATTTAGGCTCAGCCGGATGGGAGGCCGTTCCTTCAGGGTGAGAGCTGCGTCAATCTGGAACACCCTCCCTGTTGAAATTCGGCTGATAGAGGACTTGCTGTCGTTTCGTAGAGCCATAAAAACTTTCCTATTTTAGCCCCTCTGTTTTAGCACTTTTTGTAGCATTTTAGCCTTGTTGTGTTATGACTGCTCTGTGTCTCTGCGCCGGGATGCTCCTTCGCTGGAGTCGCTGTGCGCATAACAAATTGTTATAACATAACATAACATAACATAACTTTCACAATTGCTTTATTAACCTTCCTGCTTTCTAAAATTTGCTTGAAAATGCACAATTTTTCTTCTTTTTTCAAAATTTTCTTGGGGCGGCGGGGGTTAACCCCCCTAAACCCCCCTTATGGGGTTCGGGTTCGCTCGCTGCGCTCGCTCGCTACGGTGCAGTATGCAAATCAGTTTGCGCCTCACCACTTTCAAATGTCACCAGCCGCCCCTGGATGCCAGCAGAGAGAGAAGTTGCCATCCTCATTGAGGAGTGAATGGGTGGATCCAGCAGCCTCAAGGCAGGTTTGACACTGCAGATTAGTGACCAGTTGCCTTTTTTTCTGTGAGGTAAGGGAGGTAAGGGATACCAGAGGGACATTATTTGCATCTGGGTCACTTCAATGCAGGCTGCAGGATATAGTGACAGGCTCAACTATGGAGGGGGCAAGTGGAAAGGGGGGGGGGAGTTATAGTGAACCATTGTGGAGGAGCAGTACACCCAGATAATTGTCAGTCAGGGAGTTAAACGGTCATCAGTGATGATAAGGTTGGGCTTGAGTGCTCTGAAGTCATTGATAAGAGGCAACGAGGGACAAAAGAGTGGCTGCAATTACTGCCCAGGGTAAAGTTAAGGCTGACGGTCCCTTGACTTGGAGGGGATTAACTGTGATAACCGGTTGCACTGACTCGACTGTAGCAAGAGTTGGATCCACAGCATGGACAGCCCAGGGACAGGCAGCAGCACAGGTTGGGTTCAAGCTCAGTCGTTTACAGGTGGCTTTTTACAGAAATGCTGAAGGAAGGTGGTAACCCTTTTACTCTGTGCACCTTTTGATAATAGTTTCATCTCAATATCTGGAGGGAAGTGAGAAATGAGGGCAGATCTGGAGCGACCAACAACAGGTGACACTCCAGATCATCACCAGGTGACATGTACCGCTCCGTTTAGGGGTCACCCCAAATTAGATGCCAAACCCCACAGAGACAGATGGGCACTTGCCACCCCATCCTTTGGGCTCTGCTCATAGGAATACCAAGGAAGTTAAAAGTAAGACAGGCTTCCAAGAAAGTGCATTGCAAGTTATGGATGAGGAATCATACCCCAGATCCCACCCCCCCCCCCACACACACACACAACAATTAGAATAACTGCTGACTCCTGCAACAATCTCTCTTCTTCTTCTCTAACAGAGGGGATCTTATCTAGACTTCATTCTATAGCGGCTCTGTGGGGCTGGTGAGGCGCCTCTCAAACTGAACCCCATGTTGGTAATAGACACACTTTGATGGACACAAAACTATCATTCGAAGCATCTGAAGTGCTCTTGTAAGTTGCATTTGGAGCCCCATAATTCCGGAAACTGGCGCCCTCTTAACCTTGTTCTGCAAGTAAAGCTCTACCTCCTTGATGCTTTTAATATTAATCAGCGCAGACGTGTAAAGTTCCTTTTAAGCCAAGTAGTGTGGAGTAAGAGGCATGTGACAATATGTACATGAAAATTATTCTGCAGAGTCTGAACAAGCAAAACTCATGGTAAATAAACATTATGTTAAAGTCTACTACATATGTTAATCTATAACAGCGCCAGAATACACCACACCAGGATGTGCAGTTTTCATTGCATAAATATAGTTTTGCATAGTTTGCAATTACTGGCTTGCAAGGTGTTTGCAGATTTTTCTGGTTGCCATTCTCCTGCCTTGAACATTAGCTGGTACCAGGTACTCGTAATCATTTTGTTTGCTAGTGCACACCTTGCTCAGCTTATTCCTCGAGTACTCAGAAACATTGTCACATGAGTAACTTGCATTCATTTTTATGGGGGTGCACATGCAGTGTACCTGTTTCTCATGAATGCCCGACAACATATTCACACTAGTAACTTGCATGGATTTTGTGCACAAGTGTATGCACTGATTAGAAATTCACAGCCACTGCACATTTTTCATAGATTTTGTGGGAAATATGTGAAGTTCACATGAAAAAACATTCAAACTTCTCATAGCTCCAGTCAGCACATATATCACTGGTGGACTGTTGTGAGCCGGTGGGGAGAATATGTTCAGAGAAGGAGTCAAAATCGCTTAAATGGACTGTTGGTTGGTAGTGCGGCACTAGCTTCCAGTTTCTCTAATGCTTTCTGTTTGCGTTTAGATCTGGAGTGGAAGATTTTTGCAAGAGACGATCATTCCAAGTTGTGTGGCTTATGGAGCAGAGTTCCTAATTCAGCATTCTTCAGAGCTGCCATCTTGGGCTCTAAGTTTCTGTCCTTCTTCCATGTTTTTTAGCAAACAACAAATCGCAAAGAAGAAACGCAGCTGGTCCTACAATAAATGTAATGAATACACTAGAACCCACAGTGGTGCAGCTAGCCATGGTGTGACTCAGGGGCACAACTAGACCTGAACTTGGGGGTGGGCGGGGCTACTAGTACAAAAAAGTGATGGTGGGGCCACAATTTCGCACACTGGGAGCCAGACACTTTTAGAAGGCCAATAGGTCCGGGTTTAATGTGTTAATGCTTGGAAAAGGCATGTGTGCATGCCTGTTCTATCATGCTGTAAGCACATTAAAACCAGATCTTTTATCTTCACCAATACATTCACCTGAGACACCGAGCACTGCTGGAGCTCAGAGTGTGTACACCAGAACTGCGAGCATCAGATTTCTGCAAGATGGTTGGTAGCAAGCAAGTATGTCGGAGGAAGTAGACTAGCAAATATGCCATAGGCCCTGGTGCAAGTAGGGGAAATGCCCACTTGAATTCTGCTGTGGTAATAAATACAGCAATTGTCAGGGTTCAACGAGCCCCTCAGGGCTCTGGGCTCCAGTGCCACTGCACCTGCTGCACCAATGGTAGCTACGCCCCTCTTGTCTGATGCACCTAAAACAAAAGTGTCTTATCTGATTAAAAGTAGCATGAACTGCACAATGATAAAATGCTTCCAAGGAACAAGAAGATGAGTGTGGGAGGAATCTCCCAATGTGCCCAAGAAAGTGCTCCCACACACATTGAGAAGTAGACTTGATGTGTGAAGAATAAACTTGAATAAAGAAAATTGTAGGGACCTTCTATCTGGCTGTCACAACATGAGGAGGGCCCATGAACAGCTCAAAAGGAAGGAGTATCCACAGAGTAAAGAGCTAATGCATGTGTTGCATGTGAAAGCATGCATGTGATGGTATTTCTATAGCATGAACCTAGCCCGAGAGCAACAGAACCTTGCACATTATGGGAGGTGATGGAAAATGATGCTAGACTGTATCCATCAAGTGGTAGCTTAAATCTTTTTGTTCCACATATTTACAGTAGTGTCTCACACATTTACATTTTAGGCAGATTTTGATTAAGTGATTTTCCACAACTATTCTATTCTGCAGTTTTTATATAGTGCATGGCTACCCGGGGGCCTCCCAGTGCTGCAACAGAAACCGTAGATCATTGCAGGCTGCAAAGGATTAATCCCTAAACAGGTCAATTGGTACCCCAGTAGACACTGTTCAAGAGGTAAGGTATTCCAAGTTTGGATGCCAGAAAAGAGGTGGAGCGACCACCCCAACCAGCTCTACGAATCCGGGGAACCTTCAATAAATGAAGAAGATCGAAGAAGTCTCCCAGGCAGATAGTGGGAGGCCAATGGTCTTAACAATAAAGGGCTTTTCATATCAATTGCCAAATGCATAATGCAGTGGCACTTGTACTGAACTTGGCGTTCCACCGGAAGCCATTGGAGGTCTATTGGAGCCGTAGAAGCAGACTGATGTTTGGGTATGTTCATTTGAAGTCGGACAGCAGCATTTTGTACAATCTGCAACCTTCAGACAATGTAACAGGGTGAACCAAGATACACAGCATTCCTGTAATCAAGGCCTGATAGGACAATGGCTGGTATGATCACTCTTCTGGCTGTAAATGAAAGAAGGTTAAGAACCTTCCTCAATAATGTCAAGGTGCTATAGCAGCTGGCAGCAAGCTTTTTAACTTGATGGTCCATCTTGACGTTGGGGTCCAGCCACATCCCAAAGCTCTTTATTGAGCTTTTTGGAGAAGGCAACTTGCCAGTCTGGTAAGGGGCTTGGGGCATTACTGCAGACGTTATTACCCGACAGCATACCTTTCATCTTATCCTCATTGAGTTTATGGAACCAATCTTTTTATTAGTATTAAGCGACAATCCTGAGGCAATATACAGCTGTGTACCTACAACCATATTGGCCGGCAGCGTGAGGTCACAGAGCGAGTTAAATTTACACAGGTTCAGTGCCTACAACCCGGGGGCTGGCAGCGATGTCTGGATTGTGTAGAAAACCTAACTACAATAATTAGAACAAATCTAGAAACAACACAGGACTGAATGAAGAGATAAGCAAAAGTCCCTCCCTCCCACCCCTCAAAGAAAAAGAAAAAAGGTTTGCACCGGTCGTGGATTCATTAGCGTTGATACCGCCCACCATGACTTCTTATAAGGTCTGCCCCACTACATGCGGGACGTCTTCACCCCTTCTACCTCAGGAATCAAATGCAATATTTGGAGATATTTGGGGCATGCTACCTCCTTAAACTCCTTCGACAGTAGCTGACCTTCTACCACATCGCTGCGCTCGCGCTGTTGCTAGCGCGGAGTATTTTTAAAGCTTCCTGTTTTCTATCTGGGTTCGTTTTTTGTGTTGTATTTACCCCTGCTTTTAGCCTGCTTGTCTGCAGTTAGCGCCCCTTTCTCCCCTCACCTGCATTTAAAAAACGGCATTCTCTGCCGGTAAAGCACCACCACTTTGGTGGGTCCGGGTTCTGGGGGTCACTTTGGGCGCCATCTTCCTTTGGGATACCTCAGCCAGCGGCGGCCGCCATCTTGGAGCGGACTCGCACGCTCAGGGCTGATTGGAGCGCCTACTTAAGGCGGGCTCTAGCGTGGTGCTGGTTAGACCTTCTACCACATCGCTGCGCTCGCGCTGTTGCTAGCGCGGAGTATTTTTAAAGCTTCCTGTTTTCTATCTGGGTTCGTTTTTTGTGTTGTATTTACCCCTGCTTTTAGCCTGCTTGTCTGCAGTTAGCGCCCCTTTCTCCCCTCACCTGCATTTAAAAAACGGCATTCTCTGCCGGTAAAGCACCACCACTTTGGTGGGTCCGGGTTCTGGGGGTCACTTTGGGCGCCATCTTCCTTTGGGATACCTCAGCCAGCGGCGGCCGCCATCTTGGAGCGGACTCGCACGCTCAGGGCTGATTGGAGCGCCTACTTAAAGTCGCTCCCTCACGCGCAGCGTGACGCGCAGGTGACGCCCTCGCTTAGCCTGAGTCGTGCCGGAGTCCTGCCCGTCTGCGTCCCGGAGGCGACGGGGCGGCGGGGGACCCCGGTCCGGCGATACTCTGGCTGAGATGATTTGCTATTCCTCTACGATGCTGCGGGATATGCGGGGTCATTCTAGCTCCTGCCGCTCCGTCTTCCCTGGGCGGTTTAAGGGCAAACGACGTTGCCCGGGCTGTGGCTGGACGCCTTTTTGGACCCGTGTCACTGCTCCTTGCCCAGCAACAGCTAGCGTGAAGCATCTTTGCCTGCTGCTGAATACGAGGTCGGTAGGACGCCATGCCCTGCATATTTACGATCTTCTGGTCAGGGAAAACCCCCTGTGTCTGTTATTGACCGAAACCTGGTTGGGAGAAGCTTCCAACCCGGACGTTTTCTCAGCTATTCCTCCGGCGTATAATATCTTCCGGCAGGATAGAGTGAAGGGGAGGGGTGGGGGAGTGGCGGTAGTGGTGAAAAAGAGCGTTTCCTGCTCAGTGCTTCCCCTGAACTCCATTGGGAGCGCTGAGTCGCTCGCCTTCACGCTCAGACTGTCCCCGGGGCAGGCTCTGAAGGGGTTGCTGGTTTATAGACCACCAGGCCCTGGGGGTTCCTTCCTGGAAGATCTGCAGACAGCCGTCTCGGAGCTGGTGCTGACCACACAGCATTGCATCGTGGCCGGCGATTTCAACTTTCACCTTGACGCGGCTGATGACCCGGACGCGGCCAAACTGTTGGATGTTACATCTCCGCTGGGTCTCATACCGTTCGTGTCAGGGCCAACACATGAGAAGGGGCATACCCTGGATCAGGTGTTTTCGTCTGTCCCACTCATGGAGGTTGATACCCGGCCGGTGCTTTGGACCGATCACAGGTTGATCAGGTTTTCGGTGCTGGAGTGCGCGCGGCCGGATAACAGAGCTCCTACCCTGTCTAGACCGGCCTCGAGAGCGCTGCACAGAGTGACACCTGATATGCTAGAGCAGGCGCTGCTGGATCACCCATGCCATCTCTCGGGTGATCTGGAAAGTGACACTGAGGCTTTGCAGCTATGGCTCACTGACAGGCTGGACGACCTTGCCCCTAAAGCAGCCCCCCGGTCATCGGCGGCACGGCAATCTGCACCGTGGTTTACGGAGGCGCTTCGTGTGGCTCGTAGCCAATGCAAGGTGGCCGAGAGGGCCTAGCGCCTTTTGTATGATGGGGAGGCTAAACTCGCCTATAAGGCGGTGGTGAAGGCCTACCATCGGGACATCCTGGGTGCCAAGAGGGACTATTTGGCTAGGAGGATCGAGGCATCTGAGAACTCCTGTAAGGAGATCTTTACCATTGTGAAGGAGTTTACGACCCCCAGCTCCCATCCGCCCCCACTAGCTTCTTCGGATGCATGGGCGTGTGATCTTGCCAGTTTCTTCACCAATAAGATCAAGGCGATTCAGGCCACCTTCGTGGAGGGACCGGATGGAAGTGGCGTCACCGGGGCGGGTTGTGGACTTCCGCATTCTCCTGCGGCGGTGCTGTCCGATTTCCCTGTTGTTTCCAGCGATGTGTCCAGGTCGCTGCTGGCCAACCTTAAATCTGGCTCGCCACTTGACCCCTGCCCCGCCAAATTCCTCGCCGGGATGGCGGCGGTGGTGAATCCATTGGTCAACCCCATCCTCAATGCCTCCGTGAGGGACGGGAGGGTCCCTAGCTCTTGGAAAAGAGCGATGGTGATCCCCCTCCTCAAAAAACCGGGTCTCGACGCCGAGGCTTTGGCCAACTATAGGCCAATCTCGCTTCTTCCGGCTCTAGCGAAGATCACGGAAAAACACGTCCACGGTGTCCTGTCGAGCTTTTTGGAAGCTAACAATCTGCTCCACACATCCCAATCCGGCTTCCGTCCTAATTTTAGTACGGAAACGGCTTTGTTGGAGGTTACTGAGATCATCAGGGAAACCTTGGATGTCGGCGGCAGGGCCATGTTGGTCATGTTAGACCTTTTGGCGGCTTTCGACACCGTCCCCCATAAGGCGCTTTTAGCTAGGCTGTATGACATCGGCCTTAGGGGGACGGTGCTCAGGTGGTTCACATCTTTCCTTGAAGGCCGCCGCCAGACGGTCTGGGTTTCCCAGAGTTCTGCCGAGATGCCGCCACTGGGAGTTGGGGTTCCACAGGGTTCTGTGTTGAGCCCCACGTTGTTTAACATCTTCATGTCCCCTTTGGCGGCCTTGGTGGAGGCATACGGGGCCCAGATCGTCTCTTATGCTGACGATACGCAACTCCTCTTCACATGCGGGAAAGATCAAGAGTTTGATGGAGAGAGAATTCGGGACTGTCTTGCATTGGTCTTCGACTGGTTCCAGCGGAACAGTCTGAGGGCCAACTCAAGCAAGTCTGAGGTTCTATTTTTTGGTTGCGTCGCCGAGCCGGAGTGGCAGCAATGGTGGCCGTCCGATATGAACCCTCCGGCACAGTTCTCCTTGGTGGCCAAAAATCTGGGTGTCAAGCTAGACAACCAGCTGTCGCTGAGAACTCATATTCTTGGTCTGGCTGGCACCTGCTACGGAATCTTGAAAATGCTCCGTAAATTCCTGCCCCTGTTGTCTGAGGAGCACAGGCGGATTACTGTGCAGGCGCTTGTCGGCTCAAGGTTAGACTATGCTAATGCCCTCTTTCTCGGCCTCCCTGATTATTTGGTTCAGCGCCTACAGGTGGTGCAGAACTCCGCCGCCCGGGCTATTTTTGGCCTGTGCAAACGAGCCCGAGCTTCCGGGCTGCTACAGGCGCTTCACTGGCTGCCTATCCGGAAGCGGATTCAGTTCAAATCCCTGACTCTGATGCATAAAGCCTTTTTTGGATCAGGGGCTGGATATTTGCGGCGGAGAATGGCTTTCTATCGACCAGTCCGCTCTTTGCGTTCGGAATCCCTCTATAAAGCGGTGGTCCCGCGGGTGAGGAAGGCCCGCGTGGGAGGGCGTTCTTTCAGCTGCAGAGCTCCCCAGTTGTGGAATTCGCTTCCTCTTTCGCTTCGCAGCACTGTCAATTTGTTCCAGTTCAGGAAGAGCCTGAAGACCTGGCTTTTTAATCTTTAGTCTGCCTTTATAGTTTACTGTTCTTACTGTTTTCTTTTTTTGTTTCTTTTCTCATTTTCGCTGTGTTGTGTTATTTTTACTCTGAGTTGCAGGTGGAAAGCGCCGGGACACTCATCTCGAGTAGCCGTGCGCTATATAAAAGTCACATAACATAACATAACATAACATGAATGGGGCCCAAAATTCGGCAGAGGTCTCGCCCTTGTGATCTGTAACTAGTGAGAGACGTTCCATGGCTCGAGTCAGCCAAAGTCTATACAGCCAGGCCGTGTGGTCAGGTACATTTGTGGAGCTCCATTGTGCAAGGATCGTTTGGCGCGCTGCTACCAATGCCAGTGCCATCTGTCTACCCCTCAGTGAGCGAAGGGGTAATGTCAGCGTATTTTATAGCCCCAGTAGTGTGTATGCCGGGAAGCGTGGGATCTCAGTATCTAAGGCTTTGTCGATATCGTTCAACACCCCCTCCCAGAAGCGCACCAGCCTTGGGCAGTGCCAGAGTTAGTGCACTAAAGAGCTGGAAAGGCCACACCCCCTCCAACATTTCTCAATATGATTTTTGTCCCAGCTATGGATGCTGGCTACAGTGATATACCAATAGGATGTGACTTTGTATGCTGATTCGGCCCCTGCAGTGTTATAAGCTGTGTGGTGTGCCTTATAATGGATTTTCTCCCAGTCTTTGTCCGAGAGGGCCCTCCCCAGCTCCTCCTCCCATCGTAGTTGATCCTTTGTATCCCCCCTTTCTGCCCTGTGGCAAGCATAGCATAATGTTCTGAGATCATATGCTTATCATCCTTTTTTCACGTTAGCCACTTCTCGAAAGGGGTAAGTGGCCGAGAGGCCTTCACTAGATAGGTCGGTGAAGTGACCCAATGCCTAAGTTGCAGGTAGTGGAAGTCGTCTGACTTGGGCAGACCATAATCCAATCGCAGTTGTTAGGAAAGTATGCCCTCTACATCAAACAGCGAACCCACCCTTTTACACCCCGCTTTCCACATCTCTAAAATACCTCACATTTGCAGCCTGGTGGAAAGTCTGGGTTGTCCACTATTGGGGACATCGGTGAGGGGAATGTCATCAGGCCTCTCCTTAATGCCACGGCATCCCATACCTTTAGCGTCGCCGCAGTGACAGGGGAAGAGTAGAGACCCCAAGCCCTTAAATTACGCGTGAGCCACGCCTCCCTCCATATATTTGCCCCAGCTACCGCCTGGTCCTTAAAGGTCCAGTGTTTTTCAGAGAGCAGACGATTCCACTCCACAATATATCGGAGGTGGGAGGCTTGAAGATACCTGATTTCACACCTCTGATGTAGACATAGTTGCGGCAGAAGCAGTTATCCAGATCTTCCGCGTGTCCCTGTTGCTCAATATTCTGCTCTTTGAGCCGGAGGATTTCTTGCTGTATCATATTCAGTCACCTATTTCCTCAACTTCGCGTTTCACTGCTTCCTCATTGAGTTTAAATTTACAACCAGCCATCTAACTGGCTGCTTCCTGGAGACATGGATTCAAAGACAGGTGTCTGGAGTTGGGGTCGAGGGAAATTGACATGACCAACTGGGTGTCATCGGCATTTGAGACCAATGACAGCCCAAATAAGCGCACAATGTCGGTAAGGAGTAGCATATAATGATTAAAAAGGGTGGGGCCAGGGAGGAGCCCTAAGGAACCCCACAGCTAAGGGGGAGTCTGGCTGAGTTATAGGACTGATCCTAGACCTGAAAAGTTTGGTTCTCCAGAAAATAGTCGAGCCATTCTAGTGCTCGGCCCTTGACACCAGCCTTTGAAATTCACTGAGAAAGAGTTAGATGGTCCATGGTGTCAAAGGCAGCACTGAGATCTAAGAGAATAATGACTGCAGATCCTCCTTGATCAAGGAGACGTCTCAGTTCCTGGTCCACAGTCAACAGAGCTGTTTCAGTGCTGTGGGAGGACGGCCATTTGAGTTAGATGAAGCACTTCTTTGGATCCAAGGACAGGGGAGAGATTTTATTAACATGTTTTTCTAAGAGTTTGTAGACTCCAGGTAACAAGGAGATAGGCCAATAATTACTGAAACAGAGAGGGTGAAGATTATTTTTTTTAAAAGTGGCTGACTATTGCATGCTTTCATTGGTGAAAGGCCTGTCCAGAGAAGAGGAATATGTTGAGTAACTGTGTCAGCATAGGAGCGATGTATTTAGTGAAGAATATGGAGAGGGGTGCTGGGTCCAAGGGAGAGCCTGATTTTACACTGTGTTTAGAAGATCATTTACAAGATTCACAGTGAGACTGGAAAGGCAGTAAACAGAACCTCTTGTGGATCCAGTGTTAGATTACTACCTACAAGGAGCGTCAGCCAAGTTAATAGTGTCAGAGAAAGAGGAATATATAGCAATGTTTTTTTTCTGAAAGAAACAGGCCAGATTATCACTGTGCTCGACAAAGGCATCCGGAGTGGGACTAACTGTTGGGGGCTGAGTAATGTATTAAAAATCTCTTTAGGAGGGTTAGAGGAGTTAGCAATTTTGGAGAAGAAGAAGGCTTGAGATGCTTTAATTTCTGTGTGTCTTATCGCCTATATTCCGATTTGCAGGACTCATCCTAAGTCTTTCTCCATCTTCTCTCCAAATGTTTTCACTCCTTCTTAAGAGGGTATTAAACCAAGGAGATTTGTGGGCTAGCTGGATATCTTTTTTTGTCATCTGACTGATAGAATTCGGTCCAGTGATTTAGTAATCTACTCGCTAAACTGGTAGGTGGCCAGGGCAACATATTCAGAGAAGTCGGGTTATGATGTTGACATGACATCTAATGAATTACCCAGATTATGTTTGGGGCAGGCACGATGCAGCTGCACAACTGCACAGTTTTCAGTCAATGCCAAATTGGATTCAAGCCAAGGTCCTCAGATTGACAGTTTAGCAACAAGATCACCCTCCTTCCTAAGCTGGAATATTAGAACTTTAAAAAAAACTTTAACAATTGATTAAATATTCATGTTCTGTTGATGTTTTAACATTAATAAACATACATAGAAAACCCTGGGTCTCTTTAGGAAAGATGGAGAACAAAGAAAACAAAACAAAACCTAGCTGTACAGGAATATTCCTTCTTTGGGACGAATTCCCTTTCTCACCAGAGGTAGCATGCTTCATCAGTGGGAATCTCCTCACACCATGACAGCTAATCACAGTGAGGGCTACAACTACCTCTCTAAGAGGGAGGCGCCCTCAGATGTTTTTTTGGATGGTGGTAGATACCCTATGGTGAGCTAATGGGTGGTGAGGCTTGCATAGCATGCAGACAGTGAGAGGTGAACTAAAACTGACTCCACAACAGGCGTCCAACTTTATTCATGCATGCCTGAGACAGGATTAAAAATTGTGAGAAAGGACACTGTAGGAACATTGCCCCTGCTTTTGTATGTCACTAGTTATAGGCCATCATGTTTCTGCCAGCTCTACCCTCAAAAGAGGTGTATTGGCATTCATCAGGACCTCTATATTGCTTCTGCTCAAAAACGTGCTCACAAAAGAAAAAGTGCAAATTGAAAATCTCAAGTGGTCCACACAGAGATTCAACAGTGGATCCACTTAAATACAACCTGCAATTGTCGGGTGTTGTGCCTCAACCCGAAGAACCTTGGGGGGGAGAGGGGGGGTCAGGTTGCACTCTGTCCAACCACCACTGTGTATGAGGACCTGAGTGTGGAGTGTGTATGAGTGTGTTAGCAAGTGAGAATGAGAACAAGTGATTAGGAGTACGTTTGTGTATGAGTAACGTTGAGTGGGCAGAAATGAGCAAGTGAGAGCATGTGAGTTGGAGTGAGTGAGGGGAAGAGACTAAGGCCCAGATTATCAATACTTTCACACAATGCAGAACAGCACCCAAAGTTGCTGCATTGCGAGAGAGAGCTGGAAAGTGTCATGTCTGCAAAGATGTGGTACTATCCTGCCCTCTCCGCATTACTGTTGTACAATTAGGTTGCCAAGCATCATGCAGACACCTTTGCACCTTAGTGCAAATATGTCTGTTTGAGTTGTTATGTTATGTTATGTTATTATGTGACTTTTATAGCGCGCGGCTACTCAAAAGAGTGTCCCGGCGCTTTATTGACATCCTAAAGAACAAACACAACAATGTAAAAAGAAGCAGGGTACGGGGAACATAAAATCTAAGAGGCAAAGAGCCAAGTTTTCAGGCCCTTCCTAAAAGACAGCAGGTTTGAGTTGCTACGTAACGTGAGGGGCAAAGAATTCCAAAGCTGAGGGGCCCGGAGCATAAAAGAGCGACCTCCCATGCGGGCCCTCCTCACATGAGGAACAATAGCAATAAACTTCGCCTCTGATCTCAGAGATCGAGAAGGACGGTAAGGCGTAAGCCTCTTCTGCAGGTATTTGGCCCCTGTGGAATAGAAGGCCTTAAGCGCAAGGGTCAAAGCTTTGAAAGCTATCCACTGTCGGATAGGCAGCCAATGAAGCGACTGCAACAGGCCGGAAACATTGACTCGCCTGTGCAGACCAAAAATGGCGCGTGCCGCCGCATTCTGGACCCCCTGCATCCGTTGCAGGAGATATTCGGGCAGGCCAAGATATAAGATGTTAGAGTAGTCCAGTCTTGAACCGATCAAGGCCTGCACCGTAATCCTCCTGTTATCCTCGGAGAGCAAAGGAAAAAAAACTTCGGAAGCATACGGAGAAGACCGAAGCAGGTGCCAGTGAGGGCAAGGATCTGAGATCTTAAAGTCAGACCATTGTCAATTTTCACCCCCAAATTCTTAGCTGACTGAGACGACTGCCTCGGAGGGGACATATCCGCAGGCCACCACACCTGCCAGTCCAGATCGGATTGACAACCGAAGAAGAGTACCTCCGATTTATCTGAGTTGCACTTGAGGCTGTTCAGTTGGAGCCATTTAAAAACAGCCCCAAGGCACTGGCGGATACTCTCTCCGTCAAAATCCTCTCCTTTCCGGCAGGTGAAGAGCAACTGGGTGTCATCCGCATAGGATACGATCTGGGCCCCGAAAGACTCAGCCAGAGCCGCCAGAGGGGTCATAAAGAGGTTAAAAAGAGTCAGGCTCAACATAGAGCCCTGCGGGACTCCGACTCCCAATGGCGGCATCTCAGCAGAGGCCGAGGAGGCCCAGACCGTCTGACGGCGACCAGCTAAGAAAGATATAAACCAGCTGAACACCGTCCCCCTCAGACCGATCTCATGAAGTCTGGTGAGCAAGCCCTCATGGGGGACGGTGTCGAAGGCCGCCGACAGATCGAGCATGATCAACATGGCTCTCCCACCCAAGTCTAGCGTCTCCTTGATGGCCTCAGACACCTCCAGCAACGCCGTCTCTGTGCTAAGATTGGGGCGGAAGCCCGATTGTGTAGAATGAAGCAGATCGTTGGATTCCAGAAAATTGGAGAGCACGCTGTGAACGTGCTTCTCCAGGGTCTTAGCCAGAGCAGGAAGAAGAGAAATAGGCCTGTAGTTGGCCAAGACCTCGGGGGCCAGACCGGGCTTCTTAATAAGAGGAATGACCATGGCTTGCTTCCACGCCAAAGGGACCTCACCTTGGCTCAAAGAAAGATTCAGGAGAGGGTTGACCAGCGGGTTTACCACCTCCGCCATCTTCGCCAAAAATTTGGCCGGACATGGATCAAGCGGCGATCCAGATTTAAGATTGGCCAAAAGTGTCAAAGACGAAGCAGTTGAGATGGGCGAAAAGTCTGACAGGACTGGCCCTGGGGGGACCAATGGAACAGGACCAGCCTCGGAGCCAGGCAGGGCAGCCACCGGCCGCGGTGAAAAGGAATCCTGTATCAGCTTAATCTTAGCAGTGAAGAAGCATGCCAGATCCGATGCCCACTTCTGAGTGGGAACAGACTGGGCCGCATTCGACCGCGGGGCAATATATTCCCTAACGATTGTGAAGATCTCTTTACAGGAGTTCGAGGCATCCTCTATCCTCCTGGCAAAATAGCTTTTCTTCTCAAGGAGAATAGCTCGATGGTAGGCTTTGACCCTGGTTCTGTATTCGAGTCTGGCAGCTAGGTCGTACTGGGCTCGCCAGGTCCTCTCCGCCACCTTGCACTGCCTGCGGGAAGCAAGCAGCGCACCAGTAAACCACGGAGCAGAAACCCGTTTAGGTAATGATCGAGGAGGCCTCAAAGGGGCCAGATCATTTAGCCTATCCCCAAACCAAGCCTGCAAGGACTCCAGGTCCCTATCCAACACCCCCGTGAGAGGGCAGGGATGTTCACACAGTGCTTGTGACAGCAATTCTGGAGTCACCCGGTGCAGTGCCCTTGACGCTGATCCAGACTGCCTAGGGGCACTACTCCGGGGTTTCTCAATGCCCAGTATATGAAACTGAACCAGGCAATGGTCAGTCCAAAGAACTGGCATATGTGCCCTCACCTCGATGGGGGAGATAGAGAAGACCTGATCCAAAGTATGGCCTTTGTCATGCGTTGGTTCAAAAAGAAAGGGGGCTAGACCCCAAGGAGCCGTGATATCAGATAGTTTAATCACGTCTGGGTCCAACGCATTGTCCATGTGAAAGTTGAAGTCACCGGCCAGAATGCAATGATCAGCTCTCATGGCCAGCATTGACATAACAGACTGTAGTTCTTCAAAAAAAGTGCCTGCTGGACCCGGGGGTCTATACACTAACAGTCCTTTCACTGACTGATGCGGTGCCAAAGATAAAGAAAAGGCAAGGGACTCAGACCCTTTAATAGCCTCAGTGGGAATAATAGAACATACAACAGAGTTCTTCACCACGAGAGCTACACCGCCACCCCTTCCTTCCGGTCTATCCTGCCTATAGATGCTATATTCTGGCGGGATCGCAGAAGCGATATCCGGGTTGGAAGAAACTCCCAACCAGGTCTCTGTAAGCATCAGACACACCAGTTTTTCCATAGTCAAGAGGTCAAAGAGCTCCTGAGCGTGACTGCGCACTGACCTGGTGTTTAATAGCATACAAAGATGCTTCACCGGGACCACCTCCCGGTAAGGGGGTGGCCATAAAACAGCACCTTTCGACCAGCCACAGCCAGGGCATGTGCTCTTGCCCCTATAGCGACCAGGGAAAACCTTGAAGCAGCCACACGATACCCTTTGTAGGGACCGAAGTTGCGCCGATGTGTAACAGACCATGGTAGCTCCAAATGGGCACGGTCGGCCCGAGCCCGGGTCTCCCGCCACTCGCCCGCCTCCGGGACGCTGACGGGCGCAGACGGGCAGGACTCTGGCACGACTCCGGCCACGCGAAGGCACGCCCGCTGCACGATACCGCTGCACTAGGCAGTGAGCATTAAGTAGGCGTCCCACAATAGCGTCTGCGCACTAAAGCGCTGCTAATGATGGCGCCTGGAAGAATCACCCCACTCCAAGATGGCGACTAAAGGCTGAACCCACCCCAAGAACCGGACCAGCTCAAGCAGCGGTGCGCTCCGATTACAGTGCAGGTGAGGGGGTAGTTAAAAACCAAAACCAGCAAAGAAAGCGAAGCTTAAACAAATTAATATTTAAAACAATTAGGCAGAATGGGCGCGAAGCGCTAAGCAGCAGTAGGAGTGGTAGCATAGCTTCTATACTGGAAGGGAGCCCTTCCAGCACTAAATACTATGCTTTGTCTAACATTAAAACTTGTCCTGCTTCAGATGTGTGCTGTACAGTGTAGTACACTTTGAAAGCGGGAAAAGTTATGAGAAATAAAAGTGTTTCTCCTTTTTAATGCCTGTTTTCAAGTGGTGTTTATATTTTGGTGCAAAACCCAGTCTATTGTTGTTAGTAGATAGGGGTTTGCGTCAAAAACCATAGGTGGTTGCATGGGAACGCCCGTGTACCACTCATAGAATGCCCCATTGACACAGAATAAAGCAAAGCAGCTCTTTGCACTGCTTTGCATCACTTTCAGGCAACTTTCCAGTGCAAAACAGGTTTTGCGCTGGAAAGTAAATAAAAAAACAAATTATGAGTAGGTGTGTGTCCCCTTTGAGATGCAAACCCAGCGCAAAATGTTTTTTAATATGGGTGTCAATGTGAGAGGGAGTAAGTATGAGTGAGGCAAAATTTGGAAAAAATGGGCTGAACTCCTTGGGGTTATTGCATCTGACCACTCACACCAATACCAATCGATGAGATGTGGCCTAACAGCCTGAGCTGCCTACTTTGTAACTGGGAAGTTTGGATCCCAGTGTTAGCTCAGTATCCTGTGATTCTGGGGAAATCACTTATTCTTCCCGTGCCTAAAAAAAGTTCTCTGATTTTGTGTTATGTAATCTGATGCTTGTCTAAAGCGCCATGATGCCTTTGAGCCCCTGCCCCCCACCATGAAAAATGCTATTGGCAGAAATGCCTTTCTTTACCCTTTTAACATTTATTTAGTGCTTATTACTCATCAAATGGGTAGTAAGCACTATATAAATGCAATTCCAAAGCAAGCCAATTTGCTATTTCTGCCTTGATTGCTTGAAAGCAGACGAATACGGGAGAAATTGCTCTTAAAGTGTAGACACAGTCCCTTATATACAGCGTTAATGAGCAAGCATTGTCTCTCTTTAAAACAATGGTGATCAGTGAAGCTCACTGCCATACACATTTGAACCCCCACTGTGAGGTTTTTGTCCTGGGTGTTGTGCATCATCTGTGACCCCTATCACCTCCTTTAAGGACACTGCAGATGCAAGATAAGCTGAAGGGGTCTGTTGGCGACAATGTTTGTTCAAGCGCTCTCTTCTTCAGCTGTAGTTTTTCTAGACTTTCCCTGGGACAGACACCCACACAGCTGCAGGACTTCAGCCCAGGCTACGGAACACATAGGGGAGGAGGGCTGAAGCCCTTACAGCCCATTGAGCATTGCTCACCTGAAAAAAATGATATCTCAGTTATTTCACAACCACTCATGTGCACCGCACCTGGAGTGTAGTCTGCAAACAATGAGGCCTATTAGGATGGCAGATGGACCTGCGTCCGTCCGCCACCCCCGAGGTGGAGGGACCGTCCACAGGGGCAGCGGCGGTCCCTCCGGTGCAATTAGGATGAGACCGCCACCCTGGCGGTCACATCCCGTATCTTTAACCTTGCGGCGGGTGCTGCTTGAAGCAGCACCCGCCGCAAGGTTAAAAATGCATGCTTTGCATTTACATGCACAAAGCGGCAGGCACCGCGCGGTACCATAGGTACCCCCCATGTGCACCCCCCAATCCCCCTTCACCCTGGGGGCCCACAACGGGCCCCCAAAGAAAAGACCGTATGCCTTTCAAGGCATGTCCTGAAGCACATCCTAATATGGCTGGCGGTGTCTGATAGACACCGCCACCATATTAGAGCTTTTCCGCCACGGTCGGAAGGCAACCGTGGTGGAAAAGCGGCGGACGGTCTTCCCGTCCGCCGATGACCCCCCAGCCATCCTAATGTGGCGGGGGGTCTTTTCATGTACCGCAGCGGTGAATCCGCATCCTCCGGGCCGGCGGGGGCTTCCGCCGGCCCGGAGGATGCGGAATCACCGCAATCCTAATCGACCCCAATGTTGGGTTTGGTTTCCGTCACATGCCCTGCGCCCCCTAAAGGTTACCCTGAGTTCCCTGCACAGCTCATCTGTGTCCCAGTAGCTGCCAGAGTGTTTATAGAGTTGCAGGGCAGGGAGGAGGTGGAGAACAGGTGGGGGCAGAAGGAGACAACGGATATAAGGGGAGACAAATAATTAAAAAAAAAAACACGTACCTGCTTGAGTGCTGATGATTTCTCCTCTCAGTTACACTGGGAGCCTGTGCCTTCTCTCTCCATCCTGGCAACGCACCTGGGGTTGAAGAGAGCTTTAGTGCGCATGCCATGCATACTGAATAGCAGTGCCCAATACACCCTCTCCAGCATGTCATCACCCTGGCCCCTCCCCCAAGCCTCAGCTCTGAGAGAAAAATGAAACAATAATAAACAAAGGTTTATTATACTTTTATTTTTCATTTTTTCAGCTGCTGGCAGGTGAGGCGATACTCCTCTACCATTGCAGAAGAGCCGCTGCTGTTGTGTCCGCCTACAAATGCACACTGTAGAAGGGACCTATTTGTGATGTATGTGTCTACAGTGCTTGTGGGGTTCATTGCGGTCTCCAAACAGCGGCACGCACCAGAAACACCTGTTACTTGAAATTAACACTTCCTTTGAGCACAGGAATTGCTCTGTGGCCTCAAGGTGACATCATGCAAGGAGAAGAGATGGTGCAAGGATGTCTGTGCGATTAAGCAAATGGTGAGCACACAAAGTTCCACTGTGCAGTGGAAACATGTCTTGTGTAGTTCAGTTCACCAGCAGAGAAGAACGTCCTTGAACTTTTCAACTGCATTCACTCTTTTTGCTACCCTACGTAAGTTCCATTTTTCTCCATTATCCAGCAGAACATAAAAGTGATGCACCTCCTGAACTTTGAAAGGACCACAAAACTTGCATAGACCTCTGACCCAACGACCAGATCGGACTGTGACATAGTCTCCTACATGAATGCTAGTCGAGTTCTTCTCTTGGGTGTGCCCTTTCATGGAAGCATACATGGAGGTACTCTTGCCACTATTAATCACATTCTTCCCTTCTACCAATTCTCTGATCCATGGAGGCACTCATTTTGAAGATGGTTTTCTGCCTCGCATGGCAATGAAGGGAACAACTCCTGTAGTGGAATTCTCAGTTGTGCGATAAGCCCATACTAATTCGTTTAAAGTTTCATCAATGTCAAGATTGTTTGTGAGAGCCAAAATTATAGCTCCTTTAATCATGCGGTTGGCTCTTTCCACAAGACCATTGGATTGAGGGTTGCACAAAGTAGTGAGTGAGTGTTTGATACCACACTCACTTAGAAATTCCCTCATTTCATTAAAATTCAATTGAGTCCCGTTGTCCGTTATAAGAACAGTGGGATAACCTTCCTCTTTGAAAATATTGCATAGTACCCTAATGGTAACTCTAGTGGTTATTTCGGGGAGAAGATACACAATAAGCCATCTGGAATGAACATCCATAACGACCATGCCAAATCATTTACTGGGGTGAACACCCGGCATAGGTCCGATAAAAACAAGGCAAATGCTGTGCCACACCACCCCTGGGTCGTGGATGTAGCTTGGGACAGATTGGGGTCCCACCTTAAGTCTTTTCTCGCTCTCGCAACATTCACTGCATCTCTCAACCCAATCAACCACATCACTATCCATTCCTGGCCACCAGAATTCTTTTCTCAAACTTTTTTTGTAATGGTCTGGCCCAAGTGACCTTCATAGGCTAATTCGAAAAGTCTCTTTCAAATACCAAATGGGGGAATTATCTTATTACTGCGCATGATAACTTGTTCTGCGACAGTGGATAACTCGCCAATGACCGCGTTAAAGGGTCTAACACTGATTGGCAAAGTGCTTTCCCTACGTCTGCCCTTCAAAATGAGGTTTAGGACTCCTTTAAGGACCTCATCTTGAGGAATAGCCTCTGCCTATTCCTCTTTACTGACTACACCACAACTCCACTGAACCACATCATCAACACTAGAGATGGCTTCTTCTCTCTCTCTCTTAGACACGTCAGTCTTGTCTACTTCTTCCCAGTCTAAGGACAGGCGCAACATACAATTGGCTTGGACATTGCGCCACCCTGAAATAAATTCAATGTTAAAATTATATTTGTGTAGCCTGGAGGCTAACCGAGCAAGTCTGGCTGACCCTTTTCCTGTTCCACCTGGTGACAGTATTTTTAGCAAAGGTTTGTGGTCAGTGCGCAGCACAAATCTGCGCCCCCATACATACGTCCTGAAATATTCCACACCCCAAGTAGCAGCTAGGGTTTCTTTTTCTATAACGGAGTAATGGCTTTCAGTGGGAGTCAAAATGCGAGAAAAGAATGGCACAGTTTTTTCAGAAGTGCCATCATTCTGCGATAATACAGCACCTATGCCAGTATCACTTGCATCCACAGTGACAATAGTCTTTGCATTAACATCAAAAGGAACTAAAATGCCTGCATTACATATTTCTAGCTTAATGTTATCAAAACAGTTTTGCTGATAAGCTCCCCAACAAAAGTTGACACCTTTCCTCATGAGTACCTTAAGGGGTTCGGTTTTACTTGCAAAGTTTTTTACAAACTTTGAGTAATATTCAATTAATCCAATGAATGAGCGCAATTGGTCTCTGCTAATGGGGAGGAGCCAATTTAATAGATGCCAGCATGTCTCTCTTTGGTTTAACACCATCAGAGGAGATGGAGTGTCCTAGGTACTCCACTTCAGTTGCAAGAAATGAACATTTTTCTCTACGTAATGTTAAGTGGTGTGGCTCACTGGTTAGAGGCAGCAGACCCGGGAGCAGAAGTCGGCCCGGGACCAGGGTTCAATTCCTGACGCGGCAGGGTCGTGGACCAGGGTCAGCGGACTCGACAATTCTCGTCTCGGTGCCTACTCTAACCTGGGGTCCCACTCGGCAACTCTGGGCATTAGCTTGCCTAATCTCCACAACGGCCCCACCAACGCCGGGGATGCCTGGCTCCACCTTGGGGATTCCCAGTAAGGACCATCCCACAGGGAAAGCCAGGACGGGTTCCCCAGCGGTATACAGCGCCGGGACGCCCCTTTGCTGGGGCAGCTGTGCGCTTTACAAGTATACAACATTTAACATTCCAATATCCTGCCAAGAGCATCTTTCGAGGCTATATTGTGACTGCTCACACCAAAGACCAGAATATCATCCTGGAAGTAGATGACATTTTTTAGATCTTTGAAGACTTCTGTGGCCATCCTCTGAAATACACTTGCAACCGAACATAACCCGAAGGGCATCCCGGTAAACTGAAATATGCCTTCAGTAGTGATGAAGGCTGTCAAGTGCTTTGAGTATTCATGCAATCGTATCTGATGACGAAGATCAAGCTTAGAAAAGTATTTGGCCCCTTTAAGTAACACCATCAGCTCCTTTATGTTTGGTAGCGGAAAAGTGTCTGGAATGATATTTTGATTCAAACTCCTCAAATCAATACAGAAACGCAAATTTCCATCTGCCTTCTCTGAAATTACAACTGGAGAAACCCAAGCTGAGCACTCAATCGGCTCAATGACTCCACTAGACAGCATTTCGTCTAACATTTTCTTCACCTCTCCTCTTACCATGATGGGAACTTTCCTCAGCTTGTGTTGGACGGGAATAGCATTATGTTTGAGTTTTATTTTGTGAACATAGCCCTCCAAATTGCCAAGTTGATCTCTGAAAACACCTTCACCTCCCTCTAAAATGTCTTCTACTGAAAGGTCATCCACCGCCAAGACTTGTTCAACAGCGTGTGGGTCAATTCTAATATGGAGGTCATATTGGTGATACCATCCTAAAATAGGAGGCCCAGTTTCAGCTATGTACACTTTACCTTTGACAGACCTGTTTTTAAAAATGATATCAGTTGACATGTAAGCCAGTATGTCTATCTGCTCGCCTTGATACCCACCGGGGTTAATGTCTTTGGGTAATAACTTTTTGCTTGGCCATTCCTGCTTGAAAATTCTTTTAGGTATGATGGTATATAAGGACCCTGAGACAACCATGAGATCAACTTTCCTCTTTTCAATAACAAATTCCGCTTTGGGTCTGTGTACCCTTCTATCATTTAAGTTGTGAGGATCGGTTAGAAGGATTTCTCCATTGGCAACAACATCATGTAAGGAAGGTTCAACACACAGAATTCTATCAGGTCTGTATGAACACTCATTAACATTAGATTCTTCCGACAGCATTGCTACCTTTCCCTTGTTTGCATCTCTACACATTGTTGCAAAATGGCCCTTACAACCGCACTTTCTTCATTCTTTGCCTATGGCCCAGCAATGCTTGGAGTCTGACGTGTGATAAGCACTAACACACTTCCAACACGTCTTACTTGCAAACCTACCGGGATACAGTCTACCACCCAACGTACTCTTTCCGCCTTTGAATTTAGTCGAGGCAGCTACCTCCCCTTCACAACTTTCAACAACAGAAGTTTCACTCTCATTAGACATGTTAAGTTTAGAATCTCTACAATCCATTCTTGCATACAGGATTCGAACTCTTCAACTATTTTAGCAATGTCAATTGCATCCTTAAGAGATGGATCTTTGGCAGCCCATAAGCGTTCCTGTGCCTTTCTGCTCCTACATTGGACAATCAGTTGGCCCCGAATCATTTCCTCAGTCATAGGACCAAATTTACATTTTATAGAAAGCTCACAAAGTCTAGTGACAAAGTCATCAATGGACTCCCCTACTTTCTGAGGCTGGGTATAAAATTTGTATCTTCTCATCACTATATTTGTCTCTTTTGCAAATATCAATTCTAACCTTTTTCGTGCCTCTTCATAAACATTCTCAATGGGTTGACCACGTTCGTTGTTTACAACAGGTAAGTACTTGAAAATGAGTTGTTCTTCTCTTCCTAAATTGGTGAGCAAGATCGCTTTTTTTCTGTTGCTACAGTAATCCTGTGCATCCAAAGCTTCCAAATAATTGTCATACATTTCAATCCACTCATCCCATTCTATGCTTGGACTCCCTGGTTGGCTTAGAAAGTGAGGAGGAGTAGATATCGCGGAGAGATCAAGAGCTGTGAGATCCATTATGAATTACCAAAGGATAGTACAATTGTAAGTTGGTGTGTAAATAATGGTGAATATATATGCTTACTCTGAATGTCGAAGTGTTTCTGATGAAGTGTTTCTTGCCCAATATAAAGATTGCATCCAGAACAATCTAAAAATAACCAATAAGACAAGAATCTGCTTTGGATAAATATCATTTCACTTTTCTCCTACTTTGTACCTACTGCCGGTTTCAATGCGATCACTTTAGCAATACTGGAAAGAGCATGCATATACAATCTTTGTCCACAAGATGGCAGTGTTTCTCCACAGATTAATGCAGACCTCTGCTCTTCTTGCCGGCAAAATCTCTATTTTGACTGAAGCATGCTTTGTGTATGAGTTACGCGTGTCAATGTCATTAAGCTGGCATACACGTGACCTATTACTTGCCAGCAGCGTTTCTCCTCTCCTAACGCGCTCTACAGAGGTTCTGACAGGAAATTTTCTTGAGCGCGTTTATTTCACACAGACAACACACGCGTTATCTGCCGCTGATCTGCGATGACGCTTCTCTCCCCAAGCTCACAGCAGGACAAAATAATCTTTTGATGTGACACGCCGTATTGCCGGCATGCAGGCTCACATTCCAGAAGAGCTTCCAGTCGCACACATCAGTTTCACACAGCTGACGCTCTAATAGCCTCACGCAGATCTTTGACTTTTATCGTCGCACCACTCTCCACAAATGACCTCTCGCTGCTATGTGCAGTTTACTTCAGCGATAATGGCTATGCGTGTTGAAATTCTTTATGTGCTAAATGCGCTGCGATTATTTCCTGGGCGACACAGTGTGCGTTTTATCTCCCCTGGCTGTCCAAATCTCCCTGATGGCGAAACGCTCCATTACTCACGTATAGATTGTGTAAATACTCCTTTAGGTAACGCCGGACTGGTGAAACGCAGTCTGTCACACCAGATATTGCCTCGCTTCATTGGAAATTCAACGCCAATACTTCCTCTTTCAAACTGCACAGGTGGATTCTCCGCTGTATGCTGTGTTGCCTGCTGACTGAAGAACCCTCGTTGCCAAAAACATGTTGTAATGCCAACATGAGACGGAGACAGGACATAGGTTCCAAAAGATTTATTCAGGAACAGCGAACACAGTGTCAGCGCACCACCGCCTTCAGTCAGCAGCTGCTCAACTGACAGGCAGCGTGCGCCTCACAGTATAGAACCTTGGTACATGAACATTCCACCATGGCGTGAGGAGCGGAGCCACGGTGTAAACAAGATCATAACACATTCACTCCTTTTTTGCACTTTTCAACTGCATTCACTCAATATTCAAGCAGGCAATTTCACCAATGGCATCTGCGGGATCTGCCCTGGGAATAGGTTCCTAGATGATTTCTTTCCCTCGCCAGATTTCCTTCGCCATACAACGGAATCATCTCCTCAAAACTAAGGGGCAACTGTTGATTAATCACAAAAACCAATCACTCAGTGCTGCTGAGAGTAGGACATCATCCTGGGCCAAATTAACAGAGAAGCGAGTGAAATTGATGCATGGGATGCATGGTTTTGTGCATGAATTTAGCTCTGCTTGATTACTACTGTTTAAGTTTTTCTTGGTTTTAGTGGTTGTGGAAGAACCTGACCCAATTTCTCCAGCAGGTAAAACCATCCGGAAAAACTGCCTGAGTCTTTGGCTGCAGCAGAGCCAAGTTTCATCCTGCTTTTTAGGCATCGCTGAGCCAGCGCGCATGCGCTGTCAGCGAGACATTTAGTAACTGGATTTTTGAAGGGCTTTCTCCGGCCACCAGCGAGTGGTTACGCGTGTGGATGTGCGCTTAAGAGCACAGGCGCCATCTCGCGGGCACCCTTACAGGCGCAACTACTTTCCCTTTCGCGGCGCCGATGGCCGCGCGGCTAATGCTTGTTTCCCAAGTCCCTGTGACCTTCATTTGTACAGACGCATCCTATTCTCTTGCGCGCGAGTGAGGTTCCACGCATCTGCTGTCTCGGGTTTCTATGTGTAGGTCTCCCGTACAACTGCGTTTTAGGTGCCTTTCAGTGTGTACTAAATTGAAAATGCTTTGTGCATGCGCGTTTATGAGAAGGAATCCTTCCTCGTCTTAAGTAATAGAATGGCGATTTTCGTTGCAACCAGGGCAAAGCTATGAAAAGTGCTGAAGATGTAGTGTGAGGAGACATACACTCCAGTTATGGCTGTCTTGTCTACCCAACTACGGTGCTGCGGGTCCATGTTCCATGTTTGCATTATGGATCAAGGCTTCCTTCCTAGGGTTGTGCTGATCAGATTCCTTGTGTGTTTTGTTTTTATTCAGATGAGCGTTCATAGCGCACATTCATAGAACTAGATCGCTTAAATTGTGCAAGTGCTAGACAGTTTTGCATTGGTGCCTCGATACAGCCCTTTTTTGTTTCATATGTACTGACTACCAGAGAAAAATATATAATTTTTTTATCCATCAGTCAGGGCAAATATCGTTTTTAGACAGATTAAAATTGCAGACACTTAAAAAAAAATAATCCTTGGTATAAGTAGGAAATTGCCTGGCTTTTAGTTTATTTTCCCTGAACTGGCCTAATGCGTATGTAGGCCGTGAGGGGAGTGGGGATAATGTTTGGCTTGCGGGCCAAAGAGTGAGTCTGTGTGTGCACTTCTTTTATCATTTTATCCTGTGCCTGATTCCAGCGTTAGATTGGGAACAAAAGTAGACCCGGGCACACAACAACAAAAAAAGTGGCCCACATTTGTGGATTGCGCTTTTCCGCAAATCAATCACTGCTTTTAAACACTGCTACAGTGTTTTACATTTTATGAAAAGAAGGAAGGGGGATGTGCTCTAAAAGAGGCATGTTTTGTTAAGTTAACTTCACTGAGATAATAAACAAGCATTGGCATAGCCAATAGGTCTTGCTTTTTGGACCCTATAAGTATTTAGTTGTGCAGCAGAATATCCTTGGTGCAACAACACCAACGGTTGCATGGCTAAACACTTATAAGGTCCCAAATGCGAGACCTATTGGTTATGCCAATGCTTGTTTTTAATGGAGTAGGAATGCAATGCTTCCGCTTGCTAAAAAAAAACCTTCCTTTTACTTCCCTACTCCACCAACTGTACAAGGGCGATTCTTCCACAAGTAAGTTTGCATGCAAATTTACTGTGCAGTAATTAAAAACATATCTTAAAAGCATAACATTATACAGTAATTTGATATCAACAAATGATGTAATACTCAGTTTACAATTTAGTTAAAAATACTATACAATTGAAATAAAAAGACTGCATTAATTGAAAATAAAATCACTAATTAAAACATTTCATTAAGCCTTTTGGATCTGACGGTCCAAGCCCATCTTAAAAATTTTGACAGCCCACATACATACACTGACCGAGTATCTGACATCAGGATTCGCAATGCTACAATATGATGTCTAGTGCCCAGTTCTCTGCATAATGGTTTTAACCAGCAGTTCCTCTGTGATTTGTATGCCGGGCATGCGAACAAAATATGAGCAACAGACTCTACTCTGGTCTGACAGATTGGGCAAAAGGGTAAGGTTTGAAACTGAACTTTCCAGCGTGCAGTCAGTTCACAAACTGGAAGGATTCCAACCCTGAATTTAAAATACAAAGCCCTGTCAGTGGGCTTCGAAATAATATCGAGGTAGGGTTCCCGAACTGCCACATCTTTGATCCTCAGAAAATCAACAGTTGCTCTGCCATGTTTAGAGTCAGAGCTGTTTTTACTGGATACCCAACTCCAATAAAGATTCTTCAAGACCGTTTTGGGGGGAGCGGATCTAGTACCCCAAGCATCCCCAAGGCCCAGCTCGCCAAGCAAAAATTTGACATGTTTTAGTCACCTGATTTTGGACCAACCCGACATCGACATTACTTCCATTAACCCATCCGCATACTTTGCTAATTCTGGGACTCGCCATAACCGAGCCCATAGTAGGAGCGGTCGGATTTGTGCCTAGTCTTTGATCGAGCGGCACCCCAAATCGAGTAGCAGTGGTACCGTAGGGGTACTCTGTGGGAGTGCCATTAGGTCCTTAAAGAATTTGTTCTCAGATCTAGAGAGCTGATCTATATTGCATGTACCCCACAGTTCTGCCCCATAAAGGGCCGAGCTGACTCCTCTCGCCTTATAAATATCAATAATCGGGGCGATGGGTTTGGTTGAAGAAGAACGCTGTTCCTTAAGGAGTGCCCCCACTACCCTTTTGTGGCTTAGTAACATCGTTTGTAAGTGTGGCTTCCACTACATTGTATAGGTTATGCGGATACCTAGATAGTCAAATTCTGCAACCCTTTCCAGGGGCACATGGTTCAGGGCTGGCGGTCGTCCGGGTTTTCTTGGAGGGTTCAACACCAGGTATTTGGTGTTATCGGTATTAATTATAAGCCCTCTGCAAGTACAGAAGTACTGAAAGCTGTCCAGGAGGATCTGTAAGCCCACAGGGGACTTAGAGATGAGGAGGGTATTTTCAGCGAAAAGGAGGGTTGAATTCGTTTGCCCGCCAGGGAAGGTGCATCAGATGGATTTTCCAGCAGGTGCTCCACCACTCCATTCACATATAATGAGAACAGAGTGGGGGCAAGAACACATCCCTGGCGGACACCCCTATTCACTGGAATTCTATTTGACTTCTGGCCCTGTGTACCCCACCTCACCTGTGCAAAATTTCCAACATGGAGCCTCACTAGTAATGACAAGATATACGCGGGGATTCCCATTTCGGAAAATACCCCCCCCAAACGGTCCCTGGGGACCAGGTCAAAGGCAGTCTTTAAGTCGATAAACGCAAGGTAAAGACTGCCTTTGCCTATTAGGACCAACTTCCAATATATGAGCAGTAATCTAAATGCCTGTTCGATGGTCCCTGTGCCAGTCCTGAATTCTGCTTGGTAGTCCGATAGAATTTTATTATCATCGACCCACTGCAAGAGTCTCCTAAGTATCACATTTCCAACGACCTTCTGGGTAGTCAATTAAACTTATTGGACGGTAGTTGGCAGGGTCGTCCCGGCGCCCCTTCTTAAAGATTGGGACGACCTCTGCCCCCTTCCATGAGTTTGGGATTACAGCGCCATTATTGATGGCATTAAGTAAAGTTGAAATCAGCCTCCCCCATTGGATGCAATCAAGACGGAGCAAATGTTATGTTATGTTATGTTATGTTATGTTATGTTATGTTCAGGAATATTTATATAGCGCCTATCACCGCCGGTCTCTAAGCGCTTAACAGAAGAACATAACACACTGGTGCCCATAGAACCCTCAGGTATTCCACCGCCTAGACTGTCGTGAAAGCTTTTCTGAAAAGATGGGTTTTTAGTTTCTTTCTGAAGGGTAGAAGCTGTGATTCCTCCTTCAAGGTAGGCAGGAGCTCATTCCACAATTGTGGGAGAAGCACAGACAGGGTCCTGCCTCCTTTGGTTTTTAATTTGAATCTAGGTTGAATCAGATTCGAGGTTGTTCCTGAGCGCAAGGGTCTCCCAGGAATATACCTCTTCAAACGTTGCTTAATGTACTCTGGGGCTTTCCCGAAGAGTGCCTTATGGGCCACACAGAGACATTTAAACTGGACTCGAAATTTCACTGGGAGCCAGTGCAGCTTCTGAAGCAGGGGGGTTGCATGCGAGTTTCTAGGCAGGGAGTGGATGAGCCTGGCTGCATCATTCTGCATTACTTGCAGCTTCCTCAACAGCTTCTGTGGCAGGCCAAGATATAAAGCATTGCCATAGTCGAGTCTTGAAATGACTGTGGCAGATACGATCGATTGCAGGGTGGAGGCAGATAAAATAGGGACTAACTTTCGTAGTTGCCTCAGCACACCAATGCAGGATCCGACGACAGCAGAAACTTGAGGGGCCATTGAGATGATCCGTGTCGATCCTTAGCCCTAAGCTTTTTACTACAGTACCAGGAGACGGGGTGGTTCCCAACTCAGGAGGCCAATACAGGTCACTCCAGGGGTCCTCTTTGTTGCTGATCACCAGCACCTCCGTTTTGTCAGCATTCACTTTCAACAGATTGTTAGTCATCCAGTTGACCGTGAAGCTGAGCAAGTTCCTCACTGATTCTTGGGCCTCTTTGGTGTCATCCAGCCGGACTAATAGCTGGGTATCATCTGCGTAGTTGAAAATTTCGCAGTTCATACGCATAAGCTCCTCCACCAATGGTTGTAAGTAGATGTTAAAAAGCAAGGGGGATAGAGCCGACCCCTGGGGCACCCCCCAAGTCACTTCACTGATCTCAGACAGTTGGTCTCCTAGCTGCACTCTCTGGGTTCGACCTGACAGGAAGGATTCTAGCCACTTTAGCACCTGGCCTGTGATCCCCAATTTCGGGATACGGTCCAGTAAGATGGTGTGACTGACCGTATCAAAAGCCGCCGATAAGTCTAAGAGAATCAGGGCGCATGGCTGTTTATTATCTGCCCTGACTCTTAGCTCATCGGCGACCGAGGCCATGACTAGTTCTGTGCTATGTTGGGGCCGGAACCCAGCCTGCCTGGTATGAAGGAGACGATGTTCTTCCAGATGGCCGGCTAGAGTGCTGAGGACGTGCTTTTCTAGGATCTTGCTTAGAAAAGGTAACTGCGAAATGGGCCTGTAGTTTTTAAGGCTTTCGTGTCCGTTCCTGCTTTCTTTAAAAGTGGGGAGACCCTGGCTTCTTTCATCGGAGTTGGCAGATAACCTGTTTTCAATGAGTTATTCAGTAAACTCAGTACCTGAGGCTGGATGCCTGGCAGGGCCATTTTAAAAATTTTAGGGGGACATGGGTCTATGTTTGAGCCTGACTTGATCTGTCCGACCAGTTCCGCTAGGCACTTGGAGTCGATGGGGGGGAAACTATTCAAAGTCATAGACGGCAGCTGAGCAGTCTGGCTAGGCAGCATGGTTGTAGCTGGCCGTGCATTGATGTCAGTGATGATATCCTGTACCTTCCGAAGGAAGAAAGTTTGGAAGGAGTCACAGTCTGGTTGGTCGCACGCAGAGATTTTCCCTTCTCGTTGTGTGAGTTCCCTTAGTATCATAAAGGTCTCTCGCTGTATGTTTATTGCTTCCCTAATTCTTCCCTCATAGAAAGCAGCCTTTCTTTGCAGGATGTCTGCCTTATATTTTGAGAGCAAGGTTTTAAAAATGTCAGCCTCTGTTTGACAATAGTGGAGTCTCCACCTTCTCTCTGCCTTACGAAGGGCTTGCTTCTTCTGTTTCAAGGAGGCCTGCTGCTTTATGTGGCACTATAGATTTAATCGCATTTTCTACTTCCTTTGCTGTAAAATGGTGGCCTTCACACTCCCCTATGGGGTCCATTGAGGTAGGTGTGGTCAGCCCCTGTCTGTCATCCAGATGGTTCGTGTATAATGTCGAGAAGTGGTTGAACTACATTTGACCAGTGATATTGCACGTGATAAGGGTGTTAGCGGGCCTATTCATAGCTCTTATGAGATTCCAGAAACCACTAGGATCCCTCCCAGCACTGGCCTCCTTTAGAGCTTGCCAATACTGGTCCTCCCACTCTTTCTTTGTTTCCACAATAGTCAGCTTGTAGTCTTTCCTAGCCAACTGGATCAGCTCGGGGGACTTGCGTTTGAACACTTTAATTAATGCAGATTTCTTTTGTCTGCATTTTTTTTAGTACCAGCCCGGGTTGCCCTTCCGCCTTTGGCGCTCCTTTTGTGCAGTACCTCTGTTTTGTACTAAGAATACGTTTCCAAATGCCTTAATTGTGTCACAAAAAACTACAGGTACTTCCGAATAATCCAGGGAAATAGTGTTCAATTTTGACTGGGCAGCTACCAAAAGGGCCCCTATGCTCTGAACTTTCCCCTCGTCCAGAACAACTTTACACCATTTAAAGCGCCTCCCACAGTTTGATGGACAAACTTCTAGGGTTGACAATGTTTTGGTTGGTTCGAGCGGTCCGTTTGCACACAGCCACAAGGGGTGTAGGGTCAGAGAGAGCAGATTGTGATCACTGTCCACAGTGGCCAAGACTTCCATATCATGCATGAAGCTCCAAAGTTTAAAGTCCAAGAGGATGTAGTCAATCCTTGAGGAGTGATTTACCCTATTGAACGTATGTGCTCCAGATGGGTCCGAGATAGTTCTACCATTTGCCGCCCTTAGGCCGAATTCCAAGGCTAGGGTGTTCAGCTGTATGGCCCGTTGTGACCACCTCTTTATCGGTTGGATTGTTAATGTGGGTATACCCCTCCTAGCGTCCTCTTCGGAGATATCCAAGATGTCCTCTGCCGCGAGGGGCTCAAATGTACAGTTAAAGTCCCCTGCGACCAGGACATGCATGCTATCATCGCACTGCCTGAGTTCATTTTCAATGATAGTGACTGTGGGAGATGGAGAACCACCTTTGGTGCCCCTGGCATAAATATTGAATATTTCTAGGGTTCGCCCTCTCCGTGGTCCCCTAACTGAGATTCTTAGTATATCTGGAGAGTTGGTTTGCTTTTGAAGAATGTGACAACCCAGAGAAATACTAACCCATATGAGAAGACCTCCTGAGGGACGGCCTCTCCCTGTAGGGGGGGAAACTGCTGGTACAAAGTGAGTGGTATAGCCGACCTTATAGCAAGGCTCTATACTCCAGGTCTCTTGGAACACACAGATCGCAAAAGACTCGATCAGGGTATTCCATTCGGGTAGGTCTAATTTCCTGGAGATACCCGCTATATTCCAGCTAAGGATCCTAAAAGCAGTGTCAGCCACAGTTGGCTCCAGGAAAGGCTGTGTTGGTACTAAGGGAGGGCCGCCTCGGTCCCCGATGGGCTCTGTTGTCGAATACAACAAGTTGGCAGCATGAGGGCCAGAGATAACTACCAACCTGTTAGGTTGCTCCGGTGGAGCCAGGCTGGTCACTATGGGACTGTTCTGGGTGGATGGAATATCAAGGACTGGCCTATTTCTAGAGCTAGAAACATTTAGGGAAAGAGCACTGTCAAGGGTATGGGTGACCCTGGGTGATTTACTAGGCTTCCTCAACTCTCTAAACCTGATCCTATCCGCTACGATTGTTAGCGTTTTGTCTAGGGGGTGATCACCATGTCAATAGCCACGGTCCATCCCATAAACTTCTGGGCCTCCGTTAGGAGCAAAGGCCATATGGGTGTAATAGTTGTTAGGGTAGAAACCGCTTTGCCTCCCACCCCAGAATGGGTGGTGAACATTCTGGGGATGTACAGATTGCAAATGAAAATAGCTTAGATCGTATGTGCCGATTCCTCTGCTATCATGGCCATACTGTTGGTTACAAATAAACCTTGCAACCCGGGCGTCCCTGAAATTAACCAGAATGCAATCCCCTGGAACATCTTTGGTCCTATTGCCAACCCAACTAACCCTTCTTACATGGAGAACCTGGCCGTCAAGTTGGTTTGGAAGGGGTCTATTCTCGTTTAACCAATGTGTGGTTTTATTTTTAAGCTCATGGTATGATTCTCTTTTCACGGCCTTGGGCTGTGGGACTCCTGTAAGCACAACTACATAAGGCAGGCATTCGGGCGGTAGATTAATGTGGGGTAGGTTGGTATCATCATTTATAGCCGTGATGGACTTTTGGGCTAATACAGGTAAATTACTACTATGTCCCGCTGTTTTACTTAAGATGATGTTAGTTTCCTGTCTCTGCATAGGTACACTATGACGGGGTCCTTTGGCCCCTTTGGCCATGGTCGGATTGGAGATTGTTCTAATTTGCTGGGCACAGTGGGTTGGCATAACTGACACTACAGCATTTATTCCGGACATGGGCCCAGAGGCTACCTCTGGCGTTTTGGGTACCCTCGCCTCTGTGGATGTAAGATCCACCAGAGGATTTTCCTTCGGTTCACACACATCCTGCCTGTTCTTAGAATGTAGTTTGATTAGTGTCTTGAGAGAAAAGAAATTATCGAGTGTGGCTTGCTCAAATCTATCCAGCCTCTCCGTTAGTACCTTCACCCTCTCAAGTACAGGGAGTATCAGGGATTTCACAATTTGCTCTATCTGGGAAATGGGGGGAATCTGGGGTAAGGTGCCTATTATAGGGGTTAGCTTTGGGTTAAGATTTACCAGCTCAGTTGGATTTCGCAAAGTCTGACTGCCAGTCAAAAATTCACATCTTTCTCTTGTAGGCATGTGTTTCTCTGACCTCCCTAAACCTAATGGTTTCTCGCTTCCTTTGAAGGTTTTTGCCTTAAACTTCTTAGAGGTCTTAAGACATCCCCCCCTAAGTCCACTTGCAGCTCTTTTCCTTTTAATGGGTGCTATTCTAGGGCCTGCAACAGTCGCTGGCTCTGATTACACAGGAGTGCCCTCGGGGATTATGGGGTTGCTAGTAGAGGCATGTCCCACGGTCGATGTGTCTGGCCCCCGGAAGCTGGTCTCCTTTCTGGTGAAGAATTGGCTTGGTAGTTTGGTCTGCCCTGTTCCCATGATGCACTGGGCCAGGGACAGACTAATTTGCATATAGCCAGGTTCTGAGCTGGGATGGGGCAGTGAGCTAAATAACGGTGATGGATCAAGCCCTGATCTTTGGATTGGGTAAGAGTGGTCTGCTTAATTCAGACACTCTGTTCATCACCACCCCCTTTTCTGAATCAATCTGGCCCCAATACAGGCGGGAAATCTGACTGCTTGGTAGATTCTAGTGCATTAAGCCTCTCCAAGCTAGCCCTTATGGTGCGTGAATTTGGCAGTGCTTTACCAGACTTAGCACCTTTAGTGTCCTCGTCAGTATTAACAAGGGCGACGGCCAATGCTAGTGGCCCCAGAGAGGAACGCTTGCGATTAAGTGGCTCAAGTGAGATGCGACGCTCTGTGATAGCGATTTCCTTTTCAAGGACCGAGTATGCTCGGGTGATGAACTGGTCAAGCGTGCCACTAACGCAACCTCCCCCCACCCACCTTCCCTTTCCAGCGCGGGTGGACATTGGCATGGGCAATACTTATGTCAAGATAAGGCATGAAAGTCCAGATAATGCAACAATATGATGTAATGCAAGAGTCAATACAAATCGTCCAAAGACCTTTCAGGGGTCCATAAGTTATACCGGTGATTAGAGAGGTGGCCCAGCCCGGCCTACACCGGCCTCCGACGGCCACAGACGGCCCCACCCTTGTCCCGGGCTTCTCCCGGGACGCTCCCACGCAGCGGCTCAGGTAGATGGCTAAATAGTGTCCGTGGGGACTGGGCGGAGCTCAAGGAGACAGCCAGGTGTGGAACTAGCCCAAGTGCTCCTGGGACTTAGAGTCCTGCACTCAAGCTGCGGCGCCTCCTCTTCACCAGCGTCCCCCTCCAAGTGTTTTGCGGATTCTCTCGGCCCCCAAGGAAGGACAAAGGCAACAGCAACAGTTCGCCTCAATGACGATGTGGCACCCACGGAGCGGGTGCGGCGAGGCGCTTTGAGGCGTCCGTGGGGAGTGGGCGGAACTCAAGGAGACAGCCAGTTGTGGAACTAGCCCAAGTGCTCCTGGGACTTGAAGTCCTGCACTGGGGCTGCGGCGTCTCCTCTTCACCAGCGTCCCCCTCCAAATGTTTTGCGGATTCTCGCGGCCCCCAAGGAAGGACAAAGGCAACAGCAACAGTTCGCCTCAATGACGATGCGGCACCCCAGTGTGAGCCCATAGAGCCTTGGACTTTCCAGTGCTTAATTTGAGCCGGTGATTTGCGGTGCTCAGCACCAGCACTTAATTGTCAGTACCAGTACCTATGATAGTCTATCACACAGTGGCAGTTTTTTTCATTCGGAGATGAGCACAACAACTGTTGTTTATTAATTCAGTATACATTAAGAATGGCTAATACCTGCTGCCAAAGCCATTCTTGTAACTTTGGGGGCTTGAAATTGTCAGAATTCTAATTCAATGCAAATAATAGCTTTCAAACTTCTGCAAACAGAAAAGGTGATTTTTATTATTTTAATGACACTGTGCTTCATTTCAAAATTTACCTAATGCATTTTGGGTAGCCCTTCTTCAGGGGACATCATTTTACACAGAATCCGACTGAAACAGGGTAGGAAAGGTCACCTTCCCCACTCTGGATGCTTGCCTCCTCTCATCCCAGATGTGCACCATTGCCCCTTCATTTCGATATGATGAATTTGTATAAAATGACATTGCCTGAAGAATATATACTATGTACCCTAGTATACTAGGTAGTATAGAAGCATTCTCGCTTCAGTGAGGCTCTCCCTTGGACCCCCACCCGGGCACCAACGCTGGTAAATGGTAAATCAATCATTAATGGGGAAGTAAGCCCAGATGGTCAGGCATTCCCCATAAAGTGGGTTTTATGCCTGTACCAAAAAGGGCCAGAAAGAATCAACAAGGGAAACAATAACTGACTAGCATATCCACCACTCAAATTACTTTCAAGTGTCACTATACTAATTCACCACTAATCCTTTATGGGTTCCAGAGTAGCGTGTTACTCTCCGAAAAAGTGCCTCAACACACCATCAGGGGTAATAAGCGCTATATAAATGCAAACCTTTTCCCTCCTCTACCCCTCTGCTATACTTATGAATGCAAATAACTGACTAACTTATCCACCACTCAAATTACTTTCATATTTCACTATACTAATTCAACACTAATCCTTTATGGGTTCTGGAGTAGCACGCTACTTGCAAAAGAAGTGCTTCAACACCCCATCAGGTGCAACAAGCGCTATATAAATGCAAACCTTTTTCCCTCTTTTTATCCATCCACTATCCTTCTCAATCCAAATAACTGACTAATATCCACCACTCAAATTACTATCATATTTCACTATACTAATTACTTTCATATTTCACTATACTAATTCACCACTAATCCTTTATGGGTTCCGAAGTAACATGCAACTCAACAAAAAAGTTCTTCAATACCCCATCAGGGGTAACAGGCGCTATATAAATGCAAACCTTTTTCCCCTCTTCCATCCCTCCGCTACCCTTCTCAATCGAAATAACTGACTAACATATCCACCACTCAAATTACTTTCATATTTCACTATACTAATTCACCAGTCATCGTTTATGGGTTCCAGAGTAGCGTGCTACTCGCCAAGAAAGCTCCTCAACACACCATCATGGGTAATAAGCGCTATATAAATGCAAACCTCTTTCCCTCTTCTACCCCTACCATTCTCTTCTCTCCAACAAACCACAGCAGGGTAGGTAATGGGCCCGTGCACATTGCATGAACCTTCTATTGGATCATCTAAGTTTGGACAATGATTTTGCGGATGTGTTAAGCAGACAATATCAGGAAAAACGCAACCCGGAGATCATGAAAAGTGTACTACAATGCATGCTTCACATGTGGGAATCCCCCACATATAGATGTGTTAGCAACAGAAAAGAACACAAGCATTGGAAATGCAATAGGTCTCGCACCATTAGAGTTAGTGCTTTTAGAATTGTTTATGGGTTTTTTTTGTAAATGTTTAGCATTTTTGTTTCCTGTAGCCAATGCTAAAGTATTACAAATAAAAAAAGCCATAAACATTTCTAAAAGCTCTAACTGAAATGGTCTGAGAACTATTGCACTGTGTGAGGGTGAGGGTGAGTGAGGGTGAGGGTGAGTGAGGGTGAGTGAGGGTGAGTGAGGGTGAGGGGTTGAGGGTGAGTGAGAGTGAGGGTGAGTGAGGGTGAGTGAGGGTGAGTGAGGGTGAGGGGTTGAGGTTGAGGGTGAGGTGTTGAGGGTGAGTGAGGGTGAGGGTGAGTGAGGGTGAGGGTGAGTGAGGGTGAGGGTGAGTGAGGTGTTGGTGTTGAGGGTGAGTGAGGGTGATGGTGAGTGAGGGTGAGGGGTTTTGGGTGAGTGAGGGTGAGGGGGAGTAGTTGAGGCTGAGTGAGGGTGAGTGAGAGTGAGGGTGAGTGAGGGGTTGAGGGTGAGGGGTTGAGGGTGAGTGAGTGAAGGTGAGGGGTTGAGGGTGAGTGAGGGTGAGGGTGAGGGTGAGTGAGGGTGAGTGAGGGTGAGGGGTTGAGGGTGAGGGGTTGAGGGTGAGTGAGGGTGAGTGGCGTTAGTGTAGAGGCTCAGGCTAAGTATGATGCAGCTCGACCAGTCCACCTCCTATTAAAAAAAAAAAACATAGGCAAAATAAACTCGTTGTGCCAAGGACAACAAAAAAACACTGATCCAATGTATTCGAAACTCATCATGCTCCTGTGTACACGCCCTGGGTCTAAAACAAACTCCCACAATGTATTTATGTATTTCTTAGGCTAACTACTATGATCGTCAACCTAATTCCATTGATGTGGGGGCAGGCGGGAGACCCCTAGAACAATAACTACTTTGTCCAAAGTCCATGCCACACATTATGGAAGAAGCAGTATGCCTGTTGGTTCTGGATCACTGTGTTTAGTACACCGTCTGCACGTCATAAGTTAACATATGGTGTGCTTGTGTCTGAAATGTCACCCAACAGTGGGTTTTATGCTTAGAGATTTGAAGATGGTTTTTATATTTTTTTGATGGGAGGGGTAACATCGCCGTATGAATATTTTAGAGGAAACACACAAACCACAGGTTGAGGCTGCAAGCCAACTCTACCTTCTGAAAAATCATGGCCACTCTGGTGCTGAGTGAGACATAAAAACAGTGACAAAAATATGAAATTAGGAGCATCCTTTGACAGCTGCGAGCTAAAATAACATGAAGACATCCCATTTCAGCCTGCCCTTCCCGAGCCTTCCTACTGCGATTGCCTCATAATTACCCCGTCCGCAGTCCAGGCACATCCAGAGAGCAGGGATTACTCATTAGACAAGGAATTAGCAGGGCTGCGGGCTTCACTGGCCGAGTCTGGCAGCGGCCGAGCCTGGTACTCCGCCCGCAGTGTCACAAACACAGCACAGTCCAGACTCAAGAGGGAGGCAGGGCACCTGCTTTCTAATCTTCTGGGAAAGAAAAGCGCTGATTCAGCAGGCAGCACCAACAACCCATGCCAGGCAGGCACATCGGGCTGACGTCAGCTGGGCCCCGGAGTCAAAGGGCACCGTCTGGGTTAATAAGCAGCACGGCCGAGTCCATGGCAACACTCATTTAGGCGCCGAACAATATCCGACATGTCTGCAAGGCTGAATGCGGAACGGTTCGCCAGTGTGTCGTCTGATTAACAGCAATAGGCAACTAGATGAGCAACACCAGTGAAGAACCAGCCCCTCAAGAAGATCCACGTCTTGAAGCTCGGTATTGTACTGTAACTGCATTTATATAGCGCTTACTACACCTGAGAAGGCACTAAGGTGCTTTACACTGGGCAGCAAGCTGTTCTTGAGTAACCAGTGGTTTATCAACCCCTGGGATTAGCTCTCTGCCGTCAAGAAAACCGTTCCATGCACTCATTCCAGTTTCTTGGAGGGGGGGGCGATGTCAAGAGAAAGCATTTTAGGGGGTTCGTGTAAGCTACCCTATGTTGTATGCGAATCCTAAATCTTCCGTCAGCACATCCTGTAGCGACTGACCTTTGGGAACTCAGTCTTTTTCAGACAGCCAAAGGCCAGCCTGTGGTCGGTGTATGTATCATATGTCCCGGGTGTCGTTCCAGTCAGGTATGGCTAGCGCAAAACAGAGCTGGCTCCACACTACTACTCTAGGTTAACGCACCTGTGATGGTGACGGGAACAGCCCATGTGAAGGAACCTGTAAATGCATGTATGTCTTTTGTCCGAGTAATGGACACGGAGATGAGCGCCACCGCTTTGGTCAAGCTGATGGCTACCAAATCACAACGTTTGTTGAGCTTGAGGGAATAGAGAGCAGGATGTGTTATCTGACTTGATCTACTCTTTCAACAAAACGCTGCCCGCAGCCACAAGCATGAGCGGTGGTGTGCGTGCATGCGGGGTTTGCATCATTTGTGGGTGCACTACTTCAGTGTGACTAAACCTTGCACAGTCTAGCAGTGGGGAATCCAGTATTGTGCCATTTTCACAATATTGTGCAGCAGTGAGCGAGAGAGAGTAGCTGCCTCTTCTATGCCGCATTCGCTCAGTGCATCAATCAATTCTCATTAAAATAAGTATCTTGAGGACAGGGAAAAGGGTACAATTATAGTATTAGAAAGATTTACTTCCGTTCCCAGATGCGTCTCTGCTAGAAGAGCAGCGGCTAAAGATAGTCACAGCTCGTTTGGCACTTAGTGGGACACAGGTGCGGCAAGCGCTTCTAATAGCAGGGATACCTTGGGGATGGACAGTAAGTGCATTTTATATGTTCGGTTCACCGTCCTCTGCAGCATCTCGTCCACGCGGGGCAAGAACACAGCCGAATATAACCTGCGTTATCAACAGGAGGTATTAACTGTCTCCTCCAAGGTAGACATCGTGGATAAGTTCCGTTGGGGTCTCTTGCCACTACCCGACAGGGATGCAATGGCTGATTCTGATTTTAGTAACTATATAACCCGTTGACTTAAACATTTTAAAGTACTCAATTGGAGGTTTAACGATGGGCACACGCTGTTTGTCGGATGTCCTCACTATTTTGAGCAGACGTGAGAATGTTCAGTATTGGAGAGGTCCTTCCGGGGCTAGGGTGGACATATGAGACAGAGACAACCCGCCGGAAAGGCTGCGGCCAGGGGATTGCATTTAGGGGTGGATGGATGGACGAATCAGCTCTCCGGCATGGTATCACCCCTGGGAGAAGGCGCGCAATGTTCGTGTATAATTTACTCACCTAAATCCTCTCGGAGACAGTCGGGCGATACAATATGGGGATTGTTCGGGCTGATTTTACGTCCTGCTTGACAACCAGCTCCTTCAGTGTTCCTCATGGGACAATTTAAGATCTAGAAAGCACTCAAAGACCTTTGGGAGAAGTACCTATGACTGCCGAACGTCATGACAAGTCTCAAGCGGAAGGCTGTGCGAAGTTGTTCAAAGAAACAAGAACATCGCCAAAAGAAACAAGACGGAGGGAAGAGAGGGGAGGGGGGAGGAGAAATGCGACACGGCGGGAAGGGGCAGGCAGGATGACTCAGGGGAGGGGGCGGAGCGGGGCAGAGCGGCATGTGGGTGTGAAGAAGCCGGGCCTTTGAAGTGAAGCTAAGCTTCACTTCAAAGGTGTCGGAGGAATGCGGGCGGCTGTGCACGCGCTTTTAAGCTCAATGCACATGCGCATTGAGCTTAAAAGTCACGGGCACTGCAAGGAATCGCCACGATTCCTTGCAAGTTAGATAAAGAGTCGATGAGCCCCTATAGTCTCGCTTGCTCGATGCGCATGCGCATCGACAGGCGAGACCTAATAAATTACACCTCTATTTATCCAAGCCTGCAATCACAAGAGAATGCTCTTTGGATTATATTGGTCACAGAAATTTGATTACACTTCTCACATTCCTCCTCTTTCCATCACATTTCATATTCAAGATGTGAAGGGACACTAGTGTCAATGAGTCTCCTTCACCACCAATGCAGATAGGTCTGCCATGGTAGTTCCACCTGCTGAAAATGTTGATACATCCATTCATACAATGATCACGGCAGCCAGGCTTGTTAAGCTAACAGCTGTTGTATCCTAAACCTCTGGCACAGAATCAAACAGTTTGCATTCTAGTTCCTAAGGTTTGGTTATTTGGAACTTTGAAAACAGTTGATGGACCTGTTAGGAAAAGCGCAACAGTTACCACTTCAGGCTGCAAATGGGCATGGTTTGCAAATCGCTGTGCATTCATAAATGTCAATCCGCGTCAGGCTTTGGGTCAAGGTACTATTAAATATCTACTGATGTTACAAAAGTCAGGCTCTGCTTGCACATCACAAAAGTATATCATGCATCTATAACAGCTTATCGGCAAAAGAAGCAACAACTTAAAGAATGTCTGTAATTAAAACTTACTTTGAAGGTCTTAACAGGATCATTTCACTTAGAGTACTGCCAGCACCTCCGTGGGATTTGAACGCTTGTCACACACACCACATGTGAACACATTTGAGCCATTGCACTAATCCACACTACATCACCTAGGAATGAATTCATTAAGATACATGTGAAAGGGAGAGAGCAGGACAAAGTTATATCCATTAAGATATGGAGATGTGTTGCTCTCTGCCCTAACCCTGGCACAATATAGATTGCTTTTTGCCACAAACACACCCAAATGGAGAAGGAACTTCAGTGAGCATCACAACCAGACTGTGGTAACCCAATGATCCAGACACATCTAGAGAGTAGTTGGTGTGATTCTTCACTCCTCCTTACCAGCCCTGGGACTGCACATGCAGCACTGCTTCCTTGGGTGGCACCAGCAGTGCTGCATACAATGGAGGTCATATCCCTCCCATACCATCCACCTTGCCCAGCCGCGGCCAAGTGCATTCAAGAGTACTGCCTTAGAATGTGCAAGATCCAGTGACTTGGTGGGATGTGCACAAACACTAAAGCTAACTGAGCGATAGAACTCAGCACTGAACAGTGGCACAAGGACATAAGAACGACCAGTTCACTAGGATGGAACCTGTTTAGCACCCCACCCATAATTGACTACATCCCTGTCTGCCCTGCATCCCCTACAACAGCTTTAGAAGGATCATTCCATTGAAAGCATACTGGTAGGTATACAAGAGATTATCTTGGACATACATATTGATGCACTAGCCATAGATCTTAACTTATGATGGAGATACAGATGGTTGTGGAAAGGTGACACAGATGGACCTCATCAAAGGAGACCTTAGAGGAGATGAGACAACTGCACACAGCAGCGAACAAGCTACAGAACGCGATATATAGACTCAAAGCCAAGGCTGAATGTCAGAGAAGCAATCCAGATGCAATATTGTTCACACGATGGGCCCGTCAACAGGTTGTTCAAAGCATGCCTCTATTCCTTGATCAGATCAAATAAATACTGAAACCAAGGGTACTCCGTGCCTTTTTATTGGTCGAGAGGGTTTGCAGAGCCTATGCAACTACTCCACCACCTAGGGAGCCCGAGTGCCATTAGATGTAGTCTACTCAACAGCAGAGATCTAAATCTCAAAATACCTTGGTGTGATATATTGGAATACTTCAGTTCAGATCATCTGGATATACCCTAATTATAGCATTATCTTGATACTTTTGAACTTTAAACAACACTGATCTGTGAGATGATGGTGGGACCAGACAAGGCATCACAGGATTCTTCTACCCAGCTTCAATGAAATCCTATTTTTTTCGGGTACCAGGTGATGGCACCCTGGGTGGATGCCTGCTGATGTCATCAAAGCTGGGACACCATAAGAAGTTACAGAAAGAAATGCTAAAGAAGGGACCGGTTCAGAGTCCTTTGACTGGCCTCACCTGGGCCTTCAGTCACGATACAGATTATTGTCTGCAATAACACAATGGTGATTGTCTATAAGAGAGTACAGTGTCACTATTATTTATATTTATTTGGTGCACAATGCTGAGCAAATGCATGTACAGTCTGCAACATTCCAAGGGAGATGTAAACCACCAGATCACAAGGGTGTGTAGGTTGTTACCCGTGGTATAAAGGAGCATGTTATAGATTCCTTATGCAGCAAATGGAAACTGAGCTGAAGTTGATACCTGGAACCCAGGGAGAGGCCCAAGGGGGAATAGACAGAGGACCGACAAGTGCTGTGACCTTACGGCGAGTGATTGGAAAATCCTGACCTAGAATGTAAGGATCTTTATGGTTGAATCAAACATAAGAGTATGGGATAGCACCGCAGGAGACATGGCATACCCATGGCCTTTCTACTTTAAAGACAATTCAATTTCACTACTGTAGAGTTTTAAGAAATCCCCCAAAATAGAGAGGAGGCTTTTATCATTTGGCATACACATTCCATTCAAGGGGAATGGGTATTTGCCTATCCCGAGGAGTCTCACATACAATCTTGCTCATTCAGTCTGATCATGAGGGTAAGTGTATTATGTTGTTGAGATCGTTGAACAGAATAAATACATCTTCTAAATAGCCATAGCTTTAATGCAGAAAGTTTAACTTTTACTCCTGCCTTACGTAGAAAGGGTACAAAATATCTTGGTAATTGGTAACATGTGCAGGAAGTTTTACTTGTGTAATGAAGGCATGAAAGATACACACTCCCTAAGTCTGGGACAGCAGGAGACATACTCACTACAACAATCTGTCGCTGACATTTGGTAGACCTCTAGCAAGTGCACCATGAGAGCGGCCGTGAATACTCCTATTACTCTTTCACATACTGTACTTATTCAACGATTGATACATTTTTCCTCACAGGTACTCCCGTACAGTATGTTACAACTGTCCATTTACAAAGCAGAGTACTTTTCAACCACTCACCTTTACAGATGCCATACAACTGCACTTGAGTTCCCACATGGAAGTTATGTCCAGAACTATTATAAGATAGTTCACTTCCACATGATTTTGGCAAAGAAATAAAACATATTTTGAAGTTAATGTAGGAACCAGTTCCTCCAGGGCTGTGAAGTGGGAGGCCACGAAGGTGGTGCTTAGGGATTAAGCTTTTGGTATGGTAGATAGTGCCGATACAGAATTGAAAACTGTCATGCGGGGCAAAATACTGTCATCTATAGGGATAAAATGGGTTGAATTGGTTAAAAAAAGAAATAGACTGGTGTCAATAAAAGAGGTGCTGGAAATAGTTGAGCATACTTGTATAGGCAATTAGTATAAAGAGAGGGTGAGATTGCTGGGGGACTTAACCTGGCTTCTGAAAAGGAAATGTATGAAACCTAGATTCTACTTGCTTTCATTATTTTAGTTATGTGTTGAAACTTCTGCTCAAAATGTATTTGTTTGTGAAATACCGTTTTCCACTATGCTCCAGAGCATAAATGGGCCACAACATGTGGTAATTGAGAACTTAAGAAAGTGATAATATAGCATGTAACATAATATCTGTTCATAAATGTAGTTTCTTCTTTGACACTTTTGCCCACACAACCCTTTCAACCCAATGATTCCACTCCAATGTCTTCCCATATCTTTGGCTTAATCAAATGTGCTGTTTTCTACCGCCAACTACCTTTGCTATTTTGGCATCCCTAAACACCCTATTTTTTTAAATGTCTTTATTTTATGAGGGCTGGTCCTTGTTATGAGAATGCTTTCATACATCATATGGGAAGTAGTAGAAACGTGATCTAGCGGGGATGCTGGCAGATACTCAGGTAATTTACAAGCAAGTTTGAATGGAAGGAAGCAGTAGTGGTTGTGTGAAAATAGAAAATCAAGCATTACAGTGTTCGGTGGTTTGGCATTGGTGGTGCTGTACTCTGAGCTGTGTGTAGTGAAAGGTGTCATGTTCCATGCTTAGGGAACGTTGTTTTTGCCAATTAGAAGCACCAGTCTTGCTAGCTGGCCTTCTATTTCCTACTACGACTTTTATTTCATCCTCAATAGCAGATTCTAGAGCAAAACGCCGGAGGAGTTTATGAGGGAACAATGATAGTCGCCATGTAGTTTTAAAATGAAATTGCATATCAGAATTCCGTCTCTGTCAGTAGAAAGAAAATCTAAAAGACATTAAATATGGAAGGTTCATTAAATAAATGTCCGAAAACATCAATGTATCATTTCTTTTAGATGGACCTACCCGGATTTGGTCTGAATTAAATCAGACTAGTTTATGTCAAATTGTGAGAGTGAACATTTGTGTAAACAAAATACATTTTGTTATTGAACATATTGGACATGTTTAGAAAAACAAATGCAAGAAAACTGTTTATTTCCATCTCAATAATTGCATAATTCACATTGTGAAGGATTGTCTTGGGATAACAATTTCTCTTACAAAAATCTACATTCATATTAGAAAATCATATCAAAACAGAGTGTAGTGTGTTTAACTTTTCATAAAAAAAAGGTACAAATAAATGCAATATATGACTTTTTATGCAGCTAGTACAGCGTTGGTTTCAGACAAATCAAACATAGGTTTTGGGTTTTAACATGATTAAAAATTTAGTAAAAGGAGCAAAACTGGAATTTTCAGTTGCATTTCACTTAAAGAAATTTAGTGCAGCTCTATAAGAGGTAAACTTTGTTCTCTACTTTGATATGGGCCTAAGCTTAAAGAAGTTATAAACAAAAACAAATTAAATGGTTACAATTTTATCTGGCAAATAATGCAAAGTTATTCGCTTGTGTGACCAAAAGGAGACATAATATGGAGGAAATTCCAGGTTGCCAGTGCTTTATGAGTGAGTATTGTGCAGTATTTGGGCACATCATTATGTGTTGTTTTGGTTGCCACTATAATTATAAACCACCCTCCGACTTTATGCCTATAAAATAAACACTACTGAAAAGTATTTTGTGTGGGTGATGCAAATGAGCTGTAGACTGGACCAGGGGATGAGACTTATGTCTCCTCATTGTAGTGTGTTTTTTCCTGTAACAGGTTTTTACTACAAGTTGAACACCAGAGACAAACAAGCATTGGTATTGCCAATAGGTCTCGCCTTTGGGGCCTTTTAAGTTTTGAGCCATGCAGCACATTATCCTGGGTGCTACAACATCTACTGAGCCCCAGTTCCATTACATATACACCTTTTGCAACTCTCAAGCAGTGCTCTCTGACAACTTATTTTTATAGTACTTCAATAGTTGACGATGGCAAATCGCACTTTGGAGCTGGAAGGCAGCAGGTTATCAGAACCACTGGAATTAGCCAGGAAAAGAGGACCAAAGTATGCAGTGCATTCCACCATAGCATTATTTATCCATTTTGACATTTGAACACACTAATAGTTTGAACACGTTCACCTAATCCATATCAATTCAACACAGGCATAGAGCAATTGGCTGTTATACTAAGCATTGAGCCGCCAGTTGTATCTGTGCTGCTGCTGAGCCTTAGCCCTGAGAAGCCCAAGTGCCACCCCCCACTGCACCAGACCTGTGCCTGGTCAGCTGCAATTTGAGAGAGCCCACTGAGGATTAGTTTGTCTACCTTGGAGAAATGCATCAACTCCAGGGGATCGGAGGAGCCCTCCATCTGTGGGAGCTATGTTTTACAAGAATGTCTGGGGAAATTGCTAAGAAATCATCTCGTCCCGGGTATACAAAAACTATTCATTTGCCTAATTGGTTCTGGTTCAAGAAATAGTTTAGAACTGCCGCACAAGCATCAGTGATCCACCTCCGTGTTTCTGTAAATTGTGCTATTATGAGAGAATACAAGCTTACTGAAAACCATGCCATGTGAGCGAATTGTGTATCCCAGTGAAAGTAAGTCAAATTAAGTTGTGACCACCGTGAAGCAATGAATCCCCATCAGGGAGGGTGAATCTGAAATGTGTGTTTGTCTGCTGGGGCCACATGTATCGCTAATGATTAGGGTCCACACAAATCAATACCTCTATGGCGGTATGAATTGGTGAAACCAACAAGATCAAGTAGTCTCTTAGGAATGGTAAATAAAAAAAAAAACTGCCTGAAAAATATAGCTCACCAGAACAATTGTTGACGCCACCTAAAGTAACTCTGTCGGCGTTCTACTTAGTCGCCATTCTTGTGTGCTTTAAATACCATGCTTTCACAGCTATAGGAAGGAGACTAACCTAGGGGAAAAGTGAAATAAAGGTATACCAATCGCCATGTGTAAGTGGGTTAAGAGAATCATCATTACTGTTCGGGAACCGTTGAGAGTAGACAAAGTGTAGGAACGCACATGTAAAAAAGCGCGGCCGTGCCACAGCAAAAGTGAAAGCGAATGCGCTAATTTGAAACCTGATCCACAACAGATGGCACCCTGCGCGCCGCTGCTCGCTCCCGACAGCTGGAGGCCGTGGGGGTGAACATTTTCAGAAAAGGTGGGACATGCCCCCCCCTTTGGCCAATTGCGTGCTTTCATTTTTGAAAGCCACACGCAAAGGCCAATAGAATGTAACAACCACACAAACAAGCTTTCAGATAGCTTTCTGAATGTGTGGAGTGTTTCCAAGAGGCCCTCTCCTTGAGCAGCGCATTCACGCTGTGCTAGGTTTGACCTAAGAAGATGTTGCTCTTTTGTTACTTTTCCTATTACCTGGTAAAATGAGGATCTTAGGTTGACAGTATGAGAGGGGCCTGTCCTGATTAATGCTCCTGCCATACTTAAAAAATGATTGAGAGCAGAAACATGATGACTGAGTGAGAGTCCGCGTTGCACAGCCCTCTTAGAAATGTTGCCGTTAACCATCAAAAGACGAGGCAAACAATGAAGCAAATTGGATCAATGACCTCGTTCTGTACATCTTTAAAATCTAAAGTCCCCTTTTCCTGGAGAAACCACTATAGCGTGTATGATTTGTTTCCTACCACTAACACACACCTCGTGTATATAGTAACACCCTAGGATGTGGTTTTGCACCTTCTTTCTTCACCAAGTGGGTAAGTGAAGACGTCCTTTATTTAAAGAACTATCTCCACATAGGTCTTGAGCAAACTGTCCTCATTTACCATTCTCTTGAATGTATTTTCCTATCATAGGAAGAGAAGACTGTGACAACCTACACACTTTTAGTTGGGCTCTCTGACACGATTAATGTAATATATTAATGTTGGGAGGTTGTGTCAAATGATTCTCTTAAGTTCCGCTGGCTCATATTTTTTAATCCTACTATTGTAGAATACAGTCAGAACTATGATTTCAGGAATCCTATTCAACAATTTATGATGGTAAGTGTGCGGCTGGTGGTGCGGTTGCTCAGAGGCAGTTTATGGGTTCAGTGCTGGCATAAGGAGAAATTGTCATACATGAGGCCCATGCTCAGTATGGTGTTCTCATAGTTGGTATGTAAATCGATCATTCTATCATTTATTCATAAACCAGAGATTTATCATGGCTTTTATGTATGCATTATTGGGATCAGTTATGTGAATCTTGACCCTAATAGGTGAGTGAATTTAGATTGCACCATGATATTTGTTATGTTATGTTATGTTATGTTATGTTATGTTATGTTAAAATGTATTTATATAGCGCACGGCTACTCCGACAGAGTGTCCCGGCGCTTTCCACAAACAACTCAGTGTGTAATAACATAACACGAAACAATACAGAAAAGAAAGACCCACCCAAAGAGCAACAAAACATTAAAAAGCCATGTCTTCAAGCTCTTCCTAAATTGAAGCAGATTAGGAGTACTGCGTAGCGCCAGTGGTAGGGAGTTCCACAACTGAGGTGCCTTAAAGCCAAAAGAGCGGCCCCCAGTGCGGGCCTTCCGCACGCGAGGAACCACGGCAGTAAAGAGAGCCGCAGAACGCAGTAGGCGAGCAGGGCGGTAAAAGATCAGCCTGCGCCGTAAATACCCGGGCCCGGAGCCAAACAGTGCCTTGTGCATCAACGTAAGGGATTTGAACATAATCCGCTTACGGATAGGCAGCCAATGGAGCTTCTGTAGCAGCCCCGAAGCTCGCGATCGCCTATGCAGGCCAAAAATCGCACGGGCAGCAGAATTTTGCGCCACCTGTAAACGCTGGACCAGGTAGTCTGGAAGGCCAAGGAAGAGGGCATTGGCATAATCCAGCCTGGACCCAATGAGCGCCTGCACGGTAATCCGCCTATGCTCCGCAGAAAGCAATGGAAGAAACTTGCGGAGCATCTTCAGAATACCGAAGCAGGCGCCCACCAGACCAAGTACGTGGGCTCTCAATGACAACTTATTGTCAAGTTTAACCCCGAGATTTTTGGCAACCAGAGATGACTGTGCCGGAGGGCTCATTTCAACCGGCCACCATTGCCGCCACTCAGGGTCAGTGGCACATCCAAAAAAAAGAACCTCCGATTTGCTGGAGTTGGCCTTCAAGTTGTTATGCTGGAACCAATCGAATACCATGGCCAAACAGGCCCGAATACCCTCTCCATCAAATGGCTGATCTTTGCCACATGTGAAGAGGAGTTGCGTATCATCGGCGTAGGACACGATCTGGGCCCCGTACGCCTCCACCGCCGCCGCCAAAGGGGACATAAAGATGTTAAACAATGATGGGCTCAACACAGAGCCCTGTGGAACCCCGACCCCCAGAGGCGGCATCTCGACGGAGCGCTGCGAGACCCAGATCATCTGGCAGCGGCCTTCCAAAAAAGATGTAAACCATTTGAACACCGTCCCCCTAATGCCGATGTCATGAAGCCTGGCGAGGAGCGCCGCATGAGGGACGTTGTCGAAGGCCGCCGACAGATCCAACATGACTAGCATGGCCTTGCCACCAACATCCAAAGTCTCCCTGATGATCTCCGAGACCTCCAACAGCGCCGTTTCCGTGCTAAAATTAGGACGGAATCCGGATTGGGAAGGATGGAGCAGATGGTTAGTTTCTAAAAAGCTCGACAAGACGCCATGAACATGTTTCTCGGTGATCTTAGCCAACGCCGGCAGGAGTGAAATTGGCCTGTAATTGGCCAAGACCTCAGCATCAAGACCTGGCTTTTTCAAAAGGGGGATGACCATCGCCCTCTTCCAGGTACAAGGCACCCTCCCCTCCCTCAAGGAGGCGTTGAGGATAGGATTAACCAGAGGATTCACCACCGCCGCCATCTCAGCCAAAAATTTGGCGGGGCAGGGGTCAAGTGGCGAACCCGATTTAAGGCTGGCAAGCAGCACCCGCGACGCCTCGCTCGTGACAGCAGGGAAGTCTGTCAAGACAGCGACAGGCGTGGGCAGTAGCTCACATCCCGCACCGGGGCCGCAATCACTATCCACGGCGCTCTCCGAGAAAGAGGCTTGAATCGCCTTGATCTTGTTGGTGAAAAAGCTGGCAAGATCACAGGCCCACGCCTCCGATGATACTAGCGGGGGTGTCTGGGAGATGGGGACGTGAACTCCTTCACCACAGTGAAGATCTCCTTACAGGAGTTCGCCGCCGCCTCAATCCTCCTAGCAAGGTATTCTTTCTTGGCCCCGAAGATGTCCCGGTGATAGGCCTTAATAGCCGCCCTGTAGGCAAGTTTGGCCACCCCATTATACTGAAGGCGCCAGGCCCGCTCAGCAACCTTGCACTGGCTGCGAGCCACCCTCAGCGCCTCTGTAAACCACGGCGCAGATTGCCGTGCTACCGTGGACCGAGGGACTACTTGCGGGGCAAGATCGTCCAGCCTTTCAATCAGCCACGACTGCAAGGCCTCCGTGTCTTTTTCCAGAACACCCGAGAGCTGACAGGGGTGTTCCACGAGCGCCTGCTCTATTTGTTTGCTCCCTGTGTTTAATGTGTGCACCTGGCAATTTAGGGTTCAGACAATCTGTACTTAGGGCTAATGGGAGTGTTGTGGAAGGCGCAAAAGATAAGAAGCAGGCAGTGAGAGAGGATTTGGGAGGACAACTGGCAAAGTGAGCTAAGGAATGATGAACAGCATAAAGGTTTGCAGTTGTATCAGTAGAGCAACTCAGATTCAAAATTCAAATTTAAAAAAATCCAAGATTGAGACACAAAAGCAGCAAACATTAATCAAATTCATTCTACCCGCATGACATCAAACTGAATAAAATCAAGCATTTTAGCTGCCTTTGAAACAAAATCACAGAAAAACTTTCTTTGGGTGTATGCATGCTCATGCATGACCTCAAAAATTATGAGCATCGCAACTAAAGGCAAAACAAATTACATTTGTTCAATGTACAACCAATGTACAACCACTTTCACTCAAGCCTGAACATCATCATGTAGAGCAACTATGTATGGAAGTGAGTTTAGATATCAAATTGCAACTGATGGGCAGACGCAAACGAGCAAATTGGAAGAGGATGCAGCACCTGCTCTTACTGAAATGAAGAAGCCTTAGAACTTATTATGACCAAATCGCCAGCCCTAGGAGAGGAAGACTGATTTCATAGAATTCCATGTGATAACACACAGAGGTCCAGGAAGGGTTGACCATAGCTAGCTTTCTTCTATGCTGACCGCTAGACACTTGGCCATGCTTGCTGAGCTCACAGCAATAATATTAAATCCACTAAACGATTCCATGTATATTGCTACCACTGGAGAAGGTCCCAGCCACACCAAAAACCAGGTAATCGGGGGTTTAAGAAACAAAGGAGTGACAAAGGAAGGGAATAATGCATAAATTAAAAAAAAATCAATCCTCCCTACACTAAACTACACATGTCGACACTCTGCTCACAATTCCATGCTCCCAAACAATCCATTCAAGCTTAAAGGTAAAACTGGGAAAAGTGCTCAAAAACAAAAACATACCACTTGCATCAGGATATTGATGTTTCCTGTTGATGCGCTGTGTTTTGCTGACAAGCGTTAGGAGACCTGCTAATGAAGGATAATATGCGTGGAGGAGGAGGTGTGGGATGCATATTCCCTCCCTTGTGATGGCCAGAATGCTAATATAGGCTGCCAGGAAGAAGGGCAAAGCAATGGATCACCTTGAGGGGAGGAAATGGGAGTAAAAGCTCAACAGTGGCAACAAATGGCCAAAACAGAGGCACAACAGGGACAACATCCCGATAACAAGATTTGCAATGCAGTAGGTCTCACATTTGGGAGAGTTAGAGCTATTTGGGTTGTAATTTGTTTTTAACTTATGTGTTTTGGAGTGGAGTGGATGTATGTAGTGTGCAGTAGAATTATGTAGATAGAAATGATGTGGGATTTTGTGTACTGGAATTATGTGGAGTGATGTGAATGACAATAACAGATCAATTGATGAAGAAGGCTGCTGAAACCCTCTAAATGCATGTTCAAGCTCAAGTACAGCAACATCAAATAGCTGGATCTAAAAAGTGTGTTTCTATCAAGTACAGACACTTGTAGGGCAACAGATGGGTGTTAGTAATTAAAGATATTAGGTAGCAGTACTGGGCCAATGAGTCACAGGATCAAATTCTCCTCTAGAATGATTTCTAGTTGAAATTGTATTTTAGAAGAACAATGGAACAAAATTTGAATATTTTTTTGTTTCCAAAATAGAGGTTGCTTGGCTTTATGGGCACACATACTGTATTCGGGTGTACTGGAAGTATGTTTAGTGGGATTGCGTGTTATGGGGAGTAATTATGTGGAATGGTATTGTGCACTTTAGGGTGTTATGTAGTGGATATTAATTATGTAATGTCTGCAGAATTTTGTGGTATGATGTGTGATAATGTGTTGTGCATTGGAAGCATATGGTGTGTTATGTAATGGTGTAGTTGATTAGAATTATGTCGTTTGTTGAATTATGTGGTGTTTAATGAAATGTGTTGAGTTGAGTTGTGTGGCTTGGAGTGAAGGTATACTGATAAAATTATGTGGCATGGTGTGGAGTGTTTTTATGTGGATTGTTGCTACGTGGTATACTGTGTAATTATGTGGTATCGAGTAGAGTGGTATTATGTGCAGTTGAGTTATGTTGTGCTAAGTGGTATTATGTGGAGTGTAAATATGCTGGATGGTGTTGATTTGTGTGTTGGTGATTTGTATGGTGTTGAATTGTGTGGTATTATTGTGTGTTAAACTAAACATCCAGGTATGACATATGATACCTAGGTGAGTGGAGGAAAAAATAAATCAAACTAGCTCCCCTGTTATATTAATGAAGTGGAAAAGTACACATCTAGAAAGCTGGACATCCAAAGAAGCTGTGCTTGGCAAACCAAGTGAAACACAGCTTCCTTAGCGAATTAGGCCACACACTTTAATTGAAGCGTCATCATTTTCAAAACAGAGCAGGGTAGTGCTTCTGCTCACATCAATAACACACACTGAAAACTTTGAAAACAAATATTCAAAAGGCAAAGAGAACCTTGAACCTGCTACGTATAAGTACAAAGAGAAGCTACCTGCGCATCCTAGGAGCTCAAACACGACGAGATTTTCGGTCTGTGGAGAATAAAACCATAATCCCACATCCAATTGGAACCAGCTAATGTAGCCTCAATGGGCCGGAGAGATGAGCTGCGGGTATTAATCATGACAGGACACGTCGATTTGTCAGCGAACATGCTCAGTGCTGGAAGAGACGGGAACAAATTAACACAGACAGAGGCCCCACGAGAAAGGGACTGCAGACTGTGAACAACACAGGATTTTTATTAGGATGCAGTTGGTCTTTAGAACAAGCAGAAAATGCAACAGGGTCCTCTCCATTTACCTTTGGTAGCCATTTAAATAAACAGGTGATAGAGTAAATAGAGCAGAGGGCTGTCTCTGTGAAGCAGCCAGCGTGAGGAGCCGGGTACCCGGGACTTTGGCAGGACGCAAATTCCACGACTAGGTTGCAAAGCCCAGACTAGGTGGAGGGGCCAGCGCACACTGTGCTCAAGGCTTCTCATACTGAAGTCCTTGCAACGCAAGTTGCATCTGCGACAATGTGCGTTTCTTTAAATTGCCAATCACTCAGTGTTGTTTTTACTGTGTTGAGAACTGTTCTTTTCATGATGGATCCGGGCACGAGTCCGTTCCAGTAAAGTGTTTATAAAAAGAGCTGAGGGTTGTTTACATGAAGCAGCCAGTGGGGACAGCTGGGGAGGCGGGGCTTTAGCAGGAGGTACATTCCACAACTAGGCTGTGAAGGTCAGACCAGGAGGAGAGGCCATCACATACCATAGTCCTTGCGTGTTGGACAAATAAAGGCACTCAATAGTGAACCATGAAAACGGGCAATGTGACAAAAGTTACAGCCCTATTTTCACTTGCGCTTAAAATGGAAAAGCAGGGAGAGCAGCTGTGCTGTAAGGAGAGCCTTCCCATGCCTCCGTGAAAATGAGAAGAAAAACGAAACCCAAATAGACGGGAGGGGTGGAGTACCTGTATTGGGGCCAGTAGCCACGGGAGGGAACGAAACACCAAAAGGAGGGACAAATACAGCCAAGGGACCAATGAAAAGCCAGATTTTCAGAAGGGAACCGAAAAGAACGATTGAAAAACGATGGACGTGGTCGAAGCCCACACATTAGATACAGCATGTCTCAAAGAGACAGAGCATGCGCTGCCTAGGTGAGACCTAAAAAGGAGATTCATTTCATCAATTGAGGAAGCCAAGGTAGGAGGAAAATAACTTGATTTGCCTTTGCATGGTACATTTGGGCAGAACTGAAATTTCACCCGAACTCAATGAGGACACTTAAAGCAGCTCTTACTGAAAAAGTAGTAAATGCTTACTTTGATTTGCATAATAGGATGTAAAGTAATTTGTGTTGCAATCATGTATATAATACCAAGGAATTAAAAAAAGCTGTTTAACCCAAAATCTAGCATCTCTCTCATTCTGCTTGTTTCTGAACGTGGAGAATGCTGCTGATTAGTTCTTGCCTGTATCATTACTCAAAATTGCACCTTATGACTTGTTTCACTTACAAGATTGTAGAATGCCATTTTTCTAAGTGTCTCCGCCCTGTTCCATCACTCTAAATTGACCTCAGTGTGTATTAGGTGCACCTGGTGATTTTTTTCTACCCACCGTATTTTTTCTGATCTGTTGTCGGGGGTTAATTTTTATTTGCTTCTGCCAACTATCACTAGCAGATTTGTTGCAGTGGGATTGTTAGGCTATGAGGACTTTACACTGCCTTTTGTGGTCTTTTTTTAAATTAACTTAGTAGCAGAGCCCACCACAGGACTCTAAGTTGTTCATGTGTGGTCCTTGTTGAGCCCTAAGAGAGACTGTTAGCTAGCTGATGCTTACTGACGTGCATTTTTAACTGCACATCATAAATCAAGAATACATAGATTGTCACAGACATAAATCAGTTATTCATATGTATTATTGCATCATAGTCAAAAGTCACACACCAGGAATCGCAAAACCACCTAATGCAATCATGTATTAAAGCACAAAAACTTTTTTATAACGTTTAACATCTATTAGTAAGGTAAAAGAGAAATCTGCATTTAACCCTAACTCATGAGCTAATGGGCCCTTACAAGTACATTTTTTATGGATTGTGCAAACTCATATGTGTTAGGGGAGAGGGGTAGTTCTAGATTCTAGACAAGCTTTGGTGTGAATTCATGTGTTAGAAAAACTAGAAATTATTCCTGAGAGTATTGGGATCCTTAAATCAAGGATGGGGTCAGATAAAGATATTTCTAATGTGTGGATGTGTATTAGAAGGATTAGCTGTGATAACAACCTAGATACTAATTTTGGCAATGTTCGTCCTAATAAAAAGGCTGTGTTCTCAAGAATACTTATATTCTACATTGTCTTTATGTGAGTTCCCTTCGTCTCTTTCTGACACATCTTTCTCTCTCCATCACTGCATCAGTCATTCACAACATATTTGAACGTCTGGCCAATACAATGACCTTGTCATTCTTCAAGTTGGACATCTTAATGCGTCCCTCAGAAAGCAGGAGTGGCCTTCAAGGATTTCCATTGAAAACCACAATGCTGAACAGGATTGTTCGTGAGTCCCAGTAAATCGGAAAGCTTATTGATGTCAAGGCTCAATGAATATCAGCTCCACGGCAAAGTTTTCTGAATAGATTTTCCATGTTTTTGCTTTATGAGGGTTGTCGAGCTCATTTCTTGAGAGGTACAGCCTGTAAAAAAATATGTATGAACACAATATTAAGATCAATTTTAAAATGTAAAAGAATAACAATTGCATATATTCTAGACTTTTTCCAAATGGATAATTTGTCACACATTGAGATGAAAAGTTACTTTAGTTTTCCATCATGGGTTTCTCAATTACATTCATAAAAAATAAATTATCAAAGCCTTTAAACAGGACCACACAACATCTTTTAGAAAAAGGAAATCCCAGCACAACCTTCCTGTTAAAATTTCCATGCAACTTAAAATGAAATTAATCAATATAAATCCTTTTTTTATAGTTTTATGTTCACGTTTGCATCGATAGTGTAGACACCCTCTATTGTGCCAGATTTGTAAGCTTATAAGCACCATAGTCCAAAATCCATAGAAGCATTCTCATCAAAAAGTTTCAATTTCCAATGATGAATACAACCATTGTTGCAACATATTACATTGAGTGAATTACTTATTGTTAGGGCCCGGAGAGTTTTAAAACTGTTACCAGGAAATGTTTTTCGGTGATCTTCTCAAATTTAGGGCGATTCCTGAATACCTGTAGAACAATTGTTTTGTACCCTGTAAAGGAGGGCAATCCCATCAGGGATAAACATTATTTACCTCCCCCTCTCCCACGGCCTACAACATCACAAACATCAATTAATAGAGTCAATTTTAAACAAAAATCTAATTAGTTTGTTGCAGCTCATGAAATCTGACCAGGCTTGCTACTTATCCAGAAGAGGAAAAAACTGAAAAATGTGGATCAAGATTTGATAAACAAGTTCAGAATCTCAGTCAAAGACACCTTAGGAGGACCAAAAATCTTTGATGGGGAATACACTTTTCACAACACAAATCTGCCTCTATAGCTAAACCTAAATAAATAAAAGCTTGAATATTGGAATTAGTGTATGTGGCTCTCAACACATTCTGAAGCCCTAGCACCTGGCACAGAAATGGGAACCAAAGCAGTTAGTCAAGGCACTGCAATTGACATAGAAAGGTCTCATTGCGCGCCTTGTTTGCACCAGTGCAAATCCAATGGGACAAAAACAGTGCCACTCTCGCCCCAAAGTTGCTCAAGCCCCCCACCTCTCCACAGGTCCCCATACCTCTGCCACCTCTCTATGCCTTACACTGCTGTAGAAGAGTTTGAAAATTTTTCTAGATACTCAAACTGCCTCAATAGTCTCACGTCTCGATCAGAAATAAACATTTTTTTAAACATTTTGGAAAAGTCAAGTTCACAACTTAACCTTCCATGACAACAAAGGCCTGCACATGACAATGAACAGTGAAAATTACAGTCATTTGTGGGAAATGAAAAAAAGTAATTGAAAGGTGGAACATGCAGTACATTTTCAGTGTGGTGCACCAAGGACAATTAGCAGTATATACTTGTGTACGTTCATTTCACTAAATGCAGCTTTTTGTAGTTCACGCATTATCCAAATGCCTTTGGAAAATGGGAGCAGTCTTGACTGCTATCAACATTTTTTATTTCCTCCATGGCGGCATCAAGGTTTGGGTTACTTCCTTGGTGTATTTGGAAAGAATGCCAATTTATTGTTATTAGTTGAGAACTGAAATATCATCATCATGAATAGAATTAAATTGCATTGCATCATAAGATACCTGTTGTCTTCAACAAAAGAAGTGTTGAACCAGAAGTAGAGCGGGCAACCATCATAGCCTATCGGAAGCCCCTAAAGAGACAAAAAGTAGAGTTACTTACACTTCTGTTATTTAAATGTACAATTTTAAAAACATTAACTTGCTGTGAAGTTCTTCCTGTTACACCGTGAGCTAAAATGATCTATTAAACAGATACGTATCTTATTTCAGATTACTTTTTATTTTACTGGTGTCCCCTTAAGCGAAGATGTACTATAAGGATTTTGTGGGCACAAAGCATGTGTGTCCTGAAATAGCCAGCTTTGTGCATAAAAAATCTCAATCTGAGAGCAAATATTTCACGCGAAATGGGCAACAATGTGAATCCTTGTGAGTCGCAAGGGAAAGGGAATGGTACCGGGGCATCCAAACTTCTTTTGACTGACAAGGAATTGTATCGATACGTTAAGAAATTGGGTTGTTGGTTGACTGGGGTCCAAGCCCTGGTGAAGCAGCAACCACAATCTTAGTCAGGGTATGGTACAAGGAAACCCCAAATTAACTGGTGCTCATCCTCTGATAGCTTGGCATAGGACCATCAAGCTTAACTTAGAGGCAGTGTGTAAAATATTTGTGCAACACTTCAAACAGTAAAACAGTATAAACACCACACAAAATATTTCCACACTGGTTTAGAAAAATAGCTCTGAAATAAATGAATAAAAGAAGACCAGAATAACAAAAATCCAATTAGAAGGACCAGAGATATCGAATTCTGAAGTTTACAGTGACAAATAACACCAAAAAGCAGTATGGGGACATCTAGTCATGACGGACTGGGACAAAGTCACAAGTTCAGGCCTACCACGATGGAGCTCGGGCTGACTACAGGTACCCAGTTAGACCTGCTGAACAGAGTACCTTAAATCATGGTTTGCGAGCGTTGCGTGGATCCGCGTTGAAGATGCATTGTGCAGCAGATTCGATGCATTGGTTCTGAGATTCGGCAAGGCTGTGATGAGAAGTCCTGTTGCGTCAACATTGAGGATCCCGCCGATGGGACTCGCAATGTGAAGTCTGGTGTCGGGGATGCGATTTGTAGCTGAGGCAATGAATTAGTTCAGATGAACGGTGAAACTGGGATGCGAAGGCACCCACCTGCAAGAGGAAGTCTGGGGGGTTCATGGACCCCTTTACTCCCTGCAGAGGGCTTCTTTGACTCTGCGCCTGGGTCTATAATATGGCGTGGGCGGAGAGTCAAAGGAATTCCCTCATTTGCATATGGCACGCCCGTATGCAAATGAGGGAACACCCTCTGTTGATAGCGCTGGTGCTTTAAGTGCACCAGCACTATCGGTATTATAGAAGGGGACGCACAAGCATTTGCGCCCCCTTCTAAAATACAAAAATGCCCTGGGGGAACGCAAAGCGGGCACAAACGCCCGTTGCACCCCTGGGGCACCTTATGTAATATGGAAGTAGGTTGGAAGCATGTTATGTCCCTAAAGCTTCAGATCAGGAGGCCAGCCACCTAGCTCTTAGAGTTACTCTGGGTTCTGGGTTCAAGAGATGCAGGTGCAGTCCTTCTCACTCAGACAAGAGGGAAGCAGGCAGCAGATCAGCACAGTAAAGCAGGAGTCCAGCACGGCAGTCCTTCAGCAGTGCAGCAGTCCTTCTTCTTGGAAGCGTATCCACAGGTCCAGAAGTGTCATGAAGTGGTAGTATTTGAGGTCCAGTACTCATATCCAGCAGCTCCTTTCAAGTGAGGAAGACTTCAAAGACTTGCCTTTGAAGTGCACAGATGCCCTCCTTGCTTGCACTGGCTCCAGACTCACTACAGGGGGGCATGCAGCCCTTTGCGTGTGGACAGGACACAGCCTCTTCAGGTGTAAGTGAGGCTATGCCCAGCTCCTCCCTCCCATTCTGCCAGAGATGGGCCATTGAGATGCACCCTAGCTCCCATTGTGTGTGGCTGTCTAGAAAGACTACACAAAGCCCAACTGCTAACTTCACCCAGTTTTGTGATAAGAGACAGGCTCCAGGCACCAAATGGCTTAAGCAAGAATATGCCAACATTTTAAATGTGGAATTTACAGAATTGCAATTTAATATCCGACTTTACCATTTTAATTTTAAAGTGTGATTCCAGAGACACGGCACTTGAAGGGTTATCTGTTCCCAAATGAAAATTACACTTATAAAATGTAATAAGGTAATCCTAACGTTATCCTATGGGAGAGATGGACCTTGTAGTAGTGAAAAACAACGTTGAGAGATTTTTCCCTACCAGGACATGTAAAAGACTTAAACGTACATGTCCTGGCTTTTAACTGTATTGCATCCTGCCCTTTGGGTTGTCCAGGACCTACTGTAGGGGTGACTTTATGTTTAAAAAGGGAATGTTTGGGCCTGGCAAAAGGTTTATTTTGTTAGGTCGACTTGGCAGTGTAAACTGCACACACAGGCTCTGCAATGGCAGGCCTGAGACATGGTTGAAGAGCTACTTAAGTAGATGGCACAATCAGTGCTGCAGGCCCACTAGTAGCATTTAATATACAGGCCCTAGGTACATGTATTATCATTTTACAAAGGACTTATAAGTAAATGAAATATGCCAACTGTAGGTAAACCAATAATACCATGTTTAGGGGAGAGAGATTACAAGCACTTGAGCACTTGTTAGTAGTAGTAAAGTGTGCAAAGTCCTTATTCCATCAAAGACAAGGTCAGAAAAGTGGAGGATGAAGGCAAAAAAAGTTGAGGGGAAGACCACCTTAAGGCAGTCAGGTCAAACAGATACTTTCCAAAGTGGAAGATGACATACTGCAAGGGACAGCAGAGTGCAACGTGGCAGGCCAACAATAGTTTTACGGCCCGCTCCTTACAAGGTCTCTTTCACGGTATGCTATTTATTGGCATAGGGACCCCTGTCCCTATTAAAGGCATGGTTCACAAAGGAAGTGCACTATGAAAGCAAAGACAGAGGTTTATATATCCGTTGCAAATCCTCCATCCCTTCATTACAATGGATCTCAGATGCATCCTAAGGCAGAATTACTGTGACTCATTGTGAAGAGCCAATGTGCATTGTGCTGCATTGTATGGTACTTTATTGTTGTATGCGCACCCATACACCAGTTAGCGAACTGCTTTTTAGAACAATCATTTGAATGAAACAAGGATATTATATTTAATTTTATTGTTACAACTTGACACTTAAGTTGCAAAATGAATTACACTTTACAGAAAGATGTTTTGCATATGCTTACTCTAAGGTAAGAGTGACTGAGGGAGGGAGGGGTCTGGCTAAAAGGCAAAACTTTAAACCACCTGAAATACAAATGTGTAAGTAGTAACTGTACCTAAACAACACTCCTTTAATTAATGGAATAGCATATCGACCAGGATGAGCATTTGACAAATACGAGAACATTAAACGCCAATCGTTTTGTCATGTGTGGCAGGACTTTCCTAGTAATAGATACATTTTACATGCAAGTCAGGCCTGATTCTATGCAAACATGGGCCACTAATACATTATTAGTGTATGTTTGTATTATGCTTAGAGCCTCAAATTTCAACTGTTTGAACGGTAATACTAACAAATGAGTGCAGGATAGCCATGTTCTTATTTTTTAAACTCCATTTTGATATTATTCAAGTAAACAAGAAAGAGTGGTGCTTTAGCTCTCCTTACGCCATCTGTATCAAAAAAGTGTTTAGCGATTCTCAAATTGTGATTTAAAGCGAATCGCAATTAGAGAATCGCAAAATGCTATGTATGTTGGATTTGCTAAAAATGTTTGCAAATCCTACATATTCCTTATTTCCGAATCGCAAATTGAGATTTGCAATTAAGGAATACCTTCCCATTCATTCCTATGGGCTAGGAGGCCCATAAGAATGAATGGGAAGACATTCTCAATTTGAGATTGCCAATTAGAGAATCGCAAATTGAGAATGCAATTTCAAGGGTGCCAAAAGGACACCATGTTGCACACCTGAAATATGCATGTGTGCACATTTTGTGCACATACATGCCCTAAGGGCATGTATGTGCGACATATGGCACTTTTAAAAAATCAAAAAAGTGTTTTTTTAAAGAAAATCACAAATTACCACCAACTTGAATGGTGGTAATTTGCAATTCCTTAAGGCCAAATAGCAAATTTCTGGTGCTTCTGGAATTGCATTTAAGGAATCACAATTTACAATTCCTTAATTACATTCACAAAATAGAGAATCGCAAATTCTGCAATTCTCTATTTTGCGATGGCCTTTTGGGAAGATACTTCCCAAAAGGCTTTTTCCAATTTGCAAATGAGCCGCTTCTGAGAATCTGCCCGTTTGCAAATGGGAAAAAGGCTTGATACATATGGCCCCTTGTCACTTGTGGTGCTTGTAGCTTCAATGCCATCTTACCTTGTAAAGAAAAAGCATGTAGAGAAACTTAAATAATGCATCCTTGCTTCAGTGCATTTTAGCAAGATAGCATTGTTTGTGTACAGAAGTAGTAGTAACATACATGCTGAGCAGGAGTGTCCCCTCCGTCTCCCAAATAAATAATTGGAAGCTAAGGTATAAAGAGAAGCTAAAAAATAGAGGGGTGAGATACAGAGACCAGATGCTGATTGGTGTATGCTGAAAGATCCTATTCCAACTGAAGGCCCAGCAGCAAAGGAAGGTATGCGGGGAAACTAACATGACTTGACGTGCTACAAACTAGCAGTATTACACAATGGGAATCCGTTTTGTCAGCAGTACAGCCAAAACAGATTAATGTCCCCTTAAAAGCCACCGGGAAGCCATTCACACAGAAACTCAAATATGGAACATACCACTGTCCTGGGGATGAGAGTGCCCATGTGTGCGATCATACGGGATGTGTTGTTTCGATTGATGATTTATAACAGGGTTTGTGACAGAGCACAGCTTACGTCATCTCGATTGATTCCAGTCCAAGTGCAGGTTAATAACGTTTCCTGATGAATGGAAGGTCCTTTAAGTGTGGTACCAACATCTCCAACAAGACCGCCACATGGTCTGGCCAGACCAAGGGGAACGGTGAGCATTTATAATAAGATTGTGACAGTCGAAGATAGGATCCAAGATACGGCCTGTGTAGCAAAAATAGCATTTTTCCTGAGGACCTGGATAGATAGAGTCGATATGTGTAAGCCTTTTTCAGTTAAGCGAATCTTCTAGGTGGTAGTTCAAACCCCCTTCAAAATTGAAGTTGGGTGCTTTTAAAACAGAGGGCTACACAAAAAAGGGGAACAGACTGAGTGAAGGCTTGTGTCCTGGAGGGTGGTATACGAGAGCGCCGGTACTGGTGATAGTAGGAGAGATTTCTATCCTGAAAATGATGCCTTCGGCACTGAGAATTTCTGTGTCGGGGTTGGTGCAGGTTTGCATCTTGTGGACCCTGTCATGGTGAATTGCAGAGAAGGTGGCAGGTAGGGCAGCAGCAATGTCAGGTCCTGAACAGCCTATGAACCATGTTTCAGTGAGACAGATGAAGACAGCATTGATTAGGAAACCGGAAAGAGACCGCAGAGAGAGTTTGTTGTGTTTAGTCCTGTCTTGAGAGGAGGAGTTACCAGAGATAGGTCTTGGAAGGGGTGCACATAATAGAGAGGCCAGAGTTGGGACAGCAATGTGGTTGTTCAGAGAACAGACTGAAGAGGGGTTGGGGTAAGGTAACTGACCTCAAGAAGAGAGTTTGTGCAGGTCTTTGTCTAAGTACCTGATTATTTGATGTAGTCTTAGGGACAAAGGGACAGGGCTCCTGGCGTATAACACCACCCGCGCACAGACGGACACAGAAAGGCTTGCCAGTGGTGCAGACATGTTAGTGTGGGTTTCATACAGCCCGCCACCCAACAGTGGAGGGTATCCTATCAGTGACACGTTTGTGTCAGAGCAAAACAGGAGGGAAAAATAAAAACTCAAAACTGGAGTCCAGCTGAACCTGTCACTTCCAAAGGGCTCCCTCTCAGGCAATGGCAATGGACTACTGGAAACTAAAATCAAATAAAATAAAAGGTGCATAATAAAACACATAAAATCAGTAAAACAGTCCAGGGACACCATTAAAAAATGGGGAGGGGGTACAATAGGAGCCAAGCACGTCTTCTAAGTAGAATGTATACTGCATGTGATCACTACTCACTTCAAATTAAATAAACAATGATTGCTATCAAATCAGAATATGGTTTGAACAAATCAAGGGTAGTGCTTCTAGAAAAGCTGAATTTAAAACAAATGTAATAATGTGTGTTATGCTGTATACTTTTGAGGCATACTTACAGCACTTGATTCAAATCGCACTTTCACATCGCCACTTATCACCGGACAGTGTTCCAAAGTAATAATTGCTGCATTGTTGCCTGCATCTACAAACAACTGTAGAAAACATATTTGAAATCTTAAGCATGCCATATGTTTACATTAATCAGATAATAATTAAATAAAATGGCATACTTTTGTGATTATATTACATTTAGCACAGTTCTTATAGTGAATGGAACTAATTTACCACAAGGATGGAGATGTGGGCTGGAGGTGCCAAGTTTAGAACCCAGGGACCAGATCTGAATCTCAGCCTCTGCGCTTAGTTCAACATAGTGGCACTTTATCTCCCTGTGCCTAAAAATGCAAAATGTATTTGCATAATTCCCCACTGATATCCAAGAGATTGATTCCCAATTGCTTGAATTGTACAGTACTATGTTATTTCCACGTTAGATTTGCGTTATAAGAATACCAACACATACAAGTATTTGAAAAAAAAGAATTAAAAAAATGTGATGCTCTTGCAAGTTGTAAATGTAAAACGCTACCCATAGTCCAAGCTTTGTTGCACCATATACACATATTCAATGTTGCATGGTAGGTAGATTCTATGGAGACATAGGGGTCTATTGACAAACTGCATTTTGTGGTACATGATTTAGCACTGCAAAAGTACCACTCACATACTAACAAAATGCTATTCACTCACTTACAGGTGGAGCCTGATGGCGGAGGACACCGCATTCCTAGTCCTACGTTTCAGTAGGAATTGTGGGAAAGACAAAGGGGTGAGGCAAGAAAATAGGGCACTTTCCCAAAAATGGGAGTACTTTAGGGAATATAGTTTCATCATCTAATACATGTTTAATTTAATGAGGCAATGTGCTGTACAATTTTATGTTAATAGTTCTAGATTTATAATAAATGTTTTACATTACGTTACAAATATATAGTGTATTATTTTTTATAAAGAATAATGAACTTAAATACTTTTCCCTATACTCTGCCTTAGTGTGATCACCAGCATGGAGGTGGCGATCTCCCTAAGTGTGAAAAGTTACTGGCAGTAATTTTACAGTTGTCAATCCTGTTTTAAGATCCTCCACCACCACTACAAACTTAGGGCCCAATTACGATGCGATAAGGAATGCTCTGACCCTTGGTCGGAGCCATTCTTACCGCATCATAATCTCCTGTTGGTAATAATTTCCGTCCGACCCATTTTGATGAAGTTGGTCGTAAATTATTACAAAAAGGAGTTCCGAATGGCAGACGACAGGCTCGGAGAGCCCGTCCGCCATTTGGAAGGCCTGCAGTAATCCCTCGGCCGGCTCTTTCTGGCCAAGGATTACGATGGCAGTTTCCCACTGCCTGTCGGTGCCGTCCTTTCCGACACAGTAAGGCATTGGGAAACTGTCTTTGGCTGCCTCCAGCAGGGCCCCCATGGGTGCAAGGCCGCCAAATGGAGGCCTAGGAGCAACTTTGGTGTCCACCTGTTGATCCCTGCACCTGGTGGCAGGCAACTTGAGGCGCCTGCCGTGGGGTGCAGGGATGAACTGCACCTCCGCTCTTTGCTATGAGAGCATGCATTCCGCTCGAAATGCATGCTCCCATAGCAAAGTATAGTCCGAATAGCTGGACTGGAACCGATGACAGGAGGTCGTTCGGTTCCATTTCCAGAGTGATGTCGGATGGACTCCGGTCCGTCCGACATCGCAATCAGGCCCTTAAGTGTAGATTTACATTTGAAAATGGTGATTTCTCAGTGTAGATTTGCATCTAGTTGAATGAGTAGATTTCCACAGGTATAAATATACACATTTAAATTTAACCTTGGAAATCAGGACTTTACCATCTCAGTATATGCACCTCTTTAATGAGGTCTACCGGTATGCAGCACCTGTCCGTTTAGAGCAACAGAATCGACTGCTCCTTAGCCAATTTCCAGAGGAATACCATGGCTGCGTTTCATGAAAATACAGAGATATCATGTGATAAAAGAGCAGTACCCCACAGTGAATGGGTGTCGGGGCAATCCCCCCTTCCCTCTACTGTGCCCCCCATACACCTCACCTTTTTTTGCATAATAGGACTCACAAAAGATTGCTATTGTGAACTTACGTTTTTAATTATCTAAAATGATACAAAATCTCGTCCTGTGAAAATTGAGAAAATGCAGGCCTGTAGCCATTTGTTCTATTATTGGAATTAATCCACAGAAATGAGCTTAATCTACAACAACTAATGTGCTACCAAAATTGTTATCAATGAAGCAGCCTTTTCTTGGTTTGTGACCTAAAAAAAATAGAAAACAAAGTACTCACTTGTAATCCTAGTTCTCCATCATGGTTATATTAGTTACATTCATAGCACTACAAAACTAGACCTAATTAGCAATCCTTATCTGGTTTTTCATCTTAAAAAAAGAGCAAGAAAATCAACAGTGCTTTTAAAATAAACTCCAATTGAAAAGTCGCCCTAGTTACTTTCATCTTTTACAAGCCCAGACATTTTAAAGGGGCAGCTAAACTAACGAAATAGATAAACAAGTAAGCCCTAACAAAGAACATTACACCTGTCACATTAAGACAGACAGGCTGTGTTAGAGTCCCACAGTGAAATGTAATGTAAATAAATCTTATAGAGCGCAGCTCCTCCTGCCCGAGTGCCTCTTGGCGCTGAATACAGTGACAACTGATGGCAGGTCAGATCCTCATCTAAGATGAAGGATTTAATTGATTTCTACACAAAGAAAGGACCATCTATTCTTTGGAGATTTGCAAGTTGGGAGTGTTTATGGATTTATTGAAGTTACCCATGACAAACAACTGGAAATCTAAGTATGATAATATTAATTTTCCTTCATAGGATCATAACCAATACTTGTGAGCACTGGAATTAGTAGCAGGCCAATTTCTAAACCAAGATGTTTGAAACACAGGAACACAGGATCAGAAGGATCTAAAGAAAAAAGATTCCAAGCTGTTAAGCAAAAAGGTTTCAAAGAAAGAACTTACCTAGTTTAGGTCATAATCTAAAAGCCTGAGTCAAAATAACACTGTCTAGCCATGGTATGGTCAGACAGTACGGGCCATATAGCTGCTCTGCAAATCTCAACTAATAGAGACATTCCTGACTAAATCAGCATTAAAGATGACAGATCACAAATATTTTGAGATATCCCATTTAGCATGGAGGTAACCCTGGCCCAGAGAGAATAGACATTCATGTGTGTCCGGCTTACACATAATACACAGTGTTGCACACTTGGAGGACAAATCCTTGCAACAACCATAGATTATGTTTGAGATACCCTAAACTAGTATCTTTGGATCATGGTACAATCCCATCCATTATGGAAGAAATTAACAACCAGCACATGGCATCTCAGGCAATTCAGGCCAAGCACCTCTCTAGGTTCCAAAGGCAGTCTGGTATTTACTACACCCTATGAATAACGTATTTGAATTTGGCACAATTTGGCAGAAATGGCCAGTTCGTACAACAGTATTTAGTGTTACGCCACTAGTCCTCATCTAATTGGCCCAGGCATCTTTCCCATTGTAAATGTAGTTCAGTAAACTTGTACACTTTCGATATTGCCATAAATTCAAGATGACTTGACATAAGTTTGGCCCTCAAGGATGTTTCAGTTGGAGGTCTTCCCGGAGGTCATCCAGGTCAGGTCGCCCACTGCTGCTGCCAGTTGAGCTCTGCCGCACCAAACCTGTGAATCGCTGTGTTTTCACTATTTTTCCACTGTTTTTTACACACTTATCTCTCCTTTTCCTTCCCTTATCTCCATTTAAGGATATATTTTTTATCCATCTAACTGTTGTTTTCCCCCTGTTTTCTCCACTGAACTCTTAGTTTTCCCACTGTGTTTTATCCAGTTAACTCTCGTTTTCGCCACGTAGCTCTTATTTTTATCCAACTAACACTCCTTTTCCCCACTGAACTCTTGGCTTTTCTCTCCGTTTTCTCCACTTAACTCTTGTTTTTTATCTACTTAACTCTCTTTCTCCACTTAACTCCTGGTTTTCCCAATATTTTTTATCCACTTAACTCTCTTTAGCCACTGTAACACCGGCTACTCCTTACCCGCTTGTTTACCCGCATGCCGCTTTCCGCCTCTCGCTAACCACGCCAGCGCCCTCCTAGGACCTACTTAATGGAAGACCCAGTGCGCCACTAGCAAGCCCGTCTGCACCCATCCGCACCTAGACCACGCCAAGCACCAGGAACACTGGATCTCCGCCCACCCACAGCTACACCAGCACAGTTGATAGCCCCGAAACCCAGACCTCATAACGACTACTGCAGCCACATATCACTGTCTCTTCTCCTTAGACGTCAGATATCCTGCTCACTGGCCTTCGCCCACCCGTCGTCACCGAGACGAGACAACTCCACTGCCTCCTAATCAACACCTGATTGCTAAACAAACACTCTAACGAGATCTTGGACATAATCACTTCCCTCACCCAATGTAGTCTTCCTCACAGAGACTTGGCTCAACCTGACAACAAAGAGGTGTAATAGCCATCATCCACAAAGAATCCCTCCACTGCACAGCCGCCATTGATGGCACAGTCAGAGGCACCCTTGCCTACAGTCCGCCAGGACCAAATCCCGCCTTCTGCAAGGCCATTTCTGACTTCACCTCCCCACTTGCCATCAACTCAGAGAAATTCATCTTCCTCTGAGACCTCAACTTTCACCTTGGCGATGCCAACACACCCAACCTCCTCAAGACCATGGACAACCATGTCCATGAACAATCACCAACCCAACTCATATCACTGGGCACAAGCTCTACCTCATGTCAGTAACAAAGGAAGGTACAGTTATGTCACCCAACTCATCTGGTTGGACAGATCAGTCGTCCACTTCACCATCACAGCAACCACGCTGGCTCTAAAAACCAGCCCAGAACCACCCACAGGAGCTGGAGCAAGATAACCAAAAACCAATAGACCAACACCCTCAGCACCTCCCATCCGGACACCACCTCCATCGTTGAAGACACTATGAAACAATTCAACCCCTGGATCACCAACTGCACCTATAAAATCACCACATCAATCCTGCCATACCAGGCAGACCTGCTAAGTACACCACCTAGTACACCACAGAACTACAAATCACCAAACAAAACTTCAAGTGTCTGAAAGGATTTGGCACTTTAGCAAAGGGCCAAACGACCATGCCACCTTCAAGCTGGCACTCAACAACTACCACCAGCGCATGAAATAGATGAAAAAGAATGCCCTGTCAGCCAGCTCTAACCACAGCAAAGAACTCTTCAATATCGTCAAGGAGTTCCCCAACCCAAAACATTGTCACCCTTTTCCAAGATATCTGTGACACTCTAGCACACTTCTTTCATAACAAGATTGCCACCAGCTACGAACACTTTGACCCCCAACCTCCCAAAGCCAGCATCCTCCACCTCCTCAACCTCACCGAATCCCATCCGAATAGTAGAATCACAACATGGGACAAACTTACCATGCAGACCACTTCTGCAACTATGAGCTCCATCCACTCAGGAGCACCCAGCAAACCCTGTACCCACCACATGTTCAACCTGGGGAACAATACAATTAGCAAAGAACTCACCACCACCTTCAACACTTCCATCACTACTGCCACTTACCCAGAGGACTGGAAACAAGCGGAAGTCAAACCATTCTTTAATAAAACATCTGCAGACCCGATAGATCTCAAGAACTACAGGCCCATCTCTCTGCTCCCTTTCCCCGCCAAAGTCCTGGAAAAAGCCATAAACCGCCAACTCACAAACTACCTAGAGAACAACGACCTCCTGGACCCATCCCAATCTGGGTTCCACTCGAACCACAGCACAGAAACTGCCCTAATTGCAGCCACTGATGAAAATAGGGCTGTCCTAAACATAGGAGAAACTGCCTCCCTGATCCTCCTTAACCTCTCTGCAACCTCAACACTGTGCCCCACTAAACCCTTCTAAAAAGACTCCATCAGATAGGTATTCAAGGGGATGCCTTCAAGTGGATCGCATCCTTCCTCACCGGAAGAACAGGGAGCATTTGCCTTACATCCTACACCCCGGAACCCAAGAACATCATCTGTGGCGTTCCCAAAGGGTCCACTCTCAGCCCTACCCTGTTCAATGCCCCATGACCCCTCTGGCCAACATTGTCAGGACCCATGGACTGAGCATCATATCATACGCAAACGACACCCAGCTTATTCTCCCTCTATTTTCAGATTCCTCCACACATTTCAAGCATGTAGAATGCCTTTCTTCAGGGGGTAAGCTCCTTACACAGTCTCCCGATTACAAGTCTAACTCCGATCAGGAACGCCAGTGTGCATTGGTGATGACTCGCACGTTATTCTAAATGCTTCATCAGTAATTCAATCAACGTCTCCACATGAAGGATGTGATTAATTTATGTAATCGAAAGATAGTCACTGTGAATTGAAATAAAATGTGTTTGTTGAAACATCACACCTGAATTTTAACTACATTTGATTGAACAATTCCAATTGGATAAGTGGGGAAGTGCAATAGTGCTCACCCTTTACAAGTTGACATAATCCCAGGCTGGCTATCTGATCAGTAATCACTTCGGTATCCGGGTCGGTGACATTTTCCAAGTGAAAGTTAAAGTCAACTAACACTGAAAAATTGGAATGTTTGGCTTTACGAGTTAGGAGGTGTCCTAGATTGTCAAAAAAAGAGGCCTTAGGACTGGGTGGATGGTAAAGTAAAATGTCATTGAAGGACTATTGACCATATAATTCAACTTTAAAGTCCAAGGATTCACAGTCCCGGTTGTTCGGTATCGCTTTGATGCAGGATTTAAAGCTTGATTTAAGAATAGGAGCTCTGCCACCATCTTTTCCTCCTACTCTGTCAACTTTACGAATTTTAAAACCTGCAGATATGGCCGTAGGTAGATCAGAGTCAGAGGAAGCATCTGCCCATGTTTCCGTTATAAAGGCAATTTCGATTTGATCAGATTCTAAAAACCCACGGTATGCAATGGCATTCTTGACTAATAAAAAACTAGCGTAGATAAGCACACAAGATATTGAGAGTCTCAGTTCCCCATTAGGAGGAGCGTGAAAGTGGTGGTTGTATTAGTAGGCGCCCACCACTGTGGCAGGTATCGGGGGTGGGGGGTGATAGCGATACCTGCTTTGCCGCCCTGCGATGGCCGCAGACGAGAGCAGGGAGGAGGAATCACTGTTCCCTAAATTCATACTGCCTTGAGAGGTCTGCTTCCCTTGCTATGCCACTGTGATTTCCAGAAGATGGGTGGCCAGGGCCATATCAATAATTTTTGTTTCTACATTAATAAAGGTAATCAAATGAAGGATTCACATCTGTCTGTGGTGTGACCTGCTTTCAGAAAGACGATTATGGCAGAAGTTTGAAGGTCTGTGTCACTTCATGAGGGGGCTCATCTATAAAGTGGGGAATCAAGACTTGCGCCACCTGTGTGAACAGTTCGAATGCTAATCGTCTCTGACATCCTTCCTGACTCTAAGAAGGACTCAGTCAGCGTCTGTACTCAATGGGAAATCCAACTCTGAGTGATTAACTTCTCACCAGGAGCTCCCTAATGAATTAATTATAGGCTTTAGCAGTTGCTGGTGGTCTGGTTGTGTAGAAATAATTTTAATAATCATCTAAGACAACAGTAATGTTTGATTGGTGATAATGTCGAAGTGCAAAACAATGTTTTCTGACAAAGAGGAATTCGTGCTGGTGAGAGAGAGAGAGAGAGAGAGAGAGAGAGAGAGAGAGATTCCCTCTCAGGCACTGCAATCAAGGAAGGGGAAGTTTTCATCATCCCATCCAAACACCGATGGACCACAAAGTCCCTGGCCAGGACAACCACCAGTAATAGGAAAGCCATTTAATCAGGAGAAAGGAAGTGAGGCTCACAACAAAGCTATACATTCATGATCAAGGGGCTAACCCAAAGCCCACTCTTAGTAGGTGAATATATTGGAAACAATAGGTGTCGAGATGACAGTCAAACCGGTTTGTAACCAATACTTACAATCATTTAGAACAATATCTAATATAGCATATGTTACCTTGCAGTTTTCTTGAGTTGCAGAGATACACTGAAAAACAACTTCTTTCTTCACTATTATCTGAAGTTTCAAGTCACTCCCATTGTTCTTTCCTACTCCTGAAAAAACAAAAACTTTATGTTACAACCAATAAAAGTACTTGAAATAATAAAGTGTTACATCCCATCTTTGAGGTCAGTGGCACTCAGAAGGTAATGAGCAGTAGGGTCAGATTTATCAGTTGCTCCTGTTACTGCAGATAGCCTCGGTACTATGATGCTACTCCAAAGTGCCAAGAATGCAGTTTGTAATTTGTCTTATAAGGGTGGAACTGTTGAGCTGTCAAGGTGTACTCAAAAAGGTGATATGGGATACGGTCTGAGGGCTCATTTTACTGGAGTCCCTATAATTATTAACACCTATCAGTTACAATTATGTCTGTGAACACTGTTTTTATGTATGTATGAGGTATTTGTTTTTTTGTATAAATATATTTGTATTTTATTTTCAAAACAGCAGCAGGAGCAGCTAAAAACACCATATGATTAGTGTGGAATCCAACCCCATTGATAGTTTTACAGTATCAACAATCATTAACAACCCACAATCCACCACCCTCGGTGTATGAGGTATTTGTATAGCATGAATCAAGTCAAAGGGCAGCAAAGCACTGTACAACGTCAACGGCTAGCAATAGGAGAAGTAGCTTGGTTCTGGGGGCAGAAGTGTACTGTTGCTGCATTGTGATGTGTTTTTTTAACAAGATGATTCTTCTTCTTAAGGCCTATCGCCAACGTTTGCATAAGGAGGGGGATAAGTCCAGCAAGCTCATGGCTCATGGCTTCGATACTGCATCATGAGCTGGAGTCTCCTCCCATTCTGCATCTTTGTACTTTGGATGGTGATTTAGTGATGAGTAGACTGGATATCCTGTGCACTCTTGATATGCACTTTTGATCTGTTTTCACACCGTTATGGTGGGACATCCGGGCATAGTGGAGGAGTTTCCTGGTGGGGTGAGCTTGCCTTTGCTAACTCCTGTGGCCTGGGGTGAACTCAATAAATTCAAGGCTCCAGCCAGGTGGCTTCTCCGTTTAGTTTTTCCAGACCTATTTCGCGTAGCTCAAGGAAAGGTTGCTGGAGGTATTACTTGAAGCTCAAAGGGAACAGATTCTACTTCCCACTATGCATGAGGGTATTTTACACCTTATGTTGAAACCCGGTGTGGACCCACAGACCCTTCTTCGTAAAGGCTGCTCACTATGCTCAACTCAGATATTAAAATTTTGTGTAAAATGCTGGCTATGAGGTTGGGCGGTGTAGTGCGTGACTTGGTGAATGAGTATCAGTGCGGGTTTATGCCGGCCTGTAGTAGCGCATTTAACCTGCGCTGACTCACTCATTTTTTCCATGAAAATGTGGGGGATAATTGGGACCTGGCCCTTGTTTCTATAGATTTGAAAAAGCCTTTGAGATGGTGGAATCGTACTACCTCATGGCTGTGTTACAGGGGATTGGATTTGGACCAGTATTTCGGGTATGGTTGCAGTTACTATACACTGAACTTATAGTATGTATAAAAGTGGGGAGGGCCCTCTTGGAGGTCGAGGAGGAGTGGAGGGGAATACGGCAGGGCGGCCCCCTTTCGCCGCTCCTCTTTGCCCTGGCAGTGGAGCCCCTGGTGGTACTGTTGCAAAAAGATTTAGAGCCCTGGGGAATTCGGGTGGGCGGTTCCAATCATATTATTTTATTTTATGCGAATGATGCACTCACTTATCTTCATTCTCCCAGGGAAGCAGTTCCGCACCTGATGAGGCTGCTAGCTGGCTTTGGCTCGGTATTGGGCCTGAAGGTTAATATTCAGAAAACACTATTGCTTCCTCTGGAGTGATTGGTGAGGATTCCACCTGGGCTGCTCCCGGTCTTGGCGATCCATTGGGAAACGGAGAGTTTCCGATATTCAGGCCTTTGGGTCACGCATAAGGAGGCCTCTCATCTACTCCAGAATACAGAGAGGGCTCTAGAGGGCCTGGCCAGTTCGATCGCCTTCTAGAATAGGTAACACCTGTCGGTAATGGACACGGAGGCGTTTGCAAAAATTTTATTTCTCCCACACTGCCTTTATTTGGTACATAACTCTTTATTCCCACTGTGCGCACAATTTTTTTGTCAGCTTAATAGCTTATTGATATCACTGGTTTCGGCAGAGCTGTGAAATAGGGTGGCCCTCTCCATTCTCAAGAGAGATCTGGAGGAAAGTGGCTTGGTCCTTCAGGACATACAGTACTATTATTTTGCTGCTCACTTGCAGCATGCTACTTGTTGGTTCACAGTACCCTACAATCGGGGAAAGCAACTTTTCCGGGAGAGGCTGGGGGACGATACCTAGATTTGTTTCTTGATTCGAGAGCGCTGTGTGAAGGGAATTGTTCCTTGTCTGGTTAGGCCCACTGCTAAGATATGAGAGAATGCTGTTCGGAGGGTGCTTTGCATGGCTCCATTTGATATGGAACAGGGCCTGTGGGATCTGGCGCCATTCCGTGCAATATATTCAGACATGTCAATAGCCCAAAGGTGGGTGGGCGGGTGTGGCCGGGTATTTACATCCAAATGAGGTTTGGATTTAAATCCATGGGGGGACATGGTGCAGCCTCCTTTTAAGGCCAAGCAAGCTTGGGAGACTGACATGGGACAACCCATTGAAAATGCGGAATGGACGTGTGGCTGTGAATGATTGAGAACTGTGTCCTGTAATAGGTTTAAGCTGCTCTACTTTAACTATTTGCACTTCACTTACATCTCTCACACCCAGCTCAATAGAATTGACCCACGAGTGTAGTGAGATGTGTGCACCGTGGTTTGTTGGGGGCTACCTTCTTACATCTTATCTGAGCATGTGACGCTGTGTAGGGGTTCTGGAGTGGGGGGGTTCCTAAGGTTGAAGTGGCACCCAGCCTTACCCTTCCCCTTACACCCAGGGTCTGTTGGTTGGGCATGATTGTATGGCTCAGGAGGCGGAAGTAAGATGTTCCAGCTTGCGCTTCTTCTAGCTAAATGGCAAGTACTAATAGGACGGCTGGGACCCAGGGCTCGACAGGTGGTGTCATGGGTTAAGAATGGGAAAGGCAGAGCAGCATAATTTGCGTTTATCCTGTACAGATGACAGAGCCACCGAAAACATAATGGCTTTGGGGGTTATTGTTGGATAAATTCAATAGAAACGTTGACCCAGATTCTGATGTTGGAACCGGGAATGGGGGTTTAATATGTGTAATTTGCCTAAGAGTCTTGGCTGCCAGGTGTGGGGATATTTTTACTTGCTGCAAGCTTATTAGGCGCTAAGGCTTGGTATATACTTTGCTGTATGTTTATTTTCCTACTTTCATAATGTTTTATGTTGCAACAGCTTGGGGTGATTCTCTTCAGAGACTGATATATTGTAAACTTATGTACTACAAAGAATGTAGCTGGAGCTTTTTGATCTCATACTACTGGTGTTGTTGGTTGGTTGAAAAACTAATAACGTTTTTAAAAAAACAAGATGAGTCTTCAACTCTTTCCTAAATTAAGGGGTGATGGGATAGTCTAGAAGGATACATGGATGTTCAAGATCCTGGGTGGATGGTTAAAAAATGCCTGCTGCCTCATTTTAACTTTTTTTTACACTTTTTAGTCTTCAGTCTGACAGTGTCTTGGATGTGGAGGTGCCAAAAGACAACAGAGATGGTGAGTTTGTCTGGGAGATTATCAGGGGTGCTGATTGTGATGGGTTTGTAAATGATGCAGCTGGTTTTGAAGAAGGTGCGCACCGGCAATGGGAGTTAATAGTGGTCTATCAGGATGTTGGTGATGTGATTATTTTAATTCAGGCCCTAGCTAAGGCATGCTGTGGCATGTAGGATCCCCAATGTCAATATGAGCCTGGGGGGCCTTGGAGAAGGATGTTACCACCATCTAGCTGTGACAGCATGAGGGCTTAAACAGCAATTCTGAAGTTGCCTGACTTTCTTCAGAAGAAAAAGCTGGTACCATGCTGTTTGTGTTTTAGAAATGTGTCCTTGAGGGGGAGGTTGGTGTCCAGGGTGAATCCAAGTGACTTTATATTCATTGAGGTGGTCTTATTTCATGTCATTGAGCCAGGTTTGTACTAATGGTGTTTTTTTTACAAGTAACAGGAATTCTTTTTTCTGGATGAGGTGAAGGCACTGTCTGGGGCTATGGATATCTGGAGGGGAGGAGACTTTGAAGTAGCAGCATACTGGGTATTTTTATGCTATTACCTGTGAGGACTGGGGAGGTTGGAGGTGTAGAGTCTAGGTAGGTATTTCTTCAGAGTATTGAGGTAATGGAAGACATAGGTAGCTTTGTTAGGCGGGTTAGGTATTGATAACTTTGCATGCTGGATACATCAGGAATATTCTCTATATTTCCTTATTAAATAGCATCAATCAGGACGTAAGACCATTATTAATTGGCATGAAAACATCACCTCACAAGCAACTATTTAGTTTTTTGCTCAGCTGGTGCCACAAGGGAGAGAAATCATTTCATTTTACTAGGAAAGGTAGTACAGTCATTGCTCTCACCAAACACTGCATTGTTTTCCACTTACATCTAAAGCAAAGTGAAGAAAAAAGATTTTGGAAAAGTATACCAGAAAGAAAAGTTGCTTGCTAAAATGCATAAGGCTTTGTAAGCAAACGTATTTGTGATGAATAGAAGGCGCTTTCTCATGGAAAACTAAGATATTCACGCTGAAGTTCACAGAAACATGTCAAAAAGAAAATTCCAAAAACATGTGAAAGTCTGAAAATAATGGGAACATTTCTGGAGACCCTCTTATGATAGCATGAAAGACAAAAATGAAATGATACTAGATAGCAGGGTGTTTGAACAATTTTCTGGTGCCATCTGTCTTTGTGGTTCTTCAGATCCGTATAATTTAAAGACTGGAAAAGAAAATGTTGGTGGCATTCCCCCGACACAATAAGATATGTTAAGAATGCAAATTTATCAAACATTAAGTCATTGAGAATTACAATTAGAGAGCCTAAGGTAACCAAACTTACAGGGCAGGGAAGGGTAAATAAAGATCTCTCTGCTGTGGATTCATTGACAGAAGCAATATGCATAGCAGGCTCCAGTGTTCCATCATTCATAGGCTTACATCGAAAAAGATGCAGGAGAATTGCCCAAGCAGCGGCGTACGTTGCTAAGCAGAGGAGCCAAACTGGTCTTACACAACCTACCAATTCCTGAATATGGTAAGAGGAAATGGTATGGTCAGTTTTCAGTCTGGTTCTTGATTTCGAACGAAGAATGTGTGGAAAACCAGGATCAACTGCCATTTAAGCCCTTGTACTGCTAACAATTCTTATTAGTGCCCTTGACATCTCTTGTCCTAGCTCTAGCCGGTTCCTTTCTCTAAGTCTACTATTCATACATGTCCCGAGGTTTGGTATTAACTCTAGACCCTCTCCACTTGCTTCCTTATGCCCTAGTCTCACAAACTCTGCACATTCACATCTGATCTGTATACCCTGCAGAGTTTTTAGAATGCATTGCAGGTGCCTTTTATTCTACAATTGATATCTTGGTAGTTCATTGTTTTAAGTAACTTGAAGCTCCTTAATTTGACTATCAATTCTGAGTAAAGTAATTTCCCTGAATACTCTTCACTCACCAGCAAAGCCTTCAACATATGTCTCCTGTAAAGCCTGAAGCTGATGCAAGTAAAATCCACATTAATCCATTGCCAGACACTAATCAAAACTGGTGCTACCCAATTCTGCACTACTCTTTATAACAGGTCTTCTACTTCGCAAGTAATCACTAACAATGTTGATGCTCCTGTTCACTTCTAAACAGCAAAGAATCAAGTCTCTTGTGCCTTCTTAACCTGCAAGTAAGTGGGTGTAAATAATTGAAGTGATACTAGTGGCACCTTAAATCTTTACTGTACTGAAGTACTGGATTTACTATTCTGTAGTGAAAGGGCTGAAATGTTCTTGAGCTATTATTGACACATCATGATTAATAACTAAAGGGTTTGACAGTTCTGCATGAATCGGGGATAATATCCCCGATTAAAATAAATGTAGAACATTAGTATCAGGATACTTAGAATAGACTGATTTGATACCATAGGAAGATTCATTAGAGCATGACATTACACTCCTTAAATGATTAATGTCATAGTCACTTTGATTTCAGCCAGGAGACATCAGAAGGGGGAACCATAAGCATAGAGCATCAGAAGACTCTAGCACCCATCACCACTTTCACATACCATTCCTTATTCCCCATCAATCACCACAAATATTTAAACACCCATCACCATGGATTTTTCACTGCAAACCACCACAGATCAATCTTTATCCATTGCCACATTAAGCCTCCAATTACCTGTTTTATCTGTGAACCAGAGAATGTTAAATGTACGACTTTTATCTGCACAGGAGAGAGAGTTAGTATGTTATCGTTAGTCAAAAATCTCAAACTTTCAATTAATACCTTAGGTCTCCACAGAAAAAGTCATTTGTATGCCTTGCCTGTCTCTCATCAACTGGCGGTCAACAAACCTTGAGTCTTTCCGACTAACATTTCCGTATTAAGGTTATGTTTGCCCCGCTAAGGTTCCTGCCTTTCTTTTTTTTACAGAACTGTGATTTGTGGCAGTTTCCCTGCATGCAAATTTATGAGTGTGTCATGCAAACATTGATGAACATTAGACTTTGCACAGCTTTTTAAAGAGATTGAAGAATGCCTGAGTCTCATCGCCCCAGGCAGTTCCTGAACCAACACTGAGTGATCGGTGTAGCTATCTACATCTAGTCGTGCAGAATAACCATGGGTGACCCAAGAAACAGGGCATGTATCATGATTAGTATATAACACATTTGATGTATTAATCGACATTACAAAAAATTGGAAATGACTAGTCCAAGGATGTTCATTAAAAATGCACTCTTCTCACGTTAAATGTATTAATATTAATTTAAAGTAATTCAATTAGTATGTTGTTTTTCAAAAGTCACACGATGTAGTTAATAGGAGAACCAAACACGGACTCCATAGCCTTAAAACTGGATCTACTCTGGGTAGACCCTTCTGTCATTTTGTTCCTTTCTCTCTTTATGACTTTTGGAAAGACTTTAGTGAATGCAAGGAGGTGCATAATGTGTACTTTGACAAACAACTGGGCCTTTACAGAGGGAACTGGTCTGCATATACTACCAAATCCCAAAATGACCTGCCTTTCAAAGGCATTGGCAACATTTCTAGAGATTCTAATTGTTTAGCACCAGAACAGGAAAGGCTCTTTCACTTGTACTTCTACAGGCGAAAGTGCAAAACATTGATCATATGTATGTAAGGCTCTGTCAAAGCTTTAAGACATAACTTTATCTGAATATATAGTGGGACTTAGCAATAAAGGGATTTGGATTCGGGATAACCCATTTTAATTGTATTCCTGCCTCCAAATCAACGTATGACACAGTTCTGAACATTTTCAGGCCGTGTTCAGGCATCTGAATTTATGAATTGATTTTCACTGGATATTCCCAGGAAGAGCAATACAATACTTGACTTTCAAACTAAAGGCTGCTCTCATTACTGTACCTTACTGATAGTGGCAGGCTTCTAAATAGTAGACATTGAAAACAGCTGCTTTAAAACATCTCACCGAATGTGGTACTGTAATAAGAACATCGCCCATGGTTACATTATTTCATATTTTGCCTTCACATATGGAACCTAGCCTAGGTCGCAGAATTTGATGTATATGGCTTTTATGGGTGCTAGAAAACTTATATTGAAGCATTGGGTCAGTAGGAGGCTACCAACAGAGGAATGGAGTGAAGAGCTGCTGTTATCGAAATAGGATCACATAATGTACTTGAAACAGGATGAAATAGAGAAGTATAAATCGTTATGAAATACTTTTTAGACTTTAATGCCTGATAATTGTAACAAAGATATATATAACTTCCTCTCCTTTTTTCTCTCCTACTTTCACTTATTTCTGTCTCCCCAACCTAATCAGATCTGTCTGTCCGACAATTAGGCAATTTCAGATCATATCTAAGAAATAGTGTCTATTATTAATGACCAATGTAATAACAATAGAAAAGACAATACTGTGATATGTGTAAGCCTGCCTGATAGCTTGCATTCATTTACTGAATTAATGCAAATATCATGGAAAAATTGAAAGAAGTGTGCTTTTACACATAGTTGATATTTTGTGGTACGAACAACATGGCGATCCCACCCCAACAGCGTCTCCTACTGGAATATTGTCTCTGTTGGATTTATCTTCCCACAAGTAGGCTCACTTTCGATATACTAACATTCAGCTAGAGCGGATGAAATAATCCACCCTGGGGCTTAAAGAATTGAGTAAAAAGAAAATAGGTTCCAGAGTTTTTGAGACCTGAAGAAACATCTTGGTGATGTCCACACTGCATTGCATGCTGACAGCTAATACACACCAAGTATCTTTTAAGGAGTTACATAAATGTCGAACCTCAAAAGGGATTATAGTGACACCTATTGGTTCCATCATTCGAATTTACCCGCCTGTCCAAGAGGAAGTAACACACTGTCAGCCTTTGCAATCGTCCTGTGAAAAAGTCTTGTTCTAAGTGATGCCCACTCATTCCACCCAGGGGATGTTGTTCAATAGAACATATTGACTGGCCCATTGTGTCTAAGGCCACAGACTGGGCAAGGAGGATGAGGGTTGCTACATTACCCTCGTCTACTTTCCTTTAGTAGCCCATTCCAGACATCAGTCCATGCTATCTCAGTCCCTTGGCCAGGCTAAAATGCAGCTTGGTCCACTTCAAGGCAATGATGAGATTCTTAAAATTTTTCACCCAAGTTTTGCATTTTTTTTAAATTGCACTGTAAATACCAGGATTTGCAATGCAGATAGGATGTACTGTCCTACTCTGCAGCACACCCTTAAATGTATGCACCATGTGCAGACCAGTGCAGTGCTCCCTGTCGCACCAAATGCAGTGATCACAGAGCAGGCGCAAACTCATGCTTTCACTATGAACAGCACATTAGTGAGAGGCAGACCAGCTGTTTGATGTCTCTAGTGCACCTTTCACTGCAGTTAATGACCCAGACTCAGATTTAAGCGGGGGGTGGGGGGGGGCAGGGACCCCCTGCAGGTGGATGCAGTAAGCACAGGAGGTTTATGTGGTGCAGTCAGCACACCGGCTGATAAGCTTTTTTGCCTCTATTCCCATGTCTGTAATATGGGGCAGGATTCCTGCATTTGTATATTGCCTTTGCACATTGATTCCTACAAAGTTAATGAATCTGAAGGCAGTTGAGAGGCTGATAATTGAAACTTTATTCAATGGCTTAAGGGGGAAAAGACTAGAGTAAACACTTAGAGAGTGAAGCTGCATTAGATGAAGGGTCTGCAATTGCTGACTGAGACAGAGATCTCTATTTAGCAGTAATAACCGTGAAGGAACCTCAGGCTTATGTACCCGATAACAAATCCGCAACTAAATAATAGGATGCAAAAAAGGTTTCCCTGTTTTTAGAGGTTTGGTAAAATCTCCCACAAGAGTGAACATTTTCAGTCTGTTCACACAAGACTCACAAAATCGCTTCTTGACTTGGCAGTAAAATTTTGTGTAAACCTTTACCAGGGACATATATTGAGGTTTGTCTTCTGGATGGTACCACCGACCATGAGGTTTTCTGTAAGTTTTTTTAATTTTTTACCTTTTTCACTACTGACCTAAAGCAGCTTATATTTGGGTTGAACCGGTTAGATTTTGGCAAGTTAGCAGGTAACCAATTTGATTAGATGCATGAGCTCTGACGTAAATGGTGAGAGATTAAACTTCTTCAAGCCTATTTTGGATTTAGCATAAGCCAGAAGTGGAGGAGTACATGATATCATCAGGTGATATGACTCACCCTGGCTTATAGATAATAAATAATAATAATCCACATTTGTATAGCGCACAATCACCCGTTAGGGTCTCTAGGCGCTGGGGGCCGTCGGGGAGATTAAGCAAGCTATTGCCCAGAGTCGCATGGTGATGGGCTAACCAGCCGCCGGAGCCGGGGATCGAACCCTGATCCCCAGATTCCAGCGTCAGTCGCCCTGGCCGCGGCGCCACAATAGTGAACATTAATTCCTCGTAAAAAGTGAGGTTAGGGGTGTGGTCTTTTATAATGGCGAGCTCCGATGCATAACGATGAACGTCAAGCTCTCCCAATGTATGTTTTATCATTTTGGTATGGCATGTTTTATAAATTTGCAACAATTTTTGAACATTGTTGCCTAAAGTAGACAAAGGCGTTTATAAATAATCTCAAACTCACGCTCTTCTAAATCAGACCCTCAGGCAAAAGTGCACATCTTTGATTGCGGTAATGCTAAATCTAACTTGACGTGGCAACAATTCGCTCATTGTGTTGTTTTTATATTTTCAGTTAAATGAATAAAAAGTAATGTTTGGAGTGTGAAAAAAGTCACGTATGGAGACCACCATAAGCATATCAACACTCCTCGACTGTAATGCACTTCATTTAAATAACAGGTCTTACCTTGAATTGAATGGATTCTGATGCTCTTTATCCTGAGTTTCTTTTCTGGCGGGAGTTGCAACTTGTACTTATTCTTCATAATTTCATAGTACCCAACATATCTGCTCTGCAATGGAATATGGGACATGGGTGATTAACCAGGCTTCCCTTCAGACAGAAGGGCTTGTTTTTAGAACCGACTAGCGCATAAGTGCAGCTCTTCAAAAGACATCTTCTAAAGAATGGATGAAGTGCAGTTTACGCAGTGCTGGCTAGGGATCTGTGAAAGTGTTGGGATGTAATATGTGCCCTGAATCAAATATATGATGTTACAACGTAAACAACTACAACACATGCCTTTACAACGTGTTTATTTTTACATTGCAACTACCATTACATCGCAGGATTTTACAACGCATGCATGCTATTACAATGCATTTTTTAAAACTACCATTACAACGCATACCTTTACAATGCATACCATTACAATGGGGTAAGTGTTGGATAGTGTAGGGGTAAACATTACTGTTCCTTCTCCAGTGAGTGCAACAGTAGGGAAAGTGTTGGATAGTGTATTACCTATATTAGCCGGAGCCTGGACTTTGCTACAAATGCCACATATGGCAAAAACGACCTTGTAAATGCTAGCGCCAGCATTTTGACATGGGTGCCTTGGTAAGCCAAGAATAACCTCTTGTATGCAGTGTGGAAGGCAGACTCACAGGTATAACACTCTTGAAGAAACACACACTCTCTCTCTCCCTCTCTGTCTCTGTCTCTCTCTCTCTCCCTCTCCCTCTCCCTCTCTCTCTCTCTTCCACTCACTCTTTAACATTCCCTCACTTGCACTCATTCTCACCCACACTCAGTGGTACTGGAACAATTTCTAGACTGGGCGTGCTGCATCACTGGATTAGTAGGGATTCTGAAAAATCCAAGCATCAATTAAAGAACAAGTGTTGCAAATAAACAATGCCCATTCAGCATGAGAGTGGTAAGGGTGCAGCATGTAGCTGGTGTAGTATTTAGCACACTGTCACAAATAGATTACTAAAGCATGGCGTGGTAGCACACTGCCATCTACAGACAGCACATTTTCCATTGAAATGACCACTAAATTTGCACATACAATAACGTGTGGAAATTGGGTTTGAGCAAATATTGCCATTTTGCACATCACCAAGCAAAGTGCCTTGATTTGTTTGCACCTATCAACAACATTGTTTCATCACATTTCAGAATTAGAAAAGAAGTTAAGTTGTGCTTTCCATCTGTTTATTTATTTTGAAATATTTGTACAGTTCATTCATAGGTTATTTACATTTACATTTTGGTGTGTTAGTAGAAAATGACATCCTGTATCCTTTCCTTTTACACCAACAAGATTGTCACTAGTTCACTTTACAAAATCCTCACACTTTGCAGTATGGGAAAGAAAAGTAAACACTAGTCTCCATGTTAAAAAAGCAGTAATTTGACAGAAGATTAGACTGACATTTGACCACGATCTTTGAATGCTCAGCAAAAGTGACACAATGAAAATATTATATTTAAAGTGATTTATAATGCTCTTTCTTATTTGGAACTCCAGCATGGTTTTTCTGTGGGTTCTGCAGCACCCCCTGTGCCCCTATTTCTAGCACATATGACCTAATTTACACTCATATGCACTTACCCTTTTCATTCAGTCATTCATTCACACTCAGTATCACTGATTGCTGTCACTCATTCTTTCACACACTCTCTTACATCCATTCTGACTCACTTGCCCTCACTCTTACTGTCACTCACCCTCACTCACTGTCACCCATACTCATTCACTCACTCTGGTACTCACTTAGGTGCCCAATACACACGCGCACTCATTGCATATACATTCCCTCTCATACACAAAACATACATTTGAACACCTTCATTTTTCTTACAAGAGCTGCCTGAAAGGTGTCATTCCAGCTGTTGGTGCTCAACTGACCCTTAGATGTTGCACTGAGGAAAATAAAAAGGCGATGGGAGAATTTTTGTCCAAGTATAATTACTCAGGCCGCCTCCCAGTCCGTTGTTTTTTTGCCTTCCCAACCCCCCCATGCCACCCCAGCCAGGAACCATGCATATGCAAATCTTTGGTCAATAGGAGCAGTGCATACTTAACTGCCAGACACAGGCAATTTCAGAGAGGTTTGGCCTATTTAGACCTCATGAATTAGGCAAAGCTTGATTCCTGTGGCAGAGTGAACAAGGCACCCACGTCTGAGCATACCTGCTGCATTTCTTTATTTTTATGAAGGGTTTATATAGGGCATGGTCACCAAAGGTATAGATGTGCTTTACAGACAACAATAAATGCCACTTAAAGTCTTACATAAAACTTCTACTGAACTGGAGTAAGGAAGTTGAGGAGAAGACGTGAATATATCTAAAAGAATTTAGGGAGTCGCATTTGGAAAACAAAAGGGTGATGGGTGGAGCGCTATTAATTTCAGCTGCTGGCAATTAGTAAGGCCACATCTTATGCTATCTCAGACACGAACCAGGCATATGCAAATGTGCCACAGTCCTGCTCCAATAGGAAAAGTTTAGCCTGAACTTAATAGAGTCAAGCATCCCACCCATCACGTTTTGGTTCCCCCAAGTGACCACAGATCGATTAACATAAATAAGTATATAACTGCTTGTATTTAGCATAAATAACTGACACCGTTGCATTGACTGCCCCTAGACTGCCTAGAGGGCATATTAGATGAATGTACCCTCAGTCTGACCATGCCCCCGAATAACCTCTCTTCTCTTTCCTCCGCATTCATTCTGCCAATGGGGCCCATATCAAAGCTCCATACCTCCTCGCCTTCTGGGCCTTGCATTCATATAAGCATTTCTTCAGATTATACATTGCAAGACACCCCCCCTCAGTCATGAAAAGTTTGGGATTCAACCTTCAGCCATGCTGCAGCTTTGCAGATATGAGCCGCCATCATGGCAAAAAAAGATAACATATATGTGCCCTTTTGTGCACCTTACGCAGTCTTCTGTCCCAAACAGCATCAGCTGGGGTGAGATCTCCACCTGTACCCTCAAAACCATACTAATGAAAACCCCAACATCTTTAGTAAGTGCTCTTAATCTCGGGCATGTACCGAGCATGGGCACTATATCTGCATGAGCTCCCCCACATTGATGGCATAGATAAAGATTGCATATGGATTTAAAGGGTTGACTCCTTAGCCCAGCAGTTACTAATGGCTCCCTCTACCTTCAATGATTAATGAAGGCTCCGTCCGGCATGGTATCCGTTAGTAACTAATAAATGTTCTCAATTCTGACTCTCCTAGTTATGGCATTGCTATTTGGAATTTTACAGTCAAATAGCTGATTAGCATCTACCTTTCCCCTGAAATCCCTTATCTGTAAACATTTGAAAAAGTTGTCCTTAATCAGTCTGTATTTTCCTTGTAGTTCACTAATTGAATGGAGCTGCCCCATATCTAGTAACTCTCCCAATCAAACAAATTGCCTCTGTTCCTACCTTTTACAAACTTGGTCATGAAATATGGAAGGAAACATGGGTGACCTCCATAACAGGTTATACTTATTACATTTTGTGACTCTAAATCTTGCCTTCACCTGGCTCCATAACTTATGTGCCCCTTTCACAGTTTTAACTCAGACCTTTTAATAATAAATGTGTTCAATATTTCTCGAAAAGCATCCCTCTGCCTCCCAGCCTAGTGGTAGCTCAGATATAAAAGATGCCCCCACCTGGGTACAGACTCATGTTGCATTACCGGGATCAGAATACCCAAATGCTGCAGCATACAGACGTGTAATAAAGTCTAAAGCTGGCTACAGCCAAACCACCCGTGTTTCTAGGAAGCACCAGGTATGTAGCTGCTTTTCTTGCCATTTTGTACTGCCACAGAAAACTGAAGCAAATACCCTCAAACTTGGAGAGCCATTGTTTCTTGATTTCCAGTGGGATCGCTCTGAACATATATAGGATTTTGGGGAGTATTAACATTTTTATTACATTACATCTCTCTACCAATGTCAGATGCAGACTATTGATACTCTTCAAATCTTGCCTTACCTTAAACCAACATTGGTGTAAAGTTTGCATCAACTACTTGGTTCATTCATGCCGTTATCTCTACCCCCAGATAAACCGCACTATCTACTCTCCACTGGTCCCTCAGGTTGATATCAGTAGTGCAAACTACCTGAGTCTATTGTTGTTCAGATAGTATCCTGCAATTTCCACAAATCCTATGACCTCCTTCTCTACTTCCATTAAAGCATTTACTGGACCAGTTGTTACAATAGCGATATCTTCTGCATAAACCAAAACTTTGGTGTACATGCTGTTTACCAAGATTAGTCTTATTAAGGGCTTCTTTTCTAACCGGATGATGAAGGGGTCTATATAAAGTGCGAATAGGAGCAGAGAGCATGGACACCAATGTTAAGTTCCCCTTGTGATTGAGATTTGTCTGACTCCTTCCCCATTATCTGTAGTCTGGCACTTGGATTCCAATATAACACCCTTATAGCCTTAATTATACCAGGTCCTAACCCCTTCTGACTTAATGTCTCCCATAAATACTTTCAAGCGACCCAGTCAAAGGCCTTTAATGTGTCAAGTAACACCATTTCCAGAGGGGTATTTAAGGCCTCAGCTATATCAAATAAAGCAATTTCTCTCTTAGTGTGATCTATTGTGCCATGGTCGGGAATAAAACTGTGATGTCGATGTACTATCAGACTAGCTATTACCTTGCCCCAGAGCAAGGATTTTTGAATACATTTTTACATCACTATCTATCAATGAAATTGGCTGCTCAGACCCTGGATTCAGAGAAGGTTTATCCTTTATCCTAAAAATAACTATATTAGTGGCCTCCCAAGAGGCTGGCACGCCCCCATCTCTCTGTACTCCCAGGAAAATTAGACCCATGTCTTTCCCTAGTTCAGGGGAAAATATTCGGTAAAACTCTAGGAGTATTCTGTCTGGCCCTGTCTCTTTATCCAGGGATAGTGATTTTAATGCCTCTTTTCCTGCTTCAGGGGTTATAGGCAACTCCAGCAAGGCCTGATCCTCTCCCCCTAAAACCCCATCACCTGTGTTTTCTAAAAGAATCTTATAGCTGCCAAGGAGAATGAATATGTCTTCTCTGTACAGGTCTTCGTAATACTCCTTAAAAAACCCTAGTGATCTCTTGCAGAGTATTAAACAGGCACCTCCTCTACAACATCTATGCTCCTTTCTGTCATCTCCATTTGTCTTATACGCAGAGCCAAGAGTCTGCCAGGGTTTTCACCATATGTTATGTTATGTTAGCATGCATTTATTGAGCGCACGTACACCCGTGGGTTTCATGGCGCTGAGAGAAGAAGGCAGATGAAACAGAAGCGCTTAGCCAGCCACTTGCACGAATAGCCAGGTTTTCAAGGATTTTCTGAAGCTGATAAGATCTTTACAGCTTTGGAGTGCCATACTCATAACCATCTGCTTTATGGCTTTGATATTTCTTGGCTATGTCCGTGCTATCGGTGCAATTCACCCTGGCCTTAACTGAAATCTGTGTTGCACCTTCTCCTTGTCCTCCCCTGCCACTATCAGTTTAGTGTGCTGTAGTTCTAAAGCTGAAAGCTCATCATGTACCCCTCTGACCATGCTACCCTTCTGTTTCTTTTATATAAGCTGTAGCTCACAGTTTCACCTCTAATTCCTACCTTTAATGAGTCCCATACTGTGTTACCCATGGCCGTGCCCGTCGTTTATTGACAAAAAATCTCCAATCCTTACTCTCATGTGGTCAACTTATTCAGGGTTAAAGAGTAGTTTTCTATCAAAAGTCCTATTCTGAACTGGTCTAGAAATACACTCTACTGGAACTTCTAGCACCAATGGGTATTAAAGATTTTAATGACTTCATATGTGAGACTGTCATCATGGGAACCACATTTAAATTCAACAATAAATGTAGAGTATGTGCTTTACAATTTAGCTTTTAAAGTACTTACTTGGGAGGGAGTTTCAACTCCCTGAAATTTTGTGCTCGTACTTTTATCTGTCCTCCTCTCCCCAAAGTAATCCAAGCTTTCCTGAAGGAAAAAAAAACACATTAGAAATCAGTTTTAATTTTTAAATAATTTAAGAAAATCTTACATTTAATCTAGAAGGTACCACTTCTGCATTTGCAAACCGACACAGTGACTCAAGGGGCTACTGCAAGTGCACCAGATTTTAAAGTACTAATACTACTGAGGATAGCACTGAAATGATGGATAACAATGGGGGATCACACATGAAGGACCTTGGGTCACGTTTGGAATGGGTAATAACATGTAGGATTTGGTGCTTGCACACAAATTTTAAATGTGAACCTGTAACTGCTATCTATTTACCAAGGACCAAGGGCCAGATGTAGGTCGCCCAATACCGGTTGGTAATGGCCGAAATTACCAAATTTCGGCCGTTACCGACTGGTATTGGGCTTTTTAGATGTAGGTGGCATTTTTTTAGGATTCGGAATCGGTAATTTAAGGATTCGGTAAAATACCGAATTCTTAACATACCGATTCAGTAAATTACCGTATCCAGGATGTAGGGAGCACTCAAGTTGGTCTATTCCTCAGTTAAGGATTCGTTATTTACCACCAACTACAAGCTGGTGGTAAATAATGAAAACCTTTAAAAAAAGCATTTTTTTTGTTTTTCCAACAGTGCAATGTGGCAGACATACATGCCCTTAGGGCATGTATGTGTGCCACATGTGCACCTATACACAATTGAGGGGTGCAACAGGGTGTCAAAGTGACACCTTGCCACCCTTCAATGTTTTCCCCCTTTTACCGAATCGTTATTTACCGATTCAGTAATTGCCATTCATTCCTATGGGCCTCCAGGCCCATAGGAATGAATGGCAATTACCAAATCGGTAAATACCAATTCGGTATTACCAAAACTTACCGATTCGGTCATTTTTAACGAAAAATAACCTACATCCCAATTACCTACTCTTAAATACCGAATCGGTATGATTCGGTATTTAAGAATAGGTAAATTGAGATTACCTACATCTGGCCCCAAGTCCTTAGGTCTGACCCAAAGGATTAGTCCCCACGAGAAATAAAGAAGCCATATTACTATACCCAATATTACTCTGTGTGAAATTAAAGCATCTCAAGTAATTCTTGAGTTCCAGTCAATCAGAATGTGTAAACCACTCCAGGGGGGTCTAAATGTCTCAAAAAGAGTCTCAGATTAGAATGAAGGACAAATGCATGGAACACTGCACTTGTAATCCAGGTAACACACATTATTCAAATCATTATGAATCACATGAACAAAGAACCAGGCTTTTAAGTTTTATCACCTCTTCATCTGTGTTGGTTTGTACTGGAATCCGAAAAAGAAAAGTTATTTACCAGTATTTAATAGTCCTCTGCCTTGAGTATTTTCATCATGGCTTTGACCAGAAATAACAAATATATCAAAGGGTTATCAGAGTGCACTAACACACTTGGAAAACATATTTAAAAAGAGAAGCCTTCTAACTGCTGTGGCGCTCAAAGACAAAACAGGACCTCTGTCCATTTAATAAAGAAGCGTTGTCAGGTAGAGCCATCTCACAGTTCCCTGCACCAACTGCAACTACCTTAGTAAGACTTTGTAATAAAACGTGTGAGATTACTGGGATACTTTCTGAAAGTGGGCAAGATAGGGTGGATCGCTTATGAATATGATGAAATACAAATAAGAAAATGTTTTTTGTCCCTCTTGGGAGCTTCATGCTTAATTAGAGGCTTTAGAAGAGCCTACCTAGCAGTATGCATATGGGAGGAGGGCACAAGAGGATACGGCCTTCCTCTAAAAAGATGAAGTAGCTGTTTATCATTGGTTCCTTAATTTTTAGGAAACATACCCTAAACATTTGCCAATATTACCATCACCAAATGACCTTGTCGATAAAAATTTTAAGGAAAATAACCTGATACTCCACTTACTTGGATAACGAATCTGAAAAAAATATGCTGTCAAAAAATGTGACAGCAGTGAAATTCTCAAGGGGAAACAATTCAAAGGAACTCGGGCAAGTAATACATTGATTTCTTATCGTGACAATTAAGAATGGAGTAGTAAACAGTTGCCAAAGTATTACTTTGAAATGGAATATATTCATATTGCAAAAAACAACAAGTGATGGACTGAATGTGGATCAATGTCACACACTCCCCCAGTCAAAAGATCTGGGCCCATATTGCACCATATGAATCTCTCCAATAGGTAACTGGCTGATCTGAAAATCATAGATAAACAATTATTAATAACCTCAGACACTTTCTGATGAAATGTTAGTGTTAACTCTTTGGAAACACTCTTAGCAGGTCAAATCATATGTACTGCCAAGTTTACAAATGGCTATGTAATAGTAGTCTTGAAAATTCTTCCATCATGGGAAAATGTATGCGTTCTCTAATAATATGTGGATCTAAGCGGATGACAAACCACCCCCACTTAAGCAGAGGCAGAACAAGAAGAAGAAGTATTGTATACAAGCATTCTAAAAGCTTTAAAATTGGAAAGGGTACCAGTATGGCTGAAAGATGCATTTTCAGAAAGAAATAATAAACACCTGGAATATAAGATGAATAATGTCTTATTTTCTGAATTTCTTTCTACAGTAGAGATGGAAGGAAGAGGAGGAGCTATATTCTAGATCGTCTTGCAGCTCTACAGGAATGAAGAAAATGGTCTTTGTCTCCCCTAACTAGGAAGGAAATCTATTCTCTCTCTCATTGTTAAATATATTTGTTCCAGACAGTACAGTATTGAATCTGTAACTTTTTAAACATTCATTGCCTGGATGGATATCATGACCTTCAGCAGTCAAAGTTCAAGATATCTCCCAGCTCGCTGTATAAAATATCTACCTCTCGCAACTACTTTGATGTCCAATGACATGACCTTCATGACCAGGAAGGAAATCAATCCTTTGAATGAGCCATCTTTAGGAAATAATCCATTGCAAAACACTTTGAGCTTCCGGATAATGATATGTTATGAGGCCATCATCTTGCACCCTCTGCATGGATTTCTGATGAAATATGTATCTATTGGGAAATATGAAATCATTCGATATTACTGAAAAGAAACCTAGAATATTTCCCAGAAGAGGACTGCTTGGGAAATGTTTACCCAACTGTTTCCTAGATATAGAAGGCAAGACATTACAATCTGGATGGATCTATTCATAACTTGCAGTAACAAAAACAATGAGATGCTATTAGAAATATGAATATTTTATAATTAGAGAGAATATGAAATTACCTTCATGGTCATGTGGTTACTGTCAGTCCTTGTATTCTTCCCTTCACAATAAGATGGACATTCCTGCTCTCTAGTAAGGGTCAGAAACTGTTATGCAAAAACCTCCTTTTACTTTGTGCCATCTTGTGTGAAGGCCAAGCATCAGTGGTCTCGCATGCACAAACATTGGACAACGTCCAAACTCAACTATACTATGCTTTTGATATGTGTGGTTGTGGCATGTCATATGCTTTAAGGTGGGGATACTCAATAGGCTTGGAGAGAAGGACAGTAACTAATAAGATTACTGGAACTGCAACAAAGTTAGCTCCTGATTTATCATTTTTCTCTTTACTATTCCCATGTGGTAGGGACCAGGTTTAACAACAACAAAAATGCGACTCTGGGGTGACAGCATTTGCTGGACTGGGTAGTGTGTAAACAGGTGAAATGCATCCAGTGAGTAAATGTTTTAAAAGGCATGAGGATTAGCACGTGGCTCCCCTATAAATACTTGCAATTGATATATGCCTTTGGAAAGGCTGCCATAGCTATTGTGCACTGAACAACAAGTCTTGGAGGAGAATGAACCTCTAATGCCTTAGAGATTTTTATAAGCACAGGCTAGCCAACATGCAACAGTAGCTTTGTCACATTGTTGCCTGAGGTACAGCTATCACAGTTGGTAAAAAGATTATCTGACTTCCTGCAGGTAGTCATTCTCAATATGAAATCTGTCAGAGCCCTGAAGACATTCAGGTTGCATGGATTTAATTCACCCCACAATGATGAAATCTTGATTGAAAGACTAGAAATGTTATTTCACATACAAATTTGACCAAGCCTTGATCATTGAAAGGGGGTTGCTGGCATTATTGCATTCCCTAAATGGAAAACTAAATATGAATCTTTAATAGGAGAGCTGAGAGCTTACAAACAGTTACAGCAGAGGTGCTGAGCAAATAAGAAGGCCACCTGTTGAAGTCAATGCTGATTGACACAGGGATGAATGAATGAAAATGTAAACAAAAAAACATGCACTTACTCTTTATGAATTGTTAACATTTTATTTGGTTTTAATTTGCTACTTTAAAGTGTAATGCACTTTTTCTCAGTATCACCATTGAACAAAAAAAGTGTCTTTTAGACCAATTTCAATTAGTTCCACTCAGCTAGGATTAATTTTTCATTCCAGACAGGAAGCTTCCCATGCAAAGAATCATTTTAATGCATTGTTTGAAAGACAACACACGTATCGAAGATTTTTCAGGCATGCACTTCATAAATTAAATGATTTCCATGAAGACACGCTTTGTCTTGGAGACGAGCAATGAAAATAGACTATCTGGTTGGAGGAATGCTGTGAAGAAGCATTGCTCCATTCATGAAGCATAACACTGGCAACTCAACCCATTACAAAACAGGTAACTTCAACCGTAGCTTTATAGGTCATGATATTGTCATGAGTTTTAGTATTTGGGATACTACTTCACATCAATGATAAAACCAAACATATATATAAATTAACCTGCCTTGAGAAGTTTACATTGAGTTTTATCAATTAATATTCCTTTTCACAATTTTAAAAGTCAAATTGGAAGATGTATTGATAAAAATAACAACCTACCCTCTTCACCCTTTAGGGTTACCTATTCAACATTTATTTATATTTAATTTACATGTTTTTACTTCAGTAAATCTTTGTAATTGTCGCTCAACTGAAAAGGTGACTTATCAGTTGTTAGTATTGTCATATATTACCTGTTGCTGGGTAACTATTGGTGCTACCAGAGCATTTTCATTGGATCATGAAAGCATATACACAAATCTTCCAAAACAACATGCGATTGCTAGGACCAAAATTGTGTAATCTTTATGGCAATAAGCAGTGGACCCTTATGTTTGTAATCTCTGTCTTAGGTTTCACCCTGAATATGTGATCTGAAGAGGATGAGGAACCTCCTAGCTCCTGAAACTCACATTACACTGATCTCTGGTCAAGTGATCCTTCCTGATTGGGTGGGAAATCCCCTGACTGAACTATGGTCTTAAGAAATAGTGGATGATTTTCTGAAATCAAAGTGTTTTCACCTTAGACACCCACTGAGGTTTCAGTATAATTAGAGTAGACACAATGAAGCAGACAATTTGGATGGGTGCTCTTGCAGAACTGACACATCCCTGTGCTAGCCTCCTTGTCAAGGAGTAAACTACCATATATAGAGACCCTCTTATAATTGAAGAGATGTCAATTCTGATGAAATGAGACTGGAAAGGACAAACTCATTGGTCCTTAATAGCATCCAATTTGCTCACATTTGGCATTCTCCTTAGCATGGAAGCATACTGTCATATGGGGCCATCCACATTCTCAAGTTCCTCAAATTCCACAGGGAAAGCTACAGAATCAGTGATTTGAAAGTGCTCCGACCCAAGTATACTTTTAGCCAATCTTGCAAGTCAGAAAGTGTACCTCCAGGGCCGGACAGGCCATAGCGGGCTCCGGGCAACCCCCCGGTGCGCCGCACGGGTGGGGGCCGGTTTGGGTCCCTGGGGCCGTTTTTCTTACAGGGCCGTTTTTGCAGCATAGCTGCAAAATCGGCCCTGTAAAAAACCCGCCGAAAACCGGCCCTGGCAAAGAGCTCGGGGCACCCACAACCCCCCTTTGGAGGGAGGGGGGTGGCCAGCCGAGCACTTTGCCAGGGCCGGTTTTGGTTCCCAGTCTGGCCCTGTGTACCTCTCTATAAACCAAGCCACTTTTTAAAATCATTGTGGCAGCATAAATACACACAAGCCACTCGGATAAAAAGAAATAATAATTAATGTTGCTTGATGGCAGGTAATTTCATACTTCAAATACACAGACCACTGAAGTCATTTGGCGTGAACATGTCTCTATTTGACTGACAATGCACTTTACACTAGCTTCTTCCTTAACTGGTTTTTCCTTTCAGAACCACCAAAGAAAGGACTATCCCTAGGCAATCAAAACGTGTTAAGGCAATTTAGTACTAATCAAGTATTTTTTCAAGAATTATCATTTTATTGGCATTTTCCCAAGAGTATACTACTGGAATATTGTGGATGACATAATTTTCTATAAAAGTATTATGGAATATATATTGAGTACAAAAATATTGTGTAGGTAAGTATGTATAGGTATAGTATTAGTTAGTAGTACAAAAGCACATACAAAATAGAACATTGTATACATTACTGATATTTAGATAATTTAAAATCACAATATAAAGGATGGAGTAGCCTGCTCACATTAATGCTTTTCCATAATTAAAATATCCTGAAACAATACATTAAAAAGATCATCATTTAGATAATACATATTTGTATCCATGCAAAAGCTACAGAGCAGTGAACAATGATTCACTAATGCTATCTAAAAATCACAAAGAGAATTAGCAAGTATCCATTGATTTAAAAGAGAATCTCAGGTATGGGCAGAAATTGACCCCTCTTTGTAACTCATTTCAAAGTCCTAACTACTCTTCCAGATGTAGTCAGTTATTCAGAGGACTACATTTTTGCTTATCGTGACGTGGCATGATCCTGCACCAAAGTCACAATGCGTATAACAAATATCTTGATAGGGCAAAAATCAACCATGCAGTTGTATCGCTTCTGAAGATTCTAATGGTAGGCCTAATTTGTGTTACAGACAAGATGCAGCAAATCGTAGCTAGCAAGATCTCCTATTTGCAGGATATCTGGGGCAGAGAAATAAAAAGTGCTCATGTGTTTCAGGGCTATCTTGGCAGAATGGACATAAGGGCGAGATATTTTGGCCATTCCATCTGCAGCAAATTTCATTAAGTGGTAAAATGCCATATCTAAATTGTAACTATAAGGATTTCGCTTGCAGGGGTTTGATCTGATTCATGAACACCTCACAATACGAATTGTCTTTAAAACCCTGAAACTTGCTAGTTAGATCCCCCACTGTGGTATGGTTCAACCATAAGCCACGGATGGTAAGCAAGTACCTCTTCTTGAGGGTCACCAAAGTGTTTTTCTTAATGTAGTTGGGATTGTAAATGTAAATGTAATTTGCACTTGTATAGCGCCTATCACCCAGGGGTCTATAAGCGCTGTACAAACACCGCTGTGGAACCCTTCCTGGCCTGTTCCTGTGAGGTGTCCACTCCTGGGCACCCCCAAGGTGAAGCCAGGCATCCTAGCGTTGTTAGGGCCGGTGTGGAGATTAAGCAAGCTATTGCCCAGAGTTGCAGAGTGGAACCCATGATTAGAGTAGGCACTGAGGCGAGAATTATCGGGTCCGAGGACATTGAGCCCAAGACCCTGTCGCGACGGGGATTGAACCCTGGTCCCGGGCCAGACCTCTGCCTCAGGGTCTGCCGCTCTAATCAGTGAGCCACACTTCTCCACCGTCCACAGTTCGATCATACCAAGATTAATTAACCAAGTTTTGACATACTTTAACAAAAGAATACACCCTTTGCTGCCATTATTTCAAGGAACGATTCTCTCATAGGGAGTGGTGAACTATTGTGCCAGACTAGAATCCAATTGAGTTATTTATTGAGAGGGCAATATAACCAATACCAGTATGATCATAGCCTGCCAACATTGTTCAACACCGGATTACACACATGTAATAGACAACGATCAGGAATGGGGAACATTCCATAAATACAATACAAAAATGTGCAATGGCCTGCTAACACTGTTAATCCCAGGAGTACCACATCCAATATGCTAGGGGTCTAAATGCTGCCACATGTGCAATATGCAAGATCCAAACGTGATGGGGTTAAGGACCCATTACGTGGTAAACCCAGATGTAATCTCATAAAAATGTTATCTGTTTTCTCAATGACCCCTACATTCTGAAAACCCCAGATCTCTGTACCATATAGTGCAGCACTTAACCCCTTTCCCGATAGATGTCGATGACAGTGGCAATTTGCCTCCTTGTGGTTGCTTTCAGCCTTTTAAACAAGGCAGAGCTAACATGCTGGCGGGCAAGCTGGGAATTGGTGGAGAAGTGTGGCTCACTGATTAGAGCGGCAGACTCTGAAGCAGAGATCAGGCCCGGGACCAGGGTTCAAGTCCCGACGCGGCAGGTTCTTGAGCTCAATGTCCGCGGACTCGATAATTCTCGCCTCGGCGCCTACTCTAATCATGGGTCCCACGCTGCAACTCTGGGCAATAGCTTTCTTAATCTCCACAACGGCCCCTACAACACTGGGATGCCTGGCTTCACCTTTGGGGTGCCCAGGAGGGGCTTCTCACAGGGAGAGCCAGGAAGGGTTCCACAGCGTTATACAGCACCGGGACGCCCCGTTGGGGCAGCTGTGCGCTTTACAAAATACACTACATTTACATTTACAATTGGAGATGTGTGGAGTCCAACTACTGTGTGAGTGAATCTAACCGCTAAGTAAAAAAATTCCTTAACTTGTTCTAACAAGGTATCACCTAGCTTCACCTTACCCTTAAACGATCTATGCGGATTAAACACCATAAATGTTGTCTTGTTTACATTAACTTCTACTCCAAAGTCATCACTTGCAGCTGAAAAACTATTCAGTAGATTTTGTAGCCCCATAGGTGTTCTAGAAACAAATAATGTATAATCCGCAAACATTAGAGACGCAACCGGGCTACCAGCTATCTGAGAAGGGTCCCCATCACAATCGTGAAAGGACTCTAGTAGCCCATTTATCAATACGGTGAACAGAGTTGGGGCCAAGACACACACCTGCCTCACCCTGTGGTATATAAATAAATAATACCGGATCTAGGTTTGACTAGGCATAGCAATAACAGATAGCTCAATAAATAAGAGTCAAGATTCGAGGTAGTAGGAGTTTGCAGGTTTATTACAGCATAAAGGACAGGAACAGGACAACCTGCACAGGAATAGGATGGCAGGGCCCGGCAGCTGCCGGGGCTGGATCTGGGATGAGCGCGCTAGCATTTAATAACAATACACAAGCATATATAGTAAAACAGTTGCATTACAGTACATATGATAGGCGGAGCAGTGGGTGGAGCAAAGGGTGTGACGCGTAGCAGTCGCGAAAGATAAGGGTGAAAGTGGGTGTAACAGGGCGTATACATAGACATGTGATGCAAACGTAACAGAATATGTCATGAATGGGGCGGAAACATGGAGGGGGCTACCTAAGGAGCCGGGACCTCTAACCTAGTGGTGCGCGCAAACTGACAATGACGTGTTACTAGGAGAAGCTGGGGGCTATGAACTCTGTGCTAGGAGCAGAGACTGAAGTCTGGAGAGTCAGGGCGACATGTACCTAAGCAGTATCTAGTATCTGATGTTTAGAGAACATGTTGATAGAATCCAAAAGTTATCGGGGTAAAGGCTAACAGACTCTAAGACTGGAGCATGCATTATTCTACATGTAGTGCGTGATGAAGAATATTAAAGGACCATTTAATACAGTATTTCTCTTACATGGAGACGTAGAGGCTAGACAATGACGGAAACTATTGATGCGGTTCAGTAGCTTAGGAATGCAGAGAAGGAGGGCTGGACTGATAACTAGAATCATAACATACTCTTGGCAGACTCAGAGGCAGAGCCAGGCTGGGCCAGGCACTGCGAGGCAGGAAGTAAGTGAAGGGTCAGGAACACAGGTGGGGGCTGTATCGCTCCTCAGCGAGGCTCAGGAGACAGAGGCTGAATCTGGTGTCCAGGCCCTTTTGAGGCCTAGAAACGGGGACTTTATAATGAAATAACGTGCACACTGAGAAACGTGGCAACGTAGCTTTACATAGGCCTGATATTCGTAGTATTCACGAGAACTGGAAACAGGCATACTAGAGGGGGACACAACTGTAATTGCGTCTTTAATCGAACATGGGGAACACATATGCATATTAATCATGCACACATAACATATGATGGAGGACGCGTAGGGACACAGAACATGGCAGAATTTACTTTTCCACATTCCCTCCTTGTCACTACGTTTCCATCAGGAAACATCAATATTCATGATACCATCTATCATTTCATACAGCATCATTTGCTCGTCTCGAATTTTCTTGGAACGGGATTTAGAACGGGACTTGGGACTAGGAATACAAGAGGTAGCACAAATGCCGCAAATCGCAGGGCCACATTGTATACAGAGGCAGCAGCTGAATATGATCGCTACTGCAATACCTAGAAAGGACAAGACTTTCCATCCCCAAGCGGAAATTATATTCCAGAACCAACCGGACCATGTCCAGGTGCCTGGATCTTGGTGTAACAGATGGGCAATTTTATGGAGTCTGGTTATAGCTGAATAAACAGACGGTGCGTTATTTGGAATGAAAATGCAGCAACTAGATCCGATGACTCTACAGGCCCCGCCCCTATCGGCCAGTATGACGTCAAGGACGAGACGATTCTGGAGCACGACAAATCTCATAGCAGATTGCTCTTCAGTTAAATTACCTAGGGCAGAGGCAGTCTCATTCACTACTGCTTCAAGGGTTCTGGTTAACCTACGGATTAGCTTACTATTCTGAACAGGTCCTATAAAGAAGAAGAAACCTCTATTGAAATCTGTATACTGTTCTAGAGCAGTTTCAGTATAATCGACAATCGGGGACTCGGTCTCCCTTCTATGTCTAATGTGTACTAGATGTGTGTTTCTATGATAATCAGATGGGGCTAGGAAAACTGGTGGCAGTAGGAAGGCAATGTAACAGGTTCCCTCCCAATCGAGGGGCAGACGAACATATGCGGTTTGACCACAAATAAAATAAGAATGACGTGAAGCTTTGAAAATAGATTTCCCACTGTCACTATACTTGACAATAGTAGTACAATCACTATGTCCTACATGTACGGAACCATTATTTCGGACACATAATTCGCCTTTGACTGGTAGTACTGAAATAGCAGGTAAGTCTGGAGTAGTATCAGACTGAACATTCAGGACCATAAAATTCGAAGAATAATTTCCTAAATTGTAAACTTCATTCTCTAGATCTAACCCTGTTCTGTGGGGAAGACCTTGCTTGTCTGGGAAACATGTACTGTTAAGAAAAGACATATCTGTTGAGGATGACGTTAACGTGGACCATGCTCCACACGAACCATTATGTGAAAATGGATAAGGAAAGAGTGGCAGAACTCCCTTCGGTGTCTGGAAAGGGGGGAGTCGACCACATACCCAACAATTAGTGGCATTGCTGGTCTGGTGTGAATAATGTAACATGCGGATAAAGGAATTGTTACGCATAGCGAGGCGGTAAGAGAGTTCATGAGGAGGCAGATCACTAAACGTGTGCTCTACCGTAACATTAGCAGACTTATTTACATGAGAAACTGGAAAATACAGGTAAAATGCATAACTAGTGCAGGAAATCATAATGCTGAGAAACAAAACGAAACTTAGAAAAACGATACATCGGATTGAGTTTTGACTAACTCTCTCACTATGGGGGTCTATTTTATACATGTCAGAAACCGGTCTAACCGTTTCACCTAGGGGAGGACTTAGACAATCAAACTGGCTGACTTATTTTACTAGACCTTAACTTTTTCTTATACTCCTGTTGCGGAGTTGTCTCTATCAGGGAGGGTGCAGTATCAGTGTCTTTTGCGGGACAGTCCTTAAGAATAGTACTTTGGCAGTCTTTCAAATGATCTGAAATGTTCTTTGAAACGGGCTTCAATCCATAAAACTTTTTGATATGCGAAAGATGCACCCAGCCTTTGCGTCCCTCCAACTTCACGGCTGTACGGGTGGCCAGGAGGACCTGTCGGGGCTCCTTCCAGCGAGGCTCCAGCGGACTTGAACGATCAAAATTTTGCACTAGGACCATGGATCCGGGAACGATTTCATGCGGTGCCACCTCGGTATTGTCTGGAAATGCGGCGGCAACCTGTGAACGACAAGAGTTGAGGGCAGACATCAAGGAAGCTAGGTAATCTGTCAGCATATTACTTGAAACATCGGTAATACTTCGGGGTCTAGGTGTACCCCACATGTTAGGGGGGCGGCCGAAAACGACCTCATACGGGGACAGACCTGATCTGGAATGTGCGACCATGCGCATATAGAACAAAGCAACTGGCAGAGCTATTAGCCAGTCCACACCTTTCTCTTGACAAACTTTTGCAATTCGAATTTTCAGGGTCTGATTATGTCTCTCTACGAGACCGGCTGCTTCAGGATGGCGTACACAATGGAACTTCCACTGGTACCCTAACAAAAGGGACACGTGTTTCATTAGCTCGGATGAGAATGGCTGGCCGTTATCAGAATACACGACCCTAGGGAGTCCATAACGTGGGAAGAATTCACGAACCAACTGCTTGGCAGTGGTCGTGGCTGTGTAATCTGGAACTGGATATGCCTCCGTCCACCTGGACAAAGCGCATACAACTACGAGGACATACTTGAAACCTCGACATCGCTCCATCTGAATGTAATCCATCTGGAGGACTTCAAAAGGGTGGTCAGGGGGCTGGAATCCACCTTGTTCCACCGGGACACTTTTACCTGGATTAAACTGACAACATATCATACAGGTACGGACTTTCTGCTTGGCTGCAGCTCGTAAATGTTTGTTGAACCAAATGTTCTGGATACTGTCTAACATTGCTTTTTCCCCTAAATGTGCTGGACTATGTGCGGTATTGATAATGACTTGAACCATAGAGTCGGGGAGAAACCATGTGGCTCTACCCTTCGTTAACCATCCTTGATCTGTCTGGACCCCTCCTTGTTCGGACCATTTCTTGATTTCATCGGGAGTAGCATGTAACTGGATATCTATGACATCTTGAGTAGGGTCCTTAACTGTCATACATGTAGTCGGATCTGGAGTATGTGTCTGTGTCGGATTAACTGGAATGTCTGGAGTCTGAGCTGTAAGCTTGGCTGTGCGATCTGCTAGATCATTACCTTGGGAAATAATGTCAGTAACTTTCGTATGTGCTTTGCACTTCATGATAGCAATGGATGTCGGTAAATGTATCGCATCTAACAGAGCTTGAATAAGGAGACCATGCTGAATCTTGGTTCCATGAGAAGTCATGAAACCTCTCTCCTGCCAGAGCACTCCAAAGTCGTGTACGACTCCAAATGCGTAGCGTGAGTCTGTGTAAACATTAACTTTCAGGTTCTTAGCGTGTATGCAGGCTTGAGTCAGAGCAACTAGCTCTGCTGCTTGAGCAGACAGGGTGTCAATACGGTGTGTCTCTATAACTTCGGTGTCAGTAGTCACTGCATACGCGGCTACTAGTTCTCCTGTACTCGTTCTCATACATGAACCATCCACATAAAGTGTCAGGTCGGGATCTGGTAATGGAATATCTGTCAGATCTTGTCTTGGCTTTGTCATGATGTTAACTACTTCCACACAATCGTGTGTGTCAGGATTTGGATTAACTGATGGTAACAGTGTAGCAGGATTTAGGACGTTGCAGCGTCTGATTTCTATGTGTGGCTGGAACAGTGTCAATTCATAACCTGTTAAACGTGCAATTGTCAAGTGCTGAGTTTGTGTTCGGTTTAAAAGAACTTCCACGGAGTGTGGAACTTGTACTGTCAGGGAGTGTCCTAATACTATGGAATCACTTTGTCTGATAGCTAGTGCTGTGGCTGCAACTGACTTGAGGCACACAGGCAGAGCCTGGGCTACAGGATCTAATGTGCTCGAAAAATAAGCACAGGGCTTGTATTGTCCTGCTTGATCTTGTGTGAGAACAGATAATGCTGTACCTTCACGTTCAGTGACGAAAAGTGTAAAAGGCTTACTGTAGTTTGGTGTAGCTAGAACTGGAGCTTGGCATAGGGCTTTCTTTAACTCATTGAAACTAAGTGTATGTTCAGATGTCCAAGGGAGGACAGTCGATACGGCTGCCTCCTGTGTTGTTAACTGTATCAATGGCTTGGCTAGGAACGCATACTGAGGAATCCATTGTCTGCAATAGGAAGTAAGGCCGATAAAAGCACGTACCTCCTTCTGGGTCTTGGGCTGAGGAAGACTCGCTATTAACTGGATACGGTCTGGTGTCAACTGCCTACCCCTCTTGGACAGTAAGTGTCCTAAGTAGACCACTTGCTGGACACAGAATTGAAGCTTCGAAGGGGACACCTTGTGCCCCATCTCGGCAAGGAAATACAAGACTGTAAGTGAGGCTTGCTCGCAAGCACGTTCAGAACGGGCTGTGATCAGTAGATCATCGACATATTGGAGCAGGGCAGTGTCAGTTGGCATGTGAATGTTGTCTAGTTGTCTCTTAAGTGCTTGACTGTAAATACTAGGACTTTCTGTGAAACCTTGAGGAGCGCGTGTGAACATATAGCTCCTTCCATTTAAACAAAATCCGAAAAGAAACTGGCTGTCTGGATGAATGGGGACACTGAAAAACGCGTTCTTGAGGTCTATGACTGTAAAAAATGTGGCTTCGGAATCAATGGCTGTCAATAGGGAAGAGATATCTGGGACAACTGGGTACTGGGGAATAATACATTTATTAAGTTCCCGAAGGTCAATCACTAATCGATATACTGGAGGTGCATTTGGATCAGTACGTTTCATGACTGGAATGATCGGAGAATTACATACATTGGAGTCGGTCTCTACAATTACTCCCTGAGCCATGAGCTCGTCAATAATTTTGGATAAGGCTGCTACAGCCTCAGGTGGCAATCTGTACTGTCTGATTCGTGGTAACACTACACCTGGTTTAAGAGTCACACGATGGGGTGTGATTTGCATATAGCCAACATCAGTTGGACCTCGCGCCCATAGATGCTGCGGAACATTACACAATCTGGGATCAAAATCTCGTAATACATAGTGACCCTTGAAGTCACGTAGGAACAATCGTATTCCCTCTGGGGAACAGCATATAACTGCACCTAACTCTTTCAGTGTCTTAATGCCTAATAGATTTTCTGGACATGACTTGGTAAGTAACAGATCAGTAGTACGGGACAATGGACCTACTTCTAGAGTAACTGGCTTTGATATTTCATTTACAATAGGCTTTCCTGAAAATCCAAGGGAAACATTTCTAGAGCCTGAGAGCGGAGCCCCTGGAACTTCGGCGTGACTTATAGTGGTCCTACTTGCCCCTGTATCAATCAGAAACTTTCTATCTTTCCCTAATACTTGACTGTGAACATAGGGACCTTCTTGATCTACAGGTATCTCGATGAGAGGCAAGCCTACCTCCCTCTCTAGGCTGTTTCATGAATACGGTTGATACTCTGGATACTCGGACTGTGCATACTGGTACATCTGCTGTGTAACATGTTGTGTTGCAGCAATAGGCTGCGGTGCTGTAACTGTCTGTGGTGCATTCTGTGACTGAGGAGTCTGTGTAACTTGTTCTTGTCTAGGCGGACGTGGTCTTTCTTTAGTCTTACCGGTAGCTATGTTGTGTTTCAGAACTGCACACTCGTTTATAAAATGACCTGGCTGTTTACAATAATTGCAGTTTCCTTTAACGGGAGCTGCAGGATGACTGGCTTGATTCGGACCCCTTTTCTGACTGTCTTGAGGAACAGATTGTGCAACTAGTACTTTCATTTTCGTGTCTTTCATACGTTTTCTCTCATGTTCTTGTTCTTCTCTGATTCTATTCTGGTGGTACTGGAGCATCTGGAGCATTTGGGACGGGGTATTAGCTTGCCAGGTACTTTCGACTTTCAAAACTCGGTTTTTAATTTGTGGACTTGAATTCTCGACTAGTTTAGTAACAAAAAGATGAGGGTATGACTCGCTACTTGTCTTGAGGCCACTGTTTATGCTAAAACATTTCTCAAATCTGGAATAATAATCACTAATATCTTCATCTTGTTTCTGTTTACAGGCTGAGATTGCATCCCAGTCTTCTTTTCTAGTTGTCAATAATCTAGGCAAAACTTGTATTAACAATTCTGGTAATTCTTTACATTTATCTCCAAGACCGGTACCTGGTACTCGTGCCTTGTCTTCAGCTTCTAGGACTGTCCAATCGATCTTTTTCTCTCCCACCTCCCATTCTTTTTCTTTGAGTTTCTCATATACCCCTGCGGGCAACAAGACTTTTAACATTTTAATAATATCTGGATACGTGTATTCTCCCATACGGAGCATGTCTTTTAATTCTCGGTGGAACCCTGCTGGATCTTTATCATGACAGGGAATTAACTTTTTCATCTCTAAGAGTTCCATCTTTGTGATCGGGGTGTAAACAAACACTCGTTGCATTTCACCACCGTCTGTCTTAATTGGATGTACTTCTCGTAACGGATTCTGTCTGTCTATGTAAAAGGGTTTACTTTCTGGGGGTGAGACATGGACAAAATGTGGGTTCAGAAACGTTCTGTATTTGTGGCGCTGTTCTAGAATGACACTAATCAAATCGGTACCTAAACCTTTCCATCTATACTGGAGTAACTCGTTCAGGACATCGTGTAACGGACCTGGATCAGAATGTTGATCCTCATACAATGTAATGAGGTGCTGGATCATATACATACCCGCCAGTCGCTGCTCGGCTGGGGGCAATTTCAGAAACATTTGTGCCACTATTTCGTCTGGAAAAGTGGTAGAGTCAGTAATCCATCGGACTGCTGATCGGACTAGTTCTTGTTCATGCATAGTACTTAACTCGTTATAACCGATTCGTGATTTCAGAATGTGATCGGTAGCTTGAAATACTTGTTCTAGAGAACCTTGTTCTGATGCTGGATGGTGAAAAACTGGCTTGTATTCTAGACGTAAATGGCGATCTGGAAATCTAGATTTTCCTACATACGCTATTCTGGCGGGATTCTCGTCCTCTATCTCTTCCGCAGAGTCATTTTCTTTCCCGCTTACTTGTGCTGCTTTACGTTGGTCATGTAACCTTATTATTTCCTTACGAATTTTCTTGTACATACTCTCTATACTACTGATAGTCTTATGCTTACCCTCGGCTATATTATCACTCCACCTTGTCAGGACTTTCATTTCGGCTCGATCTTTGGTCGGATAATCTTGTTCTCGTATTAAACAATTAATCAGAAACTTTAATAGCATGAGCTGGACTTCAACTTTTCTTTGGCACATGACGTCACTAATACTTTCTGGATCATTCCCTGTACGGATGAAACGATATATTCTGTCTAGATCTTCTTTCATATCTGGTAGGGTGACTAGATACTCGGTCACCTTTCTCACGCGTAATGAATATAAAACCATATTATCCTCGCCTGGGACTGGATCATAGCCACATTCGGTAAGGGCTTTTCTTATTTCTGCAACAGACTGATATCTGGGCGTACGCTGTGACGCTTGTGCATGTAATTCGGCTAACGTTAAACGCTTATGTGGCGGCGGGGTTCCTGGAGGACCTCCCCCTGCGGCCCCTAAACTAGAGTCGTCTACTGATGCTCTTCGTCCTGGCAGAGTGGGAAATGGAAATGCAGGCTGGACTTGTATGGCGGGCTGGACCGGGGGTACCGTAACAGGTACTCCGGTGTCTGGAGGAGCGGGAAGTGCCTGATTTACAGGGACTGGCGGAGCAGGAACAGGATTTGCATATTCTGGGACTGTGTCGTCCAAATAGGACGAAATGAAAATATTAGCTGCGGTCGGTTTGTGCCGGAGCTTGGTCGGAACTAATGGCGGCGGAAAATTACTGGATGCCTCCGGGGTCGCTTTTGGCAAGCCCTCGGCAAGAAGAGGATACATACCCTTAATAAGGGCGTTCCTCTGTCTGTCTGACTGTTCGGTTTTAACTCGTTCACCTATCTCGATTAATTCTTTTTCTTGGGCTCGCTCTAAGGATTCTCTACTTAATTCAGACTTTCTGATTTCCTTTTCGGTTCTTTTATGGGATTCTTTGCGCCATAACTCGATGGCGTCTTTCTGTGACTGTCTGGCTTTCTTTTTCCATAATGCCTCTTCTACTCTCATGATGCACTCGGCATCCCACGTACCTGATACGGGCCATCTATACTTTTCTTCCAAACCTTTGGTATACTCTACCCATAAATCTAGATACAATATGGCGCTTATGCCATGCTTCTGATACATGAAATGACCTGGACTGTCCCTAGGCGGAACAGGAACTGCTGCTTCTAGCAGACCTTTTCTGGTTTTTAACTGACGCAGTTTTGAAAAGAGCGGCATGACTGAACTATAATCTGGACACAACACAATACACAATAAACACGATAATTACTTCACACTCATACCACGACATTAAAATACATGAATAACATTCAGAATAACAGTTCGAACAGAATACTACCTGGAATACGGAAAACAGAATACATGAATTTTCTCGAGAACAGAACTGACTAGAACAGAAACTAGATGCACTGCTGAAACAGTACGAAACTTACCGGTCTCATAAAGAGACACGTCAGGACCCGCATCCACCGAAGTGGACACTTCGTTTGGGATATGTGTACCACCAAACCCCACGGACCAGAGACAATTGGATTGACCCTGTCTAGATACTACCCCAGCAACGGTACTCACCGGGCAGCAAGAACGGAAAGCCTCGGACTGGACTGGACTGCTTCAACGCCGGACGGACGAACTTCGGACTTCTGTTACGGGTGGGCCTCCGGATACCTCGGACCTTGGACTCTCGGCTTGGGCTCTGGTCGGGACTCGCCGCGTTCCTCCACCGTCTCGTCTGGATGCTGGACCGCCACCTCCGTCTCCTCCGTGGGCCTGAGGGATACTTGAAGCAGAAATATCTGCCGGTGCGCAGAAGAGTTCCGTCACGGCTGTAGAGGGTCAGGGGGCACGCGTGGCTTCACCGGCGCGTGGGGAAAGGGCAAGTCCCTATTCGGGCGCCATTATGTGGTATATAAATAAATAATACCGGATCTAGGTTTGACTAGGCATAGCAATAACAGATAGCTCAATAAATAAGAGTCAAGATTCGAGGTAGTAGGAGTTTGCAGGTTTATTACAGCATAAAGGACAGGAACAGGACAACCTGCACAGGAATAGGATGGCAGGGCCCGGCAGCTGCCGGGGCTGGATCTGGGATGAGCGCGCTAGCATTTAATAACAATACACAAGCATATATAGTAAAACAGTTGCATTACAGTACATATGATAGGCGGAGCAGTGGGTGGAGCAAAGGGTGTGACGCGTAGCAGTCGCGAAAGATAAGGGTGAAAGTGGGTGTAACAGGGCGTATACATAGACATGTGATGCAAACGTAACAGAATATGTCATGAATGGGGCGGAAACATGGAGGGGGCTACCTAAGGAGCCGGGACCTCTAACCTAGTGGTGCGCGCAAACTGACAATGACGTGTTACTAGGAGAAGCTGGGGGCTATGAACTCTGTGCTAGGAGCAGAGACTGAAGTCTGGAGAGTCAGGGCGACATGTACCTAAGCAGTATCTAGTATCTGATGTTTAGAGAACATGTTGATAGAATCCAAAAGTTATCGGGGTAAAGGCTAACAGACTCTAAGACTGGAGCATGCATTATTCTACATGTAGTGCGTGATGAAGAATATTAAAGGACCATTTAATACAGTATTTCTCTTACATGGAGACGTAGAGGCTAGACAATGACGGAAACTATTGATGCGGTTCAGTAGCTTAGGAATGCAGAGAAGGAGGGCTGGACTGATAACTAGAATCATAACATACTCTTGGCAGACTCAGAGGCAGAGCCAGGCTGGGCCAGGCACTGCGAGGCAGGAAGTAAGTGAAGGGTCAGGAACACAGGTGGGGGCTGTATCGCTCCTCAGCGAGGCTCAGGAGACAGAGGCTGAATCTGGTGTCCAGGCCCTTTTGAGGCCTAGAAACGGGGACTTTATAATGAAATAACGTGCACACTGAGAAACGTGGCAACGTAGCTTTACATAGGCCTGATATTCGTAGTATTCACGAGAACTGGAAACAGGCATACTAGAGGGGGACACAACTGTAATTGCGTCTTTAATCGAACATGGGGAACACATATGCATATTAATCATGCACACATAACATATGATGGAGGACGCGTAGGGACACAGAACATGGCAGAATTTACTTTTCCACAACCCCTCTGTATACCTTAATACATTCTGTGAGTTCACCATTTCATCCCCATCTTATCTGGGCATACTTTCCCTTGTGAGGCCTAATGATAGTTTGTAGAAGTCAGGTTGGAACACCTAACTGCGCTAAAACTGCTCAGGATTTTCCCCTGGTAATAAGATCAAAGGCAGCATGTATGTCTACAAATACATTGTGTATGTGTTCTTTTTGGATCACCACATATTTTCACAAAATTATTAAAAACCTGAATAACCGATCAATTGTGCCTGTATTCTCTCTAAAACCAGCCTGGAGGGGTGAGAAGATCTCGTTCTCCTTCATCCATCGTGTAATCTCCCCAAAAAATGCCTACAAAACAGTTTTTGGGAAATGTCAATAAGGGTAATGGGACTACAGTTGTCGGGATCCTTTTTCTCTCCCTTATTATGCACTGGGTCCACATCTGGTCTTATCCAGGAATCAGGAACCTGTGCACCATTTAAAACATTGTTAAAACAAATATTGAGGAGAACCCTCTATATATTCACTTCAGAGGGGAAAAGGTCACCCAGGATTTCATCTAGTTCAGGTGCCTTTCCTCTCCCAAGCGTGGGAAGGGCTATCCTGGTCTCCTCCATACTAAAGTCAATAGAATTAATATCAGTATCCCAGGAGTCCCTGTTTATACCTGCCCTTAATGAATTATCTATTCCCAGTGCTGTTGGTAAAGTGTACTAAAATGGTTTACCCAGGGCAACGGTTGGATGTAACAATCTTCATCTATAACCTGGCTCCTACTTCCTTTAAGCAAACACAAGGAGATGATGGACGGAGCGCTGAAACTTTTCAGACACTCACCCCCAGTCACAGATCTGGGTTGAATCCATCGTCATTCTTTAGCTCACTTTGCCACCTCAGTTCAGACCCAGCTATATGCAAATCAGCCTTGACCAAGTGCCTCATAGGAACAGTCCAGGCCGAACTGCCAAGCCAGGTCTTCCCTGAACTGGAAACAAGCATCTTTGGACCGGTTTCTCTGTAACACCGTTCAACAGCCAGGCTAGCTTGAATCCAGTCACAAAGTGAGCAAGGGACCCACGTCGCAGCATACCCTGCCAACTTGAAGCAAACAAAGCAAACACAAGGAGATGATGGACGGAGCACTGACACTTTTCATACACTCACCCCCAGTCACAGAACTGGGTTGAATACATAATGATTCTTTAGCTCACTGTGCCACCTCATTTCAGACCCGGCTATATGCAAATCAGCCTTGACCCTGTGCCTCATGGGAACAGTCCAGACCAAACTGACAAGCGAGGTCTTCCCTGAACCGGAAACAAGCATCTTGGGACTGGTTTCTGGATAACACCCTTCATCAGTCAGGCTGGCTTGAATCCAATAGCAAAGTGAGCAAGGGACCCACATCTGGGTATACCCTGCCAACTACTTCATTTAGCCACAAATGCCAGAATTGCTTGCTGTCCTGGCTTTTGGCTTCTATAGATAGATCTCTCCATTGACATTCTTCCCATTCTCTTTTGGCTACTTTTGGGACTTGTGGGTCACTGCATTTACGGTGCTGATTTTATGACTCTCATCAATTCTTTCCTTGCTGCCTTTTTATTAGACTGGTTGAATAATACAGTTTTTTATGATTAGCAGACCACTTCACTTTTGTATAGAAAAAGTCTTTAATCTCTTCAATTAACTTATTACAGCTGTTTACGATAAATTGTACCTCAGTTTCTTGTTTACTCATATCTAGGAGTGCTCGAGTCACTGTGATATATATCTGGACAATAATGTATTGGTTTCCATCTATCTTGGGCCATTTAATCCTTCTTCTGTTATTACATGTGAATATTGGATAAGCCGACTCCCTCGCTAATTTACTTTTATGGTCCAGATCGAGTGCCAAAACGTTATGATCACTATATTTTTTTTCAACTATCTTCATGTCATTCAGGTATCGCCAGGATGATAAGTCCAATAAAATATAATCAATTCTTGAGCAACAGTAGCCCTCCTAAACGTGTGTTTTAAATTCTTATCTGACTTAGAGCGCCCATTGCAAGCCAGTAAACTTTGCTTAAGTGTAAATGAGGCAATCTGAAAAGCAACTTTTGTGTTTCTAGATAGGCTAGCATGGCACAGACCTGGGACTCCCCACTCTCATCTTCCTTCCCTGTAACATTTGCCAACAGTTCTGAGGGTTCATACGTTGTGTTTAGGTCCCCTGCAAGCAACAGGAAGTCATAGCCTTCTGACCTTTCAATTAAATCATCCAATATTGTTATAGTCGGGGACTCCTGATGCTGTGTGGGAAATCTATTAGAGCTATTAACTACAAGGGCATATTCCCCCTCCGGCCCCCGCCCCGGTGCTTTCAAATTTGACGACCAAAAGGTCCCTAGAATTTCCAACCTATTTTTTAAGGGTGCATTGCAAGTTGATGCTAACCCAAATGATAGGGCTCCTTACTGGGCATCCCATTGGTGAGGGAGATGCTTCTATAATAAAGCTTATGACACCCCCGCACTCTCACCCCCATAAAGGGCAGTTGTGGCCTAGGTTTGAAAGAGGCAAACATCAAAATCATCTATAAAATTCCCCCGGTCCTCACAATAGAGTTTGGGCTTAATGCCCGCTAGGTTTCAAGAGAGAAACTTTAGTTTCTCACATCCACTGGCATGGGGGATTGCGTAGTTTCTCTCAGTTGGCCCCTCGCTTCATTTTCTGAGGATTTCCTTTTAACCTCACAACCCTTAGTATTGTGGTGAGCGAAATCTTCAGGGGTGCAGGGGCTCTCATCTACGCCCATTAAGGTTTCATAGTGTTGTTCCCCCTAGTTCGCTGGCTCTTTGACTCCTAGCCCTGTAGCGAGAAGCTTTTTATAGTGGCGTCAGTCCAAATCTTCTAGGGTGGCTAGAGGCTCAAAGGGGCTGTGTGTTTAGACAGCAAACACTGAATTATTCCAAGTACTCTGTGTTTTACTTGTTGACAAGTTAACTCTTGATAACACAGAAGGCCTATAAAAGTTGCCAAGTTGGAAAAATATTGTGAAAGTAAGTATATATAGGTATAGTATTAGTTTACTATACTTCACTCCCCTTCTACGTACCTTGACAATATACATAACTTCACATCTATGTACTGCAATTATATATACGCATATATCATCAATTTACATAGATGTGGAGTTAAAATAGTACATTTATTCTTATCTGTGCATGCTTACTTTCATGAAATTCATGAATTTTGGTTCTCAATATTTAAGACACAATCTTTTTAAAGGACATTTCTTCCATGAAATTCTGACATACAACTCTATCGGAGATGAGATCCAAATGTTGAAATGCTGATTTTTTTTAAATGCATTGAGGTTTAATTTGATTGACCGAAGGTATTTTTTTCTAAGAGTTTATAATTGTTCATACATTCTGCAATGTTATTTTTACTTTGCACTTGTGACTTTACTATATAGTTCAGTTGGCATAAGATCAATTAGTAGTGCAAACGGGTTCCACCCATTTAGTATGCCCACGTTATTTTGCTTTTTGATCAGCCGGTATTAGATCTTCATTGTGGGTGAGTCTCCTTACCTTAATTTCATGCCCAGTAATTTCATGGTAAATTGGACTGTGCATGTTTACCACCAGTGTCCATTTTTTACAATATGGCCACTGCGACACAGCTAGGATAAGGGACACTGAACTGGTAACACAGGAATGCTTGTGCACATACTGTGTCAGGCCTAAACCATCCATTTAATTATTAATGTCCAACATATGTAGATAGTTTTGCCCACTTAGGGACAGTGCAGATATTTAAAAGAAGGGCCTGTTAAAATGAATGTTGAACATGTCCTTACATAACAAAAACGATTTTCACTGTAGCAAGGGTGGCTGATTGCATAGGGAATCATTAGGCTTCATTGTTACTTTTATTAAAGGCTCCATTTGGATTGGTTGCAGCTAGAAAAATATTTCTTACACTTTTTAAAATTGCATTTTAAACTCATGTTTAATGCTGAGGTTAGATGTTACATTTTTATTTTAGAAATGGCACTTTTAGGAAGTTGGCATTCCTGTGTGTTTTTGCTACTTCTGGTGGCCCAATCTTGGCAGAGGCACTTACAACCAACTAGAGGAGATTTATGGAGGGGAGGGCTGCAGGAGTTGTAGCCCTCAGAGGAAATTTGAAACTCTTCCTAAGTTTCTGTAGTCATAAAATCTGTGACCCCCCATCGCCTCCAGACTGTTTAGCCTTCATGTTCAAGCATTCCTCAGGTTGGATCTTTTGTTTTATAGCCTAGAAAGGCAGTGCTCTCTAGTGGTTGGCTCTACAGCTGCATTGTGTGTGGCCTAAATGTGTCAAAAAAAGACATAGACACGTGTTCGATTTATCGTTTTTATGGATTTTTACAGATAAATACAGACAGAAAACAATGTGTTTTCGGTGTGCATTTATCTTTAAAAGTGAATAAATAGACGAGCAAGTACTGTGTTTTGGGTTGGGTTCAAGCACTCTGCTGAGTTGGGGGGGCGGGCAGTTCTGAGTCCGTTGAGCAGGGGGGCAGGGAGGGGGGGAGTTGGGGGTAGGATGACTTTTTGGTTTTTAAATGCTACACTGGGTCAATCACTGTACAGTATGGAGCGAATGCGTAGAGTAGAGGTACGACTGCGTGAACTGCGACATCACTTCGCACGATGTATGATGTGTGACGACAGCCGGCTGGCTTGTCGCTTTATATGCTGTGATGGGGGAGGACAATAGCACGGGGAGGGCATCACCACTGTGCCTACTGTCTTGGAATGTGAGGGGCTTGGGAGATAAAATAAAGCGGGGGTTGGTCTTACAGCACATCAGGAGGTCCAACCCAGCCCTGGTCCTGCTACAGGAAACTCATTTGACTGGGCCCACCACACGGGCCATGGATAGGAAGGGCTACAGTATGATAGTGCACTCTGAGTTCACTAAGGGGTCCCGGGGTACTGGGATTTTGATGCACCGCTCTACCAGGTTCATTGTACACTCAGTTAAGGCAGACACTCAGGGACGCTTTGCGGCGGTCCATGGACATTGGGAGGGGAGGCCGCTGAACATAGTCTCGGTATACATACCACCAGCTCTGCACACCGTGGCTCTTCCAGACCTGGGGAACTTTCTGTTACACCTCCCGGAAGGGGACCTAATAGTGGGGGGTGATTTCAACGCAGTGGCACACAGCTCTCAGGACCGTTATCCATCGCGCACACGCACTCCGGGGCCTACCAAACTGTTTGCATTCATGGAAGCACAGGGTTTAGTGGATATATGGAGGCAGTTTCACCCGGACGTCCAGCAATACACGTACTACTCTGCAGTTCACGATAGTCTGTCACGAATAGACTACTTCCTCACATTGGGAGGGGGCCTTCTTAATATCACTGACACTAACATCAGGCCACGAGGGATTTCGGATCATTCCCCGTTAACTCTGACTCTATCCAGCCAGGTGCGAACCCGCAGACGCCTCTATCCTATTTACCCAGGGTATTTTAAGGAACCTGTAATAACCAAGGCTTTAAAAGCAAGTACTGAATCCTATATCGCCGAAAATGAGGGCTCGGTTGCCTCACATGTAACATTCTGGGAGGCCTACAAAACGGTCCTTCGCGGGCAGGCGATATCGGCTATCGCACAACATAAACGCACGCAAAGCAGGGCGCTATCAGACCTGGAAGACCGACTCGCCGATGCGACTCGGGCGCATGAAAGTGACCCGAGTGAGGACACACTTCACACGCTCCGGCTGAGTCAGCAGAGACACACCGATCACCAGCGACGTATCGTGTTGGGTGGGATGGCGGCAACGGCAAGTAGAGTATATGACGTGGGCGATAAGGCAGGCAAACTCTTGGTGTGGCTGGAGAGGAAACGTGGGGATCAGAGAGCCATACTACAACTCAGGGACTCGAGGGGGGTGTTACAGACTAGGCCTGACCGAATAGTGGAACTCCTCGCGGACCACTTTGAATCTGTTTATTCCCCCGAAACTGAAGTTTCGCGCGAATTGGTGGAGGGATCGCTCGTGGGGGTACCGACTCGTACTCTCCTCCCGGACGCCAGGGACGAACTTGACTCGGAACTGACGTCAGATGAAATACGGATAGCCATAGCAGCGTTGCGCCCAGGGAAAGCATTAGGTCCCAACGGCGTGCCGATTGAATGGTACAAAATTATGTCCGAGACACTTTCCACTCCCCTGCTCGAAATGTACAGGGAAAGCCGGGAACGGGGGATCTTGCCCTTTGACCAGCGCATGGCCACCATAGTGGCGATTCCGAAGCCTGGCAAACCTCCTGAGGACTGCAGCTCATACCGCCCTATATCGCTCCTCAACGCTGAAAATAAAATTCTGGCGAAATTACTGGCCGCTAGACTGCTGCCGCACCTGCGACACCTAATTCATCCGGATCAGTCTGGCTTTATGCCGCATCGGAGCACGGCGCTGAATCTGAGAAGATTGCACGGAGTGCTGGCACGCGCCCCACGATTGACGGAGCCAGCAGCGGTGCTCTCGTTGGATGCCCGAATGGCGTTCGACTTGGTAGAGTGGCGATATCTTTTCGCAGTCCTGGAACATATGGGATTTGGCCCCGGCTTCATCTCATGGATCAGGTTGTTATACACCGAGCCCGTTGCGAGGGTGACGGCCAATGGGTGTATCTCGCGGGAGTTCCCACTAGCAAGAGGCACAAGGCAGGGATGCCCGCTTTCACCGCTGCTCTTTGCATTAGTGTTGGAGCCCCTGGCCACCATTCTCCGCTCCACTCACTTGCTGAGGGGCATACGATGGGGCGACGGTTGGGAGGACAGGGTCTCCTTGTATGCGGATGATATGCTGGTCTACCTCATGGACCTAAACGCTGGCATTCCGATCCTGTTGGCCATCTGTGAGACCCATGGTGCTGCATCAGGATATAAACTAAACTGGTCCAAGTCCGTGCTGTTCATGATCCGGGGTGACCCCCCGGTGTTGCCTGATGGGTGCCAGTTGATCATAGAAACTCGTACCTTCAGATACCTGGGAATCCAAATCGCGCAGGACTCTGAGACATTTTTTGAGCTCAACCTGGTTCCCTTGATGACTAGACTGAAGGCGGATGTGCGCCATTGGAAGGCCCTCCCCTTGACATTATTGGGTAGGGCGGCGCTATTTAAAATGCTGGCACTACCTCGCTTTCTATATGTCTTGGAACACACCCCGACGGTGGTCCCAGCGTTGTTCTTCCGCCAGGTGATGGCACAACTGACCACGTTGCTTTGGAGTGGCAAGCCGGCCAGGGTGGCACAGCTGAAATTAATCAGAGATTGGTATAGCGGGGGGATAGCGCTCCCGAGCCTTGAACTGTACTATTGGGCGGCGCACCTTAAGGTGATCAACCAATGGATTCATGGTGCCCATGATGACCCGGCGTATATGGCTGATAGAAGGCAACTAGGTACGGCTACCCTCCTAGCACCGCTCTATAATAAGGGATTGGTCGGAAAGCTGGAAGGCCCGACAAAGCACACGGTGACTATCTGGCATAAGGCACAGAGGCGGCTTGGATGGGAGGGGGTGATTACCAGACTCACACCACTATGGGACTCCAGGGCATTCGGTATTTTGCGTAACAGTAAAGGGTTTGATCGGTGGGACACCATCGGGATATCCACGGTGGGCGATCTCTGGTCAGGAGGCGCAGTACTCTCTTTCGACTCGCTGAGGACACAGTATGATCTGGGAGTGACTGAAACGTACAGATATGTACAAATTAGACACGCACTCCTGTCTGTGTTGGAAGTCGGGGCGCTGATCCCGGAGTCGGCTCCGTTAGAGGACCGACTGCTAACGGACTATATGGAGACGGGAGCTACCTCCCTCACGTATCGTAAACTGTTGAACAATTTGCCGGATCCGCTGGGGCGCCTGAAGGAAAAGTGGATGGAGGAGCTGGGGGATCTGGATGAGTCGGAGTGGAACGAGGCGCTTGCGTCTCCCAGAGAGGCAGGCATATCCATGCGATTTCGATTGGTCCAATTCAAAATTTTACACAGAGTCTACTACACCCGCACAACACTCTATAACATACACAGGGCGGACCATCCCTATTGCTTGCGCAACTGTGGGGAAGAGGGTACACTGTTCCACACATTATGGGAATGCCCCACTTTACAGACTTACTGGAGACGCGTAGCGCGCACAATCAGCCAGACACTGGACACCCCTTTCACACCTACCCCTCGGGTATGCATACTACATGTGTGGGGCCCGACAGATCTATCACTACATGGGAAGCGTTGGGTGGTGATTGGTGTGATGCTGGCGAAGCGTGATATAGCACAAAACTGGGGTGCGCCGACCACTCCGACGCTGTCGCAGTGGTGCAAGAACATGGATATGCTTATGTTGAGGGAACGGGAGGTCTATAAACAGAGACTCAACCCGCGCAAGTGGAATAAAATATGGACGCCATGGAACTCATATAGAGGGGATATTTGTGAGCCGTTACCGGAAGATGAGGATGCTGATAGTTCTGGGGAGGAGGATGAATTGGACTAATGTGACGACATCTGGGGTGGACGTTGATGGGGGGGGTGCAGGGGAAATAGAACCGGGTCTCATGAGCGGAATAGCTATGGTCCAAACCTACAGTAATGTACGCATGAGCTCTAATCACACTGATATTATGATTGTCAGATGATACGGTTGTTATGCTTGACCCTTTTCTGTAGTATGTTCTGAGTTGGGGTGAAAAGAAAATTTGAAAAGTTGCTCCACTGAATGAATGCAGCTGAATGTTGAAGCTGCGATGTTATGCTGATGCTTATTACTGCTAACTTGTGAAGGCAACAATAAAAACAAATTTTCAAAAAAAAAAAAAAGTGAATAAATACAGTAAATTGTGCTTCTTTTAAGTGACTCTCTGTGCTTTCTTTCAAGAATTATAGTCCAGCAGCTGAGCAAATGGACAGCATGGGAAATATAAAAACAGGATGAAATGTCTTTAAATAACGGAATATGTTAACATATATTTATGGAATAGTGCTAATATCTACCAGTCTATGTATTGTGTAATATTTGGAAGCTTAAATAGCTAAAACACGACGGACATCAAAGTATGAGTGCGTGTCTGTCAGTTAAATAGATATGGAAATGCACAGTTTTACAACTTCATTTATACGCAAAAACACAATTAATATGGATAAATACAGATAAAATGGCCAAAAAATAAATATGGATAAACACAGACGGAAATGGCCAAAAAATAAATACCATAAAACCGGGAGCCCTATTCATAATATATGTCTGAATGTTTTTTTATAAACATTGCAATATTTTATTGATAATTACAATTTTATTTAAACCTGGATATTGATTTCAGTGATATAATGATGATTTTAGGCATGTGGATATTGGGCTTATACGGTGAGACCCCTTGACAAAGCCAGTAGGCTTGCCTTATATTTTAATGCGATGATCACTTGACAGAGCGGATAGGCTTGACTTGTATAATTGTTGTACTGACCCCTTGACATAGCCAATAAGCCTGCTTTATCTACAGAGATACCCCTTATATTGTGATTTTCTGTCTTGTATGTACAGTGATTTTTTATGACCCATTAGAGGGCAAATGTGATTTTTAGAATGTCACCAAAGGTATTTCTGTCTGCCTGATGTATATATTTGTACACTAATGCTTAGCATTAAGTAGATTGTGAGTAATACATGTGCTTTACTCTTTTCAAAGAAAAAGCTCCGGCTGGACTATCATTTATTGAGTGTTATTATTGGGTGTCAGCGAACGGCAAGTACTAGTCTACACCGCCTTCCCTGAGTAGGCTTCACTACCATGAGAGAGTGCTACAATGGGGTGCTTATTTCCCATTAAGGAGACAATTACGGACCAATTACTTGTGCACACCTCACATACTGCACACCAAATAACCCAATTTCTTACAATTAGGAATGGTCTTCTTGTGATGATTGTCAGTCTGGTACATTTTTGATGATGTTAAGGACCTCTGTACTAGATCTCTGATAATTCCAATGGTGCCTGTAACTCCCCTGACTACTAGTTATTCTTCTGGGGACTACAGCAACTGTGCTTTCCCACTAGAATAATTCTAACTGAGTCGCCTGGTAATTCCTAATTTCTCAGAGTCCCTCTTCCCCTGCTAGCCTCATCCTCTAGCCCTCCAGTTAACTGTACTTCAAGTAGCAGTAACACTCAGGACAGTGAAATAGTAAATTTTTACTGTATTTCTTCTTATTTCATTGATTTCACTCAATAAGTCATCTTACATCAATTACAAATAGTTTGCCTTCTTAACCTTAATTATATCAATACATTTCTCTTCTTAAAGTGGACATATATTTCACAGATTATCCCATGTTCTCAATGTTCTACTTTTTTATAAAAAGCTACTTGATTTTATCATGAATTTCTTCACATGACCATAAGTTACCCAATTACCATTCCGATGTTTCTAATTTGGTCAAAAAGAGTAAAATTGATATGCAGTCAAAATTTTATTATTAGCTGACTGATTACATGTTTTTTAACCGGCCTGATACAAGATATTTCACATACAACTAGGATGAGTAATAAAACATTAGTTCTATTAGATTTAATGACTGTAACTAAAATAGGAAGATCGAACCTTATCTTTATAATAGGTGTTTTGAGAAGATGGATCAATCAAAGTGGCTAATTGGAACTGTTCTGAATTTAATTCTGTAGGAGCACTTAACATTCAACACTGGAGTTGGAATATTTATCAATAGAGACCAGAAGGCGAAACTGTAATCTGGTTGTAAATCAACTTCTTTATAAACACATAAAACAGTAGGTGCTGACAAAATGAGTGATGTTAAAGAACATATTTTAATATTATCCCTTTAGAGCATGTTCATGAATAACATATTTGTTACAGGTCAGTTTCCCAAGAGACTATCTACATCTACATTTATTAAAATAGATGTCTATTTGGAGAAAACACATTTTTCACAGAAGTAAACACTGTCCAATGAAGCAACTTTTAATCAGTATAATACAAAATGGAGCAACCATGACTCCTGAGGTACACGTGTGTGTGTGTGTGTGTGTGTGTGTGTGTGTGTGTGTGTGTGTGTATATATATATATATATATATATATATATATATATATATATATATATATATATATATATATATTCCTCTCTTTCCCCTCTTCTCTTTAATCTTTACATCCGTCCCCTTGTTACTTCTCTCCTTGAGCTGGGGGTCTCGGTGTATAACTACGCAGATGACCTCCAGCTCGTCTTTGATCTCTCTTCCTCTCCTGATTCTCTCCCCAAGTTCAGTTCCACCTTAATTTTCATTTCCGAGTGGATGAGCGCTAACCATCTTAAGCTCAACCCCGATAAGACGGAACTTGTCCTCATGGGTGGTCGATCTAATCCCTGGTCCCCAGTACACTGGCCCCTTTCTTTTTGGTCCCCCTCCTACACCTTCCTCTTCTGTTCGCACCCTTGGCATCAAAGTCAGTTCTGACTTAACAATGCACAGTCAGATTAGTTCTGTTGTGTCCTCCTGCTTCTTATCCCTCCGTCTCATCCGGAAAATCTCGCGTTTTTTCACCACTGATGCACTCAAAACCATAGTCCTGGCTTTAGTCATCTCTCGACTTGACTATGGGAATGGCCTGTACGTGGGCATCCCCGCCTACGAGTCCCGACGTTTACAGGCCATTCAAAACCAAGCTGCTCGTCTCATCCTTTCTCTTCCCAAATTCTCTCACATTACTCCTGTTCTTAAATCCCTTCACTGGCTCCCTATCCGCTTCAGATCTCTCTTCAAATTAGCCTGCGTTGCCTTTCGAGCTCACTCCCGCTCTGCCCCTGTCTACATCTCTTCCCTAATCTCATCCCACGCCCCCAGTCGTACCCTTCGCTCTTCTTCTCTCTCTCTTCTGCACATTCCCCGTTTCTGCAAATCCAGAACTGGTGGCACTCGTCTCTCTGTTTTGGCCCCCCAGTTCTGGAATAGCCTTCCACTTCACATTCGCTCCATCCCTATCTATATCCATTTCCGAAAGGCTCTCAAAACTTTTCTTTTCACCCAGGCTTTTCCTTCTTAGGTTTCCCAGATCCCCTCTGTGAGCCCCGACCAGGTCACCAGCGCCAGGAAGCCGCTTGGCCGCAGTGCGCTTTATTAAATATTTTTTTCATTTCATTTCATACAGGTAGATTCATCATGGTCCCGATTTGCGAGTCCTTAATAGCGATTATTAAGGAATCGCTATTAAGGACTCTCAAATCGGGATTCATGTAGAAATTGCAAAATAAATTGCGATTCCTACAGCCTCCTTATTTGCGATTAGCAAATTGCTAATCGCAAATAAGGAATAACTCCCCATTCATTCCTATGGGCCTAAAGGTCCATAGGAATGAATGGGGAGTCAATCCTTATTTGCGATTAGCAATTTGCTAATCGCAAATAAGAATGCGATTTCAAGGGTGCCAGGGGTGTCCAAAGGACACCCTTTAACACCCATGAAATGGAAATGTAGCCTGATGTTGCGCACACACATGTCCAAAGGACATGTGTGTGTGTAACATACCACTTAGAAAAATGCACTAAAGTGCATTTTTCAAACTTTTCGCTATTTACCACGAAGTCAGACTTCGCGGTAAATAGCGGCCGGAAATTGCGAATTCGCATGTTTTAAAAGTTTCATGAATTGCATTTAAGGAATCTCAAATAGAGATTCCTTAAATGCTATTCCTCGCTAAAATGTGAATTCTGTAATAGCGAATTTTACATTTGGGATGATGAATCCCAAATGCAAAAATTGCGCTTGCAAAGGGCCAGATTCTCAGAATCTGGCCCTTTGCGAGCGCAATTTCCCTTGATGAATCTGGCTGATAGTTCTTTATTGTATGATTTAATATTGTATTATGTAAAACTGTAAATAGTGTGAGAGGTGTGGTGCAGCGGCCACAGCAGCTGATACTGGAGCGGAGGGCTCACGGTTCGAGCACCGGCAGTAGCTCAGTTCAGCATCATGTGACACTGAGCAATAGCTCACTAACTGCCAGATTCATCAAAGACCCGTTTTGCGAGTCTTTAATAGCGATTCATAAGGAATCGCTATTAAGGACTTGCAAAACGGGATTCATGTAGGAATTGCAAAAAATATTGCGATTCCTACATGTTCCTTATTTGCGATTAGCAAAGTGCTAATCGCAAATAAGGAATAACTCCCCATGCATTCCTATGGGCCTACAGGCCTACAGGCCCATAGGATTGCATGGGGAGTTATTCCTTATTTGCGATTAGCAATTTCCTAATCGCAAATAAGGATACGATTTTAAGGGTGCAGGGGTGTCCAAAGGACACCCTGTAGCACCCCTGAAATGTGAATTTACACTGATGTTGTGCACACACATGTCCATGTGTGTGTGTAACATGCAACTTAGAAAAATGCATTTAAATGCATTTTTCTAAGTTTTCGCTATTTACCACGAGGTTTGACCTCATGGTAAATAGCGGTCCTAAATTGCGAATTCGCAATTTTTAAATGTTTCATGAATAGCATTTAAGGAATCTCTAATAGAGATTCCTTAAATGCTAATCCTCGCAATTTAGCGAATTCTTATTAGCGATTTTTGCATTTGGGATGATAAATCCCAAATGCAAAAATTGCACTCGCAAAGGGCCAGATTCTTAGAATCTGGCCCTTTTGCGAGCGCATTTCGCTTGATGAATCAGGCTGTTAATCTCCCCGACGGCCCCCCAGCCTCTTGAAACCTTAAGGGGTGATATGTTTGCTCTTTCCAAATAGAAATTATCATTATTCAATAGTAAATATATAGGTTTTGCATCAGTGTGATTTTTGTTTTACATATATTTTTAATTGATGGATTATTATAAAATATTCCAGTCTTGGGAAAGAGTGGTAATCGGCAAACCACACGCCCAGTGTAAGAGGATCAACTGACTGATGTAATTGAAGTGAAGACATTCAATTTGTAACTGACATAGTGAAGAAATAATGAATGAGATAAACTAAATATGAAGAAATACTGTTCAAACATATTCTTTCAAAGTCAAGATGCACTCTTACTGAAATAATAAATTGAGACGAAAAAAATATCAATGGCCTTCTTCGACTATTGCAATAAGTGCAAAGCCCTCAATATTCCTATGATTAGTTTATGTGACTGCTGCACCAGGGAGTAACGGGAAACAACCTTTACAACGCAACTTTTACAACGCACTACCATTACAACGAAACTTTTACAACGCAAAAACTTTTACAACGCATACCATTACAACGCATGTTTTTACAACGCAAGTACTTTTACAACGCATGCCATTACAACGTAAGTATTGGTAAGTATATAATTATATTTAATATTTTATATGTTTTTTTTTAAGTTTTCAGTTTTTGGGTAAAGGGGTATTTTTAGGGTTCAGGGTCAATTTTCAGTTTTTGGGTAAAGGGGTATTTTTAGGGTTCAGGGTCAGTTTTCAGTTTTTGGGTAAAGGGGTATTTTTAGGGTTCAGGGTCAGTTTTCAGTTTTTGGGTAAAGGGGTATTTTTAGGGTTCAGGGTCAGTTTTCAGTTTTTGGGTAAAGGGGTATTTTTAGGGTTCAGGGTCAGTTTTCAGTTTTTGGGTAAAGGGGTATTTTTAAGGTTCAGGGTCAGTTTTCAGTTTTTGGGTAAAGGGGTATTTTTAGGGTTCAGGGTCAGTTTTCAGTTTTTGGGTAAAGGGGTATTTTTAGGGTTCAGGGTCAGTTTTGGGTTTTTGGGGTACAGGGGTATTTTTAGGGTTCAGGGACAGTTTTGGGTTTTTGGGGTACAGGGGTATTTTTAGGGTTCAGGGACAGTTTTGGGTTTTTGGGGTACAGGGGTATTTTTAGGGTTCTGGGTTAATTTGGGTTTTTTTGGGGTACAGGGGTACAGGTTAAAAAAAAATTAAATTAATTAAATTAAATTAAATTAAATTATATTAATTACAATTAATTTAAAATAAAAAAAATATTATATACTTACCAATACTTACGTTGTAATGGTATGCGTTGTAAAGGTATTTGCGTTGTAAAAACATGCGTTGTAACGGTATGCGTTGTAAAAGTATGCGTTGTAACGTCATACATCCGGGAGTAACTGGTGTTTTGGAGTGCGTACACAGTGAAGAAGTATTTCTCCATTCTCACCCCCAATTGTTGATTTGTTATCTAAAATAACAGAATGATCAAATGAGATAGAAATGCTCTCAGCATCAGTGAATGCTGTTCTGTACCGTACCTTTGCGCTCTCAAACTGGTCACTGTCGACAAGCCACGTGCACACCATAGTACCAGTTCTACCTGAATCAAAAGAACAAAAAAACACAAATCAATGCCCTGGAAATGTGCATGGCAAAACATTTTACCTCATTTTCCACTGGTCAGAGCAAAAAAGAAAATAGCCTAAAAAGGGGCTATAGACGTAGCAGTTAAAGATATAAAAGGTCTGTTAATATGTGAGCTAGTCTTTCTATGGTGTCAATGTCACATGCTTTGTACTGGAAGAGTTTCTTTGTTTTAGAGGTGGCAGACCTGGTTATTTTAAAGCGAAAGGAGCAAATTCCTTTTCTCGAACATAACTACTTGATTCAGGGATAAATTTGCTACAGTCTAGATCTGATAAAAGGGGAAGATGGGCTATAGCAAAGATAAAACAACACTTATATAAATTTACGATTGTAGGCTATTATGGTCCAAATACAGACGACCCCCTACCCTTAAAAGAACTTCTAGTTGAACTTTTAGATTTTGAAGATCCAATCATCTTAGCAGGGGACTTTAATTTAGTAATTGATCCAATGCTGGATAAAACATCTGCGGTCAGGTTCTCCCATAATCCTAAAACCAGGGCAATATTATCTAATGCAATAGCTCAGTTTGATTGGAAAGATATTTGGAGACAAAAAAATGGTATAAAAAGAGAATTCACATTCCATAATAAGAAACTCTGTCACAAATCAAGACTAGATTTTTTTCTAATCACAGAACATTTAGTTCAACAAGTGGAGGAGATAAAACATCTCGCTGCCCATATCTCCGATCATTCAGGGGTTACTTTAACCTTAAAGCTGGCAGGTCCCCAGTTGGTCAAGAGATGGACTATAGATAGAAGCATCCTTTTAGATGAACAAGTAACAAATAAATTGATTAAAGAATCAAATGAGTTTTTTACGTTTAACCTAGATACAGCCACACTTCCAATAGTCTGGGACACGTACAAAGCCTTTTTGAGAGGCTGATTACTATCATATCAGATTGCAAATCATAAAGCATACAGGGCACAAATTACACAGATCGAAGAAAGAATAAGGGCCTTAGAACAAGCTGTCCTAGTCCCTAGCTCACCAGAAGAGGAGAACAACAATAAAAAAGGTCTCCTAACCTGCAAATTAGAACTAGAGCAGGTATTAGATGGAAGGTTGAGGAAGCGCTGGCAGGCTAGTGCACTAGCACATTTCGAATATGGGGAGGCTAGCGGAAAACTCCTAGCCTGGAAAACTAAAAAAGACAATGAAAAGAACTCTATAAAGGAAGTGCAGATCGCAGACACGGATGTGATCTCTGAAAACAGGCTAGACATTGAACACGCCTTTTTCCATCACTTTGATGACGTTTATAGAGAAGATCTACGCCCTCAACAACAATTAACATATTCATGGCTTGACCAATACCAGGTTCAAGTTTTAGATGATCACTCCTCCTTTAATCTTAATAGAGAGATCAGCTCCATGGAAATAGCTGCGGCGATAGACTCCGCCAAGAATAGCAAGGCTCCTGGCCCTGACGGGTTACCATCAGAAATTTCCAAAGTATTAGCTCCAGTAATTATACCCATTTTGAAAAAGCTATTTTCCGGTATATTTGAGGAAGGGGATAATATTCCTGCATCTTGGAACGAGGCCATAGTGGTTCTCATTTTAAAACCAATGAAGAGAGCATACCACTGTGACTCATATAGGCCTATCTCCCTTCTTAACACCGACTATAAGCTTATGGCAAATATACTAGCAAAAAGATTAAACGCATTGGCGCCCAAACTTCTACATTTAGACCAGAAGGGATTTATAAGGGGCCGCTCCATACAACAGCTCACACAATCATTGGTGGGAGCGATAGATGTTGCTTCCCAATACAAAATCCCACTAGCGGTTATTACTCTGGATGCCGCAAAGGCTTTTGACCGTGTCAACTGGGAATTCCTTACTAAAGTATTAGCAAAGGTTAACCTGGGGAAAAACTTTTGTGGCACAATAGCAGCATTTTACCAAGCTCCGACGGCCAGATTATTGATAAATGGTAGCCTATCTTCTCCTATAAAAATTCAAAGGGGGACAAGACAAGGGTGTCCGCTTTCACCTTTACTATTTGACCTATACATGGAATCATTCGCAGAAAAGATCAGACAAGACCAACATATTCTACCTTTTAAATATAAGAACTGGGTGAAGAAAGTTGCCCTATATGCGGACGATTTGATGTTATATACTACTGACCCTATCAAATCAATCCCACTAATTTATAAAGCGGCAGAGCAATTTGGTCAAGTCTCTGGATACCTGATTAATCAAACTAAATCAGAGTGTATGTGTTGGAATATTCCTCAGATTAATCACATTTCAATTCTGAAAAGCCAAATAAGATACCTGGGAATCCAAATTACACAGGACATAAATCAACTTGCAGAAAAAAATCTTGAAAAGATCGATAAAGAAATGGCAATTTCTTTAAAGAACTGGTCACTCCTGCCTTTGACTTTAATTGGTAGGATAAATATAGTAAAGATGATGTTGTTACCCAAATTCATATATATATTTCAGAACATTCCACTTGCTTTCAAAGAAGCTAAACTGACTAAAATACAAGCTAAATGGAACTCGTTTATCTGGGCCTCAAAAGGTATAAGAATTTCTTGGAAAAAATTACGAAGGAAAAGAGGCAAAGGTGGGCTGTGCGCACCTGATCTGAGAGTGTATGCCTGGACCCTATTATTGAAAGCTGGATTTAGCTTATTTGATACTTTAGGGGCTACAGAAACAGACATTATGTTTCAAAATATGCTTTCTGAGACTCAGGGTGGGTCTCATGCATTTATTTTTAAGTTTGGAGATATGCGATTCTTTAAAAAAGTGCGTCTAAAGGTTCTTAGAGACATGGCATATGTATGGGCTAGAGTAAGGAAAAAGCTTAACATTCAATATTATGCCAACTTAGCACCAATTTGGGACTCTCCGGGTGCCCCAGAATGGACTAAAGATCTATTATCTCTAGCTCTACAGAATGAAAATATCAGATTATGGGGTCAGCAAATACCTGAAGGTAATCTTTTGAGCTGGGAAAACATTTTGGCCCTCACAGATAAAAATCTATCCAAATTCAAGTATTTACAAATAAAAAGCTGGGACCAGGCTGTCATAGAGGGCAAAGGTTCTAAATCTATTCTGGATGAACTACTAATGAAGAAAACAACTTTGCTCAAAACATCGACTCTATACTGGACAATACTTGAAGGAGAGGATGGAGAGTTCAGCCTTCCAGAACATCTATGGAGAGACCAAGTCCCGGATGCTGACTTGCAGACTTTATGGCAAGTATCTTTTGACTTGCTACACCTTACGGTCTCTCCTGCCAATTTAAAGCGGAACCACTTGTTTTCTCTCCATAGGGTATATTGGTCTCCGGCCAGGATTGCTAAAATTTCAAAGGGGCCTATTCCTTGCTGCCCAAAGTGCCATCTGGAAAAAGCAGATGATCTCCATATGTTCATGACTTGCCCCGAATTATCGCAATTTTGGTTTGAAGTACAAGAAGGTATGAAAGCCATCTTCGGGTATGAAATACAGGTTAGTGCACAACAAGTATTTTTTGGAATTCCCTCCAATTACGAGGAAGTATCTCAAGATAGTAATAAGTTATTCTTATACTTAATTATTTTAGCACGTAGAGAAATTTGTAAATTGTGTTTGAGTATTAAGGCACCAATATATTTGGATTGGGTTAGGGCAATCAGGCACACTCTTAGCTTAGATAAAGTGGTATGGAAGAGAAGGAAGCATTTTTGGATTCCTTGTATTAATTGGCTTGACGAACTATAAATCAACTCTGTCCAATGATTATGCCTTTTGCGGAACCAAACACCCTAAGATCAGTCCAAGGGTCTGGTAAAGTGTAAGACTGAGTTGATTATAGACATGGTGGTACCGTAAGATTCATATTGGGTGTCTGCAAAAAGAGCTTCCTCAAAGATTCTCAGTATAATCAATACCGAAAATATCTTTGATGGCGTATGAGGACTTTTAAAAAAAATATATATATAAATAACTACTTGATTCAGATTCATCCCTACCTGGAACTATTTGGATTTCATCCTCAATTGAACCCCACTTGGATTTGTTTTTTTCTGGCCCAACACATATTAATGTTAAAAGCACACTGGCTAGAATTCGTGAGAAAACGTTTTTTAACTTTGGTAATGCTGGTTCTGATTAATAATGGGTTTCGTTTGCAGATTGATAATCTATAAAAAGCACCTTCGACTGATGAAACATTCTGCACATCTTCTCATCGAATCCGGTGGTGCCTCTTATGTTCCAAAAGTCACATTGGAGTCGCATAATAGCTGAACTCATGTTACAACAGCGAAATGGAGGCCCCACACTCAACACATTCATGTCAGAATGTGTGTGAAGCTAAGGGGAAGGTGGCAGGCCATAGCATGCATGGGAACACAATATCTGTTCCATCAACACCACGTAGGGTAAATACCATTTTCCTCTAAAGTATGTTAATCTTTATGCAGATGTTTTCAGAAATACTTAAAACAATTCAATGAAGCAGCCCCAGCTAAGCAAATTAAATCAATGCTATCTGAAAATGTGTTGAACCACCACTCTTTTGTATGATGCCTGGTAGAGAATGCACCTATTTGTTGGCGTAGATTCCTGTTAGCTGCCTTGTTGCACTCCTTAAGGTATGACACTATCAACTGCTAAACTGTCAGTTTTTTACCAACCCTGCCCCATTGTAGGACTCTAGTAAGATAGATGTGGTGGCAGGAGCATCTCAACAATGTAATATAGTGTTTTAAATGAGATTCCATTGCCACCTTAGGGAGTAAGGGTTACTTCACTTTGTGTCAAATTGCAAAAAAGAGCATCTGGCAAAGGCAAACAAAAGATATAAAGGGCACCTGCCTTTCTGAAGTCATTCATGCACATAAGAACAACAGTTTTAAGGATAAGGTGCTTGGTATAGCAACTATACCAATGCTCAAAATGTCGGGCTTTCATCAAAGGCAGTATCAATTTAAGCTCCTACTGAGCAATGGTGCAAGGTGTAGGAGAAAACCAGTTTGTCAATCCTCTGAACAAATTGGAACCCACGGATCTTAAACAGAAAGGGGCCATCAGGTTCCCTAATATATAAAAGCACACACACACACACACCTATGTATACGTATCTTCAGAATGTTTTTGGTGTCGATGTTCATATGACAATATTTTTACAGATCAACATTTTTGTGGCAGATATTCTGCTAATCATAATACACCCCTTTCTCACTGCTAGGACTAGAGACAATTCCATCTTTGTTAGGGCAAGTGTGAATAGAAGACTATGAGCAGAGCAATTTCATAACTGCATGCGACCGTCTGTGCTTCGCAACAACATCCTGAACAAACATACTTAGTAAGGTGACATTTGCTCTCATGCTTGTTGTCAGGGCCGGCTTTAGTAATGGTGGCACCTTGTGCGACACGGTTTGTTGGCACCCCCCAAACACCACCTCTGTCATGGATTCCCTCACTACCACCTTTTTACAAGGCCCCCCCAAGTCTCCATAGCCACTCTCTCTCAGATGCATTTCATTAGTTTTATAGCACCACTCAGCCGAGGCTAGTAGTAGGTGTAACTGCAGGGCAGTGACATGGGGAGGGGGAGGGGCAGGGTGGGGGGTAGTGATGCATGGGTTACGGACTTTAACAGGTAAGTAAACATGTAAATAAATAAAACGAATTTCGTTGTGTGCACTGCATCACCAAATGCGATGCAGTGCGCGCAACAAAATTTGTTTTATTTATTTATATGTTTACTTACCTGTTAAAGTCCGTAATCCATACATTACTACCCCCCACCCTGCCCCTCCCCACGTCACCGCCCTGCAGTTACACCTACTACCGGCCGCGGCTGGCACCACTCATACCCGTGTACGGCGTTGGAGCACTATACATCTCATGCACACATTACACAGAGACAATCAATCAAAGGTGTGTGAATCAGTGTATAGGAAATGTTACACAGACAGAGGACTACAAGGTGTAGGAGTCACATGCCATCCATACTAGTAGGCAGTGTAGTTTAAGAGTGCTTGGTCTGGAGAAGCAAAAACTCAGAATTTAAAACGCACTACCATGGTTGGGGGTTGTCATTACTAACGAGAATTGATTTATACCGAAATTAAGCCTTTTTGCAAAATAAGGATAATGAAAGATGGGGGGAATCATAAGCACTAATCTATATTCTGCAGTGTGCATGCAGCTCTTTGATGACAGTTAATAGTTCACTGCTCTATATTAGGATTTCAACTTATAAACTGCAAGTAAGAAAAGGATCTCTCTTACAAAAGCAGTAACCCACCAACCTATTTACATTACATGCACTTTGTGACCTGCATAATACGCATTGGATGCAGCAGACATGTTAACCCTCATCTCTCTCCATGAAGAACATTATTCACCTGAGTTATCGCAACATTTTTTATTGTTGCCTTGAAATTGCTGGAGGCAAGGAATTGGGCTGCAGGTGCTTTTAAAACTATAATGTACTTGGAAACAGTGCTCCGCCATCCGAAGTCGCAGCGCCCTAGAGAAAGCTCAGCTTGTCGCAGCTTAAGCACTGCAGCTGCATTCCAAACGACCACCAACTGTGAGATATTATTTTGACAGCGTGCCCCAGTTACATTACGGACCAGACTCCTTATGTGCTGCCTAGCTCTCCACACAAAAGTGAAGAGAACTATGGGGTCTGGAAACAAATGGATAACTAGCATCCAGAGTGAAGCCAAATGTTTGGATTTTGACACTGGAATTTCCTGTACATTCTGGCATACTACACAAAAATATGTCTGGCATCCTGGACGTTTTGGCCACAAAGAGTCAGATGTACTATTTACAGCTAGCAAAATACTGGCAGTGGTCGAAGTGGGAGGGATCTGAGGGGCAGGTGGTGTCCATACTTTTTTTTAATTGAGGAAAAACAATTCGCCCACTTTTTGAGAAAAGACAACTGCCCCAGGATGGTTTATTCCGAGAGCTGAAATGCTTCAGCTAAAATGTAAAGCAGGGAGTCTCCTGTGAAACCAAGGGAGGGGCAGACTGCTAAACAAGTATTCTTGCCATGGTGCCTGCTTGGATGAAAGAAATGTAAATGTGCACAACTGGTTAGTCTGCAAATGGAAAGGGTGTTTGGAAGCCGGTATTGGCTTTAATTGATGGAATCACTCGAAGCTTACTGATGACGCAGATTTATTTGCATGGTATCGCAAGGTAGTTACTAGCTGAGCTGTGAAGTGTGTCATTTAAAAAACTGCACTATTACAGTCTGGGTATTACTAAAATCAAGTCAAGTCAAGTCAAAAGGCTTTATTTCGATAAAAAGGTTATCATAAAAGCAACACAAAAATCACAGTGCAACAATTAAAAGCAAACATGAACATTCGATATAAATGTAACCTATTTAAAAAGTTGTCAAAACAATACAATAGGTAATCAATATGAAGGAAAATTTAAACAATCAATATTAACCTTTTAGTTCATTTGGTTTTTAGTTTTTCCAATTTGCAAAGCAGTTCATAAGAGAGTTCATTCAAACAGTGGATTAAAAATAAAATTAAACAGTCAATTTTAGCCTTTTAGCTCGAATGGACCAAGCCCATGATAAAAATTTGGCTATAGCACAAACGTAGGTTGCACGGCTGTCGGACATTAATATCCTGATTGCAGCCGCGTGGCTCCTAGTACCCAGCTGCCGACATAAGTTTTTGAGCCAAACCCTCCTGGGTATTGTATACTCTCTGCACTCAAACATAAGATGTGCCAATGACTCTGGTTTGTCTAGGCATGCAGGGCAAAGCTCTGTAATTTGTACACGAGATTTCCAGCGTGAAGTAAAAGAATAGAGGGGAAGAGTTCCTATTCTGAATCTGAAATACAAAGCCCTATCAAAAGGTTTTTCAATGATGTCAAGGTACACTTCCCGTTTAGGTTGATCTTTAAACTTCAGGAAGTCCTCCGTGAGTCTGCCCGTGGTGGTACTAGTGTTCCTCTGAGAAAGGATCCAGTCCCAATAGAGTTTCTTAAGAGCTAGCTTCGGGGGTGAGGTTCTATTTGCCCATGCTTCATTCAGGCCCAAATTTACTAGCAGCATCCTCATGTCCCTTAACCATTAAATTTTGTGCCACCCTGGTAGTGACATAATTTCTGCTAGGCCTTGCGCATATCTGCTGAGTTCCTCCACACGCCACAGGCGTGCCCATAGCAGTAGTGGACGAAATTTTGCGAGGTCATCAATTGGGCGGCAACCTAGATCCAACATTAGCAGAACTGTGGGAGTGCCTTACGGGAGAGACATAATCGCTCTACAAAATTTCCTCTCTGATCCTGGCAAAGCGTCAGTAATGGATGACCCCCAAAGTTCGGCCCCATAGAGGGCATAACTAACCCCTTTGGCCGAATAGATCTCAAGGACAGTAGCTATTGGTCTTATTATACAGGAGCGTTGTTCTTTCAGAAGAGCTCCTGTGATCCTTTTATGAGATAGCAGCATTTTGTCCAGGTGAGGGGTCCATTCCATTTTGTGAGAAAGGCGTATCCCAAGATAATCGAAGACTTCTACCCTCTCCAAGAGTTCAGCGTTCAGGGTAGGAGGGCGGGCTTGTTTTTTGGGAGGGTTCAGCACAAGGTATTTAGTTTTGCTTGTGTTGATTACCAGGCCTCGTTTGGTGCAAAAGGATTGGAAGTCGTCTAGGAGCCTTTGGAGTCCTATGGGGGTTTTAGAAATTAAAAGCGTATCGTCCGCGAAGAGGAGGGTTGGTATGCGTTCACCAGCCAGGGATGGTTCATCTGAGGGATGTTTCCGAAGATGCTCAACCACCCCATTGATGTAGAGGGAGAAAAGGGTGGGAGCTAACACACATCCCTGGCGGACACCTCTCTCAACCGGGATACTATTTGTTTTTTCCCCCCCAGGGCCCCACCTAACCTGAGCAAAGTTATCTTGATGCAACCTAACGAGTAGGGATAACAAGTAGTGGGGCAACCCCATATCAGCCAGTACGGTCCAAAGGGTCTCCCTGGGTACAAGGTCAAAGGCAGTCTTTAAATCGATGAACGCGAGATAAAGACTGCCCTTGCCTATGACCACAACTTTCCAATACACCATCATAAGTCTGAAAGCTTGTTCAACTGTCCCGGTGCCCACTCTAAAGCCCGCCTGATAGTCAGAAAGGATTTTGTTTTCCTCTATCCAGTTTAAAATTCTGACCAACAAAACCTTGCCGACTACTTTTTGACTAATATCTAACAGGCTAATGGGCCTATAATTAGATGGGTCGTCTCTGGGACCTTTTTTATAAATAGGGACCACCTCAGCCCCTTTCCATGAGGAGGGGATAGGGGCGCCCCTACAGATGGCAACAAGTAGGGAGTGGATCAGTTTCCCCCATTTCATGATATCGGATTTCAAGAGGTCGCCGGGGATACCGTCCGGACCAGCCGCTTTTTGGGGAATGATGGTGCTTATTGCATAGTCCACTTCCTTAGTTGTAAAATCAAAGTCATTAGGCTGAATGACCCAAATTGGGGTGGACAATAGTGGAGCCTCCAGCCCTCCATCAGGATCACAAAAAACAGTAGGAATAATATGATCATCTTGACGGGTATATAGCTTTGAGAAGTGTTGGACCCACACCTGACTTGGGATGTTGCAAGTTATCAGGTCACTATCTGGCCTATTACGAGCTCTTATAGTATCCCAAAACCATTTAGAATCTTTCTTAGAGTTAGCTTCTTTGAGGGTAGACCAATAGGCCTCTTCCCACTCCTTTTTTGCTAGCCCCAGTGTTCTCTTGTGTTCTTTCCTGGCTATCTGTATTAGGGGTTGGGACTTGCCCTTGACGGCCTCAATTAGTCTAGTCTTAGCTTTCCTGCATGCTACAGTGTACCAATCATGTGTCCCTTTAGATTTGTTCTGGGACATATTCTTCCCCGTAGTACCCTTTACCCAAAAAACTTCTCCTATAGCCTTAACAGCTGCCTCAAAAATGGGTGTTGCCCTATCTGCTACCGTGGCTAAATCAATGGTATTGATCTCTGCTTGTGAGGCTATGAGAACCTCTTCTATGGTAGAAAGTTTGTCAGCATTGCTGGCAACTTTGTTCCACTTTAGGCGTCTTCCACAGGAGGAGACAGTGACCCTATGTTTGCATTTGGGTGGTGCTAACAATGCTCCATTGAACCAGGGATTCGTGATGGTTAAGGAGAGCGAATTATGGTCGCTCTCCACAGTCGGTGTAATTACCATATCTTCAACCGAACTCCAGAGCCCCAAGTCCAGCAGAATATAGTCAATCCTCGAAGTATGACCAACCCTGTTGAACGTTGGGGCGCCCATCCGGTCAGAAGATGTACGGCCATTAGTGGTTCTTAACCCAAACTCCAAGGTCAGTGCATTTAACTGCACTGCACTACGGGTCCAACGTTTAATCGGAGGGATGGAGAGTGTGGGAATACCCCATCTGCTATCTTCCTCACCTAGGTCAGGGATTCCATCCAGGGGAACTGGCTCATATGTGCAGTTAAAATCGCCTGCTACTAGGGTGTGGTCAGCTTCTTTATAGTCCCTAAGTTGCACCTCAAGATCAGATATTACAGACGAGGTGCACCCATTTTTAGTGCCTCTAGCATAGACGTTGTAAAGATCTAAAGTCAAACCTCTACGGTGGTTAGACAGAGAAATACCCAAAATGTCTGGGTTATTTGTCTGCTTAGAGGTTATCCGGCAGTTAAGGGAGATGCTTACCCAAATAATGAGCCCCCCCGAAGGACGCCCCTTCCCTTGCCTGGGTTTTTCTGCTGGAACAAAATAGGTAACAAACCCAACTCGGTGGAGTGGCTCAGTGCTCCAGGTCTCCTGAAACACACATATCTTGTGTGCTTCAACCAAGTCGCTCCACTCAGGCAGACCTAATTTCCTGTGAATCCCCGCGAGATTCCAACTGAGAATTTTTATTTTGTCCTTGATGGTTTCTCCTCTAGTACCATTAGTATCTCTAGGGTTATGGGGATCTATACTGACTCTATCTAAAGCAAAAGGCGTTGGCTTGGTCAGACTGGTAACTACCACAATTGGGGGATTAGGGCATAAGGGGTGAGATGTGACCGAAGAAGCCTCCTCCTCACCCCTATTGATAACAAGATGTGTGGAGGAAGCTTCGTCAGAATTGAGTCAATCAACCTCATCCAGTGCGCAGAATCTATTCCAGTGGGCAAACTGGGAAACGAAGGGGTCAAATGGAGGAGGTAGACCATGCCATGGTTGCTGCCACTGATGAGTAATATGATGTGGAGCATGCGTGTACCCTCTATTAATTGGGAAGCTGAATCTAGGGGGATTTTGTCTTAGAGGCATAGGTAAAAAATAAGACAGGGGAAGTGGATTAATGTGAGTAGCAGGTCCACTAGAGGGTGTATTACATATATAATTCGCTGCCCCTATGTCCCTGAATTTGACAGTAATAACATCCCCTGCTATAGTCTTAGTATTCCTACCCACCCACTCGCCTCTACGCACCGTAAGAATTTCACCACTCATATGGATGGGTAGAGGTTTGTGCAACTGAAGCCACTGGGCACATTTGTTTCTCAATTCAATGAAGGTTTCTCTTCTACCCTCCTTCAGTGGAGGTACACCCGTCAAAACAACCACAAAGGGGGAAACTTCCGGTGGTAAGTTGATTGTTTTAAAACGAGCCGGCCTTGTCCTTGGTTCCTGAGTCTTATTTGAGGAAGAAGTTGATGTTGGGTTAGCATCCAAACCATTAGGTCCCTTTGCTGGCTGATTGCTCAATTTTTTTGGGCCAGAGGATGTCTGCATCTCCGGGGTGGGACCAGTCACACTAAGGGTTGGGGGAGATACAACAGATTTGCCCCCTGTTTGAATCGAATGCTGTGTTACTGTTCCTAGGTTATCTGATGTGATTTTGGCCTTAGTGGAAGAATCTCTCGAAGGCTTGCTACCAGATGTATTTGCCAGAGGCACATCTTTTGTGTTCCCGTGCGTCTGTGTAGGCACATTCCCACTTACCATATTAGCCCATTTTGAATTGATTAACGACGTCAGTCTATCAATTTTGGATATTAACCCCTTTGACGCTCATGACGAGCTCAGCTCGTCATGGAGTTTCCATTGATTTCAATGGAAAATACATGAGGAAATTGCAAGGGCCTTAGCATCCAAGTGGTTAAGGGCTTAATTTGAGCCGCTATCGTAGCTTCAAGGTCCGATTTCAGATCTATTACCATATTTTCGACCCAGCAAGGTATGCCTGATGCAGAGTTAGGGGTAGGTGAAACAAGGTTGTGATTCCTAATTTTAGTTTTAGGCTTTTCCTTAATCTTAAACATGTTTTTAACAGAACCTGAGTTCCCTAATTCTGATGGTGCAGGAATAGCTCCTACCCTTGATACTTGGGGATGTTTATCTGCAATTAGCTCTGACTTTTCGAATGATTGGCAGGCTTCTAGGTCTGGAGTGGCCTCAAGATCAACGTATGACGGGTCAGAGTCTGAATGAGTTACCGATAGATCGACTGCGTTAGGGACTGTATGTGTGCCAGCAGCAGGCGAAGGTAAGGGGAGGGAACAATTAGTTAGGGGTTGCTGGGCAGGTGAACTTGCAGTTGCTAGATGGCCCAGGGACGAGCGGTTGGCATTCATAAGGTCCAGAGATACCCTTTTTTCCAATAAAATAATGCTATGGTCAATTGTCTCATTAACCCGGGAGATAAATTGGTACTAAAATCTATCTTTTGGAAGAACGTACTTTTTTTTCTTAAAGCTTTTTGCATATTTTATAGCACCCTATTTATGCTGTGTATAATGCAAGTTTAAAGTAATGACTTACATATTCATAGTGCTTTCTGTCACAGACTAGGACCTCATAGCAATAAACTTACAGAAGTCACTATTCTCCACTGCAACCAACCAGAATTCAGTTCTGTGGCTCTCTGGTTACAGACACATACCTCTGAAGTGTATTAACTTATAGAGGATTTTCAGTTAAGTGGTGCCTTATTTAATATGTAGTTACCTAAAAGGTAAATGACAGAAAAATGTTAAATAGAAGCTTGCATTTAGCCGCGCCTTTGACCCCACACTGATGCTTAGAAACCCTGCCCCCTTTGCACACAGCAACAAAGTTTCCATACTTTTTTTTAATGCACTTCAACCACTGAATACTGGTCACAATTTGCAGCAAGTAACTATTTTTACGACCCAGCCTATTTACCATTAAATCGGCTTGTAACAAAGCAGAATCATATTGAGTTGTTGAGTTGCAATCTGACTTACCTAATTAATATTCATTGGTAGGTAACAGAGTGTAACTCAACCCAAGTAGCCACAATCACAGGGATGGTGGCCTGCAAGGGTCAGCAGACCACCCTGTCTGTGATTGTTTTTCAATAAATTGTACTGTTTTTGTAAATGCATTTTCATTAAAGGAAACAAGGTTGTGTTAAAAATAAAGTATTTATTTTTTTAAGTTTGTTTAAGAGTTGGTAGTGACAGTAGACTATTGCCTGCTCTTTAACAAACTTTTTTTTCACATTCATAAAGAAGAAGGGTCACAAGGAGATTCCTTCCCCTTTGCAAATGCATTACCACCTCCTTTGAGGAGCCAGGAATCTATTAACGGTTTGCAACTGAAATTGTGGTCTCAACCCATTGATGCATGGCAGTCAGAATCGCAATTTGGAATGGTTGCCCTAAACATGTCACTTCCAAATTGCGATTTGGTATGCATTTCTAAACCTTTTTTGTGGTTCAGTAAGCACTTACTAAGCACCAAATGGGTTTAGTAGATGAGCATTAGTTGTAGAATTATTCCTTCTAGGAAATGCTTCCAATTGAATACATGAGAGAATGTTATGAGTCTTAAAAGTACACTTAAACATCACACTGTTTGGCCCATTCAATCCTTTATCTTCTATTTGTATTTTACAGAGAACGCTATCCTTATTTGTTACTTCCTACCCATCAGTGACAAAGCCAACAGGGCAAGCTTCAAAGTGATGATGTTGCGATCCTTCACGCTAGTAAAGCAAGGTAGGGGCACACACCACATAGGATACTTCCCTGCATGCATGGGCAGCGGTACAAACGGTATAGGAGCCCGCTGCACTATCTTACCCAGAAAGCAGCTGTGTCTCTCAGAGCAAAACAGAACCTTTCTATCAGAAAAGCCTTCTATTTAAGCACTTCCGGTGTATCTGGAAGGTGCTTTACAATCTCGCTCTGATCTCTGTGAAGAGAGCGGATGCTTTCTTTCCCACTGGAAGGATATTTTGGTTTTCAGCATTTATTTATTTATTTATTTATTTGCGGGTTTGTAAAGCGCTTGAATAAACTCCCGAAGGAGTATCTCCGCGCTCAAAGACAGCAGAAGAAAAAGCCAGGACAATAATAACAGTAACAAACCAAACACAGAAATTGGCTGATATTAGACTACCTCGTAACTTAACTCATTAGGCCTGGAACATAAAAGTTTTCAGTTGTTTTCTGAAAGCAAAGTGATCAGAGCATTGTCTTAGATGGAGAGCATTCCTTTTGTTATTCTGCCCGAGGACTTCAAAAGATCCGTAAAGCACTTGTGTGCTTTTCTTAATTCTGCCGTCTTCCGACTGTCATTTCCTGTAGGACTGCTTTCCTCACAGTCCAAGGTTTCCGAAAGAACAGAGGAGCACTCGTGTGTTTCTACCTTCAGCCCGACTGCCGTCAAGTTACTCTGCTGAGCAGCGTTTCAGGTACCGTGTCATTCCGATACCGTGAAGTGTAGGAATACTTCCCATCGAGTACTTTTCATTTTTTGTTGATTTACTGTGGATTTGGTTTGTGTGTGCTCCACGTACGTCGCTCATTCATTTTCAGACCCTCCGGTCACTTCCTAAACCAGGTGGGGCTGAGAGTTAAAGTCGCGCTGTGTTAAAGTAAACAGCGAATGGAAGGAACCCTTTCTGAAGTCACTCTAACCGGCTGTGATAGAACAGCGTTTTGAGAAGCAGATCATTATTTTTGCCTCTGGTTCTCATTGACAATGACTATATTCTAATCAGCCAAAATATTGGAAGACTTGATTCCTGTTATTTTAGTGAGAGTTATATGGAATGACTACCAGCATTTTCTGTGAGTGAAAGAATGAAAGCATAATGAATGCGACTACTGTGGCCATTAGTTTTTACAATTCATGCTTGTTTCTTGTCTTCTTTTGTTTTCAATGCAGTGCATGTATATATGCCTAGACCAGACCTAAGAAGCAAGAATCCCCGGCAGAACCTTTCTTATTTTGTCCCCTTCCCTTTTCCCCAGGGTGCTATCTTCCATAATTGTGTTTATCATACTGTCGGAAGTAGCGCTCAAGTGAAGAAAGAGGTTTCTCTCCACGACATCGTCCCCGCTGGCTGCTAGGCAGATGTTAGTGGTGTTTCCATTTCTTCTTGTGCTGCTGACAACCTGACAGATTGTCAAGCCCAAGATTGACGCCCAGCCCGGACGATGGACACCAATGTGGTGTTGACCTCGCTGCTGGAGAGCCTAGCGGCTCTCCAACAGGAGGTTCAAACCTCGTGTTTGGAGAACCAAGACCTTAGAAAGGAAATGAGCACGTTACGCAGGGAAGTAGCCGGTTTATCACGCAAAGGACACACGCCCAGTCCCTACATTAGGTACATATAGAGGGGTCAGTGTCTATTTCTTTCAAAGACAACAAATGGCAAATATATACAGTACGTATTACAAATATTCACCAGTCCAGTAATTCAATTTACATTTTATTTAGCATAGGAATAACCGGACACTTAGCATCAATCAATAAGTTCCGTGAATTATTAATTCCATTAAACTTGCAAAGAAAGGCATAAAATTCACCTATAACTTTTATCAATCAAAGTTATATCATGGTATTTACATAAATATATATTGGCGCACTCTCAGTGAGAAGTCCCTACATTAGGGAGGCAACTCTTCCTCCTCCAGTTCAAACAGTGCACCCTCCCTCATCAGTTCCACACACGGGGGTGGTTTTTTTGCAGCCTCTAGTCCCCCACCGACCTCCGTCTCCTCTCCTACGGTGTGCTCCAAAACACAGGTATTCCAGTTGCACCTCCGGAACGTTTCTACGGTGACCCAAAGAAATTAGAAAAATTTCTCAACCAATGTCGGCTGCACTTCTTGTGTAAACCTGCAGTCTTTCAGGACGAAGTGGCAAAAACGGCCTTCATGATGTCCTATATAGAGGGAAACGCAGCAAGCTGGACCATCCCATTGATGGAAAGAAACGACCCCGTGTTGCACAGGTTTTCGGACTTCGGTTTGGAGATGAGGAAGTTGTCCGATCGAAAGTTCCAGAGGATGTCCCTGGATCGCAAACTACTTACTCTGCGGCAAGGATCTAAGGACCTGTTGACCTATATAACCTTGTTTAATCGTCTAGTCGTGGAAACCGATAGGCCCCAAGAGAAGAGAGCAACTCTATTTTAACAAGGACTACGGGGAGAACTAAAAGATGTCCTGTCACTGGTGGTACAACTGCCCCCAGCATGTGAAGAAATGATAGTTCTCACGGTACAATTAGACCACCGACTACAAGAGAGAAGAGGGGCTAGGAATAGAGGAGAAATGTGTCTTCTATATTCCAGACCTAGACCTCCGGCCGATGATCACCCGAAGACTTCTGATGGAACCAAACCTATGCAGATAGGGGGTATCCGAGGTCCCTCACCATGGAAGAACGAGAAAAGAGAAGGAAAATTAGGCTATGCTTGTATTGCGGAAAAGGGGGGCATGTCATTCGTGAGTGCCGTGCCAGGGCTCAGCTCGCAGAACGACTTACCTCTCCGAGGGTACAAGGAACACTGGGAACAAGAGGGTCTTCGGAAAACTGAAGAGCCCGAGTCAGACTGAGATCACTGGTTCCGGCGGACGACGTGCATCGATCTCTTCCATAATTGCAAACACTATCCAACCAGCTGTGGCCCATTTGAATGTTGGCGTCTCTCTGTGGGTTGAGGAGAAAATCGTACTTGAGGTGGAGGCCTTACTAGACTCAGGTGCGACGGTAAACTACATGGATCAAAAATACGCCCTGAACTTCGGAATTTCTTGGGAAAAGAAGAAGAAACCCGAAATTGTGAATTCAGTGGATGGATCAACGTTGACGTCTGGACCCGTCACGTGTCATACCCTACCCCTTTTAATGTTGTTTGGGACAACGAATACATTCAGTTTGACCTTATTGACGCACCCCAGTTCCGTCTCATCCTAGGCATGCCTGTTGTTAGCCAGGCTGCTCGGACTGTTTCCTTAAGTTCTACCTATTGTATGGAGCACTGCACCAGGAAGACTGCCATTCCAGAAAAGACCTCAGTGACACAGGCGTGTCTATTGGCAAACACCTGTACACCAGAACCATGTGATCATCCAACCACATTACCCGAAGACTACAGAGAATACCAGTCTCTCTTTGACACACAGAAAGCAACCCATCTACCTCCCCACCGTGTATATGACTGCCGTACCGAGTTGATACCTGGAGCTAATATTCCCTGAAGTCGAGTGTACGCTTTGACAGAACCCGAAACACGTTATCTGAAAAACTACCTAGAGGAGAATCTGGCATCCGGTTTCATCATGCATTCCTCTTTGCCTGCCTCATCCCCACTTTTTTTCATTCCTAAGAAAGACTGTGACGAGCTAAGGACTTGTATTGATTATAGAGCGATAAACCTTGTGACCGTAAAGAATCGCTACCCTCTGCCCCTGATTCCTGTACTCTTGGATCAACTTAAGGGAACTCGTTACTTTACCAAGCTGGATCTGAGGGGCGCATACCATCTGGTAAGAATGAAAAGTGGAGATGAATGGAAGACTGAATTCGGGATGAAATCTGGGCTCTTTGAATACAGGGTAATGCCCTATGGGCTCTGCAACACCCCAGCGGCCTTTCAATACTTTATGGACAAGGTTCTACGGAGATTCCTGGACACATTCTGTGTGGTATATATTGACGATATTCTCATCTATTTGCCCAGTCTCCAGGAACATGTAGCACATGTCAAGGCAGTGTTGGATGGCTTCAATGACATTCCCTGTATGCCAAGCTGGAAAAATGTTTATTCCACGTCCAAGAGGTAGCCTTTCTGGGCTACGTAATCATTGCTCATGGGTTTCAGATGGACACAGGCAAGGTTGAGGCAATCACTCAGTGGAAAACCTCACATCACATGAAATCTGTACGGAGCTTCTTGGGTTTTGCCAACTATTACAGGCATTTTATAAAGGACTTCTCAAAGATCATCCACCCCATTTCACGAGTACTGAGGAAAAACACTCCTTTTGTCGGGGGGGAAGAGGCTGAAAATGAATTCCAAGTCTTGAAAAGCAGATTCACCCAAGTCCCCATTTTGCGGCATCCAGACCCTCTTTTCCCTTTTATCGTTGAAACAGACGCTTCTCAGTACGCCATAGGGGCAGTGTTATCACAGCGACACCCCAAGACGGGACAGCTACCCCTGTAGCATATTTCTCTAAAAAACTCACCCCCAGCAAAGTGAACTATTCTATTTCCGACAAGGAATTACTGGCGATAAAAAGGGCCTGCAAGGAATGGCAACACTACCTATTGGGTGCACGCCATACCATTGAGATTTACACAGACCACCGAAAACTATTGTTCCTAAAGACAGCCAAGGCCCTCACGCCACGACAACTGCAATGAACTCTATTCTTTTCTGATTACGACTTTATCATCAAGTACCGACCAGGACCACAAAACGGAGGCGGACGCCCTATCACGCATTGAAGACCTAGAGGATAGCATGAGATCAGAGAATCCAGATCCACCTTTGATCATCGCTGAAGGGGCTTTTCAGAAAACAACCATCGCACTACTCACCTCCAGGGATTTCCTAGAGGACATCAGGGTATCTTTAGCCAACTTCGATGCCTTGGCCTGGATCCAAGAAGATTCCGAACACCGAGTGGAGAACAAAGAGCTATTGTACCATCACCATGCGTTGTACGTGCCGACCTATGATCTGCAGCTGCAAGTACTGGCCTGGGCTCATGATTCAACCTGAGGAGGACACATGGGAAGCTACACGACGATTGCCTGTATTGAGCGTTCCTTTTGGTGGCCTACGTTACGGAAAGACACAAAGGAGTACCTTAGGAATTGCTCTGTGGGTGGGCAAGGAAAAGCCAATCATTCCAAACCCACGGGTCTGCTACAATCCTTACCGATCCCTCCTCGACCCTGGCACACCATGTCAATAGACTTCATTGTAGAAATGCCCCCCTGTAAGGGTTACCCAGTAGTTTTGGTGATCGTGGATCACTAAACCAAGATGGGACATTTTATACCATTGGAAGTTTTGCCTATATCCTCTGAATTAGCCCTATAATCAAGACAATGGAGGCGTTCAAGTGTGGCATTGTATCGGCCCCTAATTTCCGTTAATTGTATCAGCATTCCCTCCTCTGTGCCCAGTAGGTTGTCCAACTACCGAAGGCGGAGTTCCAAAGCAGTGAGTTCCCCATGCAGTTCCTTCTTAACCTCGATGGAGGACTGCCCCAAACATTGACCACGTCAGTGCTATATTGAAAGCATCCCACTTGTAAAGCAATTTGTAGGGAGGCCCTAAAGGAGCCGTCTTCCAGCATAAAAGGATTTAAGCAACAAGTGGGTATCACTGGGCGCTCTGCTATGGAGTAAAACATCAACAACAGCTGACTGTGGTCTGAAAACGTGCGTCCTAAATATTCTGCGTGGGTTATGTATGGACTACGTCTGGACGAACAAGCAAACATGTCCAACCTGGTATGCAGTCTATAAAGTTGTGAGTAGTATGAGTAATCACGTTCCAACCCGTGATGGACCATCCAGATGTCCAACAGTTCCCAGTGCTCCAAACAGCTCCCAAAGGCCTCTGAGCGTAAGAAAGGTCTTGATATGTCTAAGTTAACATTACCCATGCAAATAAAATAACCTCCCAAAATAAGATCATCTGTCATCAAAGAGGACAAGGGGGTAGACATTGACTGGAAGAACCGGATCTACATTCAGTGGATAAACACTTCCCAAGGGGACCTCCCTGCCCATCAGTCTATCCTTAACAAGAACATAACGCCCATCTTTTTCAATAATGGAGTGCATATGTTCAAAAGGGGTCCCGCTCCTATCCATATTAAGGCCCCCTTGGAGTAAGCGGACTAGAAGTTCGCATATAGCTGACCCCTCCACCTGCGTCTCCTCTGGTGTAAGGTGTGTCTCTTGCAACCTAACTATTTGTGCCATCCGCCGCCGCAAGTAATGATGGATATTATGGCATTTGGAGGCTGAGCCCATTCCCTAATATTCCAGGACACAAAGGTGATGGTATGTGTATGATCTACCACAATGGAGAGCAGTGTAGTATGCCTAGACACCAATCGCCCATCCCCCCATGCCCCGGCAGCAGCAGTACAAGTCTCGACTGCCAGGACAGGCAAACATTATCCCAACTACAGGCGAGGGGGTCATCCTGGTGCCAGTGGGTGGCCTGCCGATCTATGAGGTTTCTCCAGGGCAAATAACTGTTTGAGGTGACCAGGTGTTACATCAGTCCAAAGCCAATTTTCTTCAAAAGTCACCATTTCTGTTCTTTCTGCGCCTTCAGGTAGCCCCACTACCCTAATATTATTGCATCAGTTGCGGCCCTCTGCATCTTCGACCCTCTGTTCTAGGGTAAACACCCTGGTGGAAATATCCTCCAGTCTATGAGACATTGCTTTCTTGTCAGATTAAAGTCCACTGACTGAGTGTTCAACCCCCTTGACACGATCCATCAGTTTATGGTGCTCTGTCTGCAGAAGACCCAGTCCCAAAGATACTACACTGATGTCTTGTTGGAGTGCAGATTTATTGTCTCCAACAGCAGCGAGCACCATGTCCAAGTGTGAGTGGATCGAAGCGTCAGTGGCATCTCTGGTCTCCATAGACCCTGAGGGTGGTGACGAGGGTTCCCTTGCCTCTAACTGGGTGGTCCCCTGTTTATTCCTTGGTTTCCTAATATTTACCACTTCTACACTGTGAAGGCTGAGATACGACCCACCTCAGCAGGACTGCAGGTAGAACTGATGAAGCAATTCCACAATGAGGCTTGCACCAGAGGGGTGATCTTCTTTCGCCAGCTCCCCCAGGCACTTCACGAATGAGGGTGCATCAGGCACTGCACTCTAGCCTGGGTAAAGCAATGTCGGGGTCTATCCGAGGCCCTTCAAGCCCTTAGCCAAGCACATGCAACGTGGCAAGTATGCAGCACTGTGGGCAGGGGTAAGGAACACTGACCTTCAAACCACTGTAGGGCAGCTGCCAGTCGTGCTCCCCACTAGGCAAGAGCAAACTGATGGCTCAAGGTGAGCTCCGTTGCAGTATGCAAATGGCGAACTTCAGGTCCAAGCATGCGCACCGACACCCCTGGGCCTACACACGAGGTACAAGATAACTGGCAGAGGCCCACTCAACAACGAACCAGCCCTTCCTGGCTGTCGGCTGCACGGTGAAATATGTAGCCCCAAAGTGTGCAGCCACCCACTTCAGATGTTCACCTCTGGCCGCTACACAGCTATGAAGAGGGCAGCTCCCCGCATAATATCCAACTCTAAGAAGAGTTTTGGCTCCAAACGCAGCACAGCATTCTGCCTTACGGCTCCCATCAAGCCATAGGCCCCCTCAAGACAGTCTCTAGGGGCAAGTATCTTCGGCTGCATTCCAGCCAGCAGTGTCATGAGGTTCCTTGCAGGTGCTCACAGTACCAGGGTTCAAGGCGCAGACGCACGCCCAGCCCGCCGCCCCCTCAAATACCCTGCACTCTTGGCCTTGACCTAGGTCCCAACCTCCCACGACGTTGGTCAGTACTCAGCTCCATGGGCTTGCACCATCGCAGCCCCAGCCTCCCGTGCGCCACCACTCCCCACCAGGCTGATGCCACGTCACCAAAGCCTGCAGCCTAGAGGAGGCCCCCAGCACAGCAGGCACTCGCCGTCTCGCCGCTCGTGTTAGCTGCAGTCTCCAGTCACCAGCTCGGCAAAGGCACAGCCGTCAACCTCTAATTTTTCCAGCCGGGGGAGTGTTGTGCGGAAACGCTATCTCTAGGGCCATCCGCTGTCACCCCCTGTCACGATGCAATAGGATTATTGCTGGGCCTGGCGCAGAGCAGCAGGCTCCTGCGACCGCCATCTTCAGCGTCCTAACCATGTCCCTCCTTCTGTGGAAAAGTAAATTTTGCCATGTTATATGTGCCTACGTGTTCCCCATCCTATGTTATATGTGCATGATCGATATGCATGTATCCCCCTATGATCGATTAAAGACGCAATCATAGTTGTGTCCAACTCTAGTATGCCAGTTTCCAGTTCTCGTGAAAGCAACGAGTATTAGGCCTATGTTGCCACGTTTCACAATGTGCACGTTAATTCATCGCATTGTCCCCGCTTCTAGGCCTCAAAAGGGCCCGGACATCAGATTCAGCTCCAGTCTCCTGAACCCTCTCTGAGGAGCGATGCAGCCCCCACCTGCATCCCTGACCCTTCACTTATTTCCTGCCTCGCGGTGCCCGGCCCGGCCTGGCTCTGCCTGCCTGTCTGCCAAGAGTATGTTATGCTTCTAGTTATCAGTCCAGCCCTCCTTCTCTGCATTCCTAAGCTACTGAACCGTATCAACAGTTCCAGCTATGGTCTAGTCTTTCTGTCTCCATGTAAGAGAAATACTGTATTAATATTCATAGAATATTCCTAGCACACGCAATACATGTAGAATAATGCATGCACCAGTCTTAGTGTCAAGTAGCCTTTGCCCTGATAACTTTTGGATTCTATCAACATGTACTCCAAACACCAGATACCAGATATGCTATAGGTACATGTCGTCCTGACACCGCAGACTTTAGTCTCCTCTTCTAGCGCAGAAGTCATAGCCCCCAGTTCTCCCTGGTAACACGTCATTGCCCGTTTGCACGCACCACTAGGTTAAAGGTCCCAGCTACTCGAGTAGCCCCCTCCATATTTCCGCCCCATTCATGACACTTCTGTGACGTTTCATACCACATGTTTCATTACACGCCCTGTACACGCCTTTCTTTCTCCACCCCTGCACTCTTATCTTACGTTTGTCATAAGTTACGCCTACTGTATGTAATGTAATGTAAATGTATTACTATATATATGCTGCACTGTCGATTAAGCATTGCAGCTGCCTTCCGTCCTTCCTGTTTTATTTCAGGCTGTCCCGTTCCAGTCCCTTCCCTTTTGCCTGAATAAATCCTTTTGACTCGGACACATCGGATCCTGCCTCTTATTTATTGAGCTATCTGTTATTGTTAATATAGTCAAAAATAGTCCCGGTATTATTTATTTATATACCACACTTCTTGCAGAGTACAACTTAATACCGTTTTAATAAGTTGTTCTCGCCATTACGTTTTTCAGATATCTTAAAAGGTTGCTTCTTTTCTAAATATTTAAAAAACCTATCGGTATATTCTCAAGAACGTGTGATAACCATTGCTAAAGTTACTTAACGCAACCCTCAACATTGCAGTCCATTGCTGGAGATTTACGCTGTGTTAACCAGGTATTCGCAACACGGCAGTACCATGCGTTAGTCACCAGACAACACATCAAATGGCTGCGTTAAAATTAACGCCACGCCGCAAAAATGCAAAACGCAAAAAAATCTGCAATGAGGCCAATGGGGGTACAAAAATCTGCGAAAACCAGAGACAGGCATGCAATTCACACACACCAGGTGGGAAAAATCACCATAAAAGGAGAAAAAAAACAGACAAACAAATGCCAAACAGCAGGGAAGTACAATTGATGGTGCCGGAGCAAGTACGGAGGAGAACCAGAACCCCACAAACCCCCTGGAGGACCTGCCTGGGACCTCGAGTCAGGGTAGGCCAAGGAGAAGAAGAGTAGGAAGAAGCGCTTCAGTCCGCAGGAAAACAGGATCCTGATAACGGAGGCGGTCGAACCCCATCAACAACTGTTCGTCACCTCCACTGTGTCATTGGCAACAAAAAATGGACTATGGCAGTTCATCGTGGACAAGGTGAATACAGTCGGAGTGTTGAAGAGGACAGTGAAAGAGGTCAAGAGGTGCTGGAATTACGTCAAGCGCAAAACCAAGCTGAAACTTGCCAACAACCGGAATGCAGCAATGCAGACTGGAGGTGGCAGTCCTGCGCCACAGGAGGAGCTGGACGATATGGAGGAAATGAGGTCCACAGTCATCAGTGTGGAGACGGTGGCAGGAGCCGGGGGACCAGACACTGCTCAACATGACCGGACACAACAGGACCAGGGTGAGTAACAACCAGGGACTGGGGGATGGGGGGAGATGGCCACAATGGCACACATGCACAATTAATTAGAGCACATCTGCGGACAAACCATGCCCCAGACCCCCAACTCCCACCAAGAGACCAATGCACCCAACATCTCAGCACTGCATAAGCACAGAAGTCAAAGGTGCAGGGGCCACTCTCCCAAAATGCAGCACACACACAAACAGGCAGAGCACATCAACAATGACAATAATGTGGCACAATCAGCAACACGTCCAAAACAGAACACAGGACACAACTGGTGGCGACTGGGTGTAGATGATGCACTGGGCCAGGGACAGACTAATTTGCATATAGCCAGGTTCTGAGCTGGGATGGGGCAGTGAGATAAATAACGGTGATGGATCAAGCCCTGATCTTTGGACTGGGTAAGAGTGGTCTGCTTAATTCAGACACTCTGTTCATCACCACCCCCTTTTCTGTATCGTTTTTGGCCACTATAGGTGTGGCAGGGTATACTCAGACATGAGTCCCTTTCTCACTGCTCCATCAGGATTCAAGCAAGCCGGGCCGAAGAGGCTGAAATGCCAGAAACCGGTCCCCGGTAGCTTGTCTCCTTTCTGGTGAAGAATTGGCTTGGTAGTTTGGTCTGCCCTGTTCCCATGATGCACTGGGCCAGGGACAGACTAATTTGCATATAGCCAGGTTCTGAGCTGGGATGGGGCAGTGAGATAAATAACGGTGATGGATCAAGCCCTGATCTTTGGACTGGGTAAGAGTGGTCTGCTTAATTCAGACACTCTGTTCATCACCACCCCCTTTTCTGTATCGTTTTTGGCCACTATAGGTGTGGCAGGGTATACTCAGACATGAGTCCCTTTCTCACTGCTCCATCAGGATTCAAGCAAGCCGGGCCGAAGAGGCTGAAATGCCAGAAACCGGTCCCCGGTAGCTTGTCTCCTTTCTGGTGAAGAATTGGCTTGGTAGTTTGGTCTGCCCTGTTCCCATGATGCACTGGGCCAGGGACAGACTAATTTGCATATAGCCAGGTTCTGAGCTGGGATGGGGCAGTGAGATAAATAACGGTGATGGATCAAGCCCTGATCTTTGGACTGGGTAAGAGTGGTCTGCTTAATTCAGACACTCTGTTCATCACCACCCCCTTTTCTGTATCGTTTTTGGCCACTATAGGTGTGGCAGGGTATACTCAGACATGAGTCCCTTTCTCACTGCTCCATCAGGATTCAAGCAAGCCGGGCCGAAGAGGCTGAAATGCCAGAAACCGGTCCCCGGTAGCTTGTCTCCTTTCTGGTGAAGAATTGGCTTGGTAGTTTGGTCTGCCCTGTTCCCATGATGCACTGGGCCAGGGACAGACTAATTTGCATATAGCCAGGTTCTGAGCTGGGATGGGGCAGTGAGATAAATAACGGTGATGGATCAAGCCCTGATCTTTGGACTGGGTAAGAGTGGTCTGCTTAATTCAGACACTCTGTTCATCACCACCCCCTTTTCTGTATCGTTTTTGGCCACTATAGGTGTGGCAGGGTATACTCAGACATGAGTCCCTTTCTCACTGCTCCATCAGGATTCAAGCAAGCCGGGCCGAAGAGGCTGAAATGCCAGAAACCGGTCCCCGGTAGCTTGTCTCCTTTCTGGTGAAGAATTGGCTTGGTAGTTTGGTCTGCCCTGTTCCCATGATGCACTGGGCCAGGGACAGACTCATTTGCATATAGCCAGGTTCTGAGCTGGGATGGGGCAGTGAGATAAATAACGGTGATGGATCAAGCCCTGATCTTTGGACTGGGTAAGAGTGGTCTGCTTAATTCAGACACTCTGTTCATCACCACCCCCTTTTCTGTATCGTTTTTGGCCACTATAGGTGTGGCAGGGTATACTCAGACATGAGTCCCTTTCTCACTGCTCCATCAGGATTCAAGCAAGCCGGGCCGAAGAGGCTGAAATGCCAGAAACCGGTCCCCGGTAGCTTGTCTCCTTTCTGGTGAAGAATTGGCTTGGTAGTTTGGTCTGCCCTGTTCCCATGATGCACTGGGCCAGGGACAGACTAATTTGCATATAGCCAGGTTCTGAGCTGGGATGGGGCAGTGAGATAAATAACGGTGATGGATCAAGCCCTGATCTTTGGGCTGGGTAAGAGTGGTCTGCTTAATTCAGACACTCTGTTCATCACCACCCCCTTTTCTGTATCGTTTTTGGCCACTATAGGTGTGGCAGGGTATACTCAGACATGAGTCCCTTTCTCACTGCTCCATCAGGATTCAAGCAAGCCGGGCCGAAGAGGCTGAAATGCCAGAAACCGGTCCCCGGTAGCTTGTCTCCTTTCTGGTGAAGAATTGGCTTGGTAGTTTGGTCTGCCCTGTTCCCATGATGCACTGGGCCAGGGACAGACTAATTTGCATATAGCCAGGTTCTGAGCTGGGATGGGGCAGTGAGATAAATAACGGTGATGGATCAAGCCCTGATCTTTGGACTGGGTAAGAGTGGTCTGCTTAATTCAGACACTCTGTTCATCACCACCCCCTTTTCTGTATCGTGGGTGTAGAAACGGCCAATCACAAGTGGCATTGCAGGGAAATGTGAGTTGATAATGTACAAGTACAAAGACACACACGTCTGTTGTCGAAATGTCGACTGTCTCTCATCAAATAGGCAGCTCCTCCCAAACAGCCACAACGTACACAGTCATGCAGTCTGTATGTAAACATGGACAAAGCGACAACATACATGTGAACACAATGTTAAACTGCATCTCCCCTTAACATTGCAGAAGGAGAATCAACACCTCCTGAGGAGCAGCGCGACCCTCTCTTCTCTGATGACGAAGAGGACCACCACAGCTTCGACTCTGACACCCACCAAGAGTTCATTGACAGCCTCGGCAACACACCTCCAGGAGCAGGTCAGCCCAGCTGCAACGAGGACAGCCCATCCCCTGCACAGACCACACAGCATGCAGCACCCACCACCACAGCTGCCTCCCAGGACCCACACGAAGAACACATGGCATTCCAAGACCGTGTGTTGGAGTGCCAGGAGCAGCTGGCTGAACAGGTGTGGGTGGGCTTCGACCGCATGGCAGACAAACTGGATGCCATACATAGGTGTCAGAGTCCCTAACGGACACCACAGTCCACTCCATGCTCTCCAACGGACAATGGCTGACATTGCTGGAGCCCTGATTTAGAGACTAGAACAGCTGTCCAGTCAGAGTGGCTCCAGCGATGTCAGACGGGAATTGGGACACATGCGGAGGTTAATGGAGACCATGGAGCATGCCAATGCGGAAAGAGCGGTTGCCACGGCTGCACACCAGCGAGTGGTAAATGGGTTCTACAATGACAACAAGACCATCCTCATGGCATTGCTGCCACAAGGCCTGGCGCTGATGCATGCTGCTGCTACCACCACATCTACATCTCTGCCCCCTGAATAGTCAGTGCCACACAGTGTGGCAGACATTACCCCTCTGGCCCCTGAGTGCTGGAGACAGAACACCACCGCCCACACATGAGGCACATGGAACAGCATAGGACGAAGATGCAGATGAAACCTCCTTCATGGTAAGAAGGACGCAGTAGCATTAATCTCCTCAATATGGGCGGTTTTAGCTTTGTACTGCCCTCTGCATCATCACTTTCCACTGTCCCCCGATGCACCCTGCGACATTCACCTTATACCTCGACATGGACTGGCATAATCTGTTTGATCGCCAATGACACAGCACACAGACTGCGGACTGAACACTTCCTCTTCCTTTGGACTTGTCATTCCCTGAAGGACTCTGGCTGGCCTTCCACGGGCCAACCTTTGAAAGTGGGGTTTGCATGGCCCTGTATTGCTCCAGATGCAACACTCCACTGAATGTGCATTGAACATTCCGAATCACACAGATGCGTTGTCTCAATGGTCTTTAAAGTGTGTCAGTATGGATGAATGTAGGGTCAGTGAATTCCTCTTACGTCCATGTGGCTCATGCCATTGGACTTGGGTCACAGAGTAACACATTGCCGATTGTTGTCCGGGTTGTGCCAACGCAACAACTACGACACACACATTTGTTACTTCCTTGTCCAGCCCTGTACGGAACCACGCACAGAACCCCATGGTCATCGTTCAAACCCTTATGCTTGACTGCAATACGCCAAGCCAGCCTACCACTCTTACACTCCAGGGGGGGCAACAACGCCACATGTGCCAGGACTCCCCTGTAGTGATCTGCTGCTCACAGGTCTAGTTGTCAGCATGCCATGGCCACTCCCTCACAGCTGGTTTACACCCACTCCATACCCATCCAGCACACGCGTCACAGCACCTGTGACCCTGCAAATAAAAAGGGCCGGGCACACATGCACAACGACATTTCCAACCTCTCTAGGGGTGTATCTGTGTGGTGTGCATGAGGGCATGGGGGCCCAGGGACCTGCAACATGACATTCCGCTGGCCCGGATGGGACATGATAGTGTCCGCACCATAATACCCAATCATAGACGGTCCATGGCTGTGGGGGCACAGACTTGGTGGCACCGGATACACTGCGGCCGGCACAGGCACACCGCCTTGAGACTGTGACTTTGGGTGCACTGAGGTAGGGGCACCTTAAGTGCTGAGCGGGTGTGAAGCCTGCGATGATGCCTCGTCCCGGCAGTCCGGGTGGCTCAGGTTTTGTGTGCCCTGCTGGACCACAGTGTAGGCCTGAACCAGTGGGCAGCGCTGCCCTACTGCCACGTGGCATCAACTCCTGGATCACAGGGTTAGTGGAAACTATGAGGCTGAGCCGGTGTGCAGCCTGCGATGAGGCCGGGTGCACTGGTATGTCCTCTACCATGGATTAATCAAGACCCAGCACCAAACGTGAGACCTGGTGGTCTGCGGAGTGGGGCTGAATGATGTGGTGGGTGCCATGTCCGCGGGCCCCAGGCTTGTGACTTGCAGCAGCACGTGGTGGGTCCTCATTGCTATATGGCAAGGGCAGAAGGTGAGCAGCAGTGAGGCCTGGGTGTGCAGGGGCGGGCATGTACCCCTGGGCGGTGGTAGGGGCTGGGCTGCAGCTGTCTGGGTGCGCAGGGGCGGACAGGCGATGATGTCGTGTTCAATTTTATGTACTGTGCCATTCATGTATCTGGACTCTGTTTCAGATGACGGGTCTGTCTCAGATATGGGACTTGGTGAACTGCTCTACATACCAGTTGGAGACAGCAGATGAGCAGTGTGGCCTGGGTGAGCAGTGTCTGCACTCTCTCTCCCTGTCCCTCTCTTCTTTTCTCTATCTCTCTCTCCCCTATCTGTCCACCCATCTCTCTCTCCCCCTATCCGTCCGTCTATCTCCCTCTCCCCCTCTCTGTCCCTCTATCTCTCGCTCACCCTCTTTGTCCGTCCTTCTCTCGCTCCTTTTCCTTCGCTCTCTCTCTCCTTCGCTCTCTCTCTCCTATGATGTGCGCAAGACACACCTTCTCATCATGATTTTTGTCTTGCAGGCTGTGACCTACGGATTGTCCCGAGGGGAGCCGACATGTGTCTTCATTTCTGTTCTGTGTTTATTTTAATAATATTATCAGTTGTTGCTTCGAAGGTGAATGTGTGATGCTCATTTTTGTGACGACACATGCATGCCATCAAATGTGATTGTGCGACTTCATGCGGGTTATTTGGTATGTGATTCTGTGTGGTTGATGTGACATATCTTTGTGCGGGGTGGATGGGGGTGCCCAAAGTGGGGCCGGGGGGGAAGGTTTGGGTCCTGGGGGTGATGGGGGTGGGTGTTGTTGCCCTCTTGGGGCTCCGGGATGCATGTTCTGTAGCTCCATGGCATCTGTTGTTCTTCAGGTGTGGCTCTGGGCTGGGCTCTCTTTGTGGTGCAGGTTGTAGTCCGACTTTGCACCAGGTCGGAGCAGATGTTAGGGTCCTGGTGCTAACGTGCCTTATCGCATGTTTTATGATCTTATCACAGACCAGGCTAGTTGTTGAGAATGTTGTGGTGTTGTCGTGGCTTTTTGCTGGGGAACACCTACTCTGCATCTCATTAGCGATAGTTGCCGGGGTCATCCTTGGCGATGTTTTTTGCAGCTGCTAACACCGGAAAAATGGTGATATGGGCTGTTTGCATCAGCTTGTGAATGGGGTGGTAACTTTATCGCAAATTTGGCTGCGTTAAGGTGCCGATAACTCGGCGATAGCTCCTTGAGAATATGGCCCTTACTGTACCATTTTCTTCCAAGAATGCAGACAGGCAGTCTTATGCATCAAAATTCACAACCACCTTACTAAAAAAAATATTTTTTTTCTCATACTAGGTATGACAAACTATACTCCAATCATAAACACGTACCCATCAACCCTGTAAATGCATGCCAACATTCAAATGAATATACCTGGCACCTCAACAAACCAGTTCTCCTTACAAACAGAAGAGTACCTTATATGTAACAGGGCCGGAGTTGCTCCTGGGCTGGCGGCCCAGACACAAATTCCAGGACAGGAGCATCTACTGTGCCGGCGAGTCTTTAAAACCATTTTATAATTAGATCATGCTAGAGGAATACGTGCTGCCTGATAAATTCTAATCTAATGTATGCACAATTTGATTCAGCGCCTCAGAAGTGAAAAAGAAATGGCTCTACTACCAACACAGCCCATAAAAAAGCATAGGCAAAGCCAATAGATCTGGCATTGACTGCCAGCCTTCTAGCTTTGTCAGTGCTTGTTGCGTCATGCATTCTGCAAAACTCTATTACTGGAAGCTGCTAGGCTCTTGCCAAGCAAAAGAAAAAAGCATACCTAACAGAAAAATTATTTTTATGAACCCATAAAGCACCCTATATTTTTGTGCCAGATAGTTTAAAAAATATAAATACTTCTGTCAGATACAGTTTACCAAGTATTTTTAAATATGTAATTAGTCATTAAATATCAAAGCAACCTCCTCTGATGACCAAAGATGGGGGGCTGCCACAAAAGCAGCTAGGTTACATCACCTCATGAATGGTGATCATGATACCACTTCTTTATTACAGGGAAATTAACTGTGGATGTAAGAAATCAACTTTGATGCAGAGATAGGGAGATGCAAACTTGTCATTATTTTATACATTCAAATGCATTGCACTGTGGATTAAAAACAATAGCTCTCTTCTTACCTTTTCCACCTTTACAGTGAATTGCTATAACGTTCTGGGGGTCCTCGGCCATCCAGTCGCGCACACTTGCAGTGAACTTCAGCATGTCCCTGATTTCAGGAGAACACATAAATATTTTCTACTAACACTTAATGAGCAAGAAGATTTTCTTGTGTAATGAAGTTGAGTGAGAGAGAAACAACAACTACTTACTCTAGAGCAGGGACATTATGATCATCGATAAAGATCCGCTCCACCCTGTAGTGGAAGTACTTTGGGTCGTAGCCCTTCTCACCTACAGAGAAAATAAAAAGGTTTACAAAAAACTGTAAAGCTGTATTTTTGTAACTTAAAGGCCCATGTCATGCAACTAAATATTTATGAAAGATACTGGTGTTTACTGTTTCCATACATATTATAGGACGTGCTGTGCTTTTAACAGTTATGTTTTTCACATTTAATTGCAAACTGTATTTACTAGCTGGGGGTCACCTATCAGGACATAAAAGAATGCACCTGTAGTGCTACGTCCCCTACTCATATATGTCTTTGTAACTCGCCCTCTGTGACGTACAGAGTACACTCGAATCTGTGTGACTGACACTTAACCCACTGAGTTATATTAATAGAAAGAAAAAGAAACGGAAGGAATGATAGTGTGCTCTTGAAAAATGTGGCTTCTTCGCTGCCTGGAAAGCTTGTTTCATGTGAAAAGACATGTATATATATTTCAAAAATAGACAAAAATGTAAACTGTAAATACAAAAACATTAATAATATATACCTACGATGTGTTCGTCATGTTAAACATTTCTAGGATATTTAAAAAGGTTTCTTTAGGTGTTTGTTGATTTATTTGTTTTTAGATAGATTTAATCTATGGTCATTATTTTGTGTCCGCAATTTTGAGCCTTTGATTTTTTTGCCTATGTATTGTAGTCTATATTTGATAGTTTATACTTTCATGTTATCCCACTGAAGTCAGAGATAAAGTTTGCAACAATGCAGGGTCAAGATGGACTAATGGCATCCAAAATGTCTTCCATTATGGTTCGAATCTGTAAGTCTTGCTAATACAATGAGAACCAGAACCAAAGGTTCAATAAGGACTTTTTTGTCAGTACTATCTTCAATATCAGAGATTGATCGTGAGTCTTTTATCTGCATAAACACATACCCTATGATAGGGCCGCCAAGAGAAACTGCAGTTCAAATGTCAGAGCTAACTGTGGTTCAGGAAAATGTTTTAATTTCCACCCAGTTTAAGCCTTATGGGGTAGAATTCCTTTACCACGGAATGTGTAGGCTGTTGCACGCTAAAGGATTGTACTTTTATCGGAAGAGTAGAGAACAACAAAACGATCCATAAAAATTCTCGTAGATTGTATATACACAAAAGTTGGTTTCGTTAAAAGTAGGGGTGAGTGGGACTTGCGGAGTTTCAATCCACGGAATTTTGTGGAGTTACGTGAAAACTCAGCAAGATTCCGCGAAGTTCTGTGAGCAGGAGGAATTGGCATGTCACACTGGTTGTGCTTATTAGGTCTCGCCTGTCAATGCGCATGCGCATTGAGCTTGCGAGACTATGGGGGCTTAAACAGACTTTAACCAACTTGCGATTCCATGGCGATTCCTTGCAGTGCCCGTGAAATTCAAGCTCAATGCGCAAGTGCATTGACATTAAAAGCGCGTGCACATGCCACCAGCCGCCTGCCTTGCATTACCACATCAAAGGCAGCCCAGCCTCCCTCCCGCAGCCCCTGCTGCTTCACACCCTCATCGCCGCCTGCCGGATCAAAGGCTTTCACGGCCGGCCGGCCGTGCTTTCAGTTTCATGTCGGATCAAAGGCTTTCACGGCCGGCCGGCCGTGCTTTCAGTTTCACGGGCTGTCTCCTTATTTAACTTGTTTTATAGTTTCACAGACCCTTGTATTCTATACCTTCTTAGCCCACGGCCTCTTCCAGTCCCCAGCTCCCCAGCTTCCCCCAGCGCCCACCCAATACCCCCTCTCCCCTGCGTCCTTACCCCAGCCCTTGCCTGTTGTAGCCCCAGCTATTCCCACAGTGTTTACAGCGCTCTGACTAACTGGCAGGAAAAAAACAGAGCACGTCAACCCTTCAAACTCTAAAAATACTATGACTGCTACTAATAAAAACATCCACACATTACATTATTAGGAACTTGTCTGACCTTGAAAATAGTAGCAGGGAAACAAATGTGCAGACACCGGCTCAGCCAGAGCCAATCAGGTAATTACATCTCACTCATATCACTACCAGCCACCGCCGCCCCCGCCTCGGCAACCGTCGGATTACTCCGTGGCACCCCCTCTGTCTCTCTTGCGCTCTCGCTAGAACTCTCTCTTTCTCCCCCACTCTCTCCCTAAAGCTCTCTCTTCCTCTCCCTCTCTCTCGCACTCTCTCCCGTCTCTCCCTCTCTCTCTTTCTCTCCCTCTCTATCTCGCATTCTCTCCCGTCTCTCGCTAGAACTCTCTCTTTCTCCCCCGTCTCTGTAGAGCTCTCTCTCTCTTTCTCTCTCCCTCTCTCCCGTCTCTCCCTCTCTCTCTTTCTCTCCCTCTCTATCTCGTATTCTCTCCCGTCTCTCGCTAGAACTCTCTCTTTCTCCCCGTCTCTGTAGAGCTCCCTCTCTCTCTCACACTCTCTTCCGTCTCTCCCTAGAGCTCTCTCTCTCTTTCTCTCGCACTCTCTCCCGTCTCTCCCTCTCTTTCATGCACTCTCTCCCGTCTCTCGCTAGAACTCTCTCTTTCTCTCCTCTCTCTCGCACTCTCTTCCGTCTCTCCCTAGAGCTCGCTCCAATGTTATGCAGAGGGTTTTGCCCAGGCCACACCTAGGAAAATGCAACTCGCAAATCACATCAGTGTGAACCGAATTTAATACACTCTGCTGTCCTAGCTGGTGCGACTTTTTTTAGTTTTTTAATGCATTCCACTTCTCTCTTTAATGCCCTCACGAGAGAGGGCGGCGGCGGTGAAAGGGGGAAAGAATTTAAGCTATAAACCTTTTCATTCCACCCCAGGGTCCACTGCAGTGGCTTTTTCAAAGTATGCACAGCACCCTGTAATCACAATGCATCGATACCCACCATTGGATCGGGCTTTCTTTGGCTACAACTACGTAATTTTTTTTTCAGAATTGTAAGTTTATTTTTTCTTTTATTCCAGTCTTGAATTCTCATGTCTATAGCAGATCATTGCAAATGCGCCTGCAAACTTTTTTTCTCCCCTGCACAGTGCTAATCTTTTTTTTTTCTGTTCTCTATGGAGAAGGAGCTGTTTTCAAGCCGCTACCTGATGGAAAGGGTATGAGAAAAAAAGCTCGTGACAGCTAAAAAAAAAGCAGCAAACAGTTAACAGCGAATTGGCACAATAGAAAAGTAGCAAATATGCCCATCCCTGGTGCAAGACTATTGGCGAGTAAATTAATTTTAGAGTATAGATTTCGAGTTGGGGCTCAGTTTACAGGACGTGGGCGGTGGTGAAGTGTGTATGTATGTATGGTTTCAGTTTACACACATAAATAATCCCAACATTTTAGTTTTATACCCAAAAATAACAATACATCTACGGGTGAAGTTCATTTTTCCCCCCAAAAGAATCAGGCTCCCAAAAATTGAACCCCGACGCTCTCTTTATGATTGAGCCAAAAATCCCGTTTTGCGCTCGGAGCAATATTACATATCGCATTATATAGGCCTCCATTATCGTGTTTTGCAACAGGGAAAACTTGCTGCACATCACAGGAACATATTGCTCAAAATTCGATCGTACACAACTTGCAATCGTTGGAATCGTGCGCATTAAAACCTCTTTATCAACGCGATTGGCTGATGTTGAAGTCCGGTACGCAACAACTGGTTCAAATATGTTATCTCAATGTTTCACACTTTATTACAAATGTCACCAAAAAAATGTTAATATTTCACTTCTGTTCTTGGATTTTCGTCACAATAAAATACAATGAACATAATCTTCCCAAAAGTTATTTACAAAAATTTAAGCTAGTGCCATTATAAATTACAATAACTTTTATTTAAGTATTAATTATTTTAAAAAATAAAAGTCATTGTTCTTTGTAATATCAATACATCTAAGTCATGTAAATACAAAACATATTGCATTACAAATGCTAAAGATATCACATTGGCAAAAGTTAAAACTATTGGCATTCTAAATGACAAAGCTATTAATTTTGCTATTCTCAAAACCAACACATAAATAAAAAAAAATTGTCATTTACAATACTAATAGCTCAAACTTTCCTAATGCGAGACCTATTGACATTACAAATTAAATAAATTATTTAAGTATTAATTATTTAAAAAAATTAAAAGCCATTGTTATTTCTAATATCAATATATCTAAGTCACGTAAATACAAAACATGTTGCATTACAAATGCTATAGGTGTCACATTTGCGAAAGTTATAACTATTGGCATTGTAAATGACAAAGCTATTATTTTAGCTATTTCAAAAAACAACACAAATAAAAAAAAATTAATTTGTAAGACAAAAAGCTCAAACTTTCCTAATGCGAGACCTATTGCATTTCCAATGCTTGTTTTTAGTATCGGGAACTTGTTCCGTGCTGTAAAATCAGTATGAACGGTACGATGCGGTGTGCCAGAGGGCGCTGCTTCTTTGCTGCTGATCGAGTAGATTTTCTAGCAGAGCAGCAGCTTTCTCACTGCGAACGATCGTGAATGCCCGCTGCTGCCGTGCTCAGAAAATCTCACTAGGGGACACCAATTCTCGCTTGTGTTCGCCAATTTACCATTGGCAAGATGTGAGTGAGAAAAAACTCCAGAATGCGGCAGGTGGTGGAATTTTGCCAGAACTCGTGTGTTACAAGGGTAATGCAGAGTGGGCAAATCTCTGCAAACTCCTAGTTAAAAGTCTGTATAGACTGAAATGTAAAATTAGATGTATTTTCAATGGCAAATGAGTCTAGCTATTTATGTACTCAATAGAAAATGTCAAGATTATGACTGATATTATGCACTCCACACTACAAAAAAAGAACTTCTGGGTACACTCTATACCGAAATTATTTGGTTGAATCCCAGTTGGTTCGAGTGCTGCATATCTACTGGTTAATCCTTTTGTTTTTTATCCTCTTCAAAACCAACCTGGGCAGAGTAATAGAAATAGATTTAGCAGGGATTCGCCTCTTTCAATGCCTGCGTTTTCTGTTGTGCCTTTATTGCCATGGACAGGTGGTCATGCTTAACAACTAGGGAAAATGTGTCTCTTTTGATGCTTCTTGTGAGAGTTCCAGGCAGAGTACTGCTGCACCGTGCTACATTCAACAGCAACATTGACGGATGAGCTATCCTACCCTTCTTAGGCTGGAATATCAACAAAGAGCACCCGCAGAAGATCCTGAAAAGGGGAGTGCCCATCTTCATGTATCATCAGGCATCCCTTGCACAGAAAGGGGAGCCTGCTTGACCTCAAGAGCGTACTGGGTGTGGAAGACATCCCATCAAAACGGCGATAGAGAGTCTACCCAATAATGTAATGTAGTGTCTGGAGCACAAGGCTGTTGAGCCCCAGGAGGGCCCTAGACTCAATGGCAATTGGCACTGCTTTGTTGAGCCGTAACAAATGAATTGGGCTGAAACATGTTGGCCTGTAATGTGAGATAATGGTTGTGGAATCAGATATTTTCGCCCTTTCAAGAGCAACTTGCACTGCTTTCTTACAGCCACTCCTGGTGACCTCCACATGGAAAACAAGGAGAGCCAGCCATATTGTGAAGCTCCACTTACAGGAAGGATGCATGTTATCTAGCCCAGTTTCTGAGTCTTGTGCTATGTCTTGATTCCTATGCTGATGATGAACTCCTACATCTGCTACGGGGTTGTTTTGCTACCGACCTGCATGAGCGCTACAGAGCCAATGGTGTCTGCAAAGAGCAGGTGTGTGGGAGGGAGAACTGGCAAGAATTTGCATTCACATTGAGCAATGTAGTGCATGGCTGCATAAGACACAGCACGCAAAAAATGCAATAAGTGCCACATTTCCTTAAGTCAGAGCTATTGGCATTGTAAATGACAAAGTCTTTTACCTGTGTGTTATGGAGTGTATGTATGTGGTGTGTAGTGGAATTATGTGGTTGGAATTGGAATTGTTAGTTGTGGAGTAGTGTTTCGTGGAATTGTGCGGTTTGGAGTGGATTAATGTAGTGGAATTATGTGGCATGATGAGCAATGGAAATATGTGAATAGTAATTATGTGGTATTGAGTGTACGTGAATTATGTGGAGTGGGATAGTGTGTTATGGAGTGCAATTATGTGGAGTGGTAAGCAGTGAAGTTTAATTACGTGGAGTGCTGATAAATGTTGAGGCATGATGTAGAATTTTGTGGTGTGGATTGAATGTATTTGGTGTGTTGTGTAATTGTGCTTTTGAGTTGAATTATGTGGTGTGGTGTCAAATTATGTGGTGTGGATTTGAAATGTGTGGAGTTGAATTGTGTGGCATGGAATGGGCGGATAGCATTGCCTTTTTGGTGACCAAAAACAAATAGGTAGGTGCTAAGCTCCAGTTCTGTGTCTTTGGGTGTTAAAAAAAAGATAAGATATAGGTTCTTGGGGCACGCGTGTACAAGGAAGAAGAGGTGATAAGTGAGTAGTTTTGTTTTCTTATGTCCCCCTCTCTGTTGTGGCCAGCTGGGGATTATTTTAAGAGTGTGAGTTGACATTTTGGGTAAAAAGAAATAAACAGTGAACTAGAAGTATTCCCCTGAGTAAGAATGATTAAAAGAAGCCAAAAAGGGGTCAAGGAAAAACAATACCACAATACAAATATATATGAAGAATTCTTACAATTTATTGAAACATACAAATGTTAAAAGGAGAGTGGTCCCAGAGATTGGAGTCCACTCAGCAAAATTAACACAATAAAAAGGAGTTTCAATTTCGGCCAGCAAGATTGAATCACAAAGACAGAAAAAACAGTAAGACATAAAATTTGTGCAATACTTATTGTATATTCGGACTCTATTGTATACACCTAAGCTATATGTACTATGATACAATATATCAGCGAAGATGTCGAGATCCTGAATTATACTGTGTGTAGCGTCGACGCGTTTCGGTGGTTTTCCAAATTATTGTCCACCTTTATCAAGACACCTTTTGGTTTCTGTCGTGGTGTAGGGGTCTATATAATTGCCCTTGAAGTCCGTGTGTTTAAGTTGTATTTCTATATTATTTAATTTTTGAAAGCCAAATCTGTTGAGTTGTTTCTCTGGCTCATATGTCCAATTTCATACTCCTGTAGGTAAAGTACCTGGGCATATGATAAGTTCAGAGTTGTTATGCCAAAAAACTCTATTGCTGGTCGTCTTTATATAGTTAAAATCCAGAGGCGCCTAAGTCTTGTCATTTGCAGGATTAGATTCCGTTTCTCTAATGTTCCGCTAAGAACTGCTCGCTTCTCTGGGTATATTCAATATTGAAATTGTGGAACCAGAGGCATTAACATCATGTCCTCGTGTTATAGGGTTCTGTTGTTTTACTGTTTTTTCTGTCTTTGTGATTCAATCTTGCTGGCCGAAATTGAAACTCCTTTTTATTGTTTTAATTTTGCTGAGTGGACTCCAATCTCTGGGACCACTCTCCTTTTAACATTTGTATGTTTCAATAAATTGTAGGAATTCTTCATATATATTTGTATTGTGGTATTGTTTTTCCTTGACCCCTTTTTGGCTTCTTTTAATCATTCTTACTCAGGGGAATACTTCTAGTTCACTGGTTAGACAACCCTATTTCCCTTGATGTTCAGTTAAGGGGTACCTCTCATATTTACCCTAAAAAGAAATAAACCCATGGAACAAGAAGACGATAGCTGACAGCGTGTGCTCTTTGGCACTAGGAACAACTATATAGCTTTTTATCTTGTTGTCTCTGCCTTTGATAAGCCTAGAATTTACACCTGCAAGTGATAAGCCCATAAATCACCGGGACATATACTCCGCTATTTACAAAGTGATAGCCTATTTGAGTTCAGCTTACCTTAGCCTCTGATGACGCAGAGAGCAGCGGATGAGATCTAGAGTGAGATTCTCAACCAGGTGTCACTCTGGAGCATTTGAAAGAAGAAGCCTATTTGCAATGTATTTTTTTGTTATTTAAATGGTATCCTGCCAACCTAGTGCCATTCACTGGTACATATTCGTACTTGCAGTGCTGGGAGAAGGAAGGTGAGGGAGGGGAGTGGAGGTACGTGTTGTCTGGGACGTGAATCCTGAAGAGTTAATGAAGAAAACCTTGGTGGTGTAATTGCAGGTGCAAGGGTGTGAGATTTCCATTTAAAAGGAGGATGCCAGGGGTTTGTGAATACATCAGTGTTGTGAACCTGGGTGTTAAGACTCCATGTGCAAAGAGCCCTAGATCACATCTCCCCCTGGGCAGGGAACATTTACACTTCAAAGCACATCACACAGTACAGATAAGGGAAGCCATCCCAGGACAGAGACTGAGGCTCTGAGATGTAAATCGCAGAGTGCCTTTGTGCACTTCCTGCTCATCCTAAAGACATGCACACAGGCATACAAAAATAACAAACGAGACAATGATTAAAACACAGACATACACATGCTTACATATAAAGGTGCACCTAAACAACCATGCAAGCAAACATAAAGGCACAAGATGTAAGACGTGTACATATAAGTAACACTCAGCACATAAACACACACACACACTAATATGATAACACGAGAACAAAGCTGAGAAATAACTACATTAAAGCAAATTGGCATACCGATTTACCTGCACACTCCATTTTAGAGTAGAGAAACAGTGGCCATGAGTGTTTTGGCCACACAGGCGCCATTGTACTTTGCAATCTGGGACCTGTAGTTTGCGATGTATGATTAAATGAAGCACTTTACATGTTCAAGCAAGCAAAGTGTAGTTGGGTTTACAGCCAGACTTTAATGAAGGTGTCTCAAGAACTAAACGCCTTTCTTCAACAATGTTAACTACAGAGCCAAGAGGAATGTTATCGGGCTGCTCTGATAAGTTACTGGCATTGCAATTAATACGCCACCGTCTCTGCCTTTCACACCCTGACTGTCATTTTTTTTGTTTTTTTAACATGTGCCCCTGGTTCCAGTGAACAATATAGAGTAGTTTAAAGAGTTAAGAACTAAAAAGGGAAGAGCGATGTATTGCCATCAGAAATAAATTAGAGGGAAGTCTGGGCAATACCATTCAGCGTTAGTAACGATTATACGGTGCATCTCTCTAACGATAACATTTTAGACCCCATCTTATGTTGATACAAAGTCGAACAATTACTGCTGAAAATAAAAAAGAAAGCAGGCCACCACCATATGTAAAGATAAAGTGCTGCATGCTGCGCTGATCTGCAGAAGCAAACAAAAGCGGGCCGCAGTCATATTCATGCAAGGACGTGGTAGGAGGTGGGGTGATAATGAGGCTGGCATTGCAGCGTGTCTGGAAAACTCCAGGGGCCACGCAGACTGCTGTTAAAAAACCCAAAAGTTAGGCACAACCATATGTAAAGATAAAGCGATGCGTGCTGCGCTGATATGCAGAAGTAAACAAAAGCGGGCAGCCGCCATATTTAAAGTGAAAGCAAGAAGCGCAGCGTGCTGTCTACACACAGAAATTATCCCAAGAACAAACAAAGTAGTCCTCAGAGGAACACTTAAACAATGAAAGCGTAAGGCGACAGTATTTGGCAGGTGCTCTGTGGCAGGAAAGTGGAAACACAAGGGAGGGAAAAGTGGAACGATTGCCAAGTAGCAAGCAAGGATTTCCAAAGGACAGTGGCACAAACAAATACAAAGCAATGGCTAGCAGTGGGCAGAGTTTAACTCCAAAAACCATCTACAACAGGTCGCAAAGCAGCAGCGCAAGTGCTGTTATGCTTCACCCAAACCTGCCACTAGGTGGTATGGTGCCTGAAAATTCAGAATGAGATACAGCCAGAGGGTGGGAGCAAAAAGAGACATACCTGTCTGCTTTTGTTTCACTAAAATGAACAAAATGCGCCTCATTTGATCCGATGGCTTACGAAGACCATATCAATGCAGCATACTGAACAAATTAGGCAGTGCTATCTTCCACTAGCTCTGTTTGTTTATGGAGAGGTCAGTAAGCGTTCAAGGGGACAGTGGCTAGCTATGCACACATGTCAACAACATCTCAAGTATGCTGTCAATACAGACCTGTGTACAGCAGAGACACACCCATAAAATGCCTACAGACATCATACATATATACTTACTACATAGGTTGTAGATTTTGTAATGGTCTTTATGTTTGGTGTCCAGAAACTTTGCCACTTCCTACAGAAAACACAGAAGGACATTTTATTATATTTGCATAGCATTTGCATTATTATATTTCCATAATCTCAGTCTGCTTCCATCACATCATCTAACATGAAAAAGTCCAACGATATCATGTTAAGTCATACTGATTGCTGATTCACCATCCTAGTAATGAAGTAACCTGATTGTCAGGAATGTTATTGACTACCAGACAACGAGATCCTATCTATGTATGCCACCTTAAGTAAGACCATGATACATTTTCTTGAAAAGTTGCTTGCTTCTAGCTCAAGTCAGATCTATGTCTTTTAAAATAAAATGTGTTTATTTACAACATGGATGAACAGGGTAATAAAGTGAGGAGCAATGCAAACCAGAAACTAAAGGTGGCTAGCACCATCTAGGGCTGATGTATGACCCCAATCATTGTAGAACCCACAACCCACAGCCATTTCCAAGACCTCAAATTATTTTACATTGCTGCCTTCTGGCCTATGTTAGTCTGTCTGCTGGGGTTCAAAGATCTTTAAAGTTACTCCGATTAATATATTCATGTATGAATAAATACAGTCTCTACTCCAGTCACTGAAAGTACCTCACTGCAATTTCCGTTTTCATATCAATGATTCAAGGTCCTGCCTGACTCACTAGCCAACTTTAATCAGATATAGCAATTCTGTCTTAGTTCCTCAAAGAGAAAAGCTCATAGTGTAGGGTCTAAGGTTGTTTACCACCGACACATTCAGATTTTAACCCACAATCTAAAGGGGCCAATAGATACCAAACCCCGGTGCAAATCTATGTAGGTGGATCAAATAAGTGTTACAGTGTCTGGGTGGGGCTGAGGATCCCAATACATGTCACTTGGATTAAAAAGACCTATGACCCAAAAAATGTCAAAGTTCTGAATATCACAAACAGCTCTATGTCTTCAAGGGGATACACTGGCGGGAGCTACAGGCTAGACCTCCACTTCTGAGCTCCACAGGACAAGCGAAAGGTGTTAGTTCACTAGTTCTCAACATTCTCTTGGGTAGTGGCTTGGATATTTAGAATGATAGATGGGTAGCTGTCAATACCAGGGTGTTTTTTCACAAGGGGTTCTCAGTGACACCAAATAGACAATAAGAGTTAAGACTGGGTTGCCTACGGTGTTATTTGGAACCTCGACTGGGAAACATCCACTTTATTCAGAGCCAACCATCTACACATTTATGTTATGTATGATCGCTAACCCTCATTCACTTAGTAACTGATCCTTTATATAAGGTGTGAAGGGGAAGAGGAGTTAATGCAAGGCCATGCATGACATGATCTTACGCCCTTCAACCACCTCAACATAGATGTAGTTTAAAAAAAGCATTAACCTGATGTTCTGCTACTAAATCCTAATGCCTTAAATACTGCCCAAATAGCTAGTATATAGCTGGCATCCAAGCCACCCTCCCACCACTTTTAACAATGACCAGAGTCTATCTCCTACCATCCAGACTCATTCCAAAATGTAAGACCCCATCTACACCACTGTCCTACAAACACCCTCCTGCACCCATCCCAAAAATGTTTTTTTTAAAGCCACTTGTTATAGTCCTTACTACCTACACCACTCTCGTAAAAAACACCCTCCACTGCCTTATCCCAAAATGGAGAAAAAAAGGCCAATACCTGGACTCCTGCCATCCTCTGTAGCTTTCCTCTACCACCCCACTGTAGCCATGCTCTCTGGTCTGCATTGCAACATGGACCTGACAGGCTCTGTGAGTGCAGCTGTCAGTAGGACCTGCAAAACTCAAAAATGAGTCACTGCACTACTGCACACACCTTTTATTGAAGCGGCCTATAGTTTCTCTCCTTTCTAGCAGTCGATGTATTAAGTTCTGTGTCCAAGATACCATATGACCTGCCACCAAGCCCAAGCTTGTCGCTAAAGGTACACTCAGCATTTGTCAGTACTGATTACTATATATATAGAGCATTCTCAATAGTAGCTTGCTGCATCAACTATGGTAAAAATAGAGCAAGTCACAAATATGTCTACAGGGCAGGGCTGCACAGCTTATCCAGCCATGTAAATACAGTTGTCCGTACAAGGTCTAAACCATGGAAGAAAAGATGGAAGCAGAAGAAGTAGTCACCCATATGATGATATTTGAATTTAGTTAGATATATGCCTGTTACAGAAGATCAAGAGACACAAGCTTCAGAAGGACCTCCTAAGCTACACCAATATTCTCCTCACCATGTGAAAGGGTCCCTCAAGGTCCTTCATTAATGTTTATTTGTCTAAATTTGTTTCAGGTTCAACAGTGGTATTCTTCGTGGGCATTCTCACATGGTTGACCTACAAGTACAAACACTGTGCAAATAAGTGACTACCCTATAATCGTTCCTATGTGCTGCAGTCCAGACTATTGGACTAATATGAACAAATTGTCTTGTGCTCAAAATATGAACTACTAGTGCTTGAGAAGATACAAGTTGCTCATTGTAGATTATCTCAACCTGTATGAGATGATGGTAAATCTGCACTTTCTGTAAAAAAAAGTAAATAACAACTTCATAAACACTGCTGAACTGATTTCAGGCAGAAGTGAAGGCATTTGTATTGGAAGTGATGATTTCCTTTTGCATTTTGAAGACAGACTAGTGCCAACCAAAATCCCAGCTGTAACAGCTCAATGGCTCCAGAAACTGAACGTGTGGCCACATGGAGTGATTCCTTCACAAGAAATAGGTGCAGAACAGAGTGATCCTAATCTCAATTCTCTTCATAGGGACATAAAGTATGGAGTACCTTGAATAAAACCATAGATCTTTTTCATTGCTTAGTATCAATGTTATTGACACGAAGGAAAAGCTGTGGCTTGCTGGTGAAATACTAAGAAATTCTTGAGGGGAATTTAGTGATTTTGAAGAACATTCGGGAAATGATACACTATCAGGTTATCAGGACCCATCGGTCCTAAGTGACCAGAAAACATTTTTAGTGGAAAGAAGCAAGTCGCATTCCACTGATGCTCCCTGCAAGTTGAAAAAAGTTGATATGGACTACTTCCATCAATCGAATTAGACATATTTCTTGTCACAGTTTAAAGTTCAACTGGAAGCGATTGCTGCATGTTTTGGCTTGCTGTAAAAAACTGTGGTTTCCTTTGCAGACTATTCTGTTCCTATGCAAACTGTCTAGCTTTGAAGGCCTCAAATGACTGCTAGAGATGATCAGATCTCTGTTGCAAAGAGGTATTAAAAGGGTGGTAAAAGATTTTAGAATCCCTATCCCCTTTTTAAATTCTCTAAAGCAACATCACAAGAGAGAGAAATATTCTTTTGTCATAAAATGTCCTAAGACGTCCTGATTCTTGGCATAATAAAATGAATGTAATAGACAAGCATGCAGTCCATGTAGATAGAAAGATGTATGCCGCAGCATATTGTTCGCACCATGGCCTTGTTGAGTTGATACTGTTGAACTGCAGACTCATGGGTAAAAACTCAGAATTCTCCAGTTTTAACAGGATATAACATGCAAGACTTCAGAATAGTGGAGGAAAACGAGTGGGGGTTCTGGAATGCTTTCTTTCATTGATTTTGTATGCCTTACACACTTTATCAAAGACTGAAATGGGTTAAGGAGCAGGATCCTAGAGGCTCTGTAACAAGTAGTCATTGTAATGGGAGGTCACCTATCTGTATGAAATATATTTTTAGGGGTTTGGTGCATAGTACCCGACATCTTGGGTATGGATGTCCAAGAATGTGGTGAAGTCGACATTAACCATGGATTGTACCATGACTGAAGTCGCCATGGATTCAAATGGGCATTTAGGATTCAGATGTATGAAAAGACCTGTAGCTTTAGATTTAGATTGTAGAAGGAAATTCCAGTTTTCATGGATTACTCCATCACTGAGTGCTAATACTTGGAAGAATGTAGCTGATGCAGCCCATCAGTATGATTTTTTTTGCCTTTTAGGTGCCATCGTTTCTGGCTCTTTTTTAGGGTTAACTGTTTGTGGTACTCTACTACCTGATGGTAAGTAGAACATCCTGGGGAAATACTTAAATATGATTCTAACTTTGTATACATATGATTTGAAAGAACATCTAAACGTATTCGGACGTATGACCTATTACTGTCTATGTGATGTTTTTGTCATGCCATGGCACACAATCTAAAAGCCTGATGTGTCTCTCTTCACATATTGGAGAATGCTGCAGAATAGCTATAATAGCCTGTATAGGGATATCCTACATCCTGTATTCACAATGTCTTGGTAAACATTGAACACCACTGGTCTGGGTACCTGCAGTTATTTTTTATCCAGAGTTCACTTGTAGAATCATGTCACTATGGAGAGAAGACAAGTGGACTGAGAGACTATTAGGATTTCACTACAGACATATTCCTTCTCAAAAATGTGATTTTGAAAATATTAACACTGAAGGTTAATGTACAACTCGTAGTACTGAAGAGGATACAGCAGAAGTGTTAAAATAACAATGCTGGAGAATAAATTGATATTCAAAATTTTGTCTTTTTTCCATTTATTCCTCTTTTCATGTGTCAACTTGAAGACTTATATAACTGGTATGTAGGTGCATACTAGTAACTGTCAACCCTTTCCTTCTTCTTTCTTATGGTGCACATTAAGCATAGAAGCAAGGGGAGCAGACACTTTGAGTGTCCCAAAATACCTACATATGACCAGGAACTACTAGTAACAGTATCCTGGCAACAGGTAGACCCAATTTCCAATAGAAGAGATTTGACACAGAGACTAATAACCTTCATAGGAATTTACGTGTGTGAGTGTGTAAACATAACAGGAGCTGCGTGTTTCACCACATATAAGCCATGGCGTGCACGTGTACGCACACACACACACGATTTAATGAGGTATAACGAATAAATACCGATTCAGTTAATGATATCATAAACAATTGTCACATATCTGAATTAATGATTTACACCCTCTGCCATACAGATACTTTGAATTGTTTAATGAAGAGAGAAACATAGTTCACTGTACTAAAAACAGTGGTGTTCAGTGCTCCAGTGGTCACATAATGACCAAATAGGTGAAGAACAAATGAAAAGGCCAGGGACCTTGCATGAAGCAGCCTGCTCACAAGGTGGGGACCCTTGAGTTTTGGGGCCTCATGAAACAGCACGAAGGAACCATAGAAAGTCTACAATACTCTACATTACCAGTTCAACAAAAGGCCCAGTTTCAGCAGAAACAGAACATATGTTTCTTTGGTAATGCTTGCAGCACATGTAACTTCTAATAAGATGGTAAGAAGGAAAGGGCAAGAATTTTAGATTAGTGTAGCATTGAGGTGAGTAATACCCCTCACGAGAACTTCTTTCTTCAATAGTGATTTATGAGATTGAACGAACAGTAGAATTTCAGTAAATCAGTACAGTAGCAAAAGAGGGACACATCTCCAAAAGCAACATGTACTCCAGACAATTAGCACCATTAAAGTGATGAACAACCTGGGCGTGCTTAACAGCTAAACATTAGAACAATCTGACTAAAATAATGTTTGATAAAAAGATATGCAAGCACTGGCATGTAAACTTTTCTTGGATTCAGAAAAAACTTCAAGAACCTTAAATGCAGTCTTTCATTACAGAATAAAGACTGGAATATCAAATATTAAATGCAAGCAAAGTAGAATTTTGTTGATGAAGAGCGAAAAACACCAACCTGAATAGGATTCCTGTAGAAGGATTGCTTTCCTGCAGATGGGAACGACATAGCAATCACACGATCTGAAAAAGTGAAAGATGTGCTTTAACTATATACTATACATTTACGATTCATGCAAATTATAACACAAAATGCTTTTTAAAATTGTCTGCGTGGTACTAACCATTTCAGTTGACTTCATGATTAACATCTTAGTGTTACTTTCCAACAAAGGCCAACACAATTTTAGGACCCTATTTGCCCAATGATTTCTAGTCAATAAAAAACCCTTTCATTACTAGAAGTAGTGTTCATTCAGGAGGGGAATCCACCAGTGGACTTTCCTTCAACATAGGATAGTGAACTAATTCACAAGTGTACTATCCTTCAGTTTTAATATTTCCCCAGTCATTGGAGGATTGTTTTTAGTCGCCAAACTATAAGTAAGGTTCATCATGCATTACAATATATATAGACCAGGTAGTTAAAGAGTTGCTATACAGTTATACAAGTTATTCCCATTAGGCATTTCTTTTAAATTCAACACACCTCGAAATACTGCTCTTCAGAGACACAGCTTCGTAAAGCTTTAGAAATAATGATTCAAATAGAAAACTTTAACCAAAATGTCTAAGTGGTTCCTACTGTGAGTCTTACACTGCGCTCTGTGGTATTATCATTGATACTCTTATTCACAAGGTTTTCCAGCAGAAGAAAATAATTGATCCAGCATAGAACCCAGGGGTGGTAGGTCATGTGGGTCCAAGATGATTAGCATTTTAGCATACAACTATAGTTATTGGATATATGGTTCTTCTCACACTCAACATCCAAAGACAGAAGGAATATTGAAGGCACACTACTAACTCGAAAAAGAGGTTCTTCAACATAGCCTGATGGAATTGGACTAAAATATAAGTATAAATGCCAAGACTGCTTTTGAGAAATAGAGTAGAATTAACAGGAGATAGTATGTGACCATTTGGATCCTAGTATCATTTGTCCTTCCTTGATTTCTTTCCTTCACGTCTCATAGGTTACTCGTCTTGGAGTAAGCAGTCTTTCTGCTTTTTGTGTGGGCATGGAGCTGATTAACAGGAGATCACTTATCCCTTAAAGTGCAGTTCTAATCATTGAGTGCCAGCAGGAGTAAGGAGTCCTTTAGTCAGTGTGTGCATCCTCTTCCTCTAGCAGGAGCCAGTAATCTACGTTCTTCCAGCAGGGCCTTCTTGCTCAGGTGAAGTTTGACCAGGTTCAGGTATGTTCTGAATGTGCATGAGCCAGAGATTGGACAATGTTTCTTACCAAACCCTGGCTACTTTCTCACCGCATGTCACTCTCCATTTGGATCACCCCCTCTTTACCTTACTGTAACATGACCCAGAAACCCCTGCTTTAAAATGGCAGAACCTTTCTGCTACTAGACAGATCTCTTTCAGCCCCTTAGCCACTCCTGTACTAAAATGAGCTTGCCGTCTACCAGACAGGGTCAAAACCGATTCTCCCTCTTAATAGAGGTTTGAGCCAAGGGTCTAGGAAGGCTCTGAGAATGAATAAGCGTACATCTTGTCAGGCCTTTTTGAGATCAACAAGTCGAAAGAAGGCTGCCCTAAGGTCTGCCTTGCTGTCGCACCCCTCCCAGATTACTAGTCCCTGCTAAATTACTAGTAGATAACTCTGTTCTTCCTGGGCTCAGAGACAGGCCACTGTCTTCTGAATCAGAGTCCTTAATTCTCCTAGCCAAGGATATGTATTTGCCTTTGAAGGCTCAATGAGAGGCCAAATTGGTTTTAAGCCAGTATGGGCTCAGGCAGCATAAAGTAAATTTCTACAAAGTTACCTTTCTACTAAAGTTATCAAAACTTTGATTTCACCAGATTTGGAAATTTAGGTGTGAAATAAATTTCAATTACTTCTCTATCATTTTTGCAGGTGGATTTGAAGAATTAGTATGTTAAGCATACTTGGGTCTGTTCATGGAAAAGTTTAACAGCCTTCAAAGTAAAACTAGACTTTGGGTCTTCAGTCATTTTGATGGCACACTTTTTAAGCATACAGTATGACACTTTCTTTTATATATTAGGCACCCTGTCTTAAAGCCTTACAAGACACACCTTAAGGGTGACTTATTAATGAATCCGACTCCAGAATGGATAAAAAATCTGTATAATCAAATGATGTATAAACGTGCAGGTAGACATATAATGTGTTTTATTTCACTAACAGACAGAGACATGTACTCCATTTGAGAAAACGCATTACTCCAGACACCTAGGAAATATTGGGTTATTACTCCTCCTTTTCACAGAAGTCAGTGTACATGTGTTTTCAGGGTGAATACTGCAAGTAAAATGTCCCTAAAAACCCGACAACCATATGTATATGTCTTTATGGGTATTCACATATGGATGTTCACTTCATTTAAGAGGGACACCTTTCAGGGATTTACTGTCCATGTTCCTGCATTTACAAATGCATAAAATACATCATAGTGGTGGCTTTGTAAGTTCAATTTATGACATGCAGCTTCCACCAGTTCTGAGTCTGAGGATGTGGAATGTATGCTAGAAACGAATTTTGTCTCTCTAATTAAAACTTAGGCATGTACAAATCTTTGAGATCCGCTCTCCATTGAAGGATGTATGACGGTACAACGCGTGGTATTACCACGCGTACCGTTACAACGCAGGTTTTACAACGCAAGTCGTTACAATGACTTGCGTTGGGGGGCGCTGGTTAGTGAATAGTTTAATTTATCATTCCAACTCCAGTCCCCGTGGAAAGTAGGGAAGGTGTTGGATAGTAAATTAAACTATTCCCTATCCTAAAGCGCCCTCCAGCGAAAGTCGTTGTAACGACTTTCGTTGTAAAACCTGCGTGGTAATGGTACCACGTTGTAAAAGTTTTGTGGTAAAGGATGTTCCCCCACTGGATGTAGGACGGTACAACGCGTGACATGCCTGCTACCACAGAACTCTCGTACTTAGATGTAACACATCCGCCTCATTATACAGTTCGTATTTTTCTCTGGTAGCAATCCCTTATTAGACATAGGACCTGATTATGACTTTGGCGGTGTGGGAGCGGGCCGCCACGCCAGCGCCCCACACCCACACTGCCAAATTCGACTTCTGCCCACCCTTCAGATTACGAGTCATTTCATGGTCTGGCGGGCAGGCGGTGCGGCGGTCCTGTGGCTGTGCAGTTCAAAGGCTCCAATGTGAGACTTCGTACTGCAGCGCAGACGGAGTGGCAAAGCAAATTCCTGCACGGCATGGACTTTGCAGCCCATGATGTGCAGGAAGTGGGGTGCATGCACACAGGGCGGCACACCATGTGCCCCCTGCATACACCCCCATGGAAAGTGTGGAGGTCAGGAAAGTCATAATATGCTTGGCGTTGCCGCTGCATATTGCTGCCCCAGACCGCTGTGCCAACCTGGAGGGATCACGGATCACTGGTGGTTCCTGCGATCCCGTGGCGGTCGAACCACCAAAGTTGTAATGCAAAAGTCATATCGCTGGTGCGGCGGTAGCCGCCACACCACTATGGACTGCCAAACTCATAATTAGGCCCTTAGTCTTAAGACAGTTTCTTCAGGAACCTCAGATGAGTGTACAGCAAAAAATGGACCGGGACTGCAAGTAGACAACACAGGCTTTGAGAGTGTCAATGTGTTGAGCCGTTAACAACTGTTTCACGTATCCTATATATTGCACTGCCTTAAGAATAACATACTGCCCAATACAGACTCACTGAAAAGAAGCTCTACCTTCCTAAATCATATCAAATTGTGAAAAATACAGTCGGGCTAGTCGTTAGATTAGAGGCGTGCACATATCTCAACAAATTAGGAAAGTACTGTCACCGAGGCAGGTCACTCACACACACACTACCTATTTCGTGAAAATGCACATTTTCAGATATGCATTCATGTACTAGAAAGTAGTTTCACTAATCAGCTGACGTTCACTTTTTCACGAATTGCAGCTTTTGCAAGTGCAATTCAGAAGTGAAACTATAGCTTCTTCTGTGACTTGACCAAAAGATGTTTCCTTACAAAAAGTCACTGATATTGTGAAAGCAACGTTCTTACTATACTACGCAGTTGTTGGACATTGCATAGGCTTTTGGGATCTCTGGAAGGCAGTCTCTTGACTTGACAAGCTACTTTCCTGTCACAAACAAAGAAGGAGAACATGTGTTGGTTTAGGAGCTCACATTCATTCTTGGCTTAGCGTACAGATGTCCTAAGAACTCACCCTGTGACTAAGGTTTTAGGGGATTCCCTCAGGTATAGTGCTTGTGTATAGTAGTTAACTTAAAGCACTACAACGATCACCTCATCTCCAAAATCAATCCCATTAGCGAGCAGGACAGAAAAATTGTATGAATAATAGCTTACTTATAACACAGTCATAACCCATGCAACGCAAGTGACACATGTTACATTTCTACACAAGTGGACGAGCTTGTCACTATCAGAATGTGGGCACCAGTGGGGCAATATTTCTAACAGAACTAGAAGTTTTATAGTTCTGCTTATTGGGCACAAAGAGGATTTAACTGTAACTGGACTTCAGTAGGACCAGATCTGGATCCTCAATAGAATACTCTGGATGAACGTACATTGAATTCAAACAACACATATAATTCATCCTATGACTCATAGGGGCATATTTACAAAACAAAATGTCAGAGTGTGGTGTTACGCCAAATTTGGTAATGCAGCGCTCTGACATTTTTAAAATGCAGGCATGCGCCCTATTTACAAAAATACGGCATACTCCTGCGTTTACTCTAGCGCAGGCGCCAAGTACCCTGCCTAGCACCAGTGCAGACACCCTTGCACCATGTTGCAAGGGTGTATGCGAGGCAGAGGCGATTGTTTATGTGCAGGAAAGTTCACCTTCCTGCACATAAACAATCAATAATGGTGATTTACTCTTTTATAGAAAAAGTAAAAAACAAGGAGAAATTGAACATTTCTACTCTTATCACCATTCTAAGACCAGGTGTTACCAGGCCTTAGTTTTTGGAGCTGCCCCAGCCTTATAAATCTGGGGCAGCATAAAAAAACAATGGGTGTTGAGGTGGAATGCCCACAGCAACACCTATTGCTCACCCCTTTGCCACAGCAGACAGAAGCAGAAATGTGGCGTTAAGCTACGTTAAGTGGCTTAGCGCCACTGTGTAAATATGTGAAAAAGCGCTACACCAGCAGAGCATCATGAAAAGTGACATTCTGCTGATGATAGGGGTGTGTAAATATGCCCCCAGGGGCATGACACAGGCCCACGCAGCCCCCACTGTGCGGGGGGTATGCTCAAGGGGGGCCCCTCAGCACAGCACTGTGGCTGGAGAACTCCTGATTGAGCCTGGAGGGGGTCCCTCCACGTACCTTGCAGGGAGGCCCCCTCAATTTTCGTTATGCCAGTGCATGTCCCTCAGTGTCTTTAGGCACGGTTCTGCCTAACATCTGAGTGGGCTATTAGAGGAGAACAGATAACTTCTAAAGTCACACTTGAAGATCTAGAGGGTTTAAGCAGATCATAGGTACCTGATTAGGGTCTTCATCAGCAGGGCTCACAGTCTGGAAGATGTATATTTGCATATGTGGTGGTCGTTGACAATAGTGTATACACAAATTAATTTTGGTTTTGGTTTGATGATCATATTCTTTACTTCTCTGGCAGGAGCTGGCCTTCTCTGAATAGACAAAGGTCATTCTTGGTCTAAACTTATAACGACATCGCCCAATACGTCTCACAGAAAATAGAGCTTATTTACCAGAAAATAGTCCCATCAGGGAGCCAGCCTGCGGACTCCTTGTCACCTGATCTGCCAGCACAGGCAACCTCCCGGTTGCTAAAGAGTTTTCCTCCTGTGACACTGACAAATGTAGATACCCTTCTTTGCATGGTAAAATCAGGTTCCCCCCTAGATACCATTCCGGCCAAAGCAGTTACCCCTCTGGCCTGCCATCTGTCTCCTCTCATTTAGGGTCTTCTCAATCTCTCACTGAGAGAGGGTCACGTCCCGTCAGAATGGAAAGAAGCACAGGTCATGCCTATCCGCAAATCAACAAGGCTCCACTAAAAGATCTCTCTAATCTCCACCCCATTTCGCTCCTTCCCTTCCTGAGCAAGCTTTTGGAGAAGCACATAATTAAACTTCTCTCCAACCATGTCGAACAGGCTGGTTGCTTAGACTCCTCTCAGTCAGGCTTCAGGCCCAAATACAGCACAAATCAGCTCTGCTTGCAGTCATGGATAACATCAGGTTGGCCCTAGAGGGGACAACCTATGATTCTGGTGCTGTTGGACCTACCAGCTGCGTTCGACACGGTTTCACACCAGATATTGCTCAGGAGACTGAAGGCGGCTGGACTTAGAGAATCGGCTCCGCAGTGGATGACGAGTTTTCTATCTTCTCGTTCTCAGACTGTCATCCTTGGCCCGTATCGTTCGGCGCCTATGGAATTAACCAAGGGAGTGCCCAAGGGCTCTTGTTTGAGCCCCACCTTGTTTAATATCTATGTAGCTCCCTTGGCCAACCTCCTTAGGGCATGCGGGTTCATTCCCATATCTTACGCCGATGACACACAGCTGCTTTTCCCATTTGACAAATTTACTCCAACAGTATAGGAGACCTTCTCCTCTGGTATGAGAGCTATCTCTAACTGGTTGAAGAGTAACTTCCTCCAATGTAATGTTGGGAAGACGGAGATTTTGCTCTTTGGGGAGGCTCCCCTACTATGGACTCCGGATTGGTGGCTGGCTGATCTTGGGGTTCCCCCGATACAAAATCCCTGGTCAAAGACTTAGGCATTCGTCTGGATCAGGCTCTGACTTTGAAGGAGCATGCTGAACACACAGCCGGTTCCTGTTTTCACATAATGGGCTTACTACGCTGGGTCTTTCCTTTACTTCCTGACTCAAACCGGAAGACACAGACACTTATATTAAGCTGTCTGGACTACTGCAATGGCTTGCTGATTTCTGCTAATGAGTCCTTGCTTAGCAGACTGCAGGTAGTCCAGTACACTGCTGCACAATTGGTCCTCAATTCCCCTCCCAGGACTGCCTCCCGCCCTCTTCTCTGCCAGCTGCACTGGCTTCATATACGCGAACAGGTTAAGTTCAAAGTCTGCTGTACCATCCACAAGGCTTTATTTAACCTTGGCCCGCCCTTCTCTCTGAGAAATTTACACCTTATCTGCCTTCCAGGTACCTCCGTTCGGGATCTAAGTGTCTTCTTGTGGTTCCTCGAGTCAAGAAAGCCAGATTGGGTGGGAAGGCTCTTTCCCATCTCGGTCCCATATACTGGAACAAACTTCCTCTGCATCTAAGACAATGTTCAAACCACCTACAAATTAGAAAGCAGCTTAAAACCACTCTTTTCTGTCTGTGATGTTGCAATTTAGCCTCATGTTGTGCCACCCATCCAAAGCACAAAGATACCCCTTCCAGGGTCGATTCAGGCACTATACAAACAAACAAATAAATAAATAAACTTAAAAATAGTACTTGGTATTTATACTTTATTCTAGCCTGCACTGGCAGCCTTACATACCTCTGTGATTTAGTCTTGTTTCATCAGGCTGTTGGTCAGTTGGTTGTTAGACTAGAAAAATACTCCCAGTCGACTCCTCCTATTAGCATTATGCTTAAGTTAGCATTTGCTGCACTATTTTGCATTTAGCCACAATTTTGTGTGATGATCGAATCTAACTTCTGTCTCAATTCGTCTGCCTCAGCAGAAAGCAGCTTCGATATTTTTTTTTATTTCTTCTAGGCTGAGCTTCGTTGTCTTAATTAATACATGAATGTGCCTTTGCATACCTTCCTTGTTAGATAGGCCTGTTCTCATGCTTACAGTGGCGGGCACGGGCAGAGTAACCTTGAGGCTGAGATAACACGTACCCAGTCCCAGGAGTATAGCCTGTCTTCTATGTCTCCTTTGTTTTAACCTGCTATAACTGGAAATTTCCAGTTTTGGACGGGCCTTGCTAAGCATTGCAAATGTATAACACCTGATGTAACGTTAGTGAGGGTCAGTCCCCTTGTTAGCATCTTAGGAGGCTAGTCACACTGGACTCAGCTCGAGCGCTATATTAATAAATAACTTGGTTTGTATTCTCTACTGTCTGACCGACTTCATTTGTTTGGAAGGCTGAGAGGTGGTCGCGAGTGACCCGGGTGACCCTAATCGGGTCACTTCCTTCATGATGGACTTTTGTGTCTTTCTGTCATTTTCACGTTTCAAATATAGAGCACGTAAATATAGTCCAGTCTAGGGTTTACAATTGATCCAATGACGGTAGCCCCAATGTCTGCTGGTATCATGCCAAGCTCTTCATTCAACAAAGAAAAAAACAATCCAAACTGAGGGTACATAGACTGGGTTTCTTTCAGCAATGCCAGGACATTATTTATGTTATTGACTAGGGAGACCTTTTGAATCAAAAGGCTCAGCATGCTGTAAGGGTTAACTTGTTTTCTGACTGGTTAGTTGTCCCACACATATTATTTATGTTTTTGGGGGATTAAGCTGTAACAGCAGAGCCTTGTTCAGGTCTTACCATACCCTCTAATGAGGAGAACTGGTTGGCGCTTCTCTCTGAGGAGTCTTCTGCCTGTACCAGAAGCTAAGCATCATCAGCAAAGATAGAAATAGAAGTTCATGAGTTCTGATGAGCTCTGTTTGAGTCTGGGGCCAGAACGGTCTCCTCAAGCCCCCCTCACATAAGGGATTAGGCAGGTAAGAGATGCGTCCCCAGTTTAATCAGGTGGAGGCAATTAGACAAACAGGAGGCAAGCCATGCCAGAGTGGGTCTTTTTACTCCCCAATATCCGAAAGGCACTGGAGCAGTTGTCAAATGTATCAGGAAACAGGGGACCAATCTTTGAGGGAGCAGCAGTCAGACACCTCTTTGAGGGAGCAACGTCCTAAATTAGGATGTATCCCATTGATACATCCTTCAGTTTTCAAGGTCACCCAGACATATTTGTCACACACATTTATTCCTAGAAAGATGATTATATCTGCTTCAGGGCCTTTTATTAGAATATTGCGGGAGGAGGAAGTTGCTACCGCCAGCCATGCTAGCACCAGCCTGCTCCAAACCACTTTATAGACAGGGCTGAGGTGAAAATGATGCCAGTCTTGTAGTGGAACTTCTGCCTCTGGGCTGCCAGGCAGACATCATGTAGGGATTTGGCAGAAGAACCCACCACCCGATTCATACCCTGCTTTACAGGGTGGAGGGTTGTCAGAGAAGCAGCCGTGTATGGATGGCAGCACAGTAGGGGTGAACATAGAGAAGCAATCTCGTGATACAGACTATGAGAACGGGCGGTCGGTACCTACATGTAGCTCTTAATTGGAGCCTATATGGGTAGTACCCCATTATATACCGTTTGGAAATGTCGTACAGATCTAAGGGCCAGATGCATACAAAAAATTTTTGGCAGTCCCCTAATTGCGAAGCTTTGCGGTTCACAATTAGGGAATTGCAAAACGGCATGCATGAAAGTGTACTTTCTGCGATTCCTATGGGGTCGCAAATGACCTACCTCAGGAATATTAATGAGGTAGGTCGCAATTTGTGACCCCCTAGGAATCGCAAAAATCACTGTGATGGTGGCCCGCTGGGATCAGCAGACCACCATGCCTGTGATTACTTTTAAATAAAGCAATCATTTTTTTTAGTAAAGCAGCCCGTTTTCCTTAAAGGAAAACGAACACCCACATGCATCAAGCGATTTTGGAGTCGCAAACGGTGCGAATCGCAAAATTCGGCCATTTGCGATTCCAAAATTACTTTTTGGGATGCATTAAACTATTTTTTAAAAATCGCAATTTTTCGCGATTTCTAAAAATGCGATTGCATTTAAGGAATCGCATTTTTGCGATTCCTTAAATGCAATGCATGAATGTTTTTAAAAATGCGAATTCGCAAATTGGAGGAGCAAATTAACACAAGGTTGACCCTCGTGTTAATTTGCGAAATCTTTCAAAAATGCTCAAAAAAGCATTTTTGAAAGTGTCATGTTACACACACACGTCCTTTGGACATGTGTGTGAAACTTGCACTTAAAAAAACATTTCAAGGGTGCAGGGGGGGGGGTCCTTTGGATCCCCCCTCAGCACCCTTGAAATGCATTAACAAATTGCGATTCGCAAAACGAAAATCGCAAAATGTTAATGCCTTCCCATTGATTCCTATGGGCCTTTTGCCCATAGGAATCAATGGGAAGGTTTTCCTTAATTGCGATTCGCAAAATGTGCATCGCAATTAAGGAAAATTAAGAAATCGCTAAAATATTTGCGAATTGTTGATGCATAGGTATTTGCAATTTCTAAATTGCGATTCCTTAATTTTCGCAATTTAGGAATCGCAAATACCAACAATGATGCATGTGGGTGGAAATGCTTTACAAAAAGAAAAATGAAAAGTTTTCTTTTCATTTTTTAAGAGCAGGCAATGGTCCTTGGGACCAATGCCTGCTCTTAAAAATGCTTTTACAAATATTCACAAAGGAGAAGGGGTCCCTTGGGGACCATCTGAGAATGTTTGACCACCTACTTGAAGTAGGTGGTAATATGCAAATGTTTTGCGACAGCATTCAAGGTCACAAAACATTCACGCATACTGTTAGGATTCGCTATTTGGAAGGGACGCCCTAAACACGCCCCTTCCAAATAGCGCATCCCAAACCCATTTTGTGATTCGGTAGCAGGGTACCGAATCGCAAAATTGGGTTTGATGCCTCGCAAAAGCATTTTTTGCAATCACAAACGGGCCAATTCAGCGAATTCGCCCATTTGCGAGGAGAAAAATGCTTGATACATCTGGCCCTAAGTTTACAAATTATGAATGTAGTCCTTTTTCAGCCACCCCTCTTCCCTAAGTAGATGAGTCTTTATAGAACTACCTTGGTGGCAGTTTTGGGAGGGTCATCTTGACAGGAATCGTATTTACTTTAATTTGTTTTTCAACTTTCAAACACAAGCACTATTTAATTACACAATTAGCACTCAACAATCAGAAATAATCACCGACACCTTCACAGAAATTTCACTTTTCAGTCATATCTAGCATGTTGTAGCACATTCCAGCACACACAGTTCATCACATAGCAACTATCTAACAATGTGGAGTTTACAAGTATCACTACAGTTTTCATGCTAAGGACGACTACATACTGCTTTGTGTGGGAGGTTATTAAGAGAGTCAGTCTCTTTCAATCCACAACCAATTGCAAAAGAACTCATTCAGCTGGTACCCCAATATCAAAGTGGTACTCTCGTCATAGTACAGAAGATCATGTGCCTTCTTGGTACACACATTTTGCAAAAGTTTATTTAATGAGATTTGTGTGTATCCTGTGCGTGGATGTAAACGTTTATCTGAACTCGTATGTCAACCACTCATGAGAAAGTTTTTCTTAATACATGCACTTTAATTCATGCCATTTGGATTAACTGCAGCAAGCATTGGCACTGATATACCAGGGGAATATATTATATTTTACAAACCTGTGATGTACGTGAGATCCAGGTCAAAGCCATCCTTTTGATAACGCCTTTTGTTCTCTGAAACCTGAAAGAACACAAAATCATATCCTGTTAAGGTTGAAAATAAAACTCGATTTAAATAATGTCATGTCATTGGAATATGGCGCTGAGATGGGTAAAGTCGTTGCTGGTTTCATTGAAAGTAGAAAGAGATGGGTGAAACTGTTGTCAGAACTGGCAAAAACCAACATTATCACTGAGACCACCCCTGGGTGATCATGCAAACATGATACCCAGCCTAGGAGTTCAGTTGGCAAAATGAAACAGCACCACACAACTCACACCTAAAAAAGAGACGCAACACTGCGACAGAACTAGCTACAACGACTCAGAGTATGACGCTGCACACCACAGGGACACACCATGAAAAGCAAGTTAACAAGAATGATGCATGAAGACAGCAGCTACATCTGCAGCTTAAGCGAAAGCACTTCAGCTGGCAAGCTCACCTTCCTAATACAGCCCATGCTACTGAATTGACCCTTTCTAAACACAGGTTCATTTTTAATTAATCCCTTAATTCTTTTGCGTTAAGCAAAACACAAAACAGCCTTTCATCACTGCTTAGTTGGAGCACCCTGCCTAATCTCCACATGACATTCACATGCGTCAGCAGATAATAACCTTTCTAATGGTTTTCCAGGCTTTTTATTTATGTTTTCCATGACGATGTCCCATTCCTTGCATACAGATTCCTACCGGATGTATGACATTACAACGCATGCTTTTACCCCGCATGCTTTTACGACTCAGTTTTTACAACGCATGCTGTTACAACGCATAGCGCTTTGGGGTGCTGGATAGTGAATAGTTTAATTTACTATTCCAACTCCAGTCCCCGTGGATAGTAGGGAAGGTGTTGGATAGTAAATTAAATCTATTCCCTATCCTAGAGCGCCCCCCCCCCAGCGCAATGCGTTGTAATGACATGCGTTGTAATGGTTGCGTCGTAAAGGCACTGCGTGGTAAAAGTTGCGTTGTAAAGGATGTTTCCCCTTCCTACCTCATCAAACATCAAGGAAACAGCTTGGTCCCTTGTGCACTGTCTCTAAGTGACTCAGAAGGAGGTCCCCAGTGTCAGGTGGTGCAGCGCGCCCTTATAAACCAGTTAAAGTGCCACTTCAACATAATCCAGCAGACAGCCGCTTGCAACTTCTCCATCACAACATAAGTAATTTTTTCACAAAGCCCATCATATTGTGGCCTGTACAGCGTTATGTGCCCTGCTCCACATAATCCCTTTAACAAAATTCTGCATGCCATTTAAAATTAAGTGGCCAATGTATTAAAAAGTAACGCAGAGCAGCAAGTGACCTTGCTGTGCTGTGCTGCGTTACAGGGATAGGACTGGAATGCGCTGTATTTAACACAATACATCGCATTTATGCCTTTTCCTCCAGCGCTGATCTACAATGGGCTGCCTAGCGCCAAAGCAAGCACCCTTGCACCACGGGCAAGGGTGCCTACATTGCATGAAGGATTGTTTTTGTGCAGGAGTGGGCACCTTCCTGCACAAAAACAATCCCCCGAGGCATATTGCTCTTTCTATGTGTGCTGCAGAGCACACATAGAAAGAGGAAGTAATGGGAAGAAATTAAGAATTCTCCTTTTTACACCTCACCTGGGATGTGTGGCATTTTATCGCATTCCCACGTCTACTAATGATGGTAAATCTGGGAACGCGGTAAAATCTATGCGACGCCCATGGAATCCTCCCTGGGGCAGAGTAACGCAACGCAGCGATTTGTGTTACTCCTGATCTATCAAGTCACTTAGGGCCACACAAAGTGACTTGATACATTACACTTTAGGATTTGCATAGTGCACACACGACGCAAACCCTTGATATGTTTGCCACTCATTGAATCTCATCAAAAGGCTGTGAGGTGCTCCTTCATCCATGAAATATTGTCTACTTTGATATTTCACTTACAGCCTTAAATTACAACCCACTTAAAATGTCAATGAAACAAGACCAACAAATACCCTACATTTTCACAAAATCCACAAACCAGTGGCGATTTCGGCCATTCGGCCATTCCTGTGACACTAATGTTCTCAAGATGTGTCCAGACTCACCCTCGCACTCGCTGTGGCAGCAGGCCTTGTTGCGTGTCCAAGTATCTGAATTATTCTCTTCACAAAGTAATGTTTTCCTTAATGAAAATTAATCATACTCATGGAGACCGATAGGTTTCATTATACTGTTACCCACGTAGAAGAGTGACATGGTTTAAATGGCCGACTTCAGGTTTGCCCATAGTAAGGATGACCCCTAATGTTAAGCAAATGTAAATAGGTCAATGGCAGCCTAATGATTTTAGTTTCCATCCGGTTCTTGCAAACACATCTCCTAGAGAAATCAAGTAACGTAAAGAACTTAGGGGCATATTATCAAGGACCGGTGTTAAAATTATCACCGTTTTATCGGCAGGAAACTGCCGATAAAACGGCGATAATGGGCTTGATAATACGCCCTTGTGAATTCCCATAGAAGCCCATGTTCTGATGTTAACATGGGCTTCTATGGGAATTAACAAGGGCGTATTATCAAGTCCATTATCGCCGTTTTATTGGCAGTTTCCTGCCGATAAAACGGCGATAATTTTAACACCGGTCCTTGATAATATGCCCCCTACTTCTATTGAACAATGCTGTTGTTAATGCCAAGATACACTGTCAGTGTGTTCTTGTGTAATCCACCTGTAGTTAGTTAACAGGGGCACCTAATCAGCATTCCTCTGAGTTTAAACGGGTGAGTTTTCTGTTAGACCGAGTCTCACAGAGGAGATAATTTCTCAACATAACACATCAGAATTTGCATCTTGACTTAATTATTTAATTACTCAACCAACGCTCTGTGGATTCAACCACAAGTGGATAGTGCGGACTTGGATAATAATGTTTAGAACGTGGTAGCCTACAGTGTAGAGCAATCCCACCCAGTAAAGAATTTGTTGTTAGACATACCGTTCCTGACTATAATGTAAACAAACAATGGTTTAGGTGCCACCACAGAGCATGGGGAAGAAAACAGCAGAGTGTCTCTAAGGGATCTCCCCCCTCTCTGCCAAGTGCAACATCAAGATGGTCCACAACAAGCAGGCAAAGCCTCCACAGACCAACCAGCTAGATACGTTTATTTTCCGTAGCAGAGGGACTGCGGACAAAAGGAACATGAGTCAGGAACCGGAACCGGAAAAAGGAGGAGGACTAGGACCCCTCCTGCAAGGAACTACTCCCCAAGATTCAACAGACCCGCATAGCGCTGGAGACTAAGATCGAGACAGTAGCTGTAGACATGTCATTGATCAACAAAGACATGGGGAAGATCTCCAAGAGGGTACGAGCTCCGGAGATCACCTTAACAGACCATACCGAGGCCATGCACACTTTACAGGCTGTAGTGCACAGGCAGAAGGAGAAGACCACCTGCCTCCACACACGTGCTGAAGAAACCGGGGGCTGCTCTAGGCGCAACAATATCTGTCTGGTAGGAGTACCTGAACAATGGAGAGTGCAGATGCGGAGCACTTTGTGGAAAGACTAGTGCACTGCATGGTAAAACAAGAGGACCTATACACCCACTTTGTGGATGAGCAGGTGCATTGAGTCCCTGAGGCACCGCCTAAGCCCAGGGCCAGGCCGAGGAGGAGGACCCAGATGAGACCCCTGAGTATTGGCAGCCTGCTTCACAGGCACACGGTGTTCCAGATTTACAGAATTCTCCTAAAAAATAGCCACCCCTCACTCTCCTCATTGGAGCAGAGGTGGGAGAGAGATCTTTGCCCTCTGGAGGATGAGGACTGGGTAGAGGCCTGCAGGGACCCAAGAGAGGTGGCGTTCAGCCTGGTTCAGTTAAAGTTCCTGCACAGGGCCTATAACACCAGAACCAGACTGCACTGCATAGGGTGGATAGATACAGATAGGTGCTTGGGTGGGTGTGGGCAGCTGTGTATGCTTGTGATTACGAGGTACTTCTACATTAATGGGACCAGGTGGGGGATTGGCTGACGGAGGTCATAGGGAATTTTATTTCACTAGGCCCGACTCTGGCAATGCTGGGAATCTAAGGGGAGCAGATAATACTTAAATATGCACTGCTGTGGGGTAACATGGCCCTCATGGTGGCCAGAATGGACATTGTACAGCTGTGGGGCAGTGGGAAGAATCCCACAACTGAGCGCTGAGTTAATAACTTAGACTGGTTCATGCAGGCCGAGAAGTCGGTTTACAATGCCTACGCCTGCCCAAGGAAATTTGAAAAGATTTTTTGGCCAATGGCTGGGCTACAAGGCCCTGGTCTAATTAACGTCCCCACCTTTCACAGTGGCACAGAGGGAACGAAGATGTTATGGGCATTGGTTGGTACAGTGTGAAGAGACCTCAAACTCCTTATGAAATGAGATTTGGGGCAGGGAACAGGTCCGCTGGTCTACTTTCTGAGGGTGGTGGAGATGGGTGCAGTTTCATTTCAGATTGTCAAAAGAATCTTTTCAGCTACTGTAAGGAATATGCTACTTACCAGTTGGCATCTGTTCTTGGCATTGAGGGCTGCAGAGTGGTACATTTATGAATAGATCGCCATCTGGTGTTGGGCTCGGATGATTGCACTTGTTTTTCTCTTGGAGAAGTCTTTGTCGTCACGAGATCGATGACTCCTCCTTTGGGTGTTAGTGCGCATGGGCATCGGCTCCATCCGTAGATTGTTTTGCCATAGTAGGGTTAGATGGAGTAGTGTAATTGAATATAGAATGAGATGCCCATGTAAGTGTATCTAAATAAGATAATGTTGGGACAGACACAGGTTTCCAGGGAGGCAGGGAGGGAATGTACCACTCTGCAGCCCTCTATGCCAAGAACAGATGCATACTGGTAAGTAGCATATTTCGTTCGAGGCATATGGGCTGCATATGGTACATTTATGAATAGATTATACAGCAGTTACCTCCCTAGCGGTGGTCACCCGTGTCTGTCGCAACCGTTTGAAATAAAGTTTTTAATACAGCTTGGCCCACTCTGGCTTGTTGTGTAGCCTGCACATCAACACAGTAGTGTTTTGTGAAGGTATGTGGTGTAGACCAAGTTGCTGCTCTGCATATGTCATCTAGGGGAATGTTTCCTAAGAGTGCCATAGATGCTCCTAGCTTACGTGTAGAATGAGCTCTAGGAGGAACAGCTAATGTTCTCTTTGCTTTTATGTAACATATTTGTATACATCTTACGATCCATCTGGCAATGCCCGCTTTAGAGATAGGATTGCCCTTATGTATTGGGGAAAACGCTACAAATAGTTGTTTAGTTTTCCTGAAATTTTGTGTCCTTTCTATGTAGTACAATATTGCCCTTTTGACATCTAATGTATGTAGGGCCCTTTCTGCTACCGTCTGTGGTTTTGGGAAAAAGACTGGTAGTTCCACTGGTTGATTGATGTGAAATGTTGAAATTACTTAAGGCAAGAACTTTGGGTTTGTTCTAAGAACCACTTTATTCTGGTGTAACTGTAGGAATGGTTCTTGTATTGTCAATGCCTGTAATTCGCTTACTCTCCTGAGGGAGGTAATGGCTATAAGGAAGGCCACCTTCCATGTAAGGAATTGTATTTCACACCTATGCATAGGTTCGAAAGGTGGTCCCATTAGTCTGGTGAGTACTATGTTGAGGTTCCAGACCGGGGAAGGTGGTAATCTTGGTGGAATGACTCTTTTAAGGCCTTCCATGAAGGCTTTGATTGCTGGCACTCTAAACAGGGAAAGGTGTTGCCTGTTTTGTAGGTACGCTGCTATAGCTGCTAGATGTACTCTGATAGATGTGTACACAAGATTACATTGCTGTAAGTGTAGTAAATAGCAAATAATATCTTTTGTTGATACGTCCAGAGGGTTGATGTTATTACTGGTACAGTATACAGCAAACCTTTACCACTTCGCTGCGTAGCATGCTCTGGTGGTGGGACGTCTCGCCTGCTTAATGATCTCCATACAGTTTGGGGGTAGATCTAAGTATCCAAATTCTAGGATTTCAGGAGCCAGATCGCTAGGTTCAGTTGTTTGGGATCTGGGTGCATTATTTCTCCATGGTTCTGTGTAAGGTGCATGGGTAAGATTCTTAGCTTTTGGTGTGGCACCTGTGAGAGTTGCAGGAGCGTGGTGAACCACGGCTGTCGTGCCCACATGGGTGCTACTAGTATCATGGTCATTGAGTGTTGTTGCAGCTTTCGGACCCCTAATGGGATTAGTGGGAGAGGGGGAAAAGCGTATGCAAATTTGTTGGACCAATTTATCCATAACGCATTGCCCTGCGACAGGTGGTGTGGGTACCTGGATGCGAAGCTTTGGCATTTTGCGTTCTGATGAGTTGCAAAGAGATCTATCTCTGGTTGTCCCCATCTTTGGAAGAAGGGCTGCAGTATTTGGTGGTGCAGTTCCCATTCGTGTATTTGTTCTGACTGTCTGCTTAAGATGTCTGCTATCTGATTTTGAACTCCTGGTAGGTGTTCGGCTAATAGATAGATGTTTTGAGGAATGGCCCATCTCCAGATTTCCTGCGCTAGTCTGGATAGTTGGAGAGAGTGCGTCCCCCCCTGTTTTTGAATATAATACATTGCTGTCATGTTGTCTGTTCTGATCAGGACTGCTTTGTTGATAACGTGCATTTGAAAGGCTTTCAATGCTAGAAACACTGCTAGTAGTTCTAGATGATTGATGTGCAGTCTTTTTTCCTGCACATTCCATCTTCCCTGTACTGTATATTTCTCCATATGCGCTCCCCATCCAGTGAGCGATGCATCCGCTGTTATTATCACCTGTGGATTTGGTTCTAGGAACGACCGCCCCTTGGCAATGTTTGTTGTGTTCCACCACTTCAGAGAGCGGTGTGTGCGGTCGTCTACCAACACCAGATCTGTAATCTGTCCTTGAGCCCGATTCCACTGTGTCGCTAAGCATTCTTGCAGCGGACGCATTTGTAGTTTGGCATATGGTATTAGCAGTATGCAGGATGACATCATCCCTAATAGCTGCATGAACATTGGTTCCCCGTGTCAAACTCACCAGATCCGGTGGTCGCAGTTTCTCTCACTTGGCCCCTAAGCTGTGGAACTCCCTTCCACTCCCTCTCAAAACCTCTCGTTCCCTCTTTGCTTTTAGGAAATCCTTAAACACTCTGCTCTTTTCCCACTGCCACTAAAATTCTTTCTGTTTAACTTCAGGATCCTTTGTAGCGCCAGGAAACTCACGGTGACAGTGCGCTCAACAAATACCATTTAACATTAACATAACACTTGCGCTGTTAGTGAGTGTTGTGGTTGAAATTTTTGAATGACTGTAAGCATTGTTTGGATCCTGACTGGATTGGGGTATACTTTGGCTTTTTCTGTGTCTATAGTAGCCCCTAGATATTGTTGAACTTTGCTTGGTTGCAGGTGTGACTTTGTGTAGTTCACCGTAAACCCTAGCTGGTGCAGCAGCTGAATTGTCTTTTGTGTGTTCTGAAGACATTCTTCTTGTGACTTGGCCTTTATTAGCCAGTCGTCCAAGTAAGGGAAGACATGTATTTGTTGTCTTCTTAGGTGAGCTGCAACCACTGCTAGGCATTTTGTGAACACTCTTGGTGCCGTTGTGACCCCAAATGGAAGGACTTTGAATTGATAATGTTGTCCTTCTACCACAAACCTGAGGTATTTCCTGTGGGCTTTGTAAATAGGGATATGAAAGTAAGCGTCTTTTAGATCCAGTGTAGAAAGAAAGTCCCCTTTTTTCAGTAAAGGAAGTACTTGTTGGAGCGTAACCATGTGGAAATGTTCCGAATTTATGTATGCATTGAGAGGTCTGAGGTCTAGTATTGGCCTTAGAGACCCGTCTTTTTTTGGGATTAGGAAGTATAGGGAGTATACTCCTGTTCCTTGTTGGTGTTGTGGAACCTTCTCTATGGCATGCTTTTCTAGTAGGGATAGTACTTCTTGTTTTAACAGTGTTAGGTGATCTTGGCTCATTGGACGCTGTTTGGGGGGGATGTTTGGTGGGGTAGCTGTGAGTTCCAGGCAATAACCATGTTGGATAATTTGTTTCACCCACCTGTCTGATGTGATGTTTTCCAAGACAGGTAGGAACTGTGATAGGCGTCCCCCGACCGGTGTTATATGGTCTGGGGGGAGCTGTATGAAGTCACTGCTTTGGGGTTGGAGAGTTGCGGTTGTTGTTGTTTCCGCGACCTCTTCCCTTGTTGTTGTTACCTCTGTAACTGCCTCTAGAATTACCTCTGGGTGATGTCGGTGTAAAAGAGGTTGGTTGCTGGCTTGTACCTGGATTTTTGGATCCTCCTCTATAGGTGGACCTACGAAAGGAACCTCTTTGGGTTGGCTGTTGCAATGCTCCCATTGATTTAGCCGTTTCCGTATTTTTTTCATGTTTTCTAAGGCCTCATCTGTCCCTGAGCCGAAAAGTGTTTTCTCATCAAAAGGTTGGTTCAATAATGATGATTGTACCTCTTGTTTGAACCCTGAAACTCTGAGCCATGCATGTCTTCTTAGCATGATGCTTGTGTTTATGGATCTTGCTGCAGTGTCTGCTGCGTCTAGGGCGCACTTAATGGGAGTATTAGTTATTATCTTTCCCTCTTGTATGAGTTGATCTGCCTTCTTTTGATGTTCTTTAGGGAGATGCATGATGAGTTTTTCTAATTCATCATAATGAGCTCTGTTATACCGTGCAAGTAGCGCTTGCGTATTAGCTATGTGCCAGCTGTTTGCCGCTTGGGATGCTACTCTCTTGCCAGAGGCATCTATTAGCTTAGACTCTTTGTCAGGAGGCGGAGCTTCTCCTGTAGTTAAAGAGTTTGCTCTCTTACGAGCGTTTGTGACAACTAGTGAGTCCAGAGGAATTTGCCCCTTGATAAATATTGGGTCTTTTGGAGCTGCCTTATATTTTAGGCAGGTAGTGTTTCTAACAGGAAATCCTCTATTTGAGGTTCTGCATGTAGTTCTACCTTGTGGTATTTTGCTGCCCTATTAATTAGTTGTGCAAAACCTGTATTATCATCAGGTGGTGAAGGTTTTGAGGGATACAGTTCAGGGTCGTTATCATTATCTGACCCTACATTATAATCTTCCCATGGGTCTGCATCCTCTGGGACCGTGTCTTCATCATCCCTAGGATGTTCTCCCTCTCCTGTGTCACTTTCTACATCTGTTATATGTGTAGATGGGCGTGGTGTAAAAGGAGTAGTTGGCATAGTGTGAGGAAGAGGAGAAGAGGGTGTGTCTCTAGGTTGTGGAGAAAGGGGAGGAGTTGTATTCGTCCCATTGTTCTCTTCTTAGGAGGAGGAGTTTTGTCGTCCAACTGTTCATTCTTCCTCTTTTTAGGTAGTTCTGTCACTACCTTGCCAGTTTGTGGATCAATAAACAAAGTCTTTTGTTTGGGATCTGTTTGATGCTCCTGTGTCGGTACCGAAGTTTTTGGTTCCGAAAGGTGCTTTTTCTTCTGACTGTCCATTTGTGTTTTCGGCACCGAAAGTTTATTCAAATCCGATATTTTCGGTGTCGAGGAGGTCTTCGACGTCGAAGCATGTTTCGGTTTCAACATGGAATGTTTCGACTTCGAGCTTTCCTTTGTATGGAGCTTCGGTGTCGATGTCGATGTCGAAGTGGGCCGCTTTTCGGATCCACCATGGTGGGAGACCGAGTGTTTCGGTTTCGTTGCCGGGCCCGAAGGCGGGGCGTCTGAAACTTTTTTCGGTTGTCTGACCGGGCTCGGAGGCGGGGTCGACACCGTGCGGGGTCGGTTCTTTGGTAAAGGGACGTCGTTACTCACGGTTTGATGAACGTCGATTTCCTCGACGTCGGACTCGTCCGCTTGTGACCCCGCCTCGTCCTCTTCTTCTTCCTCCTCTTCGGGGTGCTGGTCCTCGAACAGCTCCGGGATTGCCTGTGACTGCATTCTCGAATCGATACCTCGTGTCTTCGGGCTCGACGGTTTCTAATCATCGACTTGGAGGAGAATGCCGCGCAGGCTTCACAGTCCCTGGATTCGTGTTCAGGGGACAAGCAGAGGTTGCACACCTCGTGTAGGTCCTTGTGTGGAAACTTAGCACCACACGTTGGACATTTTTTGAATGGAGTCCTTTCCATGGACTCCGGGCTGGACTACGTTGAGGTGGGCCTCCTGGTCTCGTCGACGTAGCAGTTAGAAATCTTGTTGTTGACGTCGAAACGCGTCGAAATGGAAGTGTAGTCGCGTTTGATAACAATACCGTCGAATTGGAAAGGGAATACGCGCTGAATATAACTTTTTTTGTCGAAGTCGATCCGGAGCGCTTCGATCCTCATCCGAACCCGATGGCGGAAAAAAACAATCTAAGGATGGAGCGGATGCCCATGCGCACTAACACCCAAAGGAGGAGTCATCGATCTCGTGACGACAAAGACTTCTCCAAGAGAAAAACAAGTGCAATCATCCGAGCCCAACACCAGATGGCGATCTATTCATAAATGTACCATCTGCAGCCCATATGCCTCGAACACAATAAATGGTCTAATAAAAAGAGTCATTAAAAATAAACTTACGATTACTTTGTCAATAGAAGGACTATGTTCTTTTGACTTGTCAAAGACTGAGTCCTGTAACCAGAGCTAGTGTGAGGTGCAATCTCAACAGAGCTGCAGATGATTTGTGTCATTATTGAAGGTGTCAAGTGTTAGGACATCACACCCATCCACAATGTATGCTAACAAAGTATTTAAGGATTCATGCAATACAAGACTGTGACAAAACATTGTGAGCACTGACTGGAAATGAAACAAATACAACAATACTCATCCCGCCAAGTCTTAAGGAGACACAGAAACATCACAGTGGAACCCTTAAACACATTGAGATATTCCCAGGAAGACTCTGATAAAATAATGGCACTGACTGAGGAAACACAACAATCAAAGAAACCAACAGAAAGACCTGATCAGAAAAAACAAGCAATTAGAAGGCTGACTGTAAAGAGAAAACAATAGAAGATTATATCTTATGGCTTGATATCACAAGGACCAGAAAATTCCAAATCTGTGCAGCAAACACAAGGGCTTCATGGATAAGTGGACCACAGAAGAACTTTCATGAGCGCATTGCAAGCAGACATAGGAGGCTTGAAGCTAGAGATACAATTATAGATTAACACAGGTAGGTGTATGTCCCTTGAACACATTACCAAACAAATACACACCTAGAAGAGTGAGACTGATGACCTGAAAGCTCAAATATTCAAACAAGATACTTGTGTTTACAAATTAGATACACTTGGCAGGAGTGCTGCAAGACTAAAAGCAGAACAAAGAGATTACACATCCTCTTCAGATGTTGGCAGTGACGAAGATAAGAACATAAACCAAGGAATTAAAATGAAAAACAATTATGGACAAGATTTTTAAAATAAAAGGGATTCATCAATCTCGGCTAGCAGATTAGATACAGTGAAAGACAAAAACTTAACAATAGGTCGCAAAGATGGTGAATGAGGTGTATATCAGTGCACAGCGGGAATGGGGATATGCTCAAGACCACAGATTAATGGGAGGTACGCGAGGGCACAGAGTGAATGGGTGTACACCAGTGCACTATGTGAATGTTGGTGTACCCCTGTCCATGGGCTGAATGGGATGTTCAACTGTGCAGAGGGTGAATGGGGTGGACACGTGTGTGGAGGGTGTACATTGGGGCACAGTTTGAATGTAGGCATACTGCTGTGCATGGGGTGAATGGATTTAACACCTTTGTTGAGTGTGAAAGAGGGTGTACTCTTGTTTACAGGGTAAAGGGGTGTACACAAAGGCATATGATGAATGGGATGGGCACTAGAGCATTGGGTGAATTGAGTGTACACCAATGCACAGTATGAATATAAGAGGACCTCTGATCACAGGGTGAATGGGGTGTACACCTGTGCAGAGGTTGAACGAGGACGTATCCCTTTGTGCAGGGTGAATGGGGTGTAAATGAGGGCACAGGCTGAATGGGGTGTATAACTGGCCTGAGAGTGAATGGGGTGTGCACAAGGGCACAGGATGAAGGTGATGTACACCAGTCCACAGAGTATATAGTGTGCATACTAGTTCATAGGGTGAATGAAGACATACAAATGGACACAGGATGAATGAAGTGTACATGAGAGCACAGGGCGACTAGGGTGTACACCAATGCACGGTATGAATGTGGGTGTATCCCAGAGAATGGAGCGAATGGGGTGTACACCAATGGATAGTATGAATGTGGGAGTACCCATGTGCACATGGTGAATGGTGGTGTACACTTGTGCACTGGATACATTGGATGTTCAATACAACCCAACAGCTAGAATGGATTACCACAATAGGTAACTTTCCCCCTTCGTGTAGACTAAAAGCTGTCAGACCTTCCTGATGCTTAATAGACTTACCATCCTCCTGGTTACTTTCTCAAGCTGCTTCTTCTGAGATGCAAGGCGAAATATCCTGATCAGGATTATAATTCTCAATGCTCGCAGGAAGTTGACCATTCTGCCACAAAAAGAGAACATATTGCTTTATTTTGACAACAAAAAGTTGTTCGAGCTCTTGCACTTGGAAAGCTCCCGTCAATATTGGCTTCTCACAACTGGCTTTATTTGAGTGTGGTGAATATCCTATCCACCATATTACAAGTGTATTACACCCTGCCGCACTTGTAATACAGCGGAAGAGGTATTCACCATGTCTGTGACTGAGTATTCTATCCGTCGAACTGAAAATACTTGCAATTCAAGGACTTCTCTGAAAGAAGACTCGATGTACGATACTGATACAATTTCACAGTGCAAATGAACGCTATCATGAAAATGCAGAAACCACACACAAATTAACCATGAAGAAGGAAGCACATCTATAACAAAATGGCAACTAATAATCAATACCTTGTACCGGCTGACCCACGTATTTTGTTTAAGACTCTTACACTTGCCCACGGTGCTCTCTACAAGGCAGGGCCTCAGTATTTTAGGAGACGCTTCACGTTCTATGAGCCGCCCAGACATTTAAGCTCTACAGGCCAATGCCTCGCTTTTGTACCTTGGAATGCCTTGCCTTTGAACTTCGAAACATAGGTGACCTCAGGCTGTTTAAAAAACATTAAAAAACGTTATTATTCAAGTAATTTTCCAGCTGGGTCAGCTCCTCCGGGTCTCCATCATTTGGCTTCCGCGGAAGGACCCTTCAGAGTAGCCATGCGCGCTATAAATGGAGGTTAACATAACATAACAATATTAATATCTTGCATTCCTAACTTCTGTTTCATCGTGTATCTTGTCTCCATGTTCCCTACCATGGTATCCTACATTACAATCCTGTATTGTAGCATAAGAGCATTTCCTTGAATAAGAGGCTATTGGAATTATACCTAGAGAGGCTGTGCTTCATATAGCCAGTGATGCAATACAGTACAGATTTTGCATCAGCATTTTGTAAGCATCTTTACCACTGGTGACAAAGATGAGATAAAAGGGTTGCAAGTGAGTCATTTTCTAATGGTATTAAGGTGAAATTCAAGCGGATTATTTCCTAAAGATAGACTTGTGTAGTTGGTTAGCAAGGTTTGAAGCATAGGATGATAATTGTCAAAATGATAGACTGCAGAGGCTGAGTGAGGAACAGTTGCAAAATGACTGTAGTGGGTAGGAATGTTTGAATAAGTATCAACACAAAGTCAACTCAATGATACCGGCTTAAAGGGAAAACATATTGGCCTACCCAGTCCAGAGCAACATCCTCCATCACAATCAATATGATCAAACCACAATAAAGGGAGGTTTGGTCCCAGGAAAGAAATCTGCATGCAATAAAACTGCAGATCTCCAACCCATATGACTAAGAACAATGGCTCAACAAAGACATTAAAAGTGACAAGCTAACCCCTGGGTACTCTGCACTCTACTCTAGCTTCAGACAGTTGGAAGGAGCCAATGCACATGCCGAAATAAAAAAAACAACAAATGCAAAAAGCATTATTTCAAACTTAAATGTGAAATAAAATTAGTTAATGTCTTATACTAATTACTGAGGCAGTGACTCTCAAGATTATGGATTATCAATACATTCTTAAATATTTTTTAATGTTAGCAGTGTCAGTAAAGAATGTGTAAAATAAATGTTTCTGCATAATATATTTCGACCTGTAAGTGTTTCACCATAACAATTTCATGGGATCATATTTTGATATTTTTCATATCTGCTTTGACTTCAAATCTCTCCCTATCTGAGCCTTACCTCGGGATATTTGTAGCTCCACTGAAGTCCGAGAATGTATAGACAAATGTAACTATCATCGTGACACCAACAATACCTGCATCCAAAATATTTAACTTAGAGCTAAAATATTCCTTGAACCTGTGATACAAGCAAACACAAAGAAAAGGGAAATACTGAGTCTCCAAAATATAAAAATATTAAGAGTAACTGAGTCTGCCACAACCAGTAGCAATGATTAGCTAACATTTACAATTATTCATACACATATATAATGTAATATGGTCCTATATTGCTTGAGAGCAGTTCATATGTGTCATCAGAATCCCAAGACAGCAATATAAGAATATATTATATGTTATCTGTTAATTATTTTTCCCATTATAACTTTATTTTCAGACAGCTTAAAAACATAGGTTTTTTTCCAAACCGGAAAATATTTATTGAAAACTGTAAGTCAAATGATTGTCTGTAGTGAAAAGAAGAGACAAATATTTAATTATGCAGTTAAGAGTGTAAAATGTTAGGAAAAAACTATTTGCATTGTTAGAAAAACACATTGTCAGCAGCAGCAAACCTTCTGCGGAAGGGTTTAGTGAAGCACTATTGCTTATGAGGCGGTCTTGCAAACGTCTACAACGTCTTTGGCGCAGGAATTACTGTGCAACAGATAAACCTAACTACTGCAAGACCCTGAAGGAATACCATAAGCAGATTAGGCTCACACAGAGCCAGTACTACGCTCAGAAGATTGAGCATGCCCATAATTCTTCACGGGATCTTTTTCTTATAATGAAATACTTATCTTCCTTAGAGCGTGTTTCTCCCACTACCACTCCCCTAGTAGACAACTGCAATCAGATTGCCCAGTTATTTTCGGACAAAATCGCGAAGATTTATGCTACCTTCCAGGAGAAAGTTAGAGAGGCCTTGGGCCATGCGACATGGTCTCCACCATCAAACTTCGTAGGTGGTCTTCTCAGCATTAACACCTTGTACCTGATAGAGCTACGTACTCTTCTATCCAAAGTAAAGTCGAGTTCTCCAATGTATCCACTTTCACCTACGATGCTGGGGCATGGGATGGAGGCCATTCAACCGACAACATGCAAGCTGCTCAACCTGTCTTTTACATGAGGCCAGATCCCCTTTAAGTGGAAACTTGCCAATGTGGTACCTCTTTTGAAGAAACCAACACTGGAAAACTTTAGGCATATCCCCCTGCTCCCGTTTTTCGCTAAAGTAGCAGAAGAACACGCTGATGAGGTATATTGAGTATAAAGATTTCGTACACAAGACCCAATCATGGGTTTGACCTCAGTACAGCAAAGAATTTCTCTCTTAGACTCATTCCTGGTAAGGGTAAAATGGCTGTGCTGGTAATGCTGAACTTAAGTGTAGCCTTCAACACCGTATCCCATGGCCTTCTTCTAGAACAGCTCTGATTGTACAGTGTTGGAGACCTAGCCATGAGATGGTTGGAATGTTTTCTTCAGAACCGCACCTTTCTGGTGACCCAATAGCTGTAGTATTCCGTGGTCTTCTCGCTGCAGCAGGGGTGCCACAGGGCTCAACTTAGAGCCCGACATTATTTAATCGTATATGCACCTCCCTGCTGATGCGATTGAGCGTTAAGGAGTCAAAATCGTGTCATACACCAATGATACACAGCTAATCATCAACTTGACACAAGATGAAGGAACTTCTACGGCCAGCTTTACAGCCTGTCTGCTTCGATTAGCAGAGTGGATGAACCACAGCTGTCTCAAGCTGAATGCTGAGAAAACCAAGATCTTGTTTCTGGGGAAACAGCAATCAATCTAGTTCAAAGCAAGGTGTCCAGACACTCTTGGGCCATATACCAACTCTCAAGCAAAAAGTTAAGAACATATGTGTCTGGTTCAACAATACTCTTTCATTTGATAGCCAGATAGCCAGTCTTGCCGGGGTCTGCTTTGGCATTTTAAAAATGCTACGCAAGATCTTAGGTCTCCTCCCAGAAGATACCAGGAAGATGGTAGTCCAGGCCCTATTGATCTTTAGACTGGACTACTGCAATGTCCTATATGTTGTGGCCACACATTGCAGTTTAAAGATCCTTCAAAGGATACAGAATGCTGCAGCACGTGTGCTGCTGAACATCCCTAGATACTCTTCATTGGGCTCAGCCTTCACTAAACTCCATTAGCTCCCAATCAGAAAAAGAGTATCCTTCAAAGCTCCATGCTTCTGTCAAGGGATCTTGAATCTGAAAGGCTTTCGATATCTTTATCCCATGGTCAATTGACCTAGCAGATGTCTGAATTCTGCAAAAGCAGCACTCACTGTGATTTTAAGGGTGGAAAGAGCATGTATGGGAGACTGTTCTTTCAGTTTTCTGGCTGCCAAATTGTGGATCACCCTCCCTGTTGACCTGAGACAGGAACGCTCAGAGCTGGTCTTTTGAAAGAAGCTCAAGACCTGGCTGTTTAAACAATCTTAAACCAGGTCTCTGTTTTCTAGCTCCGGACTATTGTGGTTCTGAAATTCTAATGCAGGAACACTCTGAATGGAGCTACCAGGCGCTCTACAACTTCCTTTATTATTATTATTATTATTATTATTATTATTATTATTATTGTTGAAGTTGGCTTCTGCCGGGTGCAGCTAATAATGGGCATTAAATGGAATTAGAAAATTATGGTTTTGTTTACCTTTCATGAACGCAATGTTGATTAAATTACTACAATGGGCAATGGCAAAGTTCTGTAGAGTTGGTTTGGCTGTCACTGCGATGTAAATTGTGTGAAACAGGCTGACATCTCGTGGGTCCTTGTGAAATGTGGGCTTTTAATCCAAAACATATAATATAAACAGTCAAATGTGTCATATCTAGATGTAGTACATAGATATGTACATATATTCATATCCACTTTAAAAAAACAATAAAACATCAGTTATGGTTAAGAAATAAAACTGAAACCCCCCAAAATGTGTCAGTTATGGACCATAACTGACAGATTTTTGGGGGGTTTCAGTTTTATTTATGGTTAGCTCCACAAATGTCAAGTCACTAGTGAAATCGTTTATTTCGTTTGCAAAGTCACCTGTTACATCACACGAGAGGGCATAAGCATTACATTTGGTGAGTGAGTGAAGGTTTGCATTGGTGGTGAGCGGGCTTTGGTTTGCATAGCTAACTATAACTGGGGAGGGTTTTTTCAGTTTTAATTCATAACTGAACTCTAACTATTGGTTTTATTTAGTGAAGTCAAATTCAGAACTTTTGTAAGCATAGGTCAAGGCGTCACAACTAAAGTGAACAATAATTTTAGTCGAAATAAAAAAAATGTTTTACTATTGGTTGCAAGGATATTTGGGGTGGATATGTGGTAGGTGTGGGGGCGAATCATAATGCCTCTAGATTATGATACAGCCTGCTACCATTCAGCCTTCAGCATAGTGCAGTAGAAGTTGATGTAGTCCTACACAAAATAACGTTGCGGCTAACCACTGCTGCACATATCTTTCGGTTGTGTACAATGGTAGTTTTCTGCACACATCCAATCTCCTATGCAGTCACCCACCAACTGTACATTCAGTTTGCAAGATGAGCTCAATTCTAGTATCTCAACTGTTATGCAATTCTGTCAAATATGTAAAAGTTATTAGCAAATCAAAACCCTTTTGATACCTCCCCTTTAAACGACATATGGAAATGAAAAGAGCTGGCCAATTCATTTATGGGCAGTTTGAATGCTGCCATTCCTATGCAGACCCGTACTCTAAGCATTGACAAAGCAAAAAAGGCTTGGTTAGTGGATGTTCACAGATGCACACAACAATCATGCATATGTTCACATAAATCTCTGTAGGAAAGTAGAATCTGATTTCATGGCTACTTCCACTTTTTGCTTGGTGTCAGTTTTTGCTTGACATAGTCTGCTGGGATCCTGCTAATTAGGACCCCAGCAACTGTGCTTTCTCCTATAAATTGACATGGTAAGTACTTTGGCAGCTCCACAATTGGCTACTGATGTACCCTTGTAAGTTCCTAGTATATAGTACTAAGGTACCCAGGGCATAGGTACACCAGGGGTCTCCCATGGACTGCAGCATGTATTGTGCCACCCCTCGTAGTCAACTTAAACTGTGACCACAGGCCTGCCATTGCAGCCTGTGTGAGTTGGTCCTTTCACCTCTCACAACTGATATAAGGTTCCTTATATCTGAGGTCATTGCACTTCAAACCTATAAGTCACCCCTGTGGCAGGCTCTTCAGTCCTGAGGGCACGGTGCTTGGTTTTAAGTGTAAGAGTGCCCCTGCATGAGCAGGACACCCCTACAAACCCCGAAATCGATTCTCCAGGCTTTGTAAGTGTGGTCAGCCATTTATAGACATATAGAGGACATCAGTCATTACTGGATATCTAACTGTATAGTAGCTGCACCAAACCCCTTCATGTTTGGTACCAAACGTATTGGAATCGTACCCCAACACCGATTCCAGTGTTGGCAGTATGATCCCATGTACTGACCCCCTGTACCTCCTGCAACAACCTTTCAGAGTCTGCCAGAAAACGAGTGCTGCTGCCGACCACAGGCACGATTCTGCCCTCCTGCTGCTGAGCCAAGCTCGATCAGGGGACGGTGGAACAATAGGTTTCCTGTCATAGGGAGGTGTGTCCACCTCCAAGACAGGACTTAGTGTATTGGGATGGGGTGGGGTGCTTGTCAGTGCCACCAGACGGCTTGAAGGGCACATTTGGGGCCCTCCTTGTATACTCCAGTTGACCCAGTCCTGGAACCCTTGGTTCCCACTCTGGCACAAAACTGGACAAAGGACAGAGGAGTATCCTCCCATCTGTCCAGCCCCTCCTCTGGGAGTGACCCCTGAGTTATTCCAACCCTTTCCTTAGGGTACTTAAGAGCTCCCCTCTGGGTGGGTCCTTAGATTCATCGTGGGACACGACTCAATCATTTGGACAATTGGACTTCAACTTGAACCGGGACTTCACCAAGGAAAACTCCTGCTACTCCTCGTACCGTTGTTCTTCAAGTCTTCTTTGACGTCTGTGTCTGTGCTTCATCCAGGTTCTTCAGCAGATCTGTGGGCAACAAGGACACCCGAAGAAATCTCCCTTGAAGTGAAGCAGTCACTCCCCTGCATCTACAGGGACCACAACAAAGCTGACCTGACACCTGCTCTTGTCGTCTTACAAACTCAGCAACACAGGTAGTGGTTCTGCAACTCCCTCGAGGCCTGACCTGTCAATACCAACAATTATTAGGCCAGTATCCCTCGTCAAAACCACTGGGAGCAAACCCCTGTGCACTGCATCGACTTGCAGTTGCCAAGGCTTGTTGGCTCTGCACTCCGGAGATCATCGGGCTGCAAGAAGCTCCAGCCTCCAGCACCACCTACTTCCAAGATCAGCATCCTCACTGCATCCTCTGCACCGTGGGCCTCCATCTTTGGTGAGCTGCTCGAGGTTCTCTAGCGACTGCTGTGCCTTCGGCCTCTAGGTCCTCCTCATGGTCTTTTCTTGCTTCAGTGGACTACTCTGCTTGCTCAGGGTCTGCTGTTGGTGAGTCCTTTGGACCTTGCTGGTCCCAACGTTGCTCCAATTTCGCCTTCCACTTTCACCATCAGTGTCCGGAACACGGTGACTGTGTGTGAATGGAGCGCCCCAATGGCGGCCACAACGACCCGTAGCGATGGCGTGCCCTCCGTCCGCTCCATCCCCTCTCAGTAGGAGACAGAGCCGGATTCGAACCCCGGAGGCCGGCTGCTCCGGAGTCACAGGCCACGCTCTGGTCACAAATAATGGGCGCTCCTCGTCGTACAGAGCACACCGTCGCCGTCAGAGAGGACCCCAGCCCGTCGACCCCGAAGGGGCAGCAAGGTCTCCGGGCACCGGGCCCCCACCACAGCAGTCGGCGTGGCACGATGGCGTGTCCCGGGCGTGGATCGTGCAAAGGATCGTCAGGAAGAGTCAACAATTCAGGCACTCTTCGGGAGACCGGGCTCAGTCCAGGTCTCACGGCCGATGTTGTTCAACTCTGACTCGGGTAGTCTAGAAATCGAGGCCCCGGCTTCCACACGGTGTTAGGCCGAGAAAGGAAACACGGCGTATCTTCGTCAGCCGATAAGGTAGAAATCTCGGGATTGCACCTTTGGAAGCTGTAGACCTTCATAAACAAGGAAATCAAGTGTAAGGTCAGGATGAAAGACAGGATAATCGAGCTGCTGGCGGAGGTCGGCGGAGCCGGGAGCTTACACAGCCATCTTGATTCGTAGCGTAGCTCCTCCCCCCCCATTTCACTTTCTTAATATATGGTTTGTGTGCTACTTACCTGATTGCTTTTGAAGTATTCTTGTGAATTGTGTTGATATCTCCGGGTAGGAGATATAACAATGAGATATTGTGTTGTACTAAACAGACTTATTTTTGCAAAACACTGCGGTTTCTTTTCATCTACACTACAGGTTTAACTGGTAAAACAAGCTGCTTTACACTCCTTCAAGATAGCCTGAAGGCTGCTCTCCACAGCAACAATTTTAAAAGTTTTCACAGGTTATCAAAGATCACTAAAATCACCATAAGGGTTGTCTGGACTAGTGCAAGGTGCATCACTTAAATATGTGTGCACTATATACTAAGCTAGCCTCCTGCAATCTCTCTCTCTCACAAATATATATGTACATGTGTATATTGACATATAAATCAACAAAAAGAGAGGTAGGGAGAATGCGGAAACACTCTTAGTCCCCGGCATACTTATTTCAACAAGAAAAGAGTGTCCAGAAATAAATCTATTATGACAGAAAGGAGCAACAATATGGAACGGATACACAACCCCACTCAGGTATGTATGGAAAGCCCTCACTCACCAACCTGGTTGGTGACATGCTTCATCATCGGGCCCCACTGGAGAGGCCGAGTGCCTCCCCAGTGTACTTAAATGCCAGAATTACTGCGGAGCAGGTTTTGTTTGTGCATAGACGTGAGGTGAGTGATTTAAAGTGATAGTGATGTTTAAAAATATCTGCAGTGTATCAAAAAAGGTTTAATGTTTGATCACTTGGACATATTAAAAATGAAGTGTGGGAAATTAGGCCAAATAAATTGTTTGGTTATTTCCAATATCTTAATAGTCAGTCAACATGTTTCTGCCTTGAAACGGTGTGAATTTACGAGGCATTCATCAGGACAAATGTGGACTAAACCCCGGCGGTATGGACACGCTAAGGCCCACCGTGACCTAGGGACTTGAAAGTAAAAATAGTGTAAAATAGTGCATGTGGACAGAGGACCAGCCTCCTATAGTACTCCCCGTTTGGGAGACCTCAAAGTTAGTGTATTATGCACTTGAATGGTGAAAAGAAAGTACACCATGGATCTCGGGAGGGGGGTGGTGGCGTAATTGGCACACCGCCCTCGACGCCAGGCACCCATTGGAAAACTGCTTCTACCCTCGAAAACCAGATCCCGGAATACCTGCTTTGTATAAAGCTTAAAAAGGGCCATTGTACTTACCTGCAAGGTAAAGATTTGCATTGTAATATCCATCGTGGTAAACACTGCTTTAAAAATGTTATTCACCAAACAGTCTGTCAGCACAGATTTATGCATCTGATATTGCTAACCCAATCATCCATAACAATCTTGATATTATCCTCAGAGGGACCTGGCTCACTCCCACATTATCCCTGGTATTTGATGAACTCATCTCTCTCACAATCATCTTTAGGATCTCCATCAAGGTTATGAGTCTCTTTACGTTCTTCTTTTCCTCTCCTGATTAATTTTCTGCTGATTAACTCCCTCTCCCTCCTTCTCATCTTATTTCATTTCAACTGTTGCCCATTTGGATGAAACTGACACTTAATTGATGACCTTTTTTTTTCATCCCTTCAGCCTAAGACTCTCATTTTAACAACGTGTACGTTAGAGATTTTAACCTCCCAGGAGACCAAACCAAGTAAAGGTATGAGAGGTTGCTTTCTTGATGACATTGCCTCAACCAACATGGCATCTCATATCTTAGTTCCAGCACAGGTCAAAGGAAACTACCATGATCTGGTTATGCCTGCCTTGTCTTGTCTTACTTGTCAACACCCTCTTCCATTAGGCAATCCCTATTCATATTGCTACCCTTGGACGTACGCACTACCAAAACCATCTCTAATAGCCACATGGTTACTCACTTTCTCATTAGACACTCTCATAGATGCACTGATCCTACTCCATTCCTCTCCCCCTCTGACCATGATACATTTATTTCTCCACTGAATCATGAGCTCCAGACCTTGGAACACCCAAAGTCTTTTTACGCTTGAAACTTGGTGTACCCATAAAGAGAATGCTAACAAAAGAAATAGATGCAAACCTGAAAAGACATGCTGAAATCAAAATCCCATGGTGAACCCACATAGCACCTGGAAGCAAAACGCTACTGCTGCCAAAGTTAACTACTACTTAGAAGCAATCATCAAAAGTTTAGAACAAAAGTAAGGAACTATTCAAAGTTGTCCACCAATGTTCCAACCCACTTTCATCACCCCTTTTGTAAAAAAAAAATCGATTTACATTAATAATGACAATTACATCCAACCCAACAAAGTTTGAGCACATCTGCCAACTTTTAAATTAACTGCATTTGATTCTTTCCCTGTCGGAATCCACTTCAACGTTTTCTGTGTTACCTGTAATTTACTCCACTTGACTACCTTAGACTACCCAGTCTCCAAGCTCATTGTGTCTGGTGGTGCACATAGTACTTAAATCGCTTCCCTGAATAACCAAAAGTATTGCAAGGAACACAGACACCAACATGCATTTCCAGCATATACATCGAGGCTCTATATCAACCTCCATTTGCACTTACAACTTGCTCCTTTGTTGGTAAAATTCAGACTAGGGGTCTAAGCCCACCTTTTTACAATCTTCCTCTATCCCAGACTCTATTACTTCCACTCCTCCTCATGTGATGTAGTGCTTGTTCATGATTTGTATGTATTTATTGAGTTCTCATTGCCAGAAGAGACCCCAAAGAATAGACATGTAGAAGCCTGCACAAAGAACCATGTATTTGGTATAGACCCATTAGTAGCTCGTAGACTGGAATGAATGTCTGCATCCGTCTCAGGTCTGGGGTCACCTCATGTTCTTTCAGTTGTAGTGGGCATTGGGGAATCAGTAGTGATCACGTGTTCACGCTATGAGGAGGTGGCTGAGAGCCAAAGCTTTAAATCTGAAAACAATGCATTGCCTGTGCTTTGAATGCGTTTGATAAGTCACATTATTTCATTCGAATTTCAATTCATGCTACCAAATTTGAAATCCTGATCTGAATTTGAAAATTCTGAAAGGAACTGCTCATTACATATTCCAGTGCATTACTAAAAATGTTTGTTCTAAACCCAAATCACACAGATTCAGGATACCAAGCTCAGGAAATGTATAGGATGCATAGTTGAAAGTTTTTTTCTATACCTGTGAGCTTCTCACTAGATTCAAAGGTAAGCCCTCAGTGTAGGATACCTGTCAAACGCTAACAATGCTAGTGAAGTCATCCCCTTAATAGGGTAAATCCATTAAGGTGAATGTGGATTGAAAACGAATTCAAGCGCGTGACACCCAACATGTGCGCGAGAGCTGACAGGCATGTACAGTAGAATCACACATTTTTTTCATCTCAATTTCATCAGAAAAGAACAATTTCGTTATTTTAGATTAATGTCACTTACCCTTCTACAAAGATACGCAGCAGCACATCAATGAAAAAGAAAATGGCAATGGCAAACGACACTGCGGCAATTGCGAATGCCACATTCGGGGGCTTGTCTGTTACCGCTAAATCCACAATCACAAGCACAATGTCCAATATTATAAGAATAACACCAAACAACCTGCAAGAAAGACAATAAAGTAAACATACACTGAAAATGAAGCGGATTGATTAAAACCGAACAGTTTAATTTATAGGGTTGATTTAATCTTTAAAGTTGATGCGCCACGCAACAAATACTACTTGTCAGTTCAATCTCAACATATTTGCTACTTTTCAATACAGCTTTCTTTATTGCAATCAGCTGTGCTTTATCCTTTTGGCTAATGCTACAGAGCACACAGTCATGGAAAGTGAAGAGCAATGCAAGACTAGGATTATGCCAATTTAGGGCCCAGATTTACTGAGGCATTTGCTTCGGCGCAAAGCAATATAAAGCAGTGCATGCAGTTTACTGTCCAGTGCAAAAGGTGTATTGCACTGGGAAGGTGGCCTTTTCTTAGTCCAAATACTGGTTTACCCTGCTTTTGGTAGCTTTGCATCAAAGGGGCGTTACTGGGGCAGATCAGTTCAAATGTTTGACGCAAAACCTGAGCTACTAAGAGAGACAGGCAGGTATTTCCATCAAAAATACTGCCTAATTGGCAGTAGGTGCAAACAAGGAGAGATGTGTTAATTTTGTTGCAGTGCACAACATATCCAATGAATGGAAAACTTTAGAGTCTCTCTATGTATAACAATTTGCACTCGAAGGGAATGCTTCTAGTACAAATCCTGTGCATAGCGGTCATTCCTTTAATTTATATATTCATCCTCTGCGAGCAAGAATTGATGTAGACTCTGCTGGTTGCAGTCTTCCTGGGAGGCTGTCACACCTGAATGGAGAGCTCAGGTAGAATCAGTCACATAGTAAGTGACTCTCTCACACATGCCTGGTCTAACATTTAACAAATTCTGCCTCAGCATAATCGGCCAAAGGCAATACCTCTATGAAAATATCTTGATAAACAGAGGTGTTCCTGAAAATCCTATGGGACTGTGGGGCATATTACCAACAACTAGCGATAATTATCGCTAGGTTGGCTTAGCGGCAATAATTTTATCGCCGTGTAGCGACGATTTTTATCGCTTAGGAGCCTTGATATTATCAAGGTTTATCTCCTAAGCAATAAAAATCGGTCGAAATGCATGAATATCGCTGAAAAGTCAGCGATATTCATGCATTACCGAGCAAATGCTCTTAGCCATGTTATCCACCTCCCATTGGATAACATGGCTAAGAACTGCTCAGGGCAGGTGTTAGCTTTTGGAGATATTCGCGCTTAGCGCGAATATCTCCAAAAGTTGGTAATAGGAGATAGCGATGTTAGCGACTAGCGACTGTTTCCAGTCGCTAACATCTTGGCACGCCCACTTTGCATGTCATTAGTGATAAATTTCTCTGATATGCAAAGCGGGCCCAAGATGGTCGCTATCTCCTACTAACTGTCGCTAACTGGTGTTAGCGACAGCTAGGTAATAGGGAGATCATTTTATCTCCGCTTTCTTGGCTTTTAAAGCCAAAAAAGCAGAGATAAATCCCTTGATAATATGCCCCCGAGTTTTAATCCTATGGGTTTGCTTTATTGCAATCAAGAACAAAAGAGTATTGTTAGTATACCTATACTCTAGTATCTATTAGGCATTTCCAAACAAATGTTCATTAAATTCCTTAATGCACAAAACGTGGTGGTTACATAAGGACAAGAACGTAGGTACCTGCATTACAGCTTAATAACTGTAATTCAAGATTGAATAGCATTATTGTTTATTGTATATGGGGGAACTGAAATCAGATATACACTGTGGTATACAACTGGTCATTAATGCTCATCCCAAAGTCTCTAGTCTGCCCTCTCAGTAAAGAATAAGTTGTAATGTTCGTACGTTGGCAAAATGTATTTCCTAACCACGTTAAAAAAACGGGCATTTAAACTGACAAAAATAAACCAATTTTTGCGAAGATTCAAAGAGTGCAACTTTGTCTTTAAACATCAACATGTGTCAACGTGACTAATTTCTTTGACAGGGCCCTGGTCGGGATTGCTAAAGAACTTAAACGATAGAGAAGTGGGTGGTACTATGCTGGGGTCAAGAAAATAGTTTGAATGTGGGTGTGGTAGCCATGCACACCATTGCAAGTGATCTTATGTTCAAAGAGCAACTGCAGGTGACGTCTTAGAGGAAAAGAAAGGGACATTAAAAGAGCTGTTATTTTTAGGGCGTATGAAGAACATACTAAAGTTGAAATCTTACTAGCCATGGCCTTTTATGGCTCGGGTTTTACAGTGTTTGGATTTGTCAGAATCAAATAATGACTCAGGGACACACACCCCAAAAGAGGAGGATATATACTATTTTTTGGAGTTATAATAAAAAGCACAGAAATGGAATCTGATGAAACGCAATATATGCATGTTTAAATGTACGGGAACATTTTGAATACCCATCTGTATTGCTATAGAGACAAGTCAGTGTCCAAATCTCTGGAACTAATGACCTTCCTGACAAATCTAGGAGCTAGAACTAGGGCTCAGACGAGTAGAAAGGGCGCTTTGATTAACATTTGTCAAAGTGATTCTCAGTCTTACCACTGGGTGCCAGAGCAGAACATACTGGTTCTATAGTGTGAAAAGAAAAGGATTCCCAATTTGCGTTTTTTTTTACCTAGATCTATTTGAAAACATTGGCAATGCACGTGAGTATGGAAAGTCATCGAGCATCAACAGCCGAACTATATTATGCACACATTTCCTCTCAATTAGATAGATTGTGCTCTTGTTTAAATCTCTTAATTCTAGTAATAAGGTTAAACGTGCACTGTTATAAAATCATAAATAAATGAACTTCGATGCTCCGCCCTACACAGACACCACTCAAAATGTTAGCATAACTGCATCGAAACTCGCTAGATAACTGCAGAATTCCGTCTCAGCTCACAATGGTGAAATCTGAACAAACAGAGGGGCCATATTATCAAGAAAGGGCGATACATTATCGTCGCTTTTATCGGAAGGAAACTGCCGCTAAAGCGGCGATAATGGGCTTGATAATATGCCCTTGTGAATTCCCATAGAAGCCCAGGTTCTGGTGTGAACCTGGGCTTCCATGGGAATTCACAAGGAAATATTATCAAGCCCATTATCGCCGCTTTAGCGGCAGTTTCCTGCCGATAAAAGCGGCGATAATGTATCGCCCTTTCTTTATAATATGGCCCAGAGTCTATAACAAGAACGTATGCATCTGCAACTATAGTTCTCCAGAATCTTTGGATTCTTGCCCACTGTCGTGCTGGGTGTGCTCACAGTATAATGGTGGAAAACACGAGCAATGAAAATGACTCGTGGCTGTTGCTCTCATTGTGGGGTTTGCTCTGCAATCAATGGAGCAGATGAGTGGTGGACTCCACTCCACACTGGGGAAACCTTTGCTTCATAATTTTGTATCAATACCTCAAAGGCTTTATTAGGGAAGAGAGAGGGTCACGTGCTAATCTTTGCAAAGTGCCTAATCGGAAGAGTGGTAGTTGCAATGGTAACTTCTGATCTGCAGCACTGAATGAAGACTAGAAAGCAGTACCAGGAATCACTTGGAAGGTGGGAATCAAGACTCACCCACCATAAACAGGTTTCTGAACACGTCATCTGCCATGTCACCGCCTTGCAGATGACGACCGGGGGCACCCCTGCAAATATGGCTGTCACACCACTTATTTTATTTTTATTTATTTAGGCGTTTTTATATAGCGCGGACTTTACACTAAGGCGTCAGAGCGCTTCACAATAGGAACAGAAAATTACAAGTGAACAACTTAAAAAAGAAGACGTTAAGTTACATGAGGTAAAAGTGACAATTGTGAGCAAACAAAATACATGAGGTAGCAAACAGTGCATTACAGGAGGAAAAAGTGACAAGTGTGCAGGTTACAAGAGAAAATGCCACCATGCCTCTGGTGGAATGTCCTATTAGTAGTTGTGCCAGAGGTGAGTTAGTGTTATTATGTAAGAGCATAATGCATTATGTGAGCCACAGAGCTATATGTTGCTTTGAGATTCCTAGGCATTTGCTCGGGCGGCAAAATGAGTTGATAAGCTGGTCAGATTTCCAGACATGTGACTTGATGGAGCGAGGTAAAAAGCAACATTTTGTATACCCCTCGTAAATTCACTTTCTCATAACAGTAACATGAACTAATCGTGTGGTTTGGAAAAAACTAATCAACATAGAATAGAATGCACACACAAAATACACGTGGGATACTAAATTGCTTGTGTTGCAACCATAATCGACCAACTGAGTGATAATAAGACGTCTGAAAGTAACGCTAAAGCTATAATTTAACCAAAAGCGGCATAAATGTGCTTACTGTTTTTCTATTTGTGGCGAAAACATGAAGACAGGTGGAAAAATCATGCATAAATGTGGCTTTATTTGCTAGGTAATAACTAACAGGGATACCTTAGTAAAGGGGGAGGTAAACAGAAGGCCTATAATTCAATAATTAACATTCAATTGTGTTTGTTTGTATAATAGTTCCCGTTGTGGCCTGTGAGGTCTAGTCCAAGATGGACGATTTCCATGACTCCGAGATTAATGTGAAGTACGCATGCGCTTGCTGAATGGAGCTGCAGACGCGTATGAGCTGACTGTGCTGAACGGAACAGGTCAAGGACGATGTGCTCTGAAACCCTGACTGACTGCCAATAAAAATGGACATCCTTATTGTAAACCCTGGGAAAAAAAGCTTAAAATTACAATTTGAAGGCACGATGGAACTGGTAACTCTAAAGACAATGGTCAAATTCATTTAGCTGACTCTGCCGAAGTCAAGTAATAAGAAGATGAGGTTATGCTCATCCACCCCTTGAACCAACCAATCAGAATCGTCAGAGACCCCAAATGTTACCGTATTTAGATAGTTTAGCTAGGGGAAAAGGGTATAAAAGAATAGGTCCGGAGTTTAAAAAAAAGCTCTTTTTTCGATTTCTATCTGTGTATCCTGACATGCTGCCGGAATGCTGAATTTCCTTGGAGTATAAGAACTTAAACTTTTCAACTTTAAACTTTGTTTGAATGAGTACGGAGTCTTTAGATGAGGGTAAATAGCCGAGGGAATAGAGAAATGGACTTTGGGAACTATTTTGTCTTTTGCTAATACTTATGTCTTGTAAATGTCAAATACTGCATTCATTTCTTTGAACGTGAAATTAAATGAAATATAAATGTGCAAGTAAAAATTCTTTTTCTTTCCTTATAACTAATTGCAATAAATGAATTTAAAGTGAATAAATACTGACTATGCTATGAATTTAAAGAGAATAAATACTGATTGTGCTAGGAGAATTTTCTTTAAATAAAAATTAGATAAATGAAGGATTAAGCTGGTCTTGTTCATCCTTAGCCTAATTTTTTACTAGCAGATCTATCGCCAACAATTGTGGAAAAGTAAATTTTGCCATGTTCTGTGTCCCTACGCTTCATCCATCATGTGTTATGTGTGCATGATCAATATGCATATGTTATTCCCCATTTCTGATTAAAGACGCAATTACAGTTGTGTCCACCTCTAGTATGTTAGTTTCCAGTCCTCGTGAATACTACGAATATCAGGCCTATGTAAGTAATGTTGCCACGTTTCCCAGTGTGCACGTTATTCAATTATAAAGTCCCCGTTTCCAGGCCTCAAAGGGCCCGGACCACAGTTTTCAGCTCCTGTCTCCTGAAAGCCTCGCTGAGGAGCGATACAGCCCCCACCTGTATCCTCGACCCTTCACTTACTTCCTGCCTCGCAGTGCCCGGTGCACCCCGGCTCTGCCTCTGAGTCTGCCAAAAGTATGTTATAGTTCCTGCTATCAGTTCAGTCCTCCTCCTCTGCATTCCTAAGCTACTGAACTGCATCAATAGTTTCCGTCATTGTCTAGCCTTCTCGTCTCCACGTTAGAGAAATACTGTATTTAATGGTCATTTAATATTCTTCACGCACTACATGTAGAATAATGCATGGTCCAGTCTTAGAGTCAAGTTAGCTTTTCCCCTCATGACTTCTAGTTTATATCAACATGTTCCCTAAACATCAGATACCAGATAGGGTTTAGGTACATGTCGCTCCGACCTTCCAGACTCTAGTCTCTGCTCCTAGCACAGAGTTCGTAGCCCCCAGCTTCTCCTAGTAACACGTCATTGCTAGTTTCCGCGCACCATTAGGTTAGAGGTCCCGGCTCCTTAGGTAGCCCCCCCAATGTTTCCGCCCACTCATGACATATTCTGTTACGTTTTGCATCACATGTCTAAGTAAACTCCCAGTTACACCTCTTATTACTCTTATCTCTCGCGACTGCTACGCGTCACGCCTTCTACTCCACCTACTGTTACGCCTACTGTAATGTAATGCTATGTGTTTGCGCTATGTATATAAGTCAATGTTATGTTATTAAATGTTAGCGCGCTCATCCCAGACCTAGCCCCAGCAGCTGCTGGGTCATCCTATGCAGGTTGTCCTGATCCTGTCCTTATGCTGTATTAAACCTGCAAAACTCCTACTACCTCGAATCTTGACTCTTATTTATTGAGCTATCTGTTATGCTATAAGTCTAGTCAAAAATAGGGTATTATTTATTTATTTACCACATAATGGCGCCCGAATAGGGACTTGCCCTTTCCCCACGCGTCGGTGAAGCCACGCCGACCCCCTGACCCTCTGCAGTCGTGACGGAACCATACTGGCCAAGTGCAGATATTTCTGCTTCAAGTATCCCTCAGGCCCACGGAGGAGACGGAGGAGGCGGTCCAGCATCCGAACGAGACGGTGGAGGAACGCGGCGAGTCCCGACCAGAGCCCAAGCCGAGAGTCCAAGGTCCGAGGTATCCGGAGGCCCACCCGTAACTGATGTCCGAAGTCCGAGGTTCGTCGTCATAGTCCAGTCCCGTCCGAGGCCTTCCGTTCCGTGCTGCCCGGTGAGTACCATTGCTGGGGTAGTGTCTAGACAGGGTCAGTCTAAATTGACTCCTGGTCCGTGGGTTGGTGGTACCCAAGCCCACAAACGAAGTGTTCACCTAGGTGGATACGGGTCTTGATGCGTTTCCTTTATGGGACCGGTATGTTCCGTACTGTTATAGCAGTGCATTCAGTAACTCTAGTCTGTTCCGTTCTCGAGAATTCTGTTCTGTTTTCAGTATTTTCAGGTAGTATTCTGTTCGAACTGTTATTTATAATGTTGTTTAATGTATTTCCAATGTCGTGGTATGCCTGAATTGTTTTCCCAATTGTTATTGTTTTTCGTGTATTGTATTGTGTTCCGATTCAAGTTTAGAATGCCGCTCTTTTCCAAGTTACGTCAGTTAAAAACTAGAAAGGGTCTGCTGGAAGCAGCAGTTCCTGTTCCGCCTAGGGACAGTCCAGGTCACTTTATGTATCAGAAACATGGCATAAGCGCCATATTGTATCTAGATTTATGGGTAGAGTATACCAAACAGTTAGAAGAAAAGTATAGATGGCCCGTATCGGGTACATGGGATGCCGAATGTATCATGCGAGTAGAAGAAGCATTATGGAAAAAGAAAGCCAGACAGTCACAGAAAGATGCCATCGAGTTATGGCGTAAGGAAGCGCATAGAAGAACGGAAAAGGAAGTCAGAAAGTCAGAGTTAAGTAGAGAATCCCAAGAACGAGTCCAAGAAAGAGAATTAATCGAGATAGGTGAACAAGTCAAAGCCGAACAGTCAGACAGACAGAGGCATGCCCTTATTAAGGGTATGTATCCTCTCCTTGCCGAAGGCTTGCCAAAAGCGACCCCAGAGGCACCCAGTAATTTCCCGCCGCCATTAGTTCCGACCAAGCTGCGTCACAAACCGACCGCAGCTGATATTTTTATTTCGTCCTATTTGGACGACACAGTTCCAGAATATGTAAATCCAGTTCGCGCTCCACCTGTCCCTGTAAATCAGGCACTTCCAGTTCCTCCAGACACCGGAGTACCTGTTACGGTACCCCCGGGTCAGCCTGCTATACAAGTTCAGCCCACGTTACAATTACCGACCCTGCAAGCACGAAGAATGTCAGTCGACGATTCTAGTCTAGGGGCCGCAGGAGGGGGTCCTCCTCAAACCCCACCGCCACACAAGCGTTTATCAGCACTCGAATTACATGCTCAAGCATCACAGCGTACTCCAAAAAGTATTAAGTCCGTTACAGAAATCAGACAAGCCCTTGCCGAATGTGTCTATGACACAGTCCCAGGCGAGTATAATATGGTTTTATATTCCGTACGCGTAAGAAGGGTGACCGAGTATCTAGTCACCTTACCAAATATGAAAGAAGATCTAGACAGAATATATCGTTTCATCCGTACAGGGGATGATCCAGAAAGTATTGGCGAGATTATGTCTCAAAGGAAAGCCGAGATTCAGCTCATGATATTAAAGTTCCTGATCAATTGTCTAATAAGAGAACAAGATTACCCGTCTAAAGATCCCGCCGAAATGAGAATCCTAACAAGGTGGAGTGATAATATAGCCGAGGGTAAGCACAAGACCATTAGTGCCATGGAAAGTATGTACAAGAAAATTCGTAAAGAAATAATAAGGTTACACGAACAGCGTAAAGCAGCACAAGTAAGCGAGAAAGAAAGTATCTCTGATCCTGAAGAGGAAGACGAGAATCCCGCCAGAATAGCGTATGTAGGAAAATCCAGATTTCCAGATCGCCATTTACGTCCAGAACCTAAGTCTATTTTTCATCATCCAGCACCAGAACAAAGCTCTCTAGAACAAGTATTTCAAGCTACCGAACACATTCTGAAATCACGGGTCGGTTATAGCGAATTAAGTACCATGCACGAACAAGAACTAGCCCGATCAGCAGTCCGATGGATTACTGATTCTACCACTTTTCCAGACGAAGTAGTGGCACAAATGTTTCTGAAACTGCCCCCAGCCGAGCAACGACTGGTGGGTATGTATATGATCCAGCACCTCATTACCCTGTATGAGGGTCAACATTCTGATCCAGGCCCGTTACATGATATCCTGAACGAGTTACTCCAGTACAGATGGAGAGGTCTAGGTACCGATTTAATAAGTGTCATTCTAGAACAGCGTCACAAGTATAGAACGTTCCTGAACCCGCATTTTGTTCATGTCTCACCCCCAGAAAGTAAACCATTCTACATAGACAGACAGAATCCGCTACGAGAAGTCCACCCAGTCCAAGGGGCGGGTGGCGATATGCAACGAGTGTTTGTATACACTCCAATTTCAAAGATGGAACTTCTCGAAATGAAAAAATTAATTCCCTGTCATGACAAAGATCCAGCAGGGTTCCATAGAGAATTAAAAGACATGCTCCGTATGGGAGAATACACGTACCCAGATATCATTAAAATGTTAAAGGTTCTGCTACCCGCAGGGGTGTATGAAAAGTTAAAAGAAAAAGAATGGGAGGTGGGAGAGAAAAAGATCGATTGGGCAGCTCTAGAAGCTGAAGACAAGGCACGAGTACCAGGTACCGGTCTTGGAGATAAATGTAAAGAGTTACCAGAATTATTGATTCAAGTTTTACCCAGATTATTGACAACTAGAAAAGAAGACTGGGATGCAATCTCAGCCTGTAAACAGAAACAAGATGAAGACATTAGTGATTTTTATTCTAGATTTGAAAAATGTTTCAGTATTAATAGTGGTCTCAAGACAAGTAGTGAGTCATACCCTCATCTTTTCGTTACCAAATTAGTCGAGAATTCAAGTCCACAAATTAAAAACCGAGTTTTGAAAGTCGAAAGCACCTGGCAAGCAAATACTCCGTCCCAGATGCTCCAGATGCTCCAGTATCACCAGAATAGAATTAGAGAAGAGCAAGAACACGAAAGAAAACGTATGAAAGACACGAAAATGAAAGTGCTAGTTGCACAATCTATTCCTCAAGACAGTCAGAAGAGGGGTCCGATTCAAGCCAGTCATCCTGCAGCTCCCGTTAAAGGGAACTGCAATTATTGTAAACAGCCAGGTCATTTTATAAACGAGTGTGCAGTCCTGAAACACAACATAGCTACTGGTAAGACTAAAGAAAGACCACGTCCGCCGAGACAAGAACAAGTTTCACAGATTCCTCAGTCACAGAATGCACCGCAGACAGTTACAGTACCGCAGCCTATTGCTGCAACACAGCACGTTACTTCGCAGATGTACCAGTATGCACAGTCCGAGTATCCAGAGTACCAGTCATATTCATGAAACAGCCTAGAGAGGGAGGTAGGCTTGCCTCTCATCGAGATACCTGTAGACCAAGAAGGTCCCTATGTACACAGTCAAGTATTAGGGAAAGACAGAAAGTTTTTGATCGATACAGGGGCAAGTAGGACCACAATTAGTCACGCCGAAGTTCCAGGGGCTCCGCTCTCAGGCTCAAGAAATGTTTCCCTTGGATTTTCAGGAAAACCCATAGTTAATGAGATATCTAAGCCAGTTACTCTAGAAGTAGGTCCATTGTCCCGTACTACTGATCTGTTACTTACTAAGTCATGTCCAGAAAATTTATTAGGCATTAAGACACTGAAAGAATTAGGTGCAGTTATTTGCTGTTCCCCAGAGGGAATACGTCTGTTCCTACGTGACTTTAAGGGTCACTATGTATTACGAGATTTTGATTCGAGATTGTCTAATGTTCCGCAGCATTTATGGGCGCAAGGTCCAACTGATGTAGGTTACATGCAAATCACACCCTATCGTGTGACTCTCAAACCAGGTGTAGTGTTACCACGAATCAGGCAGTACAGATTGCCACCTGAGGCTGTAGCAGCCTTATCCAAAATTATTGACGAGCTCATGGCTCAAGGAGTAGTTGTAGAAACTGACTCCAATGTATGTAATTCTCCGATCATTCCAGTCATGAAACGTACTGACCCAAATGCACCCCCAGTATATCGATTAGTGATTGATTTACGAGAGCTTAACAAATGTATTATTCCTCAGTACCCAGTTGTCCCAGACATTTCTTCCCTGTTAACAGCCATGGATTCCGAAGCCATGTTTTTCACTGTTATTGACCTCAAGAATGCATTTTTTAGTGTTCCAATTCATCCAGACAGCCAGTTTCTTTTCGGATTTTGTTTAAATGGAAGGAGCTATATGTTTACACGCGCTCCTCAAGGTTTCACAGAAAGCCCTAGTATTTACAGTCAAGCACTCAAGAGACAACTAGACAACATTCACATGCCAACTGACACTGCCCTGCTCCAGTATGTCGATGATCTACTGATCACAGCCCGTTCTGAACGTGACTGCGAGCGAGCATCACTTACAGTTCTGTATTTTCTAGCCGAGATGGGGCACAAGGTGTCACCTTCGAAGCTTCAATTCTGTGTCCAGCAAGTGGTATACTTAGGACACTTGCTGTCCAAGAGGGGTAGGCAGTTGACACCCGACCGTATCCAGCTAATAGCGAGTCTTCCCCAGCCCAGAACCCAGAAGGAGGTACGTGCCTTTATCGGCCTTACTTCTTATTGTAGACAATGGATTCCCCAGTATGCATTTCTAGCCAAGCCACTGATACAGTTAACGACACAGGAGGCAGCCGTATCGACTGTCCTCCCTTGGACATCTGACCATACACTTAGTTTCAACGAGTTAAAGAAAGCCCTATGCCAAGCTCCAGTTCTAGCTACACCGAACTACAGTAAGCCTTTTACACTTTTCGTTACTGAACGCGAAGGTACAGCATTATCTGTTCTCACACAAGATCAAGCAGATCAATACAAGCCCTGTGCTTATTTTTCGAGCACATTAGATCCAGTCGCCCAGGCGTTGCCTGCGTGCCTCAAGTCAGTTGCAGCCACAGCACTAGCTATCAGACAAAGTGATTCCATAGTTTTAGGACATTCCCTGACAGTACAAGTCCCACATTCAGTAGAAGTTCTTTTAAACCGAACACAAACTCAGCACTTGACAATAGCACGTTTAACAGGTTATGAATTGACACTGTTCCAGCCACACATAGAAATTAGACGCTGCAACGTCCTGAATCCTGCTACACTGTTACCATCAGTTAGTTCAAATCCAGACACACATAATTGTGTGGAAGTAGTTAACATTACGACAAAGCCAAGACAAGACCTGACAGATATTCCGTTACCAGATCCTGACCTGACACTTTATGTGGACGGTTCATGTATGAGAACTAGTACAGGAGAACTAGTCGCCGCGTATGCAGTGACTACTGACACTGAAGTTATTGAAGCACACCGTATTGATACTCTGTCCGCTCAAGCAGCAGAGCTAGTCGCTCTGACACAAGCCTGTATACATGCCAAAAACCTGAAGGTTAATGTCTACACAGATTCACGTTACGCATTCGGAGTTGTACACGACTTCGGAGTGCTCTGGCAGGAGAGAGGTTTCATGACTTCTCATGGAACCAAGATTCAGCATGGTCTCCTTATTCAAGCCCTGTTAGATGCCATACATTTACCGACATCTATTTCTATCATGAAGTGCAAAGCACATACGAAAGTTACTGACATTATTTCCCAAGGTAATGATTTAGCAGACCGCACAGCCAAGCTTACAGCACAGACTCCAGACATTCCAGTTAATCAGACACATATTCCAGATCTGACCACATGCATGACAGTTAAGGACCCTACTCAAGATGTCATAGATATACAGTCACATGCTACTCCCGATGAAATCAAGAAATGGTCTGTACAAGGAGGGGTCCAGACAGATCAAGGATGGTTAACGAAGGGTAGAGCCACATGGTTTCTCCCCGATTCTATGGTTCAAGTCATTATCAATACCGCACATAGTCCAGCACATTTAGGAGAAAAAGCTATGTTAGACAGTATCCAGAACATTTGGTTCAACAAGCATTTACGAGCTGCAGCCAAGCAGAAAGTCCGTTCTTGTATGATATGTTGTCAGTTTAATCCAGGTAAAAGTGTCCCGGTGGAACAAGGTGGTTTCCAGCCCCCTGACCACCCTTTTGAGGTCCTCCAGATGGATTATATTCAAATGGAGCGATGTCGAGGTTTCAAGTATGTCCTTGTAGTTGTATGCGCTTTGTCCAGATGGACAGAAGCATATCCAGTCCCAGATTACACAGCCGCGACCACTGCCAAGCAGTTGGTTCGTGAATTCTTCCCTAGATATGGACTCCCTAGAGTCGTATATTCTGATAACGGCCAGCCATTCTCATCCGAACTCATGAAACATGTTTCCCTTTTGTTAGGGTACCAGTGGAAGTTCCATTGTGTACGCCATCCAGAAGCAGCTGGACTAGTCGAAAGGCATAATCAGACTCTGAAAATTCGAATTGCTAAAATATGTAAAGACAAGGGTGTGGACTGGTTAGTAGCTCTGCCAGTCGCTCTGTTTTACATGCGTATGGTCGCACATTCCAGATCAGGTCTGTCCCCGTATGAGGTCGTTTTCGGCCGCCCCCCCAATATGTGGGGTACTCCTAGACCCCGAAGTATTACCGATGTTTCATGTAATATGCTGACAGATTACCTAGCTTCCTTGATGTCTGCCCTCAACTCATGTCGTTCACAGGTTGCCGCCGCATTTCCAGACAATACCGAGGTGGCACCGCACGAGATCGTTCCAGGATCCCTTGTGATGATCAGAAATTTTGACAGATCAAGTCCGCTGGAACCACGTTGGAAGGAGCCACGTCAGGTCCTCTTGACCACCCGGACTGCCGTCAAGTTGGAAGGCAGGAAGGGGTGGGTCCACCTTTCTCATGTAAAACTTTTCAATCCATTGAAACCAGTCCTCAAAAACATTTCCAAGAACATTTCCCAGGATTCGAAGTATTGCCAGAACATTGTTTTGAAGGACTGTCCCGCACAAGACTTTATTACAACCCCTCCCTTGGTAGAGAAAACTCCGCAGCAGGAGTATAAGCAAAAACTACGGTCTAGTAAAATAAGTCAGCCAGTTTGATTGTATAAGTCCTCCCCTAGGTGAAACGGTTAGACTGTTTCTGACATGTATAAAATAGACCCCCATAGTGAGAGAGTCAGTCAAAGCTCAATCACATGTATCGTTTTTCTAAGTTTCATATTGTTTCTTAGCATAATGATTTCCTGCACCAGCTACGCATTTTTTCTGTGTTTTTCAGTTCCTCATGTAAATATGTCTGCTCATGCTACAGTAGAGCACACGTTTAGTGATCTGCCTCCTCACGAATATTCATACCGCCTCGCTATGCGTAATAACACATTTATCCGTATGTTACATTATTCACACCAGACCAGCAATGCCACTAATTGTTGGGTGTGTGGTCGACTCCCCCCTTTCCAGACACCGAAGGGAGTTCTGCCACTTTTTCCTTATCCATTCTCACACAATGGTTCGTGTGGAGCATGGTCCACGTTAACGTCATCCTCAACAGATATGTCTTTTCTTAACAGTACATGTTTCCCGGACAAGCAAGGTTTCCCCCACAGAACAGGTTTAGATTTAGAAAATGAAGTATATAATTTAGGTAATTATTCGTCGAATTTCATGGTTCTGAATGTTCAGTCTGATACTACTCCAGACTCACCCGCTATTTCAGTACTACCAGTCAAAGGCGAATTATGTGTCCGTAGTTATGGTTCTGTACATATAGGACATAGTGAATGTACTACTGTTATCAAGTATAGTGACAGTAGGAAATCTATTTTTAAAGCTTCACGTCATTCTTATTTTATTTGTGGTCAAACTGCATATGTCCGTCTGCCCCTCGATTGGGAGGGAACCTGTTACATTGCTTTCCTACTGCCACCTGTTTTTCTAGCCCCACCTGACTATCATAGGAATTCTTTCTTAGTACACACTAGACACAAGAGAAATCTCCCGATTGTCGATTATACTGAAACCGCCGCAGAGCAATTCATTGATATAGATAAAGGTGTTTTCCCTTATTTAGGTACAGTTGTAAATAGTAAGCTAATCCGTAGGTTAACAAGAACCCTTGAAGCAGTAGTAGATGAGACTGCCTCCGCTCTAGGTAACTTAACTGAAGAGCAATCCTTTATGAGAATTGTCGTTTTACAGAATCGTCTCGTCCTTGACGTCATACTGGCCGATAGGGGCGGGGCCTGTAGAATTCTCGGATCCAGTTGTTGCATTTTCATTCCAAATAACGCGCCGTCTGTTTATTCAGCTATAACCAGACTCCATAAAATTGCCCATCTGTTACACCAAGATCCAGGCACCTGGACATGGTCCGGTTGGTTCTGGAATATAATTTCCGCATGGGGATGGAAAGTCCTGTCCTTTCTAGGTATTGCAGTAGCGATCATATTTAGCTGCTGCCTCTGTATACAATGTGGCCCTGCGATTTGCAGCATGTGTGCTACCTCTTGTATTCCCCGTCCCAAGCCCTGTTCTAAATCCCGTTCCAGGACAATTCGAGACGAGCAAATGGTACTGTATGAAATGATAGACGGTATCATGAATATTGATGTTTCCTGATGGAAACGTAGTGACAAGGAGGGAATGTGGAAAAGTAAATTTTGCCATGTTCTGTGTCCCTACGCTTCATCCATCATGTGTTATGTGTGCATGATCAATATGCATATGTTATTCCCCATTTCTGATTAAAGACGCAATTACAGTTGTGTCCACCTCTAGTATGTTAGTTTCCAGTCCTCGTGAATACTACGAATATCAGGCCTATGTAAGTAATGTTGCCACGTTTCCCAGTGTGCACGTTATTCAATTATAAAGTCCCCGTTTCCAGGCCTCAAAGGGCCCGGACCACAGTTTTCAGCTCCTGTCTCCTGAAAGCCTCGCTGAGGAGCGATACAGCCCCCACCTGTATCCTCGACCCTTCACTTACTTCCTGCCTCGCAGTGCCCGGTGCACCCCGGCTCTGCCTCTGAGTCTGCCAAAAGTATGTTATAGTTCCTGCTATCAGTTCAGTCCTCCTCCTCTGCATTCCTAAGCTACTGAACTGCATCAATAGTTTCCGTCATTGTCTAGCCTTCTCGTCTCCACGTTAGAGAAATACTGTATTTAATGGTCATTTAATATTCTTCACGCACTACATGTAGAATAATGCATGGTCCAGTCTTAGAGTCAAGTTAGCTTTTCCCCTCATGACTTCTAGTTTATATCAACATGTTCCCTAAACATCAGATACCAGATAGGGTTTAGGTACATGTCGCTCCGACCTTCCAGACTCTAGTCTCTGCTCCTAGCACAGAGTTCGTAGCCCCCAGCTTCTCCTAGTAACACGTCATTGCTAGTTTCCGCGCACCATTAGGTTAGAGGTCCCGGCTCCTTAGGTAGCCCCCCCAATGTTTCCGCCCACTCATGACATATTCTGTTACGTTTTGCATCACATGTCTAAGTAAACTCCCAGTTACACCTCTTATTACTCTTATCTCTCGCGACTGCTACGCGTCACGCCTTCTACTCCACCTACTGTTACGCCTACTGTAATGTAATGCTATGTGTTTGCGCTATGTATATAAGTCAATGTTATGTTATTAAATGTTAGCGCGCTCATCCCAGACCTAGCCCCAGCAGCTGCTGGGTCATCCTATGCAGGTTGTCCTGATCCTGTCCTTATGCTGTATTAAACCTGCAAAACTCCTACTACCTCGAATCTTGACTCTTATTTATTGAGCTATCTGTTATGCTATAAGTCTAGTCAAAAATAGGGTATTATTTATTTATTTACCACACAATGGTGGTGTGTTTAAATATATTTTCTCGTTGCTATAAAGCCATGGTAAATGAAATAAAACTGCAGATGTATATATTATAAATAGTTAGTTTGATTTAAACACTCCGCTATATTACTGCAGCTCTCCTTTGATTCATACCGATCCATGAAGTAGGGAGGAAGTGTGTATGAATAATTCACAGTGTTATGGGTCCCACTGATGAATAGGTGCATGATTTGATACTTCAGGGAAAGGTAATGGAGTTCTAGAAATTATTTCTGGAGTAGCGCTGCATCAACTGGTTCTTTGGTTTGAGTGAACTACTACTTTGTCCTTATGAAATCTAAAAACAGTTACTTGATGGACCCAACTACTACCTCATCTTTATGAAACCTAAAAACAGTTACGTGGTGTAAAATGTGCAAATATCACCCTCTTGTAGAATTACTATCATTGATCGTTATAATGGAAATTTGCATGAAACATAGCTGTTGTCTGATTTGAGTATAGGCTGAAAGAGATATTACGCTAACTTTGACCAAACTGTTTTGCGTTCCAATGCCAAGACAAGCTTCAACACCACAGGAAATGTTCTAAACAGACCATGAAAAAAGTTAGTGATAATGCTTTGCTAAGATAATGAAGCAGCCTTTGGTTGGCCTCTAAACATGACATCCCTGCTAGGCAAACTCCAATGGATGTAGATGTTGAAGCCTACTCATGAAACATTCAGAAAGTTTTGGAGCAGCTGATCATGGATGCATGCAGTTGATTTTCATCATAGTAACAGCAGCATGATTTTCTATTTCAGATGATAGGTTTTGTTGGTTGAATGATATCAGCTAAGGGTCTATATATAACAAAAGGGAGAGTTAGGGAAATTACAAAAACTATGTGAGGTGGGAACTCCTGGTCCCCGAGATTAGATGTAACAACAAAGGAGGAGTACCCCCTGAGGGAGAGAAATAGAAAAGAATCTCTACTTCTAGAGCATAAAGCTCAGGTCAGCACAGTGTGCCCCAACCCATTATTGGACAGTGCATGTCCTTGAAGAAGACCCCTCACTCACCAACCTAGTTGGTGACATGCTTCATCATTGGGGTCCCACCCCATAGGCCGAGTGCCCATAGGTGTGCTGCGACACCTGATTACAGTGGAGCGGGTTACTTTATTTTATATGTGCATAAGATACAGTGATAAGTGTATTAAAAAGGGCCAAAGCTACTCACTTCAAGAGTTTATTCTTGAGTGTTTTGACCCTTATAAAAACATATGTGGCACCTGTGCCTAACTAGGAAGGCTTTGGTGTCTCAATAAGTGTGATATATTTAAAAATAGCGTAGTGTGCTATGTGAATCAAGTGAAGTTAGGTCTACATGTTTCAACCATATAAAAAAATTATTAGGTTTTCGTCAGGACCGTGATGATTGGACGGGGTGGTCCGCACTCGCTAAAGTGCGTCCAGCCCACGTTCAATTTACAGACCTCCAAACTGGTGATCTGGTGTGAAAAAAGGGTGTATTTTCCTGGTTCAGGAAAAAACCTGTAAAAGAAAAAGGTTGAGATTACCTACTGGGGAAAACACACACTGGTTTACATTTAAACAGTCATTGTGCTGGGTAGGCTCACCACGGTGAGGTGGTGATGTCGGTAAACCACATTATCAGCATTGTTATTTTTATTCGTGACCGTGGGTCATATGGTACGGTGCCCAGAGTGCTTCCAATAAGGCTGTGTGAATATAGTAAGTACACATCCTAGCGTTGTCAGAAGGTGACAATGTGCCTGGACAAATAGGGTTGAGGGAGGAAAAAGGAGAATGACGAGTGGTCGCCGTCAGAACGCTATGCCAATTGTGCTCGAATTCTGGAGAATGTGATTATCATGCTGACGGCTAGGGAAGTGGGCCACCAAATGGTCGGTTTATACTACTGTTGTAAACCTTATGATGTATAAAGAACACAAAGCTCTGCTGTGCTTACACTCAAAGCGGAGATTCCCGCTTTATAGGCATCGGAGTGTCCAAGACGGCAAAATCTGTTACCTATTGGTTGTTAAGAAAACAGGCAAATCGGGATCAGCATGTTGCCCGAAGTTTGTTCTTCACCGAACGCGACAGTGGTGCTGGGTGGCGGAGCCGCCCCGTATGTCTGTCTGCAAAATTACACTTACTTGCGGCTTCTGCTCATCTGGTAGAAAACCTACTTGGTTCTCGCTCCCAATGCCCCACGACGTGTTGCGTTGTGTTTGTGAGGCCGGGTAGGTGAAGTAAACTATGCTTTACTTCCTGGATGGGCGTGTCATCGTTCGTGACCCCGGGCGGGCCAATCAGTGGAATGCTGGGGGGTGGCGCCCGATTGGGTAACGAGCATGCGCAGATCATCCGGGTTGCGCGTAGGTATAGTAGCCATGGCAACCTCGGTGGTGGGGGCAGGACTGAGAAACGGTGTAAAGATTAATTACTTAATCCCGTTGGAAAACAAAGTCAAGAGAGCAAAAGTATGCAACTGAAGGAATTCCTCTCTTTCGGGTTGAAGGGGAGTTTTTTTAAAGCATGAACATGGAAAGGCAGGAATGTCGGACCGGTCGACCGGGCGAATTATTTATCATAGACGAACAAGGCGTCATGATTTTTGTACCGGTGTGTTTAAATTGAGAATTTTTTTTATTTTTTATTTTGGGATAAAAATTGTGAGATAAAAATTGGGATAAGAACATTAGGCAGTGGGATGGGCTCAAAAAGTTTGCAGAGGCGGTTATCCCATTACAGTATTCCACGGGATATTATCGTTTAAACCAGTTTTATGGGTTGAAAGTCTGTACATCCACCTCTGTTCCTTCTCGAACAGGCGTTGGTTCAGATTGGTCCCTGGTTTCACCTGCTCAATAATAGTCCATTGTGTTTCATCTGGTGTATGCCCTACCGATAGATAGTGTTCGGTGAGCTTAGTGTTGGCTTTTTTGCACCTAATGGTGCTACGGTGTTCTCCGATGCGTATTTTAACCTTTCTGCTTGTCATCCCCACATAATGCAGGTTACAGGGGCAAGTCAGTCTATACACAACGTTCTCGCTGTTACAATTTGTGTGTCCTCTGATCGTCCATATTTTGTTTGATTCCAGCTGTAGGGTTTTCGTATTCTCAGTAAAGGGGCATACGCTGCAACTGCCACATTTGTAGTGGCCTGTCACTTTTGGTAGACCCCAGATATTTAGTACCGTTTCTTGCTCCACCGTCTCTTTCTTAGGTCTGGTATTCACTACTGCATCTTTTATGCTTCGTGCCTTTCTGTAAGAGAACAGAGGTTTTTCCCATCTCAGGTTGCCAGTATTGAGTATACCCCAATGTTTCCCTATTATTTTGGTCACTTCGTTAGAGATGGTATTGTACGTAGTGACACACGTCAGAGGGGTTTCATCAATAGTTTTGGTTTGGTCCTCCAGTAAAGCAGCTCTCTGCTGATTCCTTGCTCGTTTTTGGCTTTTATGTAGAATCTTTGCGGGGTATCCCGGTTCTGTAGTTTGAGTGTTAGATCCTGGGCCTGTTGTTTATACTCATCGAGCTCACTGCAATTCCTACGGATCCGTAGATATTGGCCGTACGGCAGATTTTCGCGCAGCGGTCTCGGGTGGAAGCTTTCAAAGCGAAGTAGATTATTTTTGGCAGTAGGTTTGTAATGAGTGCTAGTGGATAATCTCCCATGCTTTTTCGTTATTGTCAGATCTAGAAAGACCAAGGTATTCGGGTCCTTCACGTAGGTAAACTTCAAATGGTCATCAAGTGTGTTGATCCAGTTGAAGAAAGATAGTTGCATATCTTCAGTGCCCTTCCATATGGTGAGCACGTCATCGATATACCTTCTCTATAGTAAGATGTTCGATCTGTAGGGGTTTGTATTATTCAGGATGTTTTTCTCCTCGAAGTCGTGTACATATAGGCCTGCCACGCTCGGGGCAAAAGTACTGCCCATAGATGTACCCCCGGTCTAGAGAAATATTTTGTCCTCATACTGGAAATAGTTTCTCTTGAGGGCTAGTCTTGCACACTCCAAGATAAATTCTCTAGGGGTTCTTAATGTCCATTCTGCCTTGTCCAGTACCTTCTTAAGTACCTCCAAAGTGGCATCCCGGGGGATGCTGGTATACAGGCTCTCAATGTCGAAACTCACCAGGATGGTGTCGTCGTCCACGGTGAGTTGCTCTAAGAGCCGCAGCACACTCTTTGTGTCTTGTAAGTATGTGCTTGTTTGTTGTACTAGAGTCTTAAAAAACACATCGCAAAAACAAGACAAAGGTTCCAAAAGAGAGCCCAAACCGGAGACAATGGGCCTGCCGGGCGGTGGTAATTTGTTCTTGTGCATTTTCGGGAGTGTGTAAAAGTAGGGAACCTTTCCTTCACTTTTACATAAGAAATCCGCCTCCTGTTTCGAGATGTAACCTTCGGCTTCTCCATATTCTACGAGTGATGTAATCTCGTTTCTCAGATCTTCCGTGGGATCTTATGTAAAAGTGAAGGAAAGGTTCCCTACTTTTACACACTCCCGAAAATGCACAAGAATAAATTACCACCGCCCGGCAGGCCCATTGTCTCCGGTTTGGGCTCTCTTTTGGAACCTTTGTCTTGTTTTTGCGATGTGTTTTTTAAGACTCTAGTACAACAAACAAGCACATACTTACAAGACACAAAGAGTGTGCTGCGGCTCTTAGAGCAACTCACCGTGGACACCATCCTGGTGAGTTTCGACATTGAGAGCCTGTATACCAGCACCCCCCAGGATGCCACTTTGGAGGTACTTAAGAAGGTACTGGACAAGGCAGAATGGACATCCAGAACCCCTAGAGAATTTATCTTGGAGTGTGCAAGACTAGCCCTCAAGAGAAACTATTTCCAGTATGAGGACAAAATATTTCTCCAGACCGGGGTACATCTATGGGCAGTACTTTTGCCCCGAGCGTGGCAGGCCTATATGTACACGACTTCGAGGAGAAATACATCCTGAATAATACAAACCCCTACAGATCGAACATCTTACTATGGAGAAGGTATATCGATGACGTGCTCACCATATGGAAGGGCACTGAAGATATGCTACTATCTTTCTTCAACTGGATCAACACACTTGATGACCATTTGAAATTTACCTACGTGAAGGACCCGAATACCTTGGTCTTTCAAGATCTGACAATAACGAAAAAGCACGGGAGATTATCCACTAGCACTCATTACAAACCTACTGCCAAAAATAATCTACTTCGCTTTGAAAGATTCCACCCGAGACCGCTGCGCGAAAATCTGCCGTACGGCCAATATCTACGGATCCGTAGGAATTGCAGTGAGCTCGACGAGTATAAACAACAGGCCCAGGATCTAACACTCAAACTACAGAACCGGGGATACCCCGCAAAGATTCTACATAAAAGCTAAAAACGAGCAAGGAATCAGCCGAGAGCTGCTTTACTGGAGGACCAAACCAAAACTATGGATGAAACCCCTCTGACGTGTGTCACTACGTACAATACCATCTCTAACGAAGTGACCAAAATAATAGGGAAACATTGGGGTATACTCAATACTGGCAACCTGAGATGGGAAAAACCTCTGTTCTCTTACAGAAAGGCACGAAGCATAAAAGATTCAGTAGTGAATACCAGACCTAAGAAAGAGACGGTGGAGCAAGAAACGGTACTCAATATCTGGGGTCTACCAAAAGTGACAGGCCACTACAAATGTGGCAGTTGCAGCGTATGCCCCTTTACTGAGAATACGAAAACCCTACAGCTGGAATCAAACAAAATATGGACGATCAGAGGACACACAAATTGTAACAGCGAGAACGTTGTGTATAGACTGACTTGCCCCTGTAACCTGCATTATGTGGGGATGACAAGCAGAAAGGTTAAAATACGCATCGGAGAACACCGTAGCACCATTAGGTGCAAAAAAGCCAACACTAAGCTCACCGAACACTATCTATCGGTAGGGCATACACCAGATGAAATACAATGGACTATTATTGAGCAGGTGAAACCAGGGACCAATCTGAACCAACGCCTGTTCGAGAAGGAACAGAGGTGGGTGTACAGACTTTCAACCCATAAAAAACTGGTTTAAACGATAATATCCCGTGGAATACTGTGATGGGATAACTGCCTCTGCAAACTTTTTGAGCCCATCCCACTGCCTATTGTTCTTATCCCAATTTTTATCTCACAATTTTTATCCCAACATTTTTTAAATTTTTTTTTTCTCAATTTAAACACACCGGTACAAAAATCATGACGCCTTGTTCGTCTATGATAAATAATTCGCTCGGTCGACCGGTCCGACATTCCTGCCTTTCCATGTTCATGCTTCAAAAAAACTCCCCTTCAACCCGAAAGAGAGGATTTCCTTCAGTTGCATACTTTTGCTCTCTTGACTTTGTTTTCCAACGGGATTAAGTAATTAATCTTTACACCGTTTCTCAGTCCTGCACCCACCACCGAGGTTGCCATGGCTACTATACCTACGCGCAACCCGGATGATCTGCGCATGCTCGGTACCCAATCGGGCGCCACCCCCCAGCATTCCGCTGATTGGCCCGCCCGGGGTCACGAACAATGGCACGCCCATCCAGGAAGTAAAGCATAGTTTACTTCACCTACCCGGCCTCACAAACACAACGCAACACGTTGTGGGGCATTGGGAGCGAGAACCAAGTAGGTTTTCTACCAGATGAGCAGAAGCCGCAAGTAAGTGTAATTTTGCAGACAGACATACGGGGCGGCTCCGCCACCCAGCACCACTGTCACGTTCGGTGAAGAACAAACTTCGGGCAACATGCTGATCCCGATTTGCCTGTTTTCTTAACAACCAATAGGTAACGGATTTTGCCGTCTTGGACACTCCGATGCCTATAAAGCGGGAATCTCCGCTTTGAGTGTAAGCACAGCAGAGCTTTGTGTTCTTTATACATCATAAGGTTTACAACAGTAGTATAAACCGACCATTTGGTGGCCCACTTCCCTAGCCGCCAGCATGATAATCACATTCTCCAGAATTCGAGCACAATTGGCATAGCGTTCTGACGGCGACCACTCGTCATTCTCCTTTTTTCTCCCACAACCCTATTTGTCCAGGCACATTGTCACCTTCTGACAACGCTAGGATGTGTATTTACTATAATCACACAGCCTTATTGAAAGCACTCTGGGCACCGTACCATATGACCCACGGTCACGAATAAAAATAACAATGCTGATAATGTGGTTTACCGACATCACCACCTCACCGTGGTGAGCCTACCCAGCACAATGACTGTTTAAATGTAACCCGTGTGTGTTTCCCCCAGTACGTAATCCCAACCTTTTTTTTTTTACAGGTTTTTTCCTGAACCAAGAAAATACACCCTTTTTTTCACACCAGATCACCAGTTTGGAGGTCTGTAAATTGAACGTGGGCTGGACGCACCTTAGCGAGTGCGGACCACCCCGTCCAATCATCACGGTCCTGAAAAAAAACTATAATTTTTTTATATGGTTGAAACATGTAGACCTAACTTCACCTGATTCACATAGCACACTACGCTATTTTTAAATATATCACACTTCTTGAGACACCAAAGCCTTCCTAGTTAGGCACAGGTGCCACATTTGTTTTTATAAAGGTCCAAACACTCAAGAATAAACTCTTGAAGTGAGTAGCTTTGGCTCTTTTTAATACACTTATCACTGTATCTTATGCACATATAAAACAAAGTAACCCGCTCCACTGTAATCAGGTGTCGCAGCACACCCTATGGGCACTCGGCCTATGGGGTGGGACCCCAATGATGAAGCATGTCACCAACTAGGTTGGTGAGTGAGGGGTCTTCTTCAAGGACATGCACTGTCCAATAATGGGTTGGGGCACACTGTGCTGACCTGAGCTTTATGCACTAGAAGTAGAGATTCTTTTCTATTTCTCTCCCTCAGGGGGTACTCCTCCTTTGTTGTTACATCAGCTAAGGGTCACCAGATCCTGCAGGAATCCGAGGTACTGATCAATCCTTATGACCAGTACTGCATGTTAAATCTGGATCACAGGGGAATTACATTACTGCACATCCCACTAAATGTCAAGGAAGCTCTTATTTTTAATTATTAGAACATTGGAATGCTGGGAGCTCTATTGAAAACAATGGAGCACTCCAGGCTTTTAATGGCCGGAAGAAGCCTGGAGCTCCAACATTCCAATGTTGTCGTACACAGCTGTTGCTGTGAACAAAGGCCTCACAGAGCCCAAGGGAAGTCCAATCCCCTGGGCTCTATAATAGGGTGACCATGCGTCCCCATTTTGCCAGGACGGTCCCGGTGTTTAACCAGCTGTCCCAGCAAATTTCAAGAAATTTAGCTCACGTCCCGGTTTTTAGAGAGGGTCGACTAAAAGCGGTGGGAGGTGTTTTTTATGTTTTACAAAGCAGGGATAGTTAGCAGTTGTTTCAAGAAAGCAATTTAATTAACAGGCAAACTACTGGGTTTAAAAATTGCATTTTATGTATGTTCTTACTGCTTGTTCTGTAATTCTCTGCTGAGGAGCGCTCTCATTGCTTGAAGTTAAATTATAGTCCTTCTTCTATTTTTGTGAAATGTCCCGGTTTTTGGCTTTAAAATTCTGGTCACCCTACTTCATGAGGTCTTTATTTTACTTGTTAGAACATCTACCCTCTAGTGGAAGAATGTTCTAATAGCCTTCTGGCCCTAAGTAGCTGGGCTATACCAGCATTAAAGTTCCGCTCCCTTATTAAAGGGCCAGAGCAAGCTTATAATAGCTCGCTACGGCAGGCTATATGGCTATAATAGTATTTGGCTACCAGGTTAGGAAATTGTTATAAGTTTGGTGCAGAGCCGCCCTTGCATTAGTAGGGACCTGGGCAGAGACAGAGATCCGGGGCCACAATATGAGAAAATGAAACTGTCTTTTTTAAATGTCGAGCAGCTTTGAGAACAGCAATCAAATAAGCACATCCCTGAGTAACATTTGTAGCTGTTCGTCTACTAAAGTCATCAATCACATCAATATAGTCACGTGAATGTGCCCTCAAATACCCAAAAAGCTGGAATGGCAGTGGTAATCTCAACAAGCATGTTCTGTTCTTCATTGTAATTGGCGCGTGTTTCAAGACCATCTAGGAGCACAGATTGAACAAGCAACTGTGTATACAATTTACCTTTGCTTATATACTAATTTCCATGGTGATAAGGGGAATAGCTGTCAAATGATAAACATTTTAAGCACATTGGACTATTGACATTGTTAACACTTTAAGAGGAACACAGGAATACGTTATAGAAGATTATAGAAATCGAGTGGTAAATTAGCATTTAAAAAAACACCAACTCATTGGATAGTCTAATGGTCTATTCCCATTGAAAATGTGAGTAATCTAGTTGCGAATAGTGCATTTTATAGTACGGTGGACCAGCAATATGAGTCACAACTTAATTGGATTTGAACAACACTTTAATAGATAGTATTTTCATATCCCTCATGGGTGGTTTGTTGGTTCTTCTGAAGAAGTTCTTGGAAATAGGTGTCCTGTGGTACATTCAGTTTAAAGCATATTGGGCCAGCAACAACGTTTACAATTTTATGAAATGTGAATACCACTTTAAAGGGTGAGTTGTAGGTCTCTACACAAGGAAGATGTGTGGGATTTATTTGTTTATGGTGCATGTTAAAGCATATTTGACCAGCAACGTTTGTCTAAACTTGAAAGGATTTAAAGGCTGCTTATGGAGGCATGTGGGGGATATCATTGCCCTAGTACAGCATTACTTTAAAAAAGTCATGCAGTAAAAAATCCAAGGATATGAGAACATGGGGAGTAGAGTGTAATGCTCGTCCATCTCATTGGCTTCAGGGATACCTTGCAACGTAGGGGATGAGTTGTTTCTATTACTGCAGTATCCTAACGCTGTACCGAGATTCTCACCATGACAATAGGTTATAATTTTGGAATGTGAATTATAAATAGGGCTCCCGGTATTATAGTATTCATTTTCTTAATATTTCAGTCTGCATGAATCCGTATCTTTTTTTGCCCATATTACTGATATTTATCCATATTTATTTTGTGTTTTGCGAACAAATGTCCTGAAATGGTTTATTTAACTGATAAACATCCACTCATACTTTAATGGCTATCGAGTTTAAGCAAATTAGGCAGCCAAATGTAAAAAGATACTACGCAAACATGTAAATATTAGCATTACATACAAATTTATGCTAACATATGCCTGTATTTAAGGAAATCTGGTCCTGGTTTTAACTTCCCATGATGTCTATCTGCTCAACCGGTGGCATGGAATTCATTAGGAACAGCATGAAGATTCACTCACAACAAGCTCAATATTCTGTTTATCCCACTTTTAAAAATAAATACAGACAGGAAACCCACTGTTTTTGGTCTATATTTATCTGTAAAAATGAAAAACTGGGAATCTTAATTATAAACCATCCTGTAGTAGAGAACGGTATTACTTCCTATGCATAATGCACAGGTATACCACTTGAAATGAACTGCATAATTCACTCCTTGTCCATCTCCCGCAGAAGCATCACTCAAGATGTAATGTTTCACTAAAAATTCTTACTCCAGAACTGTATCACTCCCAACAGCCTGGCACAGGAACACAGGATGTAACGCCGTCCAGTGTTTACATATAGCACGCCACAGCCCTTAATCTGTTATGCTAGCAAGATAATTATTAGAATTGTTTTGTTTATCATAGCTTGAGGACAGATCTGGAAAAACCAGTAGTGACCTATCATTCATTTTCAGAGGAAAATGATGATGGTTTAAAAAGACATGGCAAGCTACTTAGATATTTTGTGCACCTTCTGATTCTGTGAAGAGGTCTAATGTCAGCTTAAGGTTTCTGAACTACCCGTGGTACTGTTTAATATTTGTGCCAGGCTACTCTAAGTCCAAGGTAGAGGGCATTTTATTTTTATTTTGTGGTTTTCTAGAGTACAAACCATGGTCTATCAACCACCAGAGCACTGTATGAAGAGGAGACAATCATGGTTTGGGAGTTATTCAATTTCAAGGTGCATAGAAGAAAAGGAAATTATGAGTAATTCTTTGGTTAAGCTATCTACGGGGCTTTTGCTACAGGTCTTTTTGGCTTATAAACACATCCTGCTGAGACTCCTTGTGCTGGTCCCTTAACTTCCCTTTAACCAAGCCACATTGTTTAGATATGAGCCACATCTTTGAAAATTATTGGCTCTGGCTGAGGAGGAATGATATTAGGCCCTGCTCAAAGGCTTTGAACTGCTCTATTTTCTAATGATGTACCAAAACCATTCATCTTACTCCTGACCTCAGGAACTGCATAACAATGTTTACACGGGACTGTTATAACCTGGCTGAAACCAGCATCATGGCTGTGGCTTAAGGAAGGCTCCCTATAGAGGATATTACAGAAGCAGTGGGTAATTATCACCATGGTAGGGGTCTTACATCAGCACAGACCTCTTGGATTGCAGAATCTCTGGTTTCTGGTAAAAGAGAGAATGAAGACAAAATTCTTTTAGAGGTGATATGCCTCCCAATATAATTTGCTTTGGGACAGTGGCCACAATGAATGGCGGTGGATGGAAAAAAAATTTAAGCAGCTCTGGGTACATACACAAGCCCATCATCAAAGCCTAAAACAACCCTGCTAATGGAGATCCTAATATGGGCAGGAAAGTTCTTTGAACACTTGCAATCTCTTTTACCATTAATGAATCTGGGTACATGCCTTTTGAAGAATCATGAGCCCTATCACAAATAGTGATAATTTGTATCTGCCTGGTTGTACCTACTCTTCATTTTATTAGCACCAAATTCCCTTACACTGCCATTCTTTCTACCTTTACATGCCTTTCTATTTTCAATTCTTTATTAAAGTGGATTGTCTGACATGTTACCCAAGACATGCATGGTACTGAAACAGCAGTCGCAACAGACCCCGGATTTATCTTGATTTATCTTGAAAGTGAGTTATGTACTTTAGTGTTGATACACCAAGGCCCTTAAGTGACATGGTGAGACCAGGAATCAGTACTACATACTACTGTACTACTACATAGTACTACATACTACATGACATACAGACAGACCACCTACTGCTTAGTACCTTCACTGCAATTGTTCTTTATAATCAACCTTACTATCATCTAAGGATAAGGAGCTAAGCACGTTTTGACATACATGATTCAATAGTAATTCATTCATAATACAACTAAGACAAAAGGAAACTGAAAATCAAATAGAACATTCTATGCATTTCCATTTATATATAAGGCTTATTTTAATAAAAAGGTTTACATTTCACTACATACCTGAATCCAAAGGACATCACAAAAGGGGTTATGGCATTCTTAATTTTACTGTTCAAAACAAAATAGAATAATTACTAAATATTTCACATAAACTTGTATTAAAATTTTAATTATGATAATGCATTTAATCGAAGATACATTTCTGTATAACATTTAATATCAACGGCAATAACTTACTAGCACTTATATCAGCTAAACTTACATAAAATGTACCATTGCAAAGAACTGAAACGTTAACAAGAAACATGAAAAAATGAAATACCAGGGGCCGAGCTCAAACATAATTCTATTCAAAATAAAGATATAGGCAAGTAGAGCAAAATTCGGCCATTTGTATATCACCATGACAAAGCAGTTCCCTGGCTTTCGTGGAATGTTCTTTCATTTTAATAGAGGATAGCTCCAGAGCAAAGGTGCAAGAGATGATGCAGCTTCCAGTAGTGGTCTTACACCTAGTGGTAGGACCAGAAACATATTCTCAAAGCTGTTTAATTCAGTCTGGTGTGGTCTATACCACACATGCTTTTTGGAATGATAAAACACCCTCACATCCTCCTATGAAACGGAACACCCTCAACAGTTCCTTCTTTAGGAATATAGGCCATCAGTGTGATGGTTTTGACCAGTGGCAGAAGGGTAGGCATACGAAATATACTGCATTCTAAGATTAATGGAGTCATCATAAAGGGAGAGAGATACAAGAGGTGAATCAGATGGTATTTGATGACCTCATTAGAGACAGAACAGAAATCGCCCATCTTATTTCTTTAGGACCAATGGAAGTCACACCAGCACCTCTTACAAGGGAATAGCCTGAAGGATAGTCCATGGAGGATAGATTACTGTAGCCTGTCATGTGAGGACCGGAGTCTGCTAGGGTTCTTTGCTCACGCCTTTTCTCTTCCATCTGACCATAGAGTGGATCATGAATCAAGAAGACATATATAGCAGGGAGAGGGAATAGGATTACGGAGACTCCTTGGATGCACCTCAACGACCTGGACTTTGCAGACGACCTGGCCCTACTCTCCCATATCAATCAGCAGATGCAAGAGAAGACCAACAATGTGACAGTCCCTTCCGCACAGCTTAGCCTTAACATCCACAGGGGAAAAACAAAGATCCTGAAGGCTAATAGGGCCAGCAGAGTAGCAGCTACTCTTACAGGTGATGCACTGGAAGAGTTTGAGACCTTCACCTACCTGGGCAATGTCACAGACAAGCAGGACAGCACAGACGCAATGTCAAGGCAAGAATCGTAAAAGCAATGGGCGCCTTCGTTCAGCTCAAGGAGATCTGGACCTCCAAGGACCTAACGCTGCAAACCAAGACCAGGCTTTTTAACATCAACATAAAATCAATCCTTCTGTATGAAAAGTGACCAACAGCAAAAAAGTCCAAACATTCATCAACACCTGTCTGAGGACCATCCTCCAAATCCACTGGCCAAACCCCATCAGCAACAACAATCTATGGCAGTAGGCTTCCCAACTCCCTGGCCATGAAAAAATCATGAAAAGATGCTGGGGCTAGTTCAGTCATGTCACGACCCCCTCCTGGACCCCCTTCTGCAACCTCTGTGTAAATGGCCTACGTTGTATTCCTCCTTTGGCGTTTAATGGCTTGCTATTTTGCCATGGTTGATATTCCCCAGAGCCTTAGGATCCATTGCACTGGAGTCTGCCAAGCATTTCCCCAGAACATGTTAACCAACAGAGTACCTTGCACCCGCTGTTGCTAGGGCCAAGGTGTGGCTTTCCATTGTACACATGTGAGCGAAAGTGATACATCCATTTCCTGCTTAATTGGTTTCATCCGCCAAGTTGCACCTGCCCTTCCTGAAGGGTCAAACTATTGTACAAATATGTGTTTCCTTTAGGGGTCTTTGAAAACCTTCCAATCTTCCACATGCTCCACATGCCACATGTGAACCAGCTACTTCTATTGATTCCCTACATGGTACATAAGCTGCACCCAAACCCTCGATCCCTGCTTGAACATGCCCAAAACGTCTCACTCACTTGTAGAATCAGCCTGAATCAAGCAGCGCTCAAGTCTTCCTCAGGCCAAGTTGTTCTGTGGTTCCTGTGGTCTCAGCTCCACTGACGTCTTCATCATCTCCGCTTGCTACACCGTGATTTCTGTTCCCCTGCGACTCCCTGAGTCAAGGCCTGGAGATCTTCTTCGAACATTTTACAAACTGGAAAACAAGGCTAAGTACTTGGTATCAGGTTAGTGTGCACTAATCCTTTTAAAGTGTAGGCAAGGATGAGTGATCAGCATCTTCAAGACTTTAAACATTATCTCCAGGCCATCCTTGTGATTTCTTCCAACACTTCAGGTGTTTCCATGATACAGTCACTTCTTTTGAACTTGGCACTTGAACTGTAATAGCTCAAAAACTTAAGACCCTACGCATGTGTTTCTCTGATGAACAGCTGTGACAAGAGAAAGCACACAAGAGCGACTTTTAAATGTATTTTTAAGTTTATCCTTGGGATTGCAAGTTACTCCAATCTGTATTTTGTTTTGATCCTTGGGAGAGTAAGAAACTCCAATCTGTGTTTCGTTTTGATCCTTGGGAGTGCAGAAACTCCAATCTGTATTTCGAGTGATTTCCAGGGAGTGCCAGAAACTCCAATCTGTGATTTTGGTTATTCTGCTCTCATTCTGTGTTCCTGAATGGAGACTGTAAGTGTATCTTACTGAAGTCGAGGTATGATCATTATATGAGGCTTGTTAGTTCACTGATGGTAACTGTCTCCCCTTGTTATTCCCAGTGTATTGCAGCTTCTCAAAACCCAAGGTCCTAGTCCAGTGCAGAATCAACCTCACAAACACCGACGGTTTCGGGAGTGCCAAATCCTTTCACGTAGAGTTGCACAGCTGCTGAGCAGATCCAGTACCGCAAGTCTCTTTTTAATTTTATCCCTACCCCCCATCTCCCTTGGGGCAGTGCATGATTAAGGTGCCTGGACACTTGATCTAGCATGGTCCGAGAGGTATGGGAGGTCCACCATAGGCTCTAGTGTCATCTCTTCGTTAGGGACTAAGTGTGTGTATGACAGGTCACACCCTCAACAAGCTTGCGGAAACCACCACCAGGCAAGCCTTTACCTGAAACCCTCGAGAAAAAAAGAAAAGTGGAAGGCCAAGAAACACATGGCATTGAGGCCTAGAGGCTAACTTCAAGGATAGGGTTACCAGATGTCCCCGATTTGTCTGGACAGTCCTGTTTTTCCATGGACTGTCCCGACACTATTTTCTACAACAAAGTAATGTCCCGTTTTTTGAGAGGGCCGGGTGAAAGGGCACATTATTAAAGTGTGGTACAGGCTCACGTTTCCTTTGACCCTCTCTTAACACAGGAACATAAGATGAGCTGTTTAATAAGCCACCTGCTATGTCTACTTGCCTTTCGCTAGCAGCACAGCAGGATTTAACGAAGGGCGAATTAGTGTCTCATCACCCCAAGGCAGATTCATTGACAGACGGTCAATATTATGACAAACATCACTTCAGAAATCAAAAATAAAATTGATGAAAAACTCAGAACATGGGTATTTGAAAAATTGATAGATGAGGAAGAAAGGAAATATTTGACTGTGGACTTTCCAATACTAGCAACTATATATTTCCTCCCCAAACTTCATAAAAGCCAAAAACAACCGCCAGAAAGACCAATTTTGTCAGCTAAAGGATCATTGCTAGAACCAATGGCAAATTTCATTGATCATTTTTTAATTCCGTATGTGGCACAACTCAAGTCATACATAAAAGACACCACAGATCTTCTTGTAGCACTTCAAGATGTGGTATGGAAGGACAACTATTATCTAATCACGATGGATGTGGTTGCCCTATATACAAACATTGATAACATCCTGGGCCTGCAAGCTTGCCAGCATTTTTTACAGGAAAGAAACATACACTTGAAAGAGCACAACACAATGTTGATGGACATGATCACTCTATGCTTAACGAATAACATCTTTCTATTTGGAGAAGACTTGTATCAACAGCGTAACGGGGCGGCTATGGGTTTCTCCTTTAGCCCCAATTACGCTTGTCTAACAATAGGCTGGTGGGAGAACGAAATAGCATGGAACACCAGCAATTAACTCAACACCAGGCGAATAGTAAAATGGATGAGATTTATAGACAATCTTCTCATCATCTGGAGTGGAAGTGAAGAAGAATTTCAGATCTACTTTAACATTTTAAATACGAGCATACCAAACTTGAATTTCACCTGGGAAATGAGCAAAGAAAAGGTAACATTTCTGGATGTTCAGATCTATGTAAAAAACAATGTTCTGGAAACTACTTTACATAGAAAAACAACAGCCACCAACTCCACTTTGGAAGCAACAAGCTTCCATCAACCATCTCTGATCACAAGCATACCCTACGGAGAATTTCTGAGGCTGCGAAGAATCTGCAGAGAGGAAGAAGAGTGGAAAAAAACCAGTGTCTCAACAATCAAGCGTTTCAGGGAAAGAAATTATGGTAAAAATGTTGTGAATAAGTGCTGGAGCAGAGCCAACAAAAGAACAAGACAAGAATGCCTAACTGTCAATAGTAATGAGAATTAGATCAAGGATGAACCCATTAGGCTCATCATGGATTACAGTCAGGAATCCAAACAGATTGCAAACATCATAAAGAAGAATTGGAAGATCTTACAGTTAGATGCAACAATTGGAGAAAAAATGGGGCCCCATCCGGTAATAACATATCGGAGAGCAAAAAATCTGAAAGACTGGCTGGTACACAGTCATTTCAAAGCCAAAACCTCAAAATCCACATGGCTAAAAACCAAAGAATTCATCTAGTGCCATAACTGAAAAGTCTGTGAGACTGCAAAACCAACTGCAGAAGTGACAATGGCAAACAATAAGATCTGGCAGACTAGAGATCTAATCACGTGTAAAAGTCAGTACACGGTATACGTGATTGAATGCCCCTGCATGTTGAAATATATTGGCAGTACCATCTGTGATTTAAAGAAACGCATACTTGAACATGTACGTGCAACCAAAAATAAGGACAGAAACAACGCGGTTGCAAAGCACATGGAATCACATCATAATGCAAATTGGAAAGCTTTGAAATTTTATGGGATAAAAACCATCCCCATAAACGAGAGAGGTGGAAACCGCCCAAAAAATTGCGTCAAAGGGAATGTCGACACATCTTGAATTTGAGAACTATGACACCACATGGATTGAATCAATCGGAAGAACTGTATATACATTTGTAAACCTTATTTATGATTTAGCTTCACTGTATGATGTACCACAAACAGTTACTATGTGCCGGCACAAATAACAATAGGGAATGGTACGAGGGAGATCCACTAGAGAAATTTTAATCCAATTATGTACATAGAGGGACTGTTGAAAAACATAGAATAAACATGCCTATACCACTATCTCGAGAGATAGCCCACCAGAGGGCTTAAAAACCCAGGCACCTGTATATATTGTATATAAGGTATACATAGGTTGTAGATAGCGTAAGTTCTCAGTTGTTCTGATTAACACACAGAACAATAAAGATGTCGAGATTTTGACTGGCTGATCCACCAGAGACACCCTCAATACAGGTATATGGCTTTATGCCGACATCTTGACCTATGGGAGATAGTCCACTGGATGGCTCAAAAAGCACATTTTGCTTCAAAATAACCAACGTGGGTGCTTCTGTTTAACATACAGAACATCCAACAATGTCATAGTTTGGGATGCTTTTAAGGCTGGAGCGCGGGGTGAGACATGCAGCTTTAGCGCTCATAAAAGGAAAATAGCACGAATTAGGGACAGTGATATAGAGAGGGCTGTTTTAGAGGCGGAGGAACATCTCTATGAATCCTTACTAAGGGGCGAATTGATTGAAGAGGCTAGTATAGAATTAATGAAAGTAAAAAGTGAAGCGGAAGAAGATATGGCGAATAAGGCAGCTCAGAATTTTACTACCAAAAGGGAAAGATGCTACGAGTTTAGCGAAAAGGTTGGACATGTACTTGCCATGCGCACCAGACAGATAGCAGCAACGGGGATAGTTAGGGAGATTAGGGATGAGCTCGGGAAAATACACTCAGACTCACAGGAAATCAGGCAGGTATTTAGGAAATATTATCAGGTACTGTACGATGAGCAACACCCTAGTAATATTATAGAGATAAGGGAATATCTTCAGGGCGTTCCGGTGGTCAGGGTATCTAGTGAGGATGCAGAAGATCTCGAGAAAGTGTTGGAGCCTAATGAAGTTAAAGAAGCCATGGTTAACTTGCCCTCTGGTAAGGCTGCTGGCCCGGACCAATTGCCTCTAGAGTTCTATAAGATCTTTTGGGAGAGTCTAGGGCAAGATCTAGTTAAGACTATACAAACTGCACAATTTGGGGAATCTATCCCTAAATCCTGGAGTGGTGCAGACATTGTTCTAATATTAAAAAAAGGGAGGATAGAAACTGAGCCAGGGTCTTATAGACCAATCACGCTGATGAATAGCGATACTAAAATTTACTCAAAAGCATTGGCAACAAGATTTGCAGCTATTATATCTCCTTTGGTTAGTAGTAATCAACATGGTTTTATTCCTGGCAGAGGGACGACACACCACACCCGGAAAGTTATAACCATGTTTGACACCGCAGAAGTTACAGGGGACCCGATGGCGGTAATGTTGCTCGATGCTGAAAAAGCATTTGATCGGGTCTCCTGGGACTTCTTGTGGCATATCTTAATAAGAGCTGGGATGAAGGAGGGATTTGTTAAAGCCCTAAAAACTTTGTATAGGGATCCGGTCGCAGCTTTAAGAGTTAACGGGGGCACTACGGATCAATTCTCAATTAAGAGAGGTACAAGGCAGGGGTGCCCTTGTTCGCCCCTGTTGTTTGCCATGTACATGGATCCTCTAATTCGCAGGATAGAGCTATGTCCAGACATTACTCCATTGAATACAATGTTGGGATCCTGTAAGATACTTGCGTATGCCGATGATGTGGCGGTGATAACACCAAACCCCACAGAGGCAATAGTTACGATAGAGGGGGAGGCCCGTAAGTTTGGACAGGTATCTGGTTATGCGTTGAATACCTTAAAGACCCAGATTATCAAGAACTCTATGGCTATCTGTAATGATAATCGTGTTGTACATGAAGGGCTCTATTTAGGAATTAACATCACAGCAGATCTAGATAACTTAGTGGAAAAAAACATAGCTCCAATTATAGGCAAAGTTAAGAAAGATCTAGACCGTTACGAAAATCTGCACTTATCATTAGTAGGACGTGTGAATATCATTAAAATGATGGTTTTGCCTACATTTTTATATATCTTTAGAGCAATTCCACTATTCTTCGATAACAAGTGGTTCAAAATCTGCGAACAAATGATTAACCGCTTTGTCTGGGCAAGAGGCAAGACGCGGAGGGCCCTGAGGTATATGTCGCTCCCGCGGGAAAGAGGGGGTTGGTCTCTGCCTGATTTAAAACTCTATTATTGGGCAGCGGCATTACAATGTATGGTGGGTTTGATTGGAGGAGCAGAAAAGGAGGGTTGGCATGATTTTGGATCGCTCGTTATTTATGGTTTGGCTCTCGGTATGAACGCTGAGAATGGTTTTTTGAGATTTTCTGAGGGTAGTTATTTTAAAAGAACACGTTTCAAGACTGTAATTGCTGCACATAATATTTGGAAAGGAATTTCTAAAAAGGTGGGAATTGGGAAGTATAGTTTCTATACTAGATTAAAAAATAATCCCTCGCTCTCTAGTGAGGTCTTCTCGGATAATGTATTCCAAGAATGGGACAGGCGGGGGATAAGAAAAGTCGGAAATATGATGGGTCCCTATGGCATATTACAATTCGCCGAATTGCAAAAGAGGTTTAATTTGGATACTAAACATTTTTTTAAATATCTTCAAATAAGAAGCTGTCTCATAAATAAGCAAGGGGGCGTATCGGGCTTCGAAAGAAATGCAATAATGGATCTTATGGAAAAAGGTATTGATTGCACGATTAAAAGATTTTATTTAGAGATGACGAAAATAAAGAAGGACGATTTAGAGAAATGGGGAGATAAATGGTCCATGGATTTAAATTTGGATACAGATGCGGGCAGGGACATTTTCACTGAATCAATGGAAATGGGCAGGACAGCGTTATGTTCATCGTCTCTTCAAGCCCAGCATTATAAGATATTATATCATTTGTATTACACGCCCGCTAAGATTGCCCAGTGGGGCGGTATGACTGGAAATACCTGTTTTAGATGTGGGAACGTAGATGCAGATCTCTCACATATTTTTGTAAGTTGCCCCCAATTGGATAAACTGAAACAAGATATTACGAATTTTTTTCAGATTGCTATGACTTCGAATATAGAATTAACACCAGCTGTTATGTTATTGGGGATAAGTATTGGTGATCAACCGACCTGTAAATATTTTCTGTTTGTTGCAATGGCGATTTTGAGGTTGATTGTGGCATCGGCTTGGCTAGATCCTAACCCTCCAACATATCATCAATGGTTAGGCAAAGTAATGTCTATACAAAAATTAGAAACAGCTATATATGCCAGAAGAGGGAAGAATGGTAAGAAAATGGGAATACAAATTTGGGAACCCTTCATTCGATGGAAAGTAGGCCTAGGCCCTCAGGGGGGGGAGGGAATAGTTTGTTTATTATTTGACCTTGTTCACTGTCTGTAATATTATGCTTAATTCTTCGTTGCAAATGGATTGTAATTAATGTGCCCTGTTAATGTTATAAATAAAATGTGGGGGGGGAAGAAAAACCAATTAAATATTAAAAAAAAAAAAAAAAGAACATCCAACAATGTCGACTTTCCCCTATGGAGGGGCTTTAAAAACCTAAAAATCGTAAATATTAATTGGTCTAAAATTTTCAATTGTAGATAACAATAACAAACCCAACAAACACCGTTGTAAATAGTTCTGCTGGACATATTTAATTTTGTTTGTGGCTCATAACAAAAATAGATTAAAAAATATCACTCTCATTTGAGACTACCAATCCCAGAAACCATTTTGGTGTAGTCCGAGTAGAGACAGGAAATGATGCAATTCTAGAATTTCCTGCAGTCTGATTAGTTAAAAAGGAACTGTCGAGAAAAAGCATCAGCCGTGAACAAGGTATTGGATATACCGGAACGCGTGGGATGTTTTTTACACTGTGTTTGGCTGCAAAATGAAATTTGGAAAATAAATGAACTTCGTGATTTAATCCTGTTGGTGTGCGGCCCTATTACTTCCTTGCGGAGGTGTTTGGGACATTAATTTGCGGTGTGGTTCGACCGCGAGGGCTACGCACCCATCAAAGAAGCGCCGAGTGCCAGAGTAAAGGAACCGCCTTCGGTACATATATATATATATATATCAATTCAATTCAAGAATCTTTATTTCGATCTATGCGATCATAAAAGATATACAAACAAAGAACATCACAATGTTTAAAACTGTAGAAGCAATTAATCGGTATAAAAACCATAGCGTGAAAAGTGCATTTTTAAAACACATTCGTTTCCAATTTTACAGGTTAATTCATAAAATATATTAGGGAGAATTTAGTCACGACACAATGCAGTCACTTATAATTCTTGCGCGTACTCTCCACATAGCTGCCAGAAATTTAGCCATTACAAATACTGTCGGAGATGAAAGATCAGTTTTAAGGACTCTATAGGCTGGGGCATAATTTCGAAAGCCCATGTTCCTTAGATGTGGCTTGAGCCAACATTTTCTAATGTTGCGGTAGGCTTTGCAGAATAAAACTACATGAACATCGTTTTCTAGTTTATAATTGCAAGCGGGGCATTTGGGTGAAGCCTGCTTTTCGTCCCAATTTTTAGTGAGCGCCCTCAAGGGAAGAGAGCCGTATCTCCATTGCAAATAAATTTTCCTAACATGTACAGGGGACATTGCATCAAGGGCGTATTCAAAACTGTAGATGTCCTTTATTTTGATGAATGTGTCAGTTAACGATCCCTCTCGAATTGAGGTAATAGTTCTCTGGAGCATAAAACCATAGAAGAGTTTGGAGAGTGCTTTCCTGGGAAGCCTTAGCGATGTTGCTTGTGGATCATTCCATAGCTCTGGGACTCCAAGAGTCAGACACATATCTCTAATGTACTTGAGCCATTGAATTTTGGATACAGAAATCGATCTAAGAAGCTCTTGCAATTCGCTTCTATAATGGCTCAAATCTTGACTACTCCACAGGCGCCTCCAATAGGTCAATGGTTTGAGGCTCACTTCTTCGCTAATTGGGCATAGTGCCAAGTCCATTCTCAGCGGGAGTAGTGGTGTGCTTAAGGGAAGAGCCGTCAGCTGCCTAATAAAATTGTTCTCAGCAACTTGGATGGAATGAAGGGGTGTGTGGCCCCAAAGTTCAGCCCCATAGATAATGCCGCCACGCGCTTGGGCCCTATAGATTTGTATTGCGGGGGCCAGTGGGCGAAAGGGGGACTTTTTAGCGATTCTAGTGATTGCACCCGCCCTCTGGATTAGTTTAGTGGTTGCTTTTGTTTTATGCGGCAGCCAAGTTAAATTGTGATTAAGTGTTATGCCCAGATACTCAATCACATTAACTCGCTCCAGAGGTGTATGCCCTAGACGTGGATTTGGGCAATTTTTATATTTGCGGCTTAGAATCATAAATTTTGTTTTTGTTGGGTTTATTTCTAAGCCCCTTTTATTACAAAAGTCCAAAAATCCATCCAGGATCCTTTGCAGGCCCATTGGCGTTTTTGACAGCAGCAGGGTGTCATTTGCAAACATAATCGCAGGCACCCTGCTGTTGTTCAATAGTGGCGCGTCGATGTTAGCGATTTTGCAGAGATGCTCTATCACCCCATTTGTAAACAGGCAGAACAGGGTCGGCGCCAGCACACACCCCTGTCTTACGCCACGTTGAACAGGGAACCTATCTGTAAGCCTCCCTCCCTTACCATACCTTACCCGCGCATAGTTGTTAGTGTGGAGCCTAACGAGAATCTGTAGGATATCTTCAGGGACTCCCATGTCCTCCAACACCGCCCACAACCTGGCCCGAGGGACCAGGTCGAAGGCGGCACGGAGATCCACAAAGACTGCATACAGTGACCCCCCTTCTACGTATGCAGTTTTCCAGAATATAATGTTTAGTCTCAGTATTTGGTCCACTGTGGAGACACCCTTCCTAAAGCCTGCTTGAAGAGGGCTCAGGATCTCAGTCTGTTCCATCCAGCATTGGAGTCTGTCCAGAATCAGCCTTCCGAATAGCTTTTGGCTGACATCGATGAGGCTGATCGGACGGTAGTTGGCGGGGAGCAGAGGCGAGCCCTTTTTATATATCGGTACCACCTCTGCTCCCAGCCAAGTATCCGGTAGCCTCATACCCTCCAAGACTGCATTAAACAAGACCATCAAATATGGAGCCCAGATCCCAGGTTCCTGCCTGAAGAGATCGCCAGGGATCCCATCTAATCCCGGGGCTTTTCCAGGTGACAAGCCCGCTATGGCCATCTCGACGTCTTTCAAGGTGAAGGGGAGTGAATTACGTGTGTTGGAAGAACTAGCTTCGGGTGGTTGTGGCTCCTCTGCCTCGGGGGCGTATAGCCCCTGATAGTGATCTTGCCAAGCATTGGCTGCAATGTTTGGTTCACTTGCAGATGGAAGATCTGCGCAGCCATGATTAATGATTCTCCAGAATCTACGAGAATCCCTGCTAGCTAGAGACTCAGCCAGGTTCTCCCAATGGTGTATATCCCACTCCAATCTTGCGTTGTCCAAGAGTAACTTATAGGCACGCCTTTTGGATTGGATCTGCACTGCACTACCTCCCTCTTTTATGGTCTTAATAAGGTCTAGTTTTGCCAGACGGCATGAACGATTGTACCAGGAGTTGTTAGACTGCCCTTGGGTTTTCGGGCGTGCCTTGGTAAAAAAAGCTAGTTCAAGCTTCTGGGTCAGATGGAAATGATTCTGGACTAAGACCTCATTTCTTTCCATGTTGGACGGTAGACCCCCTAGTTCGAAAGCCTCCTCAAGAAAGGGGATGATCCCAGCGTAAAGAGAGGTGAGCCTTTCTTCACTGGAGGCGAGAGTGTCCCATTTTATCCGCCTCCTGTTGTTCTCTAGAAGGAGTCCCCCTGTCAGTTTCTCCTCGCCAAGCGCTTTCTCGCAAGGGATCATATATTCTAGCTCCAGGGTGTTATGGTCACTATCCTGTCTTGTTGATATTTTAAAATCAACCACCCATTTCCATGATTTTAACTGTACAAGGAAGTAGTCAGTCCTAGATTCCCTCCCTTGTCTATTAAAAGTACATTGTGAGGGGATGTCGGACCGAGTACGGCCATTGCAAGCCCTCAGCCCATGTGTCAGATTGAGGGTGTTAATCTGCACAGCCAGGGTTGTCCATGCTCTGGGGGGAGGTGCTTCCGTCCGAGGAACCTGCCAACTCGAATCCTCCTCAAGGGAGGGTCCATCGAGAAGACCGGGTAAAGGCTCGAAATGAGAGTTGAAGTCACCCCCAATTAAATAGGACAGATTCTCTGGGATAGTTTCCAAAGTACCAGAAAGGAGCTCTATAGTTTTAGAGGTAGACCCATTTTTGACAGGCCTTGAATAGATATTGATGACCATCAACTTCAATTTGCCTGGCCATTCAAGGACAACAGCCAATATATCTGGAGAGTCTACTAGATATCTTGAGGCTCGGCATCCTATATCCGAGGCCACCCAGGTTTCCAAGCCTCCAGATGGTCTACCTTTCCCGCCCCATACTGCAGGGATTGAGAATATGTGGAAGCCCCGACGGTGGGACTCTTCCCTTGACCAAGTTTCTTGGAAGAGGCAGACACTATTTGATTGAATTAGTTCCACCCATTCATCTGTGTCAACTTTATTTGCCAGACCTGCAACATTCCATGAGAGAATGTTTAAAGATTGTGGCGATTTTTGGGTGGGTAGGTGCGTTGACATAGAGATTGTATTTTCAGAGGAGTGAGGTCTAGCTGTTTCCCTCTCATCTGCCCGCAGGGAATCTCTAATGGTGTCCGATTGATGTTGAACATCACAGATTTCTATGGCCCCAGAAGTACCCATCTTCTGGTTACAGACTGAGATGAACTGAATCTGGGGGTTAATTCCTTCTACATACTTTCGGGGTGTGGAGGCCAACTGTCAATCGACCAGTTCGAGGCAATCGTAATGATTGTACAGCGGTAGAGGTGGTGGATGATAGACACCTTGGGGCCATGGATCAACTCTTGCAAATCCACCCCCTCCCATCCTCCTTCTTGGGACAGTTTCCCATCCATAGGAGTCACTAAATATGTTTGGGCGGAAAGGGGGTATCTGTGGTTGGATGAAGGGTGTCCTCCTTCTTTCTTGGTTGCCCTGCCAGTTCCCCCTAAAGTTCTGCTGGTATCCTCTGCTAGGAGGCTTAGCCATGTGGTCATTGGATGGATAAAAGAAGGATAGGGGGACAGGCTGGATGTTGCTACCTTCGTCTTCCAATGATGGATTGCAGACAAAGGCGGCTGTTCCTGGGTCGCCAAAGCTCACCAGTAGGCAATCGCCGCTGATTGTTTTGGGACTCTTGCCTACCCAGGAGACCCTTCTGACCATGCGAATATCGCTGGTCATGCCTCGAGGGAGTGGTCTATGCGTCGACAGCCAGTTGATGACCTTGTTTTTCAGAGATTCTTCCGTTTCATGCGAATCTGCTTTTAATTCTGGTGCCCCAACTAGGATGACTGTGTACGGGGCAACCTCAGGTGGTAAATTTACAGTGACCGTTCTGGGTGCCTTTGGCTTTTTGTGGTTGTCCTTATTCGGTATGACATTAGAGGAAGGCGTTAGGGAGTTCATTGTTTGTGGGGTTGGAAGCGTTTTGGGCTTGTCTGCCTTTGGCTGCTGGCTTATTGGATGTGACTGCTTAGGTAAACTAATAGTAGGTTTTGTAGCTGGTTTGGGGTTGGATAGTGGCTGTTGGTTGGCGCCTGTATTTATATTGTTTCCACCTGTTGTGAGTGTGATCGCTGATGCATTAGGTGTTGCAGAATTATGGATAACCGGACTACTGTTATGTTGTGTGTCAGTGATGGTTGGAGTAAGACCTAGGGCCCCAGGTTTCCAAGAATCCATAATCTGCATGGCAGTTTTCTCTATTTTTATTAATCTTGCCTCCATTTTTATTAGGCATGCTTCTAGGGGGCCTATAATTGTCTTAAGGAGGTGGCCTATGTCTGCTAAAGTTATATCCTCTTCAGGTAACTCCTGATTATGTTCTGCTGTAGATGATGTATGATCAGTTGGGATATTAGACTGTAGCTGCTGCGGGGAATGGTCAGTTACTATCAGTGGTGAAAGTTTCTCCTGAGTGTTGTTGGTAAAGGATGGTAAAGTAGGGGTATTCCCTGTTTGTTGTATAGGATTTTTGGACTTTTTACCCCTATTTGAGTGTTTCCCCTGTGCCCTTTTTTGAATGGCTCCTTCCTGTATTCCTCGATTAGTACTAGGTGGCCCTGGCGAAATTGGATTAATGCTTGCTACGTTCGATTCCTCCCTGTTCGGTGCTGCAGTAGCCTCCCCCAGATTTATGTCCTTAGGCAATTGGGCTGTTTCTTTTGAGGGCAGTTGCAGAAGACTCATATCCTCTAAGTCCCCTCAGTGAGATCTAAGCCGTCAAGTTGCTGTGCCCCCTCCTGGGAACCTTCTTGTTGGAAATTTCCGAGACGTCTATCTTCAGGGGTTTTGGCCATAGCTATAGTACCCATCGAAGAGCGCTTGACCCACTCTATCTCCTGTGAGATGCGGCGTTCTAGTAAGTGGATATCGTCTATTAAGAGGGAGCCAGCTTTCAGGAAATAGTTATCAATTGTACCCTGAGTTGGGGCAGTTGGTGTATTGGCGATGGCTGCATGGTTGACTTTACTCCTGGTCTCCATATGACTCATATTTGGAGTTAGGGCTGAAAAGGGGGTACAATGAGAAATGCTGCTTTAGGTTGTTGAATATGGTCCCTACCTGACGTAAATGGGGAGGGCCAGTCCAGTCCTTTCCGTCCTCGAACGGCCTCAAACGGCCCGCCCTTAGCCCGGTCTTCGCCCCGAGCTGCGTCCCGCGCTGCGGGAGTTTGAGGTTATGATATAGGGGCTGGTCAGGCGGGGGGGGCGGGGCCGGCAGGGAGAGCGGACCGGATGCTGGTACACGGTCTGGCAGGGACTCCTGGTTCTTGGAGTTCCCTGCACGCTCGCAGCCCCGCCAAGCCTCTCGCCTACCTCGCCTCGCAGGACCTCCCCAGTAGACGCTCCAAAACACACCAGGACGCTGCGGCACCCGCGGAGCGGGTGCGGCGAGGTGAGGGTCTTTTTTCCGCTGGTGACCGCTGTTGGCTTGTTGTGTAATCCGCTATGCCTCTGATTGCTGCAAAGTAACTGTGTCCCAAGAAGGGGAGTAGGAGAGTGCCTTAAATGTCCAGGAGGAAGTGAGGGGCGGGCCGGCAGGGAGAGCGGACCGGATGCTGGTACACGGTCTGGCAGGGACTCCTGGTTCTTGGAGTTCCCTGCACGCTCGCAGCCCCGCCAAGCCTCTCGCCTACCTCGCCTCGCAGGACCTCCCCAGTAGACGCTCCAAAACACACCAGGACGCTGCGGCACCCGCGGAGCGGGTGCGGCGAGGTGAGGGTCTTTTTTCCGCTGGTGACCGCTGTTGGCTCGTTGTGTAATCCGCTATGCCTCTGATTGCTGCAAAGTAACTGTGTCCCAAGAAGGGGAGTAGGAGAGTGCCTTAAATGTCCAGGAGGAAGCGAGGGGCGGGCCGGCAGGGAGAGCGGACCGGATGCTGGTACACGGTCTGGCAGGGACTCCTGGTTCTTGGAGTTCCCTGCACGCTCGCAGCCCCGCCAAGCCTCTCGCCTACCTCGCCTCGCAGGACCTCCCCAGTAGACGCTCCAAAACACACCAGGACGCTGCGGCACCCGCGGAGCGGGTGCGGCGAGGTGAGGGTCTTTTTTCCGCTGGTGACCGCTGTTGGCTCATTGTGTAATCCGCTATGCCTCTGATTGCTGCAAAGTAACTGTGTCCCAAGAAGGGGAGTAGGAGAGTGCCTTAAATGTCCAGGAGGAAGCGAGGGGCGGGCCGGCAGGGAGAGCGGACCGGATGCTGGTACACGGTCTGGCAGGGACTCCTGGTTCTTGGAGTTCCCTGCACGCTCGCAGCCCCGCCGAGCCTCTCGCCTACCTCGCCTCGCAGGACCTCCCCAGTAGACGCTCCAAAACACACCAGGACGCTGCGGCACCCGCGGAGCGGGTGCGGCGAGGTGAGGGTCTTTTTTCCGCTGGTGACCGCTGTTGGCTCGTTGTGTAATCCGCTATGCCTCTGATTGCTGCAAAGTAACTGTGTATATATATATTCACTGAAAAAAACATAGGTTTAACACTCGTTATAGTTAGGAATTAGCATTTAAAAAACCTTTCAAATTCACTGAAAAAACATAGGTTTCACACCAGTTATAGTTAGCTGAACATTTTACTCATACAAAACCATTGAAATTCCCACGTTATAGTTAGTTGGACTCACTATAACTCGCGTGCCCGCAATCCACTGCTGATGATGTCACATATTACATCATTCATGACATGGTCAGTGACATCACTGATGACATCTCAAATGACATCACTGATGACATCATCCAGTGTCTGTGTGTTCCTGTAAAGTTAAAATATGTTTAACATATTGAAGAATGAGTGTATGTATGAGTGTCTGGATAATGGATTTAGTAGGTGCGTGACTGACTGTATGAGTGGGAGATTAAATGTGTCTTACTGAATGCATGGGTTAGTGACTAAACTGTCTGAATGTGTGCATTATTATGTCTGTTGTTGTGTAAGCTGCTGCATGTGTTGATCAGTAGCTATATGAGTGGTTATATGGGTTATTGATTGGTTGCCCAAGTATTTGTATGTGAAGCTGAGTGTGTGTGTGGGTGCCTGGGAGGTGTGTGACTCTGTGCATAGATGTGTGAGCAGTTGATTCACTTGGTATATCAGTTCAAGAGTGCATGTGGAAAGAACTGTATGGGCGGTTGACTGTGTGCATGGGTGTGTTGGTGAGTGAATGGATTTCTCAGTGCTACATGTCCAAGTAAGTACATATATAAAAAACAGTGCATGTGAGAGTTGGCATATATAAATTACTATACATGAAAGCCTGTGATTAATGTGTAGTTCTATCAGTGATTGTAAAAGAGAGTAAGTATGTGTAAATCTATGTTTTAATATTTAAAGTTTTGTGTATATAACTGTATAGATGAGGAAATGGGAGTGTGATTGATTCTTTGCATGACTGACGAGGTGTGTGAGTAACTCTATGAATGAGTGACAGTGTTTGAGTGTCTGTATAGATGTATGAGTCCATATAATAGTGTTGTATTGATGACTTACTGTATGTATGAGTGATTGTATGTGTGAATGAGTGGATATGTGTGTAGACTTAGAAATCAGTGAGTGCGTATGTAGTAACTGGTATTGGTGTGTCAATGGTTTCTGGAATGCTAGTCTGTATTTAACACGGATGTATCAAAGGTTAGATTAGAGTGCGAGGAGGTGCATCGTATTGTCACATGAATTATGTCATCAGTGATGTCATTTGAGATGTCATCAGTGATGTCATCAGTGATGTCACTGACCATGTCATGAATGATGTAATATGTGACATCATCAGCAGTGGATTGCGGGCGCGCGAGTTATAGTGAGTCCAACTAACTATAACGTGGGAATTTCAATGATTTTGTATGAGTAAAATGTTCAGCTAACTATAACTGGTGTGAAACCTATGGTTTTTTCAGTGAATTTGAAAGGTTTTTTAAATGCTAATTCCTAACTATAACGAGTGTTAAACCTATGGTTTTTTCAGTGAATTTCAAAGGTTTTTAAAAAGCGAATTCGTAACTATAACAATTGTGAAACCTATGGTTTTTTCTGTGAATTTGAAAGGTTTTTTAAATGCTAATTCCTAACTATAACGATTGTTAAACCTATGGTTTTTTCAGTGAATTTCAAAGGTTTTTAAAAAGCTAATTCCTAACTATAACGATTGTGAAACCTATGGGTTTTTCAGTGAATTTGAAAGGTTTTTTAAATGCTAATTCCTAACTATAACGATTGTTAAAAACCTATGTTTTTTTCAGTGAATTTCAAAGGTTTTTAAAAAGCTAATTCCTAACTATAACGATTGTGAAACCTATGGTTTTTTCAGTGAATTTGAAAGGTTTTTTTTTTTATATATATTTTTATTAATTATAGCACAAGAGTAGAAATGTACATTTCGGGTATCATTGGTATAACATATTACAGTGGCGAACGGGCAGATGAAATGAAGAAATACAATCCAATTGTAGGCCTCTGGAAAGTATCAATACCAGCCGGAGCTGGGTCAAAACAATACAAGACAAAGAATCATAAGCAAACATTATCAGAATCTGCCCACCAAGGATACAGGATATAAAATTAGACACTCGACACCCGAATATGCATAACAACAGGCTCAGGAGAACCTGCCACATCTCTTGTGGAGAGGGGAAAAGGAAAAAGATAGGTCATAGAACAAAAGAAAGGAAAAAAAAAAAACACAACCCCCCACCCTGCACCCCTGCGGATGGCTACGGCCTAACCCCACTAGCAGTGTGCCTGTTGCCCCCTAAACTACACCCCAAGGAAGGGAAAAGACAGAGGAGGAATATCTTACGACCCAATGCGGGCTCCCGGACTCCCCTCCCCCCCGCCGCGAACAGATGTTCCCCACCATGGTACTAAGGGAGGTAAAGCAGACTTATAAGCAAACTGATGGAGAAATCACCAGGAGAGAAAATACCATCCCGCCCAGCCCCAGACATAACAGAGGCAGCAAATCCCATTGTCAAACACAGTCAGTACACCAAAGCCAAAAAAGCAGAATCCCATACGGCCCTCACTCCCACCGATACCACCCAGCAGTGTCAAAGGAAGTCTCTGTACAGAATTAAAACAGTCAAGTTCAACCCTGGCCTCTACGATCCATCACACAAACCCTCTCCGATAGGACCAGCACAATAGCAACGGAGTCAGAACGTTGTAGAAAGGGGAAAAGATCAATATAGCATGAAAGGGTCAGAAGAGTCAAGTCTCGAAGTCTATCAGGGATACAAAAGTCAATCCAATGAATATCGATGGAGGTCCCCAGAAACGAAGAAAGAAATAAGTCCTGTGAGGGCGATGACTTTGCCGAGTTTGCTGGATGGTCAGGGGCTCCAGTCCCGGGCCGCTGTAGTTGCGCAGATATAATAGGCGTCAGATTAGAACGATGCTCGGGGTTCTCCTCCCGGATAAAATCAAACTTTGCGGGGGTCACCATATGGTGCGGGCCTGACTCTGGGCTAGGGTCCGGTCTCGAACAAACAGTCTCGATGCGTACGGTTAGGTTGTGGAGAGCAGCCTCCATTTGCCAGTGAAGAGCCCCGATGGCGGCCATGACGGTCCCCAGTGTCGGTCCACACGCCGTCCGATCCATCTCTGCTTAATCAATGACAAAGCAGTTCATCAACCCCGGAGGCCGGCTACTCCGGGGAAACAAACTGGAGTGGGGTGGGCGAAGTCGACTGGCGACTGTCAGGCTGTGCGCTCTTTACACCGCTGCCGAGAGCGGGGGGCCCCCCCGCGGACCCCGAGGGCTGCAGCAGGGTCCCAGGAACCGGACCCCCACTCACCACGGCATCCACGTCTCGTCGCTGTCTAGCGAATATACGCAGGGACTCGAGACAACCACCAGGATCGAGAATTTGTGTCACTCCAATGAGACCGGACCCTGCCAGGTACCCGCGGCCGATGTTGTTCAACTGAAACCCGGCTGGGTCAGTACTCGAGGCCCCGGCTTACAGTCTGGAGGAGGCCCGAAAATGACAGACGGCGTAACTTCGTCAAAAAAGGTGATAAAGACTCCGGAATTGCGTTCCTGGACTCAGTGACGATTCGGACACACGGGAGTCTGGCGGGAGGTCAGGATTAAGTTCAGGATATATCCACCAGCGACGGAGGTCGACGGAGCCGGGAGCTTATGCGGCCATCTTGGTTGCTAGCGTAGCTCTTCCTCTCTTGAAAGGTTTTTTAAATGCTAATTCCTAACTATAACGAGTGTGAAACCTATGTTTTTTTCAGTGAATTTCATAGTTTTTTTTAAAGTTAATTCCTTTGTATATCAACTTTGTTAGCTACGATTTTTTTTTAATTAGCTGTTTTTTATAACTATTAGATATAATTATTATTATTTTTTTTAAATTATTTTTTCACTGTATTTTTCTTTTTTTCATAATTTTCTCTTGGTGCGCTCAGGGTGCGCGCACCGGTAAGCTCTCCCGAGAGCGCAGCGAGAGTGCTATTTCTGTGTTCGTAAAAAAAAAAATATGTAAGAAAACTAAATAATAATACAAGACATGCAGTACCATACTTATAAAAGCAGTATTTTTGATTTAAGCAATGAAAATGATTTTGCATTTCCGTAAAGCTACCAAAACGTCACTCAGGCGCGCCGCGTAAGCGCCCACGGAAGCGCCTACGTTCGCACCGCGTAAGCGCCCCCGGAAGCGCTCCGGTGCGCGCAGCGGAAGCGTGTCAAGTCATGTGACCTTAAAATAACACTTTTCATTGGTTGCTAACACTTTTTTTTTACAAAGAATGAAATCCCCACCCATTTCCTTCACTTCTTCTTTCACTTTTGTGAGTGCAAGACCTGTCTTTTTCCTCCTTAATCTTTTTTGGTTTATCATGGCTGCCAGAGCATCCAGCAGCAGTGATGACACAGATGGATTTATAGATGAAGAGGTTCCTCAGCCTAGAGTGAAGGAGCATTTTATCTGGAAATTTTTTGATATTCCTGAGGGACGTAAGAAAGTGAATGCTCCAAAGGTGGAGTGTAAGATCTGCCATACTGTACTTTCCCGAGGAGACCCAACAAGGAAGTACAGTTTTGGTAATTCTACCATGATTCGCCACGTCCAGAGAAGGCATCCCCAGAACTATGCCCGGGAGAGTGTCAGGGCTCTGGCACGAGAGGCTCCAAGAGATGGTGCCTCTACTTCAACTGAAGGAGCAACTGCATCAGTGAGAGGGCGACCAGAAGAGCTGATCCCTAATATTCAGCCTGCTTTTAATGAAGTAACAATTAAATGCAGACGATGTGATCAGCTTCTTTGTTATGGGGAACAAAGTGTTATGCTCATGGTTCGAGCACTAGAGAACCACTGCTGCCGTCCCCTGCCCTAATTTTGATATTTTTTTTGCTCCTGTTGAGCAGTTTCCCATTCCCTGTTTTTGTTCAAAAAAGGAAAAAAGAAGGGAAAAAAAAGTTCTGTTCAGAACTACCTCCAATTCTCATCAAAGAGCTGTATTCTTAAAAAAATGAAAAAGAGTAACTGAAGTGGAGTGCAGTGAGAGAGGAGAGGAAAATGAGTGAGAAAGCAAAGAAAGGGACGAGAGGGGAAGGGAAGTAAAGTAGGGGGACTGAAAGAAGGTGTGTGTGGGAAAGGAGAGTGAGGAGAAGGAGAGTGAACATGGGGAATGAGGATAAGTGAAGAAAATGTAGTAAAGGAACGGGGGTGTGGAAGGGTAAGAAAAGAGCAGTGATGTTTAGGAAAGAGTGGAGATACAGACTGGATAAAGACAAGTGAGTATGAGACAAGGTGAGTAAGGCAGTGAAGATTAAACAATGTGGAATCCACTCAAGAGGTGGTGGTGATCCCTAAAATGATGGGGAGCACACAGTGTTGTTTAAATGCCCCTCACACACCAACAGGCCCCTTGGTGTCATGCTTCATCATCGGGGCCTTCGCATCCCTCTACGGGACGCGGCGTGCTACGACTGACGACTACGTAGGAGCACTTACTAGTGGACTATGTGAGGGTGTGTGTTTTAGGGAGAGTATGTGAGTGAGGTGAGGTGAAAAAAGTGAGTTAAAAAATACCTGGCACGTGGGAAAAAAATACTTTATTATGTCCCCGGCTGGTATTATTAAAAAGTGCAGAGTGAGGTTGATAATATACGTATTAGGGTATACCAACCATTTCAAGGTGTCAACATGTTTCGGAGCGCAAGGACTCCTTCTTCAGGACAAGGATACGCACGTTATCCTCCCCTTACTCACATGGAATGTTAAAGTGTAATACAAATATATAAAAAAAGAATGTGCAATGTACCTAACAATGTTTATATATAGGTCAGTTCAGTTGCGCCCAGTTGGCGTTGATGAGAACCTGTGAAAGGAAGACAAAACAAACGGAACACGTCGGATGTCCATGAACTAGAGGAAAGAAAATGCCTTCCTAGTTAGTTAGGGTAAGTAGCAAGACTCAAAATTAGGTACTGTGACCCTATGAACAAAAAAGACATATAAAAGGACATAATATACATACTAGTCGGATGTCCAGGGATTTAGGGAAGAAAAATGCTTTCCTAATCAGTAAGGGAAAAAGACAGGACCCAAAATGGGGTTCTGGGACCCTGTAAAAAAGGACTATTCAAAGGACAAACAGACACAAAACACATAGACATACAGCTAAATTCGTAGTCTCCCTAGTATGGATAAAGGGAGGGAGGCAGTGGCTTACTTATTGTTTTTAAACTGGTAACCTCATGAGCTTTTTGCGTGGTATTGGGGGGATCCTTCCTCAAAGCTCAATATAGCAACCTAAAAGATAATCAAGGGTAGGATTTAGGTGGTTTTAGGGATCAGCAGAAAGTACCAGGTGAAAACTGCAAAAAGTGCATCCTCATTCGCATGACTCCACTCACGGTTTTTGCATGGTTCAATCGCCTGCCTTCCCCTCAACGCTGCTCCGATGAAGTGAGCGGTTGGATAGGTGGTTCAGCTATTTATACTTTCAGCTAGGTGAATAGTACAGGATGATTAGTTAATGACACTCGGAAGTATGCCCAAATACGGCATTAATCATCCCCTCGGATCCGGTGTCCGGCGATCAGCCGGGTTCGCTGCTCCAGGGGTCTGCGCATGCGTGAAGGAGTAGCGTGCGGAGATCTGCGCAAGTGCGAGCTGAAAAGCGACATGCGCGCGCGTTCCCTCACAATACACTGCAATGGCGCGCATGGGCAGTATCGCAAGATGATTACAATTACCGACTCAGTATTAGATAGTAGTCGGGCATCAGAAAAAACGAGTGTAAGGGTGCAGGGGATAGCGCAAAACTTAATATTGCGCTGTCATTATTGGGTAATTGGTTCCCATCACTGATAAATAAGCGGTAAACCATGTGGTTATACCAATATTCAGTTGGGTGTATTCAAATAATAAGCCCTTACCCTACCACTTCAAGAAGACATACAGATGTATAGGATGGTTAGTCTTACATCTATTGGAATAAGGCAGAATGTATGGTCATTGTAAAGAAAAATTGTACCAGGTCTAATTCGGTGTACCCAGAACAGTCACCGCACCAAGTATATATCTCAAAAATATGGCACTGAGGAGATACCCCGGCATTGAGGTATTCAGCGTAGTTGATTCGACGGAATTGAGTCATTGAGCCCAGAGGTATCGGTCCCAAGGCGGAACACCCACCGTTGCTCTTTCTCCAAAAGCCCTGTCTCTGCGGGCAGCTGCTCGATCACTGTCCACTGTAACTCATTTACACAGTGTTTGTATTCCAGGAAGTGAGCTGACATTTTTGTGGTTGACTTCTTGCACCTGATATTACTTTTATGCTCGTTGATCCTTATCTTTATTTGTCTTGTTGTCATCCCCACGTACTCTTTTTTGCAGGGACATGTGATTAAATATACTACATTCCTGCTGTTGCAGTTGGTGAATGTACGTTATTCCCAGCTAGTACCATTGGAAAAAGTAAGGGTCTGGCTTTTCTTGGTAAGGTGACAGCTGTTACAATTGCCACACGGATGGTGGCCCTGTACTCCTTGTAGTCTTGTCTGTGTCACTCTGTGTGGTGCAGGTCTTGTGTGGACGAGCATGTCTTTTAAATTCCTGCCACGTCTGTGGGCAAACATTGGTTTTTCCAGGGATAGCGTGCCACTTGTTAGTATGCGCCAATGTTTGTTGACCAATTTGGCAACTTGGTTGGTTACTGGGCTATATGTGGTGACACAGACTGTCCTATTCAGTTGGTCATCTTTCCTGGGTTTGTCTTCTAAGAAAGCGTCACGATTATTGTTCCTGGCTCTCTTCATAGCCTTGTGGATCACTGGGTCAGGGTATATCCTTTGTCTCAATTTTGCGCAGAGGTCCTTAGCCTGACTCTTGTATTTTGCCACATCGCTGCAGTTCCGGCGTAGGCGGAGTAACTGCCCATATGGTAGGTTCTCCCTCAGGTGACGTGGATGGAAACTGTCAAACCTGAGGAGGCAGTTCCTGGCAGTTGGTTTAAAATGGGTCTCTGTCTTCAGGACACCTGCCTCATGGTAGATGCTCAGATCTAAGAAGACCATAGTACTGTTTGACATTTGGTGAGTGAATTTGAGAAAGGCTTTCTGGTTGTTGAGCCATTGCATAAATTCTGAAATTGAATTCTCATCCCCCTCCCAAATCACCAAAATATCATCAATATATCTTCGCCATGTTTTTATCCTCTCCCTGAATGGATTATCGGGATGAAGGATTTTGGAAGATTCCAAATGATGGACGTAAAGTCCCGCCAGACTAGGGGCAAAAGTACTCCCCATGCTGGTTCCATGGCTTTGCCAGAACAGGGTACCCGAATACTCAAAAAAGTTTTTTGTAAGAGCTAGCGAGAAACATTCCATAACTACACCACGGGGAGTTTGGTATTTCCAATGTGTAGAGTGGAGTACTTCCTCGATGATTAGAAGTGTCTCATCATGTGGGAGGCTCGTGTAGAGGCTCTCCACATCAAGGCTCAGAAGCATTTGTGAGTTGGGATCAAAAGAATGATTCTGTAAGAGTTGCAGTACCGCTTTTGTATCTCCATGGCTTATTGATGAGGGAATACCTAAGAAATAAAATAGCTCCGCAGGGCCTATTGGTAAAGAACGAACCTTTTATTTTCCAAGATGACCTAGTTTTTAAAAAAGCATGGTCACTTATCTCCTGGCACTGTACCAGGGACTGGTTGGTCCTGATAGTTCAAACTGCCGCAAGGAAATCTTTGGAATTAAAAGTGGAGATCCAAAAACTGGTAATGGTACTAGCTGGAAACAACGTACATTCACCAACTGCAACAGCAGGAATGTAGTATATTTAATCACATGTCCCTGCAAAAAAGAGTACGTGGGGATGACAACAAGACAAATAAAGATAAGGATCAACAAGCATAAAAGTAATATCAGGTGCAAGAAGTCAACCACAAAAATGTCAGCTCACTTCCTGGAATACAAACACTGTGTAAATGAGTTACAGTGGACAGTGATCGAGCAGCTGCCCTCAGAGACAGGGCTTTTGGAGAAAGAGCAACGGTGGGTGTTCCGCCTTGGGACCGATACCTCTGGGCTCAATGACTCAATTCCTTGGAATCAACTACGCTGAATACCTCAATGCCGGGGTATCTCCTCAGTGCCATATTTTTGAGATATATACTTGGTGCGGTGACTGTTCTGGGTACACCGAATTAGACCTGGTACAATTTTTCTTTACAATGACCATACATTCTGCCTTATTCCAATAGATGTAAGACTAACCATCCTATACATCTGTATGTCTTCTTGAAGTGGTAGGGTAAGGGCTTATTATTTGAATACACCCAACTGAATATTGGTATAACCACATGGTTTACCGCTTATTTATCAGTGATGGGAACCAATTACCCAATAATGACAGCGCAATATTAAGTTTTGCGCTATCCCCTGCACCCTTACACTCGTTTTTTCTAATGCCCGACTACTATCTAATACTGAGTCGGTAATTGTAATCATCTTGCAATACTGCCCATGCGTGCCATTGCAGTGTATTATGAGGGAACGCGCGCGCATGTCGCTCTTCAGCTCGCACTTGCGCAGATCTCCGCACGCTACTCCTTCACGCATGCGCAGGCCCCTGGAGCAGCGAACCCGGCTGATCGCCGGACACCGGATCCGAGGGGATGATTAATGCCGTATTTGGGCATACTTCCGAGTGTCATTAACTAATCATCCTGTACTAATCACCTAGCTGAAAGTATAAATAGCTGAACCACCTATCCAACCGCTCACTTCATCGGAGCAGCGTTGAGGGGAAGGCAGGCGATTGAGTCATGCGAATGAGGATGCACTTTTTGCAGTTTTCACCTGGTACTTTCTGCTGATCCCTATAACCACCTAAATCCTACCCTTGATTATCTTTTAGGTTGCTATATTGAGCATTGAGGAAGGATCCCCCCAATACCACGCAAAAAGCTCATGAGGTTACCAGTTTAAAAACAATAAGTAAGCCACTGCCTCCCTCCCTTTATCCTTACTAGGGAGACTACGAATTTAGCTGTATGTCTATGTGTTTTGTGTCTGTTTGTCCTTTCAATAGTCCTTTTTAGGGCTCGGACTCCTCCCCACTGTAAGTGGGGGAGGAGTTTCGAGATCCTAATGTTAGAAGAAAAAAAAGAAGTATCTCCTAGGGCCTTGGTGAGAGGAATTCCACACATTCCTTAGCGTTTTCTGTCATCTGGCCAGTGATTCGTCTTCCTTGTGTTTTCGTTTTAATAGGCTTGAAGTGATAGGGTAAATGTAGTTTTGTTCCGCCATTTTGGGCATATTTCGTTCGTGCTCGCGCAAAGAAGTACATAAATTATAATTAGGAGCTGTCAGGGTGCCTCCGTTAGTGAATCCAGATGGCCGGGCGCGTTCACAATTCTGCAGCGCTCAGCGCGCAGCTTCCTTGTTCTTTTTTTTTTTACAATTGGATCGCTTTCGCGATCTGTGGTCCGGCGTTGTGAAGCTTGTTTGTTCGGGGATTCTACGCGCGTTCAGTTTTTCATCGGAGGTACATGCCGAGTTGTTATGAAGTACATGGGAGCAGTTTAACAGGATGTGAGCACTCGGATAACTCTATTGTGCGGACCAGGCATGTGAGTGAGCACGAGCTTATTGCCAGCGCGCCGGAGATGCACCTTAACCCTGCGTGTAAAGAAGCGTTGCTGTGTCAGGTACCGAGAACTCCGACTGCTCTTCCGTGGGCTTCTATCCTGACCCCCCGCATCCTTATCATTGTACAGGGGCGCCATAGCTCAGGCATTGGGCCTCAATTCTGATTCCAGGGAAGCCACTCCCTCTGCTCTTTCATTACTAGGCGCGCACACCACAGCGGTCGGTGCACCTCAATCCCGACCTGCCACATCGTCTGCTATTTCAGTTCCGGAGCGAGCTTAGCTCCGGCAGTGTACCTCAATCCCGACCTGCCGCATCCTCTGCTATTTCAGTACCAGGCGTGCACAGCTCTGTCAGTGCACCTCAATCCCGACCTGCCGCATCCTCTGCTATTTCAGTTGCGGAGCGAGCATAGCTCCGGCAGTGTACCTCAATTCTCACATGCCATGCACACTGCTCTTTCAGTACAGGGGTGCACAGCGCCATTATCTCCTGTTTTTAGGTCCGGGGCGCACACAACTCGGTCAGTGTACCTCAGTCCTGAACTGTTGACCCTCTGCTATTTTTGTACTGAGGCGCATCCTACCCACCTCAATCCAGACCGACCGCACCCTGGGCTCCAGCAGTCCCGGAACGCCGCAGCTCTGCCAATGTGTCTTAATGCAGAGCTGCCGCCCCCCCTGCTGTGCAATACAGGGCGCACTCACTTCAGCCAACGTATCTCAGTCGGGACTAGCACAGCATCTGTTACAGCACCACCACACTGTGCCAAAGTACCTCGACCCAGACCTTGGCAGCCTCTGCTGTTACACGACTGACGCACACTCTGCTCTTCCGATGCACACCAATCCTGACCCGCCGCAGCGTCAGGTATTACAGTACTGGGACATACTTAGTTCTGGCAGTGCCCTCTGTACAGACCCGTCGGACCCTCGGCTCTCACAAGCACACACTATCTCTTCCCTGTGGCTCCCCATCTTTTTCAGGGAGACACCCACACACTGCAGAGTGTGAGTGCAGAGTGTGAGTGCAGAGTGTGAGTGCAGAGTGAGAGTGCCGAGTGAGTGTGAGTGCAGAGTGAGTGTGAGTGCAGTGTGAGTGCAGAGTGAGTGCAGAGTGAGTGTGAGTGCAGAGTGAGTGTGAGTGCAGAGTGAGTGCAGAATGCAGAGTGAGTGAGTGCAGAGTGCAGAGTGAGTGCAGAGTGCAGAGTGAGTGCAGAGTGAGTGCAGAGTGAGTGCAGAGTGAGTGCAGAGTGAGTGCAGGGGCAGAGTTAGTGCAGAGTGAGAGCAGGGGCAGAGTGAGTGCAGAGTGAGTGCAGGGGCAGAGTGAGTGCAGAGTGAGTGCAGGGGCAGAGTGAGTGCAGAGTGAGTGTAGAGTGCAGAGTGAGTGTAGAGTGCAGAGTGAGTGTACAGTGAGTGTAGAGTGAGTGCAGAGCGAGTGCAGAGTGAGTGCAGAGTGTAGAGTGAGTGCAGGTGCAGAGTGAGTGCAGAGTGAGTGCAGAGTGAGTGCAGAGTGAGTGCGAGTGTAGAGTGAGTGCAGAGTGTAGAGTGAGTGCAGAGTGTAGAGTGAGTGCAGAGTGAGTGCAGGTGCAGAGTGAGTGCAGAGTGAGTGCAGAGTGAGTGCGACTGCAGAGTGACTGCAGAGTGAGTGTGACTGCAGAGTGATTGCAGAGTGAGTGTCACTGCAGAGTGACTGCAGAGTGACTGCAGAGTGACAGTGACTGCAGAGTGACTGCAGGGTGACTTCAGAGTGACAGTGACTGCAGAGTGACTGCAGAGTGACAGTGACCGCAGTGTGTGTGTGCAGGGTGAACAGTGTGTGAGAGTGCAGGGTGAACAGTGTGCAGAGTGAGTGTGAGTGCAGAGTGCAGAATGAGTGCAGAGTGCAGAGTGAGTGCAGAGTGCAGAGTGACTGCAGAGTGACAGTGACTGCAGAGTGACTTCAGAGTGACAGTGACTGCAGAGTGACTGCAGGGTGACAGTGACTGCAGTGTGTGTGTGCAGGGTGAACAGTGTGTGGGAGTGCAGGGTGAACAGTGTGCAGAGTGAGTGTGAGTGCAGAGTGAGAGTGAGTGTGAGTGCAGAGTGCAGAGTGAGTGAGTGCAGAGTGCATAGTGAGTGCAGAGTGCAGAGTGAGTGCAGAGTGAGTGCAGAGTGAGTGCAGAGTGCAGAGTGAGTGCAGAGTGAGTGCAGAGTGAGTGCAGGTGCAGAGTGAGTGCAGGTGCAGAGTGAGTGCAGGTGCAGAGTGAGTGCAGGTGCAGAGTGAGTGCAGGTGCAGAGTGAGTGCAGGTGCAAAGTGAGTGCAGGTGCAGAGTGAGTGCAGGTGCAGAGTAAGTGCAGAGTGAGTGCGAGTGCAGAGTGAGTGCAGAGTGAGTGCAGAGTGAGTGCGACTGCAGAGTGACTGCAGAGTGAGTGTGACTGCAGAGTGACTGCAGAGTGAGTGTGACTGCAGAGTGACTGCAGAGTGACTGCAGAGTGAGTGTGACTGCAGAGTGACTGACTGCAGAGTGACTGCAGAGTGACTGCAGAGTGACAGTGACTGCAGTGTGTGAGTGTGCAGGGTGAACAGTGTGTGAGTGTGCAGGGTGAACAGTGTGTGAGTGTGCAGGGTGAGCAGTGTGTGAGTGTGTAGGGGCAGTGTGTGAGTGTGCAGGGTACGAACACTTGAACTAAGTCCACCACACACACATACATAAGACCACACACACATCACACACACACCACACACACACACACCACACACACACACCACACACACCACACACACACACACCACTCTCTCACCACCACACACTCACCACCACACACGCAACCACACACACACACCACCAGCCGTCAGTGCACGCTTTCACCAGGCACAAACACCACCAGCCATCAGTGCACGCTTTCACCGGACACAAACACCACCAGCCGTCAGTGCTTGCTTTCACCAGGCGCACTCACCACCAGCCGTCAGTGCACGCTTTCCCCAGGCACACACACCACCAGCCGTCTGTGCACGCTTTTACCAGGCACACACACCAACAGCCGTCAGTGCACGCTTCCACCAGGCACACACACCTCCAGCCGGCAGTGCACGCTTCCACCAAGCACACACACCACCAGCCATCAGTGAACAATTTCTACAGGCACACACACCACCAGCCATCAGTGCACACATCAATTGTTAACGCATCCACAATAAACTATTGTAGCAATCGCAGTATGGTGCACTTTACTTTTAAACATATTCATCTAAAGCGCAGCATGTCACCATTGCTACAATTCCAATCCAACCCACATAATTCCACTACACACCACATGCATACACTCCATAACACATGGCTAAAAGACATTGCCATTGACAATGCCATTAGCTCTAACTCAAATAAATCCGAGACCTATTGCATTTCCAATGCTTGTTTACAGGGTCCCAGAACCCCATTTTGGGTCCTGTCTTTTTCCCTTACTGATTAGGAAAGCATTTTTCTTCCCTAAATCCCTGGACATCCGACTAGTATGTATATTATGTCCTTTTATATGTCTTTTTTGTTCATAGGGTCACAGTACCTCATTTTGAGTCTTGCTACTTACCCTAACTAACTAGGAAGGCATTTTCTTTCCTCTAGTTCATGGACATCCGACGAGTTCCGTTTGTTTTGTCTCCCTTTCACAGGTTCTCATCAACGCCAACTGGGCGCAACTGAACTGACCTATATATAAACATTGTTAGGTACATTACACATTCTTTTTTTATATATTTTTATTACACTTTAACATTCCATGTGAGTAAGGGGAGGATAACGTGCGTATCCTTGTCCTGAAGAAGGAGTCCTTGCGCTCCGAAACATGTTGACACCTTGAAATGGTTGGTATACCCTAATACGTATATTATCAACCTCACTCTGCACTTTTTAATAATACCAGCCGGGGACATAATAAAGTATTTTTTTCCCACGTGCCAGGTATTTTTTAACTCACTTTTTTCCCCTCACCTCACTCACATACTCTCCCTAAAACACACACCCTCACATAGTCCACTAGTAAGTGCTCCTACGTAGTCGTCAGTCGTAGCACGCCGCGTCCCGTAGAGGGATGCGAAGGCCCCGATGATGAAGCATGACACCAAGGGGCCTGTTGGTGTGTGAGGGGCATTTAAACAACACTGTGTGCTCCCCGTCATTTTAGGGATCACCACCACCTCTTGAGTGGATTCCACATTGTTTAATCATATTGCCAAGGGAGATCGAATCCACTTGCTCTCTCTCTCCCCCTTTTTGGTTATATTTAATTAAGGCAGTGAAGAGACAGAGAAAGTGAAAGAAAAAGTAAGAGTAGAAGACTGAAGGCCTCATTTATGAGGCCATGCGTCACTTTTACGCCGCCGGTTCGTCACTTTTTGTGACGCACCAGTGGTGTAAAAAAATGCACCTTGTTGAGTCATATTTACAAAGTGACGCATCTAGGTAGATGCGTCACTTTGTAAACCCCTGCGCCACATTATACCTGAGCCAGGTGTGATGTATGCAAAGGGGGCGTATTGACGTAGGGTCGTAGAAGTGACGCAGTGAAATCTATGAGATTTCACTGCGTCACTTTTAGGACACCGTTGCGTCAAAATCTTGCGCCTGCCTCACAGCAGGCGTAAGACTGATGCAGGCCCTTTCACATGGGGCTGGCCCCATGTGAAAGGATGCATTGCTGGAGTTGCGTCACTTTTGTGATACACTCCAGCAATGCATCACTTTTGCGCTTACAGATACGTCAGAAATACTAACGTATCTGTAACTCCTTGCGACATAATGCGTCATACATTAAATATGACACATGAGTAGAAGACTGAAGGCCTCATTTATGAGGCCATGCGTCACTTTTACGCCGCCGGTGCGTCACTTTTTGTGATGCACCAGTGCTGTAAAAAATGCACCTTGTTGAGTCATATTTACAAAGTGACGCATCTAGGTAGATGCGTCACTTTGTAAACCCCTGCGCCACATTATACCTGCGCCAGGTGTAATGTATGCAAAGGGGGCGTATTGACGCAAGAAAGGGTCGTAGAAGTGATGCAGTGAAATCTATGAGATTTCACTGCGTCACTTTTAGGACACCGTTGCGTCAAAATCTTGCGCCTGCCTCACAGCAGGCGTAAGACTGACGCAGGCCCTTTCACATGGGGCTGGCCCCATGTGAAAGGATGCATTGCTGGAGTTGCGTCACTTTTGTGACACACTCCAGCAATGCATCACTTTTGCGCTTACAGATACGTCAGAAATACTGACGTATCTGTAACTCCTTGCGACATAATGCGTCATACATTAAATATGACGCATCAGGAATGTCGCAAGGAGAGCGCACTGAGAAGTGATGCATCGCTGCTTTCACGCAGCGATGCGTAATTTCTGATAAATGAGGCCCTGTCTGAGAGAGGAATGAAACCATAAGTGAGGGAGTGTGGCTGTTTTTCCCTGTGGTGCGCTCAGGGTGCGCGTACCGGAGTGCGCACCTTGGAACGCACCCAGCGCTTACCCCGCGAAATTTAAAAAAAAAAAGTTTTTTTGCCCTTTAGGGTCCTTCTAGACCCCCCTCAGAAAACCTAGGGGGTCAAGGGGTGTCTACTCTGCCCCCTTTTAATTATTTCCCACTTTCTTTTTCACCTCTTGTGTCTCGATTGTACCGAGACACAAGATGGCGGACTCTCCGGACTGTTTAGAATGTTGACAGACACCCGACAGCCAATCAGCTTTCCGCTCGCGCACTCCCGTAGCGCGCCAGATGCGCTCCCCGGTACGCGCAACCGGTGAGCGCTCGAAGCGCGCATATAGATATATATGTGTTTTTAAAGTTAATTTTCCAAAAAACCACTCGAGCAATTTTCACCAAATATAGCAAAGGCACATCTGCGTACCAGTCCCTACAATTTTGCCAAGTTTGGCGTAATTCCGTTCAGAGGTTCGGGCTTTAGACTTGTCAGACCGTCCAATGGAAATTAACATAGGGAAAACACGTTTTGGGACCCCCCTTTTTTCTCAGCTCCCACTCCACGAATCCCCCCGAAACTTCCAGGGAAGGAGCGGAGCGGAGCTGGCCAAAATTTTGGAAAATTACACGCAAAATCCTCAACCGGCGCCAGAGTTATTCCCAATAGAATGTTGCGGATTTCCTATGGTAGCCAATCCTAACTATAACTACCTACTGGCGACCGCCAGTAGGTAATATATATATATATATAATTTTTGTATTATTTGTTTGTGCAGTCCTTCTGTGACAGTGATCCGGGCCCAATCAAAACAGTCCTATTTCTATGTTTACTGCTGTCCAGTTTTTTCATTCTGAAAATCTGGTCACCCTACGCAAGGAAAAGAGCTACACCTAGAGTCAGATTCAAAGAAAAGACCAAGACAGAGATGGTTGGAGAGTCCTGGTTGACAGCCTATACCTCAGGAGGGTATTAGGCGTAAGTAAGTAATCAAGTAAGTAATGACAGTCACAAGCAAAAGATGCATCACAAAACATTAGTTCCCTTATTTGTCATTGCACTCCTCAGCTTCCTGCTGCTATTTTTATCCCAGGCTTTTGCTTTCAGCATTTTGATTTTCTTCGGGATTCTTTGCCTGGATTTCAACCTTGGCTTGTTTTTTCTTTCTGATGTCAGGGAGCAGTTTGGTGGCTGACTAACTTCTTCGGTTGTAATCTTAACCTTCAATCAAGACCTATACATTTGACAAGATTAGTTGTTCATGGGTATTTACGACTCACTCCTAACTTATTAAGTAAACATTTACCTGTTGCGTATACTATTCTGTGCTGAACAGCAACATGGCCACTGAGAGGAGTTGTTCTTTTACCAGATAATAAAAAAAGGGGCACGTCAGACCTCTCAGAGTCCAGTCCATGAAAAGAAGAAGGACTTGAGACGGAATGTTTGTGATGGAAGTAAGTATGAAAGTTAAGGAGAAACTGCGAGGGGGATTTGAGGTTGAATGCAGCATCGAATTCTCTGGGCAACGAAAGTTGAGCAAAGTTATACTTTATTTGTTGGCTCTTGTCTATGAAGAATGTTAGGGTCAAAATAGCATTGCTTAAGAAAGCAGTGAGTTATGAAATGTATTTACGGTTTCGGATTTTGCCTTTTTAGAACATGTTTTTATTCCACACACAGCATTCTTTAAAAAAGAAAAATAGAGTTAGAGTGTGTTAACAAACTCTCTCATGTTGTGTTCTTAAATCTAATAGCTATCTTTATCCTCATTGCTAAATCCTTGACATTCACACAGAATGCACTGCAAATATGCAAAAACTTCAGAGTGATTTTAAGCATGCTGCTGTGTGCTACTCTCAAAGATGGGTTGCAACTAAAGGAGCAAGCAATCTGCTACCACGCACTCTACGATGATCTAGACGGCAGCAGATAATTTGGTGAATAAAAGCTATCCTCTGGGTTCGCAGAATATGATGCACTCTTGAAAGCAAGACAGGATGTCCAAGGCTATTCAAAGCTTTAAAATAGACCATGAGTGGACCCATCAGGACATACTTGAGTAATCATCAGGATGCAGTCAGGAAAGGCCTGTTAAAATATTTGCAAACCATACAATAATATAAATCAACAACTTCATTATGATTTAGGTTCGTGGATACTGTTAGGCTGCAATTTCAGATTCCAGCTGGTATTCTCGGGCGTACAGTTTAGAAAGTAGGGGCCTCTGCATACAAGGTAGCTTGCCAAGCGCAGGGAAAAACGAATATTTAAGAAACAAGCTTGAGCAAGAAACAATAAATAAAGAATGTACAAGCAACACATATGTGAATGAATGAATGAATGAATAGGAATTTGTATTGCGCGACTATGCCCGGAGGCATCAAGGCGCATAGGATGGCAAAACCGCTGAGTGAAAAGTGAACACAGATGAAGGGTTACAGGTAGGCCTCTGCAAAGAGCCAGGTTTTTAGACCTTTACGGAACAGGTCTAGGGACGCCATGCCCTTGAGTTCTACAGGAAGCAGGTTCCAAAGTTTCGGGGCCAGGGAGGAGAAAGCCTTCCCTCCCCATCTGGCCCTGATGGTTCGAGGGACAGACAGAAGATTTTTATTGGCAGAACGTAGGGCCCTGCCCGGGGTGTAGAGAGACACAAGTGACCTGATGTCTTCTGCACCAGATCCGTGGAGAGCACGGAAAGTAAGAACCAGCACCTTGAAGTTTATCCTGGCCTGCACAGGAAGCCAGTGAAGGTTCTTTCTGATAAGGGATCCAGAGGACCGTCTGGGTGCATCAACAACAAACCTTGCTGCTGCATTCTGGACGACTTGTAAGTGATGGACCAGTCTTTTGCTAATGCCCAGGTATAGGGCATTACAATAGTCCAGACGAGGAGAGATGAGTGCCACCGAGACTTGTTTACGTGCTTCCCGGGAGAGATAGTGTGTACGTTTTCTCAAAATCCTTAGGACACCACAGCAAGTGGAGACAGTCCTGTTAACTTGCTTGTCAAAGGAGAGTGTGGAGTCGAGGATAACACCCAGATTACGAACAACAAGAGAGGGCTTGGGGCATGTTCCAAGGGCAATAGGCCACCAGTCGGCCGACCAGACCTCTTGTTTACCTCCAAAGATAAGGACCTCGGTCTTTTCCCCATTTATTTTGAGGAAATTAGAGATCATCCAACCTGCCACTGCTTCCATACAATTCCTGAAATTTGAGGCGGTGTTCTCCACAGATTGCGAGAGGGAGACCATAATCTGGGTGTCGTCAGCGTACGACAAGACTTCCAAACCAAAAGATCTTACAAGCCTAGCAATTGGGGCCACATATATGTTGAAAAGGGTAGGGCTCAAAGATGAGCCCTGAGGGACCCCACATTGCAAATGCTTGACGGAGGAGAGGAAGTCGCCCAATTTGACCCTTTGTTCACGCTGACTAAGAAAGGAAGTTAAAAGGCTCAGAGCGGGCCCATCCACTCCCATCTCACTGAGAAGGGTGGCCAGAATAGTGGGAGACAGGGTGTCAAAGGTGGCTGTAAGGTCGAGCAGGATCAGAAGAGACGTCTGACCACTGTCGACCTCAGCGCAGATGTTGTTGACTACCACTGTGAGCGCAGATTCTGTGCTGTGAGCCTTCCGAAAGCCATGCTGAGAAGGATCTAGCAGGTTGGAATTATCAAGGAAGTCACTGAGATGGTGATTAAGATGGGCCTCAAGCATCTTAGCAGGTGCAGGAAGAAGGGAAATAGAACGGAAGTTCTTTAGTATCCTGGGGTCCAAGGTGGCCTTCTTCAGGAGAGGCTTAACAATGGCCCTTTTCCAGGGTGTGGGGAAGGTACCATTGGAGATTGCCAGATTCATTACTTCAAGAAGCGGGGGAAGCAAGACCTCTCTGCAATTCTTCAGAGTTTTTAGAGCGCAGGGGTCCAGGGGGGATCCGGATTTAAGTCTATCAAGGAGGTTATTGAGGGCTTCGACGGTAAGGGAAGGAAAATTGGATAGGTTCCCGCAAGGGACAGAGAGTGGGCCCTGCCAGGGGGATGGGTCGGAGGTACGATTAAGAGCTTCTAGGGAAGTATGGATGTCCACGATTTTGGTATTAAAAAATGTGGAGATCTGATCGCAGAGATCTTGAGATGCAACAATGGGATCAGGGTTTTGGGCAGAGGATAAAGAATCTACAATTTTGAATAATTCACTGGGAGAGGAGAGGGAGGTAGTAAAGTTTGTAAAATATGCCTGTTTTTCGGCCAGGACTGAGGTCTTATATTCTTTAATAAGGTCTTTATGTTTAGTCCTTTCGTCACGGTCAAGATGGGTCCTCCAAACCCTTTCTTGCCTTCGACACCCCTGCCTAAGCAGTCTGAGGGATTCTGAGTACCAGGGGGCCGACGGTCGTTTCCTGGCGCAGTAGTAGGGCTTAGCCGGGGCTAAGATGTTAACAGCCTTCGAGATGGTGGTGGCAAGCTCAGAGGCAGCAACATGAGTATCAGAGTTAGGAGAGAGCTTGAAGTTGGAAATAAGGGGGCCCAGTGTCTCATTATTCAAGCCTCTAAAATTCCTTTTCGAAGCCCAGTTGTTGTTATCCATTGAAGGTGTAGGGGGTAGACGGAATGTGAAGACTAAAGGTACTGCCATATGATCAGACCAGGAGAGAGGAAGGGGAAGGTCTGCTTTCAACCTGGTATCATTGGTAAATACTCCGTCCAGAGTATGGCCGGCAGAATGGGTAGGGCTTCCCACTATTTGTAAGAGCCCACAGGAGGCCAGCGAGTCTACCAAGAATGTAGTGTCAGCCGAGATGGAGTTTTCCAAATGGAAATTGAAATCACCAAGGATGGTGAAATTGGGCTTATCAATGAAGGGTTCCAATATTTCAAGGAGCATGGCGGTGAAAGCGGACCTGGGACCGGGGGGCCTGTAAATGAGGATGCCTGCAAAGGATACCGTGGAAGAGGGGCTGAGAGAGAAATGCAAAGCCTGGAAGGAATTCTGAGGAGATGGAAGACTCTCAATGCGGCAGTTAACTGAGGTTTTGTGTAGAATGCCAATCCCCCCCCCCTTTACGTCCCTCTCTGTCCAGTCTCACTAAGGCATATCCCTCAGGGATGGCCTCGACCAGATCAGGTCCAGAAGATTCGGACCCCCAAGTTTCGGTGATAAAGGCCCATAAAGGCTTCCTCTCCGAGACAAAGTCTCGGAAGGCAATATTATTTTTGACAAGGGAACGAGCATTGATTAGAAAGCCCGTTTCCCTGGAGGGGAGGGCCGGATGTTGCTCCTTAGTCACCGTCGGGGTGCATAGGGGTGTAGGTAGGGGAGTGGTTGTCGTGTCCCTGAAACACAAGCACTCCGGACCGTCCCGAAGCCTCTCAGGCGAGAACTTATGATGACATGATTGCCAGGATGGCCTGAGTGCTTTCAGAGTGCATAGGGAATAGAGAGGGCTTACTGCAAGCGGGAAGGCCACTGGGTCAGCATTCTTGGCCCCTAGCGCCTCTTAGCGCTGACGGACGCAGACGGGCAGGACTCTGGCACGACTCCGGCACAGGTCCGGCACGTCCGCTGATCGCGTCCGCTGCGCGGAGACATATCCGTCCTCTTATATGTGCAACTAGAGCGCGTCAAAGCGCTTACACACACTCAATACGGCCGCCGTGAATCTTTACCCGGGACCAACTCCTCAGCGTCAATACTCGGTCAGAGAGTGGCCCAGGCAGCGAAGAGGTGGGGGAAGGTATGAGCAGTAAAAGCTTTTTCAATCAAGCAGTTTTAACGAGTGAGTAAAAAAACACACAAACAACAGAGCAACAAGACCTCCCGGCTTCCGCCTCAGGAGGGACACGAACACTCAGTCTAAACGAGCGCAGAGCCCAGAAGTGTGAATGTGAATTGACATGTAGTAGAAACTGTGATTACATGAAATCTAATGACTTGCAAAACTACCAGTGTTATTGTCACAAAATACTTTTTAATATTTTATACAATATTTAAAAATGTGGAATAGTCAACATCATAAAACTAGATTTTCTTGAACAATATCCCACACAGTAATCAATACATGTGATAATATAGTCATATGAAAAATAGGTTATGAGTCATTTCATCCTGTTCAGTGTGCTAATCTAAGGCACATCTGACTAAGCACACAATATATTACTTCATTAAACCATAATGTGATAACAATTTAGTCCATAATGTGAACGGTTCAGGTATTAAGAAAGCTGATAGTGTATTCACACTAAGTGCATTTCCGCTGGAATGCCTTCATCAGGAAGTCGTCACATCTTTCACTGAAAGGGACACACAAAAACACATATAGCCACATGATATGTATGCCTGCACCTGATATACTCTAAACAATCTAACAGATAGCATACTATGTTAAAATCAGTAGGTGAGTTGAAGCCAAAGTGACCTTAGATGTTCGCCTTAAATTATCTTAGTCAGTATCGAACCATTGCATGTACTGATTACTTTGTGGGACATTGTTCAAGAAAATCAAGTTTTATGATATTGACTATTCCACATTTTTAAATATTGTATAACATATTAAAAGTTATTTTGTGATAATAACACTGGTAGTTTTGCAAGTCATTAGATGTAATGTAATCACAGTGTCTACTACCTGTCAATTCACATATTTGTATGCCTGTACATTCTTTATTTATTGTTTCTTGCTCAAGTTTGTTTCCCAAATATTAGTATTCTTGGGCTTAAACATGGGGATTATGAGTTTTTCCCCAAAATGGGGAAGGAAAGAAGGAGAGGCGAATGTTGGTTCTAAACCTCTGTTTTTCAGCCTTGGAGCACGTAATAAATGGATGCAGTTAGGTTTCGGAGGTCTGTGATGTGAGTGGTGGGAAGAGGACAGAGCAATGGAATGGAGGGCTTCCACAGGACCACATGCATCTCCAGGCCCAGTGTGCGCCAGCCACGAAGTACCATGTGACGAGTTTGTGAACCCTGTAATACCTGGCCCAGAGACATCATGCTAGTTTGAAAAGACCAGAGTCGTATATCCTCCAAAGGTTCCCCTCTGGGGCACTTTTAATGAGTGCATAAATGTCTTGGCATGATAATAATTTCAGTTACTCCTTTGTAGCCCTTTTGTTTGAACCGCTGAATGCTCTTAATTTTTTGGCTAGGCGTCTACCATATACAATTTAGATTCAGATTTAATATGCTACACCATGCCCGTCACTTACTTGTACCAAGTGGGTGGATGGTTAACTTCTGGCGACCCATCATCAATCTGTACTTTCTCTTCCACTGGCATGGATTCCCTGTAAAAACAACATAACAACCCTTTGTGAGATTATTTGTGTGTTGACAACAATATAAAGGTAGCACTGTCCTCCTGTACAGATGCATGAGACATGAAGCCTTGAGTAGCTTTCTTATGCATGTAATAGAGAAAAAGCAATTGTGTATCTGGCATAATTGTTTTAGCAGTATGTTAGAGTGGACAAAATAAGGTATAATAGAATTTTTGTATGACTATGGGACAAAATAATAGTTAATGAGAACATACAAGGAATTGAATAATCTCCGGGATCGGACCAGGATGTAGTACAGAATTAGTGGCACAAGATGCTGAACCCCCCATAAAACTTCACAATTTAATTTATCACCCTTGCAAGAATTCACTGGCAAAACTATAAGCTTGCATCAACCTATACAAAATATATGCTGTTTTGCTGGCTAGCGTAGGTCCAGGAAAAGACACTCTGAATTAAGGAGCACCGGTCAATTTAATCAATTGTACACTTTTAATCACATCACCTTTGCGCATGGCAAACTCAGGTGACTTGAATTCCCGAGTTTTATAGACATACCTAGTTCTTAGTTTTCACTCTCCCACAGCTCCATTTTTTGTTCACAGTGTGGGGAAAAATGGGGATTAGGAGAAATGTCCACCTGTCAAAATACCAAATGCCTCTAATCTGTTAAATATTGTTTGAAATGAACCCTCAATTGCCTATAAACCAATATGTCACTTGCCAATAATCAGATTAATTAACATATCAATTTCCACTAATTACTTAATTTTCTCTTTTAAATATTGGCTTTGCAGCACATGAGAAAGGTTATTAATTCCTAATAATCACTTGGGTCGTGCACTGATTAACCCCAGCCGTGTGTCTGGTCAAGTACTAGATTCTTTGAAAATCATAATGTTCACTACTCACTTGAGTAATTTAGATCCTGCCAATCCTATCAAGAATGAAGATACTATGTGCATGGGGCAATATACAAGGAAAGATTTTCACTAATCAACTTTCAACATTTCTGGAAGATTCATATATCTTCGAACCACGGCGGAAGACCATTTGCCCAAGACACTCCACTGAGATCACTCTTCTCCTGGCCCTGGATGAGACTTCCTCCATTCAAGGTGAAGATGATTCTCTATCTCTTTAGTTCCTTTATTACCAGGGGTCATGCAGAGCCGATCCAGGGCATGAAGGAAATCTGATTCCATGGCACAGTATTATTATCCTGGACTAAGTCATCTTTAATGGAGCACTTCCCTTCCTTCTGTACTCGCAGGGCTCCGTGTTATAACCAATACTATTGTGTATTTTTGCATGTATGTATGTCTGTCTTCTGTCTGATCCAATTAGGGTGTTTGGATGCACGGCTGTAGCTTAATCTGGGGAAACCCGGATCATTATTAATCCATTAGATAAACTGGCCCTTAGCCCCACATTGAGGTTGAGGGATTGTTTGGCTACTAGTTGATCAGAAGCGATTTCCTTAGAATAGCAGTTGATGAAACAAGGATATTAATTGTGGGCAGTAACCTTTGTCAGCAGGACTGCCCTCTCTGGCCCACATGCATGTGCAACCCAACTAAACTGACCCTAAAAGTAAAATCATTGTGGGTGGTGATCAACTACGACGCAATGCTGAAGGGTGAAGGTTAAAGCAGAGCACAGGTTTTTGTGATTAGGGTTGTTTGGGAATTTTACAAAAGCTGGACCATGTCTCGGTGGTCCAGAGAGCTCTTCATTGACTTGCAGCCAAGCAGAGAGTATATTCTGTATGCCATTATTCGCAAATTGCATTTTGAAAATTAGTATTTGTTGACTGTGACATGGGTAAGCGACGAAGGGCAGAAGGGAGTTCCTTTTGTCATCAAACCCACAACATGTGGCACAACTTCCAATCAGTGATCAGTAGAATGGAGAGCCACCTGGCTTTCAGAAATGCCTTGAAACAAACTCTGTTCATTGTCCTACCGAGCATTTCTTCTGTTTTCCCCTTTAGTTCTTCGCACCATGAAGCTTCTGAGACTACGCGTGCTCTGGAAATTATATTAATACTTTAACCCAAGGCACATTCTATTTCCATAGCAACATATTACATACGCCAAAAGTAACATACTATTACCTTATATCATGAAAAAATTCTGCTCAAATGACAATTACTGCAACAAATGGTTATAGCTAACAACTAGGTGAGACATCAATTTGCAGTCTTGAATTTGTCCAAGAAAGGAGATGAGGTTGATCTTTAGCTTCAAAAATAAACTCGCCTAGGGCTTCTCCTGCACACCAAGATGCAAGGGATTCCTGGGTTCTGCAGACACATTCTAGAAGGTCTGGAGGCGTGCCAATAGATGCACAGGAAATGCAAATGTGTCAACATTTCTAATTCAGTTTGTTATTTCAAATTATGTTAATGAACCTGCTATGGCACCTAATGCGAAAGGCAAGCATGCTGCAAAACCATGATCACATTTCCAAATAGATATGAATTACTTTACATGGAGGTATTTATGCATCATTGAAAATCTCACTCACTGAAAAATAAAAGCAAGCAAAAATAATGTTGAGAGGTCCGTGCAGCACAGGGCTAGACAAGCATTCAAGCATTCAAGCAAAGAAGCTGGCGAAGAGCAGGCAGCTCACATAAGGCATATTCCCTAAACGACATAAACTGAAGTGTTTTGGCTGAAATCTCTGTCATATTCCATGCACACACTGAGCAGATTGCAGGCTGCGTAATTGTTGTCGTGATTAGGGTAGTTTAGATTGTCCACAGAAGGAGGGTTCGATCTTGGCGAATATTTATTTACTGTGTGTGTTTATCTTACAGAGCTTTCCATGCCTAAGTTTACTTGCTATCCGCCGGGGGCCGGGAAGAGATTTCAAAAATAACAAATGAAGAAGAAAAGTATGTTCTCCGAAAGCTATCTTAATCTCTATTAAAAAAAAAAATCCCAGTATCATAATGAGCTTGAGAAGAAGTGAGGAAGCCATAATTTACATAAAATGCAAACCTATTACTATTCCATAAGTAAAGTCAATGTATCATTTCAAACAGCATTTAATAGGCATGGATAGGTTTTAATAAAAAAAGAATTGAGTAACTAAAAATACATGCTGAGGTAACATAATTTATTGGTAACCATTATTGAAAAGGAAAAATAAGATGTGTTTAACCCTTTTAATGCCACCCTGTCTGTTCTTAAATTGCTCTATAATATTATTCTAACTTTTCTGTGTAGATTAGCAGGACATTAAGGGCTTGATTATGAGCCTGGCGGTCCACGGACTGCCACACTTGTGGGGGTGCAGTGGTGGCGGCCTCCTGACCGCCCTATTACAATTAGGGTGGTCAGACCACCATTGCCTGCCACAGCTGCCAGGGAACCACCGTACTCTGGCAGTGTTGCGGCAGTCAGGAGGCAGCAATATGCTGGCGGTCCTGCCAAGAATATTATCAGTTTCCTCTCTGCCTCTGCTTTCATGGCGGTTCCTCTTCCATGATCCGTGGACCAACGGCCCCCCGTGTGCCTCTGCGCCCAGGGGTGCACCCTGTGTGCATGCACCCCTGTTCCTGCATGGCACAGACTTTACAGTCCACACCATGCAGGAAATGTTTTCGGCGTTCCCATTGCAGTGCCCATTTTTAGGGCGCTGCCGTGGGAACGTAAAAAAAAGCCCACCATACAGGAGGAAACCCTTAATCGGGCGGGCAGCCCAACCACGGGTTTGGCGGGCACGTAATGAGGCCCTATGTGACCAATATCTGTATCGATGTCAATAGGAAATCAACCTGGCAGACTGAAGTGGAGAGTGACACAAAGCGCTCATTGCTAAAGTCCAGCTTCAACAACAGTCTAGTCAGCGAGGCCCCACAGACGTAAACCAACCAATTCTCAAAGATATAGGTAAATGTGGGTTATTTAAAACTTTAGGATCTTTGATCAATTATGGTAGCCCTTTCCCATTGTTTTTGCAACATTTGTTTATTTGTATTAAAAAGTACAAGTATGACATACACGTGTACAGTTAGAGTTAAGCACACCCTGGCATTGTGGCAACAAAAGGGGTAAATACAGGCAAGAAGTCAAAGCACATAAACAGGATGACGGCCCATGAATCAGGAGAACAAGGTCTGCCAGTTGGTGAAGGTCAGATGTCAAGCAAAAGGTCTACTAGCATAAATATTACACAAGTGGTATAAAGGAAAGAGAGGTGGGTGAGAGGGGGAAGGGGTAAGATGAGAGAGTATCAGAGTGAGAAAACAGGGTGGTGGGGGAGGGTGGATCGGGGTCTTAGAGGGAGTAGAACTGAGCGGTATGACGTAAGCGCTCCAGCACATCAGACAACTGAGAATCCTAAGACAAGCATTGGCATATCCAATATGTCTCGCCTTTGGGGCCTTATAAGAGTTTAGCCAGAACTATTGACTTTGCCAATGTATTTAAGCTGCGATGTAGAGAAGTGTGGCTGCTGTGCACCATGCTGAAACGTTTTAATAAAAAAGTGTCAGAAGCATTGTTGGTACCATATATATGACCAAGAAGGATTTATGTATAACTGAACAACCATATTAAAAAAAGTATTTACAATAAAAAATGTCTTGTTCCTGAAATTGCTATGGGATTCAATCCTTGTTTTTCAATCCCTCAGGAGTGTTTCACCATTCCTAAATTTCTCCCAAGTATTACGATGATCAAGGCTATATTATGCTCCTTTAAAAAAAAAAAAGTCAAACAACAGGTAGTACATAGACCAGACAGCCCACAATATTTGTACATAAGTAATCAACATATTTACAGATTTTACCTCCAAGTAGTAGTCATTACATAAAAGGCAGGAAATCAGGTTAACCCAGGGGCATATGTGCAAGTATCATTGAGGAGCAGAACATATTGTAAATGGTCAATCCATTTACCTCATATTCTTTTATATTTACATGGGCAATCCCGATTCCTGTATATGTATTCTTCAGCCAGCGCGCAGGGATCCATGCCCCAAACCACTCTGAGACTGTAGGAGCATTACTTTCCCTCCAAATCCTAGCAATATCACTTTTGGCCACAGGATTAACCAGTATGTAATAGTATATTGTCACCCACTGAGCCATCCCATTTATTTGATATACCCAATCAGGAAAGTAATCACTTCTTGCACTGTTGAATAAACCCTCAACCAGAATGAATTAATTTTAGGGCGGTCCCAGATCATATGGACAAAAGTGCCCCTCATTGTTATACATCTAGTACAGCTGGCATTGGAAGTCTTTCCCATCTTGTACAATCTTTCAGGGGTATAGTACACTCTACATGTCTGCAGAGTTAGGACCATGCTTGTGTCCTTTGGTCTGGAGTCTCGACTGATGTTCTTTGTCCCCCACATGCAACTGTCTGGGGACAAGAAGGGAACTGGCGGAGTGATCGGCCAGAGGACTAGCTGGGTGAGACTGGGACAAGATTGGATACTGGCTTTGTGTGTGGTCTCTGAAGGGAATACAAACAAGAGGGCACCTGACGCCTGGAAAGGAAGCAAGACAGAAGTAGAAGACTGGAAGTCTGCAGGGAAATACACAAGTACTAACAACAGGAAGGTAAAGCAGGAAACAACAGACAAACTATTATAAATGAGAGTTTGTTTGCTCCTCAGAAATTATCTCTCTGTAAGGTTAAAAGCAAGCAAGGAGCAGATTAATCTCACAGAGCTCTGCGAGACACCCAGCAGCTCCTATGGAGGAGTGCAGGGTGGTCCTCTATGCCAAAGGCACAAACCTTGGAGTCTAACTGGCACCCTTGTAAGCACTGAAAATCAAGATGACAATACAAGACAGAACACCAGGGAATTGAATAAGGAACACCAAAACAGAAACTGGGCTTAGGCAAAAGCAGGACTGGAATCAGGGTCAGGAACTGGACTAATATTCTGAGAACAAGGTAAAGAAAGATCTGCACTCAAAGACAGCAAGATAGAAATATGCAGACACACAGGAACACATAACACAAGGTAAGGAGTCTGCATATAAATGTGCTGTAGGAAGGTGGAGTATTATGTGATGATGCTGGCGTCACCATGCAATACATTCACAATACCCCAAAGAAAGTCCTTGGATTCATAAAAATAATCCTTAGTACAGTCCTGGTAGTGTGGCAAAAACCTGTCAGGCTTTACTAGAGGAACACGTGTTAAGTATTTCAGAGTGCAAACAAGGATGATAAGTAATTGACATGACTCAAAAGAAATCCTACACCAATTTATAAATATAAAGCGGATGTTTATATATTTTAGACACCAAAACAGAGTAAATCAGATGAGTATAACCAGAGTTATGGATTTTAGCAATATTAAATCAGTGCAATACAGAACTGCAAAACGTTATCATTGTGGTCAATGAGAAAAAGCACTATTGATACTCAGTCACTTGCAGGTCGAGTCGAGTGGAACCCAAAGAGGGTAAAAGTGATGCTGTTCCCAGGACCACGCCACAAGAGTCAAATCAATTTCACCTGGCTTGAGAAGCCTGGGTACAGAGTTGTCCTGGCTGTCCTTGGTGCTGAAACATGAGCTTTTTCTACTTACACTGTGCTAGTTGGGAGCAGAGTGCAAAAAGTTGAGAATAAACCCTCTGCTGACATCAGATGAAGGTTTTGCGGTGTTCCCTCAAGGTGCAGCGTCGTGTAAAGGGGCTGGTTGACATACTGGTGACCAACAAGCCTTGCAAGTGGTAAACACAGCAGAAAGTTCTTTTGACATTTGGAGGTTCGGGGGAACACAGTAGCTGCCGGAAACTTCGTAGAGGTCAGGACTATATTTCGAACAATGCAATGGACCATCTACTTCTGGGCAGTTTCTCAGAGGGCCCGATGTCCAACGATTCTTTGATTCCGGTACATTGGTTTTACCTGCGGTGTTCAGTGGATTAGTGCCACTAGTCCATGGGAGTCTGGTGATGCCTTTGGCTCTCAAAGTACTTCTGTCTGGGAAAACCGAGCTTTGTTCCAGGATGAGTCGCCGTCATGCAGGTTGCTACGGGTGCACAGCATCGCACCTTTGGTTTGTGCAGCTCTTGTTGTTGCAGACTCGGATCTCTTTGTGTGTCCCTTGTTGCAAGTTAGGCCAGAACTGAGGTTCTGATGTCAGGGGTAGCCCTTAAATTCTAGATTTTGGAGCATTAGGGGTTTGGGTGCAAATGATCAATGGGCTACTAGCCCCAGCGGCTAATCCCCCCCTGAGGTGATCACATTCGGGGTGTAGGTCAACTTCTCTACCCATAACCTCCATTCTACCATTTTTAAAAATCTGGGAGGTCTTTCTTGGCTGTAAAGACCACATAGACCACCTTAGAAATGTGACTAGTCTTCTGGGGGTGTATACATTCTGAATACCTAATTGTCCTGCCTGCTCAGGTGCAAAGGTGCCTGTGGCAGGGGTAGGGCTGTTTCCTCCTTTGCGAGGCAGCCTGGTTGCATATCATAGGAGGTGCAGCCATTGAAGCTCACCTTCTTCACTAGCCTTCCTGTCAGGGAGTGAGGTGTGAACTCCTTCCCGTCCAGATCATTGTTTCTGACTCCTGGGAGAGTTCACACCTCCTGGCAGGCAGTCAGATTTCTGTCTTGGCGGCAGCTTCTGCCGGTTGATGTTGTAGGAAATGTCAAATATAAACACACCACAGAAAATATAAAGACACGCAGAAAATGTAAAACACAAGTATATATCACAACAACAAACCTGAGTAGAAAACACACACCTGTACATGGTTAAAAACCAGTAACATGAAAAGTTCACTTGTAGATAAATTGGGATAAGTAACATAAAAGGGTTTCAGTTAAAGGCCAACTCGTGTGAATATATTTATGGGTTTAGTACATAAGGTCACCAGCACACACTCCATGCTTCCAAACAGACTGTAACCTGATTAGAAAATGGGTGAAGGAAAAGTAAATTAGCTTAGAACCCACTGAGGTCTTGTGTGCACGATGATAAAAGGACACTCCATTTAAATTACATTTACAACGAACACAGATGCAATCCCAATCAGAAGAATGCTTTGTTTGTTAAGCATTATTGGAAGTGCAATAAAGAATGTGTAGGGGATTAGGTCAAAGTTGGGGTTATGGGTCACAGGTCGTTGAGTGTTTTTATGTCTTCAATCTATAACCTGCAGGTCAATTACTATTTACTGTTTGCAATAAAGTAGTGTGAAAAATGTGTATAAACAGAGCTGCCTGGAAGACAGCAATTTGAGAGGGACCAGCAGCCTGGCTCTGTATAAGGAGGGTCTGTCTCCCTGTCATGAGAGTCAGTAAAGAACTGTCTTTGGATTTCCAAGAGGAGTCTAAGTTATTTTTTCATTTTGAAGGTTTCAAGTCACCCTGCAACAGTTAGTGAGCCAGCCTAAGAGATCCCTTTTTGCCCTCACCTGCAATTTTTTGTTAAGGTAAGCAGGCACCATGTTCCAATGAAGTTCTGCCTGTGCACGGGAGTAGGGATGATGCGGGGACTGTTGTCTTTTAAAGGTGAGGATAGCACAGATTACTATCCTTGGTTGTGTATTGACATGTTTTTTGGCGATGCTAAATGCAGATGTAAAAATAATGTAACTATAAGGTTATAAGAGACATAAGGTTACCGCATGTGAGGTTGTGTATTGTGTACATGTATTGCATAATATTTGGGGCACCTACATAACTGATTAACTTGATATCATAAATATAACGTTTGAAATGGTCAGTTTGGGCAATTTGAAATTGGAAGGCACCAATAGGTGTTCCAATGCTTGACATAGAGGGACAGCTGAAAAGCTGGGGTCACTAAACTTTACCTCCAGATACGATCTGAACACTCAAATTACTGCCCTGGACCTAATGTCCAGAAAGTCACTCCATGGTCACAAAGACACATGGTTTGAAGGTAATCTCCTCTCAGGCGTGGAGGAAAGGGGGCAGGGTTTCTAGTTGCATTTACCAAAAGTAGAATAGAGATGTTGATTATAGCTTAGAACAAGTGGAAGTGTTCATATTTTTTGCTGATGGTGGCACATGGCCACAGTATGAGGTTTGTTGTGAAATGTCGTATAATCGCATACGTTGGTAAAACACATTTCGTTGTTGCGATGTGCACCACATAGTTGATAAAGCCTAAAGATGACGTTTTAAATGTGCATCACATAAATTGGTAAAACAGAATTGGATGATGTGATGTGCAACACATAATCGCTAAGACATATTTGGACAGGTATAATGTTAATCGCATAAATTGGTTAGACAAAATTGGATGTTGCTATGTGCACTGCATAAGTGGTAAGACTAAAGATGTATATTTTTAATTTGCATCGCATAATTGCTAAGCTAGAATATGACGTTCTAATGAGCATCGCAAACTTGGTAAGACAAAACTGATGTTTTAATGTACATCGCATACTTGGTAAGGCAAAACTGATGTTTTAATGTACATAACGTACTTGGTAAGACAAAACCGGATGTTCTAAATGTGCATGGCATCATTTTGAATTTCTCTGTTTGTTATTTTTTAAATACTTGTATAAGTCATTGAAAAGAGCAATACTATTTGTCCGGATAGATAAAAGAATTAGGTTGTAAAAAGCACTAGAAACAGAAATGAGACTTTTCCACATAATCAGAGAAAATTACAAGAATATTAATTAGATTGGTTTAAGGCCACCCAAAAACATAAGTATCCCTGGCCAAAAGAGGGTACGCTTAATGACACAGAAATCAAGCATATTACTACACATCTTAATAGTAAATATGCAGGGACCAAATTACAGAAGAGAAGAGCTATTTTAGCATTAAGGAAAGCTTTTTGTGATAAATCTAAAAACTCCTCAAAAGATGGTGCCTCTATTAACCTGTCTGTTCTGCCACCTACATACGATATCATGGGCACTTCTGCCAAGGTACCTAGTATCTATCCACTGGTATAGCTACAAGCAAGAAGTCACAGTAGGATTTGAGAACCCTAAAATTCAGACCCCTCCAAAATCTCCAAGAGCTACACCTAATATCATCCCACAAACGCCAAAGCCAAAATATGATAGTACACATTGACAGCAAACAAGGGTAGGTGAAACTGCATTAAGACACAGCCTCTCCCCAGAAGGATAAAAGCGAACAACAAAGCGAACAACAAAGCCCAGGAGATAGTGATGACCATGTCCATTTATTATCTGCAACATCACATTTATTACAGAGAAGGGACACTACAGGAAGGGTAGCTAGGGAGTGAGTGTACACCCCACAGCGAAGGGATGCAGATGATACAAGATAGAGTGACTATGTGGATAGGGCTTTAGGTATGGCACAATTGCCAGTTTATCAGGGAAGAGTTGAGGATCTTAGAAGGACTGAAGACAATGTACCAGCCTGGCAGACGGTGAAAGGAAAAGTAATAGTTTCACCAGAAAGTATTGAAGAATGGCTATCACAAAGTGAGAATAGGAGAAAAGAAAGTGAAATAAGGAGAGTTGGTTTTCACCATGACTTTTCAGGCCATATTCAGGGAGATTTGGGAGAATAACAGATAGAATATAATCTATACATAAGCAGTTGTATAGTATAGATGAAGTGCTTCAAACACCAAAAGCTAGGCACCCTACCTTTGATGCTGACATTCAAGAAATGCCTCTTATTGATTTGGACTTCAGAAGGAATGCAAGGAGATTGCCTAAACCTACTGATACTAGAAAAAGAGAGCAGGATGTGCTTCCTTAAAGTTAGGAGAAGGTAGGAGAACACGAGCGACAGAGCTCGAGCGATTGAGGTTTCAGGTAACACATGGCCAGCCAGACCCCAGGATGGGATACTGTGAAGCCATGGGAGGATGAACACAACAGAATAGACTAGTACACCAAATGAGTGTTCAATCAATTTTGCGTAGCGCAGATCTCACTCTTAGTGAGATAGTCACTAAAGGTGAGAATAGCTGGTACAATTTTGTGCCAGCCCATATGTAGATAATTAGGTAGATTGGACCGAGCGGCTAGCTTCACAAATGAGCCCATGGCCACAACATGAGTCCTTTGACCCATGCAATATCGTGCATGCCTAGGATTGCATTCTGTATGGTGAGGAAGATCCAGACTGGGATTACCCTTAAATGCGGAAATGTTTGTGTGTATGGCAAACATACTACACACAGTACAGTCCCCAGCATTCAACTACTCCCTTACACCAAATGCCCTTTTTTACGCAAGGTACCTGGGGCACCACATTATGGGCCACATGTACGCCTGTAATATTTTGCGAGTTCCCAATTGCTACTTTTTGTGACTCGCAATTAGGAAGTCACAAAATGCGATGTATCAATGTGTCTCTATGGTCTATGAGACCACTGCCTGCTCCAAAAAAATGTTGGCAACAATCACAAAGGGGAAGGGGTTCCTTGGGGATCCCTTCCCGTTTGCGAGAGGGTTACTACCTCCTTCACGGAGTCAGAAAAATATGAATGATTTGCAACCAAATTTCAGTCGAAAAACGTTCATACATCCCCTTGCAACTTGCCATTAGGAAGGGATGCCCTCAACAGGCCCCTTTCTAATACGGAGTCACAAACCCTATTTTGCTAGTCATTATTAGGTTACCAACTCACAAAATAGGGGTAGTACATGCCAAACGGCTCTTTAACAGTCGCAAACAGCCGAATTCTCAGTTTGCGACCACTAAAACGGGTCGTACATGTGGCCCTATGTCCCATGGCCACAGATGGACAAGGAAAATCTCAGGAAACTATTGCCGCTGCTCGAAGAGGGAGCAGGGAAATGGTTTCGGGCGTTTGAAAAGCACACCGCATGCATCACCTTTCCAGTAGGGGAAATACAAAGTCTGATTTGTTTCCTTATAGAGGATGATAGAGACACTGTGTTTCAAAAGACTGGAGTAAGAAATGTTACCCTAACTGAGACTAGATATGATGGGTCTCCATTTAAGTTGGTTAGAACAGTAGTCTGGGATCAGCTGAGGGATATGTATCCTTATAGGCCAGATATTGGATCTCTCATGGCTCAGTCAATGCAGCCAAATGAGGATCCCGCTCAGAGGCTTAATAGGATGTAAGAAAAATGAACCCAGGAAGTAGGTCAGGGTTGGGAAGTAACAGGACGAAATGCTGCATTGTTTTAAAATATATTTAAAAAGGGCTGCCCTCTGACGTGCAAGACAACCTAGTTAACAGAGTGGTGCTAGAAGCCAAACCCTTGACAGAAATACAAGCTCACAAAATACATTTGTGCAAGAAAAAGCAGCAGAAGGAAAGGAACAATAAGGAGGTGACAGAGAACGCAGCAGCCAAGTTAGTGCAGGAGAAGTTGGTAAAGAAAGGAACAGTGGAAGGAGCTGTAGTAGCAACTGCCACTCAAATGACTGCAATGTCGGGGGGACCGGTCCCAGGGACCACTCAAGAACAGTACCCCCAACATCAGAATGATATAAGGATGCAGGGAAGCAGTAGAGGAGAACGAGGAGGATTAGGAAGTAGTAGGATAGGCTTTCCAAGAAGGGATCAGGTATGTCATTATTGTCAGAAGTATGGGGATTGTATCAGAGACTGCAAAACTAAAACGATGGGATGAGCAAACTGGTAGAGCAGGACTTTATAATCAGCCAGGAAACGCAGAAGTAGAGCCACAAGAAAATCCACAAATAATATGTGTGCTGCAGACACCACCCCAAAATACACAGTCACTAGTAGTGGCACAACCACAACAGGTGCCACCTCATAAAAACTACCAAACAGCCCCAATGGGGAATCCACCTTAAAATGGACAAGGAGGTGTAGTTGTGAGGGGTGGAAATTCTTTCAAGATGAATTCTGCGGGAGGACATATGCAATTTAGGTGCCCACCGAGTATTTCTATGTGTCCAGTCTTGTCAGTGATGCACAGGCCAAAAAAGGAACCCACTCTGACAGTAGCTATGAATGACAAAAGGTATGCATTCCTAATAGACACAGTGGCAACTAGGTTCTGTATTAAAGAGGGATACATTCCAATTGCCAACAGATCAATGGACATACAGGGATTCTTTGGGGAAGTGATAAGGGTTCCTTTTACCAAACCAGTGGAGATGGAAATAGGAGGGAGGCATATTGATGGCTATTTACTGCTTTCTCCAGCTAGCCCCAGCTAATCTATTAGGGAGAGATCTGATGGCCAAATTAAATATGACCATTCATTTTTAATCTGACTGCTCCATGATTTGTTCCACATCTGGAGTCTCACATTCCAGGATCATGGCAGTAACAGTCGATTCCTCTTCTGGAGATCAGACCAGAGGACCCCCTGCTGATTTGGAAGCATTTAATACAGCAGTGTATACACATTTAAGACGCCAGTGTGACCATAATCATGTTTTATGGGCATGTGTTATCTTCATTGAGCCAGGAAAAATGGAGATACTGGATGACCAACTGTTTGATGATGATTCCAAGAAAACATTGTCATTTTCAAGATAACATACCATTGAGGACAGTGTTAGAAGTAATGACACTCATGCCAGGTATCTCTGTCCCAAGTGCCAGACACTTTATGGTCTAAGGGCCCCCATGATGTAGGCCTTATTCGTACCGCCACACCATTACAAATTAATTAAAAGAAGGTGCTTTCTTACCCAGAGTGAGGCAATATCCTTGGCTAAAGAAGCAAATAAGGGCATAGCCCCTGCAATACAAGCACTTCTAGAGCAAGGAGTAATTTACCCTGGTGTGTCTCCTTGTAACACCACAATTCACCCAGTCAAAAAAGCTAAGGGTAATACTTAGCTTATGGTTCAAGACCTGCACCCCTGAACAACATAATGGTACCAGAATTTCCAATTGTTCCTGACCCCTCAATCATTTTGATGACTATTCCTCATGATGACCAGTATGTTTCGGTTATTGATTTGAAAAATGCCTTTTTTTAGCATTTATCTCCACCCAGACAGACAGTATTTGACAGCGTTCTCCTCTCATGGAACCCAATACTTGTACCCTTGTTTACACCAAGGGTGTTATGAGTCCCTAGCATTTTTAATAGAATGATAAAGAATGACTTGCCAAATTTCCAGTGCGGCTGCACACTGTTGAAATATGTTGCTGACATATTGATTTGTAGCCCTTCTGAGCAGCAGTGAAGAAAAGACACTATGGGCCCGATGTAGGTAATTTAATGTTACCACTTCTTAAATACCGAATCATACCGATTCGGTATTTAAGAAGTGGTAAAATGGGGTGGGGGATGTAGGTATTTCAGAATCGGTAAATACCGAATCGTTGAGATTCGGTAATTACCGATTCTGTAAATACCGATTCGGTAATGCCCATTGATTCCTATGGGCATTGATGCCCATAGGAATCAATGGGCATTACCGAATCGGTATTTACCGATTCGGTAAATACCGATTGCAGCAAGGGTGCAGGGGGTGTCACTTTGGCACCCTCTAGCACCCCAAATACAGGCATGTATGCCATGTGGCACACAGACATGCCCTAAGGGCATGCCTGTCTGTCACATGGCACAGGTGTGCATGCACACATGTGCATGCACACCTAGATTCGGTATTTCACCCCCCAATTGGATTGGGTGGTAAAATACCGAATCTGTAAGGCCATAGGGACTCTGAAGAGTCCCACCTACATCCCGAAGTTACAGAATCGGTAAAATAGGCCCCCTACATCCCAATAACCCATTTACCGGCCGGTAAATGGCCACCTACATCGGGCCCTATATCTCTTCTAGTCATTCTTGACCTAAGAGGAAGAGGTTCATTATTTAGGGCAATTGTTGTCAAATTCTGTTCATAGAGTGACATCTGAAAGGACAGCATCCATCCGCCAAATGACTGACCCAGAAAGTGTCTAAGGAATGCAGACATTTCTTGGTCTATGTAATTATGTAAGACATGGGCTAATAAATTATAGCACATTAATAGCACTCTTTTTGGCTTCTATCAAACAAGCATGAGACAGAAATGAGAAGATAACATTTCATTTTCATTCATAACATAGTCACCAGAAATGAGGAAGACTTTCCAGAAATTGAAAACTTCAATAACAAAGTCTCTAGTTTTGGGAACTCAGTACTACACAGAGAAGTTTTATTTATTCGGCCATTGCAATGGTCAAGGGAAGACAGCTGTCCTTACACAAAAATATCCCTTTGCATATGTAAGTGGGCTGCTGGATTCAGTAAAAAAAGGACACTATCCCTGTGAGCAAGCTCTCGCCAATGCAGCCTTTGCGGTACAGGAGAGCACCCCCATCATTATGGGGACACCTTTGACTCTCTGTGCAGAGCAAGCAGAAGGCTAAAACCACTCTGACTGTGCAGAGAATGTCAGGATATGAGGTAATACTGTCACTACCATCTTTGAGGGTTGAGAAGTGTCATACAGTGCATCTTGTGACATTCTTTGCTCACCCAAAATTGAACTTTAAGGATGAGGCACAGGACTATGCGACCTATATTTCCAATGCATCTCTTGAAGCAGCAGAGGATACTCTACCAAGTAGTATTGTCTATTTTGTTGGTTATTCTACCATTGACCAGGATACAGTGATTAGACACATAGGTGCAGCAGTACTCAGAGCACAATGACATGATTCTTCCAATACACTCCATATAGCAGAACAATTGACATTAATAGCACATTATTCTATGCAAGCAGCAGAACTAATAGCATTAATAGCTGCACTTAATTTAGGAGCTGGAGAAGTCATGACAATATATTCAGATTGGGCTTATGTGACTATCATTGTGCATCCCAGCATCATTGGATGGGGCAGTAGAGGTTACCTTAAGTCAGACGGAAGAACTGTTATGCATAAGACCCTTTTAGAGGCTCTAATAGAGGCACTCATGTTACCACAGACAGTGACACTTGTGAAGTGTGCAGCACATACAAGTGGCCAGGATTCAACGTCTCAGGGTAATGTTCTGGCAGATTGGGCAGCTAAAGATGCAGCTTGGCCCACGGCCCCAGTTGTGCCATCAGATTCACAACATGTCCCTGTTCTGGTGGTTCAGACTGCCTCACTGCCTGAGTCTTAATCCAAATATACTACTGACAATTACATGCCTCATTATGTTGAGACAACATGTTTGCATCGGTGAGAATTGCAAGAAGCTGTTCCTTCACATGAAAAACAGTTATGGGAAGATAGAGGATGCACCCAGGCAGAGAATTACTTATTGTATAGACAACTATCTACAGGTAAGCCAGAGATACCACAAGCTTTGCTTACGATAGCTCTTGATCAGCTACATTTACTACCTCAAGAGATTATGTGTCTATGCAAATACAACAAGACTGGTTTGCTCCCAATGTACACAACATACTTACCATGTATCTTAATAACTGCTTTGTCTGTCAGCCATTTTCCCCAAATCCCACCCTAAAAGTGATAAATTCTACCATTTCACTACCACAAAGTCCCTTTAAGGTCCTTCATATGAACTTTGTAGACATGCTAGATAGGTGCAGCAACTACAAATACCTCATATTTGTGGTCTGCCCTTTTTCTCGATGGATTGATGCAGGACCATGCGTCCATTGTGATGCTAAATCAGCATCTACTTTCCTAATTTGTGAAGTAATCCCACCATGGGGAATTCTAGAAGAGATAAGATCCAACATTGGCAAACATTTTGTAAATACAATATTTATGCATATCACGACACGGTTAAGGGTAAAACATAAGTTGTCCTCAGTATACCATCCTCAAAGTAATGGTACTGTTGAGCGCCTAAATTGCCTCTTGAAGAGTAAGATCAGTATGTTATATGCTACATTGCACAAAAAATAGTTGTACTGTCTACCAATAGCACCCTTTTCCCTTAGGAGTACGCCTGGTTCTGACCATCATTTGACATCCCATCAAATAGGGACAGAGACCCATGAATACTCAAGTACTTGCCACTGTAAGAAGTGTACAAGAAAAAGCTCTGCAGAAATCCTGAATGATGAGATGCCTATTTATTTGTGTGAACTAATGAAATGTGCAAGATTAATCTCGCAACAGGTAAGAAAAGGAGAAGGAGAAGTGTACCACCATTGAGGTCGACCTCTCAGCTGTGCACATAAAGTAAACAACTCGAAAATGGAGGAAAAGACTTGACGGCCCCTACACGGTTACCCTGGTGACTCCCACTGCCCTCAAAGGGGATGGCAGGAACCCCTGGTCCCACCGCACCCATGTTCATCTAAACCCAGCATCTTGCCAAACATCATAGACAATCTAAATGAAACAAGAGTGATGAAGAAGATTGTCATCACAAAAATACCCCCCTCCACCTCAGACTGTTTGTTTTTAAAAGGAGCATAAAAGATATGTATTTTTGTTTTTATGCTTCTTTTTTGTCTCTTGATTCTATCTTTTCTATAGCAAATTACCATTTAGTCCTAATATTTTTCATGTACAATGAGAATTCACTAATAATAATGTGACTGGTAATGCCCATACTCATCTGTCAGAAAATATGTGGTATCAGCCAATGTAAGACATAAGGTCACATAACACCAATGAATCCTGTTTTGTGTGTTCCATAATTCCTCATGCTACTGGATCAGATATATTGCACTCCACGAAAGAAGTACCCCCAAGTGCAGCTCAATATTTATTACATCTCTACTTGTGTAGGATTAAGGCCCAAATGCAATTGACACTTGTCAAAATATTACGATTCTTAGTTAACCCCACAAAATAAGACTCATTAGTATTATACATTTTCACGGAGAGACAGGATATTAGGGATAAAATATCACGTCTAAGGAAGACAGGACGTCCCACCACAGTAGATTGGATCCAGGTGGTCCTAAATTTAGGATTAACCCTCCGCCAACCGTGTGTAACAATTATTTTCAAAACTCCTTACCCTCAGATTGTGTTCATAGGCCAGGATTTCGAGTCACTGGGTCATTGTTTGCCCATGATCAATGGCATCCTAATATTGAATTTTCCTGTAGGGCTATGTCTTTATGTAATGGCATTGTTGTTAGTCAAGATGTAAAAGGGAAATGTACACATATCTGGGATGAAAACATTTCACGTTACAATTGGGTAGATAGCAAAATAAATCTTCAGACTGTCAAAAGACTAACTTCTGTTTCTTTATGCTTCAGAGGAAATGGCATTGCTAATGGATGGCCAGAATATTGGCAGTAAGACCACAATTTACCACACCGACATGCAGGGGGCATCTCTAACCTCTTGAATTACTACGGATAATGCGGGGAACTGCTGTATGCCCAGTTACGTCAAACTGGAATGGAATCTGCTCCATTATGATCATGCACCCTCCGGTTGTGGTAATTCCTGGAATCAATATATACACTTTGCATGAATACCCCATGAGCCATCCAACGATCTTGCTACACCATACCCGAAGGAAGAGAACTGTAGAGTACTATGGCACAAGTACTTGGGATAATGTCACCCAAGAGAACCGCCTGTACAATGATGCACAGTTATTCTTTTAGAGCATTCTTATGTTTGTTCAAGCTAAAGCAACAGCTCGATGGCTGCAAATTACATGGTGGGAATTGCTCAAAGTCATTAACACTATAAATGATGGTTTCAACAGCATAATGGAAGAACTGCGTGGCATAAGAATTATGGCAATACAGCATTGTTATGTACTTGACCTTATGACAGCCATGCAAGGAGGGTTATGCAAGAAAATTGGGATAGCATGTTGCACTTTTCTTCCAGTGAATGATGCAGACAATGGAACTTCCTCAGAGGCTATACAGACACAACATAATATACAAAATGGGTGGTTTTCATCACTACCATTCTGGATGTTGGGACTGTTGGGAGGCTTGTTGCCAACTATTGTGGTCTTTTTGCTAATATATTGTGCTGTATAGTTAATCCTAGCATGTTGTAGGAGAATAGGCACAAAGGCAGGAGGGATGTTCCCAGTTAGGACACCAACGCAAGTAGTAGACTCCCAGGGCAACTTGAACCACCTAGTGCCAAGTACAGACCAAGGTCTAGATGAAGTAGTTGTAATATCAACAAGAGGGGGAAATGAATGATGTAGGAAATGTAAAATATGAACACACCACAGAAAATATAAAACACAAAGAAAATGTAAAACACAAGAACATATTGCAACAACAAATACAAGTAGAAAATATACAGCTGTACATGGTTGAAATGATGTTTATGCCCAAGTCTTGCACTGACAAAAGTAAGGTGAAAAGTTCACTTGTGGACACAATGGGATAAGTAACTTGAAAGGGTATCAGTTAAAGGTCAGCTCATGAAGCAAGCATGAAGATATTTATAGGTTTAACACATAAGATCACTGGCACGCACTCCATGCTTCCAAACAGATTGTAGCCTGATTAGATAATTGGTACAGGAAAATTAAATTAGCTTAGAACCCACTGAGGTCTTAGGTGCATAATAATTAAAGAACACACTCCATTTAAATTACATGTACAGTGAATGCACATGCATTCACGAGCAGAAGAACGCTTTGTTTATTCAGCATTGTTGGAAGTGTATTAAAGAATATGTAGGGGATTAGGTCAGAGTTTGGGGTTATGGGGTCAAAGGTCTTTAAGTGTTTTTCTAACTTCAATCTGTAACCTGCAAATCAATTATTATTTACTGTTTGTAATAAAGTATTGTGAAAATTGTGTATAAAAAGAGCTGCCAATAAAGCAGCAATTTGATAGAGACCAGCAGCTTGCCTGTGTGTAAGGAGGGTCTTTCGTCATGTTGCAACAGTCAGAAAAGAACTGTCTTTGCATTGCCAAGAGGAGTCCATGTCATTTTCTCATTTTGACAGTTTCAAGTCTCCCTGCAAAACTGGAGGAAAGGCTGGGGAAACCAGATGGGTAAACTCTAAGGTAGCCACCTGGGTGCAGGCCACATCATCCTCGACACAGGATTCGTGTCAGGGGTGATGAGGCACATTGATTGATACCAAACACAACATATTTAAGCAGTACCATAATGGGGTTGTCACCCACGGGTTTGCCTGGGTGCCAGCCCATCTTATCCTAGGGACAATCTATCACATATAGTAGCCTTTACTGGTGAAGACCACTATAGGGACATATAAGCTTGCAATCATGTGTCCACACATTTAATATAATGGACCCTGCCTCTTGGGCTCAGGAAGCCTTCCTTAGGGGTGATTGACATATATTAAAAATAGCTAATTGACTTTGCCATACATGGTGAGGGTAAATTTGAGTTTGAGTAGTTTGCACTGCTCCTGCAGTCTGCAATGACAGGCCTGCTGTCAGGAGTTTACTTGGGTCACTCATGGTGACACAAACAGTGCTTCAAACCCTGGTGACACCTTCAACACCCATGCCATGGGTACCACTGATCTCATATACTAGGGCCTTATAAGGGGGTTAAAGTCCTTGCCAATTGGAACACCAATCCACACATATTAGTTTTAGGGGAACACTTTAAGGTACAGGCACTGAAGCCGGGGCAGCAGGCTCCAGTGCACTTTCAGAGACACAATCATCAGCATTGGAGCAAAAAGAGGATGGCCACACAAAAAGGGCACTTTCCTATCCTGCAATACCAGAACAAGAAGAGTACATACCGGAGACTATGATTAATGGCTATCACTGGAACAGAGATGCAGGAAAACAAGGAACATATACAGATACCACAAATAGCCAAAAACAGGACAATGGATCCAGGGAACAAGAGAAACAGAACCAAAAAACAAGTCTGTAATAACGGCAGCTGGAACACAACAGAGCACAAGGAGACTCAACGGACGTCAGTTGCAAGTCGCAGCACTCGCACTCACAGGGCTGAAATAGCTGGAGGCTCAGAGGAGAAGAACATGTGCAGGGAGAACAAATCTAGTGAACAAGAAACAACCACCAGGACATGATCTGAAGACAGAGGGAACTTCAAGGAACAAAATGCATCTTGACCGTAGTATGGAAGCCTGGATTGGAATACAAAGTGTAACTGGCAGGGCCAAGAATTGTACTACATCATATTTGGTGATTAATTCAGGACTCCAGAGGGCCTTCAAAGGCACCGCCTAATGGTAGGATGCTGTGCAACAAATGATGGATGGATGCTCAATGAATAAAACATTCACCCCCCAGTCAAGAGATCTGGATTAAATCCATTGTTTTTTGCTCACTATGCCACCCCAGTTTGAACCCAGCCATATCCAAATCAGTCTTGACCCTGCTCCTCATAGGAATAGCCCAACCCAAACTGCCTAGCCAGGTCCTCCGTGGACTGGAAACAGCGAGCAAGGGAATCCTGACAGTGATGGGAACAGCACCTCTGTTAAGTGCTGGGCTTGGGTGGGGATTGGGCCCAGGAGAAGCACCTTCAGTCTCCTCTCCACGCAGGTTTGCACCCAGTTATAGCGGGGGCTGCTCTTCCACCCATTCCCAGAAAATAGCTATCCCCAAAAGAGGACATTCAATTTGGCAGGGAATAGGAGTATATACTTCATCTCATAGCTCAGAAGTTTCTGTTTCTTCTGTTTGAAGGATTTACTCTGCGTCTGCCCCAGTCTGGTGTAGTCAGGAAAACTTAGGATTTTTTGGAACTCAATACTGAGATCCTTCACCATCCTCTCTGATCTAAGGATTAAGCGTCTATCTCAATAATTGAGGAAGTGAGCAATAATAGTCCTGCAAGAGCCTGTTAGGCCTGTTTAATGTGGAAAAATTATGAAATCTGATCTGGAGGTAGAAGGGCAGGGAGCCATGTTTCCAGGAACAGTTCTGGCTTGGTTCCCCCAGAACCCTACAGAAAGTCAAGGAATAAGAGGTTGTTTTGTTGAGATCAATCTTTGGGGTCTCCGATTCTGTCCGCCTTCTCCTCTGTCATACTATATTGGTTGTGGACTGTCTATCAAAGTGTCTTAGTGGTATCTACCAACTTAGAGATGTGACCCCCAGCCTCTGCTACTCAGATGTTGTGCAAATCAGGGTGCAGCACCGCCACATCTGCCTCCACCTTCCCTATCTTGGACTCTGGGCCCTTCTGGAGGACTGTGTTGCTTGCAGGATTATTGAAGTTCGCATCCCCTCTGAGGTCTGAACCAGTGGGCCCATCTGCGTCTGCCATCAAACAAGGTCACTCCCAGATGGGAGAACCCTAGTAAATGTATACAACTTACCCTTCTTTTGAAACGGCCTTGTCTTTAACCCTGGTGGTGGCTGTCCCCCCAGGGGCTGGGGCTGTGAGCCCTTCCCTTCCCCAGTCTCCAGAGGGTGGTGAAGAACAAACTGCAATCTTCACTGACCAACCAGACCTTCAGCGTCTGGGCAGCATGTGCAGTTTAATGTATGCATGTATAGTAGGAGCACATTCAGCAGTTAGTGAAAGAAGCATTGCAGCCCTTTAGAGCACTGAATTCTACCTAGGCTTCGGTGTTAAAAAGCCCACCCCACAACCCAGGGCACCTGCACTGCTGGGAACTTTGGGGGAACGTTGGGGGACGCTTACCCTGGCTGTATACCCCATTGATCCACTATTCAGAAACCGCTGAGGGGCAAAGGCATCCTGCCCTACTGATGGGGGACTCTCACAGGTGCTGGAGAGTCCCACAAAATTCTGTGGGTCAGGTTCTGATGCCCCCTGTTCAGCCACCTTGCCAGAGGCGCAGGCAGCCTTGTAAGCGGCTTTAATACACTCCTGGCTGCATTCCTTTAGCTCTCCTGAGGTGACCAGCAAAGGCGTTAACATATCCAGAACATGGTGGGAAGAATTCTCCTGGGCCTGAGGAAATTTGACTGTATCTCATACCAATTTAGAGAGCTGCATTCGGACCCATGTACACAAGAGATTGCCTTTCAAACTGCTTGGCTCATGCACTGGGTATTCAATTGGAACAGCCTCCGCTTTTTGGGAAGGGTGTTCCTTTCCAGTTTAATGCTCCAAATTGTATTATCTCTCTCTGCCGACTGGAACTGAAAAAAGAAGAACTTCCTGCAAAAATCATAAAACCTGTTAGATTCATGTGAAGTTCCTGTTTTAACGGTGCCTTGATCAGGCCTTCAACAGCGCCAAGAGGCCTTCAACAGCACCAAGAGGCCTTCAACAGCGCCAAGAGGCCTTCAACATCACCAAGAGGCCTTCAACAGCACCAAGAGGCCTTCAACAGCACCAAGAGGCCTTCAACAGCGCCAAGAGGCCTTCAACAGCGCCAAGAAGCCTTCTCCGAGGGAGAACATTTGAACTTTATCTATCACTGCTTGGCTAGATTGTCAGATAGAGGTTTTCAAATTAGCTGCCTGGCCCTCTGTAACCTACAAATAGTAAACTCAATCTAGTAATATAAAATAATCAGCAAGATCACCCTACTATTCTTGTAAGCCACACAATCTGTAGGATTGGTCAGGCAAGTAAGAAATATGCTTCCGGAAGGAAATATTGCACATTGTAATAGCTGAAAGAACTTTGCTGAGCTGGGGTAGAGTAAGCCTGAGAATGTTGGAAAATCACCCGCTCCCCTCAGATCTCATCATTTTAACAGAAGTCACCCCTTGTATTGATGGCCTTAGTGTGCATCTATGCAGTAATGATGGAAAGTGATCATGACATTACGAGTCAAAGGGTCAAAATGACTACTGCGACTGCCTCTGCTGTTCTATGGAATGCAGATCTAGTACAGTAATTACGAGTCAGAGATGACACACCTCCAAAGAAAACAAATAGAGAGAACACGCAGCACAGGTCGAGCTGCATGATTACCCAAAGCGTATAAAATCATGTTGAGAACACAAACTGTCGAGGACAAAAATTATTCGGTTTCTGGGTACCCATTGTGCCCAGATGCTTGTAACCACAACATATTAGATAAGGCGAGTCTGCCACTGCATGTCTATTCACAAGGCAGCAAATCTGCCTGCTCCTTTTGAGGCTGTAAAGAGTCAGAAGGCAAAATGGACCTCAGGGAATGAACTAAGGAAGAACTAGATAACCGAGCACACCACTGAGGCAATGACTCAGCTGACCTCCAAGTTCTCAGAATGGTTCTGTTCACACAGTTTTGAAAACAAAGATGCTACAGCAGTTCACTGAAAACACAACATGTTTTACATAAGGGAGTACTTTACAAAACAACTAAAACGGGTTCTTAAGCAGGCTCAGACTACTCCCAAACAATTATTACACATTAACTGCAACACGCACAAATAGAGAGGATGTAGTATTTATTTAAGGAATTTGCACAACTGAGGATGCCACTAAGGAAATGCAACAACCGTTCTGGTTCATTTGTGTGCAAAAAAGAGGTGTTGGTGTTGGTATGGCGTAGCCCTATGTACATCTGAATATCTTTCAATACGTATGAATCTGATGCTGCTTATTAACTCCACATTCTAAAATGACTTGTGTTAACTCGGAGTTGTTTACGTAAATTGTGCTGTGTACACTGCAGTTACTAATGAGCCCTGTGATCTGTAAAATGTTCAGCCACAATATGGAGCTGTTAGTATCAGTTTACAAAGAATAGCGACTGCCACTATATCATCAAGGTAAGTATATATACGTAAGCTTTGAGGTACTATTCTTAATAGATATTGTCAATAAAGGTTGAAGTCAAGACAAGCAGATGTGGAATTAAGATTAGTGCATCTATTATGTGTGTGTGTCTGTGTGCATGTGCGTGTGCGTGTGCATGTGTGTCTGTGTGTATATATATATAGCAATCACAGCCGTACTGAGTTCATGCACTTTTTTATTCAGGGATTCATTGTCAGGCACTTGCCAACAACTGTTTTTTATATGTGCACTCTTAGCTGTGCGGACATTTGTGTAGTTAGATACACCCAACCATCACAGCTCTCAATGTACACATTGCTGCTTATGTGACTGTTCATGTTCACAGCCACGGCCCGTGGAGGGAGTTTCGGTGGGGCGGAGAGGGGGGGCGAGGGAGGGGCAGGGTGGGGGGTGCTAAAAACCGGGGTATGGATAAATGAAGGTAAGTAAACAAGTTAATTAATAAAACAAATTTCGTAGCGCGCACTGCATCGCATTATTTTGACATTTTTTACACACTGTAACACTGAGGAAAGATTTCACCCCATCAGTACCCGTTTATAACCAAAATACAGCAATCAACATCAGAAAGATTTCTAGTCAACCTTTGAGAAGGGCCTTCCACTCCGCACGAATACGTGCTGCCAGATTAGAAGCTCACCTGGTCCTGGCCAGGAGAAGCAGGGGTCCCTTAAAAACCTGGCCGTTTTGTGCAGAGTTAAGCAGTTTACCCATTCAGCTTTGCTCTCACCCCCTCCCTTCCATCCCTCTCTCCTCTCCTAACCCCGGATCCCTCTCTCACTTTGCAGGCCATTTTCTTTCACCCCTTTTTACAACATCTGAACTCTTCCCATTCAACCTCTCACTTTACCTTTAATCACCCTTGCCATTTTGTCTTTTCACTGCCCTCATCTCGAACAGTCTCTCACATTTATCTCACGGCCTCTCTGGTCGAGTCACCTCCCCATCGCCACTTCTCATTCACCTCGCCTCTCCATTCAAATTTTTGTCTATTTGTATCTTACACCTCTCCAGTCATTCAACTTTCACATCTACCCTTTGTTCTAACAGAAACCCTCACCTTTGGCTCACACTCACTTCTTACGTGTCCACACTTCTCTTTGGCAATTCACATTTCTCCTCACCCTGTTCTCTTCAATCGAATTTTCTCACTCCCTTGCTGTCCTCTCTCATCCTCTCATCTCTCCTCACCAAGCATACAGGTCGGACCCGTATGCTCCTCTCATCCTGTGCTACTCTGCCTATTGTTCCCTAATTCAAGAAGGCATGAGTTGTCTGTCTTGCTGTTTTAGTGCTGGCCGCACAGTTATGGAACTTGCACCCTCCTTTGCTTCGCTTCACCAAGAATCTATTATCTTTTAGGAAGATATAAAAACCTTTCTCTATGCTCTGTAGGTTACCCCATTTGGCTGGTTCTCCTTCTCCTTCTGAGTGTTTCTCATTTGCCAACAGGCAGCAGATGATTATTAGCCCCAGGACATCTTTTGGTAACAGTAGTGCACTACAAATGTAAAGAATAATAGCCAGAAGCAGGGGAGTCACTAGACTAGAAAGTCGGAGCGGACTAACACTCCCCGCCAGGGCTGGTCCTAACACTGGTCGCACATGGTGCAACAGTCTTTTTTGGTGCCCAACCCCCGTTTCCTCCTTCTCCATGAATTCCTTCGCTGTAACTCACCAACAATGCACCTCATCTCTCTATAGCACATTTCTGACAAACTTTTCATTTTTTATATCGCGGTACTCATAGTGTACTCACACTCAGTTCTGTGATCTGCATGGTACACGTTCTTTGTAGCAGGCACATGAACCCTCTGCACACTGTGTGGGTGACAAGAATGCCCATGTGAGTGCACGTTGAGTGATGCAACAGTGCGAGAGTAGGGTAAGAGGAGTGACTGCAGGGTGAGTGAGGTGGCGTATGAATTTGGGTGCGGATGCAAGTTCAGAATGGGACAAATTAATATATGATTACTGATGAGCTTGTTTGAGTGAGTTGCATATTGAGCAGTAAGGGGGTCACATGAGTGCAGGATGAGTAGTGTACTCATGTGACTGCAGGGTGAGGTATAGGATGAACAGTGCAAGTGCATTGTGAGTGCAGAGTGATCACTGTGAGTACAGGGTGAGCGGGTGAATGGTGTGAGTGCATGGTGATCCGTGTGAGTGCATTGGGATCACTGTGAGTGCAGGGTGAATGGTGTGAGTGCATGGTGATCAGTGTGAGTGCAGGGTGAGCATGAAAGTGAAGGGCGAGAATGAGGAGTGAGTTGTCTGAATGCAGGGTGCATTCCCAGACACTTGAAGTAACTCAGCATGTTATTGACAGCGGCGTAGAGTTTAAGATCTAAGGTGAACTACTGCGGCATTAATCGGGGATCGAGGGTGGAGGAAATAAATAATGTGCTGATCCTGCAACAAACTTACAGTCCTATGGTTAGGGTTGCCAGCAGATTATTTTGATGGCCCAGTCGGTACAAAAATAAGCAGTCACCTAAAGCTGTATTTTCAGCACTTATGTGCATACTTCGATCAGCAATTATAAATAGAAAGCACTTTTAATTGTGTTCTAGGGCTGCCTCAATGATCAATGACTGACTAAGAGAAAAAAGACAGAAAAGTCACATAACTAATGCTTATATACTTTTGTATTTAAAGTCTATTTAGTGTCAAGAAGAGGTCTTTGCAGGCTCTTTAAACAAAACAGGCAGGCATTTTTCTTTTGGCAACCCTACTTTATATTCCTTTTCATTAAATGCATTCTCATACTACAGCAGTAATTGTAAAATACAAATGTAAGGCACAGGCACAGTGGGGGCACAGGGGGTCCTGAAACCAGGAAAAAAACGAAGCCTTGGTAACCAGTTTACAAAGGCATGTAAATATGCAAATGGTCTTTAAAGACCTGTGAAAAACTCGGGCCTGCTGAAGATGACTCCAGACACTGCCCAGCCGAGACCCCAGGAGATCGAGTTGCACTGCAGCAGCAGCAGGGCTGAGAGACAACGAGGGAGGAGGGGGGCTGAAGCCCTTGGGCCTGGGAAGAAGTATGACTGTGAAGGCGCGACCCCCTTTGCATCGCTCCACGGCCCCCCTGGGGGTCGCGCCCCACAGTTTGAAGACCCCTGGTCTAAGGTGGCACAGGGATTCATTGTACAACTGATTTACATATGTGCACCTTTATCTGTGTGGACAGGCATGCATTAAGCTACACTTTACCTATGGAGCTCAAACTGTATATACTGCTGCTTATTGGGCTGTTCATGTTCAGGCGGTCCATGCTACATTCATCTTGGCATGGGTTTCGAGGGACGTTTACATACAATACAGCCGGGTCCACGCTGCCACTATGGCATTGACTTTTGGACCACGGCTCCATTATACGCATGCACCTTCTGCAAATTACAAATACTTGCAGTATTTGAGATCTTGGTGCACCAGACTTACACAATGCTCTGTACCCACATCGGAGCATGTTGCCGAGGCAACTACTCATGCTCAAAACTTTATTCAGGCAAGCGCCAATATACCCCAAATGCAAGTCGAGGGGGAAAAGCGTTGCAAGGCTTTGCAATTGGATCACTTCGAGCTGCCTACAAGAAATGTTAATGGGAGCAATGTGCTAAATGAATTGAGGATGCCTGGCTTAAAATGTTCTCTCTTCTTAAAAAAAAAAATCCAGCTTCATTTTGGAAATAAATTAACCAAGTCAGCAATAGTGGTCAGTCCAAAGAGAATGGGGTACCCGAGAATGTTTCAGTGAATCATATCAACCAGCTCTACAGTAGTGGGATAGAGGAGCTGTCAGCCCTCTACTCACCTCAAGCTCCAAATCAGGTAAACATCCAGGACCCCGGCATCTCCGAAGTCGTATCAGGAATGATGGCGCACCAGGTCCAAATGAAATACCAGCTACAGTTTTTAAATCTAATCGATCTTTCTGGGCAGAGCTCCTTACACCGCTCTTTAAACAAGCCTTTCTTACAGCTACAATTCCATCTACCTGGCAGGGCTCAATATTACATCCACTTTACAAAAAGGGTAACCGCTCAGATCCGGCCAATTATAGGCTAATAGCTTTATTGGACATCGAAGCTAAGGCCTATGCTCACGTCTTGTTGGCAGAACTCGAAAACTGGGTTACAGAAAACAGCATCCTTCCCCGCACTCAGTCAGGCTTCAGATCAGGCTGTTCCACGACAGACAATATAATAGCACTGTCCTACCCTTCATGTCCAAAGATAAAAAAACCTTAGCTGTGGAGTCCCTCAAGGGTCGGCTCTTAGTCCCCTTTTTTTTAATGTCTACCTAGCACCCCTGGCAAAGGTGATTGAGGCACATGGAGTCAGAGTGGTCTCATATGCTGATGATACACAGCTAATTTTCTCCTTTAGAGACCACTCTGACCACGGACTTGAGAACTTTAAAACATGTCTCTCCAACATTGTATCCTGGATGACTAATAACACTTTGAAGCTTAACACCGACAAAACGGAGGTGCTATTTATCAACCACGCTGCCCCCCTGCAGCCATCCAAGTGGTGGCCGTCAGAGATGAACCCGCCCCCATCCCCTGTTAAAGTTGCACGTAATCTGGGCGTTCAAATTGATAAGGAATTATCCTACAAGACCCAAATTCATAAAATGACTTCTGCCTGTTTTGGCAAACTGTGCATGATTAAAAAGATCTCCCCCCTACCTGCCCATGGAATCGATGAAGACTGTAGTCCATGCCCTCATTACCTCTCAGTTGGACTACACCAACAGCCTTTACGTGGGAGTCCCAGCCTACCTCTTACAACGGTTGCAGATCGTTCAGAATGCTGCGGCCAGGCTGATCTGCAGGGTCCCTTACCGCCACTCTATCTCCCCTCACCTGAAGAACCTTCATTGGTTGCCAATATCCTCCCGTATCCAGTTCAACGCCCTGGTACTTATCTTCGGGGCTCTGACCGGGAAGGGGCCTGGGTATCTCAGATGAAGGCTGAAGCTTGTCCATTCTTCACGTGCTCTTAGACCTAATCACCTTCGGCTTCTGCTCCCCCCTGATTCCATCGAGCTAGAAAAGGTGGTAGAGCTTTTGCAGTGGTTACTTCCAGACTCTGGAATGCCCTGCCAGTAAATCTTCGCCTCACTGAATCAGAATCACAGTTGAGAAGTAAACTGAAGACATTCCTATTCTCCATCTGCTAAACTTGGGTTCCTCATCGTCGCTGTCCTCAGCGCCAGGACACCCCCGTTGGGGGTATCTGCGCGCTTGATAAATGTCAGAATTATTATTATTATTATTATTATTGGAGAGCCACTTTGCCCAATCATCTATTTCTATTCTACTGTTTTGTGGACTACAGTGCAGCTTTCGATAGAGTCAACCAAGGGTCAATATGGAACAAATTAAATTCCTGGGGGATACCATCCGCACTCCTCTCTGCACTAATGTCACTGCATCAGAAAACTCGGGTGAGGATTAAGACAAGTGCCACAACTGTATTTTCAAAATTTATAACAAAAAATGGTCTGAAGCAAGGCTGTGTAGTAGCCCCTCTACTATTTAATCTTTATATCGCCAACTTGTCTAAAGAACTGGCTAGCTCAACTCTGGTAGCTCCAAAATTGGGTGGTATACGATTACAGATTATGCAATATGCCGACGACATCATTATTATGGACCATACAAAAACAGGTCTACAAAGTGCGCTCATTGCCCTTAATACATACACCACAAAAACAATCTTCTGATGAATGAGTAAAAAACTTAAGTTGTGATTTTTGGGAAACATCAAAAAAAAGAAAATGTTGTCTTGGCGAGTAGGTGGTCTACATACAGCGACCGCAGTAGCTATAATTATCTAGGAGTTTGGTTTAATGAAAGAGGAAATCAAATAGCCCACCTCAAACACCTTCAGCCCAGGGGAGCAGGGGTCATACATAGTCTGAGGTGCTTGAATCGGCATTTACACAATCCCACAGCCGAACCAATCCTGAGGGTCCTACGAGCCAAACTATTTCCGGCAGTGTCCTATGGTCACCTAGCTTTCCCTGGTAAAATGGACTCATTTTTAGTGAACTACCAAATAATGGCCTATAAGAAAATATTTTCGGCTCCCCAGCATGCAAGGAGGGCGAAGCTGAGACTTGAGCTGGGCCTGGCAAGTGCAGATCTTCACTGTTTAGGAGACCTAATTAAATTCTATATCTACACTTTGCGTGCACCAGCTCAATCCATGAAAGAACAATTGCAATCAGAATTCACGGACAAACTCTCTCCCTGGCACAGACAGCTGCACCTGGCCACTTCCACATTGAATATTGAAATCTCAAGCCTTTCTAATTCAATTATTTCCCTGTCAACGTGGAAAAAAACGATAAAAAGTCAAATCACTTTAGTGTCATTCGAGAGAGACATTGCTCGGCTTCCCAAAAAAACACTTCTTACAGCTCTTGATGTTTCGTATATTAAGGGGAAACCTCAGCCATATTTTAATTACTCTCTCCAATCACAAACTCCTAATAAAATTATTTATATGCGGCTGTTAGCCCTTCCAATTTATGTTTTTAATCTGCTGTGGGCTCGGAGGAAGGGCCAGTTAACTTGTAGGCTCTGCAGTTATTCACATGAGTCCTGGTTACATCTGCTATGTTGTTGCCCCTATCTTGCCATCGAACTTCGACGTCTAGTGGTCCCAGTCTATCGGGAAAAACTACTGGGACATTGCAGGGAAGCATCTGATTTGTGCTTCAGTAATAATTCAGCCCAAGTTCTAGCAAGGGCTAGGAAGTTTGTTAACATTATTTTAACTGCACTACATAATGCCCAGCACTAAGAGAAGACAAGCTCTAACGAACGTTAATGAAAGTTAACTCTCAGTAACAAGCATTGTGACATTTTGTTATTGTCTCTCATATTATATACTCCCCCTTTTGGACCAATCGGCTAATTGGTATATATTGCCATCAACTTGAAATGCTGCTTTTGGAATTGACATTTTTTCGTGTTGCCAGATTTTATTAATATGTATACAATTTTTAATCTTTGAAATTTTATTAAGTATTACTATGAAGTTTGTATGTTACGGTTTTAATTAACTGTATAATAAATATTATATATAATAACTTTATTCAGGCACATGTGCTCTTGACAAACAACAGAGCATGTCCACCGAGCCTCCGCAATGACAGCATTACGGTGCGTATAGTACTTTCACATTGAGACGTTTACCACACTGTTTATGATCTTTAATATCCACTTTGGCTGCAGGCATTTACTCTCAGTGGGCGGGAAAGTATTTAACAATACATCACTGAGCAACAGAGCTTTCCGGAAAACAGAGCATTTATAATTTTTTCTCAGTACCGTATTATGGGGCTGATTAGGATAGCGTTTTTTCCGCATCCTCCGGGCCGGCGGAAGCCACCGCCGGCCCGGAGGATACGGAAAAACCGCTGCGGACCCACCAAAGACCCACCGCCATATTAGGATGGCTGGTGGGTCCTGGTTTCCGTCCGCAGCTTTTCCGCCGCGGTTGGCTTACAACCGCGCCGGAAAAGCACTAATATGGTGACGGTGTCTCTCAGACACCGTCAGCCATATTAGGATGCCCAAAAAGAAATGCTTTTCCACGGCGGGATTTCCGCCGTGGAAAAGCATACGAAGCTTCACTGCGGGGGCCCGTTGCGGGCCCCCTGGGTGAAGGGGGGGTGGGGGGTGCACATGGGGGGTACCTATGGTACCCCCCTGCATTTATATGCAGTAATCGGCAGGCACCGCGCGGTTAAAGATTGAGGATGTGACCGCCACCCTGGCGGTCACATCCTAATCTGCACGGAGGGACCGCCGCAGCCCCTGCGGACGGTCCCTCCTACTCTATGGTAGCGGACGGACTCAGGTCCGTCCGCCATCATAATCGGCCCCTAAGTGTCTGTTTCTATTGAAGTAAAACGTTGTTCTCCTTTGCCAACAATACTTTCCACTGTGAACATTTAACATTCAAGTTACAATGCAGACCTTGGAATGTATCGTTACGAATCACAAACTATTTCAATATGTCCAACACAAAGCGATTATCAGCCCTATGCTCATATCCATGATTTCATGCCATTATATGTCTCACATTTTGGTTGCAGAATTCACACGATCAAGCTTCTAAGGAAGTAAATAAACACGGAGGTGAACCTTTATTGATACAGGGTCTGTCTTTCCTGAGAGCGTGCTAATTGTGGATTTGCTTATTTGGGCTGTTACAGCCGGGGTGCTCCGCCGGCATGCACGCCTCTCTCCATGGGTCCATCAGAGTCTGGAAGGAGTGCTTTTTGTTTGGATGGATATATATACTTATGTCTGCCCCTTGCTCATGACTCGATGGCTTTCTTCTCTGCCTCAGTTCCCTGCTTCTGATACAATTACTTTCCTCCCTATTCTTGTGTCAGTGCCGCCAAAATAGCCTTTTGGTCCCATCATATATTGATTGGATGGCTTGTACCCTTTCACTGCTGACATCAGACCATGGACTACCGTGCATAAGGGACTTTTCTCTCCCTCTCTCAGTAGCTTCCTGCTCCCCTGCTCTTTTCCTGCCTCCGCTCTCTTCTTTGAAAAACATAAGTCTGCATCAGTGCTCACTTGCCCTTCCACCACCCTTGTGTTTTGACTGCCAGCAACCAATGGACTGGCAGCCATCTGTAAATGGTGTTTAACCCCTTGGCTGCTGGGGCTATTCCCCTGCTGTGCTGGGGGGGAGCTCAGCTCGTCAGGAGCCACGGTGCTCCGGTGCTCATGACAAGCTGAGCTCGTCACGACCTCGCCCGTTTAATGGAACGCTCAGCACAGCAGGGGAATTAGTCCAGCTTGCCAGCGTTCCACGGGCCCACCAGAGCACCGTGGCTCATGACGAGCTGAGCTCGTCATGGGCATGGGAGTGGTTAAACCGTTTGAAGACCTCCACCCCTGCATGCATGTATATATGATGGCCATCTTGTACGGTTTTTCTTATACTGTTATAAAAACCTGTTGAAGACGGTCGCAGTAACTGCGCATGCATGGATGATTTTTCTTAAAGCAAAAGAATATCATGATGGCCACCATGCATGCCTATGCACACAAGACTCCCATCTTTTGTTTTAAGAACAAATAATTCCAAGATCACTAATGCACATGGGTGTTCTAAATGAAAAAGAAAAAGCTTTGCAAGATGCACCATGCTTGTGTAGTAGCCATCTTGGAATTATTATTTAAAGCAAACGAAATATCATTCCAAGAGGGCTGACATACAGGCAACTGTTAAAAATAAGCATTTGCAAAACCAATACATTTATGCCCCAGTGTCCCAGGCAAGACCACGTTTGCTCTGCCAATGCTTGTTTAAAGAAGCATTGTGGGCAGGAGATTCTTTTTGAAGGCAAGACATGTATCTCATTGTAGCCCACTAAATATGGACATAGGGGCCTAATTTAGTCCAAGTATTAAGGTGTTTCGATTTGTGAGAGTATGGAGGCAGAATGGTGCTAAGCGTGCGTGCTCCTAACCCACAACCCCAATAGTATTTATTTCTCTTCCAAAAATCATATTTGGAAACTTAAAGGTCTCTGCGATTCCTCCTCTCTAATTGATATTTTAGCAACAAAGGTTGCATCATATATTAATTGGACCACACATATGTAGGTATGGATTAGTATTTCCAGGCAGTGTCTAAGCAATGACAACACACACTTGTCAATGGCGTTTCTGTTGTGTCTTTGACTGTAAGGTTATTGTCCTTGCCCCACTCATTCTCATTACCATATATTCCGCTAATTGCACCCATAAAGTCTTTGGACCAATGAACCACCTGTTCTGCTGCTTTGCACAATATTTCTGGTAGAAATGTCACTGCATTCAATAAATAAACAATAAACAACGCAGATGGGACCAGTGCTGCTACTGAAAAGGCAACTGTGTTGAATGTTGTTGTTAAATACTGAGACATACCGTTCCTAAATATTAACATATTTAACTTATCTGTGTCTAAAGTTCCAAATGAAACTAATAAGTCACTGCTGCTGGTTACATTTTAGCAGTGTTTACCTGTGTGGTTACAGTTTACAAGGGATGTTGAACTGCGACTTCCTAACAATCATTGCCCTTTAGCAAAACTGCTGTTGCTGCAATTAATTTGGGTTTTATGTTCTGCACCCGCACAGACAGTTATTGTTTTATTTACAACTCATCTTTTAGGGCCCTTTCCAAGCTTTATTTATCCCTAAGCCTTCGAAGCCAGAAAGGACACATCTGATGTACTTGTGGTCTAATAAAAATGTGATATACAATTCTAACTCATGCTTGAAAATATACCAAAATAACCAGTTCTCAAAGGTGATACATTTATTCTCTATTTTAAGACAAATCCGTACTTAAAATGTGTATCTAAGTTTATTATAAAGTGATTGGTTATGGTGCTCTTTCTGCTATTATTCAAACAGAGCAATGTATTTGTATTCATGCAATGATAGAGTACAGCACATAATCCAGCAGATATCATAGGGGTCTACAAAGCAGCATACAAATAAACAATTATTAAGAAAAATACATTTAAAAATCATGTTATGTAATAGAAGCTCAGAAGAGTCAAATAGCCAGAATCTGAGAACTAAGGAAGACAACGAGAAGTGTAGGGAGAGTTATTTACAGTTTAGAGGGTGTGGGGCATCTGCCAACATGGGTGGATGTCCCATCCACCCTATTTAGAGCCTATACCCATGAATATACTCTAAACAGAATGCATGCCCATGTATACACTCTAAATAGGGAGGGCAGGACATACATCATTTTTTTAGCAGTGAGAAAGTGATTCATGTGTGTCTTAATGCATATGTGTTTACTATTGCTAGGCAAATGTCCATGTATGGCTTAACGTATGCTTTTACAATGTATTAGTTCATTGCAAATTTGTTTTTATACCTGTGTAAAGAACACTAACACCTTAGTGACATTGCACACTAACACACAGTTCAAATGAACTATAGTTTTGCGATTCAGTGTTGTACACTGCACCGTTCTGCTTGCTGAACCATGCTGGCAAAACGTAACCTCGTTCTGAAGTTGGCACAGCGAAGCAAGGGTTTTAGAAAATATTTAATCGGCTCCTGTTAGTGTTAACTGTATTCCTCTTCCAAGGCTTTCTTGCATTCCTTCCCATGAGAACCTCCTGGCACCTGCTCATTAGTACTGACATGCAAGTTTATTCTGTCATGTGTTCCCACTTCCATTCAATTATATTGAGCAAAATTGCATAAATGCTGGGTGACCGGGTGGCTGGGTACAATTCCATCACACATGCAGGGGATTCAGAAGTAAAAATAGAGTATCTCTTCTCTTTATGACAGTGGCCAAATTGGATTGAGATATGTTTCAGTGAAAGTTATGCTGATGCGAATCTTGTTTGCTATTTACAGCACTCATATTAATAATGTGCACAATATTACGTTTAAATAAAGAAGGTGCTCAAAACAACATTTGTAGTAGGTAATCATACTTGAATGTTATAGGCCTGCTCGAAAGCCAAATGCTGGACTAGGCTTAGCTGTCAATGACATATTAAATGAGAAATAAATTATTGGCAGAGAAAGGTCTGTTTTTCACATTGAATGGTGGTGTGTGTAAAATGATTTTCTTCTCTTTGCTCCAAATGTTTGTATTAGACAACTGACAGTGAAGTTCTCATTGGAAGAGAGACAATAAAGACAAGAAGACTGTCCCAAATCAGCGGGCTTAGCCAGGAGTCAGCCCTTCTGGATAACATTACACTTCTTCACAGGGATCTCTTTTTAAATCTTAAAACCTTTTTCATTAAACCCATGGGCCCCAGTAAGAATAAACATAAGCCCCTAACTTGTCTCGATAGCGCCTGTAGGGAATCACAAAAGGCGCTACACGCGGCTCTAAGGTCAAGAGACCAGACCCTAATTCGCTGTTGCAGGGCCACCTATAAAGTTGTGCAGGCCGCTGCTAAGAAGAATTGGGACGAGACCCGCTGGAAGGAACTGCTGGAGGCATGCCAGAGTAATAATATGATCAAATTCTGGCGGCAGCTTAAATGGGGAAACTGCCCACAAGATAGATCCCCCGCTAATAGTGTTGAGCCAAGGAAATGGGTTGAGTACTATGGGAACCAATTCAAAGCGAATGGCTCCAGCCCCGCATATCCGACTCACATCACCACCAAAGAAGCCTTGGTCTTCACGCCTACTGAAGTGAGGGCGGTGTTAAATGTTATTCCGGGAGGCAAAGCGCCAGGTCCTGACTGCATACCAGCCGACATGTTTAAGCAGGAACAGGACCTTTGGGTCCCATATATTGTTTTCTTGGCGAATGCACTGGCAAGGGGTGCGAAAGTCCCAGAATCATGGCTTGGGGCGGAGATCCTCCCCATTCATAAGAAGGGGGACCGCTCAGTAACGGCCAATTACCGACCCATAAGCCTCATTGATGCAATACAAAAAATTGTGGCCCGCCTTCTTTTGGGCAGGATCCAGACTTGGATTTCCGACTATGATGTTTTAAGCCCTCTGCAGGCGGGTTTTCTGCAACATATGGGGACCCTGGAGCAAGTTTTTAGATTTATGCTAGTATATTGGAAGGTGGTCCTTCTTGGGGGAGGCCTGTTGTTTGCGGCATTTGTGGACCTTAGGTCAGCTTTCGACCTTGTGCCGAGGTCTAAGCTATGGGAAGTTTTGCTGGATCTTGGTATGCCCAAAGAGTTGGTGGTGATGCTGATTAATTTGCATACAAACACCTACGCCAAAGTAAGATGGGGTGGCCCAGGTGAAGTTACTGACAGCTTTAAAGTTGCTAAGGGGGTCAGACAAGGGTGTGTGTTGGCCCCGACCCTGTTTTCTTTGTTTATTAATGGGGTGACTAACCGCTATATGTATCAAGCTATTTAGCATTCGCAAAGGCCGAAATTCTGCGAATTTCGGCCTTTGCGAATGCTAAATAGACAAATGGAATGTATCAAACAAGTTTGATGCAAAATAAGGATTAGCAAAATTTGCTAATCCTTATTTTGCGATTGCACTTAAGGAATTGCAAATTTTGCGATTCCTTAAATGCAATGTATCAAACAAATAAAATGCAAAAAATGCCATTAAGGAGTAGCAAATTACCACCAACTTCTAGTTGGTGGTAATTTGCGAATTCTTATCAAAAATCATTTTTGATAAAAACCAAAGGTGCCATATGACGCCCATACATGCCCTTAGGGCATGTATGTGCGCCATATGCCCCCAAATGTCTTTTTCAGGGGTGCAGCAGGGTGTTCTTGAGACACCCCTGCACCCTTGGAAACATCCCTAATTTGCGATCAGCAAAGTGCTAATTGCAAATTGCACTTTCATTCCTATGGGCCTCCTGGCCCATGGAAATGAAGGGGTAATTTGCGATTGACAATTTGCTAATCTCAAATTAAGGAATGCTAAGGAATCGCTATTGGAAAGCGATTTTGTACATACATACCGTTTTGCATTTCCTAAATAGCGATTCCTTAAAATTCGCTATTTAGGAAATGCAAAATGGTTTGTTGATACATATAGCGGTAAGTATTTTACAAATTTTCCAACGGACGCGCCCACACTTGCAGGAATGAAAATCCCCCTACTCATGTTTGCGGACGACACTCTGATTATTTCGAAAACGAGGCAGGGATTGCAGTCCGCCCTGGCTCGGTTTGAGTGTTTTTGCAGCGATCATGAGTTAGAGGTGAACGTTAATAAGACCAAATTTATGGTTCTGCGTGGCCCCAAGCCTGTGAAGGCCAAGGTGTCAATGTGTGGCGCCACCCTGGATCAAACTGAGGTCTTCACATACTTGGGTGTCACACTAAGTGAGAATCTGAGCTGGAAACCGCAGATGGATCTTATGACCTTGAAACATGGGCAACTTGGGGGAGCCTTATTGAAGGAGTATGCTAAATCCCTCACTAAACCCATGGCACCGCTTGTCAAAATTTATGGTTCCAAGGTAATTCCTGCAACTACCTATGGGGCCGAGCTGTGGGGTTATAGTGAACTTTCCTCCTTGAGGGTGGCTCAGAATAGGTTCTTGAGAATGGCAACTGGCCTCCCTCAATCGACACCCTGTTTACCCCTGCAGTTAGACCTAGGTGTCAAGTCCATTGAAGACGTGGTACGGTTTAGACCACTGGCGTTTTGGCGGCGTCTGTGGACTACACCGGAATTATCCTTGTTTGCTGAAGCCATTGAAGATGTGAGGGGTCTTGATGGGTCTCATAGGGTACCCTGGTTTTGCCACCTCAGGTCTCTCTTGAAAAACTTAAACCTAGAGGCACTATGGGTAGATCCAGCAAGTGCGACTTTTCCTACAAAAAAGGCACTCAAGGATATTTACTGGCATTGGATCACTGAGAGGAGATCTGCTATGTCCAATGGCCCGATCATGACACTGGAATTTTTGGTTGTAAAAGATGTTCCTAAATACGAAGCCTATTGGGACTTAATCACCAAGCCATATGATCGCAAACTGTACCACCAACTACGAGTGGGTTCGCTTCCCGTGCGGGGGCTAACGCACTCTTGGTCAGCTGGAGGCAGTGATAAATGTCCCTTCTGTGTAACAGCAGTAGAGAATATCGAACATCTCTTTTTCTGCTGCCCCATGTATTCGTTACCCAGGAAAGTTTGGCTTATACCAGTTTGTCGTTTATTAGGGACCAGATCCGCTGCTGAAGCGTTTAGAATTCTCAAAATTGATACCTCCCCTTCCATTGCTATTGGTGTAGCAAAATTTGTGAGCTGGGCATGGTCAATTCGAACCCGCAACCTTGGCAAATGAACTTTTCGCTGTACTGTGTTTTTAAAGTAAGATGTTTTTATGTAGCAAGGGGTCTCTTCGTCCATCATTGTCTATAAATGTAATACTTTCTTATTATGCTTTTAAATTTCAAAGTATTTATTATCTTATATGCAAAATGCTATTTTTATGTATATGTGTTTGTCTTTTATGATGTAAATCGAATACAGACCTCTTGACTGACTGACAAGAAGACTGATTCATGGGAAGAAGTCTGGACCTCAAGAAGGAGTGAATCTGTTCCCAAGAGATAGCTGATATTCTATTGGTGCATGAAGGCGACAAAAGAAAATATTGTTGCAATATAGACAATGTGTTTATAATAGTGTGTGTTCCTAGAGTAGAGCGCATGAGCAGTGTTAAGACCCCAAACCTGAGAGGCAGATCCTACAGGATTTTCCTTTCCCTGACATTCTGACCAGAGACTTGTATCTGATCTCCTAGACTTCTCTACAGGAGAGCTTACTTAGCTTAGTTCTATATGTCTTTTGATTCATGCCTGAGAATACATTTCCAGTCTGACTTGTAAAACATTTATGCTTGTGCATTGATCTCTCTCTCTCTCTCTCTCTCTCAATCAGGACTCCTTATGAGTCACTGAACTGGCACTTTTTCCTCCAATTATCTCAGCTATTTAGTATAGAACGTTTCCAGTATGGAACACGCTTGTTGCATTATTACAATTTTGACTGTTACCTTGACAAACATTCTGTTCGATTTGTAATCAAATATCAATCAATGGCATATAATAACTTCTAATATTGAAATTTAAGATTGTCTAATAAATAAACAGATGAAAAACCTATAAAGATTTGAAAATAAAACCCTTTCACTCACCCTAACTCTCTTTACTAACTCAATAATAAGTAATTAATGATGTATTGTTTACGTGGATGATTGCTCTTCATTTCTCTTCGTCGATCATCAAAGGTCCATACAACCAGTGGGGGGGTTATTTAACGACTATACTGGAAGACTGAGGCACAGAAAACCCTTCTCTATCACTGTCCAATGCATTTTCTTCCTGTCTCCCTTTTTCCTCTTCAGGGGTACTCAAGACACATTTATCGCTCTTTTCCTAGCAAGATTGCAAGTTGGTGGCTTTCTTTGCTGGTCAGTCTAGATTAGATCCAGTCTTCCTCTGCTGTACACCCTTGAGGTTTTGCTATTCCCTTGGTTGCCTGTGTTGTTGTCTTTGCTCCATTAGGCATATAGGCATAATGGTTTAGTTTGTTTGAAATTCTCCAGTCCTTGTCTTTATTCTGAACCAAGAAGGGGGAGTTCTCCTTCTACGAATGTGAAGGTATACTGCTATTATCTCCTATTCATTCAAATTCCTTTCCATTCTCTTTTATATATCCCGCAGGACCATAAAATGTGCACTTCTCTCTCCATAGGGATCAAGCAGCCATGTCCCATTTCCTTTGTTTTGTACCCGTTTCCTCTATTGCCTTGTGTTTCAGTCTTAATTTAGTTGTCTAAAGAACTTAGAGAAGCAAAAGGTCAAGGGCAAATTCAAATTTGTACGTTCACTTTGTGCCTCCTGATACGCACACCCTTCTTCTTCACCTATTCTGCTACATTGCATCTTTAAAAGCAGGGAAAAACCCAGATATTACATTAAGCTCATAGAGTGACATGCATCAAGGTATGATTTTGTGAGTCCTTAATTGCGATTATTAAGGGATCGCAATTAAGGAATCGCAAAAGCCTATGCATGTAGGAATCGCATATGGGCCTACAGGCCCATAGGAATGAATGGGAAATTGTGCATGCAATTTCAAGGGTGCAAGGGTGTCAAAAGGGCACCCTGTTCCACCCCTGAAACTGTGGTGTGCACCCATGTTGCACACACACATGCCCAAAGGGCATGTGTGTGTTACCTGAAACTTTGAAAAATGTACTTTAGTGTATTTTTCAAAGTTATTGCAAATTACCTACCAGTTTAATTGCTCGGTAATTTGCGGTCCCAAATAGCGAAATCACTATTTCAAAGTGCTTCTTGCATTGCATTTAAGGAATCGCAAATTGCGATTCCTTAAATGCAATCGCAATTTAGGAAATCGCCAGAAATTGTGATTACTTAAGTTGTGCATCCCAATACTTTTATGCATCGCAAAATGGAATTTTGCGATCGCAAATTGCCGGTTTATGCGAATCGCACCGTTAGGTCTTGCAAAAACCTTTGATGCATGTGCCCCTAAGACACATAGGCCCCCATTATGAAATGCCTGAGGTGGTATTCCTAGAGGTGATACTGCACTGAGCAACTTAAAGGTTTTTGGTGTCACAGGGCCCGAAATTCTCCGTTCCCCACAATTTGTGCCCGATAAATCTAGGTTCAGAGACACCAGACCAATAAAAGGTAGTGGAACTGTGGGTATCTGCAGCAGCAGGCTCTAACCTGCTGGTACACTGCCGCATGGGAGAAACAACTGCTCCTAATGAGAACTTAACCCACTCTGTCCTTATGCCAAACTTACCTCTTACCCCTGTACCTTGGCCACACATTCAATATTTCCATCAAGCAGGTGGCCAGTGTTTGCATATTTGGGCTTGTTATTGCCTCTCAGATGCCAAAAAATATGCATTATTAGACCCGGTATTTTTAGGTCCATCTGCTATTCCCTATTCTGGGGAAAATAACTTGTAATCCCCGAATATAGGGGCCAGGAACTTGTAATGAGGCCCACACTTTAATATGTTTGAAGTAAACAATCCTATCACAATGAACATCTAAAAAAATATTGAACACCATGCTCTCAGTATTATTCTAGAAACTAATTTGGGAGAAAACCATAAGCCAGACTAATGGAGCAATTAAGACCATCCTGCTATTCTTCACTGATTAAACTACAACCATGACCTCTTGTGTATCTAATATTTTTCCGGTTGTTACAAATTTCCCCGTATGATATGGTCAGATAGTTTCCATCTGGAGGTGGACCTGATGGGCTAAATTCTTGGAAACTTTCTGCTGGAGCTCCTTCCCCACACCTGTACTTCCTGCAGCATCCTTTTCTAGTGGGCACATGTTGACCACCCTGTGTGCCTACGGTGCCCTTTCCCTCCTTGGTTGATGGAGGATGGATGAAGTACTGTGCTGACAGCTAATGCCACCTGCAATAATCTGAGGCCCTTGTAAGCCCTGGGTGGGATGTAAGTTAAACTGCGGGGAGCCACATGGCTGATGATGTTGTCCTCAAACATGAGAAGATGGTCAATGAGTTGGGGTGGTGGCATTCCACAATTCCCTCATGCTGTTCAAGGCTTCGTCAGGCTGCAGTTTCACTCTAGGGAAAGATCGAGGGATCTGACGGATGGCCCCACTTGAGACTTGCCTAATTTAATGACCTGCTGGGGAGGGTGGCACTCGCAACCTGGGTCCTAGTCAGGCTTAATATGCATTATGACCTAACCTGGCCGAGAGCCAAAGCTTGTGCACTTCCCAAAATGAAGGTGGTGCATGCAGCCTAATGTGGCCTCATTGTATGTACAGACAAATCCTGCAATTGCTGGTCGTAATTCTCACACCCAGCATCTAGTGGCAATCGGTCAAATGTGAAGGGCGAGGTTGTGTACCATGGCTGCAGCTGTTAGAGGTGGGTTCTTCTGTGTACGCACCATTGTCCTGGCCCTAAGTGGTAGATGCTGCTCATGGATCGTCTCCAACAGACAACTAGTGTAGCAAAAATTGTGATTTTTAGCCATGGGAGCCCACCTCCATCTCTTCCTTGTTTCCCTCCGTGCTGCATTCCCGTCTGGCCTTTGGCACTAGGACTGATGACTGACAGGACACGCAGATATGAGAAGTAATCCATCAAAGATGGACTGAACATCCTCCACAAAGAGAATTCACTGAGACAGAGCTCAAATCCCATTGGGCAGTTGGGCCTTATTCTGGCACATTCTTCTCTGCGATCAATTGATGATAGCCTGGTGAGTGGATGAATCAGCCTGTGTCTGTGGGCTCTGGGGAGCCCCCTACTGAGACAGACTCCTTCATGATGCAAGTGTGAGAGTCTGATTATGAGGCTGTGCCTACACGGCCAGCTGCTGGACCATACTCTCTGTTTGTCATAGGTAGTCTGCCTTCCCTCTCTATCAGCTGAAACACATGAAGTCACACTCTTTGTTCATTACTTGTTGACTTCAGGAATCTGCTCCTCGCCCACTCTACATGTGCTACTTCTTTACACAATATATCTGGATCGGTGGCCTAGCCCTACATTGGAATTCAGCATCTACCGTGCAGTGAAAGCATGGACAAGACAGACCTCTCCCTCATCAGAGAAACCTCAACAAATGTGCAAACATCACTGCCTTTTCACTGTCATTGGTCATGGCTGCTCTAGGTTTACTTGTCCTGCTGCTAAACAGTTTGATTCCTCCTCATTCACGGTAGTTATTCTTCAAGCAATCCAGTAATCTTGCATTGCACTTGAGGTAAAGTTTAGAGAGGTGAGTCTTGATGTATCTCTCTTGTGATAAATACCTTTGTACCACTGTAGACAGACCCACAAGGACTGAAACTTGCATTTCCTATTAGGAAGATACAGTCAAACAACTACAAACCTCTGTGGACCATCTGACAACTGCCTTCAAGACCCTTGGAGGCCACATGGAAGATATGGAGAACAAGACAAAGCACAATAATCAGTGCTTTTTGGGGTACCAGCGGAGAGTGGGAAACTGTCAATCCAAGCAACCCTTGGATCTATGGTTATGCTTCATTATTCCAGATGAAAACCTCCATTAATGATTTGTTGTGGAGCAAACTCATTGTGCACTCATCCAGAAACCCTGTCCCGGAGGAGGCATCATGACTGATGATTGCCAAAGTGCTCACTTATGAGGGTAAAAGGCGATCCTGAGGCTGATGTGTGGCCTAGACAAATTTCATTTTCGCTCTCACTGCATAATGATTGTACCGGACAACAGCACACAGATGCTACTCTAGAAAACATCAAGGCACAAACTAGGATCAATCAATCAATACCCTATTAGACTTAAGGTCTTTTTCAATCTAATTCTATCTCTTTGACACTCTGGAGGTGGCAGAGGCCTGGGTGGAGGAGAAAATCAATGTTGGGTCACATTCAGACATGTCACACGATTCCTGTAAGGGACCACACTCCACTGTGGCTAAACCAAAAAACAGATAATGGCAGCGCTGGAAAAGGTATTGCTTAAAACCTGACTCTGAAGCCTTGTTAGTGAGCTGTCAACAAAGCAGATGCTCATGCATGCTCTGGCTTCATCTCCTCAGACTCATCCCTGTTCCCGGAGGGATCTCACCACCACCTTCAGAGAGACAAGAAGAGCTCAAGTAGTGTCACATTGATGCATTCCTTGAACGTCCAGATTGATGGGGCTCCAACCCCTGGGTTTTCTTGCTATATGAAGGATTGCATATGCACTGTCCTGCTGTTCCCTCTGGTCTTGAAGAGGCAAGAATGAAATGTAGGTATTTCCATAGTGCATTGTTTAGTTTGGGCATCAATAATTTAAAAAAAAAATTAATGGAAGTGGGGACCAGTGATCCAGGTCTCTCTTGAAGTGCTGAAGTTGCACCACATAGGCTGGCTTTATATGGGGGTGTGGGATTGATTGTGGAGTTCACTTGACCTTTTATTCACCTGTCACCTGATTGACTTCCTACTGTGTGCTTTATATTCAGATGGGCATGAGCAGCACCACCTGGTTTTGCTACGTTCCATTCGGTGTCTGTTTCTTGTATTGGGGTTCTTTTTTGGCTTGGGGATGGTACAGGTGTGTTACCCTTTTGTGGGGTTTCACATTATGTTTCAGGGATGGGCATAAGATACTTCATTTAGGAACTGTATGGTCGGAGATTGGGGTGCTTGATGTTTTTTATTTTCTGCTTTTTTACTTTTGAGAATACCTTAGCATCTGGTACTGTTGAATTGATATTCTTTAAGGGCACATTCCATGCCAAGTATGGCATGACTCGCCTTTTACTCCTTATATGATTGATGGCTACCCAAGAAAGTGTCCCTGATCCTATACCACAGTGGATCCTATCATTGGATGTCAATGGCCTAAGTGAGAAAATTAAGAGAGGTCTGTCCTAAGAGCAGCCCACACCTGACATCCTTCTTCTGAAAGAGACCCACCTATTGGATTCAGACTGTGCCTTCGTAAGACACACAAGTCTTGTATACCATCTTTATTGAGGGATCTTGTGGTATTGATATCTGTCTTCAGAATAACTCCCCTGTTCCGGGTCAATGGGTCTGATGGGATAGTGATTGGCAGTTCCATTTGCCATTGTATCTGGCGTCTTCATAATCCCATTCCATTTTACTCTGCCTGGGTGGCCCCCTGACACTCCTTTTAGTGGATTTAAAAAAAACTTGATTCAGTCATTTTTGCAATTATTCCAATAGCATTATTTATTCACATTAGTATCAGGTTTTCCCACTGTTTCCTCTCATATATTTGCCTTCTGTATATTCTCCCGGTGGCTAGAGAGTGAATTAATGGGGTCCTGTCTGATCATTTTCCTACTGGGAAGGGGATTAGGCAGGGTCAAGCGCTCTGCCCTCTGCAAATTTGCCCTGGCTATTGAACCCCTTGCTGGGCTGCTGAGAACACAAATGCAATTTGCATGGTTTGTGCTCAGATGCAGGGGTACAGCACTATGTCTTACATCAACCTGATGATCTTGTTGTTTAGAAGGGCTATCCCCAGTACTCTAGTCTATTAGTGATGCAGATTATTGACTGTTTTGAATAACTCTCCAGCTTAAGAGAAAATTCAGCAAAATCCATCATTTTCTGGGTCAGTGCCTCCCCAGTCAATATGGCATAGGGCTCAGAGCTGTGGGTGGAGTCAGCAAGCTTAGAACCCTGACTGTATGTGGTGCAACTTCAGCACCTCTGTGCTGGATATGTAGCATTTCCCCTTTCCAAGTCTCCTTTCAAAGAGGCCTGTATCACTGGTTCATGCTTCCATTGACTTTCATGGGCCATGTGGCCATCATCAATACAATATCCATGCTCAAACTAATCGATGCACTATGAAAATACCTACATTGCATTATTCCTCCTTCTTTCTCATAATCAATGTTCTCCTTCGCAGGTTTCAGTGGGGAAGTCACATCCACGCATTTCCATGCCTAAGTGCTCAAAGTCCCCTATGATGGTGGTCTAGGCACGATGGATATTGTCCCTTACTATCAATACCTCCCATTTGGTAGTCATTGACAATTGATTGCGTGTCTCTCAGAGTGAACCCATCTATGCAACTGAGCAGTGCCCATTGGCAAACCATGCACATCTACAGTACATTTATGATGGACAGTTTCCTCCAGGGATACACCATGTGCCACCAGATTGGTTCTTGGCCTCTAGCATGACTCACTTTATCTCGTCTAATGGCACAATAAATTAATTAGGGAGACCATACTGTGAGTAAGCACTTGGCTGCCACAGTTATTGTACCTTCACAACTTTGTTGGCTGGGATACCATTGAGATATCCCATATAAAGGGTGTCTCTTTGGCCCAAACCTGAAGATTTTCATGATGACTTTGAACTCCTTGAGTCCTTGATATCTTCAGAAGAGACAGGCCATTATTCCATATTTGAAATAACTGGTTGACACTCCCAACTTTTTTCTGTTAGGGGAAGGGGTCACCATGAGTCTTCTTGCGCATAAGGAAGTCTCACAGATATGCCATCTTTAGTTATTTAGTTATTGTCTCCATGTTGTGAGCAGCACTGGAAGACGATCAGGGATGCTTGACTAATGAGGAAAGGCATGATACTTCTGGGGTAATGTCTTTGATTCCATGTGGAAAATCCTTGGTTGGCCAATCTCCTACCTCCACTTCTAACTAATTCATCGTTCTGCAGGCATTAGAAGACAGGAGGGTACAATCACATATGAAGATCATAGTCCAGAGGGATATTGTTCTGCAATGGAGAAATAGGAGGCCCACTACCTGAAATATGCGGCTCCAGTGCATGAATAAGTGCATATTCTTTAAGAAACTCATTTATGAAGAGTGTGCATGCCCCACAGGGACTTGAAGATATAGGAACAGTAGGGAGAACCCTTTCAACGAGGTCAGGCTGCTTAGAATATACTCCTTTGTAAGTATGTGATGGTATTATTGAGTCAATTTCTTTTTGATTCCACTACATTGTTGTGGGTCTAAAGCTTGCATACTCACACTCAGTAATGTATTTTATTTCCTTGAATGTGCTAAATTACATGAAGTTGATGCTTGGTTGTACTAGATTCTTCTGTGTTGTATATTTTAAAAATGCCAACAAATAGTTTTTTTTTTAAAGTTATCCATCTGGGAATAAAAAGACCAAAGTGAAAATTAGATTTTACTATCAACTACAAAGTCACAATTATGGTGCTATCTACCTAGATAAACCTTTCATTTTCTCCAATATTTTGATAAGATTCTAAAATACTTGGCAAAATCTGCCCAGGCCTACTGCTCTACCATACTATAGCACTGCATCAATCAACATGACGTAGACAATGAATTGTGTTTCAGTGAGACTTATGGTTTCTACCAACATCAAAATATACCATCTCATTATACCTACAATAACAGTTCTGTCACCTAACTATGCACCTTCAGAAAATATATTGGCATTGAACAATGCAACTAAAAAGATGAGCACACTGCCCCATCTAGCACAGCTCCTCAAAATGTATCTAAGGAATCCACAAAGGATTTGCATAACTCTGTATATATATACCAAACCAACCTCAAATGCAGGCATCCCAAATGTTGAAAAATACTTTTCTTAATTAAGGGATAACTAAGGAGGTAACTATTGAACCCTCCTTGTATGTGTGAGTGCCGCTCTTGCAGTTAAACTAGGCTTAGAACCGTAGTGGTCTATCTCCAACAAATCCACCAGAATGTAGCTGTAAAAATTCCATGTTATCTAGATGTCTAGAAATATGTCTATTGTCCCTGCAAGCAGATAAGTCATGTCATGTTTTTCTTATTTGTATGGTGTGCATATGACTCAGCAGTATATTCTGGCACCTGCAGAAGGAGTTGTGCAGCCCTGCCTGGGGCCGATTGGAAAAGCCATGTTTTCAGTTTCTTGCGGAATTCTAAGATGGAACTGGCAGCTCTGATGTGTTTGGAGAGATTGATCTAGGCTTTGGGAGCCAGCAAGGAAAAGGCGCATCCTCCTTGTAATGAAGTTCGATGAAACAATGGTAAAGGATATGAAGACTTCTTCTTTATTTCAGGAACAGTAAGATGAGCGTCCCAACCACAGTCGATCCAGCAGCAACTACTCGCTGGAGAACCTTGTAGCCAGGCACCCAATACATTCTAAATTCTACATCAACTCACTAAGCAAGGGTTACATTGCAAAAAGGAATAAAGAAATACCACACACCTACTCCTGAACAGAAACAAAATAATTATAAATGATAAACTTAGTTACAGACATAATCATGCAATTTTGTAGGAACGGAACAAGCACAAGAACTCCTACGCATAGGAGGTACGTGTTGTGAAGGTGAAGATTGTCGAATATGAGAATCAGAAGAATTAAAGCAACGTACAGGAGCAATTCTATTGAGATTCTAAATGTGACCATCATCTAGTTTCACTGCATTTTGAAATAACTTAACAACCTTACATGGAATAGAGAACTTGTTACCTCCACTATTTTGCGGAGACCTAACTCTCACACAATCCCCTAGATTAACTATTGTCCCCCGCTGCTGAATTCCGTGCCCTTGGAGAGGGTGGCCGAATTTGATTACTTAGGTATCCGCCTCACGGATTCAATGTATTGGAATTCACACATCCAAAAGTGTTACTTGGTCATAAAAGGGTGGGTGGTGCCCTCCTTAAGGAGCAACGCTCCTCCACAACCAAGCCCATTGACCCAGTTATGGAGATTTATAAAGCAAGAGGGGTTAGTGCTGCTTTGTATGGGGCGGAACTGTGGGGCACGTGCAACCTTGAAGTATTAGCTAGATCAGAGAGTACATTTCTGAAGGACTTGATGGCCCTCCCGCAGAGCACCCCAACAGTACCTGTATTATTGGATCTGGGTTGTAGATCGATTAAGGACCAAGCCCAAATACGCCCCTTGCTACTTTGGGCGCGCCTGTGGCGTGTGCCCGAGCTGGCCTCATATGCAGATGGTTTGTTAGAGGTTATGTTAATGGAGGGCTGGTCCAAGATTAAGTGGTTGAGGGATGTGAAACGGCTGTTAGGGGATCTAGGCCTTGGCGATGCATGGGAATCCAGGACGGCCCCCCCCTAAAGCCGTTTTAAAGAAGTTGTACTGGAACTGAATCTCCTGTAAAATCTCTACTGATTCAAAACATTGCAAATCCACTACTGACTTTATGAAGATCAAGGATGTGGTGGCCTATGAACTGTACCTTGACATTATATCTAACCCCATAGACCGTGCTCTGTATTTTAAATTTAGAATAGGGACGTTACCTGTAAGTGAACTGACCGCCCGCTGGAAAACTTCCCTTCAGCGATCCCCTTTCTGTGCGACATGCCTAACATGAGTTGAGTCGGTTGCCCACATTTTCTTCGAATGTCCGGCTTATCTAGCGCCGAGGCGGTGCTGGCTCAAACCACTATGTAAACAATTAGGCACTCGGCAGCATAATGTGGCATTACGCATTTTAATGTCCGACACACGTATTTTGTTTGTCTGCGGTGTGTCCAAGTTCCTAAAATGGTCTTGGTTAATTCGCACGAAAAGGCTTTCTTTGTCAATTTAATGCTTGTCTTAACTGCTCATACAATGTTTTATTTGTGTAAATAGTATGTGCTTGTTTAAATATTGCTTTTTAAATTCATTGTATTATGCTTTTATGATATTTTTATATCGAAATAAAGCCTTCAATCAATCAAGATTAACTATTGTATGAGCAACAGCATGTCTGGCATCAAAGGTTGCTTTCATCTTTTTGGACTTGGAATCCTCCCCAATGCTCCACTGAGGATCCTCAAGAACACTAAAATCAGATCCATACCCTCTCATCCAGGATTGAAACAATTGAGTGTTAGGTGTACGTCCCCTAAACAATTCAAAGGGAACTTTTTCTGTTGTAGAATGAGGGGTCAAGCGATAGGCCATAACTTTCTCTAGAATTGCATTTTTCCAGTCACGCCCTAGTTTCTTGGCTGATTGAATAGATTCCTTTAGTACTCGGTTGAATCTCCCAACCATCCCGTTACATTCGGGATGATAAAGCGAGCATTTTCTATGGACAATAATTCTCTTACACAGGAATTCCTCCATCTCCTTTGAGACCAGTTGCATGCCATTGTCACTTAACAAAGTCTCAGGGAGACCTTCTCTGTAAAAAACATTCTCCAAAAATCTTACTACATATCTAGTTTCAATACACTGAGTGACCTTGACCTCAGGCCATCTAGAATACATATCAATAAGAACCTGGACGTAAAACTGACCAGACTTGGAATGAATTGGTCCTAAGAGATCTAGAGCAACATCTTGCCAACACCTGGAGGGAGGATCATGAATGATCATCGGTTGAGTTCTAGTCTTGCACACTTTGTCAGACATCCTGCATTCAGAGCAGTCTCTAACTAACCGTTCAACTAAGATATCAACACCTGGCCACCAGAAGTGTAACCAAACTCGCTCCTTGGTTTTTGATATACCCTGGTGACCACTGTGTGCAAGGCGAACAATCTTCTCTTGAAGTGAAATAGGAGGTACCAGGCGTGAACCTCTCCACAAAAGATCTTTGTGTATAGAGAGTTCATGTCTCACATTCCAAAATTCCTTTGCTTCATCAGACAGAGACCTAATACCTGTACATCCACCATTTACAAACGTGCATACCTCGAGTAAAACGTTGTCATTCTTTAAGGATTCTCGCCATTCCATTCCATTTCTGACACAACACCTTCAACAATTTCACACACCTTGAAGGTGTCTATCTCCCAAGAGTCTTCGGAGTCAAGAACATCAGAGCCCACAGGTATCAATTGTGACAGACAATCAGCAACTTTGTTGTCAACACCAGGGATATATTTGACAAGAAAATCCAAATCTTGTAGAGCAATAATCCACTGACAAATCCTGGAAGAAACCGCATTAAGATCTTTCTTGACAAACAAATCCTTAAGTGGTTTATGGTCAGAATGAACAAGAAAAGAAGAACCCCACAAAAATTTCTTGAGCTTCTTGATAGCCCAATAAATACAAAGGGCTTCCTTTTCAATCACAGAATATTGTAATTCTGGCCCAACAAGAGCTCTAGAAAGAAACATAATAGTTTCTTCTTTGCCACCCTTGGATTGTTTAAGAACAGCTCCCAAACCTTTAGAGCTTGTATCCGTGATCAAAATAGAGTCTAAAGAGGTGTCAAAGCTCTGCAAGGAAGGAGCGACTTAAGGGCTTCCTTGACTTCCTCAAATTCTAACTAACACTGAGATGTTCAAAGAAACTTTATCCCTTTCTTCAGAAGAGACCTAAGGGCATGAGTACGACTGGTGAGTTGTGGCACTCGCCAGGATCTGTAAGTGGATTATTGCTCTACAAGATTTTGATTTTCTTGTCAAATATATCCAAAGTTGCTGATTGTTTGTCACAATTGATACCCGTGGGCTCTGATGTTCTTGACTCTGAAGACTCTCGGGAGATAGACACCTTCAAGGTGTGTGAAATTGTTGAAGGTGTTGTGTCAGAAATGGAATGGCGAGAATCCTTAAGGAATGACAAAGTTGTACTCAAGGTATGCAAGTTTGTATCTGGTGGATGGACAGGTACTAGCTCATACAATAGTTAATGTAGGGGAATGTGTGAGAGTTAGGTCTCCGAATTCTGGGGACATGGATGAAGAGAAGAGTGGCTAAACTGGGGTGCCTGATCGGTGTGTGGAACTGGATGGGGCTGCTAAGATATTCTGGGCCTTGCAGTTTAAAAGGGTGAGTTTGTGACTACGGAGACAGTGGAGGTCCTTGAGGTGTCTGGATATGTGCATGCAGAGTAATAATTTGAGAGTGAGTCCGTGAGTGTGTATGATGTTGGCGAGTGGGGCCATGCAGATTTTTAAAAGTATATGGCTGAGCTGGAAGCCTTAAGGGATACCACACATCACGTTGGAGGCCATGGATGAATATGGGGCTAGGCTGACTGTTTGGGTGCTGCCTGAGAGAAAGAAACTGATCGACAGTATTCATGGTTTCGCTGATGTTCTTTGAGCCCTCGTGTTTGTGACTGACCATGTAGACATCTGCTGTTTAATATCTGTAAGTGCTCCTTGAGGCAGTGATTGTTTTCATTTAACAGCCTCTTGTGTTTTTTGCTGAATGTAGGATTGGATGAGGATAGGGTGGGAGAAGGTGTCAATTGCAGCTGAGAGGTCGAGTAGGATGAGAGCTGCTGTGTCTCTCTCATCCATGATGTGGCGGATCACATCAGTGGAAGCAATGAGGGCTCTTTCAGGGCTGTGGTTTGGTCTGAATCCAAATTGGGATGGTTACAAGCAGTGGTTGGCATTGAGGATGTCAGGCAGTTGATTGCTGATAAGCTTTTCTATTACTTTGGCCAGGTAGGGGAGGAGGAAGAGGGGTCTGTATCTAGACAGTGTTGTCAGGTATGCTTAGGGTTTCATCAGGAGTGGTGAGACGGTGGGGAGTTTCCAGATATCTGGGAAGGTGACAGTGGTGATAGTCATTGAGGATTGGTGGGAGGGCTGTATAGATAGGGGCTGGGTCCTGTGGTAAAAATGAATAGGCTGCAGGGATCTGGAGGGCTCACAAGTGGATGAAGCGCTTTCTGTTGGCTGTTTCCAGTGGGGTGATGGCTGGCCAGCAGGCCAGGGTGGTTTCTGGGGGGTCCTTGTCATTAGAGTGAAGGATAATGAGGGTGGAGAGGGCAGGCCAAGGTGTAAAGTTGTTGTAAATAGTTTTGATTTTTTTTTTGTGAAGTAGTGGTAAATCTGGGCACATAGTTCCTGTGAGGGGTGACGGACGTGGAGTTGGTGGCAGGGGACTGGAATTATTTCACTATGGTGAAGATTTCTTACAAGATGTTAGAGCAGTTTTGGATCAATCCAGTAAGTGCTAAGCACTTGGTGGTTATAAGTCACTGGTGGTAGGTCAGGAGGGCTGATTTGTAGGTGTGTCCATTACTGTCGCAGTTGTCATTTATGTGGAACCATCAACGTTCCAGCAGTTTGCAGTTGCATTCAGTGAATCTGACTTCTTCGGGTATGTGGGTGGGGTCATTCACTCATTGGGAGGAGTCCTTGTGTGCCCAGGTCTTCCTGGTGGTGAGTGGTGTGGGGGTCTGTTTGCTTCTCTAGGTGAAAGTTGAGGTTGTCTAGTAGAATGAAATAGTTAGATGCAAGTGGGGCATTAAGATCCCCAAGAGAGGCACCGAATTTGGACCTTGGTCCAGGGGGCTGGTAGAGAAGGACTCCTGCCAGGGTGGTGGAGCTTGAGGTCCTGAGTTTGAAGGCCATGTATTCTAGACAGTTGCTAGTATTCACTAAAGTAATGGTGCAGTTGATTTCCCTTTGTACAGTCTCCTCCTCTGGGTTTGCTCATTCTAGCCTGTCTTGCGATCTTGTAGCTGGGTAGGAGGACCTCTGCGATGTCTGGAGCGGATGTTGGATTGAACCAGGTGTCGTGAGGAAGATCATTAGGTCTTGAGGACATCTAAATAAACTGACAATCAATTTATACCAGAGGATTATGTCCAAGTACCCTCCCTCAGCAACAAACAAAGAGAGCAAGAATGCAACATTGAATCAAAATCAAACTTGGCCTACAACCCAGGTTATGCTTGAATGAAGGCCAAGTGATCACCAGTGGATGAGATTAAATCAAGAATTCCATTCAATACTTTGTTGTTTGTTTCAGTGCATGCCCTAAATATAATAGGTATGCCCTTAAATGGGTCCCAGGCTCACTGTGCCACATTACTCAAATTACATCTCACTGACAGCGATCAAGTAGGCTGAAAGTGGTCTGTATTTGATTTTGGTCTTGTCTGTAGTGGCCGTGGTATGGTTGATGGAGATGGACTTTTCCTAAAGGAGATTGATATGCATGAGACTGCTCTCTGTCTAGAGTTGCTAAGTGGTTGAAAATTGATGGACTTGAATGCAGTTCCAAGCAAACACCAGTGACTGAGATTTACTCAAGTATTCCTTCAAGCACTACTTTGTTGTTTGTTGCCCCTGGGCCATATACACTAAAGGTGCATTTTCATTGTTTGCGCTGGGCTCACCTTATAAAAGGTGCGCCTGGCGCAAACAATGAAAATGTGCCATATTACCATGCATGCACTGCCCCCAGGCAGCCGTGAACTCAGTGCATTCCTTTGAAAAACAGAGCGGCTGCTATAAAGCCGCTCTATGTTTTTACAGTGCAGGCAGCGCCCGCTTGCACATTTAAAGGGGATTAGAGTTCCCCATGTAGGCGGGTGCAGTAAATGACTGCACCCGCCTGCAAGGGGATGTCAGGAAGGTCCCCCTGAGAGCTTCTTTGCCTCTGCAATAAGGCGCGGATGGAGAGGCAAAGGGATTCCCTCTTTTGCATGGGGCACACCCCCATGCAAAGGAGGGAAAGCCCCCTGAAGCTAGCGCTTTATGTGCGCCAGCGCTATCAGTATTACAGAAGGGGATGCACAAGTGTAATATCACAGTGCCCTGGGGCGTGCAAAGTGGGCGCAAACACCTGTTGCGCCCCTGGAGCATTTTGTGTAACACGGCCCCCTAAGTGTAATGGATATGCTTATACTGAATTCCCTGCTCACTCTGGCACAGGACAGAAGCAGTACTTCACTGATGATGCCTGAATACACTGAAACAGGACAGAGGTTGCTTGTGTTACCATCTGGAGGGATCATGACTGGGCAGTCAGGCTGTACTCTTCCTACAGGAACCGGGCCAGGGCTGATTTGCAAATACTACAGTACAATACATATGGCTGAATGCTGCCTAGAGTGGCGCAATGGGCCAAAAACGATGGACTGTTCTATAGACAAGTTTATCCCCAGTGGGTAAAATTAAACTTAAGCTTTTATCCGTTATTTTTTTAGTTGCAGTCGACACTGTCATCTTAGAGCAGCATGCATAACTGTGAAACTCAACACATCACACAATCAAAGGAATAAACTTACAGTTTCAGGAAGGCGCATACATTTCCAAACAAAATTAAAAGAATGAAACCAGATCTCAAAATGATCTCATTCCTTCGTAAACTTAAGATGAAATAGGACTGGATCCTTCCCTTACCTACTTCAAAACCCTACTGAAAGAAATACCTTAAACTTGACCCAGCTTAACACGCCTCTATCCTCTACTGAATTAATGAAAAATGTGTAGTTGGAATCAGAGAGTTTACTCCTACTACTACGCTTGTATAGCACTGACCACAGGCTGGCACTGTGGATAACGTAAATATGTTATATAACCATCCTATAACCTACAATGCGAGATGGCCTTCCCATCACCCTTTGGATGTGAAGCTATCTAACAGGCACTTGATTCATGTCCAAGCTACAGAAAAATGTAAATAAATAAAGAACAGTTTGATGAAAGCACAAAGAGCTTAAACGGGTGAATGTTTACAGTCAATGTTAGGCATTCCGTCCTGACTTGTCTTTGTGCTGATCAGGCAAGGGTACCGGTGAGGACAATATTTACACTGAACACATGAGATTTATCGCAGACGATCCTCCCTGGACATCCCCAGGGACATGGCAAGCTTCTCCTTTTTCTAGTGATCGGTCACTTTCTTAAAGCGTAGCGTCAAGGAGTCTGTCCTATCAGAGCGAGGCGTACACATAGGCGTATCCCCCATCACCAGCTCCTGCTATTCACTCACCACTCTTAACTAATTGTAAGATTGCAAGGCTTCACTCACCCGTTCATTCCTGCAGACTCCATCCCGGGGTCGTATCTCACCACTGGCATGCCTCTGCGGCGCACAGGTCCACTGAGTTCTTCTGCTGGAGGAAAAAAAAGCATCATTGATCACATTGGTACAAGTTGTAGAAGGTTAGGTCCATCTCAGTTTCCTTGGTGTAAATTTACATTCAGCAACAAACACAAGAGGCCCTTAAAAGAAAGCAATCATTGCCTCAAGTAACAGTAGCAGATATCAAACAGCAGAAGTCTACATAGTCACAAACACAAAGGCACAGATAAGACCAGTGAGAGTCAAGCCAATATCCTATCCACTCATAGGAGTTAATACTCAGAATGAGTAGTTTAAATACTATCAGACCTTTGAAATTATCAAATGTACGAAGTCTGCCAACATAAAGGTTGTATGGTCTATCAGGGTAAATTGTACCAACTATTTGGTGCATCCCCGACTTAAATTACATTTAACCTCCCATCACGCTAAAGTAAAATGAGAATCCAACATGTCATCATATATGCAGGCTGCACTTCCAAGATGTCTCAGGCTAAGCGCCTGCAGTTTGTTGCCCTAGAGTATTTCAGCTACAGGATTTTTGACTCATACCCTTTTGAAGTTCTCCACTGCAGATCCAAAGTGCCATGTACAGGAAAGAGTAACTTTACAAGTCATAAAAGTGCTCCTAACTAACAAAAAATTGCTGATTCCCATTCATACACCTAATACCAAACTGGCGGATTTTTCACCAGTTCATAACTTGGTCTAAGGTTTAAATGAATCCTTAGATTTTCTTTTGGCCCTTTAGGAAAATGTTTACTTTTCTATTTATAGAAATATATTGGACTACTCCCCCTAAAAATAGGGGGGTGTTGTTGACAGCCAGTTCACACATTTACATTTGCTATTTTTGATACTAAGTTCAACAGGAGTACAAACAATTGTGAATGTTGGCCAATACAATGGGGTAGGGGGGTCACTTAATCGCTATAGAAATATCGATCAACAAAAATATCACGTTCACCACATTAACTACCACAATACTGCTACTGAGAGTAGATGTGGAGTTAAGAGTAGTGAATATGTTTCCCTATGTATGGTTATCTAGATGTTATATTGATTGCTGATGTTATGGATGGAATATTTTATAGGTCTATATTTCAACCGTGACATTTGACGTACAACTGGTGAATACCAACAAAGTTATGACTTTCTGGGAGTGCACCACTTTCCAAATGCCACACTGACGGCATCTCGTGTGGGAGCAACCATGTTACCACCATAAACCCTAAGCACAAAGCAACCGAAAAGCCTCTCTAGAAAAGTATTTTCATGGCCTAGGCCCCTGTAGTGGTTTTAAATGTCTGCAGATCCTGGCTCAATGAATCAGTGTTTACTATTTGCACTTGAAAAAGACTCTTTTGTGTAGTCAAGTAAAAACTAGATGCACAAAAGGATTTGCAAATGTGTTCCTAAGTGGGTATGCGATGTAGACATTCCATCATCCTCTCTGATTGTTTATGAACTTGCTAGGTAGTTCACAAATAAGAAAGTGAGAACCAATCCACTGCTGAACACAGTAAATCCACAAACTGATTTAAATATAAACTTAGGACGTGAAAGAACTTTATGAAAGACAGGGTGAAACAGGAGTCATGCTGGCCATCCTGACTAGATTCAGACACATACTCTAACAAGCATTAGAAATGCAATCGGACTCGGATTTATTTGAGTTTGAGCTAATGGCATTGTAAATGCCAATGTCTTTTTGCCATGTGTTATGGAGTGTGTGCATGTGGTGTGTAGTGGAAGTATCTTGGTTGAATTGTAATTTTACCAATGGTGGCATGCTGTGCTTTATATGAATATGTTTAAAAGTAAAGTGTACCATACTGCGATTGCTTGGTGGAAAAGTGCACTGCCGGCTGGAGGTGTGTGTGCCTGGTGGAAGGGTGCACTGACGGCTGGTGGGTGTGTGCTTGGTAAAAGCGTGCACAGATGGATGATGGTTGTTGGTGTTTGTGCATGGTGAAAGCATTCATTGACGGCTGGGGGTGTGTTGTTGTGTGTGTGTTGTTTTCTGTGTGCTGGTGAGTGTGTGGTGGTGAGTCTGTGGGGGTGAGCCTGGGGAGTGAGTGTGGTGGTGAGTGTGTTGTGTTGAGTGGTGACAAGTGTGTGGTGTTGAGAGACTGAGGTGTGTGGTTTGTGTGCGCGTTATGTGTGTGTGGTGTATGTGTGTGTGGTGTTTTCTGCACACTCACACACTGCCCCTACACATTCACACACTGCTCACCCGCACACTCCCAATGTCACCCTGCATAGTCACACACTGTTTACCCTGCACACTCATTCTGCACACTCACACAATGTGCACCCTGACACACTGTCTCTGCAGTCACTCTGCACTCACTGTCACTCTGCACTCACTGTCATTCTGCACTCACTGTCACTCTGCACTCACTGTCACTCTGCACTCACTGTCACTCTGCACTCACTGTCACTCATTGTCACTCTGCACTCACTGTCACTCTGCAATCACTGTCACTCTGCAATCACTGTCACTCTGCAATCACTGTCACTCTGCACTCACTGTCACTCTGCACTCACTGTCACTCATTGTCACTCTGCACTCATTGTCACTCTGCAATCACTGTCACTCTGCAATCACTGTCACTCTGCACTCATTGTCACTCTGCAATCACTGTCACTCTGCAATCACTGTCACTCTGCACTCACTGTCACCCTGCACTCACTGTCACTCTGCTGTCACTCTGCACTCACTGTCACTCTGCACTCACTGTCACTCTGCACTCACTGTCACTCTGCACTCACTGTCACTCTGCACTCACAGTCACTCTGCACTCACAGTCACTCTGCACTCACAGTCACTCTGCACTCACAGTCACTCTGCACTCTACAGTCACTCTGCACTCTACAGTCACTCTGCACTCTACAGTCACTCTGCACTCTACTGTCACTCTGCACTCTACTGTCACTCTGCACTCTACTGTCACTCTGCACTCACTGTCACTCTGCACTCACTGTCACTCTGCTGTCACTCTGCACTCACTGTCACTCTGCTGTCACTCTGCACTCACTGTCACTCTGCACTCACTGTCACTCTGCACTCACTGTCACTCTAGCTCTGCTGTCTGTCACTCTGCTGTCATTCTCACTCTGCTGTCACTCTCACTCTGCTGTCACCCTCACTCTGCTGTCACTCTCACATTGCTGTCTCTCTGTCTCTCATGCTGTCACTCTCACTCTGCTGTCACTCTCACTCTGCTGTCACTCTCCTGTCACTCTCACTCTGCTGTCACTCTCACTCTGCTGTCACTCTGCAGGGCCATGTAAATGTGCCAGCTCCATCAAAGCATGTCGGCCTTGTTCTCGTCACTTGTTTCCCGACTCTGAACAGCAGGCAGCCTCCCTCCGCTAATCTCAAAAACGCGGCTGGTGTCAGGGGCTGAGGCACTGCACTTCCAGCGCCATGCAAATGTGCCAGCTCCATCAAAGCATCTCGCCCTTGGTCTCGTCACTTGTGCCCCGACTCTGCACAGCAGGCAGCCACCCTCCACTAATCTAAAAAACACGATGTAGCGGCTGGTATCAGGGGCTGCGGCGCTGCACTTCCAGAGCCATGTAAATGTGCCAGCTTCATCAAAGCATCTCGGCCTTGCTCTCGTCACTTGTTCCCCGACTCTGAACAGCAGGCAGCCTCCCTCCGCTAATCTAAACAAGGGAGCTGCGCGCTGAGCGCTGCTGAATGGTGAACGCGCCCGGCCATCTGGATTCACTTACGGAGGCACCCTGACAGCTCCTAATTATAATTAATGTACTTCTTTGCGCGAGCACGAACGAAAAATGCCCAAGATGGCGGAACAAAACTACATTTACCCTATCACTTCAAGCCTATTAAAACGACAACACAACGAAGACGAATCACTGGCCAGATGACAGAACACGCTAAGGAATGTGTGGAATTTGTCTCGCCAAAGCCCTAGGAGATACTTCTTTTTTCTCTTCTTTAACATTAGGATCTCGAAACTCCTCCCACTTTCAGTGGGGAGGAGTCCGAGCCCTAAAAACGTGAAAGATGAACTCGGCCTATATCGCCAGGTATGCGAAAAAGTGTGCATTTCTTCTAGTTCACAAAATACGTATTTATGTATATTCTGCATAATGTGTATAACACACAACTGATATGAAAATATTTCAGAAATAGCAAAAATGGCATTATGTGCCTAGTACATCCTGCATTTGTGCAAGGCACAGTATATTTTACCACCAATTAGGATTTTCACATATTTCCATTGAAACTAATATTTTCTTCATAAAATACTATTTCCCAAAGACATGCTGAACACACTGAAACCAACTTCCAGTGAGATTTGTGGTTTTGCTCATGCTTGGTACAGGAGCAGCATGGATATCAGAAAAAATGGAACCACTGAATTGTTTCTTCTTTATAAATTGTTAATCTCATACCTGAGCATGCCTTCCTTCGAAGTTCCCTGAATTTCCATTGTACATCTTATGTCCAGAAATGTAAGAGTAAATAGGAGTCCTCCTGAAGTACTAGTCCTTACTTATAAATGCTGTGAGATTTGGGATTGGCCCTATAGTTAGGAGAGAAGGAAGGGGCAGCAGTTACAGGGCGTTGTTGAAGTTTAGTTAGAGAAGGAACATGGTAATAAATACTGTTGTCAAGTGGTGTGTTACTAGATCTATCATTTCGTTGGAACTGTATTTGCTGTGTCTCCAAGTGTGGCTATAATTTGAGGTTTTAGTATGATACACTCATGATTTATACTGGTTAATTTGCTTTGGGGAGTGTTCTTTATCGTGTGAGTGAGATAATTGATCCTGGCATCCATGTTCCAGTTTACTAAGGGAAACATCCTTTACAACGGAACCGCTACAACGCGGTACCGTTACGACGCAGTTTTAACAACGAAAGTCGTTACAACGACTTTCGCTGGAGGGCACTCTAGGATAGGGGATAGTTTAATTTACTATCCAACACCTTCCCTACTATCCACGGGGACTGGTGTTGGAATAGTAAATTAAACTATTCACTATCAGCGCCCCACCAACGCAAGTCGTTGTAACGACTTGCGTTGTTAAAACTGAGTCATAAAGGGACGCGTTGTAACGGTACGCGTTGTACCGTCATACATCTGTTTACTAAAGATGTGCCTATGTGGTCTGCTCTCATCCAGTCACAAATTCTGGTGAGACTATAAGATATATATTTTTCTAGTTGTCTTGAGAAGGCACCGATTTGTGTTTGGGTGCCATCTGCATAGAAGTGAACGCATAATTTATTTGCCATGATGAGGTTGATAATGGCTCTGAAACAATTATGAGCGGGGGCAACAATCTCCAAGTTTCTTCTGGGACTCCGTAGTTTACAGTTGCTAGGTTTGTTGAAGGTGGGTCCAGTGTGACAATTCAGAATTGCTCCTTTACTAAAGACATTAGTCACTTTGGTGAAAAGTTTCCTGCAGTGCTTTGTGTAAGGTCGAATCAGCTGGTGATCAAGGAGCATAACAGTATCTTCACACTTGTCAAGGAAGTGGAAGATGGGATCATGTACAGAAGGAAAGGAGATTTAGGGCTACATTTTGGGGTGAAGACGGATGGATCTGGGTACAGTATTCTGTGAGTGTCCAAGTGGGTATTGAGTTGGGTGGTTAAGTTATACAGAAGCCTAGCATTCATCGGGGTTTGTGGGCTTCAATGTTTAATAAACTGGACTGACCATTTGACATAGTGATCACTGGCATTTAAAAGAACTAATTTAATGGGTGGCTTAGCTCCTTATGAAAGTGCATTAAACCATCTCTCAATGCGAAGTTAGACATGACCTAAAATTCAGAAGAAGATTTTATCATCCTTAACTGAAGAAAACAATATTTAGTATATATACATTGACAGTATGTAACACTGAGATTGTCATGTTTCAGATATCAGCTGTGAGTGGTGGTTTAGTAGAAGTCTTTATCTGGGAGTGATCACTTTGTGCCTTCGATCAAATACCACTGTTTATTGAAGTGCTTTTAGAGTTATTTACATGCAATTCCTGTCCTAAAAGCATGAAGACAACCTCATTCCTGCAGACAGATACCTACATTGTCTATTTAATTATTTTTTTTATATTCCCTGAGAGGAGAAAGTAACATCAATTAAATAGGATGGTATGCCAGAAAGCCACCCTGAACAGGATCCAAATCAGGAATAAACATGTCTCTATGATGTAAGAATATTGTAGGAAAACATTCTGCAAGGCAAAACATAAATATTGTTTCTTTCCATTTATGAGTATTATATTATTTTTGTTATGCTGTTTGAAAAAAAAATGTACCCCACAAATTTACAAACTCTTTTAGCTAATTCTGTCAAGCTAATTTGGCAGTTTTGGAACCCTTGTTGGAGCATAATGTATGACGTTACAACGCATACATTTACAACGCATACCTTTACAACGCAGTTTTTACATCGCAACATCCTTTACAACGCATTCCATTACATCGCATGACACTACATCGCATTTTTGGAAACTACCTTAACAACGCATTCCATTACATCGCATTATACCTTTACAATGCATACCAGTACAACGCATGCCATTAAATTGCATTTAAGGTAAGTATTGGGTAGAATAGGGGTACAAATTACTATTCTAACTCTAGGGGGTGCAACAGTAGGTTAAGTGCTGGATGGTGTGGGGTAAAAATTACTATTCAAACTCCAGGGGGTGCAACTGGAGGGTAAGTGTTGGATAGTGTAGGGGTACTATGCGTTGTAATGGTATGCGTTGTAATGCCTGCGTTGTAGTGACATGCGATGTAGTGTCATGGGTTGTAATGGTATGCATTGTAATGCCTGCGTTGTAGTGACATGCACTGTAAAGGATGTTGCGATGCAATAACTGCGTTGTAAGTGTAGTGCGATGTAATGACTGCGTTGTAAAGGTTGTTTCCCGTTGGAGCAGTTCACAATAATTATTACAATCTGCATCCTAACATTTCAAATAATATAAACTGCTACAGTCTGCAAATTTAATTTCACACTTTGGCTAAATCATGTGGAACTCAAAGGTGCTGTGAGGACGTTTGCAAATGTACGAGCCGCTGTCAATCGACCATGCTGTATTTCTGTTCATTCTTTTCTTTATTTTTTTCCTCACAGTGCCACTCTAGACGGACCAGCCTTCTCATATATATGCAGATATAAGGCATTTTAAGGATTTGGGGGGCCCTGGGCCAAACATAATTTGGAGGCCCCTTTTTGGAACAGCTTTGCATTCATGATCCAGTTTCAGCTCTTTAATGTCCTCTTTAGCCAGGACACTGACAGTGCACAGACACATTCTTCCAAGTTCTAAATGTGTTTAATATTATCACTTTCCGTGCTCATGACGAGCTCAGCTTGTCATGAGGCACGGTTGAGCTGTGCTCATGACGAGCTGAGCTCGTCATGACCGTTGGACCGGTCGCACGTGGGGATAATTTCCCCGCTGTGCTGAACGTTCGAAAACGGGTGTGGTCATGACGAGCGGAACGTCATGAGCACAGCGCCGCAGTGCAGCGTGACGAGCCGAGCTTGTCACAAGCAAGGTGGCACCGCGCGCGGCCCCCCTCCCCCCGCACTGCAGGTGAAAAAGCCCAGCAGCGAAGGGGTTAAGGGAAAGTGATGTGTATTTTCAATATTATAATACAGCAGCAGCTCACTAATATTATTACAAGTAATTTTTGTTTCCCCCTCTCATTTCTCATATGTGGGGTCCTATTTTGATCCAAAAGAAATATTTTTATAGCTGTTGCATGGTGTTGAAAAACAAACATATCTGTGCATAATGTCTGTGATAGACTCATCAACAACCACCCACATTAAAAATGAATTAAAGGAAAACGGTATTTAAAGCAATCTGTATAAGAGTTTTTCAAGATTACCAGGGCAAGACTCAGCAGAACAGAGCTGGTTCTATCAGTGGGCCCCCTAAAAGGCTAGGGCCCTGGGCTAGGGCCCACTTTGCCCATGCCTTAAATCATCTCTGTGCATATTAGATCCCAACAAGAACAAGAGCAAGCTGCCACACCAGGTTTTCTACAGGAAAAGACGCTACCATGAGTAGAATGGTCTCTGGTGGCTCCATAGCAGGTGAAGTGCATGCCAAGGGCTATTTTTCATGAGTATTGATAATTATAGGAGTCAAATTCAAATTCAAATTCAAAAATCTTTATTCGATTGTAGAACTTACAATCATAAAAGTACAGTTCATAAGTACACATTTTAAAAACAATTCCAGACAATACATTTCATGTGGCAAATAAAGGGCACAGAATACAGTACAAAAAAGGGAAGGTACAGCGGGCACTATGAGCGTGAGCAATATGAGATTAAAAAACATAAATTACTATATTGGTTAAAAAACACCTAAAATATTCACAGCATAATTATCCGTCCATACTTTTCCTAAAACAAATAGCTTTTTTTAAAAAGTTACAGACAAATAAGGTACAGTCACAATTCAGTAGTTGTAGGTAGTAAAGTGCGGGCTTGATTTGAAAAAAATTCAGTTTTTTAAGACATGGTTTAAGGTATAATTTCCGTGGGATAGAATAATAAGGGCAAATAAAAAGAAAGTGTGCCAAGTCTTGAGGAGACTTACCGTCGCAGCCACAAGCTGGCAACACTTCACCCCGTTGTGGCCCACTTGGTACCGCCAGTAGAAGATGATATAGATCAAAACGGAACCTTGTTAACAGAAACCGTTCATAACTAGTCATAGGCCATGTCAGATAAGGCTCCATTTGTGGGCAGGTTTTGAGTAATAAGTGTTTCCTGACACTACCCTTCTGTATCTCAACCTCTTCTCTGTCAGTACATCTTGCCAATAATATGGCGTTTTTTACCAGAACGACATCAGGTTTTGTGATCAGGTTGGGGGCATAAAACAGATCAGAACGGCCAATTGCCGACAAACAATCCCTTATATATTTCACCCACGGAATTTTAAGCCTACCGTCTAGCGATAAGACCTCTTTCAATAAGGCATGTGTGAGCGGAATGTCGGTGTTAAGCCAACAATTCAGCCAACACAAAACCGGGTTTACTGCTATTCAGTCACTTAGATATGGAACCCCCAACTCCTCGTGTACAGAATAAGTCCCAGTACCCCTTGGCAGCCTCAATATCTTTTTCAGGACGTTGTTTTCTGCGACCTCTAGGTCTTTTATCCTACAATAGCCCCAGAGCTCGCTACCATAACAGGCAACAGCAACACTTTTTGCCTGATAAAGTTTGAGCAGTGCGGCCGTGGGGCAGTTGCCAATTTTTTTCCCGAAGCCAAGAATGGCCGCATTTACCCCTTCTTTTTGGACACTGCGGGGCCCCACGTTAATTTGTGGTCTAAGAGGACCCCAAGATATGAGAAAGAGTTAGTTAGAGGGATTTTCTCCCCATTTATACTAAAGGAGTCAGTTTTCCGGGAACCCTTTCCTGTTTTCATGACGTAGGACTTAGAATTATTTATGCTAAGGCCACGTGACTCCATAAACTTAAAGAAGGAATTTAATAATTTTTGGAGACCGATTGCTGTCCTAGATATAAGAACTGCATCGTCTGCATAGAGTAGCACAGGCACCCCCTTGTGTTCAACAAGGGGGTAGTCTGCTTCTATATTTAAAAGAAATTCTTCCAGTTCGTTTATATACAGGTTAAAGAGGAATGGGGCCAAGATGCAGCCTTGTCGAACTCCCCGATTTATTCTAAATTCGTCCGTTACTTTAAGGTCTTGAGTGTAACGGACGTTAGCTTTAGTATCCGAGTGCAAGTCGGCTAGGAAGTTGACAAGGTTCCTATAGGAGTCTTCCGGTGTATATTTCTTGCTTACTGCAGAAACTCAAAGAGCTTGATGGTTTTGAGCCACTCATAGCATTTTCACTTTTGGTATGTGATTGGTCCCTCTTGCTTGTTTGAGCTAGTTGAGCGTGCAACCATGGTGAGAAACAGATAACAGTGGAGCTCTATGTCCTTATATGCAGAAATATATAAGAATTGCATGACTTTGGCAGTGGTGCACTTGGATATTCCATAAAAGAAACAGGAGATGCTTGGCCAAAATGGCTGATAGTGGTATCTGAAGAGTAGGGCAGAGGGTGCCCATGCCCCAGCTCTATTTGGACTGCCCTCCTTTGTACCACACCACCACAGCTGCAGAATGAATCAGGAGGCGACACCCAAAAAACAGATAGATACTGCACCTTGCTACATCCATTAATTTGTGCAACAACCTTTTATTGCACAGCAGTGTTTTCTTAAAAAGTTTAAATCTGACTTTATATGTATGTTTGTACATACCTATATCTAAAGATATCTTTAGATATATGCACGCATCCATAAAACGCCAGATTTAAACATTTTAGGGAAATACATAAATGTGTGTGTGTCTGTAAATTGTTTCCAAAGAACAACCTCAATAAACTCCAACTTCACACGAGGCAAGGAAACAGCGGCACAGCCAGGTAAACAGTTCCTTGTACTTTTTTTGTTTAATTATCACCATCGGATGCGGACATGAGACCAACGCGTTTCCGACGTAGCCTTCACAGGGTCATATATACACACACAAATATTTTAAAAAAAACCTTTGTAGGTGGCCCCACCAGTTTTTATTTGTGACTCAATGTATGCCTTTCCCCAAAATGATGCCTAACACTGTTTACACAAGAAAGACTAAGAGATTCGAACCCTGGTCCCTCTGAAGAGAAAACGTGAAACCCTCATCTACTGGTCCTCACAACAGAATGAGGTATCTAGATAATGCAGGCACCTGGTGGATCTGAAGGAAAACAAGCACTGGCAAAGCATATTGGCCTGGTGATGACTGCCAGTCTTCTAGTTTTCTCTTGTCATGGATTTTGTAATACTTTTTCTGTTTGTTTGTTTGTTTTTTAGGAGCTGCTGAGCCCACACCAATATAACAAAAATATGAATAAAGATTGGCTAAGAGCAAAATTTGGTACTTGACATCCCAAGTTTGCCATACTAGTATCTGGTACTGAAGGGAACTACTTTGTATGGTTGTGCTCTGCGTGAAACAACAGAATGCCATCTCTCACAGTGAAGTTAGCCAAGGGTTGAAGTACTATCCCATTGCCCTGTACTGTATGCTGTTTGCAGAAGAAAAATATTACTAACACCAGAACAGTACACTGGATAAAGAGCGCTGGCTGAAAGCCCCTATAAGTATGTGCAAAATGTACATGTTCTTGCCTAACGTCAGACCAAAAGCCTATACCACATGGAAAAACCAAGGGCTCACAGCACTAATCGAGTAAACATGATAAAAGCACGCGTCAGTCGTGGTAGGATTTTCTTATTTTTTTGTAGCAAGGAGTGCAACATTGTTGCTGTATATATTTCTCGCCAGAGGTCACTGGCTCTTGGTAGCAGGGACTGAAATGAGAGCCAAGGATTTATCCAAGATGTACTTTAACCCTTTGGGTGCTGGTGACGGAACCACTCCGTCACCAGCCAGAGACGGGCTGTGCTAATGACGGAGTGGTTCCATCACGGCCCCGCCACCACGCCTGCATGGCAGTGATTTCGCGCCTGCGCTGAGCGTTCTATTGAGCGGGCCGGCCGTGACGGAACCACTCCATCACAAGCACAGCGCGCCCGAGGCTCGCGACGGAGTGGTTCCGTCACGAGCTTGGTGGCGCCGCGCGCCCCCACCTCCCTAGCGCTGCGGCGGGGATTAAGAATGGTTTAGGTTGCCCTGATAGGGTAAGAGAGGTGAGCTGGGCACAGGTGCGGGTGTTGCAGATTCACTCCAAACCCTGCTCTATGGTACATGTAGTGGCGGCTCCACCACTAAAGTGGAGAAGTGTCGCCCCACTGCTTCAGCTGTAAGCTGAATACGAAAAATAATATGATGATTAGGTTTGGTATTATCCTTTTGTTTTTTTGTCTTCAGCTTGCAGCTGAAGGCAGGAAGGCGGGCTGGGCTCCCTGCGTCACAGGGGAAGGAGTAGTGCCAGCACCTAATGTTCACATAACGCTTTGGCCAGCCGTCTTGTATTATAGCCTGGGTGGAGAACATGCACAGCCTGTCAGGCCCTATCTGAGCGGCAAACCACCGCGCTCAGACCAATCTCAATGCTGCTATGCCAGCGTTGTGATTGGTCAGGGGATTCTGGGAGGCTGTGTGCTTCCTGCTGAGAGCAGGACGGAGAAAGAAGAGGAGGTGGCCGGCGGTAAGTGCTATTTTTTTTTATTGTTCCCCTGATGTGCCCCGTTCCCCCTGCCACACCACCCCTGGTAAGTAGCAGCCGCTACTTGGTACATCTGCAGCCATGATTATATACGTCCAGGTGCCCAAGATACTGCGAAAGGAAGACTCAGGGGCATATTATCAAGCAGGGCGATAGGCTATTATCACCGCTTTAGTGGCCGTTTTCTGCCGCTAAGCGGCGATAATTCTATCGCCCTATTAGCAAGCTGTCGCTAACTGATGTTAGCGACAGCTTTTAGGTGATAGCAAGCGGTTTGAGGCCTGCTTTGCATGTCAACGATGTTTATCGCTAATTACATACAAAGTGGGAGTACCCAACCAGTTAGCGACTGAATGCAGTCGCTAACGTCGCTATCGCCTATTAGCAAGGCAGGCGTATCGATGGAAATATTTGCGCTAAGCGCGAATATCTCCAAATACTAACACCTTCCCAGACCAGTTCTTAGCCATGTTATCCAAGGGAGGTGGATAACATGGCTAAGAGCATTTCATCGCTAATGCGTGAATATCGCTGTATTCTCAGCGATATTCACGCATTTCGCCGCTATCGCTGGATATTTTAGCACAATGGAGAAAAACTTTGCTAATAGCATGTTTTCTCCGCTAACATATCCAGCGATAGGCAGCAATAAAAAAAAATGCGCTAAGCACATTTTGCGATAAATATCGCTATTCCTTGGTAATTTGCCCCTGAATTCCTCAGAGAACGCAAATTATTTGTAATTGTAACTCATGAGGATCATAGCAGTTAGGTCCAGATTATAGCGGGCTCATTAAACATCCCTCTGTGGTGCCTATTTGATGCCAAGGGCAGATGGCCACGTAGACAAGCCAGTGCCTCCTGTACTACCATGAGCCATTTAATGAAGGGGCCCTGGCATATTAGGCCAACAGACTAAACGCAAGTAGGGTCGGCCTTTACCTATCATCTAGTGCGTTCTGGGTACAGATATATACATTTTAGCCTATGGAATGTCTCTCAATCTTTCTATGCTTTAGAAATCCAGTGTTGCTTGGACAGGCATTATTTACTCCAACACATCAAGAATATATTACAGTCTTCATTCCAGAATGGAATTTCTGCCTCAAACATCTTAAATTGGCGCTTTAAAAGTCAGACCCCCGGCTCGACAGGAAAGGCTGAGGAGTTCTGGCTTGCCCTTAGTAAGGTCACATACCGCTTGTTTCTCATGGGGAGCATACTTACCTCTAGTTTGCCCTTAGTGAGGTTACATACTAGTGGTTTGCTCTTGGTGAGGTCCCACACCTCTGGTTTCACATGGAGGATACTTACCTCTAATTTGACCTGGTGAGGTTACATACCAGTGGTTTGCCCTTGGTGTGGATATGTACCTCTGGTTTCTCATGGGGAGGATACATGTTTGTAGTTTGCCCTTGGTGAGGTTACATTCAGGTGGTTTGTCCTTGGTGTGGTTGTGCATCTCTTGTTTCCCATGGGTGAGGTTATGTGCTTTTTAACATTGCCTTAGTGAGATTATATATTTCTGATTTGTCCATGAGGAGACTACATTCCTCTAGTTTCCCCTTAGTTATGTTACATACCCCTAAATTGCCCTTGGTGAGGTTATATACCTTTCATTTGTCATGAACGACCTTACATATATCTAGTTACCCTTTGGTGAGGTTATGTACCTCTGGTCTATCCTTGGTGAGGTTACAAAACTTGGGTTTGCCATGATGAGGTTACATATCTCTGGTTTCTCATTGGTCAGGGGCAAAACAATCCGGTGCAGGACACAGTCAGGTAAACAGTAGACTTGCCCATCCACAGAATACTAAAGCTTTCCTCAACATAGAATGGGATTAGCATTTGTTTCTTTTCCGGCTTCAGTGAGGCCATGCCTCCAACAGTGATGTTCGAACATATCTTTCTAAAGTAAATCTGCAGGGCCCACATGCAGAAGGGATGGTGTGATAAGCTGTAAACTGTCCTCTGTGTTGCACATGTGGTATCTAACCTGAGCCCTGATAGTGAAGAAAAATACTACTCCTATATTCTCTCTCTATACACCTCTCCGCATCGCTCTTCTCCCCCTTTATCAAAGCACCCTCTCTCTATCTATTACCCCCTTTTTAGGTTGAAGCCTACCAGACAGCGTACTTGTATGGTTTGCTAAAGAATCTTGGGGACATTCAGAAAGCTTATCTAGGAATGCATTACATCCATTACTTACCGATGGCTTTGTGGTTGGTAACTCACATTTTCTGGCTTTCTATTTGCTGGAATTATTTGCTTTAGGCTGTCAGCTTGAGTGTGTCCCTCCTGTAGCCCAAACCTTGTTTACTGTATTCTTCCACAAACTCGCTTTCTGTAAACAGGCCTTTAAATCTTGTTCTTATCTTGCTGCATTTGCTGTGCATTCAAAGACAGAGTTTAAATATCAGGCGCTCTCTTCCAGGGAGCTTGGTGTTTATTTTTCTTTCTCCGACTTCAAAGTGGGAGAAATTATGTGACAATCCTGCTGAGTACCCATGTAAGAGTAGAGGGGGTAGGGTGTTTTTTTCTAGCACACAACAAAAAAAGTACTGTGCTGATGTTTCAGAATTAGAATTAGTACAAATGAAGCACTTTTTTTTAGTAATTCTGAAGTGCAGTGGAAACAAATATTTGAACATGATCAAAACATATCAATATACTCTGTGATGACATTTGCACACAGTAAAACCATATTTTGGTGCTAGTGTAACGGTCCTGTCAGTTTAAAATGTGATCCCTGTAATTGTAGTCTGCTCCCACACCATGCATATTCTACACTACACCACTCAACTCCACTCCATGCCCTTCCACTCTATGCCACACCCATCCATTCTACGGTGCTCTACTCTACGACATGCCACTCCACTCTAGGACACTCTGCAACACACCACTCAACTCCGCTCCACAAGACTCCAATCTATGCCTCTCACTCCACTACACAACCACCATTCCACTCTACGACCCTCCACTCCACTTATCCCACTCCACTCTACTCCACTCCAACTTACCCCACTCCACTTCAACCTACCTCACTTCAATCTACCCAACTCTAACCCAATCTACCCTACTCCACTCTAATCCACTCCACTACGATCCAATCTACCCCACTCCACTACAATCTATCCCACTCCATTGTACCACAATCTACCCCAACCCACTCTACCCCACTCCACTCTATGCCACTCCACTGAATCTAACCTAATCAACACCACCTACTATAATTTACACCACTCCCCCAAAATCTACCACACTTCCCTCAATACTACCCAACTCTGCTCCAAACTACCCCAATCTACCCCACTTCTCTTCAATTCACTCCAATATACCCCAATCCACCCCACTCTTACCTATCACAACACACTCCACTCCAATCTGCATGACTCCACCCCAATCATCCCCACTCCAATCTGCCCCAGTTGGATTTACCACACTCCATTCCAAACTCCATTGCAATCTATCCAACTTCCCTCCACTCTAATCTACCTCACTGTACTCCAATCTAACCCACTCCACCCCCAATCTACCCTACTCCAATCTGCCCCGCCCCAATTTAACTCACTCCAACCACCCTCTCTACTCCACTCCACTCTACCCCACTCCGCTTCCAATCTAACCCACTTTACTTCAATCTGCCCGACTCCACTCCAATTGATCCCACTCCACTCAACTTCAATCTACCCGAGTCCAATTTAAACCACTCCATTCCAATTTACCCCACACCACACCAAACTCCACCGCAATCTATTCAACACCTCTCCACTCTAATCTACCCCACTCCACTGCAACCCACTCCACCACAATATAACTCACTCCAATCCATCACAATCTACCCCACTCCACTCAAATTTACCACACTCTCATCCACTCAATATACCCCACTCCAATCTATCCCACTCCACTTTACCCAAATCTACCATACTCCACTTCACTCCAATCTACCACTCGCCAATCTACCAAACTCCACTCAAATCTACTCCTCTCTACTCCAATTTAACCCACTGCACCCCACTCCAATCTACCTGACTCCAATGTACCCCTCCCCAATGTACCCCTCCCCAGTCTACCCCATCTACTCCACTCCAATCTACCCCTCTCCAAATCTACCCTTTGTCATCCCACTCCACCCCACTGCAATCTACCCCACCCTAATTTACCCCACTCCAAACCACCTCACTCCACTCTACCCCACTCCACTCTACCCCACTCCACTCCAATCTCCACTGCAATCTATCCAACTCCTCTTCACTCGAATCTACCCCACTCCACTCAAATCTACTCCACTCCACCACAATCTACTACTCTAATCTACAGCAATCTACTGCACTCCAATTTACCACACTCCAATCCACCCCACTTTATCCCTAGCTACCCCACTCCATTTCACTACAATCTACTCCATTCCAATCAACATCACTCCACTCAAATCTACCCTACTCTACTACAATCTAACCTATTCCACCCCACTCCAATCTACCCCACTCCAATGTACTTCTCCCCAATCTACCCCTCCCCAATCTATCCCACTTCACCCCACTCCATCCCACCCCCTTCTAAACTACCCCACTCCAATCATCCCTCTTCAATCTACCCCACTCCAATCTATCCCACTCCATTACAATCGACTCTACTCTAATCCACGCAATCTACCCCACTCCACCCTAATACCCCCACTATACTCCATTCCAATCTACCCCACTCCACTCTTCTCCAATGTGCATTCCAATCTACCCCACTACATTTCACCCAAATCTACCCTCCTCCAGTCCACCCACTCCACTCCACCCATTCCACTCTACCCAGTCTACCACATTCTATTCCAATCTACCCAACTTACCCCACTCCACTACATTCCAGTCTACCACATACCACTCAAATCTACCCAACTCCAGTCCAATCTAACCCACTCCAATCCACCCTAATCAACCCCACTTACCTTACCGTACTCCTCCTCAATCTACCCTACTACAATCTACCCCATGCAATCCGCCTGGCTCCAATCTACCCCATTCCAATCTATTCCAAGCCAATCTACCCCACTCTAACCCAATCTACCCCCACTCCAATCTACCCCACCAGATCCCAATCTACCCTATTTATTTATTTATTTATTTATTTTGAAAGTTTTATAGAGCGCGAACCAGACCCTTGCGGATATCAGAGCGCTTTACAGGCAGTGAAGCAAAAATATATATCAAAATACAAAACGAGTCAAAACCAATATATGCGTAAGTACTGTGCAAACATACATCAAGCAAATGAGGTAGATCAAATATGAATAACACATTGTGCAAAATAAAACAAAGAGAGAGGTGCAGGCCGAGAGAGCATCTGTGAAAGAGGGTTGTCTGTTTGCACCCATAAAAGTCATGTTATCTTTAGGTGATGATCATGTGACTTTTTCATGAGAATCGCCTTTACTTCCTTTTTGAACAATGAAGTAGATGTGATAAGTCTGGTTTCAGGGTGTAGTGTGTTCCAGATCCTAGGAGCCATCCCTGAGAAGGAGCGTTTATAAATTTTCAACTTATTAAATCTGTGTGGTTTCAGTAATAAGTTTTCTGCACTTCTTGTGGATCACCACTCTATCTAACTCCACTTCAAGCTACTGCACTCCAATCTATCCCACTCCACCACAATCTACTCCAATCCACACCACTCCAAACTACCCTGCTCCTGTCTATCTCACTCCAATCTACCCCACTCCACTCCAATCTACCCTAACAAAATCCACCCAATCTACCCAACTCCAATCTACCCCACTCCAATCGACTCCTCCCCAGTCTTCCCCACTCCAATATACCCCTCTCCACCCCACTCCAATCTACCCCATTCTACACTACCCCAATATACTGCACTCCACTTTTTCCCAATCTACCCCACTCCACTCCAATCTACCCGAATATATTGAACTCCACTCTACTCTGGTCTCCCCCACTCAAATCTACCCAACTCCAATTTACCCAATGCCAATCTACCCCACTACAGTCCATCCCTACCCCATTCCAATATATCCCACTCCCCCAATCTACTCCACTCCACTCCAATCTACCCCAATTCAATCTACCCCTCTCCAATCGACTGCACTCTAATCTGCAGCAATTTACCCCAATCTTCCCCACTCAAATCTCCCCCACCACATCCCAATCTATCCCACACCACTCCAATCCACCCCATTATACCACACTCCACTCTACCCAAATCTATCACACTCATATCTACCACACTCTATCAAATCTATCCTATTTCACCCCCATCCGCCCCAATCTACCCCACTGTACCCCACTCCAATCGACCCCACTCCAGCCCACTCCAATCTACCCCCTCCAAACACCCCCACTCCAATCATCCCTTTTCAATCTACCCCACTCCATTTCAATGTACCCTACTCTAATCAGCCCAATCTCTCCCGCTTCACCCTAATCTAACCCTCTACACTGCATTTCAACCTATCCCACTCTTCCCCCAATCTATCTCACTCCACTCCAATCTGGAATCCACTCCAGTCTATCCAACTCCACTCCAATCTACCCCACTCCACTTTACCCCAATCTACCCCACTCCAATCTACACATCCCCACTCTATGCTACTAACTTTGAGCCATGTTGAACAGCAGCCGCACTGGTGTACAACAAAACTAAAAAAAAATTGCTAAAGCCAACACCGCGAGCATATGAGAGCCAAAGCTTGTTTCTGTAAATTGCTATCTCACCCTTTCTCTCGTTCCTTTATCTAGCTCTCGGTGTATTTGAGTATTCAACCAGCCACTGGGATAAGTGAACCTTTAAAAATGGTGCTCAGCAAACACGAATTTATGACCTATTCCTAAACAGAGCAAGGGCAAGAGGGCAGCCTTTGGGACTCAGTGACACTTACCTGTGTTTATTGAAGGCCAAGCCCAAAGTGGACTTCAAACCAACTAAAAACATTCGCCTGCAAAAACTTGTCCCTTCCAGTGCTAGGAAGTTATCCGAAATCTCTGCTCTGTTAGAGATGAGCAAAGCAAACCCTGGCACAAGCCATACTGGGGTTTCTGGGCTCTGGTCTGTCAGGAGTAAAATCTGCGATCTGGAGGGAGCCATTAGATAGCCATAGCAGACACATTAACCATCTGAGCTATCACAGGAGCGGGACTGAGAGTTACAAGACATTGAAGAGAAGTACCGCTACAGAAGCTTCAGCCAGAGTGCAACCAGAAGGATTAACTAGCTCTCAGTGGCCCTCCTTAACTTTTATCTGGGACTCGCAGGTCAGAAGGCCGAGCTGATAAATAACACAGCAAGAAAGAAGAAACAATGGCAGTGCTTCCGGGTGGGGTAAGTGGGATGACCCAGTAAACAAACGTGATTAGAGACCGAGAAATGCTAACATTTGCAAAGCAAGTAAAACGTATGTGCCAGGAAAATTGGATAAGGGCGAAACAAGGAAGAAAAAGCACTTAACAAAAGAAAGATAGAAAGAAAAGAAAAGAAATGAAAAAAAGAAAAGAAAAGAAAAAGGGAAAGGGAAAGGAAGAATGGAACAAGGAATGAAGGGAACTCTATTCCAAAGCAATTCTGGCGGACCTCTCTAGAAAGGGTCCAGAACGCGCAAAGCGGAGTTTTAATTTAGACAGCCTAGGGAAATTCACTCATGATTCAATCTAGTTTAGCATAGGAGAAACCAGGAAAAAAAACACTTGAGCGTATACTAAAAGCGATTCTAGGAAAGTGCCCAAAAATAAAGGGGCCGAGCACTTTAGAACCCAAAACACATGGGGGACTTCAGGGAAAGGAAAGGCGGAGAGAGGAAACGGCAGAGGGTGGATTAAGAGACACGCTTCAGAGCCATTCGATAGAAGCACTGCCCCAGCTGCCGTCCCGCACAGCCAGGCCACATAAACACACGGGTTTCTTCTTAACTGCTGCAGGACTATCTTCTAAGTAACGTGGTCACTCGCGTCTCGCTTTAGCATAAAAAATCAAAGTGTCCCTCTGTTGAGATTTTCTCTCGCTTGGAGGGGCGTGTCATGGTTTCTTGTAAGTAAAGAATCCGGAATCCCAAGAGAACACTTCGCTTTTTCTGCCCACTGGAGCGCGACTAACATAGCAGTAAGTGTTTGTGTATAATTCTCACTTCCAACCATTTAGTCTTTTCAAACCATAACATGAAGGCATTACTGTAGTCTCGTTTAGAGGAACCCGCGGAAGGATACGAGGCTGGACTGACATTGCCGGGACTCGAATTGTGGGTTGCAGCAATGCAGCAGATGCCAGGAGCCCGTGCAACTCGCTGAGCCATCTTCCCGGTGTGACTCATTTTCCGACGGGAAGGGATACCCCACAAGGCAGTTTATAGTCAGGATATTCCAATATGATGTAAGACGGTCTGTATGGCGAAAAGTTTAATACAACATCCCTCTCAGATGCCTGTCAAAGTGCAAAACGAGGAAGGTACCCTTAAACAGGGACGCGGGTCGCGCCCGTCCCTAATTTGGTCACAAGTTCGATGTTTTCTCAGTTAAATGCAGTGTTCTGATGTCCTGCATCGCCCACTCTTCCCGCGACCCCCCGCAGCCCTTTTTACAGCCCCATTAAGGCAGACGCCCTCACCTGGCTGCCCCTCTCTTCTAGCCGGATTCGCCTCCCGTCAGGTGAGGACCCCGGGCAGCCCGTATCCCGCTCGGCTGCTTGTCTTCTCCCGGCTCCGCTCCCTCGCTCCTGGCGCTGCGGACTCAGCGCTTTCCCAGCACTTCCTGCAGAGCACGACGCCGCACTCTGGTGAACTTTTCCTCCAGGATGAGCCCAGGGTTCCGGTTGCTGCCTGAGGACCGACCCTTCTCCCCACTCCTGCCACGAGCGGGGGGAGGTGGCTGCAACTCCCGGGCCCGAGCTCCAGTGGATGCGTCTGCTGTCCACTGCCTGCCCCGCTCCGCTGAGCAATCTGGAATTGGTGAATGTTTGTTGACAGTAAAGGCTGCCCGTGCTCAACCAGTCTGAAGGTGTCTCTTCTGGCGAGCATCGCAGGGAGCCAGCAGCACACCACCCAGAAACAACAGCACAGAAAGTTCTGTTCTGACAAAATAAACACTCCTGCCATGTCAAGTAGCTATAGTACATGCCACAGCCCAGGATTTAAGACAACACCAAATAAAACGAATACAATCTTTTTAAGGATCTCACAAACTTGGATTTTTAAACGTTCTAGTTCTTTTTGTTTTTTCTTTTGTGTTTTTTACCCCCAATATCCCGAGGGTCTGCAAAGCCATCTCGACTTGTTCGCCGTAAACCAAAGTGTTTTTTGACAAATCACCATGTCGGGGTGCACGCGCTCGCCCTTCAGATCATCACAATCGAAGGATCTGCTTTCGTGGCATTTCAAGTGTGCCTCATTCTGATAGTCGTCTGCAGCACAAAATAAACGGGCAAAACTCGGTTTTACAAATTTAAAGCGCTTGGGTAGTCCATGTTCACTCTTCATAAAACAGAGCAATGGCGGCTAAACGTCCCTAAGAAAGTGCTACATCATGTTGGGTGTTTTTAGTACCACGGCAAGACTGCATTCTGCCTTAATTTATTTTCGTTTTTAAAGCTCGGAGGAAAAACCCTAAAGAAGTGAAACACTATGTCAGCGTGTTTTAAACATTACCATATGTCCAAGAAGGCGAAAGCACAGGAAGTTGGAAAGGGGAAGGCAAGAGAGTGTAGAATTTCAGTTCCACACTAGTGCCTATAACAGAAAAGCCAAAAGACTCACAGATGATGAACAGAATGCAGAGCAAATCAAACATTGGTAGTTCGGGCTGGGCTGAGTCTAAATTGGAATAGCTGGCGTGCAAAAACTGAGGGCCTCATTTATGAGGCCGTGCGTCACTTTTACGCCGCCGGTGCGTCACTTTTTGTGACGCACCAGCAGCGTAAATAATGTGCCTTGTTGCACCATATTTACAAAGTGACGCATCTAGGTAGATGCGTCACTTTCTAAACTCCTGCGCTACATTATACCTACGCCAGGTATAATGTATGCGGGGGGGGTTCTGACGCAAGAAAGGGTCATAGAAGTGACGCAGTGAAATCCTGCGCCACTTCTAGGACACAAATGCGTCAATTTCTTACGCCTGCCTCACAGCAGGCGTAAGACTGACGCAGGCCCTTTCACATGGGGCTTGCCCCATGTGAAATGACACATTGCTGGAGTTGCGTCACTTTTGCGCCATACAGATACGTCAGAAATACTGACGTATCTGTAACTCCTTGCGCCATGATGCGTCATACTGTAAATATGACGCATCATTGGTGTCGCAAGGAGGGCGCAGTGAAAAGTGACGCATCACTGTTTTCACGCTGCGGTGCGTCACTTTTCATAAATGAGGCCCTATGGATTTAACCCAAATCTGTGACTGGGGGGTGAATGTGTTTTTTATTCAGCATTCCGTCCATCATCTGTTCTTTTTGCATGTAACTGAAAAGTCAGCACCAAACAGAGCTAGGTATCAGAATGAAATATGCTTTGACAAAATCAACAGATCCAGTGTTTTTTTTGGGGGGAAAGGAAATGTCCAGTTTACTTTTTGTTAATTCCATGACTCCAATTTTCTCTTCCTTGTCCCTAGGCAGTGGTATTCGGGATTAGTGGCCGTAGAGATGCAAGTGAAAAATCGCTTGTCTAAATGAGCTGGTACCAGCCGCCATTGACCCTCCTGGGTCATAAGAATCCCCAGCTCATAAAGGTGAGGGGCTGGATTCCGTCCCCTGAGAATATGTCTTGACAACAACCCCAAGTGGATCATGTTGATGGATCCACGATTGTGGACGCCTTAAACAGTGTCATTTTAAGGATTTTTGGAGCCTCTGGCAAGTCATATTGTTGGGCCCCATATTGGGAACAACTTTGAATTCTGTAACCTACTTTCTGTTAATTCAAACCTGCATGATGTTTGTTCAACAATATTGGATTATACCTTCACTTCCACACAAAATCAACTTAAATATGGCTGGCATTTGACTGGAGATAGACGCAGTTAGAACGCAACCCCTCAGGTTTGAGGACGACTGGTTTATCAAGCGTAACAGGAGGGGATTTATCCTATTATCCATACTAATATTATAAAGAGAGAGCCCAAACTTTTGAGGCGGGTAATCTCAGTAACCACAGCACCAATCACAACACCCAATACAGCGTTGGAAAGGGCAGTTGCAGCAGAAGGACATAGGCTATGCAGACGGCCGCCATATTTAAAAAAAAATTTTGCAGATTTTTATATAGCGCGAACTTGACCCAAACTGAATCAGGTATCAGAGCGCTTTACATAGCACCAGTTACGTTACATGAGGACACACATTCATTTTTGTTAGGCACGTGGAGATTAAGTGATTTGCCTAGAATCACAGGATGTTTGGCGTCGTTACCAAGACTCGAACCCAGATCCCCAGGTCCGAGGTCGAGCGCCTTAGCCGTTAGGCCAACTCCTCTATACATTTAAAAGGTAAAAGAACCGTGCCAGCAAAGTAGTCCCTTGTGGGCGTGTCTGCGTTGTGCTGTGGGTGTGGGCTGGGGGCGTGACTAACGCTGGGGGCGTGTGGTACGGCCATCACATCATGGGCTGTGGGTGTGTGCTGGGGGCATGACAAACGCTGGGGTCGTGACAAACGCTGGGGGCGTGTGTCTGCCCTTCATGCCATGTGAGTCGTACATACAAGCGTCAATTACGTTGCTGCGCAGCATCAAGGGGTACGCTGGGGGCGTGACACGCTGGGGACATGAGAAACGCTGGGGGCATGTGTCCGGCATTCATGCCATGGGAACGCAATTGCGCCGCATCAAGGGGCACGCTGGGGGCGTGAGAAATGCTGGGGGCATGTGTTACGTTCCGCCCTTCATGCCATGTGGGTCGTACATTAATCAGAAGATCGTCTGCTGTGGCCATGTGCTGGGGGCGTGTCAAACGCGTTCACCTGGAGGCCTGGTAAGTAACGTTACTGCAGCCTCTCCTGCGCGCTGTTACTGAACTCTCTCATTCAACGAAATTACACGCGCCTGCTACCATCAACCAGGGCTCTAGCCGGGCTCAGGCGGCGGATCAGTACACTAATTACACGCGCCTGATAACATCAACCAGGGCTGCATCTGGGCCTCAAGCGGGGAACACGCAAATGAGCGTGTCTGCGGAGACAATTACTGCAGCCTCTCCTACTCGCTGTCACTCAACTCTCTCATTAAACGGATTTACCCGCGGCTGATAACTCTCTCATTCAACGACATTACACGCGCCTGCTAACATCAACCAGGGCTACTGCTGGGCTGTCTCCATCCCTATTCTAATGAAACAAAAAATGTTGTCTACCGCGAGATTTTAAAATAAATTGCCCTTGCCAAATACACACATTACACACATTCTATTTCATACCCGGACAACGTCGGGACGGGCTGCTAGTCTATATCTAATAGGAGCTGCGTGCATCAAAAGAGAAATATTTTAGACTGCTCGAGTCGACATCTGCTTATATTCAGCTAACCATTGAACGAATCCTACAAGGTGGAAAATATCAACATTAAAAAGGTAGTTATACAACACGATTGCAAAAGCCAGAAAAACAGATCAGATGGACGAATATTTTTAATACAGATAGCCTACCGAGACAGGAGCGCAAGCAAAAAAAAATTTTCAGAAAAAATATCTAAAGAATATATATTACATTGGTAACCACTGGTAAAGAAAACCCTGAAGAAGGCTTTGCCGAAACGCGTTGGTAGCCAACAATTAAAACCAATGTATTGAATATGGGCAAACGAATATTATAACTGCTTTTCCCTTCTTTTTCTGTATGTCTAGTTTATTGGAGAAAAACCATTGAAGGCACAAATGTATGCAGGGTCATTTACATGTATGTTAATTGGTGGTTTTAAGATGTATTATCATACTTTTTTGCTATAATTTGTGATTTATGGATGATCAATTTCATCAGAAGTTTAATGTCTATCAAAACAATGTATTATAAATAACCTTCTATCTTTGAAAAAAGTTGAAAAAAGAAAGAATAAGAAAGAAAAAATAAATGAAATATATTTTTCTATATGCGTTGTATTGTGTATTTGGATTGAATCGGTGGTCTACAGCTTATTAGCTTTAACAAAAATATCCAGCACTGAACCCGGTGCAGCACATCTTTCCAATAGAATTGTTTTCCCTTATATGGTAGTATCCTTTTTTCAGGGGCCCCGTGTTTTTTTCAGAGCCACAATATTGGATTATACTTTCACTTCCACACAAAATCAACTGAAATAATTCTTGCCCGAAAGCACAAAACCTTAAAGTGATACTGGATAGAAAGACAGAGAGAGAGTCAGAGTTGGATGTAGGTAGAGCCTTCAAAAAAGAAGCAAAAATGTTTCTAATGAACAAATTAACATCCTAAATCTTTAACTCTCTGATGCCTATTTGCCACCGATTATATCCAAACATCAATGTCTACCTCTTTTGTATTATATGCGATTTACGATTGTATGTATACTATGTGATAATTATGTACTGTAAAGCGCTCTGATACCCCCGTGGGTCATGTTCTCGTAATATATAAAACTTTATAACCTCTCACAGGCAGGTCGCTCCCCACGCTGCTGCACGGCTCTGCCTGCATTGTTTTTGCCTAATCTTGTATTTTTCCTCTGTGCCTAACTTGCTTTCTTGCCCAAACTTGTTTTTATTCCTCTGTTCCTGTATTTGCTTTCTTGCCCAGACTTGTTTTTATTCCTCTGTGCCTGTACTTGTTTTCTTGCCTAAACTTGTTTTTTTTTCCTGTGCCCAGCTCTCCCGCGGCCCCTGCCCGTTTTTCCCACCGCTGCGTCCCTGCGTCCCTGCCCCCCTGTAATCCCATTTGCCGCCCGCCTCCCAGCTGCTCCTCCCTCCCACATCCCCACATATGGAGGCCGTGCACGGCCGCACAGCGGCCGCGTTACTGGCGAGCCAATGGCGCACCTAAGGCAAGCCTGTCTGCGCCTCTCCGCACCTGGACCGCGCCCAGCACCAGGACCCCTGGACCCTGCGGCCACCTGACACTGCTACAAAGCCAGAACCCTGCCGGAACTGCAGCTTCACAAGCACACCATGCTGCCGACCAGGAAAGAACCCAACCACCTCGGATGCATCCGTCTCAGCACCCGCTCCGCCCGCAAACAGCCGTTGAACTCTAGGACCTACTTGACTCAACCTCCCCAGATGCCGCCTTCCTGACGGAGACCTGGCTGAACCCCGCCTCGGCACCCGACATAGCCATAGCCATCTCGGAAGGCTACAAGATCACCCGCAGGGACCGCACCAACAGAGCAGGAGGAAGAATCGCCATCGTCCACAGGAACACTTCTCGGAGTCTCGACCAACACCGACGACACCCTCAGCACCGCCTAACACCTGCACTTCCAGATCCACACCAACCCCAACACCACCCTCGACCAAACTCCTGAGATGGCTCCAACGCATCCAGAACGCCTCTGCATGCCTGATCCTCGACATCCCTCGCTGCAGCCACATCACACCCCACCTGAGAGACCTGCACTGGCTCCCGGTCAACAAGAGGATAACCTTCAAGCTCCTCACGCACGCACACAAGGTGTAGGAGAGTAGGGTCTGCTTCCTATGGTCACCCCCACTTTTTGCTGTGATTCTCTGGTTTTTCGACTTTAGTGTGGCTGTGGGCCTGCTAATCAGATCCACAGCCCAGCTGTTCTCTCTCTAAATTGATACCATGTACTTTAGGTACATATAAGATTGGTTCCTGGGTCACCTTTGTGAGCCCCTGTATAGTGTACCATAGGTACCCAGGGCATAGGTGCACCTTAGGCCTACCAGGGGCTGCAGCATGTATTGTGCCACCCCTGGTTTGCCTTCCAAACTGACACCACAAGTCTGTTCACACAGCCTGGGTAAGGTGCTGTAATCACCCCTTACTTAGGTCTAGTATCCCTACATCTACATATATATATATATATATATATATGTATATATATATATATATATAGACACATATACACCTATATGCCACTCCCATGGTAGGCCTCGACAACCCTGTAGGCAGATTGCTTGTTTTTATGTTAGAGGGTGCCCTACCATGAGCTGAGCCCATCTGAAGCTTTCGGAACCATCTCCTTATAACTGTTCTATGATATAGACATACCATATACTCTTAAATGCATTATAATCCTCGCGGTTAATGCTAACTTTGGTTTGGCTTTATCAAAACATGTCGTGTAAGGTGTAATACCCCCCCCCCCCTGCCAGCCCTGGCGGCGGGGGTAGCATTCCACCCTTCTAGAGGGAGAAGACATGTAGTTACTGCTTTACCCGGTTAAAGTTAAACAGAGCCTCAGCATCACCAAATGGATGCTGCTGCCACAGATACGAGTCTGACCTCCTGCTGCTGGACGAAACTGTGGCAGGGGAGGCCTGGACAATAGGTTTCCTGTCCAGGGAGGGGCCAGCACCTCCCCAGACAGTGTTTTGTGTATTGGGGCAGGGAGGGCTGCATCAGCAGATGCTTTTCCAGACACTGCCTGGGGCACACAAGCAGCTCCATGCATAGCCCGGTTCAAACCAGTTGCTGGGGCACTCAGCCCCAGCTCTGGCATGAAACTGGACAAAGGGAAGGGGGTTTAACCACCCCCTGCCCAGGTCCACCCATAGGAGGGACCTAGCCAGGTAGTCCAGCCCCCAACCTTAGTATAAGTATAGGAGCTGTGTCCCTAGGACTTTAGATTACCCTGGACGAATCTGTGAAAGACATATCCTGGACCTTCGACGTTCCATTCTGACTGGAAGACTTAAGATATCTCCCTTGTGGTCAAGGAGTGACCACCCCGTTCAAACAGGCACCAACAGCAACTTTGCTGGTCTGCATTTTTTAGTCTCCCACCAGATCCCGAAGAATCTGCGACACAAGAACTAGACTTCCAGACTTCTCTGACTCCAACCCACCTCCACGGCAAAGCTGAGACCCGTGGCGGACACGAGAGACGTGGGACTGGACACCCTGGACATCCCGCATTTTGCTACTTGCACTCCTTTCCTGAAGCCTCAGTAAGTTGTGCATTTGGATACAAGAAGCCCTAGCCCCGAGCACTATTTGCACCAAAGCCCAGGCCCCCACACTCAGCGAGTGTCCCGTGGGCCCCACCTTTCCATTTGAGCTTGATGTGTCTTCCTGGTTCCTTGTCTGTTGGCTAGTGAGTCCCCTGAAGATGCCACTCTAAATCTAACTTGTTTTCCTGGTTGCTCCAGGCTTTCTCCAGCTTCCCTGAAAAGGAGAAATGCCACAGACCTTGCTGGTCTGCAACAGAGCCAATCTTGACATCCTGTGTGGGTTGTGGTTGCCAAGGCTTGTTGGGTCCAATCCGGATAACAACACTGCAGTCATCTAGATACATTATGAGACAGCTCGAATATAGCGCCTGGTCATCGTCGATGCCTCCTGGACCTCGTGGCTGAAGAGACAAGTTTGACTACTTCACCTGAAATCACCCGACATCGCCTGGTTCCTTCCTGGTACCTTCCTGGTCACTGGCTAGTGACCCAGACTCTGTCCCTTCTGCTTTCAAGTTCTTCAGATCTTCGATCCACCCTTGGATCCACCCGGACACTTTTCCTCTGGTCGCCTGCAGCACTTCTTTGCAGCTCTCCCTAGAAAACGACGACGAAACCCGACACGAAAAGACAACTATGCACCCGGCTTCCCTGGGTGAGGTAACACGAGTACTCTGGTGTTCCCATGGGTCTTGACTCTTGAAGTGTCCTAGTTTAAAAGGGTTCCATCCTAATCCATCCGGAAGTGTCCTTAAATTGCATATCTGTAACTTTTAGGAACTCCATAGAAAGTCAATGGTAACCCGTGCCTGTGTTTAGACACTGCATTCGGCTCCCATGGGCCACCTACTTCCTAACCTTTGGTCGATTAGTGTAGCCCCAGCAGTTCCACAGGCCCTAGGCCTGCTTTCTAACTCTCTTGTGGTACTTATACCACTTTCTTAGTATATGGTTTGTGAGGCCACTAGGGCATAACGTATACTGTGCAACTTATCGTATATTAACTGTGTGACTTGTATTGTATTTTGACCTCTGATCTCATAAAGAGTGCAGAGGGGTTGTGTTTAGATTAAATACATATATATTTGATACATACCGTGTGTGGTGTCCTTTGATTTGGTACTCAAGGGATTTTAAATGGTAAAACAACTTGCTTTACTCGCCGACCGAAGTCTTAGACTGAAGACTGCTGGTTCAGGCTACCACTAGGCTAGCTTTCTATAAGGTTGACTTTACAGCCACCATCAATAAGGGTCAATTAGACTGGTGCAAGGTGCCCAATAGAACTAATGGACATCATATGCCAGGCTAACTTCTCACACAAAGCACTCCAAAACACCAGGCCAACGTACCTCATCAGACGACTCAACTGCTACTCTCCCACCCGCCAGCTCCGCTCCGCCGACTTCGCCCTTGCCACAGTCCCCCGCTTCTGAAGAGCGACCTCTGGCGGCAGATGGTTCTCCCACCTCGCCGCCAAGACCTGGAACACCCTCCCCATCCACCTAGCGCAGACCCAAGACCTGCTGACCTTCATAAAACTCCTCAAGACCTGGCTTTTTGAGCAGTGCCAGCATTCCCCACCCCAGCACCTTGAGTCCCTCACGGGTGAGTAGTGCGCTTTACAAATAATAGGATATGATATGATATATATGCTATATAAATAAATAAGAGAGGGAGAGGTTATGACAGAGAAATTGACAAAGGTGTTAAAGATTGAATGATACATAGCTTATCCAGTAGGGCCCTTGGAAGGTAGGGCGCCTAGAAAAATGTCCAATTCACTTGTGTCTTATAAGGTCCGTGGCAATATACATGACATCAGAATGTGCCTTGCACAAAACCTTCTCTTGTGTTTGATTTAATAAACTATAAAGGTGTCCATGTATAATAGCCACCCAGAGAATGCATATGACTCACTTGCATCTTAGTTTACTATTACCATTGTTATTAGGGTGGGGGTATCCATGACTGTTTCCAAATTCCTGATTGAAACATCACTTTAAAAAAAATACTTCTCGCAATGATACAACTTGATATACTAAGGTGAAATGCTTCTGCATGTTAACATAATTCTGAAGAGATTTAATCGTATTTTTACGTTTGTTACAACTTTCTTTAAAGATGAAAGTGTTCATACATTTAAATTGTGCATAACACCTTCGTTTCTTCCTTTCTTTAACTTCAATTAACCTGTAAATAAATGCTTCCCTTTTTTTCTCAGTATTTCTTAATGTTAACGTTAATTCAAGTAAACGGCAACCCAGTGAAGAAGAAAATACATAAGCAGTGGACTTAGGAACAATGCTGGTACTGCTATCGATAGCCTTGTTGGACCATGTTCATAATTCTTCATGTGACATATTTCACTTTTTAGAACATTTCCTTTGTTGTTAATGTAATGTTGTCTGCACAGTGGCGGCTGGCAACTACTCAGAGTGGTAAACGGGCAAATGTGTGGTGGGTGGGAACATGCACGTGAGCTAAAAATAAATAAATAGTAACTTGCCTTGCTTGCTGCACGGCACATCCTCCTCGCTCTTGTGTGCTGTTTTTCATCTCTCACCCTTGCTCCAGTGCGGGCCCCTGCCAACTCTCTTAACCAATCCTGGCGCTGCTCTCATGCTGATAACCAGAGCATCCGCAGGATTGGAGGGAGAGGCCTCTCTCAGCACTGGAGGCCTATGCTTGCTCTCTACCCAACTGTCTAATAGAAGAGAAATTTAAAGTGTGCATGTCTTGCTGGCAAGACAGTAGGGCAAAGTGACATGCGCAGTTTAAACGTAAGTGCACAGGCCGCCCACCACTCCTCCTTGCTGCTGCCCCTCAGCAGGCCCCGCCCCATGCTGACACTCAGTTGGGGACGGGTTGATGAAAAATAAAATGGTAATACTTTCACTTCATAACTATTTTATGTTTCATCTCTGGGGGCATTGTATTTAATGGGATGACGCTCCTCCACTATAATCGAGGAGATGCCCCTGTGTATGCAATATTTTGTGTTATAGTAGTTATTCTATTTTTTATGACCTGTATGTGATCGCCAAATTTTTGATAGTTCATGTCAAATGTTTTCTCACTGATGTACAAAATGTATTTTTGTTCAAAAAAGGGAGAAGGATGATATTTCAGAATGTCAACGTAGAATGTCGTTTAGCCAAGGATAGATCATTGTAGCCTTTGAACTATCTTGGTAAACTACTGTGAAAATACGGCTCAATTACTGGAACACTCATAATGAGGACAATAACTGTCAAATGTCTTCATAAGCAGATCTTTGCAACAACCAGTCACAATGCAAATATCAAAAACAAAAATGAGTTCATGTTATTAAGATGCGAACATTAATGCCAAACCTTTAGCTGACTTTTGCCACAATGTTCAAATTCAGTATGGCAGTGTCTGCAAGCATGAAAGGGGAGATTTATAAGATTTTACGCTGTGTTTGCCAAAAGTGATGCAAATCGGTGAGAAATCTGGTTTTTCCAATTTACTTTCCAGCGCTAAACTTGTTTAGTGCTGGGAATAACATAAAAGTAACACAAACAGGGCTCGAAAAATCTCTTCGACCGCTCGCATATGCGAGCTAAATTTAATGAGGTCGAGCTGCTTTTAGGTCCTACTTGCCCTTTTTGGCGAGTAGGAGGACAAACTAACTTTTGTCCTCTGTCTGTGAAAACGGAGCAAATGTGACAAGATAACACGATTTAAAGGCATTTTTATTGCTCACAAAGGTAATGAGCAATAAAGATGCCTTTAAATCTTGTTATCTTGTCACATTTGCTCTGCTTTCAAAGACAGAGGTCTAGTAGGTTGGAGTTAGGTCAAGGAGATTTTTCAAGGTACTAGTCCTGCAGGACTAGTACATTTATTTTTATTTTTCGAGCCCTGACAAAGCAGCGCATAGCAAGCGCCATGGGAGCGTACCATGGGAGGAGCATGGGCATCAACGACCCAAGGTTTCAGATGCTAAACCCAACTTACCAAATAAAGTACACAGGGCTTACCGTCTGAACACTGCGCCCTTTTGAAAGAGGGGCAACGATGGAAGACTCCTTTCATTTTTCCTTCCTTTTCCGACTTTGCATGTGTGCTGCACTGTACAGTACACATACACAGAGGGAAATGGTTTAATTTTGTCTAAGCATGGTATTCTGTAATAGAGGGGTAGCCTTCCAGTACAAAACCTATGCTAGACGCACAGAGACACTCTTGCACCATGTTGCAAAGGTGTCTCTGTGGTGCATGGCAGCTGATTTCAGCGCTGGCGCTAGGGAGAGAGGAGGAGAGAGACATATTTTAGTAAATTTGGTGTTCTCCTCCTTTCTCCTTTTCACAGAGCACAGCTGCATGAAAACGTTGTAAATCTGCCTCCGAAGATTACTGAGCGGAATTAACAAAGAGCAGGAGGCAAGCGCAATTGTGATGCGGACTGTCAAACACTGCTGTGAGATCAGGACATGTCATCACATGGGTCCTGTTTTCCGGCAGGGGTACCTGCATATTGTGGAAGAGAGGCGTGAGTACAGCAGCCCGCACGCCTCCCCTTACTTCATAACTGCGTTCTCGATATGTAGCTTCCCTTTGCAAGTTGAGTGGAATAAGACAAGTTATTTTCCACACCAAGTAAATAACATTGCCCCATGGTGAATTATTTACCACACATGTTAAAATACTTTAGAATTTGAGCTCTCAACAGGGAAATGAGGTATAAGATTCAAAATCTGTTTAGGCACACTGAATTCCACACGTTTAGCCGTTTTCATGAACCTTTTCTCTCATTTTGGCAGGTTTGATCCGCCAGAATCTATCAAAGAACTGTGTTTGTGATAATTATCACACAGCTCCAAGTCTTGGAATTTGGACATTAACATGTCATGAGGGCCTCAGCCATTCATTGTCATATAGGCGGAGACTGGAAGTTTGCCAGCATCAGTGTGACCCTATGCTCCACCCCTGAAGGCCATGGAAGAACATTGAAAGGTCCTCTGAATAGTGTGCACAACAAAATGATGGGTCCTTCTGAAAAGTTTGGCTAGAGGATCCTTAAATGTTCACTTAGACTGACTGTGTCTCAGATTTACCAATGCCTTTGGCCAAGCAGACTTTCCATAGGCCTGGAGAGAGTAGAGGAGCTTACGTTAGGCCCCGCCTTCTGATATGTGTCTGTGTTGTTTCTTCCTTGAATAGAGAAATAAAAATGAAAATGTGAGCAGTCAATCTCATGCAGCACATGAACAGGGCTATATGATGCTGGGACAGGTTTAGGGAATCACCCTGTAGGTAGTTAAGTTTCCTCGCATCATGCCTTGATCTGATCATAGGAGGTGTTTGGAATATAGGACTGGGACACACACATAAATGAGGCACTTCTGCATCTTTACAATAGCCTATTCAAATGCCTAGTATTTGCAATGAGTGGGCCTGTCCCTGCACAGCATATTCCACCAGCCCAACTTTCCCTTCTGAAAAGGACATGTGCCTTCTCAACATACAAGCAAGCAGAAAAGTAGTGTCCTGATTATTTACTGGTAATCTTCATTACTTAGTCCTATTCATTCGTCCCAGTCATTGCTTATGAAGCGCGTCTCACCTCCTCAAGATGGGAAACTCCAGTACATGCTGCAGTGAAGCCACTTCATCTGACTGCGCTCCATAAAATCACTGCAGCATTCCTCCTGACCTACCAAGCCTAGACGAAAACCATCCAGTCAAGGGAGGAATGGAGTGTCCTAATTACCCGGACAAGGACAAACTGGACTAAGAGGAATGGAGATTATCTGTAAATAGCTGGGCCATTATCTCAATGCCCTGCATCCTGGTCCCAGTCATTATTATGAGGACTTTACTGGACCCGATTTCTGTATGCTGTCTTTAGAACTCTTTGCACTTTACCGCTGATAATCAGTAGTAAGGTGGCAGTTTTCCCGCTTTAAACATGGTTGAATTGGCCTATTCCTATTTGGTATATTTAACTTGCCTGTAAGTTCCTAGTGTATGAGTAAAATGTGCATCTAGGGCTTGGAATGTTAAATGCCACCTGTGGACTGTAGCATTACTGTGCCACCCACTAGTGTGATAAGGACAATATGGTTTCAGGCCTCCATTGTAGCCTCAGTACTGCTGTTTAAATCAGTAGGACACCCTGATCAAATAATATTCTTTGCCAGATGAAAACCTCCCTTTTAAATGTTAGTGAGTCACTCCCATGTAGGCTTTGTAGCCCACAAGGCAGGAAGGCCAGTATTTAAAAGTGGGACATGCAGCAAATTAACATTATGATGTCCCTACGGTGCTAAGGGCCTAAAACCATTTTCACTGTGGCAGTCCTAGCTGTCCTAAATAGAAAACAATGGTACAGATTAAAATACTAGTACTATGCCTCTAGAATGTGGCCACATAAAAAAAGAGTTAAAGCGTCTCAGAACTTTTATCCCATTGGTTACAGACGGGCCATGAGTCACCTCCATCCACTAGCTATTGCAATGCTTAACTTTGGCATCTCCAGACACCTCTTTAGAACACTTTCTGGACCTGCGGAAAATCAGAAGAAGTCTGGATCTGCTGTATGTGACCTGAGAGGAGCTCGGAAGGACTGGACCCGCTCACTCTTGTACCCAGGAAAAAGAAGTGGATTCAAAGGGTCAGTTGACAGACCTCCTCTGTGGATACAGGGAGACAACCAGCTGCAATTGGTGTTTTCCTAAAGCTGACCATTGGCCACTGGACCATGACTGGATCCTGTTGTTGACATCTGACTGACATTCTATGATTCTCTAAGTGCTCTGATGAGGTCTTGGGGGATTAAGAAGTGTACTACTTTAGTGACTGGGACTTAAGAGACTCAGTCAGAAGGTAAAATCTTCGATGGGGACCAATCTGATTGCTGTATCCGACTCACGCTCCTTAGAGGGCAACCTCAGATTGCACCTGGTCCAGGACTACAGCAACCAATTACTATAAGTCGCGCTTTGTGCTTTTTGGAGCGATTTCTACATAAAATTGTAAAAAAAAAGCATATCTTTGGTTTCCCTTATCATAATTTTGTAATTTCAGTGTCAGTTTGTTTGTTAAATTTTACTCTAATTTTCTAATTTGGTTTGAGACCTTTATTGATTTTCATTTTGAGCTTATTACTGTTACTCTACAATTACTTTACACATTGCCCTATGTTAAGCCTGCCTGAATTCTGGCTTTGCTGCCAGGGGGTTGAGCTCAGGTTAAATTTGATGTATGTGAAGTAATGGAAAAAACGAAAAATGAGAAACCATATTGAGGAAACCAAATCATGGAAAACCAATTTTAAGGAAATACAAATACATTGAAAATGTAAGGAAATATTTTAAAGAAAATATCATTTTAAGGAAAAATCCAAAATGACATTAAACATGAGTGGAGTTTAGTACTAGTGAGGGATTTTGGAGTTCAGGGATGGCTAATGTTTAGCAGTGGTCAGGGCTTTTTAGGTGTCAAGAATAGGTGGAGTTTGGGCACAGAAAGGGTTTTATAGAGTTTAGCGATGGGTAGTGTTTAGTGGTGGTGAGTTTTTTAGCTATCAAGAGTTTAGGAGTGGTAAGGGGTTTTGAGGGTTCACACATTAGTGGAGGTTAAGGTTGTGAGGTGACTTTAGAGCTCACGATGTGTGGAGCGTAGGGGTGTTGAGAGGTTTTAGGTGTCATAGATGCATTGAGTTTAGGGCTGGTGAGGGATTTTAAGGTTTAGTAATAGACAGATGTTAGGGATTGTCAACAGTTTTTAGGGTAGGATTGGGTGGAGTTTAGGGTGGTGAGGGGTTTTAAGGATTCATGGATGGTTGGAGTTTAGATGTAGAAAGTGTTTTTTAGGGTTTAGGGATGGGTAGAGTTTAGGCGTGGTGAAGAATTTTAAGAATCATGGATGTGTGCTGTTTAAGGGCAGTTGTTTTTTTCAGGTTTCATGGATGGGTGTAGTAAGAGGTTTTAAGCGGTCAGAGATGGTTGGGGATTATGCATAAGAAGGGCTTTTTTAGGGTTCAGGAATGGGTCGAGTTTAAAGGTAGTAAGAGGGTTTACGGTTCATGGATGGGTGGAGTGTATGGGTAGAAAGGGCCTTCAGGGTTCAGGGATGAGTGCAACCATTGCATTCACACCTTAAAAAATAAACATACAAAAGCCAATTTAGGAAAAAAAAGGCATTTTATGAATTGGTGAATGTCATTTATTCTAAAAATTTCCAGTAAACAGTTTAGGTGAAATGGTTTCTTAGTGATGGTATTTCATGAAATTGTTTTTCTATGAAATCACATAAACCATGTTAATTTAGTGACTTTGAGGGTTAAGTCTGATATGGGTTGTGATTATACATTAACGTGGGTAGTAGTCACCCAGCCTAATTAATAATTGAATTTCTTAAACAAACCATAACCTCTATGCAGAGTCTGGGCCTAAATACGATGTTGGTTGCAGTAGCCTCCAACTGACACTGCTTCGGGGAATGGAGAGCCCGACCATAGTTCGGCGGTTCCGACAACCACATTAGGATGCGACCACACACGGTGTGGTCGCAAACTTCCATTTTTCAATGGGAGCTTGTGCGACAGACCGTACCCGCCCCCAGCACAAGCTCCCATTGAAAAATGGAAGTTTGTAAACATTCCTACACCGTGTGCCACTCAGTGCAGTGATGTTTAGATGGGTACCATAGGTGCCACCAGGCCCAAATGCGTAGAGCCATAAGGAAGGGGGCTCTGTTAGGGGCCCCAAAGTCAGTTTCCAACTGCCAATCCATGTCAGAAAGGCTGACATGGATTGGCTGTCGGAAACCAATATCATAATCCAGACAGCGGAAACGCCATCCTTATGGAATTATGAGCACTTTCTGACTGGCCGTCGGGCTGAAGGAGCCCATCGGGTTCCCCCGCCAGTTTAAACTCTGACCGCTGTCCTCATAATACGGCAGTCAGACTTTAAACCTATCATGTCGGTCGGTAAACCTCCGAATGACATCGTAATCAGAACCCCAGTGTTTATTAAAGAAACACAAGTCAATTAAAACATGACAGATCTTAAGACACCAGCTCCACAATTCTTTATATCTCTTCCCAAACCTTGAAGCCTATAAAGTCCTAAAGAGCAGGTCACATTGCTGTTCTACAAATCCTTGAGTGGAATTCCTCTGCCTAAGAAGCAGCGACTTTCCTGGTTCCTCTACAATTAATATGTTGTGAAACTGGCTGATCTGCCAAAAGGGATGCCACGGTGATGATCATAAATCTGATCCAATGACTTATAGACAAAGTCAAGCTTTTCTACCTTGGCCTGAGGAGAACAAAGGTTTAAATAATTGTCAGATTGAGGAACAGAATGAGTCCTATCAAAATACACCAGCAAAGCCTGTCTCACATCTAATGTTTGAAGACTCTCTTCCACAGATAAAGGAGGGAATTGATGAAAAATCAGAAGCACCACATCCTGATTTCTATGAAATGCAGAAGATTATTTGTGTAAGAAAGCAGGATCAGCCCATAGGGTCACTCCATCATCAGCACTGTGGATGAGCAAACAAAGCTCCTAATTCCCCAATCCACAAAGCCGCTGTAATAGCGACTAGAACATTGACTTCATTGTAAGAAACTTAACCTCTACTGAAGATACAGGCTCAAATGACTCCATGTGCAAAGATCTCAGTCTCAGAGGTCAGTCGCAAGTGAAGGCCATGGATTTTACTGAAGAGCAAAATGAAGATTAACTTTTGAATAATTAAGCAGCCAAAAAGTCCCCATCCCTTAACGCACTCCAATGCTCACAAAATGCTCTAACGGCCACACACTGGGCTGTAGGGAGATATATTAATGTTCAACTCATCCCTAAGAAACAAAAGAATTTCTGGAAGCGCATAATGCAAAGGAGGTAGATTCTCGGAAACCGGTTAGGTTTGAAAAGTCATCTAGTAACAAGAATTTCACTGAATCGTGGAAAGCTTCCAGGAGTTCAGTATAGATTCTGCCAATTGGGATGGCAAATGCCTTTCCTTGCAACCCCCTCAGTTCAACTTCCAGACTGATAAGGCTGGTGTCTCTGGAAACGGAACACCCATAATAAAGGGGCAGGAACTACTCCATGGAAGAAACATTGCAGTGGGTTTTAACAGAGGCAACTATCCCCTCCTTGGCCCAAAAGGAACCCCACTGATGTCTGGACAACAATTGGGGAATCAATGGAAAGGTGGAAATGCAAAAAGGGGTGTGTGTTTTGCCAAACTGTTAAGAAAGCTTCCACTCCCCATGCTTTTACTACAGGATTCCGGGAGCAAAATAGTGAAACTTGTGCATTTGTCTTGGCTCTTATTCATCCGATTGATTGGTAGTACACGTAACTAGAAAAGCTTTCCTTGAATTGCACTGAACCCCAAATAACACTGGCGAATTTAATGCTATTGGGATGTGAATGTTGGCATCCATCAAATCAATGATGATCATGAAATCCGCTGCTGAAATCAAAGTACTATATCTCGTAGTTTCCACCGTGAAATGAAGACGTACACTATTTGATTTAATGATTCATGTTGATCACCATTATGTAGCCCCTAATACCTAGGGTCATAAAAAGAGGATTGAGTGTACACCTTTCCCTTTCTCCTTGTGGGGGACAGGAACTACTGCATTCTTCAATTGATGATCTTGACTTGCCTCACAGAGTGCTCTTTTCTTTTGTGGCCAGAGCGATCAAGATGTTGTCCTGAGTCCAACTAGACGGAAACAGATCTGATTTGGTAACCCTTCTTGATTACCTGGAGCACCCAAAAGTCTGAATTAGATGTTTATCATGCTTCTTTAAACATCTGAATTCAATGTCTGCCTGTTATCCTGGGCCATAATTGATGCAGCCAGGACGTTTTGGTTGTTTTGCAGAAGGGCTCCGTTTTTTTTCCTGAGGATATTTGCTTGAACATCTTTCACCAAGGGTCTTCAATTAGGATTGTTGCTGTTGATTTCTAATTGATTGATGAAAGAACTTACCACCTGAAGTTTCTGCAGAAGATGTCAAACATGATTGGGGGTTACTGAAAGAGCAGGAATGCTTCTCCTCCTTGAAGAGCCTGAGCATCCTTTCTTCTAACTCCTGGCCAAACAAACAGGCTCCCACAGAAGACATCCACAACGCAGTCATGCTTTTAGAAAGGATCTGTATGCCAGCCTTTGAAGTAAAGATTTCATCTACCCTCCACAGAAGTTGCCTATGCTAGAGCAATAACCATTACTACATCAAAACTAATTTCAGATAAGCAGTCAGTTTGCCTTTCCATTTGTCGCATAGATCCCGACGTTCAGGGATAAGCGGAACTCAGGATACACCTGCTTAATGACAGATTCAATCTTTTTTTTCTTAAGCATCCTTATAACGGTCTCCTCTTCCATTGATGTTGTAGCGCCCAAGTGCCAACCAATGGATCTACTGGAACGGGATCTGCTAGCCTTGAGTCCATATCCACAGAGGTGTAGAGTCATTGCAGAGATATAGGAAGCTGCATTTCATCTCAATCTCTCCACTCTCTAAGAACCCAAATAGGATGAACAAATACTCCCAGTTGCAGCCAGCGTTCATATTACTGAATTAAAGTCTCTGATAATGTATGTGAATCCTCTATAGCTAGCAACCCTATAGTCTCTCTCTCATAATCCCAGATAATAGGTAACCAGTCTTTACCGATATAATTCTTCTTTTGTTCCTCAAGGGTACCTCCAGTTTCTACACTCTCCTCGTCCATTGGATTAGAGTCAGTCTATTGTTCTTTCCGAAAGAGCAGGAAGAGCCAAAGGCGCGCCTAAGGCAAGCCCGTCTGCGCCCGTCCGCGCCAGGCCGGGACCAGGTGCCAGTCCCCCTGCCAGACGGGCTTCCACCTGGGTGTATTTGGCGGAGTAATTGCACACATTACTTGGCTTAGGGCCCCTTTCAACGCCTATGCCGGTTATAGACAACCATGAATGCCCCAGGCAAGTGCAACCTCCTACATACTTCCCTGTTATTGCCATGCCACCTCCTGAGGGCTTGGGTCCGAACCTCCCACCAATCACTCCTGCCCCAGACAGGTCGGACGTAAGACGTGACAAGCTGTCTATCTGGTATCTTAATACCAGGTCGCTGGTTAAACATCAGGTCGAGATATTCTATCTGCTCGACACAGTCAGGCCTGACATTCTCCTACTGTCTGAGACCTGGCTTACCATAGAATCCTCCCCTGACATCTTGGCAGCCATCCCCAACGGCTACTATGTCCTCCAAGCCAACCGCTCCCAGGATAAAATTGGAGGGGTGGTGGCAGCCATTATTTCCCACTCCTATAAATCTAAGGCGCTGATTATGCCCCCAATACCCTCCGTCGACTCTGTTCTCTTTAAACTTGAGTTGGAAGCCCTCCCCCTTACCCTCGCCTTATTCTATCGTCCCCCCGTTCCTGCACCACTTTCGTAGCATGATAGCCGAATTAGCAATTAACCACGCCAGCGCCCTTGTTATCGGGGATTTTAATTTTTGGCCCAATGACCCACACGAAAGTGCCCTTTCCAGGAAATTCACTAACCTGTTAGTTGGGCTTAATTTCTCTCAGTTCATCCATGCTCCCACCCACGTGAAAGGCCACACTCTAGACCAGGTTTGGTCACTGAATCAGGACATTCTAGATGTACAGACTTCCCCGTGTGCATGGTCGGACCATTTTTTTATCTCCTTCTCGGTCCCCAAGTCTAAGTCCTTAGCCACAACATCTTGTCCTGGTAGTCTCTTATTAAGCCGCAACTGGGGCAGAGTCGACCTCCCATCGCTCTGTCTTTCCCTTGCCACCACGACTCCTCCACTGATTGAAGAGGCTGGTCTTCCCCTGTCCATTGACGCACAGGCAGAGAACATTCATAACTGGTTGGCAGATGCTCGAGACACGTTTGCCCCGTTAAAAAAACTCAGGACTAAACGCCCTCATGATGCTCAGCGTTGGTTCACCATTGACCTCGCCAACATGAAACTTGCCCTTCGACAAGCGGAGCGCAAATGGAGGGCTTAGTACTGCCCCGACGAAAAGCTGGCCTTCATTATGGCCCTGAAAGAATATGAAGCCGCCATTCTTGTGGCCAAAACTGAGTATTTTTCCCAGAAAATTCTTAATTTCTCTAATAAATCAAGGGAGATCTTTACGATAGTTAATGAGCTTGCAAAACCTGACTGGGTTACAATGCCCCCTCCCCTTTCCCAAACTCTTTGTGACTCGCTTAATAACTACTTCGTTGAGAAGATAGAGCTCATCAAAGCAAGTATCCCTAGTTCGGGCCCGGGACCTGACTTAGGCGACCCTCAAACCAATCCTGTCCTTCTGTTGAATTTCCCCCCAGTCACCACTGATACTTTCCCCCCGCTCCTCTGCAAAGTTCGTTCCGGTTCTCCTTCCGACAGCTGCCCAGCTCATGTCGCTCGGAAGGTTTTCCTCGACCTTCCTGAGGCCCCCCTCTCTCTGCTTAACAATTCCCTCAACCAGGGTATGGTTCCCAGTACTTTAAATCAGCCACTGTTACACCTATCCTGAAAAAACCTGGGGCGGACCCGGCCTCCCTTAGCAATTTTCGACCTATATCCTTGCTTCCATTTCTGGGTAAACTACTGGAGGCCCATGTCTCCAGCTGCTTGGCTCGTTCATTGAGAGTTCCAAGTTTCTGGATCAGCACCAGGCAGGATTTAGACCTCAGCACTCCACGGAGTCTGTCATGGTGGCTGTCCATGATGAACTCAGACAGGGAGCGGATCGGAACATCTCTCAGGCCCTGGTGCTCCTTGATTTGTCGGCGGCTTTCAACACCGTTGATCATTCCATCCTTATTCAGCGGGTCGAGAACGCCGGCATCAGGGGCACCGCACTTAGGTGGCTCACCTCCTTTCTGAAAGACCGTAAGCAAGCAGTTCGCCTAGGCCCTTTCATGTCCGAAACCAAGGACCTCACTTGCGGGGTCCCTCAGGGCTCTTCCCTGTCACCCTTATTGTTCAATCTCTACATCCTCCTGTTGATTGCCGAATTTAGAAAGAAACCAGTGGTCATTTTCAATTATGCAGATGACATGCAGCTCATCTTCAATATTGACACTTCTCCCTCTTCAATAGAGAACTTTCAAAGTACCATGATGTTCATCAGCAGCTGGAAGTGCGCGAATCAGCTCAAGCTCAATCCAGACAAGACTGAGCTGGTGCTTACTGGACCACTGAATAACCCATGGAATCCCAGCTTCTGGCCATCCTCGCTGGGCGAAGCTCCCTGCCCAGCGAGCTCGGTCAAGAGTCTTGGAGTTACTATCAGTAAGGATCTGTCCTTAAAACCTCAAATTAAAACTGTGGTGTCGGCTTGCTTTTTCCATCTGCGCCGCATCAGGAAGATTAGCAGATTCCTTATCCATGAAGCCCTGGTTCACATCGTGTTGGGCTTAGTACTGTCCCGCATTGATTATTCAAATTCCCTCTACATCGGGATTCCTCTTTATCAGACCCACCAACTCCAACTTGTTCAAAACCAGGCGGCCAGACTGATCTTTCGACAGCCTAAACATTGCTCTGTGAAACCACTCCTGAAAAGTCTGCACTGGCTCCCGATAATCCAGCGCAGTCTCTTCAAGGTCGCCTGGCTCCCCTATCTAGACCTCGCCAATCAAGGTCCTTCCTCTATTAGTGCCCTACTTCACCGCTATACCCCCTCCCGCACTCTCCGGTCGACTGGCCTTAACCTCCTTGCCACCGGCACGTTTAAGCGCAAAAGGCTCGGGGGTCTAAGATATGCTTCACAAGCTCCCCGCCTGTGGAACTCCCTTCCTCCTGAACTCCGTCACATCCCCTCCTACCAGGTGTTCAGAAGAGCCCTGAAGACTTGGTTGTTTGCACAGGCGTTCAATTAAACCCTCTCCCGCTTTGTTTTCTGCTAGTCCGTCCCTAAGCGCCAAGAAGCCGCTGGTGAACGTGCGCTCTATACATTTCTTTTTCATTCATTCCGATGTCCAGAACCCCTTCACTGGGCTTCATTTTAAATGTTTCCAAAGTTTCTAGGATGATCCTCTGCTTCTCATGGTTTTTAGAGGTTGAGCCCCTTCTTTTCCTCCATGGGTATGGGGAAGTAGGTCAGGAGTTCGATAAGGAAGATGTAGAAACTTAGACTTCTTTTTCATGCTTCCACATTGTCAAAGCAGTCTTGATAAATCCCAGGATGCCTGCCAGTGCACCAAGAACAAACACAAATTCCACTTAATTATTTTGCAGTCAGCATGTATAGGACCGCATCTCCTCGCTGAAACGTCTTCAGCACGAAAGGAAGGTTCACACATGCCCAGTCATTCCCATTCCACTGCGCATGAGCAAAGGAGCGTTGACCGGTTCCAAGTTTTCTTCTTCAACAGCTCCTGGCCAAAGGAATGTGACTGTCAATAACACAAAAAGTAGATGGACTTCTTTCTTCGTGGTATGGCCTGATTAATATTATATGCTACAGCTGAATATAAAATATGCTTTGGGATAATCTAACGCTCCCCAGGCAATTTATTTAAAAGGCACTGCTCTCTTCCCGAGCCCAGCAAGGAAAGAGCACTGGAGACACCAAAGGAGGTCCAAGTTTAGAAGAGACCTCACAGCTCCTGAAGCCCTGGCATCAGTGGGAGACAGGGTAAACCAGGAGGAATGCTGGGAAGGGTAGCCTTTTACTGCACACAGTCATGGCGGGAGTGTCTTAGCTGCAGCATTCCATGGAGGTCTGTGTTGAGGAGGTGGGATTCACCTCATAATTAATGACTGAGAGTCTGGGAGGAAGACGGGGGCCGTGGAGGTAAAATGAATCAGCCCCTTAAACTGTCACAACACCCTCAAGTGACCACTCTACATTATGGATACATTCACCCGCTTATTAGCACATATGACAGTACTTGACAGCAGGGTCGTAGGAAGGGGATGAGGTGGGTGCGGGCCGCCCTGGGTGTCGTCACTGAGGGGCGTGACAAAACGGCAAAAATATGTTAAAATAAAAAAATTTGGGGGGCTTAGGACACTTAAAAAAAAAAAAATATATATATATATATATATATATATATATATATTCACTGAAAAAACCATAGGTTATAGACCATATATAGTTAGGAATTAGCATTTACAAAACCTTGAAAATTCACTGAAAAAACCATAGGTTATAGACCATATATAGTTAGGAATTAGCATTTAAAAAACCTTTTTTTACTCACACAAAACCATTGAAATTCCATATATAGTTAGTAGTACTAACTATATATCGCGCACCCGCAATCCACTGCTGATCATGTCACATATTACATCATTCATGACATGGTCAGTGACATCACTGATGACATCACTGATGACATCTCAAATGACATCACTGATGACATCACTGATGACATCTCAAATGACATCACTGATGACATCACTGATGACATCTCAAATGACATCACTGATGACAACATCCAGTGACTGTGTATTTCTGTAAAGTTAAAATATGTCTTACATATTGAAGAATGAGTGGATGTAGAAGTGTCTGGATGAAGGATTTAGTAGGTGCATGACTGACTGTATGAGTGAGTGGTTAAATGTGTCTCACTGAGTGCATGGGTTAGTGACTGAACTGTGTTAATTTGTGCATCATTATGTTTGTTGTTCTGTAAACTGCTGCATGTGTTGATCAGTAGCTATATGAGTAAGTATATGGGTTATTGATTGGTTGCTCAAGTATTTGTATGGGAGACTGAGTGTGTGTGTGGGTGGCTGGCTGGGAGGTGTATGTGCATTGGTGAGTGAATGGATATCTCAGTGCTACATGTCAAAGTAAGTACATATGTAAAACACAGTACATGTGAGAGTTGGCATATATAAATAACTGTGCATAAGAGCCAGTGAATGTGTGAGTGGCTGTATGGATGATTGTGAACTTGTATCAGGGATTGTAAAAGAGAGTAAATATGTGTTAGTATATGTTTGAATAAGTAAGGTGTGTATAACTGTATAGTTGAGGAAATGGAGGTGTGATTGATTCTTTGCATGACTGACTAGGTGTGTAAGTAACTCCATGGAGGAGTGACAGTCTGTGAGTGTCTGTTTACACTGAGTGTATCTAAGGTTATATTAGAGTCTGAAGAGGTTCATCGTATTATCACATGAATGATGTCATCAGTGATGTGATCAGTAATGTCAAATGAGATGTCATCAGTGATGTCATCAGTGATGTCATTTGAGATGTCATCAGTGATGTCATCAGTGATGTCATTTGAGATGTCATCAGTGATGTCATCAGTGATGTCACTGACCATGTCATGAATGATGTAATATGTGACATGATCAGCAGTGGATTGCGGGTGCGCGATATATAGTTAGTACTACTAACTATATATGGAATTTCAATGGTTTTGTGTGAGTAAAAAAAGGTTTTTTTTTTGTAAAATTTTTATTTTTGGTATTTGCTCAAGAGTGAAAGAGAAGGCAAGAAAAGTAAGAAGGGATAAAAGAAGGAGAAGAACAATAGAACTGGCGACATACCGCCACATCTCCCCACACAGGGGGTGCTAAGAACCCTGCTATAGAGCCCCCATACAGATATGATACAATGCCGCTCATATCAATGATCGTGGTAGCCATTCAGCACCGAATCAGTGAGTGCGGCAAGTCTGTAGTGATTGTCCACTGGGCTCGAGGAGGCATCCCCAAGGCAAAGCTTATGTTAGTCAGGAGCGCCACTTTGGACACTCCCACATGTAAGGTACGTCGCAACAAGAGTAACTACAACCCCCCCAACATCCCTCAATCCCCCCCACCCCCTCCCACACCCTTCCCCTGATGGTGGCGACCATCATCCATACATCGCAACTTCTCACACGGGAATGGTTAAACTTGAAATAGGTGTAATGCACGAAGTGCCGGGGGACAAACTGCAGAAGGTAGACCTCGAGATAGGAACCTCACCAAGGGTCCCCAGGTAAACATGAAGTTCTTGAAGTTCCCCATAAATATATCAGACAGTCTCTCCATACTTAAGAGCCGCCACAGGCGTGCGTGCCACAATGAAATAGCCGGTGCAGATGGGTTCTTCCAGGCAGCTGCTAGTGTTAATTTGGCCGCCCCTAAACACATCCATACCATGCGCTTATCAGCCCTCGTTTGATGTTCCAATAATGGATCTCTAAGCCCCAGCAGGACATAATCCATTGAATCCGGAATCGGATAGCCCAGTATGTCTTTAATATGGGACAGGATCTCGGACCAGAAGGGACGAATGGCGGGACAGTCCCACCAAATGTGGCGAAAGTCCCCTAAACCACCACAGCCCCGCCAACATCTATCTGAAGTAGTCGGAAAGATCCGATGCAGCTTAGAGGGGTATAAATACCAGTCAAACACTAGTTTTAAATGAGCCTCTCGGAGGTCCGTGGAATGGTTATGTGTCGTCACATCCCGCCAGATGCTCCTCCACTCGTTGTCAGAAATGTCCCTACCCAGGGTAGCCTCCCAGTGGTCCATGTATCGAGGACGGGGGGAATCTGCAGTATCGAGTAACATCCCATATAAGAAGGAAATCGTCCCCTTCATCGTGGACGTGCGGAGAATAAAAGCCTCAAATTTCGTCAGCGGTCTAATAGCGGCGTCCCCAACTGCAGTCGAAGTCGCCCAGTGTAAGAGTTGGAGGTGACGAAAGCGTTCAGTGGGCGGCACCCCGTAGTCTCGCATACAGTTATGAAAAGTAAGCGGCGCCGCCCCGTGAAACAGGTGGGTAAGAGCTCGGCAACCGCCCTCCCTCCAAACCTCAAAAGATCCGTCCGACAATGCTGGGGGGAAGGCCGGATTAAAATGAATAGGGGTAAAGGGAGAAGGGAAGGTGGTCCATCGGTCGTCCCCACTAAGTGTATCCCAGACCTTCAACACCGTGCTGGTAGGGGTGCTAATGTACGCATTCTTGGGACGATCAGCCTTGGGCTTCCAGGCCAGGTCCCAAATGGATCTACCGGCCACACACCGGTCCATATGGAGCCAATGCTTCTCCGAAAGTTGCTGCGACCATTCAACTAGGACCCTCAACTGCGCCGCCTTATAATACAGGTTCATATCCGGGAACCCCACCCCCCCTTCCGTTCGCGGACGACGAAGCACAGCATACGAGAGTCGCGCCCTGCCACCCTGCCACACATACTTCAACATCAGAGATTTTAGTCGACGAAAATAGTCCAACTCCACTGGTATAGGCAACGCCTGGAAGAGGTATAGAAGCTTTGGAAGGAGGACCATCTTGAGGGCATGAATCCTACCCAGCCATGAAATGAATTTGGGTTTCCATCTCTCGAGTTCAGCGCGAATCACAGTCAACATGGGCGTAAAATTGGCCGAGAATAAGGCGCCTATAGTGGGCGTCAGATGCACTCCCAAATACAACAGTGAAGAGGTCGACCATGATAAGGGGGTAAGCGCCCGTAATCGAAGCACCCCTTCAGGCGGGAGAGTCAAGTTCAGAATATACGATTTGGCAAGGTTGACTCTGAAACCGGCTACCCTCTCAAAGTCAGAGAGCACTGTATGAACATAAGGCAAGGACAGTTCCGGATCTTTAAGCGAGAGCAGCACGTCGTCTGCAAACAGCGAGATCTTATGCTGTTCCCCGGCGAAGGGGATGCCCAAGATACGTTCGTGTTCCCGGATCGCAAGCGCCAAGGGCTCAATACTTAAAGCGAAGAGGAGTGGGGAGAGAGGACATCCCTGACGCGTTCCTCGCGAGTGACGGAAACGCCCAGACCTGTGGCCATTTACTAACACCCTCGACATAGGGTTGCTATAATTAGCCTCAAGCATCCGAATGAAGCGGGGTGAAAACCCAAAAGCCGTCAGAGTATGATGTAAGAAGCCCCAATCGACGCGGTCAAAGGCTTTCTCCGCGTCAAGACCTATTAAGACCGCCGGAATACGAAATCTAGTAGCCTTTTCGATCAGATGGACCACACGCCTCAAGTTGTCATGAGTTTGTCGCCCTTTGATAAAGCCGGACTGGTCCGGCTGCACCAGAGCCGGCATCAAGTCCTGCATCCTCCCCGCAAGTATAGAAGAGTACAGTTTAGCGTCCAGGTTGAGGAGCGCTATCGGTCGGTAGGAGGCGCACTCAGCACGATCTTTCCCGGGTTTGGGGAGAACTGTGATCAACGCTTCGGCCATAGTGTCAGAAGTTCTGCCCTCCGACGCCATGGTATTAAAGAGGGAGACCAGGTAATCGCAGAGTTCAGATGCAAACGTCTCTATAAAACAGGGCAGTGTAGCCGTCCGGGCCCGGGGCCTTGTGGAGCTTCAATGCCTTAATGGCGGTCAGAACCTCCTCTCTAGTGATCGGGGAACCCAACAAGTCGTTCCATTCCTTGGAAACCTGCGGCAATGGGAGATCATTCAGAAATGCAGATTGAGCCTCCGAGTCAAGGGTGTCACTTGCATAAAGATCGGCGTAAAAACGGCCAAAGAGGTCTGCCTTGTCAGCGTACCATGCTGTACAGAACCTGCCTGGTCACGTATTCCCCCAATGTAGTCCTTTTCGCGCTTATCATGGAGTTGCCGTGCCAAGTGCCGCCCAACCTTGTTCCCCTGGGAGTAGGAGACGCGGCGGAGGCGGAGGAGAGTGAATTCAGCCCTGTTATTATAGTGGGCCCTCAACTTCCCCCTCACCGCCGTCAATGGCCGGAGAGTCACTCTGGACGGGTTGGATTTGTGCGCTTGTTCCAAAAGGGCAAGCTCCGCCTCCAGGGCCTCCCTCTCCGTCCTCCTAAGTTTATTGAGGTTTGCGTTAAGAGCGAGGCAGGTGCCCCGCAAGGAGGCCTTGCACGCGTCCCAGTTCACATAAACCGAGGTATCAGAGGGCGGGTTAGCACCATGAAATCTCCAATAGCCTTCCGTAGCGCTTTACAAGACACCTCATCTCGAGTGAGTGCCGCCGGAAAGTACCATTTCCGCCAACCGTCCCCACCCACCCGCCATTGTAGGCCAAGAACCACCAAGCTATGATCGGATAGCGAGATCGAAAATATATCAGAGAATTGGGCATCCCCCCTAAGCGCCTGGCTAACAAAAATGTGATCTATACATGAGTAAGATTGATGTACCGAGGAAAAGAATGTATAATCCCTAGATTGCGGGTGTAGGAAGCGCCAGCTGTCCACCAGACCCAAAGCCTCTATTTGTCGCTGTGTCTCTACTGAAAAAGCCCCTGAATCTGCTCGGCGCGCACCTGAGCAGTCCATGCTCTTGTCCCAAACCATATTAAAATCCCCTAGGAGGAACAAACGCCCTTCCACAAAGTTCCCCACCCTGTCCATCAGCTCCTGCAAAAACCCATTTTGGCCAGCATTAGGGACATACACAACCACAAAAGTACATTGTCGACCATACAAGGACTCCTTCACCATGAGCCATCGGCCCTCCTTATCACCACTCACCCCCAGAGGTTGAAAATGAAGGGACGCCTTGAACATTAGGGCCACACCTCTATGCTTAGTGGACGCAGATGCTCTGTAAATGAGGGGAAACTGTCGGTGTCGAAGCCTAAGTTCATCTCTCCTAGCTAGGTGGGTTTCCTGGAGGGCCACTACATCCAGATGGTGATCCAACAGATACTTCCAGAGCTTTTGGCGCTTTTGCGGGGAGTTGAGACCCTTTACATTCCAGGTTCCTACATTAATAGGCATTACAACATCGGGACTCTCCGCTCTGGAAGCTTGGCAACAAGGACCCCGCCCCTTCCCCTACCAGCGTCACCTCTACTCCACATACATCCGAGCTAGGCCCAACTCCAATCGTCCCCCTCCAGTCACCCCTACGACCCCTCCACACCATCAGAGCAGCATAATCAGATCTCCCAGAACCAGGCACACCAGGCGTCCCGCCAAACAAACAATCTAGACGCCGACCAGCGAGACACCCGCTACTAACAGCCAGCCCAGCATCCAACCCAGGGGGACAATATCCCACCCGTCCAAGAGCTCCAGATCTCTCACCCGCCAGTAGCCAGCATCAATTAGGGGACCCAAAAGCACAAATGCGGCAAAGAACGCTCCAGGAAGTGACCCCGTGCAATAGACTCTAGAAGAGGACACACTAAACGCAGACAACATCTCGCACACACAGCTCCCGGTCGCCACCACCTTCCCAACTCCCCCCCTCCCAAACCCCACCCCCCTCCCACCCCTCAAAACCCCAACCACCCAAAACAGTAACAAACTGAGGATAATACTCATCAGTCCCAGCGGTCCATAGTTCGCGGAGCTTCGACCACTCCGGGGACAGGGCAGGGAGACCTTCTCGGTTCCTCCCAAGGTCACGGTCTGGGGAGTCTTCTCCAAAAGTACATCCATTCACCCAAACCGGGGGGGTCCATGCCCCCTCCAGCGCCGATCCACATGAAGCAAGTCACCGTCACGCCGCTCCAGAGCTGGCCTGTGATGCCGGCATCGTCGCCGAAGGTACGGAAGCCACTGCGCTCCCCCTCTCCTGCTGGCTGGAACTGCGGTCCGGGCGCCCTCGAACTGGAGAAGACCCCACTCTGTGCCATGAGGAGGATCGACGGCGCCGCCGGGATGGGGATGCATTCGACCTTTGGGACGGAGCAGCATCATCCAAACCCAAGAGCTCCTTCGCCTCCTGGAGGGAGCGTATCTGTACCAATCGGTTCTGCCACCTGAAGATGATCCTGAAGGGGTGCCCCCAAGAATACGCGATGTTGCGCTCCCGCAGAAGAGAAGTCACCGGCCGAAAATCCCTCCGTTTTTGGAGCGTAGAAGCTGCCAAGTCCTGAAAAAGCTGAGGGCGATGGTCCCGAAATTGCAGCGAAGTGATGGCCCTGGCTTTACGGAGGATGCGCTCTTTCACTTGAAAGTCATGAACACAGACAAGGATGTCGGGGGGCGCCCCCCCCCCCCCCTTCTGAGCAAACCAACACGATGAACCCTATCCATCTGGATATCCTTCACATCGTCTTCGGCCAAGATCTGCAGAAACAGTTCCGTCACATAGCCTCGCAGGTCTCCCGCCTCGCCGTCCCAAGGCACTGCTTTAATGCGGATGTTATTCCGACGGGAACGGTTCTCAAGGTCCTCCGTGTGTGCCTGCAGGTCCAAGTTTTGTTCCGTGAGACGAAGGACGTCCTGTTGGAGTAAGTGTACATCATTGGCCGTGCTCAAATCATGGTCCTCTAGAGTCGCCACTCTTTCCCCAATCCCATCAACATCTCTCCGCACTTCCCGGAGATCAGAGGCCAGTTGTGCCCGCAGCTCGGAGATGTCCTCCTTGATGGAAGCAAAAAGTTCGGTCATAAACGCCTTGGTGGCCGGGGCCTCGTCATCGGACATCCTTGGCGACCCACTCGCCCCCGGGGAAGCCGGCTGCTGTGAAGATTTAGGTGCGCCGTCCTTCACCACGCGCCCCTTGCGAGCCAGGTTAGCCATACTGCCAGGCACCCTTCACCAGGGTGGGTGTGGTACCAGTCACCACCAGAGCCAAGCGGTACCTGGATCCGGGCTTGCAGGCGCAGTAGTCGGCCCTGCCGGGTAGCACAACTCGGCGCCCACCACTCTGCTCCAGGCCGGAGGCTCCCAGAGAACCCCCGGGCGTCGCAACTCCAGGTGGCAGTAATGCACAAGAACCAGGGAGCAAGGAGCCCCCAGACCGCTATGACAAGCCCCCGAGAAAGGGCGCGGTGGGGCAACACAAACACCAGAAATTCAGGCGCGGGGGCGATGCACCCAGACGGCCGGTCGGGGCAGGCAAAATGGCGGCGTCACGTCCTCTAACCAGACCGCCTCCTGGCCACCAGGTGCCACACTGAACTGCACTCCGAGTCCTACAGCAGTCCACAGCTCACGACCAGGGCCTGCACAGACAAAGTCCCACGCCCCACTCGATGTCCGGGCACAGCAAGCTGGCGGCAGATCCCCGGGTCCATACACCATCCAGACCGGCGTCGGATGTAAATCCCAGGGCACCTCCGCACCGTAGGAGGCCGAGCTGCCCCTTCTGCGCTTGTCCCGCCTGGATCGCCGGCCGGCAGCCACTCCTCCCCACCGGGCCGGTGCGCAACTCCACGAGCCGATGCTGGGCCCCACTGCGTGTCCCAGAGGAATGCAGCTGTTGGGAAGCGCCCGGGGCCTCTACCACCCCTCCGGGCCGGCGCTCCTGGGCCTCCGCACTTCACTCAGAGCCGGCCCCTTCTCACCGCAAGTCCGAGAAGTCCTCCGGTAGTCTCCGGCAGGCAACTCCACCCTCCGCCGCTCATGTGGCTCGCACCCAGCAGCTGACGTCCGTGGGGACCTCGGGCGGCGGCCGCGGGACCCCTCCTCCGGCGTGGCAGTCCCGAACTTCCGGCCGGCCACCAGTACACGCGAGGTCGGGGATTGCAAGGCCGCACACTCCCTCCGCACTTCTCGTCTCCGTGAGCGACGCAGCGCTCCGCCGGTGGCACCGGTACACGCCGCACTACTCCGCTGACTTCCTTCAATCGTCCGGTGGCCGAACCGGGCTGGTGACACAAGCTGTTAGCCGCTAAGAAGGATTGGCACCGGAGAGGCACAGAAAGAGCGTCCTACTCCGACGCCATCTTGGCCACGCCCCCCCCAAAAAAAGGTTTTTTAAATGCTAATTCCTAACTATATATGGTCTATAACCTATGGTTTTTTCAGTGAATTTTCAAGGTTTTGTAAATGCTAATTCCTAACTATATATGGTCTATAACCTATGGTTTTTTCAGTGAATTTCAATGGTTTTTTAATAGCAAATATCATAAGCTGTCGAATGTCAAGTACGTGGTAAGAAAAAACATTTTCGTGTTTATGCACACTGATCTGCTTTGAATGCTGCCCCCCCCCTCATTTCTATTAGGAGTACTCTCTCTTTGCAGATAGTGAAGGGTAGTTAACGCAGGCCTTTGCCCCCGTTGTAATCCGTCGTGCCTGCTTCTCTCTCCATTTGATTGATTGTTATCCAAGCATTTACTGTTTTAGAATTGGTTCTCTTTGGTTCATTCTCTATTTATATTTACAAACAAGCACAGAGTCGCAATACTCTGTTTAGTCTTTGCAGATAGCGAAAAATCGTGTAAAAAAACAAAAGGAATCGAGCAAAATCAGTAGGCCACTAATGGGATCTCTTTTTGACCTCGGTAAAATAGAAACATTAGGAACAACCCCTCATGACAAATACGAAACTAGTGAGATGAACTGAACTCCACACCATGATGGCTGCAAGACAGCTCGGCTCCGCCACCCACCCCGCCCAAAATAACGATAAACTCTATGCAAATATATACAACACACCAGCAAAGTAACAGGGTAAAACATTTTATTAAACAACTATTTACATAACTATTTTAAACTTTTTGTTGCCCGATCCGGCTAGCTCAATCGATCGAGCATGAAACTCATGCACTCTGATGATTCAAAGTTTTGAAGAGTGCTTGTAACACTGTCTGAAGCCTAATTGCACTTGCTTCATCTTCACTATTCTAAAAGTAAGTGGGGGCTGTTTGAGTACGTTACTGCATTTGTAAACAATGTGATGCGGTGCCACCCTGAACCGCTTAACGAAGGCCCCCGAGGGACGGTGTGATGGCGCGGACTCGGAGGGGGCGCTTGGCTCCGTCCCCCTCCCCAAGTCGTGTTCTCCTGGTGTGGCCTGAGATCGCCCCCGACATAGGTGGCCGGCTCCCGGGATCAAGCGGAACTTTTTGCCTTTTGGTAACTCTTCCATTCTTGACCTTGTCCCACAATCCGTTTCACCTAAAGACACGCTGTAGTGGGGCGCCCCTTTAACATTTCAGTTGCCATTCCGCCCGATTTTGCTACACTGTGCCTCTTCCGCTATTCAGCTGTTTACCGCCCGCTCTTTCGACTACAACGTCTCGCTCACCATGTAGTTGAGTTGCTCCCGCTCTTGCGGTGCAGCGATAGGCGGCTGCCACAGGACTCTCAAAATGGCGGCCGGCTCTTCAGATTTGGGCGTGGTCCACTAAAATGGCCCTGCGACACCGTGGAACTCGGACGATTGTCTGCTAGAGCTTGGGCTCCATTCTCGAAAGCGTCCCCTCAGCCTTGAAGATTCTACAAAAGTCTTGGGGGCCCCCGACTCCCGCAGGCTTCTGGTGGGGAGCGGCTAGCATGATTGCTCGTGGAATGGCCACGACGGAGCTACGAAATGGTGGTGCTCTCATGCTAACGCCAGCTTCAGTCTGAAACATCCAGAAACTCTGTAGACTACCAATTCGATCAGTTCCGGTAGCGCCCCAACGTGACCCGGTAGAGAAGAACTTGCCCTCCCCTCTTTGACTGATGGTTCTTGTTGCCTGTCCCTTCTGTTGTCATTTAACAGAACTATTTAGCCTGCTGAAAGGGGTTGCGTTCCGACCGCTGGTTGGTGGAGACATTTTGACTATATTCTGGACCTGCGTTGTCGCGTAATGCGTCATATGACGCGCCGCGTTAGCGCATCCGGAAGTGATCCGGGGCGCGGCGCGCAGCGCGTAACGTAAGCATAACAGATCATGTGACTTGTTAATAAAACTTTTCATTGGTTCATTTTACTTTTCTTATTCTAATGATGAAAGGCTTGGTCATATGACCTAAAAATTACGCTTTTTATTACTTTCGAACATTATTTTTTCTTAAACATATGTTATAATGTTCCAGGCTAATGTACTTTCCCGGAAAATTTACAACTGTCCTGCAAGTAAAATATATTCCTTTTTCGAGAAAAAGGGCGTTTCTTCGTCCCATGACGGAGCCGTTGAGCAAAAGAGGGTCGGCCTGCTGTCTTAGCCGCCGATACGCCAGAATATCAGATTCTTATCGATCACTTTATGTTGCAGGAGTAGAAAACACAACAACCCTTGACCATTTATCTTTACTGCGTTCCTGCGTATTATACCTTTTACCCTTCATGTAATTCGAATGCTTTATTTCACTTGCCTTTTACTGATTCTAAAACAGTGACTATTATTAAAAACTTTACCAATGTAAATACTACTACCATGTTTTCTTTTAAAAACCTTTATTGTGAAAATGTCAGTATACAAATACGGGCCTATAACCACGTGGGCCGGCCACGGAGCAAACTGTAATCGTATATGATGAGTAGACATTTACACTGTAGAGGAACGTAACGGGCGGGCCATTAGGTTGCAAGAACTAAGGTGTCTAACAGTTGCGGAATCGGTGGACGTACATTTTATAATTAAAATACGACAGGGCCAGTTACAATAAAATTATCTAGATATACATTTGCGGGCAAGTACCATGGGTGACGTTAATTCGAACTTTCAATAGTACAGTAATCAATAACACATCAGAACTTAATATCAATAGGGATGTCGAAATATTCAATCAATTCTCGTCCCCGCCCGCCATGTGCTTCAAAACTGCATACGTATCTCGTGATTTCAATGTTCTGCAACCAGTACACAACAATGAGTTACGACTCCCATTTATTCTGGCGCCATTTTGGGCGAGGACGGGCAGGTCCAGGATATAGTCAAAATGTCTCTACCAACCATCGACTATGATGATGTTCATATGCTGTATTTATTAGAGTAACACTCATCTGTCCACATGAAATTAATTTGCCACAATCTAAACATGTCATTTTAATCTTTCCAAAGTTCTTCTAAATATTTGGGACCGTTTCCCTTGCCTCTGATGCTGTCAGTGCCAGTTCTTTGATGAATGTACTGGCAGGTCGGGGGTTCTCCTCCAAATCTCTCTTTTATGCAGCACTATAATTAATCGGTGCCACCTCTCCATATGACGATGCATGGTATAGTTACCATAACTATATTTTTTTTCGGTTCCTCTGGAGAGTACATCGTGGCAGATGAAGCGTGTAACGTACCGGGAATTTACCTTTTTTGCATGTAGAGGAAAGGAAAATTCGAGCGTCCGAGTTCTAAGGTGTCCCAGGGCCATTTTAGTGGACCAGGCCCAAATACAAAGGACAGGCCGCCATTTTGAGAGTCCTGTTGCAGCCGCCTGTCGCTGTAGCATCAAGAGCGGCCGAAACTCAGCTGAATGGCAACTGAAACGGTAAAGGGGCGCCCCACTACAGCAGACGAGCCTCCACCTGGGAAGGCCCGTTCACGCCGCCTCCCCCCCTCCCCCTTCGGGCACCCCACGCCGTTATTCGGAGCAGGATTGTAGGATGGCCACACCAATGCGGCAACTTGCTAGACACCACCTTGGTGCCAACCGAATCTCAGCGCCTTGTGGTGTCTTCTATTCAGAAAATATTGTTGTGCTGCCTTCGACCTATTCGCCGCAAGTGCGCACGCAACTCAGCTGCATAGCTTGCTAGACACCACCTCGGTGCCATCCGGATCTTGGCGCGTTGCGCTGCCTTTGGCCCCATTCGCACATCGGTCCGCTACTGACGCCACCTCACAGGCCAACGGGGCGCCCCACGCCCACTTTCAGCATTGTAGGATGGCCACACCAGTGCGGCAACTTGCTAGACACCACCTCGGTGCCATCCGGATCTTGGCGCATGGTGCTGCCTTCGGCCTATTCGCACATCAGTCCGCTACTGACGCGAACTCACAGGCCAACGAGGCGCCCCACGCCGACTTTCAGCATTATAGGATGGCCACACCAGTGCGGCAACTTGCTAGACACCACCTCGGTGCCATCCGGATCTTGGCGCGTAGTGAAGCTGCAGCAGCTGCAAATAAGCTTCAGACAGTGTTACAACCGCTGCTCAGAACTCTCAACTATGACACCACCTCGGTGCCATCCGGATCTTGGCGCGTTGCGCTGCCTTTGGCCCCATTCGCACATCGGTCCGCTACTGACGCCACCTCACAGGCCAACGGGGCGCCCCACGCCCACTTTCAGCATTGTACGATGGCCACACCAGTGCGGCAACTTGCTAGACACCACCTCGGTGCCATCCGGATCTTGGCGCGTTGTGCTGCCTTCGGCCTATTCGCACATCGGTCCGCTACTGACGCTGCCTCACGTGCCAACGGATTTTCTACGCTTTTTATACCCTATGCCGCATAACAGGTCATGTGACTTGTTTATAAAACTTTTCATTGGTTCATTTTACTTTTGTTTCCTAATGATGGAAGGCTTGATCATATGACCTAAAAATAACACTTTTCATTGGATGAAAACTTTTTTTTTTCCCAAACGATGAAAGCCCCACCTTGTTTCTGGATGTTTCAGACTGAAGCTGGCGTCAGCATGAAAGCACCACCATCTCGTGGCTCCGTCGTGGTCATTCCGCGAGCAATCATGGCAGCCGCTCCCCACCGGAAGCCTGCAGGAGTCGGGGGCCCCTAAGACTTTTGTACAATCCTCAAGGCTGAGGGAACGCTTTCGAGAATGGGGTCCAAGACCTAGCAGACTAGCGTCCGATTTCCAAGGTGTCCCAGGGCCATTTCAGTGGACCAGGCCCAAAAAGGAAAGAGCCTGCCGCCATTTTGAGAGTCCTGTGGCAGCCGCCTATCGCTGCACCGCAAGAGTGGGCGCAACTCAGCTGAATGGCGGATTTTGACACAGTGGACCAAAAGCGGACGGAATGGCAACTGAAACGGTAAAGGGGCGCCCCACTACAGCAGACGAGCCTCCACCTGGGGAGGCCCGTTCACGCCGCCTCACCGCCCCCCCCCCCCCCCCCCGGGGCGCCCCACGCCGTTATTCGGAGGGCGGCAACTTACTGGACATCACCTTGGTGCCATCGTTCTGCTGCCTTGGAACTATTCGGACAACAGACCGCTACTGATGACCCACCCCCCGCGACGCCCCACGCCGGATACCGAAATCAGTGCGGCACCCAGGCAACATCACCTGGGTGCCGTCCAGAAATCTGGACATTGTGCTGCGTTGGGACTATTCGCACAACCGACCGCTACTTCCTTCTTTTTCCCTAAAAATGTTTAAATGTTTTTACTGTTTTTGTTTTGTTGTATATATTTATAAGTTATTAAAGTTTTATAATCCTACTACTTTGTTGGAGTGCTATATATTTTTAATGTGACACATAATTGTAAAAACTTTGATGTACAAAGAGGCATCCCTGGAATCTTCCGCTTCAGGCTCGGTCCCCTCCCCAATCACAATACAGAATGGTTTTCAGATAGTAGGAACGCGTGTGGTGTGACGGATCTCATCGGGTGTGGGCCTTGATCTACTATAACTCCTTTGAAGAGGGGTGATTCTTTACAGCTGGGGCCATAAACTACATCTGCAGGGCTAGCTGATAGCCTGGGACCGGCCTGGACAATCGGACACAGAGGAAGAGGAGTGTCAGAGGGTGCGGTAGTGAATAGGGCGAAAGGGAGGTGTCGGACAGGCACAGGGTGTGATTCTCAGGGAAGAGCAGCGCCGATGGGGGGAGGTTTATTGCCCATGCGTAAGACAGAGAGCGGGGGTGACCAGTGCCTGGGGGAGATGCTTGCGAGGGTGGGGAGCCATGCTAAGGATCGACAGCGTGCAGAGAGTGGGTCTGGTCAAGGCATCTAAAATGGCTGCCGTGCACGACAAAAGTGTGGCATTTGAAAAAAGGCAAGATGGCGCAGACAATGTTTATCAACACTTCCTGATTTCCTTCGAATCAAACGTTAACAGACGTTATCTCTACCACACTACCGGTCCCCCTGGGCTTAAACGCCGAGATGGTAGGGACTGCATCCCGTGGAGATAGGCCGAGACGTCACTCAGCAGAAAAATAAGAAAAAAAAAGTCTATAAACATACAATAAGTTAAAAGTCAATCATTCTTGTTTCCTTGTAGTACGCTCCCCAGGCCCGCGGGGCCCTTTTAAAACCTCCACATCAAACCTAGGGGGTCAGGGAGGATCTACTATGCCCCCTTATGGTCATTTGCCCCTTCGCTTTGGCCTCCTCTTGTCTCTCGATCCTACCGAGAGACAAGATGGCGGCCGCTACGGACTGTTTGGAATGTTTACAGACGCCGGAGAACCAATCAGCTTCGCTTCACAAAGCTCCGTAACGCGAAAAGTACGCGAAGCGGAGCGCTGCCCGGTCCGCTGTCACAGATATATATCTTTTTTTGAACGTTAATTTCTCAAAATCCACTGGAGCACATATATTGAGACATAGCAAAGGCACATCGGGCTACCAGTACCTACAATTTCGCCAAGTTTCGTGCAAATCCATTCAGCCGTTCGATTATTATTATTTTATTTTTTTTTGCCCCGCGGGGCCCTTTTAAAACCTCCACATCAAACCTAGGGGGTCAGGGAGGATCTACTATGCCCCCTTATGGTCATTTGCCCCTTCGCTTTGGCCTCCTCTTGTCTCTCGATCCTACCGAGAGACAAGATGGCGGCCGCTACGGACTGTTTGGAATGTTTACAGACGCCGGAGAACCAATCAGCTTCGCTTCACAAAGCTCCGTAACGCGAAAAGTACGCGAAGCGGAGCGCTGCCCGGTCCGCTGTCACAGATATATATCTTTTTTTGAACGTTAATTTCTCAAAATCCACTGGAGCACATATATTGAGACATAGCAAAGGCACATCGGGCTACCAGTACCTACAATTTTGCCAAGTTTCGTGCAAATCCATTCAGCCGTTCGATTATTATTATTTTTTTTTTTTTTTGCCCCGCGGGGCCCTTTTAAAACCTCCACATCAAACCTAGGGGGTCAGGGAGGATCTACTATGCCCCCTTATGGTCATTTGCCCCTTCGCTTTGGCCTCCTCTTGTCTCTCGATCCTACCGAGAGACAAGATGGCGGCCGCTACGGACTGTTTGGAATGTTTACAGATGCCAGAGAACCAATCAGCTTCGCTTCACAAAGCTCCGTAACGCGAAAAGTACGCGAACCGGAGCGCTGCCCGGTCCGCTGTTACAGATATATATCTTTTTTTGAACGTTAATTTCTCAAAATCCACTGGAGCACATATATTGAGACCTAGCAAAGGCACATCGGGCTACCAGTCCCTACAATTTTGCCAAGTTTCGTGCAAATCCATTTGGCCGTTCGGGCTAAAAGTGAGGCCAACCGCCCTATGGAAATTAACATTGGAAAAACGCGTTTTGGGACCCCCCTTTTTTCTCGGCCCCCCCTTGACGAACCCCCCCCAAATTTCCAGGGGCTGCTCAGAAACAAAATGTTCCATTTTCCTGAAAATTTCTGCCAATTCCGTCCACAAACGCCAAAGTTATTAGACATAGAATTTTCAAAAATCCCATAGAGAAAAAATCCTAACTATATATACCTACTGGCGACCGCCAGTAGGTAATATATATATATATATATATATTTAATGTGGCGGGTGACTAGAAGTTTTCCACACCGGGTACCACCTGACTTTGCTACCCCACTGCTTGACACTGTACAGCACACCACAATTGAGCATCGCACTACAAGGGTGTAGTGAATGGTTCCGCTTGTGATCAATAGTGCAGCAGAAGCAGGGGTTCAGGAAACAAGGGGTCCCCTCCACCCCAAAGATGGCTGTAGTTTTCAAACCACTTGGTGGTAGCTGGAGCCATTCCTTGCTTTCGGGCCCGTGAGACCATTGCTACACCCCTGGTTGTGGTACATCAAGGAATCTGCCATGCTATTTTTAGCAGACTGTTTTGCCTAAGCACATCAGCGGGCTACAAACAACGAGGGACTCACTTTAAGGTAACAAAAGACTGGATAAGTGACATCTGTGTTAATATCCCCCCTCCCACCCCTATGCTTTCCAATGCAAGATTACACACTCAGCATCAAGCACTATCTACGTCACTAGCTTTCAAAGGATGTTTAGAGCTTCCTTCCTTCACAAAAACAATAAGTGACAACGTTTACGTTTGCTTTTTCCTTTTCATAATTGTCACACAGGAAGCCTATTCGCTTATTTTGGTTAAATTGTCTTGAAACTACAGTTCATGCTCAGGGTTTCAGAACTACCTCGGAAGTCGTTAATCTCTTTTCTTTCCACCTGGAGACTTCTGCTAAATTCCTGAGATGAGGTCGCAACTTCTCTGCTGTTTAAATTTAATTCCCTCAATGCTCAGAACTTTTTTTCGTTTTCTGGTTAATTTTTATGTGACTGAAGCGGGGTCTTCACAAAAAATGTCATCTGTGCGCGCTACGAATTTCGTTTTATTAATTAAATTGTGTACTTACCTGCAATTATCCATATGCCGGTTTTTAGAACCCTCCACCCTGTCCCTCCCCCTCCCCGCCTCCCTGCCCCACCGTAACTCCCTCCACGGGCTGCAGCTGGCCGCATGTAGGAGCGGGTTGCTGGTGATTCCTGTGTTTGCCACCCCATGATTGCCACAGGTAAGGGCGGCGTCGCCCCCAAAACTTGAGGCTCCCGGGGTGGACTGCTTCCCCTTTTGCTACGCCACTGTTTTTGCTACTGTGGGAAGCTGATGTAACAGATCCATGAGTGTTACAAGTTGTTCCAAAGGCTTCTATATAGACTTTGTATGTATACCTCCATCCTTTCTCCCCTCCCTGGGTGGAAACCAGTGTTGCAGCTCTGTTTTCAGGGTATCAGTGGCTTGAACAGTGGTACGAGTTCTGTTCAGTGAATGGGGACAAAGAAGTTTCTCCATCCTGTTTGTAGTACAGAAAGCCCCAGGCGGTTTTCATCCAGTACTCAATCTGAAGAGCATAAATGGACTGCATCCAGAGACTTATTTCTTCATGTAACCAAATAAATATGTAGCTTCTCTGGAACTACAAAATGCATACCTATACATTCCCTTCTACAAGGATCATCAGAAAGTCCTCAGGTTTGCAGTTCTCAATAAGGAAGAGGTGTGGCGCCGCGGCCAGGGTGACTGACGCTGGAATCTGGGGATCACGGTTCGATCCCCGGCTCCGGCGGCAGGTCAGCCCAGCACCATGTGACTCTGGGCAATAGCTCGCTTAATCTTCCCGCCGGCCCCCAGCGCCTAGAGACCCTTACGGGTGATTGTGCGCTTTACAAATGTGGACTTTAATGGCTGAACACAGAGGGGTGGATTTACTAAAATTTTTAACTGGGTTAGCATCACAATAGTAATGCTAATCAGCACAAAATGTTTTTTCCTAATTTACATTCCAGTGCAAAACATGTTTTGTGCTGAAAAAAGCCCTGAAAGTAATGCAAAGCAGCATTACATGGGTGGTACATGGGCATTCCCATGCTACCACCCATTCCTTTTGACGCAAAATCCTATCTACAGACAAATGTAGACAGGATTTGGTACCAAACGTCAACGCTATTTCCAACTTTTTCAACTTTGCATGTGTGCTGCACTGTGCAGCACACATGTTAATGTTAATGTTACTGGTGTTTTGCATAGCGCTCGGCTACTCCGAGGAGTGTCCCGGCGCTTTATGACCTACAACAGAAACAAAGGGGCAGGCGAGAAAAAGGCATGGCCTACTGAACAAATAACCAAGATTTCAGGTCTTTTCTAAAAGCCAACAAATTGGTATTCCTGCGAAGAGCAATTGGCAGAGTATTCCAGAGCTGAGGCGCCAGGTACTTGAAGGACCGGCCCCCAATCCGAGCTCTTCTTATGACTGGGACCACAGCCAAAGCCAGCGACTCAGACCTCAAGGATCTGACAGGATGATAGAGAGCCAACCGTTTTTGAATGTATTTGGCTCCGGAAGCGTGCAAGGCCTATGAGCCAGAGTAAGAGCTGTAAAAACTATCCGTTTCCGGATAGGCAACCAGTGAAGAGACTGCAAGAGGTCCGATGTTCTGGCTCGACTGTGTAGGCCATAAATGGCCCGCGCGGCCGAGTTTTGAACCACCTGCAGTCGTTGGAGAAGGTACACCGGCAGGCCCAAATACAGGACATTGGCGTAATCAAGCCGCGACCCAATAAGGGCCTGCACCATAGTTTTCCTATGCGCTAGCGGGAGCAGAGGGAGAAACTTACGGAGCATCTTGAGGAGGCCAAAACATGTTCCAGTGATGTCAAGAGTCTGGGACTTCAGTGCCAAGCCGTTATCGATTTTAACACCGAGGTTCTTGGCTAACATAGATGCAGCCGACGGAGGAGACATGTTTACAGGCCACCAGTCCTGCCAGCTCGGATCAGACCGACAACCGAAAAAGAGCACCTCAGATTTATCCGAGTTGCATTTGAGGCCGTTTAGCTGGAACCATTTAAAAACCGCCCCAAGGCACCCTCGGATGCTCTCTCCGTCGCACTCAGACCCCTTCCCACAAGTGAAGAGGAGCTGGGTATCGTCGGCATATGATACGATCAGGGCCCCAAAAGACTCCGCCAGTGTCGCCAGAGGGGTCAAGAAGATATTAAAAAGAGTAGGGCTCAAAACAGAGCCCTGGGGAACTCCGACCTCCAATGGCGGCACTACCGCAGAGCAAGGCGGGGCCCAGACCGTCTGACAGCAGCCAGCTAAAAAGGATCTAAACCAGCTGAACACCGGCCCCCGCAGACCGAATTCACTGAGTCTGGTGAGGAGACCCTCATGGGGGACGGTGTCAAAGGCCGCCGACAGGTCAAGCATCACCAGCATGGACTTGCCCCCTACATCCAATACCTCCTTGATCGCCTCCGTAACTTCCAACAGCGCCGTCTCGGTGCTCAAGTTGGTACGGAAGCCGGATTGAGTAGAGTGTAACAAATTGTGGGATTCAAGGAAATTGGAGAGGGATGTGTGTAGATGTTTCTCCACGCTTTTGGCGAGAGCTGGCAGGAGAGAAATAGGCCTATAGTTGGCAAAGACCTCAGGATCCAAACTGGGCTTTTTCAGTAATGGAATAACCATAGCTTGCTTCCAAACTGAAGGTACCACCCCACTGCTTAGAGAGAGGTTCAGCAAGGGATTGACAAGGGGATTTATTACCTCCACCATTTTCGCCAAAGATTTGGTAGGGCAGGGATCAAGAGGGGACCCTGACTTTAATTTAGCACAGGAAGGTGACCCTTCCTGTACAAAACCTATGGTAGACTCAGACACCACACTAGCACTATGGCGTTAAGGTGTGTGTCTGGCTCGCAGCATCTGAAATCGGCACTGGTGCTAGGGAGAGGGGAGGAGAAAGACATTTTTCTGTTGTAGATATGGCACTTTCCTTCTCCCTCCCTGTCACGCAAAGCAGCACAGCATTCATAGCTGATGCGCTGCGTTCCGTGACTTTTTTGTAAATCTGGGCCAGAGTATGTAGATTCAACTGCTCCTTTGACTTACTACGGTAGAGATGACTCCTTCCTGTAGCCACAATTTCACCTTAAGAGTTTCTAACATGATACGTAACAAAGGATTGCCAAAAGGAGACACCAATAAGAGGAAATGCCATGATGGGAGATCACTGTTCTGGCTAAAAGGAATCATGAACCTCAGGGAGTAAGGGGTAGTGATTGTTGGAAAACAGCAGTAACACAACAAGACTCAGGCTTACCGGTTTTAGTGGTGGATGTTGGTGTTATAAACCTCCTACAGACCAGGATACCAAAATGAGAAACCTTGGATGCCACCAAAATCCATGGTGAGGAGGGGAGAAAACAGTGAAGCAGAGGAAAGGATCCCTGCCAGGGCTGAGGATAAAAACTGGCTAAGTAAATGAGTTTAGGATTTTTGTATGTGGATATTCTGAAAATATGTCATGGACCTGTACTGACCACCCATGGATGTGAGTTCTGATCCTGACAGAGCTAAATCAGGAGAATCCATAGTTCCAACACAGACATCTACTATTGTTTTTTTTTTTTTATCTCGACCCTTGCTACACCTGAGGCACAGAGTATTCCTAAAAATAAAATCACTGTTAAAATCCACCTATATATTGAGAAGCATTAGCTATTTCTTCTGGTACTAAGAAAACAGCAAACGTGTATCTTGCTATAAAGAACAAGTCACTGCGTTAATCCTACCAGGAAGTGGCAGTACCATGTATCTGAGAACTTAATCATTGTGATTTTCTCACCTCCCACTTCCAATGTACTAGAAATGGGAAAACACACACTGGCAAAATGTGTGTGTGTCCCTCTATGATAGACTGAGTCCTAAGACTTCCCAACATTTATTTTTAATATCCTTGACCCATGAAATATAGGAAAACATTTTTAGATTCCTTGTTACAATGAATAAGATAATGAATTGTGCTCCTAAGTAGGAATTCCCCAAAACAGCATAGGCTACAATCTCCTCCTGACAAAGACAAAAAAATCTGGCCTTTATTTGGAAGTCAGTCCTGCTGAACTAGATGCATTCTATATTTCAGGAGCACGAGTTGCTGCAGCAAATGTCTCTTTACTCACTAACAAATAGAGATGTGTGCAGTCATTAGTATTGTGGAAGAGGAAAGCAGCAATCTCACGTGTCCCCTTGTTAGGCATTTTTAGGAAAGCTTGTTATCCTGAGAGGATGTTCTCCCGAGTCACAGGTTGAACTTGAGATAGTGTAACATTTTTTTGCCGGTCAGTAATTCCCTCCCTTGACAGGAATTACATTATGTTCCAGCGACCTTGGAAATATAGTTAGCACACACAGAACTAACAGTGTTACGTTTCAGTTGGTGTGTTTGTGTTCGACATTGAGCTGAGAAACTAACTTATTTGTATTTAGAACTGTACAAATATTGATATAAGTAATGAGTGAATCAGAGAAATTCATTTGTAGCTATTAAAATAATTTCATAAACTCAAAGACAATATGTGTTTATTATTATTAAATAAATAAAATTCTGGGTCACACTGAAGTATTTTAGCAACGCTATTACATTTCTCTAATAAGAATATGAATTGTAATCTCACTCCCAAGTTCACCAAAGCACATAACTACGCTTAATGATTGACACTCTCTTAGATCAAATAATAATAATAACCTTTTATTATATTGTACTTAGGACTGTTATAAAACCGTGAGTAGCAGGCGTTGTTAATACCCAATCTACTATGAGTCGACCAACTTTCAAAGGATGAAAGGCCCAGTTGGCCCTGCTGAGATGACAACTCAGGACCCCGTACATCATACACAGATGGCAACAGAAAATACAGTTCTGGTTTTAGTGAAAGTGAAGTTGCAAGTGTGTTCAGTCAAAGTAAGCTTTATTCGGAAGCACATTGTGTGTCATAAAAGCTGCATAAAACAACATCTCTGATTAAAAAAGATCAAATTAAAATAGAAAAAGAGATCGCTCAAATGAAAAAGTTTTTAAAAAAACACAATGAATAAAAACAGGCGTAGACCTCCCCAGCAGACAGTAGAATTTCTACAGCTGCTTCCTATGTCTTAACACAGCCGATGGATATTGTGACAACATAACGCATATTTACAAACTTGGTAGCATTTGCAGATAGGTAAAAGCTGGGCGACATTGTACAAATCCAAGTTGTTTTAACAACGGCTTAATAAAACATTTTCGGAGCTCTGAATAAAACAAACAGAAAAACGGGATATGCATAGCACTTTGCTTAGATACATTGTCACATGTCATAACGGGAGGTCAGAGGCCCAATTGTTAGTGCAAGACAAAGTCATTAAATGGTGAAAGATATCCAGCCTAAGCCTAGTCAGGACAAATCTGTCCCGATGATTAATTACATTAGCTAGGTAAGGTTGCATATCATAACTTGTCAAAATTAACAGTTTTTTCCGCACAGAGGGTTTCATGATCTCAGAAGATAACCTTGAATCCTCTAATAGGGAGAAGCATTTTAGTTTTAGGGCTTTTCTTTGGATACTGCTATTACGCTCCAGATGGTCAAAAAATTCAGAGTGGCATATGTCAACCAAAAAGTCACGCACGTATCTGAGCCAAGGGATTGTCACTGCCGACAAAGATCTCAGACAGTCCTCTATTATAGAGCAATTAAAGATAGCATGATCCGAGCACCAGATCTTGTGCCAGAGCAAAACTGGCTGGACCTTAATCAAATCAGTCAAGTATGCAACTACCAATTCAGAATGACACACATATGTAGAACCACTTTTTGGGAGGGCAAGAAGGTTAATTAGAAATTCATTTTCTATACACTGTAATAGTTCGACATTCGCATATCCCCAAAGCTCAGACCTGTATGTGGCGGACCGTCTACATTTGGCATTATAGACGTGCAGCATTTCCCTCGGGTGCTTTATGCTCAATTTCCTGGATTCAATCGGCCCTCGATATTTGCCTCCCAACCACCAGCAGAAAGTTTAACAATCACCGTCCCCCGGCTCCCTGGTTCTCCGATGAGCTAAAGACGGAAAAAAACAAATGCAAAAATCTGGAGCGCCGATGGCGCAAGAACTATTCAGCTGAAGCAAAATTGGCCTATAACACCAGTAAACGGGCCTATCATTCACTTTGTCGTATTGCATGAGCTAATTATGTCTCCGCATCTATTTTACAGGCAAAAAATTGCCCCAAAACTTTGTTCGAAATGGTTATGGACCTTTCCGGTTCAGCCACCATTCAACCTTCGCCTACACTTAATTCTACTCAATGCGAAGACCTTGCCCAATTTTTTGTGAATAAAGTAGAGACGATTTACTCTGCATTGGCCAGCTCTGTTCCTGTTTCCCTGCTCCCCCCCATTATTTCCACTGATTGCCCTGATCCTGACAATTGCACTAATTTTGCTATGGTTCCCTCCCTTGAGTCTTGGCCACCCTTGGACTTGGAGGCACATCATCTTGGTCATATCAAATCGGGATCCCCATGTGACATATTGCCTATTTCAGTTTTGCGACAAATCGCCCCTTCTTCTCTCACCAATGTTCTTAATCTGCTTAATACTTCCCTTCTGACTTCTACTGTTCCTCTAAACTGGAAGCATGCTTTGGTAGTCCCATTGCTGAAAAAAACGAATGCCGACCCTGCTCTTCTCTCTAACTTTCGTCCTATTTCTCTTCTACCTGTTCTGTCTAAAATTCTTGAGAGACATACAAATGGTCATTTGTCCAAATTTATTGAAACTAATGGGCTGCTTCACCCTACTCAATCTGGCTTCAGGAACGGTTACTCTACCGAGTCCACTTTACTCGGTGTCACTGAAGCACTTCGTCAAAACATCGACATGGGTAAGACCATGGCCTTAGTGCTCCTAGACCTGAGCACGGCGTTCAAAACGGTGTCTCATCCCGTACTGATTAAGGCCCTCCAACACTCAGGTGTTACAGGGTCCTCTCTGAGCTGGCTTAATTCGTTTCTCTCTGATCGCACTCTACAGGTTTTTTCGTCCACCTCTAAGACCAAATCTCACTCCTTACCTTTTGGTGTCCCCCAGGGCTCAATCCTCAGCCCATTGCTGTTTAATATTTACATCCAACCTCTGGCAGTTTATTGGAAAAATCTGGGCTGTCGCTCTTCTCATATGCCGACGACACGCAGATTCTCTTCTCTCTGTCTTCTAACAAGCCATCTGAACCCTCTGCACTTAGAGCAGGCCTTAGCAAAGTTATGACATGGATGAACGCCAATTTTTTAAAACTAAATGGCGATAAGACTGAGGTCCTGATCCTTGGTAAGGATCGCAGTCTCTGGGGCCCTCAACATTGGCCCCCTGAAATGGGTCTGCTTCCTCAGCCGGCTACTCAGGTACGCAACCTTGGTTTTATTGTGGATGAGTCTCTCTCTATGCAGCAGCAAACTACTAGAGTTGCGGCTACCTGCTTCACCATTTTGAAATGGCTAAGGAAGATAGTGTGGATGCTCCCTATTTACACCCAGTGCACCGTGGTCCAGGCCCTTGTGACGTCTAGGCTCGATTACGGTAACATCCTCCATCTGGGTGTGAATAAGGAAATAACACGTAAACTTCAGCGAGTCCAAAATTCTGCCGCAAGACTACTCTGCCGAGTCCCTAAAACTGTCTCAGCATCCAACTCATTGATCAACCTCCACTGGCTCTCAGTGCAGAATCGAGTAAAGTTTAAGGCCCTTACTTATATGTTTCGCATCAAGCATGCAAAAGCCCCCGATTATGTTCAACCGCTTGCTACCCCCTATGTTCCAACCCGTACACTCCGATCCTCTACGTTAGCCAAATTTCAAGTCCCGAGAATTAAATTATCTCGTATGGGAGGACGCTCCTTTGCCTATCTTGGCCCCACCCTTTGGAATTCACTTCCTTTGCCCCTTCGGCTACAATCTGATCTTCTATCCTTCCGCAGATCCATAAAAACTTGGCTTTTCAACCAATAGTCTTTCTCCCTTTCTTCCTGCCTCCGCTGTCAGCACCGGGAAACCCCTTGGGGTAGCTGTGCGCTGTTATATAAATTCAAGTAAATAAATAAATAAAATAAAGTCTAACAGAGCAGTAGTACTTTTAATAAATTGGTGTCTCCTTGATTTAATTGCATTAGACCAGTTCCCGTCTTTACTAAATAAAATACCTAAATTGGAAAATGTAGGAGTACAAAGTATATTTGCGCCCTCTATAAAATGTCTCTACAGTGTGAGGACCTGTTTCCGAGTTTCGTAATAAAAGTTTTACTAATATTTATTTTTAAACCCAGACCCTGCATGAACTCGACAAATTCCTCTAGTACTCACTGTAAACCTAGTGGAGTATGTGCCATTAAAACCACGTCAGCAGGATATAGCAATGCCAGGATTGGGCGCTGTCCTGTTTGGGCTAGATCAGTGCACTTGGTTGCGAGGGTGTCACCGAGGCTATTAAGATAAAGATTAAACAAGAATGGGGCTAACATGAAGCCTTGGCATACACCTCGCTCTATCGGAAATGATTGACTACATTCACCTTGCAGGCCATAACGCACTCTGCCCCGACCCCCTGCATACAAATCTCGAAGGAAATTTACAATGGAGTGATCTACTCCCATACTAACCATCACCAACCATAGTTTCTCATGAACCACAAAATCAAATGCTGAGGTTAAGTCGACAAAAGCTAAGAACAAACTCCCTTCTTTAATAAGCACATATTTTCCAATAAGTAGATTGAAATTGATAGCCTGTTCAGTTGTCCCGAGGCCATGGCTGAATCCGTACTGCAAATCGGAGATAACACTGATGGACTCTGCTCAGTCCTGCAGTCTACCTAGCAGAATTCGTCCCACCACTTTGATTAATGAGTCCAGTAGGGAAATCGGTCTATACTGTGATGGGCTGTTGCGATTGCCTTTCTTAAATATGAGACTATCAGATACTCGGTCCAAGTCTGTAAGAGGCCTTTGCTATGACAGGCCCTAAAAAGTAGAGTTAAAAGGGGGCCCCAGAGGTTGATTGCTTTAAATAAATCAATAGGAATCCCATCCAGGCCTGGTGCTTTACCACCTCTGCTCTCTTTTAAAGCGTTAACTATCTCATCAAAGGAAAAATCAGGGTAGGTTTGCTCAAGAACCAATAAAGAATGAGAAACAATAACATGGAGATGGAACTAGTGGGGGGGGGTGGGGGGGGGGGGAGGGTAAAAGTACCCTCCTGTTTAGAAAACAAAGTAGTAAAATAATTAAGCCATTCAGATTCTGTAATGGCAATCTCAATTCGGGGACTATCAACTAAGTTAAACAAGCACTTACAATGCAAAGGTTTCGCCTTTGTAAAAGTTAGAGCTATTGGCATTGTAAATGACAAATTTTTTATTTATGTGTTGGTTTTGAAAACAGATAAATAAATGGCATTGTCATTTACAATGCCAATAGCTTAATCTCTCGCAAATGCGAGACCTATTGCATTTGCACCCACACGCACACACACAGAGAGCCACCCACACACACACAGAGCCACCCACACACAGAGCCACCCACACACACAGCCCCCTACAAAAAAAAGCTAGCCACACAGACAGAGCCCCAACACACATAGAGCCCCAACACACACAGAGCCCCAACACACACAGAGCCCCAACACACACAGTACAGAAAATAAGTTGAGGACTGTGCACCAACGCTCTGTAATGAGTACACATTTGCAGGCAGCTGCACACTGTAAAGAATGCATGCTTATTTTGTACATATATATTCAACCTAGCTCGTTCACATATTGTAAGCACTCTGCTATGTGACCTATACTGAGCAGACCTATGTCACCAAAATACACTGCAAGCACCCACCTATGTAGCCTATGATGTGCAGTTCAACGACCATACCCTACACATGAAGCTTTATACCAAAACACACTGCATGCCCAGGCCCGTCACCCACGATACACAGTGCAAAATCAGCTCCACCAGCTGGAAAACAAAAACCTAGCTGCCAACCACAATACTTTTCTGAGCACGCTAACATCTCTGTCATACTGAGCACTCAGCTTACAGCCACGGGGCATTACACACATCAACCTAGAGTACAAATCAGAACGCAATCACATACAGTAAACTGCTCGCTATCTGTCGCAAACTGACCAAATCCAATTGTCATACATGATACACGCAAATCCAGGTGTGACTTACAGCAAACTACAGCCGGCTCTTGCTAACATTTCTATGCGGTGCACAACCAGTTGTTACTATTTTTGCACAGGAACCTGCTATGCACTGTACAATGCAAGCAGTTGTTACTTTACTTTACGTACATCCATGTGTCACCCATATCATAGTATGCACAGCTGGATGACAACCACTGTGCAGACAGATGTCACTAATGGTGCACAATCAGCTGTCACTCCTAGTACACTGCACAGCCAGCTGTCACCTGTAAAATGTACGACTAGGAGTTGCCTACAGTAACTGTTCCCAACCAGCTTCCAACAGTGCACAATCAACCGTCATAAGCAGCACACTTACCCACCGTCCACAGTACAGCTGTCACCTATAGTCCAATTACACAGCCAGCTGTCACCCACCATACACAGTCATCACTACAGTACACTGGGCCAGGCAAGTGCTGTGAACTGCAATCCACCGCACATCCAGGAGACATGGACAGCGGGAGGGGGGGGCGGGCGGGAACGGGCACACGGACAGCGGGAGGGGGCGGGAACGGGCACACGGACAGCGGGAGGGGGGCGGGGAAGTATGCTTTCAACAGCATGGACAACTTGAGTGTATGAGGGAGGGAAGCAGCAGCATGAACAACTGGAGGGTGTGAGGGAGGAAAGCAGCAACATAGACAACTGAAGGGAGGGAAGCAGCAGGAAGGAAAACTCGAGGGACAGAAGCAGCATGGACAACAGGAGGGTGGGAGGAAAGCAGCAGCATGGACAACAGGCGGGTTGGAGGGAGGGAAGCAGCAGTATAGACAACAGGAGGGTGGAGGGATATAAGCAGCAGTATGGACAACTGGAATGTGGGAGGGAAGCAGCAGCATAGACAACGGGAGGGTGGGGGGATTTAAGCAGCAGCATGGACTACAGTAGGGTGTAAGGGAGGGAAGCATCAGCATGGACAACGGAAGGGTGAGAGGGACGCTAAGCAGTAGCATGGACAACGGGAGGGTGGGAGGAGGGAAGCTGCAGCATGGACAACAGGATGGTGGGAGGGGGAAGCTGCAACATGGACAACGGAAGGGTGGGAGGTGGGAAGCTGCAGCATGGACAACAGGATGGTGGGAGGGGGAAGCTGGAGCATGGACAACGGGAGGGTGGGAGGGAAGGAAAGAAGGAATGAGGGAAGCAGCAGCATGGACCACGGGAGGGTGGGAGGGAGCAAGGGAGGGAAGCAGCAGTACAGACAACAGGAGGGAGCAACACTGACAATGAGCAGCACAACGACGGAAAGAAAAACATCAACATGATGAAAAGAAGAAAGAAAAAAGAAAAAAGAAACAAGACAGAAAGATGAAAGTAGAAGAGAAAAATAGTACCAGACCAGTGGAAGGATACTAATCAAGACAAAGCAATCAGTACTTGGTCCATGAGCCACACAAAAAAAGTGAAGCCAGCTCGCGCTGGCCAAATGCAAGACAGCAAGAGTGACAAGCCCACAAATGGAAGCAGTAGGCAGGCTCCTACACTATCTCGTGCATGCAATAGAGCATGCGCTGTTTTATATGATTCTCCCCTGTCGCATAATTCTTGAGGCCTTGGTCATATCGTACCTAATTTCGAAGGACTGGTTATATTTCTCATTAATTTCCAGACTGACGTTCTAAAATGCGTATAATGTGTTTTTCACAATGCCATCTAGACTTTTTAAGGCTGTCGCCTACGGAGCATGAAAACAAACTCCATAAATGACCGCATGAGCGAAGTGGTTACCTGTGTCTCGGTTACTTCTAGCCAAATTAGGGAGTTTTCAGAAACTGACCAATATCGCGCGCCATATAATTGCTGCGCTTTGGTTTTTACGGCGGCTGCCGAGGAAATTCCCTTCCTTTGCACACACGCCGGCTCCCCAAAAAGGCCCAGAAACTACAATGTTTTGCATCCAATCCGGAGGCGGCGCCGAGACATAAGATAATGTCGCATACGGGGCCAGAAATCCCATTAATGGCGCTGCATAAGATCCACGAGTAAGGCAGAGTTGCACGGATCCATCAAATAACTAATACTGACCGGAATCCAGCCACAAACAAACATCCGATGTCTCAAAACATTCGCACATGCTGGCGTAAATTCACAGATAACCCGTACTCTGAAAATAATAGGAGGACAAAGCGCACGCAGAAAACACGGGCATTAACACATGGCTTCCCTTGGCAGGCCGTGGCATAAATAGCAAACAAGCACAAGTTCAGCAAGGGTAAAATGATACCACACGATAAAAGAAAAATATTACATCCATGCAGCTATTACTTTGCTGCTTGTTTTGGTTTGATCCAGATAGGCGCGCATAATTCTGCCACCTAGTGTCAGGTTTAGAAAGTACAACTTGTTATTCCCAGAATGTATTTTTGACTATTCCTGGAGGCGTGGAAGTGTGACACAGCAAGGTGCGAGTGACTCAAATGCGCAATGCATTCTTCAGAGCTAGTCAACCATCGGATTCCTTTGATGCCACCGTTTAACGAACGTATCACACAGTTATCTACTTAACATGAAAGCGGGAGAATTGAACATACAACAGAACAAGGATCTTCCACGGAGGAGAGCAGAGCATACGGACAGCGGGAGGGGGGGGGCGGGAAAGGCACGGACAGCGGGAGGGAGGGGCGGGAAGACGAACAGCGGGAGGGGAAAAAAAAAAGCTTACCTGCTAGCAACTCGAAATCGCGCAGCCCACCCCTGCAAGGCACACGTTGGTAATGAAACCAACATGCCGATACGAAAAAAAAATAAAGCACCGCCCACCGCCGCATGACGCACGAAAATGGGTGGGATGAGTAAAAATCGTGGGAACGCCCACGAATCTGCTCGGGGAATGAGTGACGCATCTCTGTTCCAATGGCTAGCCTCCATTTATGGAGCTAGCCAATGGGACAGAGAGGCGGAACGAAGTCCCATACTTGTTTACAAAAGTTTTCGCCTGCGCGATCCTGCTTGCGCAGTAAACGCCAGGCGAAACCTAAAAAGGGGGTATTAATAATGAGCCAGAAAGATGTATTGTCATTTGCCAGACTGGACGCAAGTAGCTGATTCCATGTCTCTTCCTTCAAGGTCTTTTTACGATGTTTAATCGCAAGTCTATAGGCGATCCTACACTCATTCACTTCCTGCATAGACCTAGGTTGTTTGCCTAGTTCTAGCTTTAGACTTCTCAGAGCCTTCGAGCAAGTAGTATCAAACCAACCACGATTCTCCAAACCGGTTTTACTTTTACACCGATTTGCAGTAAGACCTTCAATAACACATTTTTTTATTTGCTCGAAGGCCATAATGATTTTGCCAGCATCTGCATTCTTGTCTAGACAAGTATCGAAAGCCGTCTTCTGTTTGGAAAGTAACTGTTCTAGAAAGGTGCTAGGATTCACCAAAAAACATCTTAAGGCCATTATTCCGAGCGATCTCAATTTTTGCCACAGTAGGCTGACAAGGAGTATGCCTCCGTTGGCAAAGTAAATTAATATTCAAAACCACACTCTGAGTAAAGTGGTCACTGATTGCCAAATCATGGATGGAAAAGTCTGAAACCAGCTCGGAATAACGTAAGGGAAACAACAGAAAATCAATAACGCTGTGGAAACCCCTGTCATTAAAAGTGCACTTTACTTCATTTGGAGGATTGATAAACCAGTTACAAAAGGACAGGTTATACTTAAAGAGTAGATCATTTAACAAGTCCCCATAAGCAGTATGTAAAAAATGAGTAACATCACCGTTATCTATCGCAGGTAACCCACAAACCTTATTAGAGGGCTGGGTACAAATACGTAAATTAAAATCGCCACCCCACAACACAATAAGATCCCTAGACCCTGTAGGGAAAACTGATTCCAAATCAGAGTCTAATTGGGGGTGTCTCATTGTTTTGCGGGTATAGGCTTCCCTTGTTACTGACTCTGTGGACGTCTGTTTGGTTCGGCCCGGACTGCAAGTGCTGTTCTGCTTGCTCTGGGCCCTTGCTGGCCACTCGCCTGCTACCCAGTGCCCCTGCTGTATAGCATCCCATTGACACTGTGCGAGCAGCTCTGCTACTCTGTCTGTGGTTGTGAGCTTTCATTTGCTCACCCTGTGTCCCTGCCGTAAGGCATCCCAAGGACACTGTGTGAGCAGCTCTTCTACCTATGCTACTTTCCCCTTCAGGTATTTCTCTGGGTTGACTACGCCATGCTGTCGACGGTTTAGCAATCAGAGCCAGATCCCACCTTTCCTTCCTCCCAACCTTCTGCTCATGAGAAGCCCATTTGCTCCAGGACCCCCACTATGTTCCGTATGAACATATACATGCCTACCCCGGTCAAGTGTATTCTGTCCTCCAAGTGGTAGCCCTGGGACCTAAGGTTGATCAATCCATGTCTCACAAAACCCTAACCATTTGCCACACACATCTTGCCCATGGTGATGCGCCTGGACTTCTCCACTGCCCCTTGGTCAATGAGCCCCCTTCATAACTTACGGGCTATTACCTCTGACCATATTATATCTGCTGGTTGGGTTAGTTTGGCCAGCGATGCAAATCCGGCGAACTTTTTTTCCTGCAGATTTCTCCTCCTGATGCGTTTGGTTGTTGCCCTTCAGGTGAACCACCACCGCATCTGGCCAGTCACCCAGACGCAGTGCCCCTTGCACCAAGGGGATAGCAGCTGGTCCCATCTCATGCCCGACTGACCCAACCAGGTCACCTCTGTATTCTAGAGCCAGGTCCCCTTCAATTCTTTTCGCGCCACCGCCCACCGTTGTGCCCGAGTTATTTATGAATGTCCCACGATCCATACTTGCGGCGGCCCCTGTTGGGCGTATGTACCTTCTAAAGGTACTCGACGCCCACTGTGCCACAGCCTTGATTTGCTCCGTGTTGAACCCCAATCCGACCACGGTAGTCGTGGCCCCTGTGCGGAAGGAGTGTGACCCATACAACCCTGGTGGGAAACCCACCCTCTCCAGGGCCCTCCGCATCACTGCTATGAACTGAAAACGGCTAAGGCAGGACTCGTCCCTGTGCGTAAATAACGGCGCATGAGTTGGCCAGCCCTGCAACATATATTCCTGCATGAGGCACACTGGACAGTAAGTTCTGTCCTCAATGCATTCGATCCTTGTTTATTTATGTTTGCCATACATCGTCCCCCAAACATGGATTAGAGGCATATTGTTGGGCTCAAGAAGGGTCGAAATGCCTTACCTTCTCTTCTCTGCACCCCATGATTTAAGGTTGCTCTCTCTGCCTCAGACCTTACCATCTCTGCGTGAACAGAATGGCAAACACAATCAACCCATCTGCAATGCAGCCAGCCCAATGGGAAGCGTTCTTCGAAAGCTACACAGATTTCAGGGATCCGTATGGTGGTAATTGAGCTTGATCAGATCGAATTGCCGTTGTTTGAGGTGGGTGTGTGCGTGTTAGCGCTAGTCACTATCGAGACACGTTTCCTTTGTAACTGCACCATTATCTCAAATCTACATATGTACACTGCTCCAACTTAACTGCCTCAGCACTGCATGCCGCAGCATACTTCTCCACTCACCGATACATAGCAGAGGGCTCCAGGTGGAGAGGTGACCTTGTGCCCATCTTTGCTGTGTCCTAATCAGATAGCGTGACCTACCTACCTGCCAGTTTGTGGGCCATCCAGAAGACCGCAGCTTATCACACTTGCACTGAGGCACCTGGATCCTCTAGGTGGGGGCCTGTCACGGCATGTTATACCTCTCCTGACACCCTGAACCAGCACCTGTGTGAATACACCGCCTATCTGCCCCTACTCTCCCGGGGTGTGAAGTTTGTGTGGAGCTTCGGCCCATCAATGAACTTACATGCAATTGAGTTGGGCATCCCGAGTGCTAGTTGTCAATCTACCTGGCCTTGCATCTTGATTTCTACACTCTTGGATAACTTTTACCACCATTGTGGAACACATGGGTTCCTACCTACTGCAAAATAAACTCCAGCAGTTACAAGTACCGGAGCGAACATAGCCTGCCTCACTATTTGAACTTTGCTGTTTTGGTGTTGGGCTACAATCTCTTCCACCCATCTGGTTTGCCAATAGTTACCAGTGAAATTGGCTGCTTCCACATATAGGGCTTCCTCTGCAGTCCCTCATTAAAGGCATTTCACTCCTGTGCTGAGCAGTCCGGGTCACCACAATGGCCGAACACAGAGGCAGAAAGACGAAGGACAGTAAGGATGCTACAGACACGAAAGCCTCCTTAGAGCACGCCAAAGCTGATCCATCTCTTCCTGATTCACCAGTTAAACCTAAAATAGACATGTCATCAAGCATTGATACCATTAAACAGTGTCTTGGTGCCCTACATGATCTTGCTCAAGAAACCAAGACCAACACGGATGCTATGCCCCATGATGTACAGGCCCTCCAAACTTCAGTGGCCTTGCCAACAGACTCATGGAAGAAAAATTCAGAAGTAGCATTCTGAAAGACTCCACCACATCAGGAAATAAACGAACAGACTTAATGAAACAAAAGATGCGAGTGATGGTGATGGAACTTTTGGAACTTGAAGATCGCAACCAAAGGTTCAACCTATGTATCTTTGGCCTACCAGAAAATGTGGCCTGCGATGCAAATTTATGCACTGAATTCTTAGAAGCATGGAGCCCATGCTCACTCATGCTCACCTTTGACAAAGACATTGAAATAGAGAGAGCGTACAAGATACCTCCAGGTAAATCTCCACTCGACTCTGCCACCTCAGCATCACGCCCAAGAACAATGATCTTTCGCCCTCTTTGATCCTAGCTCACATCAGGAAAACTCAATACGTATAGTGGAATGGAGTCAGAATATCTATTGTGCAGAATTACTATAAAGAAACTGTAGCTGCTAGGAAAGGCATCCTGTCCCTCTGACAACCACTGCGAGATTGTTACATCCCTTTCTCCTTTGTGGGCCAATCCAAATTCTGCATTTTGTTTAACGGGAAGCTGATGATATTCACAGCTCCCTCAGATCTTCAATAATTCATAAGCACTGCAACTCAAACGGACATGGTAACATGAAGCTGTGACAAGGGGACTCTCTTGTGTTCACTTCTTGATGTAAGCTCACATATGTTTGGTGTGCGCCCACATTGTTGTCACAATGTTGACTCTTGGGAGTGTGAGTAGTTTATTTCAACCATATATTGTACTACAGTTTCGGTGCTTAAGTGTTTATGCCTGTTTGGGATGCTCTTCACATTAATAACTAAACTGTGTATTGGTAGCTTACTTCATTGTGGGGGAGATCTTGGTCCTCTCTGTTATCTATGTTATTCCTAAGTACAAGTGCTCACTATACAGGTTTGAGCTTTGTCACCCTAAGTTATCATATGACGGAGCAGGGCCTTAGTGTTTTCGGGTTTGGTCATCTTGTGGCCTACCTCTTCCCCAAGTGTAATAGGGTAGATAAATGTGTTCCTTCTGCATTTCTGGGGTGGATCGGTGGAGGGTTTGGCCTCTGAGTTTGGTTTGTGGTTGCATTTCTACTGCTATTTTTGTGTTATTTCTCTACCATTTCTTATCCTTGTCCCCATTTCCTTTCCTCTCCTTACCCTCACAACGGTGTAGTTGTTAGAATCAGGGCATGACTCCCTCCTACTAAAAGAACTTCAATATCTAGAGCAACTGTCCCACATCATCACGATCATTTGAGGCATTCTTCCCAACACCCAGCACTCTGACATCACAGACACCAAGATGCACACAGAAGTGGACAAAAGTTCCATACACACTTTATCGGGCTCAGTTGTTTATTCCTCCTTCTACTGTATCACTTACTCGGCTTTCTGATCAACATAATGCTGGCATCACTTAAAATCATTTCGCTAAACACCAGGGGCCTGAATCACAAAGTGAAACATAAACAGATTGTGGGCTATTGTAACAGACTGGGGTATATACAATTACTACAAGAGACACACCTCCAACTTAATAGAGAGGATAAATTGTACTCCTCCTGGGTGGCTGAATCTGTACTCTCCCCGGCAGTTAACAAAAAAACCAAAGTACTTACTCTGTTTTTAGAAAATCTGAAATCACTGTACTATCTCACACACAGGTTCACCAAGGTCGCCGGCTTATCGCCAAGGTTAACGTATATGCCCCCAATGATAATTCAGTGGAGTTCTGTAAGGAGCTCGACTAACAAATTTCAGAGCTTCCCGATAACCTAGAAATCATCCTGGCTGGGGACTTTAACCTCCCGATGGACGGCAACCAAGATAGAATTTCTGCACACAAATGTTTGGGCAGTAGATACTACAGAGAAATGAAAATATGCTGCAATAATAATAATTTGATTGATATTTGAAGGCTGTACAACCCATCAGGAAGCGACCATACATTTTACTCCACACCACCCTACTCTTTTGCCAGAATAGACAGCATCTTGGTCAGCAATCAACTTCTCATGATGGCCAAAAACCCCAAAATAAAACGGTCAATAGTTCTAACCATGCCTGCAAGTCTTTAGACATCGTCCTTACCAACTCCTCTCTACCCCCAAGCAATGGCATCTTAATGCTGACCTCTTAGAGGATGACGATGCCAGGAAAAACATAGCTATAGCAATTGACTGATTCATAAGTGAAAATCCCCGAAGACACCTCTGCTACTATTAGGTGGGATGCATTGAAGGCCTCCCTGATGGGGACTTTGATAAACCTTGATTCTATTCAAAATAGATCACTACCCAAACAACTGATGGACATATAATCTGAAATACAAAAGCCTAAATGAATCCATTAGACACTCTGCAGGTTCAACCGTTCTATCGAACCAACGCAGATTACAATATGAGGACAACAACATTCTCAGTTGCCAAAAAGTGAATTTAAAAATAGCTGGTAAGCCACTAGCAAACAGCCTGAAATATACTAAAAACAAGAACATAATTTCTGCTATCGAAAACAATGGCAGAAAAATGTATCCACAACCTTCCAGGACATTCTGGATGCGTTCCAAACCTTTTATGGTGATCTGTATAATCCAAACAATTTGGCACACCCTAATACATGCTATGACTATCTGTCCTCATGGCTCCCCCTCAGGTGTCTCAGTATAACCAGATCCCTCTCAATGCTCCTATCAAGAGAGAGGCGATTATGAAAGCTATTCACTGCATCAAGGCCAGGAAAGCCCCGGGACCCTGAGGGTTACACGTCTACATTTTATAAAAACCTTTATGGAATCAATAGCCGACCCTTGAAGTTCCCTCTTTGGGAAATAGGTGAATTACGGCTGCTTCTCAGGCTCCGCATCAGAGGCTACGGTAGTAGTCATCCCAAAAGAGGGAAAGGACCACTTAGATGTTAGGAATTTCAGGTCCATTTCATGAATTAATATTTATTGCAAAATATATGCCAAAATCCTTGGGCTAGGACTAGAGAAGGCCATACTAATGCTCATTGCTCTCTCCCAAACTGGTTTCCCGAAAGGCAGACTAGCTGATGACAATGTTAAATTATTTTGCCATGCCCTTGACAAGGGTGAGTCGTATAAGGTCTCCAACTGCCATGCTAGCTCTCAATGCAGAAAAAGCCTTTGACAAGGTATCTTGGACTTTCTGTCAGGCAACCTTACATAAATACCAACTGGAAGAGGACTTAATTTGCATGACAATGGCACTATATTTAAACCCAGTGGCAAAGTTCAGGGTTAACGCCCATCTTTTCAGACCTTTTACACTAGCCCAGGCCTGTCCCTCCTCTCCACTCTATTCATGCTAAGTATTGAACCATTTTTATCTTCACTTCATTGCAACAGCAGTATTAGAGATGTTCAATTCTCCCAGATCTCCACCCCAACCCCCAACCCTCTTGCTATTTCTCCTCACTCACCGTCCTCCATCTCCCCTCACCAGGCCTCCATCTCCTCAGGCTCAGTATCACCCCTATCCCCCGCCCCTCTCCCTTCGCCCTCTCTGACCTCCAATCCACCTCCCCCAGTCAACTCTCACCTCACCCCTTCCCCTTCTCTTGCCCCTACATCATCCCCTCTTGACCTCTCACCCACTCCCAACCCCAAACCTACCACCCCAGCTAATTCTGACCACACTCCCTCCCCTCCCCCAGCCCCTACCTCATCCCACCTCGCTTTTTTAACCCAGACACTTTGTAACATTGACCACAATATCTCCACCTTGATTACTGAATTTGCCAGACTTAGGGAAGTGTTCAAAAACTTCAAGTCCCCCAAACATAGAACCCCCTCATGGTCCTCTCTATAATATGGCCCTAGCAAATACCTGTATCCCAAACAATGGAAATCCAACCCTCTTCTCAACCGTTCGCACAGACCTCTTTACACCTTAAATGACTATTCCGCCTCCAACCTAGCTGACATCTGCGACTCATACCCTAATAAGCCCACCTGTAAGGATTCTTCCTTCCCTCAATTCAACATCCCTGTTATTATGGGGATCAGCAGAATCCACTCAGCTCCCAAATCCCCCTAACTCACCACCATCCCTCCATGCCCTCCCCCCAACTCTAACTCCAAATCCCTGTCCTGCATGCTCGTGAATTGCAGTTCAGCTGTTCGACACGCGACCGAAGTATCCGAAACCATCCTTTGTGAAGATATCGACATTGCCTTCCTCACAAACTTGGCTCAAAGACCATTCAACCCCCATCCTCGACATACTCTCCCCCCCTGGTTACTCCATTATCAGAAAAGACAGATCTGAGCGAATAGGAGGTGGTCTAGCAATTATTTTTTTTAAAGAACTCCAACTCTCCCTAAACAAGATTACGGAATACACAACCTTTGAATATCTTGGAGCAGAACCTAATTTGAAGGGCTCTCCCCCAGTACGACTACACAATATCTACCACCCTCCTGGTGAACCTCTGCCCTTTGCTGAAGAACTATTTGACCCCCTTACGCAATCACTAATTTCTAACTCCAAAAATCTCTTCCTTGGTGATTTTAACCTTCACTGGAATGTACCTGATGATCCCACAACCAAGCTTCTCACTAATCTTCTTGAGATTAGTGACCTCAAGCAACTCTGCCACTCCCCGACCCACTCCAGATGGGCTACTCTTGACACTATCATTGCTAATGAGGGCTTAGCTTCCCTATCCAACATCATCCCCATTGATTGGTCTGACCACCACCTCATATTGTTCAACCCCTCCCGCCCCGACTAGAAACAACAAAACCACGATTACGACTAGAAATCTTAAGCAAATATCTCCGGGTGCACTTGAGTCTAAACTTCAAGCCCAACTTCATCTCACTCTACCCTCTCTCAATGCTAATAAACTCACAGAGTACTACAATAAATCAGTTTCTGAGGTCTTAGACCACCTTGCCCCTCTCATAACTAAAACACTAAAAAATATTCCCTCCAAATCTTGGTTTACCTCTGACCTCAACAATGAAAGACGCTCACTTAGATTCGCTGAAAGAACATGGAGACATCACCCTTCCCCTGCTCATCTAATCCTCCTTAGTACCGCTAGATCTACCTACAAAAAACAAATTTTCTCTGAAAAGGCTTCTTTCTTCCGCGCACAACTCACCCGGGCAAAGAACCAACCCAGAGAACTATTCAACATTGCTAGAAACCAAACATCCCCTGCCCCCCTCAACCTATTGGCCTCTACTAACTAATGTGAAGAAATTGCAAGCTTTTTTAGCGAAGAAATTGCCAAAATTGATAAATCGTTCCAGATTACTCAGCCCCCCAACCTCCCAATGTCCTCCTGATGTGACCCCAACACGACACTCCCTCCTATCCACACCCCTTACACCGTCCCTTTTCCTCCCCTCATCTACCCTACCTGAAGCCAGCCCCACTAAACCTCTGCCTAAAAACAATGCCTCTTGGCTTAATTTCAAGCCTGTATCAGAACTAGAAGTCTTTAATATCTTATCCAAACTAAAACCATCTTCTCACACAAAAGACCCACTGCCATCTTCCCTCGTCCATGAACTAAAGCATATCATCGCCCCTTACTGGACCAATATCATCAATTCTTCACTTTCCACGGGGTGCGTCCCAGTTTCCCTCCAGCTTGGACAAATCACACCCATCCCTAAAAACTCCAAAGCCGATCCTAATGACCCTAATAACCTCCACCCCATCTCCAACCTCTCCTTTCTCTCCAAAGCCCTTGAAAAATGTGCCCTTCTACAATTAGACAAACACATTGACTCCTTCAACCTACTCAACCCTCTACAATCCGGTTTCCGGAAAGGATGCAGCACAGAAACAGCATTGCTTAATATAGTTGATGATATCCACCTCGCCCTGGATAAGGGAGAGTCCTGCATACTCATTCTTCTCGATCTTACAGCTGCATTTGATACAGTGAACTACTCAACCTTACTTAATGTGCTCCAAGATCTTTTCGGCTTCAATGGCGTTGTCCTTAACTGGTTCACCTTCTACTTCCATCACAGAACCCAACAAATTAAAATACGAAACCACCTCTCTTGCCCCACACCTGTCTCCCTCGGTGTCCCTCAAGGATCAATTCTCTCTCCCGCACTTTTCAACCTCTTTATGGAACCCCTTACCCTCATACTCAAGCAAGCCGGAATAAATTATCACCTGCATGACGATGACACCCAACTGTACTATAATGTTAAATCGCACTCCGATATTTTTCACCTCAACTCTGCCCTAATCAAGATACAAGCTTGGTTCTACTCCAATCACCTTAAACTTAATCCTAGCAAGGCTGAAATCATTCTCTTCACTCCTAAAAACAATACTCTCCCCATTCAGTCTTGGTTCACTGATCTTAGTGCCCTTAACTGCTCTCTCTCCCTCGCTGAATGAGTTAAATCAACAAAGAGCTAACGCTTAATTTCCATATAAAAAACTCGGCAAAGGGAGCACTTCTCACACTCCAACATCTTAAAAAAATCAAACCTTTTATCCCTGCTGAAGATTTCAAATCAATTGTCCAATCTTTAGTCCTTTCGAAAATTGACTACGGAAATGCTTTAATCTCCGGAACTCCCAAAATTCACCTTACCCCCCTCAAATCCGTTCTCAACTTAGCGGCTGGGCTCACAACGGACTACAAACGCTTTGATCACATCTCACCTGGCCTCAAGGCCCTTAAATGGCTTCCTATTGAAGGACGATCCTCCTATAAAATAGCCTGCATTACGCACAAATCCCTCTACCAAAAGACCCCACCTTACCTCTCAAATAAACTCAACAAAGCAGGTTGCGCCCGCCAGCTGAGAAGCACCAACGCTCTTCTCCTCATCCCCCCTCTTTTGAAAAAACAAACCTCAAAATCCTGTTCCTTCTCTGGAAAGGCCCCCATCATCTGGAATGCCCTGCCTAAAAATCTACGAGAAAAGCCCTCCTATCTCAATTTAAAAAAAACACCTTAAAGTACACATGCTCAACAAATACTGGAGCTCTTAAGCCCTCTCGTACTGCACTTACTACACCCGCCTTTTCCCCAACTTCACTCCCCCACTCACCACACATCCCTCCCCCTATACCTCTTACCTAAATCCTCTCCTCAACCAAATTCAACCCTCATCCCACCTCTTCTCCTCTTCCCCCCTCTTCTGAAAAAACGACCTCAAAATCCCGTTCCTTCCTTGGAAAGGCACCCAGCATCTGGAATGCCCTGCCTAAAAATCTATGAGAAAACCCCTCCTATCTCAATTTCTCACCAAGCATCCCTCCTCCCTCCCCCTTATATCTCTTACCTAAATCTTCTCCTCAACCCAATTCAACCCTCATCCCACCTTAATCATGCACCCTACCTGCCAGCTTGAGTCTGTTAATTTAACCTATTAGATGCTTATAGTAGAATAATTTGTTACGACATCCTTTAAATGATATTTCGTTTTAGCTGCTCTTTCTTTCTTTCTCTTTGCTCTCCAATAACTATTCCATTCATTATGTTATTTTTGCGTACTATACTTGATTGATTTGATACAATTCTGTATTTTTATGAATATCACACCTACAATGTTAAGCGCTCTGATACCCTTGGGTGGAGCCAGAGCTATATAAAAATTCAGATAAATTAGGGATGTTCAATTCTGTAGTAGCAGACGGTTAGTTGCTGCCTATACTGATTATATGCTAATATTAATGGAAGAAGCAGATGTAGCCATTCCCCAAATAATGCTTGAGATAGAGAGATTCTCTCTGGTGTCTGGCTACTCTCTAAATAGAACTAAGGCCGAGGTATTCCCGTTATATATTCATTGCACTGCAAAATTACTAGGTGACTTGGTCCGAAGTGGGAACCGGAAGCCCTCAACTACCTTAGGATATGGTTTGTCAAAGGCCTCCACACCTCCCTAACAATTAATGAAAGCAAACCATTGGCTAAAATTTTAAATCTACTAAACACCAGGTCCCCCAAACTCTTCACTTTGTGGGGGACAAAGAAACGGTCAAAATGATGATAGCTCTGCTTGTTAACTATCTTTTCAGCATGCTCTCAATTTCCCTCTCTGCCTCCTTTTTAGGTCTCGGCTAGTAACGCGCTGAAAGCGCGTTCTCGCCAGAGCACTATAGTCGGCGTCTCAGCATTCTGAGAACGACGAAGGGAGACAAGACCTGGCCGCGCGCAGCTTTTCCCCATAGGATAACGTTGTGCGCGCGGCCAGGTCTTGTCTCCACAGCATGGCATGGCAGACAGGATCGCGACGCCCGCCCCTCTGGAATGCAGGGGGAGTCTGCAGAGAGGCATGCGGCGCTGATAAAAGCTTCGCTGACACGCACTCACGCGTGCACAGACACACACACAGAGACACACACATGCACACACACGAGCGCACCTACACACAGGCACACACACACGAGCGCACACATACAGTCACACCACACCTCCCCCCCCCCCCCGCCCCACGCCGCCGACATCTCATTTAAAAAGTATATACAGTCGAGGCTTGACTGTACGGCGAAATGAAATAATTGCAATAAATATTTATGAGTATAGCCGAGTTGTTAATTGATCGTATTCTGTGGATAGTGTGGAAGTCTGGCCCACTTACACGTAAAAATATGAATTATCTGGTGGTACAAGACGCAAAAACAGACTCCCAGCGCCTTGAAACGGCCTTAAGGCAGCATAAGTGCTATAGAAATACATTTATGTCCTACACTGGTCCGCGATATTTGTTAATGGTTAACTGGCGTCTGATGCATGTGGTGTTGACTCAATCTCATGGGCTGAAATGTACGAACTGACAGATTTGTAAAACGTGAATGATCATTCTCTCGGCTCCTCTTCAAACCCCTCCCCCACCAACCCCCTACTGAACAAGCTGATTGTGATGTTGATCTTTTTGGTACCTGTGTTTCTATTCTGTTCATTGGAAAATATTAAACAAACAAATTTAAAAATAATGTTACGCCCTCAGTGAGTCCCGACTCTTAAACATACACCACGTGGTTTGAGGGCACAGGTTGAACTGTACTTAAACTGCAGACCCGGTATGGAAAGTTCCGGCGGCTCAAAGTCGGGATGGCTGAAGGTGAGCACGTGACACGGCCGGGGTCACGGCTAGGAGTTCAGCGTGTTAGAAGCACAACCATAGGCCTGAGGGCAGGAGGAGGGAGCCACGGTCAGTCTCACACAGAGGCGAGGTATCAATCAGCCTGAGGGCAGGAGGAGGGAGCCACGGTCAGTCTCACAAGAAAGGCGGGGTATCAATCAGCCTGAGGGCAGGAGGAGGGAGCCACGGTCAGTCTCACACAGAGGCGGGGTATCAATCACAGGCACTTCTTGAGAACTGTGTTCTGCTGTACAGCGCATAGACGCACGTAGTGCCCCACCACAGGTACCAACAACCAGGAAAACAAGCATTTGCAATGCAATAGGTGTCGCATTATTAAAGTTTGAGGTATTGGCATTGCTAAATAATGCAACACCAATAGCTTTTGTTGCAGTAGGTGTTGCAATATTTAGCAATGCCAATAGCTCAAACTTAATTAACCCGAGACCTATTGCATTGCAAATGCTTGGTTAAAAATGTGGACAAACAAATCTCCGAGTTTTTATGGTAAGACAAGAGGGCCAGAATTTCTGGAAATACATTGAAATTGAATAGGGGAGGGCTTAACCTTACAGACTTCCCAAGACACTAACAAGCCTTTCTGCCAACCTAGGGCTATTGTTGGCTCAAGGAACTAGGGGCCAAATGCATCATCAACCTGATTTGCGATTCTGAAATAGCGATTTTTTAGAAATCGCTATTTCAGAATCGCAAGTAGGGATGTATGTACAAATTCGTACTTTTTTGCAAATTCTTAGTATTCCTTAATTGCAATTAGCAAATTGCGAATCGCAGTTAAGGAATACTTTCCCATTCATTTCTATGGGCCAGGAGGCCCATAGGAATGAATGGGAAGTTATTCTCAATTTGAGATTCACAATTTGAGAATCGCGAATTGAAAATAATTTCAAGGGTGCAGGGGTGTCCAAAGGACACCCTGTTGCACCCCTGAAATAAGCATGGGTGCACATGTGGCGCACATACATGCCCTAAGGGCATGTATGTGCGTTACATGGCACTTTGAAAAACGCAAAAATGTGCATTTTTCAAGGAATTCGCAAATTACCACCAACTTGAAGTTGGTGGTAATTTGCGATTCCTTAAGGACAATTTGCATTTTTTTTGCTTCATACATTGCATTTAAGGAATCGCTAAATTTGCGATTCCTTAAATGCAATTGCAAAATAAGGAATCCCTTAGGAATCTTAGACAAGGCTGTAGAAGGCAGGAAAGGCTCTGGAGGACACACCTTGACCCTATAGAGAGGGAAAAACACAGAGCTCTCCTTAGAGACTATAAAGCGGCTGTACTTAGGGATAAACAGGCTCATTACTCCAAACTTACGTCCTCCCTCAAATCACCCGGTGATCTATTCAAGATTGTGGATAATCTCTCCCTCATTCAAACGCCTGATCCTATAACACCCTCACAGGCTCTATGTGATCAGATTTCCACTTTCTTTCATGAGAAGATCATGAATATTTACACAGATCTGGAATCTTGTAACTCCAGTCCTCTTTTTGCCTCTTCCCTGACCTCCCCGGTTGTCTCGGTCCCTACCCCCTCCCACTCTTTTTCCCAGTTCCCCGTTATCACTCTTACCCATCTGAACTCTCTGCTGGACAAGTTAAAGTCCGGATCTCCTCTGGACCCATGTCCCCTTAAGGTCCTTAAAGATTGCAGACACACTATCCTTCCGCCTTTGATGGATGTGATGAACATGGCCATTTCAGAGGGGATTTACCCCCTCCCCTGGAAGTTGGCCATTGTAAAGCCCTTACTCAAAAAACCTACTCTGGACCCAGGGACATTAAAGAACTTCCGTCCCATCTCCCTTCTCCCTGCCCCTGCTAAACTACTGGAGTCTCATCTCAACCTCCATCTAAGTGCGTTCCTTGATAGTACCAACTCTCTTGATCACTCTCAGCATGGCTTCCGGAGGACCCACAGCACTGAGTCGGCACTCACAGTGGTGGTCGATAGTATTCGCTCTAAGGTCGACACCGGTCAAACCACTTTACTGGTGCTACTTGACCTTACGGCGGCTTTCGACACCCTGTCTCCCTCCATTCTTGTTAGCCGACTCAGTGAGCTGGGAGTAAAGGGTTCTGCACTTAATCTTCTTGCCTCCTTTCTCGACCAACGGAAGCAAAGGGTCAAGCTAGGCGAGCACATGTCATCTGTTAAAGCCGTGAAGTGTGGGGTCCCTCAGGGATCCTCACTGAGCCCGACGCTTTTTAACATTTATGTTGCTCCTCTCGCCAAGCTTATAAGATCCTTTGGGCTGGAAGTGCTCTCCTACGCCGACGACACGCAGATTATGGCTTCCATCTCCCAATCTGTGAGCTCCACTGCACATAATTTTAAAAACTGCATGGAGTCGGTCGCCGGATGGATGGTCAAGAACTTCCTTAAATTGAATGGCGAGAAAACGGAGGTCCTTGTCTTTGGGGGCAAAAGTGAGACCTGGTCCCTGGATTGGTGGCCGTTTGTTCTTGGGGCTTGCCCTGTGCCGACGTTCTCTGCCCGCAACCTTGGGATCATTTTGGACACCTCCCTTTCTCTGGACAAGCAGGTTAGTAGGACTGTGTCCACCTGCTGCAATGCCCTGAGGATTCTTAGAAAGATCACTCATTATCTTTCCCCTGGGGCACGCAAACAGGTGGCCATAGCAGTCATTGCCTCCAGACTTGACTACTGCAATGCCCTTTATTTCGGCATTAGCAGTGGTCTTATCCAGCGCCTCCAGACCGTTCAGAACGCGGCGGCCCGGTTTGTTGTAGGCGCCCCCAAACGTTCTTCGGGTACTTCTATCAGAAAAGACCTGCACTGGCTCCCTATGCAGGCAAGGATCAACTTTAAGGCCTTATGCCTTACTCATCGTGCCCTGAATCAATCTGGACCGGAGGCAATACGTGCTCTTGTGGCCCATTATGCCCCTGGGAGAACACTGCGCTCATCCAGCAAATGTCTACTTACTGTCCCCCGCATCGCCAAAGCCAGATGGGGTGGAAGGTCCTTTCGCTTCCTTGCGCCCAGACTCTGGAATACGCTCCCAAATGATCTCAAGGGGATCCCTTCACATATACATTTCCGTAAGGCACTTAAGACTTGGCTATTCCAACAAGCCTATCTCTAATTCCCCCCTGGTTGATTTATGAGCTCTCTTGATTCCACTCTCAGCGCCTTGATGCCTCCGGGTTTAGTAGCGCTTTCTGCATATAAATTTTCTTTAATAATAATAATAATAATAAATCGCAAATTTTGCGATTCCTTGTTTTGCACCATATTTTCCTAATACATACCATTTGGCAAATTCACATTTGCAAACGCCGAAATTCTGCGAATTTCGGCGTTTGCAAATGCGACTTTGCTTGATACATATGGCCCCAGATGATCACTCTCCCCATTGGATGCATATTGAGACACGGGTAATCCACCCTTTGTCTCACACCTATACACTTTATATTCGGTGTGTCACAAAACTGCCCCATGACTACTCAAAACCCATACTTCTAGACGCAATCGCTGCATAAATACGAATAGACAAGCAAACAAACGTCTGTTTGACTCAGTATTGGCCCCTTTGTGGCACAATCACAGGGTTAAATTAGGAAGGAAACAGTGTTTTGGGAATTGTTGGCTAACAAAGGTATAAATACAATAGGAGATCTGGGCACATTTCTAAACCCCCTAACGTTCTCTGCATTGTGTGCACAATATGATCTTCCTGGTATAGAATTTTACAATTTCTAGAAAATAAAGAGTGCTATCCTGAAATTGCCACCACCTCACACTCCAGAACTCCCTGGTTAATAGGGTGATTTTAGGAAGCTAGGACATACAGCTCACACCTATATAAACTATTAGAGCCACCCAGGAACCACTTACTTAAAGGAATAATAAAGAAATGGCTTCCTCTCATCCCGCCTTCACATCCCTTCCGCTTCACCGACTCAACATGGAATAGAATTTGGCAGGCCCCCTCTAGGGCAGAGATTACCCCAGCGCTAGTCCAGTGCTGGTCTATACGCAAGACATACTGGGCCCCGTTCAAGCTTCACAAACTAGGTCTCACTACAACAGACAACTGCTGGCAGTGTAGGAAAGGGACGGCGTTCCTTGTACAAATGTTTCTCGCCTGTAATATGACCCAACATTTATGGATCAGACAACAATATATGATTGAAGACATCTTTAAAACATCGCTTACGATTGACCTCTTCATGATAACACTGGGAATCGCATCCAATCCACTCCCCTTTGCTCTATCTGGAAAGGATCTGCTAATTTTAGATCTGATGTTATTGCTGGTGGCGCAGATGATACTATAGGATGGAATTCCACATCTGAGATCCCCTTCAGTAGATGGTGGAATATACTATGCTCTACCAAATCTAAAAATCCAAACCACCATAAAGGGCGTGACACCATACAGACCTTATAAGGAAGCCCTGAAACCTCTGGTGGAAAATGATCCAGCCAACCTGTGTCTTGACATTGGACCTGACGACCCTGTCAAATACCACTAGATATCTCCTTTCCCCCTCGTCACCCATCCCCTTTTCACTCTTTGTTCCCGCACTCTGCGACTCTTTTTTTTCCTTATTTTTCTTTCCTTCTTTTCATTTAGCATGGTGCACCTCTGTGAGGAGATTTGTTCTATCATCTCCCCGTGAGAAACCTTTTACTTATCTTTATATGTTAATATTGTTATTATGCTCTCCAATATACTTGTATTCAGTTGTCCCTGATTTGCAGCTTTCCAGTTTGTACGAATACTTGATCTCAAACGAGCACTACTGCTCATTCGTCCCTTGACATTTGTTGTCTTTACATAATTTGCACTGTGCAAGGTTTTGTTTTATTCATAACTTCAATAAAACTGGTTGAAATCAGGAATCTCTTAGACTCGTTGCAGTTGCTGTGCTCGTTCTCGGTATCATACAAACTGCTGCCAATGTCTAAGGGGCATTTCATTTGGTATTGGGCCTTTGACCCCTTTTGTAACTAACTCCCCTTGCGCATTTTCAAACTTGACGCATACACAATGAAAAGCGGAAATTCCGTCATGGGCATAGAAAGCACGGTTCTGCGCATGCGCGGATCCCATTAACAATGTTTCTCAGCACCCCACAGACACTGGCCACCGGTGGGAGCAGTGTATCAAGTTACCCACGTTTATCCCCCCACCCCCCTCCCCCCGCTAAACGTTTAGGAGCACCTGCATAAAAAGCAAGCATTAGCACAGGCCTGGCTTTAATGGGCCAGCTTGGGAGCACATACTTTCACAAATGTTTTTACATGCTTCTCAGATGTAAAATGGTCCCCCATGTATACCAATGGCAGCATTTTCTGGCAGGAGGAATGGTACCACAAACAGCCAACCGCATGAAGAGAGTGTAATAGTCTACGTTTTGTACATATTTTAACAAAGTGATCTGAAACTGTTTTGCAAATTGCTACGATGTGAAGTCAGACCTAACAAGCTTTGGTAAATGCAGTCGGTTTTACCTATGTGATGAATAATAAGCAGTTTTTTTGTTGAACATATTTATGTCATAATTGCATTTAAGACAGCTCAGCGAGTTAATGTTCAAACTGTAAGCCCCTGTGAGGAATCTACAAGTTACTAGTTTCATGCCCAAGTCTAAAAAACAAACAGTATTGGCGTGGATAATGAGGCATTTTTTCATGCAATGCTAAGAAGGAACAAGCCTCTGGAACAAAGCGCTGTATAATGGAGTAAGTTGCACCATAATGAAACGTTTCTTAAGACTCATTCATCAGTTTTACCTTGTTTGGCAAATAGGGTGAGTGGTAAGAAATCTCGTGGGTCCCTGCACTTACTGCTGAGCAGCCGCGGCCGGTAGTGGGAGTACCGGCCGGGCGGTGACGTGAGGAGGGAAGGGGCAGGGTGGGGGTAGTAATGTATGGATTACGGACTTTAAAAGGTAAGTAAACATATAAATAAATTAAACGAATTTTGTTGCACACACTGCATCACCAAATGCGATGCAATGTGTGCAACGAAATTCGTTTTATTTATTTTTATGTTTACTTACCTTTTAAAGTCCGTAATCCATACATTACTACCCCCCTCCCCGCTTCACCGCCCGGCCGGTACACCCACTACCGGCCGCGGCTGCTGCTGCTGCTGAGCTCTTGACGCAACCGGTGAGCTGCAGGTTTGATTACTGGCACTGTGGATTCAGCTTTCAGTCCTTACGATTTCACAATGGGAAACACTGAGTATAGCTGGACAACGGTAATACATACTATTTACAGAGAATCAAATCGATGGTTAGTGTAGGAAGCTGGCTCTGTATATACTATACCAAAGTAAGGTAAGTGACATCAAATTCTACGTAATGCCTGGATGTATAAAACGTGGTCATGTTTCGATGCGCAAGACTGTCTGACATGTGATGTCTCTGCAGAGTAGGTGACCCTTAGAATGATAAGAGTAGGGTTAAACAAGGACACTTACTCTCTGTGCTGGGCAGGCGGCTCTCAGGCTGTGTTCTTGAAGATAGAGTGTCTGGCCGTCACATGAGGATGAGCTCCAGAGATGTTTATGCCCCAGGAGAGGCAGGTAAACTGATCTGCTTCAGCAGGTGTGGGAGGGGACTGAAGGCCATGCCAATGATGCAGGGAGAGCTTCGAGACACTAATTAAGCAGATGAGGTCCTGTTGCTGGGTCATTTACAGTGACTGCAACCTGAGACCCACCCAGTACCTTTCATAGGTGCCTCCGAAGCCCTCTCACAGACCAGCGGCTGGCGGGATGTGAGTCCCTTTTAAGATATATTAAATACAATAGATTTCACAAGCACAGCGCAAGCTCTGTACAGGCGAAACCTAAAAAGGAACTGCGGGAAAACTGCTGCTCCTTGTTTCTATTCTGCAAAGTCAATAGCAAGTGCACAAACTTGAAGAGTTAGGACAGGTACTGCAAAGGACAGTCTTTTTTAAAGTAATGTGTTACATGACAATGATTTGCGCCTCTTGTGTACCATAGAAACCTCGTTTTAGTGACCTTTCCATTACACTAGCCTCAAAGCAACATTACAGATATTTCACACTAATGCAAAACAACATAAATGCATTTTGCACTATCTTTCAGCTTATGTTGTCAGAATGAATAACAGAAATTGCTCCAGCCCAAAGTATGGAATATTTTTTACAAGGGCAAATGGCTTGTGGAACCTTGTGCCAGACTTGGCATATTTATTGCTTCTATAATAATGTATGTATGTCAACGAGATTTTAACAAAAAAAACTGGAGCCCATGACTGTTCTTAAAAAAAAGTAATTTCGCTCTATTTAGCTATTTCTCTAATAAAAAAAAGGAAAACAATGGTTTTCCCTTACACTTCTCCCTTCATCCGTATTGAAAAGTGGATAAAAAGTATTTTCTCTTCTAGTTACTTTTATGTAGACCCAGGGAAAATATAGTCTAATTGCAAGCTCTCCTATGTGCCTACCTCTTACAGTGTATGTGATATCAATACCATGTCTGAACTTTTTTCTTTTCAAGGTAAAGCCACACACACCATAGTAGTCTCAGTTCATCTGGACTGGCGAAGGCAGTGACTTCTCTACCCCAGCCGTAAAATGATTGGGAAAATGGAGCCATATTGAGCCCCCATAACTTGTTTACGACACACATTTCACTCAAGGTTAGGCAGTGGTGCTGGAACAATTTTAAGAGTGGGTGTGATTGCCAATAAAGCCACCTCACTAAAGGTATAATGGATATAGGACAGCTTGTTTTTGAAAAAATCAACAAATGCCGCCAGGTGAAAAACGTTTGACGGGCCCCTGTATTGTTCATTCTCCATATCAACTCTTTCAAGTTTTATGTGGGTACTGTAGCATCTAGGGTGGCTCTAGTTCCCCCACCGCTGAGGCTAGGGTCCTGAGGTTTGCTTCTGCTTTGCACCGAAGCCATCATGCATTGACAAGGACAGGCTTCTTTTGTAAGTGAGAAATGCAGTGATAGTATTCGGCTGCACAAATACCAAGACATTGCTTCATATGTAATAGTCCACGGTTCCCACATAGGTTTGCAGAGCATTTTTGGGCTGCTGTAGTGATACCTTCAAACCTGGTACCCAAAGTAAGTAGCACAATAGGAAGACTACCACAATGCACACTCTGTGTATTGGAGTCTTTCTAGTTATTCTTCAGCCAATCAGAGGCTGTCCTGGGGCTACAAATCTACCAGAGCTGAAGACAGGATATGCATAGTGAGTACATCCTTTGACCGGGTGTGAGCAAGTTCCTATGTAGTGTTTGACATTTTCTATGTGTCTCATCAAGGTTGGCATGGGCATATGGAGTTTCAAGCTCCTCGTCACAGCATCTTGCATGACACTTATTGCCCTGCTGGAACTTGTTGAGGATGGTATAGCAAAGCAGAAAACCTTACTAGCTATCCCAATACTTGCAAGAGGAGAAGGAAAAAACAGCTGCTTAGAATAAATAACATTAGTTCTTTAATGACTAACATGCAGTCTCTGGGATAAGGTTATAGTTATGCTAGTAAAATGCCTCGCACGTGTCGTTGGAGGAATCCTGCATAATGTGAACAATTTGGATGAACTTTTTGAATAAACTTTGGAACTAACTTGGTTTGAAATGTTGCATAATTGACATGCTTTCATTACCGCTGTGCGTCCAGGAATGGGGTAAGAGCTTGCCCCATTGTTCTTGATGGATATTCATATTTTCGTGGCTTCGGGCAGACCACGACTCTGGGCCAGCACGCGAATAAACACAAAATTGACAAAATAATGAAAAAATAGGTGTGCACTTCGTCATTTCCTTTGGATCATTTCCTTTGGTCTCTGGGATAAAGCCATAGAATGACCAGGAAGCAGTGGTTAATTTGAGCCGGTGTGTGCTGGTGCTCAGCACCGGAACTTAATTTTCTATTTGTCTGCTTTTCAGGTCAGCCCACCGACAAGTGTTTCATAATTCAATATACAATAAAAATGAATAGCACAAACTTTCCAGGCCATGTTTAAGAGTTGGTGGAAAAGGAATAGTCTGAATTATAACACACAATTGTGATGTTTAGTAGCTGTGTTGATACTAGCACTGGCAGAGGCAATGGGTTGTGCAAGTTACAATGGCGTCTTCAGATGGGCCCTGGCATTTATTTCTTTACACATTAAACACTTTCAGAGAGGGTACGTCATTTACATATGTACAGTCTTATTAACACCCAAAACACCCACCTATCTCTCGGGTAGTGAGGCGCCCAGCTAAGAGGCATTGAAGAGAAATAACTACAAAGAGGGCATCGTTTTTTTTCAGAAGGATCCTAGACAGTTGGTCCTATGTACCTGCAAGTCATTGGACTGCCACGGATGAGCCTGCTCACCATAGCCTGGTTAGAGGAACAGCAGTCTTCCCTCTTAAGGGTGGAAGCACAAATTGAATGCATCTTCTTCCCAAGCAAAGCCCAGAAATTTGTTGAGGAACTACAATGCAGAAAAAGCAATGAAAACCACTCAACTCAATAAATGGTAAATAACAATATCTCCAACAATCACCATGAGACTCATGACAGAAGCTCCGCTGGACAGGGAATTGTTATCTATAAAGAAGCAACCAGGAGGAGTGGGACACGGTGGTACTGAGCCAAGGATTTCAGACCCTTGGAGTTTTAGTCCCAGAATTGCACTACCCAGTTCATAGCATGCTATATATCTTAATCTGTCATTCTCACATTTAAGCACCTACTTACAGTCCATTCAGTATTTTATTTATTTATTTATTTATTTATTTATTTATTGGGCTTATAGAGCGCAACAGATACCCAGAAAGGGCTTCCCGGCGCTAAGCAGAATATTGAACTAGAGGGATAGGAAAGGGTTATGAATGGGAGGCCAGAGGAGGTCACTGGTTAAAGAGCCAGGTCTTGATGGCTTTGCGAAAGTAAGAATACCTGTTTTCAGACGGAGCGGTTGGGGAAGGGAATTCCAGAGTTTTGGGCCGAGGAGGGAGAAGGATCTGCCTCCCATCCTTGCCCGGCGTGTTTTAGGGACGCAGAAGAGACCTTGGGTGGCAGATCTCAGGCAACGGGCAGGCATGTAGGTGTGCACCAGGGTCTGAAGATATTTGGGAGCATTGCCCCACTTTATCCTGTGCATGAGGCTGAGAGTCTTAAATTTGACCCTGTTTTCGATTTTAAGCCAGTGGAGTGCCTTTAGGTGGCTGGACATACGATCTCTCCTATTGCATTTACAGAGTAGCCTACTTCCGTATTCTGTACCAGTTGAATGTGCTTTGTAATTGCCTGAGATGCCCCCAAGTAAAGGACATTCCCGTAGTCCAAGCGGGAGGTAATTAATGCATTAATCACTGTCATTCAGTACTTAATTGTAAAAGAATAAGTGCCATGGCCCAAACCTTTCCTCAGAAGTGCATGGCCAGCTCTGCCACATATCAGATTGCTGAATACAAAAGCTGTCTGTTCTAAAGTTCACCTTATGCCTCTTTTATCTCACCACACCACACTCTGTGCTCCATATCTCGCTCAGTGCTTGCAAAATCTCTGGTATTTAAAAAAAAAAATTTAAACGGGGATTAGAACCCGCCCATTATTTACCTTTACTTACCATTGACTGACTCCCACGTGGTTTCCACCTCACTTTACTTACCATTTTCTGGCTCCTATGACACTGTAGTTTTATGCAGGTCAGCGCTACCTCCTCATCTCCATATGCGTGCCATGGAGCCTGGCCCAAGTACTGCTTCTGGTGGCCAGTGTCCTTCAACTGGCTGCATGCTTCTGGAGTTACTGTTTTTTAAAAATTGAAGACAACAGATAGCGTGAGGGTTCCCAAACTGGCATCTTCGTACAGGATTGCTTTCATAACCCCTCCTTTTTCCTCCCCAGAACACCGACAATGTATCTCCTCTCCTACCCATCTGTGGAGTACAAAGTGTCAGAGACCAGGGCCGGGCTGGCCTTAGCGAGCATCTGACGTTTACCCGGGAGGCTGGAAGGTCGGGGCCTCATTTTTTGTTAATGGGAGCTGGTTTTGCAGCAGTACTGCAATATCGGCTAACAGTCACAAAAGCAGTAGTGCTTTACTCTTGCACTTGAGGAAAGAAAAGCACTATGACGCAGCCAGCCGTTAACACGTCATAACGCTTACTTTTTTTGTTTAAGCCATGTTCCACAGCAGCTCATCTCTGCAACATGTAAAAAACAATGACAAAGCCAATAGATATTGCAAAGGCGAAACCTATTGGCTTTGCCAATGCTTGTTTTTTCTCCTTCTTTCTCCTTATGTCCCTGTTTTTTTCTCCTTTTTCTCCCTCATCCTTTCTCCCTTTCCTGCCTTTATCTGTCTTGTTACAAGTCAAACTCTGATTGTAAGAAATAATTCCTGAACGAATAGAATAGTGCTGGTGAGCCCCAACTGTAAACAAAGCACAGCCTCAGATTAAGTACTACGTGCACAAAGGGTACTAGTGGTGCAGCACCAGGCCACCCACACTCAGCTGCAAGAAAAACAGGCATAGAATATTATACGAAAACTGCATGATCACGGAACAAAATGAAATTCTCCAAATATCTTTCCTGGAATGTTTGAAGTAGCCTGAACAAAACAAAATGATCTTTGCACTTAATGTGGACCATCTGGAATACGTCACTACACTAAATCACAACCCAAAACATCTCCTCAATACTTCCGCCTGCATTTTCGGGAAGCGACGTTCTGAACAAAACGCAACTTACAAGGCCGAGGAAGTCTATGACGACAGGTAAACTAGACATTTTACGACCCGCTTTGCTGATTGCTGCATGACGTTATAGTTTAAGGTCCATGCGCGTTCCTCCATTTCGTTATTAACCCACTTCTGCATGAACGGGGAGGCCTGTTCCCGGCTCAGTGCAAAGACTCCCGCTCATTCCTCTCAGATGATAAAAAGTTTTTGCTGAGCTACATAATGCAAAATCTGCCCTCGCAGTCCACAGGAATATGAGCTGCTAGCACAGTACTTGTTGAAACATACAGATTGCCCTTTGAGTGCATTATCTATATCATGTTTCATTATATAAATACAATGTAAGTTTTAGGTGTTTTACTTTTGCTTAGTGTCTGGTGTTTGTGTCAGGCTGTCAGTGCATTAAGAGCAGAAATTTGTGACGCAGTCAAAAGTAGCTCTGTTGTAGTTCTGCTATGTGAAAGCCAATTTTCTATCTGTAGGAAGCTGGCTCTTTATATGGTGTACCTATACCATGCAAAGAGTCCAGGCTATCCTCTAGGCTAGTTTTTGAAGATCTGCATATTCACTGTTTATTTCTCATGTGGGACCATCAGTACTCCATGTCGCGTCGAGCTGGTCACAGAGCACACAGGAGACGGTGAGGTGATCTCTGCGTTTCTTTATTAGCATGCATACAATCTTGTGACATTATAGGGCGCGCTCCTGATCCCCTGACATCCCACGCCCAAGTCCTGCTGGAGAGTGCCCTGACCTCCGCCCCTTGACCGGATGTGGTGTCCGGTGTCCTTGTCCCCCTGACCCTGGGCTCCAGGGTCCTAGTGCTATCCTGTGGGCACGACACTCCAAGTGTTGCTTTCAGTAGGATTGATGTTGGAATCGCCGTTGACGTCATTCACCTCAGCATCCTCTTTCCCTTCTCCAAGAGGGGTCTCTTCCTCCACCAGGGACGTAGCATTTTCTGCAAGCAATCTTTGCAGATGTGCCTTTGTGGGTCTAGGTCCCCTGGTGAGGTTCCATGCTCGGCAGAGGGACTTAAGTTGAGACAACGCAAGGTTCCTGTTGGACCCCAAGTTGAGCTCCTGGGAAAGACCTGCCTCAGACATGGTATTAAAGTAATTGGGACCTTTTTAAACAAGCATTTACAATGCAATGGTCTCTGCATTATTAAAGGGAGAGCTATTGGCATTGCTCATGACTTTTTTTTTAATATCAAATAAATGGCATTGTCATTTACATTGCCAATAGCTTAATCGTTAAATAAATGGCATTGTCATTTACAATGCCAATAGCGTAATCACTCGCAAATGCAGGACCTATTGCATTTACACCCACACAGAGCCACACACACAAAGCCACCCACACACACATACAGGCAAATGAGAGAGACAGATGGAAAATGCATGCACGGTTATGGAGCGCTTAAACAGGGAGAAAAAAGTGCCTTAAAAAATGTCAGCAGTGGAAGGACACAAGTACTTTGGACATGCTGCTGGGGAGGGACAGACAGAAGAAGAGGAGGTAAAGGCTACAGAAGCTTGAATAATAAATAAGAAAATGAGAGTGACAGTACAGCCAACTAATTGTAAACAATAGTCCCAGTATTAATGGCTTTCGGCTGTTAGATGAGGCGCTGGGCTATGTGTGTGAGGTGGGGGGAGTGTGGGAGCAGGGCGCCGTGCGGGAGACGCTGAAACATCTTGCAGGCAGAGGTGCTGTCATGGGAAGTTCTCACCGATAAACTCGGCTACGTGAACATTCCCACCATCGAGGCCGGGCCAGATGCTGGGCACTGCACAGCTGCTAGTGATTATAGCTGACAAGAAAGCCCGGCGGGTTAATGTGCCTGGCGCAGAGACGCCCGGTGCTTTTGGTGTTTTTCGAATGCCAGCAAGACAGCTCAGTGAATTTATGTGCCAGCAACGGAGATCTGTGTGTAAGCATCCGGGTCCAGTTCCACTAAGACAGTTCAGTGGGTTGACGTGCCTGTTTAGAGATCCTTGTGCAACAGGCACATCCGCTCAGTGGGTTAACGTGCCTGTCACAGTTTTGTGTGTGTAGCCAGCAAGTCACATATTCAAAATCCAGGAAGGCACCTCAGAGGGATAATATGCCTGTCAGCAGTGCTCACTTTAATACGTTTTTTTCACAAGCTTTTCTCCAAAGCATGCGGCCGGTGCTATCAAAGATTGGGGTGCAGTATAACAAGATAGGGCAGTCTTGATTCCACCTCATGCATCTCGCGTCTACCCCCCATACATTTCCTGCCGCTTTATTTCACTCACGCAGGTTCTTTTTCATTAATGCTTTCTACCCGTGACACTGATTGTATATGTTTCTCTTCGCCCTCCTTTCCTCCATTTGCACTGGCTCCAATAGAGAGCTGTTGTTACTGGTAGCTCTGAGATAGTGCCACTGGATTTATCCGATTTTGTGGCTGCCACGTTTTTCGCTTGGTTCTAAATTTGCTCCATAATCCATCACGTGCTGCATAACCTGCATTTATTTAACCTTCCCAAAACGTTTCTGGTTCAAAAAATGACTAAAATCACAGCAGCGTATGTTGCTGCACTTGGCAAAGTTGACAGTTCCCCTGTTGCTTATTGTGCATGTGGACAGAACAAAGTTCACACCTTGGAGGGGGGCAGAGGCAAGAAAAACGGCACTCACCGGCTGTTTAGAGAGGCGGCGGCTCCTCTCTGCCGCAGGCAGGGCTGCTGGGCTTCTGGAACACATACACTGATGCTGCTCATGCTGTATCTGCTCTATGTGCATGAGGTGAGCTTTCATCAATACTAATAAAAGCCTTCATTAATACTTCCCATGCTCTATGTAATCTTTGTGTATGACGTGAGCTTGTACTAATGCAGTGGGAAGAATGTACTGATTCTGCTCATACTGTATGTGTTCTATGTGAATGAGCTGTGCTTGCACTAATGCTGACGGAGGCGGGCACTGATACTGTGCATACTGTACATGTTCTTTGTGCATGTGGTACACTTGCACGACTGCAGAGGGAACCATTCATTAATATTGCCCACGCTGTAGTGATCTATATACATGGCATGAGCTTGCACTAATGCTGATAAAATCATTCACTAATAAAGCCCTTGCTGTACGTGATCTATGTGTATGAGGTGAACTTGCACTAATATAGTGGGAAGCATGTGCTGATGCTGCTCATGCTGTACCTGCTGTATGTGCATGAGGTGCGTTTGAACTAATGCTGCGAGACGTGTGCGCCCATGCCATACTTATTGTTTGTTCATGCAGCAAACTTGCACTAATGTCGATAGAAGCATTCACTGATCAGGGTTGGATTGGTATAGCGTGCACTCGGGCAATGGGCCAGGATATGAGTTTCAGGTGAGGCCCGCTTTTTTGGCCAGAGTGTTGACCGATTTGAGCTGTGCCTGTGAAGTTCAGATGCCGCCAGTTGCCTAGTGAGGAGGCAGATTGGCCTCTATTACATCGATTTTACCAGTGTGCGGAGGTGTCATTCCAAGTCTCTCGCTGGGGCGACAATTAATGTATGCAGAAGGAGCGGGGGGCCTGAGCAGAAGTGGCCTTGATAGAGATCGCAGGTCACCCGGCCAACAATTTCACCATATATGTATCGGGCCCATAACCAATAATTTCAATATATACGTTAATCAGGTGACCTTACACTCTACTACCAGTAACCCTGGTTCCTTCCTATTTATCTCTACTGTACCCGACTTACCATTCCACTGTTACGGGTACCTAATGACCACAATGGATCAGGGAGCTAGCTGTGGAGAAAGATGCAAAACAAAAATACCAACTTATACTCTTTATGCTTTCATAAAATAACCACAGACTACTGGGAAGTTTTAAAGTTTTATCTAGAATTCAGATTCGGAAAGCATACAGTTTACAACTAAAAAGCAATCAATAATCAAAATAACGAACAGCACATAACCATAGAGAAAGTAAATCAGGGCAACCATTTATGAGTCTATAGGAAGATAAGGACAATAAAATATGCTAAGCAGAATTCAGGAATAGAACTTATGACTAGGATTTCGCTACTGAGAAATATTCAAAGTTGGGTGAGAATTTGGGGATCCTATACATCTATAGGAAGGGTAAAAATTGGAACACGCTATATTCTAGACACCTTACTTCAATCAATTTAGAATGGGAGAAATAGAAACCACATCTACGTTTCATAAACGGTAATTAGAGTTGTGCTTAAAGGAAGGGTAACATAGGAACATGCTAGGAAATAGCAATATCGTATGAGCTTTCATTCAGTAGCTTTGCGAAAGCATGGAAAATCAATTATGCGCAAGAGTATGTCTTTATTAAAGCAAAAGACAGAAAATAGAAGGTGCAGTATAGAGTTTCAGCACTATATATTTACCTAGAATGGTGTGAAGACCAACCCTGGCCACGGATCAGTCAAGGACAGGAAAAACCCCAAGGAAGGACAGTCATCAATGGGACAGCAGATGCAGAATGGACACCCCAGGACAGGACAGGAAACCCAGATTAGGATCAGGACAGGACCACCAAGGAACGACCAGCACCCGCAGTTTGGAAGCAACGCCTGCGCTCCACCCTCTCTGCAGCTATCGGCCAGAACCCCGATTGGGTTATCGAACTCCCCAGCAAAGTGCTCCTCCAGCACTTAAGGTTCAGTAAAACCTCTTTGAGTCTATGGTATATTTTCGAACAGAGTGCTCCGCAGCGCTCTGTATTCAGTCACCTATTGAGTGCGTTGGGTCAGTGACAGGTCAGCTATTCGGACAAGTCGGACAATTTCTCTAGCTAAACCTAGGCTAGTTATACTGTTTTCGGGTCAGTGTACCACCCCCCAAATGTTGCAAGTGTCAGAATCCCCAATTTCGATTGGTCCTAAAGTAGGATAGGTCAACACACCAATCACAATTTACGTCTACAAGCTCACATTTACATACTCTGGAACCGCCTATTTGAATTTGGGGTTCCCATGAGATATTCTACAGAATACAATAGAAGAAATACATTTGTATCAGTTGTGGTACTGTTCGGCTTCTTCGGCTGGGTGAAGGTGCATCTTCCCAGGCACATCTTGGCCGCCACCTCTGGTTGGCAGTCGTTCAATGTCACCGGCCAAAGTCTGTCATGCGCGGTAGTGTACTTCAATATGGATTCCCGAGCATCCCATCAACCCTCCATACCATGGTACATGAAAAGTAAGCGAAAACAAATTAAAACATAGAAATAAATGAATTCACTTTATACCGTGAATAACTACTCTATACCCCTTTACTTATAATATACGAATGCGTGAGTGTTTTAGTGCAGACAGACAATGACATAAAACATTTGCGCAAGCTTCACCATGTGAGAACACAGACAGCCATCTTAAAAGCAAGTGCGCAAGTGCAAATTTTCCCACCAGAACTGCAAGTGCGTCACGTCACGTGAGTGTAATTAACGCATGCGCAGAAAGAAACCCCGCCAAGCAGCGGCCATTTTTAGGAACGAGAGTTATTGAGTTAGTAAACACATATGCAAGCATCTCTAGGACACCCCAAATGTCAGAATAAAGGGAAATTAGTAAGACTAACAGGTTAAATTACATGGTTATAAGTTATTCGAGGTTCATGAGTACGAGCAAGCCGCGTAACGTGCGAATTCTTGCTCCATCAATCCCCTCTTTGATGATATTTACTATCATCATAACTAATAGAATCAGATGCCAACTTTTCACACTTTGTTCATTTCAATCTCTTCCAACATTCGATTCAATTTTTCTTTAACGTCTTTGGTAGGGTGAGAATTTTTCACCCTTTTGTAAATCTGATTATTCTGTTCTTCTAACTCAAGTTCATCCACACTCCTTTTCACACCTCTCTTATTCACAGTGTACTTCTTTTGGCGTTTGCGACATTTGCAACAGACAAATATGAGGAATATGATGAAACCTATTATTCCAATTGGCATCAGTACCTTTAATAAAAATCCTTTACCTAAATTAGCAAACCAATGACCTACAGAGGAGAGACCATCAGTAAGTCTTTTCCAGGCACTGTCAACCTCCAGTGGTTTGAGTTCCTTTTCCAAATTTGTAATGTTCCTTACATACCTTTTTATTTGTACACTTTTATCCGGTATGTAAGTGCAACAATGTTGCGCTTTCAACATCCGGCAGACTCCGCCCTCTTTTGCTAACAAGGTGTCAAGAGCAAGTCTGTTCTGCAAAACCATAGATCTGATCGCAACCATTTCGGTATTGACCAACAGAAATCCATGAGCTGTGTCAGTAGACAACAGATCCACTATTGTTGACAATTTGCAAATTCTGTGTGTGTTCAGAACCACTCCCACTCCAGGTAAAAATACTACCCATTATTTCACCTACACTTTCTCTTTTACTACGCACTAAACTGTTAGTGTTTTCATTGCTTCCAGCAATTTCATTCACATGGTACATTTTCGGGAAGACAATGCCAAAGTAGCAGCTTCCATACCAGTGATCCGGCAATTTGAAATAAGCCTTGTTTCCACATATATAATAAATTCCGGGAAACACAGGTTCTGACCCATTTTTGAAACCCCAACCTCCAATTACCTTGTAATTGTGTTCACATTGACTGGAACAAATGAAAATGTTATTATAATAACTAGTCTTTTCGCGGTGAAGACAGAGTTTCCCCTTTCTCTCAAAATCCAGCAACAAAGCAGGACCACTCCCACCATTTGAGGTGCTTTCCATGTTTTCAGCCCATTAAGGAGTTCTCTGTCTTTTATCATTTGCCTTTCTTTGGAAACTTTCCCTTCTTTTCTCTGCCATGTTTAGAATTTTTTTTTCTTATTCATGTAATGAACAGGTCAAGTTATCTCTGTGTGCTTCACCTAAGTCTATGGTACCTATAGTCAGAAAGTATTCTCCCATATAACGTGTAACGTCACTTTTATTATGTACAGGATTCAGATTTCCACGTATAGGGAGTTCAGAAAATATCACGTCTGAGTTTGAGTAATAGTACTGTAACGGTCCTCTTTTATAAAATAAGCTAGCTAAAATACTACAGGTAATTCCATATGTTAGTGGCAAGTGATGGTATGTCACTCCCTCAGCTACAGAAGTAGGTAGCTTCATGCACACATAACAATCTTCTATTTCCATTGTTTCTACGTAATGTACTAACAAGTTTGCGAATACATTTAAATGAGTCTGGTTCTTTACTCCATGATAATGCAGTCCTTCCTCATCTGATGCTTCTAAGTCTCGTTTTGTTTGTCTGAGGCTAAGAGTTTTTTCACGTCTCTCTACACTTCGTGTTGTCAGTCCTTCAGTGTCTTTTGTCACAGTCTGTGTAGGGTCAATATTAGTATTTTTGCTCACCATATAAGGAATAAAAATGGTTAGTCCTATCCATAATATTAATACTATAGCTATACTACATATACATACTTTGCAGCATGTTTTAAAACAATTACGTCTAGGCTTTCCATTCACATTTGAATCAGACATTTCTGCTCAAAAGAAGCTTTTCTCAACCCCTCTTTGTAACTTTGCACAGGTAGCTTACACTGAACAATTTCAGGTTTGTTCGTCTTCTTCGGCAGACTGATCAGCTGTCTGTTCTTTGTCACTTTCGTCAGTTATATCAAGATCCTCAAATTCCTCCAATATCAAATAAGTCCATTCAGGATCCTGATATTTTTCATTTAGTCTTTTTATTCTGTCACTTCTTCTTTTGGAGCTTTCTCCAGCCTGCTTTGCTATACGTGAACTTTTTCTTCTTTGCTCAAGCTTTTCTTCTACTGTTTTTAGTCTCAGTCTCAGTCTCTTAATATATCTTGGTTCAGTATGTTTCTTTTTCTTGAGTCTTTTAGCTGGCACTGTAGTTTGGCTTTCTTCTAATGCTCTCTTATTTTCGTTTGTTTGTGGCACTTCTTCTTCTGCTTCTTCCCTTCCTGGCTGACTAGTCCCAGGTCTTTCTTCAGTTTCTTCTGCCTGGTCACTAAGCTGGCCTTGTTCAGGTGTATACTGGATTTGGCTTTTGGGCGTTTCTATTTCTGTGTCCTGAACACGTTCTTCTAATTCTATCTGGTCCTGTTCAAGCACTTCGAACCTTTAATTTTCTTCCGCTTGAACTTTCGCCCTAATTTCTGTCTGTCCCTTTTCAATCTCAGGAGTTTGTGGAGGTGTGTCGATCACTTGTTCTGTCCCTATCTGATCTTCTTCTCCTTCAGATTTTACCTGGATTTCGATAATCTGATTGTCTTCTCCTACTCCTGTCTCTTCCTCACTATTCCATTCTTTGTCTGCGTAGGTTTGACTTCTTGTTCTGATTGGGTCATCGGTCCGGTCGATTATGGGTATCCACTCATCTTGACTGGTGCTCGGTTGTTCTTCATCAGCTACTTCGGAACCCACGTCTGGAGACTCCTCAGCTGGGCAACCTTCAGTGTCAGTCTTCTTCTCGTCTCTTATTACCTTCTTGGTATGGCTGGCATGGATCCACTTCGGGACGCCGGCACACTTCACCGCTGTCGTGGTCACCAGTATCACTTGGCGTTGTTGTCCCCACTTCGGTGCAAGGCAATTTGAACGAGTATGTTTCTTGAGTACAACCCAGTCACCTGGAACCAATTTATGGACCGGAGTTGTTGGATTGGCGACGGCGTCCTCCCCAATCTGGCGAGAGATAGAACGCACTTGGTCACCTAGTTGCTTTCAGTATTCAAGTACCAAATCATCAGAAATGCTTAACAGTTTGTATCCTGGTACCCATGCCTGTCTCATCACTCTTCCCATCAGGATTTCATGGGGGCTCAGGCCTGTTTTTCGATCTGGAATACTTCGGATTCCCATCAGAACAAGAGGCAAAGCATCTATCCAGTTCATGCCAGTAGATTCACACATCTTTCCTAATCTCGATTTGATGGTGCCATTTATTTGTTCCACCACTCCAGAAGCCTCTGGACGATATGCACAGTGCAGCTTTTGTGTAATCTTGAATGCTTTACAGAGCTGATCGATTACCTCATTCTGGAAATGCCCCCCTCTATCTGATTCAATTGTGACTGGAACCCCGTACCTAGGTATTAGTTCCTGCAGTAACAATTTAGCTACAGTTATGGCGTCATTCTTTTTGGCTGGGTAAGCTTCTACCCATTTTGAAAACAGGCAGACAATGACAAGGACGTATCTCATTCCTTTACAAAGGGGCAACTGGATGAAGTCTATTTGTAATCTTACAAAGGGACCTCCTGATTTCCCAATTTTTCCCAATTCAACTACTGTTCTCTTCCCAGTGTTGAACTGCTGACATGTCAAACACCTCTGGTAAAGTGACTCTGCTACTTTCCTGAACTTCTGGTTGTACCAAGTTTGTTGGAAAACCAGAACCATGGCATCCCTGCCAACGTGTGCATCTCCATGCATCAATCTGGCCATAGAAGCAAGCAAGAGTCTAGGCAACAAAGGCATACTGTCAGGGCCCACAATGATACCATCCTCACTTCTCTGTCGACAACCAAGCTTTCTCCATTTTTCCTTTTCCTGTGGTGGTGCAGCATACTGCCAATCTCTCAATTCCTCCCATGTAGGCACCTCTTCAAACACCATAAGTTGGCAGCTGTTTCCATATCCCCCCAATTTAATATTAACAGACATTCGATGTCTGGCACAATGTTGGGCCACTTCATCAGGATATCTATTTCCCACTGTCACATGATCAGTGCCAGATTTGTGACCAGCACATTTGACTACTGCCAATTCTTTTGGTAATTGGATAGCATCCAGTAATTCTTGTACAATTTTTCCATTTCTGATAGGAGTACCTGAAGAAGTCAGGAACTCTCTTTGCAGCCACAATTGGCCGAAGTCATGCACAACCCCAAAACAGTATTGACTGTCAGTATATACTGTTATTCTTTTGTTTTTCCCAATTTTACAGGCCCTTGTCAATGCAATCAATTCGGCTACTTGTGCAGACTTCACTCCAAATAAACAGGATGCTTCTATGGTGCGTTTTACCGTGACTACAGCATAAGCAGCACTTAGGCCTACAAGTTTGTGTCTCAGACATGAGCCATCCACAAACAGCTCGATATCTTCTATGGGCAGGGGTACTTCCTTGATGTCGGGGCGTGGTTTAGTACTGAATTCTGTTAGGTCAATGCAATCGTGCTCGACCTCTCCCTTTGCTTCTGCAATTATTGAGTCGGGTAACAGGGTAGCTGGATTCAGGATGTTACACCGAGTAATGACTACATTTGCAGCACCTACGAGAATCCTCTCGTACTTAGTCAGCCGATAGGTGTGAGATACTGTGTCTTCGTTCTGGTAAGTAGGATTACAACTGCATGTGGAACATACACAGTTACAGGATGTCCCATAACAATGGATTCACTCTGTTCTAGACTCGTGCAAGTTGCAGCTACTGCTTTTAGACATCCGGGTAATCCAGCAGTCACTGGATCCAAAGTAGCAGAGAAATATGCCACTGGACGTCTAGTCAAACCATGGGCTTGGGTTAGGACTGACAGTGCACAATTGCCTCGTGTATCACAAAACAGTGAAAATTCCTTAGAATAATCAGGCATGCCTAAAGCAGGGGCTGTGCACAGACATTCTTGTAATTTCGTGAATGCTGTCAAGCTTTCCTCATCCCATTCCACTGGGTCCTTTGCTCCCTTTTTCGTCATTTTGATCAAAGGCTTAGCTAGGACTTCAAATCCCACAATCCATTGCCTGCAGTAACCTACAACTCCAAGGAACATTCTAACTTCTTTCTGAGTATTGGGTAACTGCATGTTTCGAATTATTCTGATTCTTTCTGAAGTAACTTTTCTGACACCTTTCTCTATCTGGTGCCCCAGATATTTCACTGACTTTGTACAAAACTGCAATTTGTCAGGTGATACTTTATGTCCTCCTTCACCTAGATGGTTCAGTAGGGCAATGGTGTCAACAACACAGTCCTTCTGACTCTTAGACGCCACCAAGAGGTCGTCTATATATTGCACCAAAACTGAGTTTCCAGGTAAGACTAAAGATTCAAGGCACTTTTTCAGAATCTGATTAAAGATCGAGGGGCTTTCAGTGTATCCCTGTGGGACGCGATTCCAAACGAACACGTGACTGTCGAAAGCAAATGAGAAAAGAAATTTGCTGTCTGGGTGCAATGGGATCGAAAAAAATGCATGACATAGGTCAATCACGGTGAACCACTCAGCATCCCAAGGGATCTGATACAGGATCACTGCTGGGTTTGGAACAATAGGACAGCAGGGAACAACAATTTTGTTCACCTTTCTCAGGTCCTGCACTACCCTGTACTTGCCACTAGGTTTCTTGATTCCAATTATGGGTGAGTTACACGGGCTGCTCATCACTTCTTGTATGATGTTTGCTTCTAATAATCTTTTTATTTCTATGGCAACTCCTGCTCTAACTTCTGCACTCATTTTGTACGGCTTGGTATTGGGGTAAACTGCATTTTCCTTCATGGCTATTTTGATTGGGTCTACATTTGCCATCAGGCCTACATCCTTTCCAGTAAAGTCCCATACTTCTGGTTTCACTGTCTTTTGGAGTTCTTCAGGTAAGTCTTGTATAGTCAACTGTTTAATTTCTGAGTCAGGTTTGATTAACATTAATTTATATATTCCATCTTCGTCTGGGGTTTGAATTTCGACGCCTTTTGGTGTGCAAAAGATGGTGCAGTTCATTTTACACAACAAATCACGTCCTAATAAGTTTACAGGACTGGTATCACAAACTACAAATCTATGCATTTCTTTGAAGTTCCCTATTGTAATCTCCATGGGCTCAGTAACCGGAGTACTAATCAATTGATTAGATACACCCACTACTTGGATTGCTTCACCCGAGAGGGGTAGGTTTGGAACGTCTGCTGTTCTTACAGTAGAACGGGTAGCACCAGTGTCCAACAGAAAGGTGACATAATTTCCTTTAACCTTTCCTTCAATGTATGGACCTGACTGGTCTACAGGCAAGGAGGCGCCAAGTACGCACTCCTCGTCCTCCCCCCTCAGGCCCCGTCAGTACTGGTCGTCACAGAAAAAAGTGTCATTCAACAGAAATTGCGAAGTTGCTGCATTTCTATCCTCATTTCCTCCCCAGATCTCTATGTCATCACCCTGCGTTGTTTTCCCTTTATAATTCGGTTTAGGTGCACGGGGCAACTGACTCGCCTTTACCCGTTGTTGGGTCTTTCTTGGTCTTTCATTCTGCGTCTGTGGATTTAAATCAGTGTTTTGGAGGTTACCATTCTGTAAATATGGACACTCATCTCTCCAGTGCCCGATTTCTCCGCACTGGTGACAGGGAAATTTCTTTTTAGCTTCCTCCCGACTCATTTTCATCTTGGGCTTTCCCCCACCCCCAGAACCTTGATTTTGGGAATTCTTATTCATTTTACCCAATTGCTTTTCCTGCTGTTCCGCTAATTTTACTTGTGCCCACATAACTTTTTCCTTCAGAGCCTTTCGCTTGTCTGCCATCTCGTCCTCGCAATACTTTGCGTATCGCAAGACTTCATCTATTTTCTTACATTTTATTGTCTTTGATCCACTGACAAATTTCAGGTCTTAAACCGTTTACAAACCTGTAAATGAAGTGGGTCATATGCTTCATCTCGATATTATCTATACCGCTGTACGTTTTAAACACCTGTAACAGTCTTTCATAGAAGGAGTGCACAGTCTCATCTCTTTCCTGCGTGGTTCTATCTATCTTGGTCCAATCAGTTTCCTTTGCAGGCACCTTTTTCTTTAGGTGTAACATGACCTGGTCGTATTTTCTCATCACCTCATCAGAGGGAGCTCCTGTAGCAGGGTCCCTCGTGTATTCTTTATTAGGCCAATCAACGGCGATTTTACATTCGGTCCATAAATCCACAGGCACCACTATGTCGAAAAACCCATCCAGGTCTTTCCATAGGCATTTTTGCACCTTTACAAACCTTTCCACTTGCCTGTACCATTGCACAGGCTTTTGTCGCAATTTTGGAAAGTCATTTGTAAAGGACACAATATCCTGTCTGGACCATGGAACGCGCACGTACTTCCCACCTGGCACCTCTCGCATGGGGTATAACTGTTCGGGCTTGTCTGCTTCCCTTAAAGCAAATTCTGAAGTCGGCTGTTTGGACTTAACCTCTTCGTTTTTCTTTGCCCACCTGGCTTTCCACTTTTCTACATCTCCCCATTTTTGCAACACGGTCAACAATCCTTTGATCTGAACCTTCTTTCCTGACGCATTCATATTCTCCAGATCCTTGTCTGAAAAATCTGCTCTGTAGGGTTTTTGTAATGGCTTTGATTTTGAAATATCTATTCCCATACTAGCTGCAGTGTCTGTTAGTTTCTCATGGAGTACTATAGTATTACGGGTAAGACTCTTGCAGATAAACAGCAGCTCTTCCTCGGAAAAGGTATTTAATCTGTCTAACCCCACATTTCCAGCCGTCAGTTCTTCCATTTCGATTCTTAATTTGTAAATATCTAATGGTTTTGTCTGAGGAGTTTGTCTCTCTAATTCTCGACTCCATCTCTCAATCTCTTCAGGGGTCACTAATGTGACACTCTTGGTACCTGAAGTCGATTCCATTTGAATCTCTCTCGTATTGAAGGGATTATGTCTCTAAAGCCAAAATTCTGTCATCTTTTGTGTATTCCGCCCAATTTTCCAACCATACACATGAGTGGTACCCTTTATCAAACATCATAAAAGATGCGGGGGTATTAGGTGGCGGTATGACAACACCTTCTCTAGTTTTGATAGGTTTGTCCTTTTTGAAATAATTCTTCACTTTATTTACAAGGGACAATTTTCTCTTATTTCCGTACATAATGCTAGTGTTATGCCCTTTCCACTGATCGTTTTCAAACCCCAAATGTCGTGGATCAGGTCTAGTATTCGGTCTATACGTGTGCGACATACGACTTCTGGGAGTGACTTTGTTTACAAATCACTCCCAATCCAAGTGCGTCTTTTATTTTCGTGCAACCAATAGAATGTACGATGTCAAATAATTTCGACCAATGGGTTCGCGGCCTTTCGCGAGACAGGTTCTCATGCTTCGGCACTCACCCCTCCTTTACAATTTCAGCTCCGCTACACACCCGCTGTTTCGACCAATACCAGCGCGGCTCAGAGTGACGTCAGAGCAGCTCCGCAACTGACTCCCTCCCTCACAAGGTAACGGAAACTTGATTTCTCTCTTAAAGTGCAAGTGCTTTAGTTATTTAACAACATTAACACATTCGCCACTGTACTCGAGTGTTTAGACAGGAAAGATTTGTTTCACTGCAAGTAAACTTCTACTGTCTACTTTTCAAATACTACGAGTAGATCTCTTCTGCCTACCCTTCATTCAAGCATTAGGGAATCTGCTACTTCTTTGACTCATCCACTTCTTTTCGGGATATATACTAAGTCTAAAGTTTCACTAGCGAACCCCTTTGCTATCACCCAAGCTTCGATGAACCTGCTACTCCTTCCGGTGTGACCCTTACTAGGTTATGTCACAATAGAAGATTTGCCAGCGAACTCGTTGCTATCATTTATACAAGTATTCATACAGAAACCCTAATTAGCGCTTCCAGTTCTGCCTAACCATGCACTAATTTTCCTCGAGCCACTGACCTCAGAGCAAAGTGGATTCTCTTCACCACTCGCTATTCAATTCCCCGGGGATTCAAAACAAACATGTAACATTGACTAACGAGTTTTGTTAGAACATAAATCAATATAACAGTAAGAAAAACAATTTAAAACATTTCATATTTTTCAAAGCAAAAACATTTCACGTGATCGATCAAATTATTATCAACAATGTGTTCACAATTTTAGCAGCAAAAGAAAATAATTTTTATTTTGCAGCATCCGACCTACCTAGCTACCTTAACTAGTCCTATCTTACTTTAACTAGTCCCTAACCATAGCCCTGCTACCAGAAAATTACTGATAGAGATCGCAGGTCACCCGGACAACAATTTCACCACATATGTATCGGGCCCATAACCAATAATTTCAATATATACGTTAATCAGGTGACCTTACACTCTACTACCAGTAACCCTGGTTCCTTCCTATTTATCTCTACTGTACCCGACTTACCATTCCACTGTTACGGGTACCTAATGACCACAATGGATCAGGGAGCTAGCTGTGGAGAAATATGCAAAACAAAAATACCAACTTATACTCTTTATGCTTTCATAAAATAACCACAGACTACTGGGAAGTTTTAAAGTTTTATCTAGAATTCAGATTCGGAAAGCATACAGTTTACAACTAAAAAGCAATCAATAATCAAATAACGAACAGCACATAACCATAGAGAAAGTAAATCAGGGCAACCATTTATGAGTCTATAGGAAGATAAGGACAATAAAATATGCTAAGCAGAATTCAGGAATAGAACTTATGACTAGGATTTCGCTACTGAGAAATATTCAAAGTTGGGTGAGAATTTGGGGATCCTATACATCTATAGGAAGGGTAAAAATTGGAACACGCTATATTCTAGACACCTTACTTCAATCAATTTAGAATGGGAGAAATAGAAACCACATCTACGTTTCATAAACGGTAATTAGAGTTGTGCTTAAAGGAAGGGTAACATAGGAACATGCTAGGAAATAGCAATATCGTATGAGCTTTCATTCAGTAGCTTTGCGAAAGCATGGAAAATAAATTATGCGCAAGAGTATGTCTTTATTAAAGCAGAAGACAGAAAATAGAAGGTGCATTATAGAGTTTCAGGACTATATATTTACCTAGAATGGTGTGAAGACCAACCCTGGCCACGGATCAGTCAAGGACAGGAAAAACCCCAAGGAAGGACAGTCATCAATGGGACAGCAGATGCAGTATGGACACCCCAGGACAGGACAGGAAATCCAGATTAGGATCAGGACAGGACCACCAAGAAACGACCAGCACCCGCAGTTTGGAAGCAACGCCTGCACTCCACCCTCTCTGCAGCTATCGGCCAGAACCCCGATTGGGTTATCGAACTCCCCAGCAAAGTGCTCCGCCAGCACTTAAGGTTCAGTAAAACCTCTTTGAGTCTATGGTATATTTTCGAACAGAGTGCTCCGCAGCGCTCTGTATTCAGTCACCTATTGAGTGCGTTGGGTCAGTGACTGGTCAGCTATTCGGACAAGTCGGACAATTTCTCTAGCTAAACCTAGGCTAGTTATACTGTTTTCGGGTCAGTGTACCACCCCCCAAATGTTGCAAGTGTCAGAATCCCCAATTTCGATTGGTCCTAAAGTAGGATAGGTCAACACACCAATCACAATTTACGTCTACAAGCTCACATTTACATACTCTGGAACCGCCTATTTGAATTTGGGGTTCCCACGAGATATTCTACAGAATACAATAGAAGAAATACATTTGTATCAGTTGCGGTACAGTTCGGCTTCTTCGGCTGGGTGAAGGTGCATCTTCCCAGGCACATCTTGGCCGCCACCTCTGGTTGGCAGTCGTTCAATGTCACCGGCCGAAGTCTGTCATGCGTGGTAGTGTACTTCAATATGGATTCCATAGCATCCCATCAACCCTCCATACCATGGTACATGAAAAGTAAGCGAAAACAAATTAAAACATAGAAATAAATGAATTCACTGTATACCGTGAATAACTACTCTATACCCCTTTACTTATAATATACGAATGCGTGAGTGTTTTAGTGCAGACAGACAATGACATAAAACATTTGCGCAAGCTTCACCATGTTAGAACACAGACAGCCATCTTAAAAGCAAGTGCGCAAGCGCAAAGTTTCCCACCAGAACTGCAAGTGCGTCACGTCACGTGAGTGTGATTAACGCATGCGCAGAAAGAAACCCCACCAAGCAGCGGCCATTTTTAGGAACGAGAGTTATTGAGTTAGTAAACACATATGCAAGCGTCTCTAGGACACCCCAAATGTCAGAATAAAGGGAAATTAGTAAGACTAACAGGTTGAATTACATGGTTATAAGTTATTCGAGGTTCATGAGTATGAGCAAGCCGCGTAACGTGCGAATTCTTGCTCCATCAGCCTCACTTACATTCAGGTGTGGTTCATGATTGTGATTAATCCATCCACCTAGAGTCCTGGCAACATTTGCTTTTTTTTTGTATCTCAGGGCTGCTGGGCTACTCCGGTCAGCGGCGGCTGGGGACGGGCTCTTGGAGGGGGGCAGAAGCAAGAAGAACGGCTCTCACTGGCTGTTTAGAGAGGCGGCGGCTCCTCTCTGCCGCGGGCAGGGCTGCTGGGCTTCTCCGGTCAGCGGCGGCTGGGGACGGGCTTCTTCTCCTTGCCGGGCAGGAGCGCCGGGAGACCTCCCGTCCGCTTCCTGCCTGGCCCACTGTACTTCCGGGTCGCGGCTGCGATGACCAATCGCACCGCGGCCCTGGAGTTTGGAGGCGGCCACAGCGCCTCTCAGAGGATCCCCGGCCGGCAGCGGGGGGAGGGGGAGGGCTTGAGATCGACTCGCGGCGGCAATCCGGGGTAGGCTCCCGGTGAATTAAATAAATAAAAAAATTTAAAAAACGGCAGACAGAGCACACTGCAGTCTTCTGGCAACCGGCGGCGGGGATGCAAGGGCCAGCCATCACAATCCAAAATTAAAACAAAATGTAATGCGCAAACGTGATACTGTTAGCGGTAATGCCAAACAAGACGATCCTCCCCAGACGAGAAAAAAAAATGGCGGCCGCAAAGCCTGAAGAATTTCGGATTCGGGGGTGTGGTTTTGCTGTTCTGAGTGACGGATGACGTCACTGTCTAAAGAACAGCAAAAATGACGCCCCCAAATCCGAAAAAGACGGGGCTAATTCGGAGTGACAGCTCTCTCCTCCAATGGCTGGCCTCCGTTTAGGAAGCCAGCCAATGGAGGAGAGACTGGTCAGGGAGGCGGGTTCTACAGCCCTACTAAGAAGGAGCGGGGGGCCTGAGCAGAAGTGGCCTCACTTACATTCAGGTGTGGTTCATGATTGTGATTAATCCATCCACCTAGAGTCCTGGCAACATTTGCATTTTTTTGTATCTCAGGGCTGCTGGGCTTCTCCGGTCAGCGGCGGCTGGGGACGGGCCCTTGGAGGGGGGCAGAAGCAAGAAAAACGGCACTCACCGGCTGTTTAGAGAGGCAGCGGCTCCTCTCTGCCGCGGGCAGGGCTGCTGGGCTTCTCCGGTCAGCGGCGGCTGGGGACGGGCTTCTTCTCCTTGCCGGGCAGGAGCGCGGGGAGACCTCCCATCCGCTTCCTGCCTGGCCCACTGTACTTCCGGGTCACGGCTGTGGTAACCAATCGCACCGCGGCCCTGGAGTTTGGAGGCGGCCACAGCGCCTCTCAGAGGATCCCTGATCGGCAGCGGGGGGGGGGCTTGAAATCGACTTGCGGCGGCAATCCGGGGTAGGCTCCCGGTGAATTAAATAAATAAAAAAAATTTTAAAACGGCAGACAGAGCACACTGCAGTCTTCTGGCAGGCGGAGGCGGGGATGCAAGGGCCAGCCATCACGATCCAAAATTAAAACAAAATGTAATGCGCAAACGTGATACTGTTAGCGTTAATGCCAAACAAGACGATCCTCCCCAGACGAGAAAAAAAAAATGGCGGCCCCAAAGCCCGAAGAATTTCGGATTCGGGGGCGTGGTTTTGCTGTTCTGAGTGACGGATGACGTCACTGTCTAAAGAACAGCAAAAATGACGCCCCCAAATCCGAAAAAGACGTGGCTAATTCGGAGTGACGGCTCTCTCCAATGGCTGGCCTTCATTTAGGAAGCCATCCAATGGAGGAGAGACTGGTCAGGGAGGCGGGTTCTACAGCCCTACTAAGAAGCATTAATTCTCCTCCCGGAGACTGCGCAAGCGCAGCCTTCTCGGTCCTCGACCTAAAAACTAAAACAATTCTAAGTAAATTCTCAAGGCCCGACTAACTTACATTTTTTTAAATTCTCAATAATTCCACTGTGGGACTTAGCACAACGTCCTAACAGCTAGGTTTTAAACAATTTCGAAAAAAAACGGAATCAGAAAAAATATTTAAGACTGAAACAATATTGGATTCTCTAGTGGGATCCCCCATTAACCATGTGATACAGCAGATGTCAAGTCTTGAGTTCCACTGCTGTCCAACCAATGTAGGAAGCAGGCTCTTTATAGAGTAAACCAAAAAGAGGTATACTGTGCAAAGAATCCAGGGTTTCCCTTTCCAGTGGACTGGGGCTTGCTCTACCAATCCCACTGCGCGCTCTCTTAGAGGGTAGTGTGGTTGAGCAGCCTTAGGCTTATCAGAAAGGAGTGTTAGACTTCCCCTGCACATACACAGCCAATAAGTGACACACACGACTCAATAAGGAGATCCGCATCAATTTATAAAAATAACACTTATCTTTATATAACTTTAGGCACCAAGATCATCAAAATCAGGTAAGTACTTTTTAAAATAGCAGGTTTGAAGAAAACATGTTTTTGATACTTTAAATCATTATTAAAGCACTTTGCGGCAATGTTAACTTAGGAAGCAAACATACGCTGCATTTGGCCACTTAACATGACTTACGGGACCCTTCCTCAGGTCTTAAGGTGAGTATAGGGGAAGATTCCAGCTAACACCAACAGGTTACCTCGAGAGGCACTAAGGCATCCGGGTGCAGATATGTGTTTTTCAGTGTCAGTTGATTTTGAAACTTTAAATCAGATTTGATGCACTTTGAGGTAATGTTAACCTCTGAAGGAAAAACATATATTGCATTTGGGCACTCAAGAGCAACTTACGTGACCAATCTTCTGGACTTAAGGTGTGTATGGGGCATGGTCTGACTCTGAGCCAGCACCAACTGTTCGCTTTGGGCAGCACTGGGTCGGTCGGGTGCAGAAGTGCCTTGCAGCGTTGGGTGCCTCATTTAAATCTATGGAGATCAGACCGTCGAAAGAGAGGATGCAGGCTCGGACTGAGGGACTTACCAGGCTGAACAAGCAGGGGCTCAACTCTTGTGATTCTCGTGGACATGCGAGCGGCTTTGATCCTCTTCTCCAGGGGCTAAGGCAGATGGGTGCAGAGGTGTCTTTAGGCATCAGATTTTCATCACTGTCAACACTCGCGGTAGAGGGGGCCTGCAAACAGAGGCTGCAGGCTGCGTTGGAAAGTCCACAGTGGGCAAGTCCAATATGAGCTTTGTCTCTGGAGGGCTGGGGAACCATGCTGGCACTGTTGGCACTGTTCAGGCTCGGAAGCACGGGTGAAGGGTGTTTTGTGGTGTCAGGTTTTTTCAGTCCGAAGCACTCACAGTCTTCTTTGAGGTGCCTGCCAGACACAGGAAAGCAGCTCCAATGTTCCACAGGAGTTTTTATGACTTTATTGAAGGCAGGCAGTTCTCTCAGGCTTTGGAGACACAACAAGCCTGCAGGACAAGACATCGCTGGTGCAGTTTTGACAGCAAACAGCAGACAGGCAGGCAGGGCTGGTTCCAAGCCAGTTGCTCGTCCTCGTACTCCTGCTTTTGCGACTCTTCAGTGTTCTTCTTCATAGGTCGTCAGGATCTCAGGGCCACACTGGCACCATTGGCCCACTTCAGCTCAGGCTAGGCAGCTCGGCTGCAGTGGTGCTTTCTAGTGTTGGGGTTTTGCAGTCGTGGAGCCTTACAGCTCAGTCTTTGGTACCTGCAAGATGCAGAGGAACAGCTCTGTTGTTCCACAGGAGCTGAGGAGTCTTTGGTGAAGTGCTGGCAGTTTTCACAGGCTTTGGAGGATCAGCAGCTTGCAGGGTGCGATGACTTTAGCACAATTTTCAAGAATAGCTGAACAGGCCGGCAGGGCTGGTGCCAAGTCAGCTGCTTCTTTTGCAGTTCTTGCTTTCATGGCTCTTTGGCACTTCTTCTTATGCTGGTGGGCAGGATCGCCTTTCCTGGTGCCAAGGCTTTCCTAAATACTGAATTTATGGGAGTTAGGGGAGTATAGGGTATTAGCAAAGGGCTACTTACCATTGGGATCACTACACACCCTATATGACCACTTCCTGGGGGAAGTGGGCATAACTCTGTCACAAAGATCCTAGATTTGCCCTCACCAAGATGGTCACTTCTGAAAAGTTGCATCCACTTCAAGTAGCCCAGTTTTAGGGGCGGTGCTCGACTGAGGGGGGACACGCCTGTCTTGCCTAGCTAATGTTCCTGCCTGCCCAGGTGCCAAAGGGCTCTGGACGAAGGGGGTTGGTTTCCTCTCTTGTGAGAGAAGCCAGATTAATATACCAAAGGTGGTGGGGCTCTTTAAAGCTCCTTGGAATGCCAATCCACAGATCATCCTATAGGCGGAGGCGCAGGCAACCCCTGCTCGAGCTGGCTCGATTTTATGGCCCCGGAGAGCAAAGACCCTCACACTTTGGAGTCAGAAAGTCGTCTCTTGTGGAAGGCTGGTTAGAACCAGTCAATCAGCACACCAGTTGCTAGTAGGGTTTCAGAGGGTACCTCTAAGGGGCCCTCTGTATGCATGCAATACTCAATCCAATACTAATTAATTATTAAGTCAAGATGATTGATAACAAGCTTCCCTTTTTTCAGTGAAGCCATCATGTAGCTGGGGAACTTGTTTCTATCAGCAAATGATGGTAAAATGGCTTCCCTGTTCACTTGTACTGGTAGCAATGGAATTGACCAGCACAGGGGCATACTTGCTTATGCGGTGATGCCCTCACATGTAGTATAGTACACCCTGCCCTACGGCTGTAAAGCCTGCACTAGGGGTGACTTTCCTATACTGCATACAGTGTTGGTATACATGGCACACAGGCTGTGTGCCATGTTGTGTTTTCACTTTTGTCTGTACCAAGACACGAAGCTGCAGTGGCAGTTTGCATGAGCTTGGTGCGGGGGCCCTTAGTGCGGCATAATTCAAGCTGCTGCCCTTAGGGATACTCTTTAATACATTTACTAGGGACTTTCAGTGGGTACCAAAGGTATTGATAATTGGGGGAAACAATTGTACAGTTTTGGGAAAGAGATCAGGCAGTGGGGCCTGATTAGCAGCAACCCAGTGCACTCCCAGTCGAAATCACATCAAATACCAGGCAAAAAGTGGGGGTGAGCATGTCAAAAAGGGTACTTTCCTACACTAATATTCATGTATATGTTTTATTAACACATTCAATTTATGTGATGGATTTTTAAATGGAGCTAAATTTGATAAGCACGTTTGCAACTGGAAAGTGTTTGAATCCGTACTTAATTTGTAAAGGAATGCTGTGGCCAAACTTTTTGCCCAGGAGCCTGCTGTTGGCTCTATCGAAGGTGGGGTGCCGAACAGCAAGGCTCTGTAGTCTTGATTATACCTCATGCCTCTTTAATCCACCACAGACATCCCCCTTATCCCAATGTTGCAGGTTCTTTTTCATCCCTGCTTTCTCCCTTTGTTATCGGTTCCCCAATTTTCTCTTCCTCTCTGTATTTTTTTCTCTCTCTTGCTCTGGATCTGGTGGCTTAGTGGACTAATACAAACACAGTGGGGGCCTATGTTTGACCTCATGGTCACAGTTTCAATCCCTGGCAGGTCCACTCAGCCTTTCATCCTTCTGAGGTTCATAAAATGTGTACCATTGAGTTGGGTAACAATGAACATCTGTTATTTAGCACCAAGATACCCTTCTGGGTGAACATGCACTTCACAAGTACACAAGTTATGTTTATCAAACTGTTTCCTGGAAAAATAACTGCAGCTCTCCAAAAATGAGTGCCTGTGGGCCCCATCGACAACTACCGGTTCAAATTAAGCTCTACTTCTAATGTAGATATTGAATATGGCAACCATGACAGTCCCCAATCTTAGAAATCCCTGAATAAGAAGTACAATTAACCAAATCATTGCATTCTGTCCTACTTTAATTAAAAGGGATAAAAGCATTGTGTTGACAGGCCGCAGCCATTAGACATGATACTCTGCAGCACAAAGAAACCTTGCAAAGTTGTAAGATACCCACCAGAATTCAGGAAAGTTCTCAAAGTTGTATTAGAGCAGTACAAAGGAAAACTCTACCTAATGTTGCAGTCAGCCGTGTCAGATTCTTCCAAAAATTCAATATGAGCATCAGTGTAAATTATGATGATGAAAATGACTTGTGGTGCAGAGGCTCATCCCATTGCTAGCCAGAGGCTCTGTGCAAACCAGCAGCTAAGGAGTGATAGTAGTTGTAAACAGGGGCGTATCTACCACCAATGCAGCCGGTGCATTGTACCGGGGTCCAGAGGTGGGAGAGGGCACACCTACAACAGTGCTAGCCCCTTGAGCCATGAGAGGGCACCTAAATAGCCATGCTGGAGTTCAGAAGGTAAAAGAGCATTAAAGATGACTTTAGTGTTTGTTTTTGTCTTGTCACATTTGCAGTGTGCTTAAAGACCGAGTCCAAATGTCAATCTAACCTTTCTGAGAAATTGCTGCTCATTTTTGTAACATGGAGACTGATGTTTAATTTTCTTTCCCTTACTGCAAAGTAAAATAATTGTTTTAAGTGAACTATGTGAACATAAAGGTGCTAAGAAAAGGAGTGTTGGACTTAGTGATCTCTGCAGGGTCGCCCCAAACATTTTGCCTTCTTCCCTGCTATTTTCTGATTTTGTTTTTGTTGGCTTTAGGACTGTGCACTTTACCACTGCTAACCAGTCCTTTAAAATTGGTAACATTGGCTTACTCCCAATTGTGACATTTAATTCACTTATAATTGTCTAGTAAAGTGGTATACTGTATACCTAGGGCTGGTAAATTAAATGCTACTAGTGGGACTGTAGCACTTATTGTGCCACACACTTAAGTAGCCACTTAAAACATATTACAGGCCTGCCATTACAGCCTGTGTGCAGTTTTAAATTGCAATTTGCCTTGGCAAAATAAACCTTTTGCCAAGCCCAAAACAGCCTTTTTAAATATATATATGTCACCCCTAGAGTAGGCCCTAAACAGCACCAAGGGCAGGGTGCATTGTATTAAAAATGTTGGACAGGTACCTTTAAGTCTTACATGTCATGGTAGTGAAAAACTCACAAATAAATTTTTCACTACTGTGAGGCCTGCCTCTCCCATAGGATAACACTGGGTTACCTTATTGCAATTAATTAGTTGGGAACAGGTAGAAGTGACATTTTTGTGTCTAATATTTGTGTATAGCGCGAGTTATTGATTACTAAGAACCTGCTTTTAAAACTTTGTACATATTTTAGCTTGCAGTTTTTAAAATCATTTGTCATCACCTTGGTGTGAGATCTGCTTCGCCCAAGGCTTTCCCCGACCGGCCGACACAGCGCCGCCGTTATTAGGCGCTGACAACCGAGTCTAGCAACTTTAGCCGCCATCTTGGGCAGGGGAAGGTTGCCGGTCTAGGTGATCGCTCCTCCCACCCTCCTCCCCCGCCCCTCAATCATGGATAAAAACATCAGACCCTCCCGTCCGCGCAGCGGGCGCGCCGGCGGCGTGCCGAAGGCGCGCCAAAGGCAAGCCCGTCTGCGCCCGTCCGCGCCTGGACCGGGCCTAGGGACACCCCCCCTGGTTCAGCTCCCAGGATCACACAAGGATCATACACCTCGAGTATGCTCCGGCAGCTGTGTCCTTCTCACCATCAGTCATGCACTGTACTTGACCCTCTGCTCCTCGTTCGAGATCATGCCCTCATCTGTCCCGGTTGTGGTTCCTCCATACCCTTCCTGTTCAAGCCCTCTTGCACTATTAACTCTAAATCTCAGAAATCTTACTCTATGGCCCTTATTAATGTCCGGTCGCTCGGTAAACACCGACAGGACATAGCTGATCTTATTGAGGACAAAAAACTTGACATGTTATTTCCGACCGAAACCTGGATGGACAGCTCGTCCGATCCAGATTTAGTGATCGCAGTTCCCAGAGGCTTTTCTATCCACAGATTGGATAGACAGCGCAAGAAAGGCGGTGGAATTGCAATCATCCTACGTGATGCATTCACTGCCAGAATCAACTCAATTTCTCTTTCATCTTGTGAGGCTTTACAATTCTCCATCAAATTGACCCCATCCTATAATTTTAAAGGGATCTTATTATATAGACCCCCGGGGTCAAGGATCGGATTTATTTCGGACCTCAGGGCCATCCTGGAATCTTTAGCCCTGGACAGCTCTCTAACTGTCCTTGGCGACTTCAACTTTCATTTTGATAAAACCGAGGACAAGGATACAGCTACCTTCCTAGCCGATATGACTATTTTTGGTCTTCCACTGTTGGTCAAATGCTCCACACATGATGGGGGCCATATTCTAGACGGCATTTTTACAAATTTAGAGGAGCTACATGTTTCCCAAATCCTCCCCCTTACCTGGTCAGATCATCACGTCATTTTGGCATCGCTGACGACTCATGATCCCGGCTCTCCTAAACAACATTCCATCCCATGTCAGCCTTTTCCGGCATGGAACGATATTGACGCTGTCAGCCTGAAAACTCTTTTGACCAATTCTACACCCTCCCTATCAACCGATCCCACTACCGCCATCATACAATTTAATGAAGGGGTAGGCTCCGCAGCCACTCATCTGGCCCCTCTTAAACAACGATCTCGTAATAGATCTGTCCCGTCGGCCCCCTGGTACTCAGAGGCTCTAAGAAATCAGAAACAACAGTGTAGGAATAAAGAGAGGCACTGGCGGAAAGACTACTCGGCTGAGGCCAAAATCAAGTATAAAGAAACGCTGGTCATATATAAATCTATGATTAGCGAGGCTAAGAAAAAGTTCTTTAGCGACAGATTCGAACTAGCTAAAAATTCCAACAAGGCACTGTACGAAACTACTAAGCAGCTAGCCGGTTACTCTTCTAACATAACCCCCCCACCTTCTCAGTCGCTATGCGACGCCTTAGCCAATTTCTTCTATGAGAAGGTTAATGACATTTTTCCGCCTTTGCACATAACACTAATTCCCCCTCTAATTCGCCAATAATCTCTCAGACTGGACCCACCCTTTCTCAGTTCAAAGATATCTCCATTTCTCAGGTCGCGGACATTATTTCCACCATAAAATCGGGCTCTGCTCTTGATCCATGTCCTCTGAAAGTATTACTTCCTGTCATCGAAGTGGTGCTCCCTGTCATCACTTCTATTTGCAACTCCATGTTCACCTCAGGTACTTACCCAGCCATTTTAAAACAGACCCTCATCAAACCTCTGTTAAAAAAACCTCATCTTGACATGGAAGAATTAAAGAGCTATCGACCTATCGCCAACCTTCCAATTTTGGCAAAAATAGCCGAAAAGGCTTTGAATTCACAACTTTCGGCCTTTATAGAGGAACATCATCTCCTTGATGACTCCCAGTTTGGCTTTCGCCAATATCATGGGACGGAGACGGCTCTGATTAAGGCTGCGGATGATATTAGATCCATCCGGGACGCAGGGGGGACTGCAGTTTTAATACTGCTTGACCTGTCGGCGGCCTTCGACACGGTCGATCATGTTACTTTGATCGACCGTGTCGAAAACATTGGTGTCCAACATAAGGCCAGGAAACTGCTGGCCTCCTTTCTGGCAAACAGGACTCAGGTGGTTACAATGGGTTCTTTCCATTCGTCCACGTTGTCTCTGCCTTGTGGAGTTCCTCAAGGCTCATCCCTTAGTCCGACACTTTTTAATATCTATGTGTCGGACCTTGCCAATACCATTCGTGCACACGGGATGAGCCTCACCTCCTATGCGAATGACACTCAGTTGGTCCTGGCCATCAAGAATGATGGCCACAAAAAAGCCAATGATCTCAATCAGGGCATGTTGGCAATTGGGAACTGGATGGCTTCCAATTGCCTAAAATTAAATTCCGACAAAACGGAAGTAGTCATCTTTGGTCATCTGACCCCGGAATGGTCCTCTTGTTGGTGGCCCGCGTCATTAGGCCCACCCCCTGAGCCTGTTAGCAAGGTGAGGAATCTCGGAGTCCTCTTTGACGACCGTCTCACCTTTCTCCCTCATGCTAACCAGATCACGTCCGCCGCTTTTCATAAATTGAGATTAATTAAGAAAATCCTTCCTTTCCTTCCCGATTCAGCTGGCAAAACATTGGTCACCTCACTGGTACTGTCGACCCTGGATTACTGCAATGCTCTGTTCTTGAATGCACAAGAAAGAGTTCTGAATAAAATGCAAATAATCCAAAACTCAGCAGCAAGGCTCCTGGGTAGAATCCCCAAATACCATTCCGCTTCTGCAACCATCAGAGAACTACACTGGCTACCTATAAGGAATAGGATAAAATTCAAAGCTCTCTGTATAGTGTTCAAGGCCATGCATAACATGGGACCTGCGTTTTTTACTCAAAACTTGATTCCTTACTGTTCTGCCAGAACCTTACGTTCCTCCAGTCTAAATGATCTCGTGGTTCCACGCAGCAAATCTGTTTCATGGGGAGACAGAAGATTTCTTGTTTCAGCCCCCAAACTTTGGAATACACTGCCTCCCTCGATCAAATCAAGCCATTCACTCTGGTCTTTTCGTAAACAACTTAAGACCTGGCTTTTTAATCAGTAGACCCACTCTTCCCCTCATCGGTTAAATTCTGCAGATATCCTAGCGCCGAGACGCCTATGGGCCATTGTCCGCGCTTTATACATTTTATTAATAAATAAATAAATAATAGTAGTTCAAAAACTCTTTAATGGCAGAGTAAGATTTTAAGTCACAATTCTGAAAATGCCATTTTTAGAAAGTTGGCATTTTCTCGTCCTATATCGTTTCTGCAGACTGTATCCTTGGTCACATGACTAGGTGTAGTTGGCATTTGTGTATTCCTCCCTGACAGTATCACAATGGGGGCTGGGTGTTAGCAGGATGGGCTATTCTGACATGATGGGAGAGGAGGAGCTGTTACCTACTACACAGGGGCTTCAAAGGAGCTGCCTCAGCGCACCACACAAAGAAATTGCTTCATTCTAGCCTTTTGTGGCTCCAGACATCCTGGTACAAAGCCAATGTGGGGTGAAATCTAAAAGGTTCTCCCACTTCAAACCTGGCACCGGGTACAATTATTGTACCCTTAGCCGAATTCTTTGGTACACTTCTGGACCTGTGGATACTACAAGTCAAGGACTGCCCTGCTGCCTAATGCCGGCCATGCTGTCTAAGAAGGCCTGTTCCCTTCATCCCAGCGCAGTGAATTCAAGGCTCGGCTGACTGACCTTCTATTCTGAGCTACAGGGACATAACAAGCTCCAGAGGCCTTTATGCAACTGCCCAGCTGACGTGTGGCACTGGACCTGCAACTGGACCTACCTGAACCCTGCTGGCCTCTACTAGAGTGAGTTCCTGTTCTCTAGCAGTACCTGCCAGGTTCTGGATCTTTGGTTGACGTCAGTTGAGCTCCTCCTGTGAAGAAAAGTAGAAATCCTGACATTTTTGGGCTCTTTGCGACTGCAAATGGGCCTATTGGCGACAAGTTCTTGCTGTCCGCGATGACCGCCAATGCAAAGCTCCAGTGAACCTGACTCTTCACGATACAGCGACTGCCAGCGACAACTGGCAACACGAGATCTGCTCTTTTCGCTACAGCATCGACAACCTGCGGTGACTGCCAAAGGGAAGCTCCAGCAGCGACCGTCCGCGACACCTGACAGGATCTTCGTACTACAGTAATGATTGTCCATGACATCCGGCCTGCTCTTCATGCTACAGCGACAACCATCAGTGATGATCTCCCTGCTTTTAGTGGCATCCTCCCTTATGACCTGGACGTTATGAACTGGAATCAGTCTCGCACAACCAGATAACTGCAAATGGCGCTTTGTCCTTTTAGGTGCTATACGTACCTACATTTTTAAAAGTACATATCTCCGGTTGTACAGCTTGGATATTTGTCGTTTTGGTATCAAATAATGTATTACATTTTACCCCATTTTCCTAAATTAGTGTAGGGCTTTTCTAGTTGTGTTTTTACGTTATTACTGTTGAAGTACTGAATAAATACTTTATACATTGCCTCTAATTTAAGCCTGGCTGTTTTTGTGCCAAGCTACCAGAGAATTAATTTAGTGACTTTTGTGGTTTACCCTGACAAAGATGTGACTGTTGCTTGAGAAGAGACCACACTGCACTCAACCAGCAACCCAATTTTCACAGAAAGGCTTTAGGATATAGTTTTCTTCTAACACACAACAACATGTAAATACCAATAAATGAACTGTACAAATATTTCTAAATAAATAAACAGTTAAGAAAGCACAAATGAAGCATTTTTGGAAATTCTGAAGTGTGATCAAAACAAAGATTTTAGTAGCATCAAAACAAATCAAGGCTCTTTTCTTGATAATGCATACTGGCAAATATTCACTGAAACCCAATTTACACACATTGTTGTTTGTACATTATATAGTTTTATCAGTAAAACTGTACGTATAACTGGAGGGGGACTAGGCAGGGATGCCCTTACTCCCCGCTTCTTTTCGCTTTAGCGATAGAACTGTTGGCAGCGTGGGTGCGCTTAGAAATGAAGTGACAATGAAATTTGTACTTGTAAAGCGCACTTATACCCCAACTGGGGTGTCCTGGCGCTGTAACCCATACCGCTGTGGGACCCTTCCTGGCTTTTCCCTGTGAAATGTCCACTCCTGGGCACCCCCAAGGTGAAGCCAGGCATCCCAGTTCTGTTGGGGCCGTTGTGGAGATTAAGTAAGCTATTGCCCAGAGTTGCAGAGTGGGACCCATGATTAGAATAGGCACTGAGGCGAGAATTATCAGGTCCGAGGAGATTGAGCCCAAGACCCGCCGAGGCGGGAATTGAACCCTGGTCCCGGGCCAGACCTCTGCATCAGGGTCTGCCGCTCTAGCCATTGAGCCACACTTCTCCACGAAGCGGTCAATAGGGGCTTGGTCTGGTCACCTGAGTGCTCAGATAAAATAGCACTCTATGCTGACGACACGTTATTTTTTTCTCTGACCCCTGTGTCACCGGACCGAGGGTGTTGCAGATCCTGCCGGTATTTGGTGAAACGACGGGATTACATGCCAACCCGGCCAAATCGATTCTTTTTCCAATTTGAGGCAAACAGGGGAATCAGGATTGGGCCTCACAGCTAGTCATTGCTGATGAGGGGTTTAAATACCTAGGTGTCCACATCACTAGATGCCCCACTGCGGCGTGGTCGCTCAACATAACCCCTCTGCCCCTGGCGGTCCGGGAGGAGACAACGGTGTGGTCCCATCTTCCCCTGTCCCTATACGGCAGATCCGCGATATTCAAAATGGTGTCCCTGCCATGCTTGTTGTACAGATTGCAAAATTACCCATATCCTAGCCCGCCATCGTGGTTCCTTCAAATACATGCACTCCTGAACAGATTCCTCTGGGGAGGAGGGGCGGTTGGGTGGCTCTGGCGACCTGTATCCAATCCACCTACTGTGGGGGCATCGCGGTGGCGGACGTACGGTCGTATTATTGGGCGTCCCAGCTACTAGTCATCAATGATTGGTGGTATATCCCGCAGAATGACCCGCCTATGCGGTGGAGCGGCTCTTCCTGGAGTAATACCCACTGCCGATCTCCTGTACAGTAACTCTACTCAGGCCCAATCTGCAACCCTGCCTGGGTCCCACCCCCACCTGACATCACTACTACTTCACACTGTGAAGCCACCTCGGAGTCCTCCACCCCTACAGCATACTTAGATTCTTGGCCACTTCTAAATATTGATGGACTCAAAACTATCCTAGATAAAGTAAAATCTGTCTCGCCCAAGGATCCCCTACCAATCACCACTATGAAATAGCTAGACACCCCTCATCTGCAGGTGATTCTCAATGACTTGAACGCCTCACTGCTAGAATCCACAATACCCACACACTGGAAACACGCAATGGTGACCCCCCCTCCTAAAAAAAAAGACGGCAGACCCTGAAATTCTCCCCAATTATAGACCAATTTCTCTCTTGCCAGCCTTTTCCAAAATTCTCGAAAGACATGTCCATTCCCTTCTCTCACAGTTTACCGAAACAAATAATATTCTCCACTCCTCTCAATCCGGTTTTCATGCCGGCTTTTCCACTGAGACAGCACTATTAGGAGTCACCGAGAGGCTGCGTCACTATCTTGATGCTGGACAGACAGTCGCACTCATTTTGCTAGACCTCAGTGCGGCATTTGATAATATCTCCCATCACTTGTTAATCCACACACTAAAATCCTTCGGCATATGCGGCTCTGCTCTGGACTGGATTGCCTCCTTTCTGGACAATCGTACATTTCAAATTTTCTCGGCCACAGCTTGCTCTAAAACGTACGCATCACCTCATGGGGTGCCCCAGGGCTCGATCCTCAGCCCACTGCTTTTCAACCTGTACGTCAGACCTTCAGCAGACATTGCGGATCAGGCCGACCTAACTCTCTTCACCTATGCTGACGATTCCCAGATTATTTTCCCCCTTTCTAATTCCGACCCCCTCGCACCCTCTTGCCTTAAACAAGGACTTAGTAGTATTTCTACTAAGGCGAGAAAACTGAGGTTCTCATCCTGGGCAAGAAGAATGACCTCTGGAGCCCCTCTCACTGGCCGGTTGAGATGGGTAATCTTCCCAAGCCATCTAGCCATGTTCGGAACCTGGGCGTCATTATTGACGACTCATTGTCCATGCACCAGCAAACAGGTTACAGCGTTGTGCTTCACCATCTAAAAATGGCTTAGGAAAATCTTATGGATGTTGCCTGTCACCACTCAAAAAACCGTGGTCCATGCAATTATTACATCACGGCTCGATTATGGCGACATTCTTTACCTTGGCTCAAACAAAGCCGTGACCCGTAGACTTCAGCTCGTCCAGAATTCCGCAGCTAGACTCCTCTGAAGAATTCCCAGGGCTTCCCCTATTTCCGGACACTTACGTGACCTACATTGGCTCAGGGTGGAGAACCGCATCAAGTTCAAAGCCCTGAGCTATATGTTAAAAATCAAGGCAGGCACTGCACCTCAGTACCTTCAAGCACTTGTCCGCCCCCATGTTCCCTCCCGTCACATACGGTCTGAAACCATGGGCAATTTTGTTGTGCCCAGGGTCAAACTCTCAAGAATAGGGGGAAGATCTTCTTCCTACCTCGGTCCGTCCCTCTGGAATACTCTGCCCTCTATCATCCGCAAAGAAACTGACTACACCCACTTTCGCAGAGCTCTTAAAACCTGGCTTTTTGATCAATAAATCCATCTGACTGCCTTGCGATTTCTGCTCCCTGTTCGTCATGGCGCCGGGGAACCCTTTTTGGGTAGCTGTAGCGCCTTACAAATCCAATAAATAAGTAAATAAATAAACTCTACCCTAGATGCTCTTCCCCCGGCCTGTTGCACAGTTATTCAGATCTGGAGACGTGTTTCTCGGTCCATGGGTTGGTGGGGTATGCTGACGGGCGAGACTCCCCGCTGGCGGGACACATGCCTCCGGCCGGTCTCAGCCTTGTCCGGATTCCGCAGATGGGATGCTATAGGGATCTCAACGCTAGGGGATGTGATGCACGGGCCCACACTTAAATCTTTTCAGAGGCTGCAGGAGACGTTTGACCTACACAAGTCCCAATTCCATAAATATCTTCAGCTCTGCAACGCCCTGACCCCCCCTGATAAAACATCTTATGTCTCTACCAGAATTTTACCCACTGGAGGGTAGACTGCTGATGGGTGATCTAGGAGGACACAAAATCCGCCAATTATACCAGACCCTGACCACACATTCCAAGACAAACATACACCGGACTAGGGCAGCGTGGGAGGCAGGTTTACCAACTCTCACAGATGATGACTGGACGGTGGCCCTCGCCAGCCCTAGGGGTTCAGCCATGTCCTCTAGATATAGATTGATCCAGTTCAAATATCTTCACAGAGTGTATTACATCCGCCTCCGCCTCTGGAAGATGGGGGCTATCCCATTCCCCACCTGCCTCCGGTGCAATTCGGACTGGGGCTGTACTGCACTACAACACTTTTGGTCGGGGGTATTGTCTTGTCTGGGGCGGGTGCTGGGCTGGGACGTCCCGGCATATCCTCAACTAATCCTTCTCCATGGCACAGAGGAAATTGGGGGGAACAAATATAAAAGCTATTCCTAGGATTAACATTGGCCAAGCGTGACATTGCTCAGCATTGGAAGTCCTCCTCTCCCCCGGCATTGGCGGCTTGGATAAATGTATGTCGGCTGAAGAGGCGGTGTTTCAGGCATGGGGCTGCCCGTAGAAGCATGGAAAGATCTGGTCCGGGTGGACCAACTACCGGGGCATTGACCTATCCATCCTTCCAACATCAGGGAATCCAGACCCTATCGAAAGACTAATCATTGATGACTCTCTAATCTAATATGTGAATCGGCCAGGGTAGAGACATGCCTATAAGTTTGTGCGCGTATTTAGTGTTTCATGTGGGAGGTGCGGTGCAAGGGTGGGGAGAGGCGGAGGGGTGGGATGTTGGTACGTATGTTTTACTGATCCTCTGGAGCTGTCCTCTCCAGCAGCTTCTGTACCTATAATCTATAATCTGTCTGAATACTGCTTGTAAGGGGTCCGCCCTCCGGGTGCTAAAATCTCAATGAAATTTGTTGTAAAAAAAACTGTACGGATAAATTTAGCGGTCATTTCAATGGGAAAAGTCCTATCTGTAAAGGATAGTGGTTTCCACACAATGCTTTAGTAATATATATGTGACAGTGTGCTCCTAAATGCAACACCAGCTACATACTACAAATTCTCCTTCTGAATGCGCATAGCTCATTTGTGTCACTTGTTTTTTGTGTGATGCTTGGCTTTTTCAGAATCCCACGTTGTAGTAAAGGACAGGTACCCAATGAAAAAAAAGCATTTAAGCACCTTAGCAGGCAGTTGAGAACACCACTTACCCTCACATTATAGTCTCCTCAGTACCTACGCTCTGCCAAATGTGAAAGTGATTCCCATCAGTCATCACAGTGTTGAAATGATATATGTACAAAGTGGGTGGTAGAACTGATGGTAGAGCTTTATTCAAAGAAGTTCACAATATGCAGACAGATGTCATGGAGGGATGGAGGAACTCTTAACTGTTCTCTCCCCACATGCTCTTTTGTTCTGTGCCAAATATCAGCAGAAGAAAGTTCTGCGTTTTTTTGTTTTTGCAGTTTTATATAGCACAAACCCGACCCAAAGGTATTGGAGCGTTTTACATGAGTACCAGTAACATCACACAAGGACACATTCATGTTTGGTAGGCATGGGGAGATTAACTGTTTTGCCCAGAATCACAGGATGTTGAGCCGACGCCGAGACTCAAATTTAGTTCCCCAGCTCCAAAGTCAGCAGCTCTGGCCATTACATATTCCACCAAAAGAGGCCAAGATCACAACAGTTGACCTTTCCTACTAAATCTTAAAGGAGAGATTGGGAGATTATTGTCTGGCTTTCTCTCGTGGGAACAGTTGTATTCTTGACACTAATGCTAGCCTTAAGCCTAACCCTGACTCTAATCCTCAGCCTATAGCTGTCCATATGCTTAGCTCTAGCTCTGTCCATAGCCGTAATGCTATCCATAAACGTATCCCTAGCTGAACCCTGCATCCTTATGCAAAGGTTAACTCCAAACCCTGAACCAAATATTATGCTAACTTTAAACCTAAATTTAACTATAGACATTAGCGTATGCCCATATGTAATCATATGCCTAACCCTACCCTTTCATTAATTGTGCACTCAAAACCCTAAACCCAGTTGTAACCATACTTCTAAGTTTCGGGATCTCCAGAAAAAAAAGATCTAACAAGCCTTTTTAAAATAAAATATTTCAGAAATGAAGTATTTCAACTTTACAGTTTGAGTATTAGTGTTTTATCTATTATGACAGTATGCCAATCTGGACCAAAGCATAATTATGTCTCCAAGGACAGGGTAACTGACTGTGACTTGGAGAAGACTTCTGATAGGAATTTCTTACATCATTTTTAAATGCCTTAGAAGACAGCTCAACAAGCAAAGGAAATAGGAGATTAAACTCACCATATAGCTACATATAATAGCTACAAGTACATGTTTAATAAAATGACAAACCTAAAGGTGATGGAAGAGACTTTCTACAACTATGTTATACCATATGAAACGCTTTAGAGAATACTGATGAGGACTGTCTAGGTTTAACTTCTATAAATGTGAAGCCAAGTAAACCCAAATTAGATGTTTATATTCTGTATCACACATTCAAATACTTTTGGCTATGGAAAAACTGTATTGATGAAACCAAGAAATATACTCTGAGACATTTGTCCAGAAAAAAATGTTTTCTCCAATGAAAATTTGTTAAGGGCTACTGACTGGAATTGCTTTCCTTCTTCCCTCCTCACTTTAAAAATGTCTACTATGCTTTTGCAAGTACAAAACCTTCATGCTATAATTGCCTGAAGATTTGAGTACATGAAAAAAGTAAACTGTACTTAGTAACATTTGATGAATAACACCATACTATGATTAACACCGGTGTTACATTTTATTTCCAGGTTTTTACAATGATTGCCCTGATGCCACGGTTTCTGATTACCTTTTTCTTTTTTCATCACTGTTCATCTGCTCCTAGATTGCCAGTGAGTATCGAATAATTTTGGGAGTTAAAGAACCGATTTATTTTGCAAGCATTCAGTTTATTTATGCCAGTCTTTATCAGTGGTAATGTAGAGATTCTTTTTTGTTTGAATCAATTGGACAATCTGCCCATTAGTCTGAGGTATGTTTCCAAAATGCTGAATAATTCTGAATACATTTCCCAATCTCTCATTGTTTTAATTTTTTGGGGGGAACACATGGGAACATATCTTGTATCAGAAATTATTTGACCATTTCTACCCCATGGTCTGTGTGCTTATTTTGACATTTTTAAAGTCAATGTATGCCTCACAACTGGGAAGAATGTATTCATGCAAATAATGTTTTGCATGACTGGACAAGAATCCATCTATAGGATCCAGAAACTCTATATCGATATGCATCAGCTGTGATATAGAAGATGGAACCCTGCTCAGTAGAGAGGAAGGTGTTTACACTTTTCCTTTGACCGGTCCCACAAACTTTTTTTGTAATATAAAGTGCTTGATATAGGGCTCGATTTAATCTTGAAAAATACATAGGCTCCACACTTGTTGCTGTCAGATGCCCTCCAACCAGTTCATTACTCTGTCATTCTTGGGACAGACAGATCTATCGAGGTGTAGAAAGAAAGATTTTTCCTATTCATCCCCCCCCCCCAAAAATGAAAAAATTAGATAATAATACAGAGCAATTGATGACATAGAACCATGGAGGACACTGCATCCCTGGTGATATTGTTTCAGTAAGAATAACGAGCAACTAATAATACTGAGCTCATAATCATACTGCATCACTATTAGCACTCAGCTACTGACAGTAGTGAGCCACTGACGACACAGAATCACTGATGGCACCGAGTCCCTGGAAATATTAAGCCATTGATAATACTGAATATGAGTTCAATGGCCCATTATCCACTTAATGAGTTTACAGATAATGGTGCATCATAGTCAGTGTCTCAAAGTCATCAGGGAGTCTAGATAGGGCTTTCCAAGTTCTTGGATTTGATCCAGTGTAAGCGGTATAGATAGTTTAAGTTTATCTTTTAATCCACAACTTACTAATGTATCCCTCTAACTGTACTGGGCTCCCTACAGCTAGACAGATTACAGAAGGGAATGGTCATTTTATGGATCTTTGTCTGCTGATAGGAAGGGTGTGAAATAGGGTGCCCAAAACACAATGTTAGCCACCCAATTAGGACCATTAATTGGTGACTAACTCACAAGTTTGAAATAAGGTTAAAATACACTGCTCTCGCTCTCAGGACCATACTGTAAAAATAAAGAATCGCAATGGGTAAACCCAATCTCCTAAAGAAATTAAGTCTAACTAAAATGACACACACTAGAAGATCTGCTACTGTGACACAGTATAGAAGAAGCAAAACTTGATATCCTGAAAAGATTCACTGATTCTCCCTACAATACATTTAGATCAAAAGAAAAATGTAGCTCAGTTCAAATAAAGAACATCAGGACACAATAATAGACTCAAGCAATTTAGATAGTTTAGTTATTGTATTAATGTTCCAAAATTGACTCAGATAACCAATTCCTCAAGCATTTCAGTCAAAAATATTTAAGCATGTAGTGCAAGGCTACACATTTCATCAGAGGTTTAAATCCAAATAGGATGGTTTAAAACAAACATCAGATACAGGATTATAGACCCCTATCACCATTAAAGGCAGAAGGGTAGTTCAGTCCTTTGTAACAGCATCTACGGAACTAAAACAAAGGGGTAAATAAATCATTGTTAAAGTCCTCTGAGGGTAGGTCCATGAGCTTTAGCAAAAAGGAATTATGAAGCAAAAATCAATTAGTTCAGCAAAGAAGGATTCCAGGTCAACTACATAAATGCAGTAGAATCAGAAAAAGGCAGTCCAGGATAGGGAAAATTAGAGAGTTGCAATAATAGGAGAAAATCAAAACTTTAGTAAAACTTCTGTTTTGGCTAACAGTAGACAGTAGTCCCAGGTTGACCTCTAACTTCTGGTACAAACTAATATCTGAACCCCTCCATACTCCCAGTAGTATTAGGGGTGCCTGCCCATCTATACGTGTGCCCAGTGCAGTTTCCAGCCTGGCCCATAACTGCACCATGATTGAGCAGATCCATAGCGTGTAATGGAAGGACCCCTGCTGGCCACATGCATGCAGGCATTTATCATGTTCCACCCATCCTAATATGTGTTGTAGTGTCCTGTTGAAGTAAATCCTGAGTAGTATTTCGAGCTGTGTTAACCCGGAGGCGCACTTGTAATGCCACCTTTCTGGGGAATTGTAAGGCGTGCCTTTAGTCATCATCGTCTATATATCCCAGATCCATCTGTCAATGCCCTCTTAGTTTGCTCAGGTCTCCCTGTTTGTTCACCATTACTGTACCATACATTAGAGAGATTGCCTTGGCAGTCATGTGGCCTTCCGGTAGCCGTCTCTCCAGGGGTAACTCCTCCATGGTCTCTTCTCCAGGAGGGATCTGGGAGTGTAGTGCATGGCGGAGTTGCAGGTACCTTAATAGCTGGCTGGGAAACATGTTGTATACCTGTTGCATGTGTTCAAAGGGGTCCATACCATTTTCATCCTATATGTCCTTTTGGGTGGATAAATCTATCAAGTTCCATTTCCTAAATCCCAGTAGGGTATTGACAGGGCCCAGTTTGGTCCCTTGCCATAGAGGTAATTCCGGTGTCAGTTGCATTTCCCAGCCCATCTCTCTTATTAATCTATACTAGGTGGCGACTTCAGTGATGGTTAAAGGCGGCACATTGTTCAATAGTTAACAACTGTAGAGGGCGTGGAGCTAACCCTTCTTGCCCATCGCTGCACAGTCTGCTCTGTACGTAGGGTCATCAAGTGGTGCATACACCCAATCTCCTATGATGCTTCCTTATGCTGCCTCGTAATATTTCCAAACATTTGGGAGTGCTATGCCGCCCTCATATGTTGACCATTGGAGCGTAGCGAGTACTATGCACTTTGGGAGTTTGGAAAGTTTGACAGTGGCCATTATGGTTTACTGTACCATCCGGCAAACATTTGATACATTGACAGGAATTACCATGATGGAGGTTGTTGTCAATGTAGAGAGTTGTCCCCATAGCCAGCACACAACTTAAAATTGGGCAGCCCACAGTACTCTTCACTGTCATCCCCACGAAGTAAACTCTGTCTGTCAAACTCTAAATCAAGCTATCAGTCACCGTTAGTGATCAGTGCCAAAGAGGCTCAGTGCCAAAGTGCACACCTGAGTCACCATACCAGTGTGGCAGGTGTAGCTACCCACTCACCATCAGTGCCTTTGCCAAAAGTTCAAGCAATACCTATCAAGCTGCTGGGGGAACAGGCTTAGGGCTGTAGTGCCAGATAACAAACAGAGCGGCTCATATTAACTTACACTTCATGTGCTGTAAACAACAGATATCACCATTTCCCAAATTATGGGCCTTGCTGGGATTTGAACTTGTGACCTGACCATCAGCACTTTTTTCATGGAGCTAGTCCTCCAGTTTCCCCGCCATCAGAAGACTGAAGCACCACAGAGCCCATGCATAAATGAATAATACTTTTTAAAGTATAACCAAAGACGATGTCATCATATCAGACTTAAAAAAGAAATTGTAAGTCTACTGCTAAAATTGATGATCTCACCTGCCAAGCTGCTATAAAAGGTTGAGAGTTTCACAGTCCATAACAGTGCCAGTACCACCAGTGAAACACCTTTAACTCAGTTACCATCAGCACCATTACCACAATGCAAACCAAAGTCAATCAGTACCACTCATTCAAACCTTAGTAACCCAGTGAACATCAGTGCAGTGCTAACACCACTTGCAAAAGCCTTAGTTGCCTCGTCCCTGCCATTACCAGTACCTTCAGTACATGCCATGGTAACTCATGTCACCATTGATATCAGTGCCCTAGTGCCCATCCTATAAACTGAATCACGATCAGTATCGCAATAACACCAGAGGCCATATTACAGAAGGGTCTCTGGGCCGCAACGGGCGTTTGCGTCCACTTCGTGCGCCCAGAGGCACTTTGGTTTTATAGAAAGGGGCCCAGGCGCTTGTGCATCGCCTTCTATAATACCAATAGTGCTGGTGCATTTAAAGCACCACCATCAGAGGGTATTCCATCATTTGCATAGGGGTGTGCCCTATGCAAATGAGGTAATTCCTTTGACTCGGTGCCAGGGCCATATTACAGACGTGGGCGCAGAGTCAAAGAACCCCTTAGGAGGCGCATTGACAGTGCGCCATTTTGAAAGGTGCGCCAGGTGCAAACAATGATAATGTGTGATATGGCCCCAGGTAAGCCTAAGAAATCCACATCTGTGTTCCCAAGGTTTTTTCTATGTTTATGTGTGTCTTACTCCTGGTGTTCGTGTGTCATTTTCAAATGAGTAAGAAGACCTGTTCACATAGTAAGGGTTGTACGAATTGGGCCCTGAGTCACCAGTTGCCAGATATGCTCATTGGCCACAGAGCCTGGTATTTTCTAGGAATGGGTTGGATAGCTGCATGATTGAGATGAGATGAAGCACCTATCACCTATAAGTCTTGATGCATGCAGAGGATATGTGTACCCCCATAATCTTAAGAAAACTGCATCCGCGAGCCTCAACGATCAAATGTAGTGATAAGTCTTTTATCCAAATTTCTTAGGATCATGAGATCTGCAGTTTGGACAACATTAAACTTCAGCAGCGACTGGATGCCCTGCAAGATGAACTGCTGCTGGGGGACTTGCAGTTGAGAGACCTCTTGGGAAACAACTATCATAGAGTGAAGAGCAAAGTGTTCTCGTTCAATGTAACCAGAAGCAAGCTGCCAGATGTGCACCTCCCACCAACCAGTGGCAATCTTATAGTCTATGACAGAGGTGAGTAGCTGCCACTTCACCAGCTTACTGCATGCAGACCGACATACTTCACTGACACAGCGATATTTTCTAGCAAAATTTTTAGTTCCTCACGCAAATTTAAGTCGTGGAACTGAGTAAAAGTCTGAAAGACTAGACAGCATAGAGTACTTAAAAAATACAATGCGGCATAAGTCAAACAGTGAAGGCCTTTTTTAAAATTTCTAGCAAGTCATTATTTTCTCCTGGACATGTCAGGGTTAATTTAAAAAGCCATTTGCGCACCTAAGTTGAATATAAGCTTGCAAATGGCTTGGTTGACAATTGTTTACTCCCATTAAGGCGTTACAAAATGTAAATTTACACTCGTAAATGGATTTACTCAAAATAAAATACCTTCAACATGCCGTAAATCTATTTATTGGAAGAAGTTGTAGTGTCCTAGCATGGACACGTTCTAGTGTTCAGGAGTGATGTAACATACTTTACACCCACCCACCACAGACGTCATGGTGTCACATGACGCTGCCAATAAAAGGGGCCGAGCGCACGTGCTCGTGGCCATTCCCACTACCCCTATCTGGTGTCCGTGTCCACATGATTGCTGCTCTCCACCATGCGGGCCTAGGGCCCCTCGCAATTCTACACTGGCGACGAGGCCGGTAGTGCAGCCCATGCGTGCCACTACCCACAGCTCAAAAACAAGAGAAAGGGGAAGAGAGCTGCCCGCCTGAAGGGCATCCCCTGCAGCGAGGCGCAACGCGCCGAGAAGCCGGTGGGCACGTCGGAGCCCCGCAGCGACCGGGAGCCCCACAGCAAGCCGACCGGAGCCCACCCGCGTCGACCGCCACCAACGAGTGCCACCACGGAAGAGCGGACCGCCCAGTGCCCACCTGCGACGGCCGCGAGGCTGAAACCCCACCGGAGAGGTGCACGGGCCGGGCGGAGCCCACCCGCCACGACCGCAACCAAGGACCTGGCCCGCCGGCCGAAGGTGAGCCCGGGAGCGGGAAGTGACCCCCAGGATACTGTGCACCCAAGCGGAGCCAACCCGCTATAGACACTAACTTCAATGCCCAATTATCAGCAGGACCAGCGGAGCTCACCTGTGGCCTGCCCGAGTCGTCCCCTGCCCCCGCCGCGTGTGAGTGGAAGCGGCGGGGCACAGAGACTAGAGACTGCGTGGGGAAGTGCGGCCGGACCCGCACCCAACATAAACAACGAGGGGGAGGGAGCGGAGTAGCTAACCGCCTCCCGACCCCCCTCGCAACGTGATCCGGGCCAACGGAGCCCACCCGCGGCCCGCCGGTAGCGCCCCCCCCAAAGGAAGACTCAGCAGCGCCAGCGGAGCCCACCCGCGGCCTGCCGGTGGCACCCCCGACAAGGACTCACACGGCAGAGCCAGCGGAGCCCACCCGCGGCCTGCGACAAGCATGGCAGGTCTCCGCCGCGCAGCGTGTGCAAAGTGAAGCTGCTGCGGCGGGAGACCGGAGAGTGGAGCCTCATCGTTTGAATAGGCAGAGCCGGCGGAGCCAACCCGCGGCCTGCCTTGAGCGCCCCCGCCCAGGGAGGAGTGACAGGAGCGACGCGCTCCCTCCCCGCCAGAGGGAAGCATCAACATTTCCCCCCCCCGCCTGCGCAAGGACTGCGAGACGCCGCCGCGGGCAGGGAGGACAGAGGGAAAAGTGACTGCCGCTTTTCTGTGCCCTGAAACGGGCACCACGCACCCACCAAAGAACTGCTGAAGTGGAGCCTACCCGCTCAGCACACCACACATCGCCGGCAAAACCCCCAGCAGTGCCTCACTTACACGCACAGGCACTCCTATGTGCCCCCACCACTAAATGTACAGTGCCGGTGCACCCGGCAAGAACCTGAACATGTGCCCCTGTGAGCAACACAGCAATGGCCCAAACACGGACATGAGTGAACTGTGCAGCAATCATCCAACTATGGGGCGCCTGTGCTTGTCTGCCCCCAAAAGCATGATGTAAATAAAAGAGACTCACCAATTCACAGCAGCAGCTCCAGCCCCCTGTGCACTGAGACAGTAGAGTGCACATCAGGGGAAGACAAGAGCCACAAGACAGGCTGCTACCAGATCCAGCAACACTGCCACCCAGTGGACAAAAGCAAAAGCGCACCTGCATCAATAAAGAAAGGAAAAAAAAACAAGCATTGCACAACACAAGCTCAATCAGCAGCAGCAAGGGGCAACAGACTGAGTAGCGCCCCCAGGGAAAGCATCTAAACTCCCGCAGCAAGTAAGTGCGCAACAGCGCAGAAGACACCCACACACACCAGCAAGGAGTCGGCAGCTGCCACTTCCAGCGCGACGTGGGAAGAGGCGCGAACGCCTCACTAAGCATCCAAGCACTGACAGAACGTCTGGAGGAAACGACTGCCAAGCACTGGAAGAACGTCCAGGGAAACGACTGCCGAGATCAGACGACGGAGAGAGCAGCGACGCCTTGTGGCCACAGGCGCTCACCGCAGCATCAACTACTCCCGCCAACGGTCCAAAGCAGCAAGTACCTGACGTAAGCCAAAGCAGCAAGTACCCAACGTCATGCAACAGGCGTCCAAGAACCCTGAACAGTAAGTGCGCAAACAACGCGCCACGTGGCGACGCACAGCCACCGCAAGCAGAAAGAAGAGCACAGGCAGCGCCATCGCGCAGAACAATTATCGCAAACGACCACACGACGTGGCGCCTCCCAGGAGCCGATCCGCAGCATGATCGCCCATCAAATGCTGACCCACGACGGGTCCCCAAAACTGTTGTAGCGCAAAGTCCGACAGGATGACCGAAGGCAACCTGCCAGGCATCGGCAGAAGTGGACCGCCAAACGGTCCAGGACGTTCAACCATGAAAAGGTCTACGGACGTGGACCCACGAACGTCACCAACACGCATCAAGAAAAGAAAGTTCGCGACACCAACTCTGGCTGCTGAGGAAGAAGGAGAAAGTGTCCCCGACGGGGACAAGACCAGGGGTACACATGCAGAGTGCGCGCACTGCATGGAGGACCCAGGTCAGGAGAGAAGACACAAGATCGGTCCAAGTGATGTCGCGAAAAGGAAGGAAGAAAAGAAGAGATCTGAGTGGCACGTCTGCCACTGTGAAAAGGAAGGAAGAAAAGGAGAGATCTGAGTGGCACGTCTGCCACTGTGAAAAGGAAGGAAGAAAAGGAGAGATCTGAGTGGCACGTCTGCCACCGCGAAAAGGAAGGAAGAAAAGAAGAGATCTGAGTGGCACGTCTGCCACTGTGAAAAGGAAGGAAGAAAAGGAGAGATCTGAGTGGCATGTCTGCCACCGTGAAAAGGAAGGAAGTATATCCATGTGGCCTGTTGCCACAGTTAAAAGTGGAAGGAGAAGTCAGTGCGAAGCAACGTCCCCACAGTGAACCAACCAAGGAAAGAGAGAGGAGTGCAGGAAGACCACTCACACTCCCGAAGAGAATGAAGGCGACAAGTGCCAGGACAACGGTGCGAGGGAAACGAGGCCGGAAGAACACCAGTGGCAAAGAAGACCAGCTGATAGACGATGTTTCCGCACACCCAGGATCTGCGGAGAGGAGCAAGCGAGACCGTTTGTGACATCCACCTTTGGGGTCACACGGACACTGGACAAATGCCAGCCGTGGTGACTCAGGGGCAGAGGCCTCCGGGACGCAAGTCCCCGCGACGAGAGACGGTCCTCCGACGCCCATCCGAAAGGTCCGGGGAGGGCGAAGACATCGCAAGCAAAGACAGAAACCAACAGCTACCTCGGGACAAGGCTGCGGAATCTGAGGTGAGGCACATCGTCTCCTCCATACCCCCACTGACGGCGGCGTAGGAGCAACCTGATGTGGCACATCTAGCCCAGCGCAAATCCGAGAAAGAGGACCTCAAGGATATCCCGTGGCAGGGGAACACCGACGAGAGGGGTCATCCTGGTGAGAGGGATGCCTTGCAACGGATCTGCCTTTTGCCAAGTAGAACACAGACTACAAGTGAAGCGAAGGCCGAGACCGGAAATCGTGCATCATTCCCCGGCGAACGACAAGAACTCTAACTGCACCCGTCGCCATGGAAGTTAGCAAAAGAAGGACTGTGAGGACAATTTTGTCGCAGAGTCGTCAATAGACTGGTTCCATCGAGCACCCCAAACCGGTGCCACTGTGAACTGATGTTCCCCGCAGCAGATTGAACATCATCTGTGATTCCAAGCAGCGGCGGATAAAAGGACTCAGCGGAAGTTGAACACTTTACTGCATCCTGATACAGTTTGTTTTTCCCACAGGTTGATTTCTGTATGTGGGTTTTTGCGATTAAAAAATGGGAGGGATGTAGTGTCCTAGCATGGACACGTTCTAGTGTTCAGGAGTGATGTAACATACTTTACACCCACCCACCACAGACGTCATGGTGTCACATGACGCTGCCAATAAAAGGGGCCCAGCGCACGTGCTCGTGGCCATTCCCACTACCCCTATCTGGTGTCCGTGTCCACATGATTGCTGCTCTCCACCATGCGGGCCTAGGGCCCTTTGCAATTTTACAGAAGTGTGAAGGGGGCATCTGAAAAAGGCAGCTAACACCCAGTTTTTGGTGTATTTATAATCCTTTACAGGCTGTTTTGCACATTAAATATGCTCCGAGATGTAATCTTCTCAAGAGCTGGAGTAAATACTAATGGGGGTGAGAGAGTGGAGGCAACAACCCCAATATTAGTGCGCCACTTGTTTCTGCTCAGGAAAACATATTTCCCCATAAAGAAAGCAAAACGTAAAGGAAAATTTACAAATTAATTAACATCGTGTGAACATTTGAAACTGTTGCAGACCACCAGGTGGAGCTGGAGAATCCCCTGTGAATTCTCTGGTTATCTTAAAATTACTCTAAACATAGGAGGAAATCTCAGAGATGATTATTTGCATATATTTATGCAAATCGGGCCTACTTTCTCCATTAGAAGGCTGCCTTTTTTTCACATTTTTTTTATTGTTCTAGTGTCATTGTGAACACCTCGTTGTTAGTGCAGATACTGCACTTCATTGTTTAATACTCCAGCCTTGTACCGTAAAGTTGAAGGGCATTTGTGGAAAACCACGGTTAAGGTCCTACTTTCTGCATTATGGGGCATGTTGTTCATCATGGTACTGTTAAAGGCAGAATGTGGAATACTATAGGTTTGGGTTTTATTTATTTAAGTTTTATTTCCGATAACCAATTGTAAATCTTGAAAGGGACCTTCTTGGGAGGGCCCGCACACGATGCAACAGTACCAAACCAAGTACCATTGTTGGGGGGTGTAAAATGAATGAATGAATTGGCATTCCTAGAGCGCATGGCTACCCAGAGACATCCCAGCGCTTAAAGCGGTCATAAAATAACTTAACATCATAAAGCGCACGTTCACCTAGAGGTCTCTTGTCGCTAAATAACAGATGTTCATTGTTACCCAACTCAATGGTACTCATTTTATCGACCTCGGATGGAGGAAAGGCTGAGTGGACCCACCGGGATTTGAACCTATGACCATGAGGTCGAACACAGGCCACTGGAATGGACGCATTAGTCCACTGAGCCACCAGACACAGTCCACTCATAGAACTCCCCGACGGTCTTCACGGAAACAGAAACGTTTTTATAAGTTATCGAAAGGTCAGATGATTAGCTTCCAGACGAATGTGAGTGGGAAGCTGGTTCCACAACTTCGCGACATAGTAGGAGAACAGACGGCCTCCACTCCGGGACCTTTTGATCATAGGAACTGACGCCAAGTTCTTCTTACCTAAGCGCAGGGACCAATTAGGGCAATAGGGAGAGATAAAAGACCGGATAATGGGCGGACCCTTAGCTGACATTGCCTTATGCGTAATACACAAAGCTTTGAACTGGACTCTTTCCGCAATTGGGAGCCAATGAAGATTGGCAATAGAAGGATTGCAGATTCACAATTAGAAACATCCATGAGCAGGCGTGCTGCGCAGTTTTGTACAGTCTGCAATCAAGCCAGGAGAGAATCAATACGTGGAGCAATATGTCTCGTAGCCTGAAAAGGCAATAGAGGGATGATTTAACGTATCATCTTAAGGATCCCGTAACAACTGCCTGCCACCTTCCGTGCTTGCTCCTTGAAGTTTAAATTGTGGTCGAGCCATACACCAAGGCTCTTGATCTGTTCCTTAGGAGGGGGCATTGGACCAAAACAACCAGGCCAGAATGAGCTTATATTCAGTGAGGGAGTATTATCAAGGAACATCAGCTCTGTTTTTGCCCCATTAAGTTTCAGGTGAGAGCCTTCCATCCAGACTGACACTCTTTCGAGGCAGCCAGCTAAGTCTGACCCAGCATTATCAAGCTGGTTTAAAGAGACAATCAGCTGGGTGTCATAAGCATAGGTGACAATCTGGATGCCAAACAGTTCCACTACCTCAGCCAGAGGGCTCATGTAAATGTTAAAAAGAGTGGGGCTCCGGGATGAAGCCAGAGGGGCCCCACATTTAAGTGGCATACATTCAGAAATACATTCATCCTCAAATTCTTGGAATGATCTATCCTCCAAAAAAGGACTTCAGCCACTTGAGAGCTGTCCCTGTCACTCTTACCTCCCTGAGTCTCTGGATGAGCAGTTGATGGTTGACTGTGTTGAAGGATGCGCTTAGATCTAAGAGAACAATCGCAGCACAGCCTCCGGCATCCAGGATTTTTCTAGCCCCGTCTACTATTTATTTATTTATTTTATTTATTTATTTGGACATTTTATATAGCACGACAGATGCATCAGCGAAGAGGCGTCCCGGCGCTTATAGTCATGCCAACAGAGTACAGAAGCTAGGCCCTAGGAGTGGAAACTAGGCCCTGGAAATTGAGCAAGTTTTAATAGCTTTACGGAAAGACAGAAGGCAGTCTAGACGGCGGATCTGCACAGGAAGGGAGTTCCATAATTTAGCAGCAAGATACCGAAAGGACCGACCGCCTGCTCTAAGGCACTTCACCCGGAGAACCGTGGCAAGAAAATGCTCGGACGAGCGCAGCTGGCATGTACGTACATAGGGAATCAACAGATTAGACAGAATCTCAGGAGAGGACCTTTTTAGGATTTTAAAGGTCAGACAAAGTGCCTTAAACTGAATCCTTCGAGGCACAGGCAGCCAGTGCAGGCGTTGCAGAGCGCCCGTCGCAGAACACGTTCTAGGGAGCCGCAAAAAGGACTCGGGCAGCTGCATTCTGGATCTTTAAAAGGCGCGTGACTTCCGCCTTATTGGCTCCCAATGAAAGTGAATTTGCATAGTCCAGCCTGGACAAGATAGTTGCTTGGACTATCAGCTGACAGGTAGGAGGGTCAAAGAAACCAAGCATAGGTCGTAGACCTCGGAGAAGACCGAAGCAGGAGCTAGCGATCTTCTTGGTATGATCTTGGAAATCTAGCTTGGTGTCGAACCAGACCCCTAAGTTTTTTTACAACCAACTTAGGGGTAGGAGCACTACCCATGGAATCCAGCCACCAATGTTTGCTCCAGAGTCCCTTATCTTTCCCCACCAATAGTACCTCTGATTTATTAGCATTGAGTTGCAAGCAGTTAGTGGTCATCCACTGCGCTACTGCTGCAAGGCCAACCTGAAACTGCACGGCACCCCGAGTATGGTTTTCAGAAAGGGCCCAAAAGTGGGTGGTGATGGACGGAGCATCTGAACCAATCAAACACTCACACCCAGTCAACAGATCTGGGTTTAATCCATCATCGTTCTTTAGCCCACTCTGCCACCCCAGTTCAGACATGGCCATATGCAAATCAGTCTGACCCTGTGCCTCATGGGAACAGTCCAGCCCGAACTGCCAAGCCATACCTTCCCTGGACCGGAAACAAGCTTCCGAGGACCGGTTTCTGGCATTCCAGCCGTCTTCAGCCCGGCTTGCTTAAATCCAGTGGCAAAGTGAGCAAGGGACTCACGTCTGAGCATACCCTGCCAACTTATGGCGAACAAAGCGGTACAAAAGGGGGTGGTGATGGACGGAGCATCTGAACCAATCAAACACTCACACCCAGTCAATAGATCTTGGTTTAATCCATCACCTTTCTTTAGCCCACTCTGGCACCCCAGTTCAGAGATGGCCATATGCCACCACCAGCTGTATATCATCAGCGTACGAAATCATGGTCAAGCCATGGTCTCTTGCTACTGCCGTCAAAGGTTGCACATGGAGGTTAAACAGGACCGGGCTTAAAGCGGAGCCCTGAGGAACCCCCTGCTTGATGGCATGAGCATGGGAGAGGAAGGGGGGGCCACGACCTGAAATGATCTGTCAGATAGAAAAGAACGGAACCACTCCAAGGCCGGACCTACCACTCCCACCTCCTCCAGAGGACGCAAGAGGATCTCATGGGAGACCGTGTCGAACGCTGCGCTGAGGTCAAGCAGGATGAGAGCCGCAGTATGTCCCTCATCCAGGATGATACGAAGATGTTCACACACTGCTACTAGTGCTGTCTCGGTGCTATGGCCTGGGCAGAACCCATTCTGGGAGCGATCTAAGGCGCCAGTGTTGCTCAGGTGACCAGAAAGAATGTTGTTAACGTGGGCTTCCACAATTTTTGCGACCCAAGGTAACAGGGATATGGGGCAAAAGTTTTCTGGCTTAGCAGGGTCCAGAGTAGGTTTTTTTTCAGCAGGGGGACCACCCTCGCAGTTTTCCAAGGCATGGGCACTACTGCTGTAGTAAAAGAAGAGTTTATGATCTGGCATATAGGTGACAATAGCACAGGTAGAGCATCTCTGAATTGAACAGGTTTCATAGGATCAATAGGGGAACCAGATTTGACCCTCTTACTTAACGTAAGAAAATCATCATGGGACATGGAAGGGATAGCAGCAAGGAAGGTAGTAGGCCGAAAAATAGTAGTGAGAGCAAGGTCAGTAGGGACAGTGGCAAAGGATTTATAGATAGTTTCAACCTTTTGAACAAAGAAAGAGGCTAGCTCCTCGCATTGCTGTTCAGACGTGATACATGCCGTAGTGGGATCTTTCCTGGTTTTAAAATCATGGAGTATTTTAAAAATGCTTTTGACAGGATTATTGCTGGCCTTGATCTCATTGGTAAGAAAGGCTGAGCGGGCCTGATGTATAACCTTATGATAGCGTTTATTCGCTTCCTGATAGAGTTTTTTAGCCCCAGGGTCATAGGCCTTTCTCCAAGCGTGCTCTAGCTTTTTACAGAAGCTACGTAAAGCATCCAAGGAATCGTCAAACCAGGGATTAGACTTCGAACATTGGCCCTTCGACCATTTGGCTGGAATCAGGGAGTCTAGAGCCTGGAGTATTCAATCACAAAATGTTTTATAAGCTAGCTGTGGGTCAGTATCTAAAACAGGGCGGGAGGATGTCAGAGTGGAACACAGATCTTTAATGTTAAGTTTATGCCAGCAACATCTAAGAGTGGCCTTGAGGTTAGCTCTAGGTATGACCATGGAGAGGGGAACAAAGAAGGTGACTAAAAAATGATCAGTCCAACACATCGGGCTAGGTGTCCTGACCATAAGAGAGGGGATGTTAGAGAACACCTGATCAAGTAAATGCCCGGCTGAGTGGGTGGAACCCACTACCGACTTTTTTAATTGACAAGCGACGAAATCAGCAAGCAAGCTGCTTATTTCTGGGTCATTGGGGTGATCAAAATGCAAATTAAGGTCCCCAATCAGGCAAAAGTTTGACGCCTTTAGCGCCAGTGAGCCAGCGGCATCGATAATGGATGCCATGAAGTCGGGGGCGTGGCTTGGACGCCGAGGGTGATGGCGGCGTGAGCCCAGAGCTCCGTGCCTCTTCCCCTCATTTATCCTGACCTAGACTGCAGTGAGCCCAGGCGAGCCCCGGAGCAGTGGGGGCCGGCCGCGGGGGCTTGCGGGGCGCAATTGGAGCAGCCGCGCGTGCTGCCTGGCCGGGAGCGGCCGCCGAACACCGGAGCGGCCGGAGCCGGAGGGAGGAGACAGTCAACATGGCGGCTGCGAAGGGGTGCCGAGAGCACTAGGACTGGCCTGGCCGCCCACAGGGGCGCAGCTCTGCGGCCGGACACTGCCGCTGACTGTCTAGCGATCGCCGCTGGGAATCCCCTGGAAGTTGCGGGTCCAACGAGCCTGGCGGCTGCATCTGCTGGGGAAGGCGGGACTGGCTGCTGGTGTGACGCAGGCGGCCGCGCTGGGAGAGGGGGCCGCCCGACAGCGCCTGTACCTCCGGTAGGAGGAGAGAGTGGACCCTGAACACCGGTTTCTGCCCTGGAACACCCCCCCCCCGCGGGAGGGCTGGTGAGAGGGGGGCCTGTACAGTGTGTCTGGGGCGGAGGAGAGCAACCGGAAGTGGCCGGCACCCCCCCGGCGGGCAGTGGACGGACGAAGGGGGTGAGTGCCGATCAGGGGGCCGGGCGGTCTTAGCCCAGGGACAGCGAGGGAAGAGACATCGGCCCAGCAGTGAGCTGAGGAGGGGGCCCGGAATTACACGTGGGCGGCTGACTAGGGGCCGGGCAGTATTGTTCGGGCGGCCGGAGGCGAGTGCCGAGCGGTGGTGGGTCGCCGGAGCTGGGGTCGGTGGAGCAGGTCAGGACCCCCGACCCCCCTGGTGGACACAGCAACGACCTCGGGTGGAAAAGCGGCGGCCAAGCGGAGGGACTGCACCGCTAACTGGGGGAGCCCGCGGGTTGGCGGGACCCCGGAGGGAAGACCGGACTCTGCTCGGCGGCCTGTGGCAGGACCCTGAGCGACATGGGGAAACCGAAAGGCAAGACGGAGGGAACGGCGACCTCGGATGCAGCGGAGAGTGACCCAATTGAACCCTCGGAACTGCAGCGGCTGCAGGACCGCATCCTGGAAGCCATATCGGCCACGCGAGACCCGCTGCATAACGACATTGCGCAGGTGGCGACGGGGCTGGGCCTACTCCGGGCGGACCATGATAAGCTGAAGGACAGGGTTAAGGTGACTGAGAGTACCCTGAAGGACCTGGCTCCCGCTCAGACAACCCTGGAGAGTAAACCTACGGATGCCCTAGACCGAATCCGGGCCATGGAAAGGCGAGCTGAGGATGCGGAAAACAGGAGTCGGCGCAGCAACGTTCGGATAGTAGGTGTGCCGGAGAATGAGGAAAAGAAGGACATGGTGGCCTTTCTTGATAATTGGCTCAGGACCGTGGTGGCGCCGGAGGGTCTGTCGCCCTTTTTCACACTGGAGCGAGCGCATAGGGTCCCATCCGGACCGCCTAAGCCAGGGCTGCCGCCCAGACCGATCATAGCCAAGCTGCTACACTATAAGGACAGGGACCTGCTCCTGCAAAGAGCCCGGACGCTGGCCCATTCCAGATTGCGAATAGCAAGGTCACGCTATTTCCTGACTTCACCTTCGAAACGCAGAGACAGCGGGCCTCCTTCTTAACGATTAAAAGGGAACTACGCACCGAGGGCATCTCGTACTCCTTGCTGTTCCCGGCTAGGCTCCGCATAGTGGTGGACGAAAAAACGCTATTCTTCAGTACGGCAGCGGAGGCTTGGGACTGGTGGGAAACATACAAAGCGGGGACAGATGGAGCCAAGATCCGGGAAGAGAGGGAGAAGGAGCGGGAATGTTCGCCAGCGGGCCTGCGGAAGTCGAAGAGACTGCTCAAACGTAGGCAGGGACCGCGCAAGCCGACGGCCTCCCAGACCGACGCTGAATGGAAGGCCGCGCTACAGGAGGTGGAGAAGTTGGCGCGTGCTGAGGGCTCCCGTTCCAAACAGGGCACAGGTTCAGACACGCATGCTTCGGCTTCAGGTTCGGAATCGGATCTGTCTGGGATCCACCAGGCCAAGGGCCCGTTGGTGACGCCACAGTCGTCAGAGGAGATCCTCAATGTTTGATTTGCTTATTGCTGGTGAGGTTTACCGGGTAAGGTACCGGGAGGGGGCTCATGACCTGGCAGGCATGAGGTTTAGGGGTTGGACACTGGGCTCATAGCTGGATTCTTTCATGGGGGATTGGGGGAGGGGCGGGGATTGGGCTGCGTGGCTCCCTTCTGGCCAAGGCCGCGCTCCGTAGGCCCTTAAGGCACCCACGGCTACGGCCGTGTAGTTGCAACCTGGGTCGATCAGGTGCGGGAGTTTGGATGGGAGCTGATATCTTGGTATTGGGGCCTGTTCTGGGGGGGGTGGGTTGCACTGTTGGGGATTGTTTGCTTTCTTTAACACCACTGATTTTGGAACTGTTGGGGGGTGGATGGTTGGGAGTTCATGTTTTGATTGGGGGGGGAACCACCATCGGCGAGGGTCTGGCAATGGGGGGGAGACATCGCTCTGATCTATGGGACAATGGCTAATGTGAACTTGTTGAAATGCATAACCTGGAATGTGCGGGGGTTACACACTATGCAGCGCAGACATAAAGTGCATGCCTTCTTGTTGAGGAGGGGGGTGCATATTGCACTACTGCAGGAAACACATCTCACGAAGCAGGAGGGAGCGGCACTACAGCGGAGGTGGAGGGGCCAGCTATTCCACACCTGTTATTCAGCCTACGCTAGGGGCATTTTAATTTGGGTCAGGGCAGGCACACCGTTCCAACTCACGCGTCAGCTGGTAGACCCGGAGGGGAGGTACGTGGTGGTGGAGGGTAAACTGAGGGGCAGAGACATTGTTCTGGCTAGTAATTATGCCCCAAATGTTGACCAACTGGCTTTCTTTGCGAAGCTGTCGGGGACACTGGCACACTCCCTAGCGGGCCCGATCCTACTGGGGGGGGATTTCAACTCCATAACGGACACTACCCTGGATAGGTCTCATCCGCCATTGAGGGACTCCCCGGTGCACCGACTGACTAGGGGTAGGCGGGAATGGCAGGAGAGCTGGGAGCTGACTGATGTGTGGAGGGTGCAGCACCCAACTGACCGTGGCTACTCTTTCTTCTCCGGGCTACATGACCTCCACGTCCGTTTGGATGCGGTGTTGTGTTCTCGGGGTGTATTGCCGGCCGTTACCGGGTCGGAGTATCTGTCAAGAACGATCGCGGACCACAACCCACTCCTGGTTCAGTTAGCCTGGATGAACGAGACGCCCAGGGTGCCGTCCTGGAAACTTAGGCCGGAAACTCTGGAGGACCCTCTACTTGGAGCGGCCCTGGAGGAGGGGATGACCCAGTATTTCACTGACAACGAGGGGACAACGGCCTCTAGGGCAACGGAATGGGACGCTTTTAAGGTGGTAATGAGGGGCCAATGCATAACGCAGTGTGTGGGCACGAGGAAGGTGTTGTTGGAGGACGTGGTTAGGGCGGACGCTAGACTGAGGGAGGTTGAAAAGAGGCGACCTGGCCGCCCTGATCTCCAGGAGGCGGTCGGCTCGGCTAGGGAGGCGGTGGCGGCCGAAGTGGAGAGGCTTCGCGCTTTTGACCATAAAACGTACATGCTGCGATCCCACGTTGAGGGAGATAAGTCAGGCACCCTCTTGGCTTGGCTTGCAAATCCTGCGAAACGTTGCTCCCCCATACTGTATATGCAAGATGAGGATGGCCACGCGCGTTACACCCAGTCAGATATTGTAGATGGCTTCCAAAAGTACTATGAGGACCTGTACAAAAGTACCCCGGGCGATCGGCGGGGAGCGGCCGAGGCCTTCTTGGATGGCCTAACCCTGCCGCGATTGGATGAGGAGCAGGCGAAGGAGCTGGGGACGGACATTGACCTGGGAGAGATTAGGAGGGCGGTGAAGAGAATGGCTCGCAATAAGTCGCCAGGGATAGATGGTCTGCCCATAGAGTTCTATAGCAAGTATCTGGATATCTTAGCGCCGCGTCTTCAGATAGTTTACCGAGAGGCCAGGGAAGCTGGCCGCCTGCCTCTGTCTATGCGGGAGGCAGTAGTGGTGCCACTCCTGAAATCGGGTAGGGAGAGCAGCAGCCCCGCGTCTTACAGGCCGCTTTCCATGCTCACCACCGACTATAAAATCTTGAGTTCCATTCTGGCGGCAAGGCTCTTACCATACATGTCGGGCCTAATACATGAAGACCAGAATGGTTTCATTCCTGCCCGCAATACCACGATTAATATTAGGCGACTTATTCGCCTCATGGATGACCTGAGTATGGAGGACGGGGCTTCGCTGGTCCTATCAGTTGACATTGAAAAAGTGTTTGATAGCTTGGAGTGGGACTATCTGTACAAGGTCATGGAACGCTTCGGCTTAGGCGCCGGCTATATCCAATGGACGCGGGTTCTTTACGCGGCGGCAGTAGCGAGAGTGAGAGTCGGGACCACGATATCCTGCCAATATCCGGTGGAGAGGGGCACCCGACAAGGGTGCTCCTTGTCCCCACTTTTGATCCCAGGCTCCTTCTTCCGGCAGCTCAGGTCCCAGATGACTGCGTTCCTGTGGGGAGCTGGGAGGTGCAGGGTGGCGTTGGCAATGCTCACCCGCCCGAAAGACGAGGGAGGACTTGCGGTGCCAGACTACGAGCTCTATTATCTCGCTGCCCAACTGCAGGTCTTCACGCAGGAGGTTGCACGGGTGAATAGGGGCCCGGAAGATGGCAGGCTGAAGGGCACGCCGCGACACGTCTTGGCCCATATCACCCTACAACAGCGGATTGACAACCGGGACTTGACCCTGGAACAACGCACGTTACGACAGTGCTGGAATCGTGCGCAGAGGCGGGCGGGAATACGGCGCCCGTACGCCCCCGAGATTCCGCTGGGCATGCTGACGGCGTTGCCACACGGAGGTGATTGGTCGCACCTACAGCACTGGGAGGAGGCGGGCATACAGGTCCTCGGGGACCTCTAAGAAAATGGAGTGCTCCTCCCGTTCCAGGAACTTCAGGAACGCTTCGACCTCCCGAGGGGGGGATATCTTCTCCATGCGGCTGTGTGCGGGGCGATCCAAACACACTGGGGTACGGGGTTGGCGGAGCCTGAGACGGCTGCGGCGTGTCAGTACACAATGATGGCAGCCGGAACAATCAAGGCAGTGACATGCCTATATAATAGGATGTTGCGCGAACACTTACCACCTCTTGCGTCGCTGAAGGCTAAGTGGGAAGCAGACCTGGGCAAAGACATCCCCGACACGACTTGGGCGCAGCTGGTGCGCCGGGCCCGCAATAGTACGAGGAATGCGAGATTCCAGATCATCCATTACTATATACTCCATAGGGCGTATATGACCCCGGGGAGGATTAGGAGGTATTTCGGAGCGGTAGAAGCAGCGTGCCCCCGCTGTCTGGAGGAGGGAGCTGAACTGGTACATATGCTATGGGCGTGTCCGGCCCTTCGGGACTACTGGCAGGTCCTAGGTGAGACCCTGAATGAGGTGACAGACAGAACCATCGACTTCGACCCGGCGGTGTGTATACTGCACTGGTTCCCTCATACCCCCAAAAACAAACTCACGAGCAAATTCATCGATATGGGGTTGATAGTGGCCAAGCGAGAGATAACCAGGCACTGGAAGGCGAGGGCGGGCCCGACTCCCAGGCGATGGCTCAACGAATTTTTGAAATGGGCGACCTGCGACAGCACACACAGGTACCAGATGGCGAGCAGGACTCCTAACCCAGGGGCGCTTGAAGCAGCAACAGCCTGGGAGGTACTAGTACAGGCCCTCAGAGATAGTGGGGTGGAAGAGGGGGAGGAGACTCTCAGCGCTAGCAGGGATGGCAGGATAAGCTAAGCGACGGAGACCAGAACCACTAGCTATTGGCGACCAGGGGTCACACCCTAGGCGGACATGCACAGACTCTTTTGGAGGCCCTCGGGCAGATGGTGGGGGGGAGGGGGTGGGCTCCGCTAGTTTGGGGGGTTTGTGGGGGGGCCATTTACACCAGTTAGGAGAGGGACGAAAAGTAGTCATGCACACACTTCTACGAAATGGTACTCCTGCAACATTGGCATCTGGCATGGAGGGACTGAGAACTTATTGCCGCCCGACCCCCGGGTTGTGGGCTTGCAGGCTGTGTATGATGGGACGGGAAATTATTCGTTGCAGCGCCCTGATTGCTGCGATACTTGTATGAGCTTTGGCTTGAGCTATGTGTGACTACAATAAAAATTACTTAAAAAAAAAATAAAAAATGGATGCCATGAAGTCATTGATGGCCCCAGGGGGGCGATACACTAGTAGGCCAGAGATGGATGAGTGAGCATTAAAGGAGATGGCGAAACGAGCGCATTCGCACCCAGCCACCTCCTCCTTAACAAAGGTGCAACTATAACACGTTTTAAAAATCACTGCTATACCCCCACCTCTGGACTCCCTATTAAGGGTAAGGATACTAAACCTCGGGGGAAGGGCGAGACCAGGTTCAGCCACTGAGGCATCTGTCAGCCAAGTTTCGGTGATAAAAAACACATCAGGCGACTCATCCTCAATGAGGTCGTAGACCTCCATGTGGTGTTTTACCAATGAGCGAACATTCAGAAGTAAAATTTTCATGGTAGGTCTGGGAGGGGTGGTGGACCCTGGAGAGCGAACCCTATAGCCGCATGTAGAACAGCAAAAACGGTTACCTCTACAACCCCTTGATGCAAACCACAAGATCCGCTACGCAGACCGATGGACCTCAAGTGCTTCCCGGTGTAACTCAGTGCCCCTGATTGAGAACCGCCAGCGTGTCTAACGTCTGGCGGCGTCCAGGCGCGGACCGGCGCAGACGGGCTTGCCTCTGATGCGCCATCGGTGCGCACGTGGCGCGCGCGCGCTGGGCGCTTGCATTGCCTGTTCTAAATAGGCAGGCAAGTGCTGGTGGGCAAAAAACTAGAGCGCAACCCCGGAAGAGCCCCAAAACACGGCTCCCCACGCCCAAGATGGCGCTGGGGAGGGACGGCGATTTTCTATTCCCGCCAAAGTGGCGAGAAGATGATAGTCAATTTTAAGTGCAGGTAAGCGCCTAAGAGAGTACGTCAACTGTGACAGTATTTAAAAACAATTTGACAAATTTACAGTAAAAATGCTCCCAATGGCATACAAAACGAGAAATAAAAAGAAAAAAAATCAAAATAATTCCAGATAATCCAATACTACTACCAGAAGAGCAGTCTCCGTACCCTGTTGAGGTCTTCAACCAGTCTGTGAGTGGTGGAGACAATCATTATCCTCCAAAAATGCAGAAAGAACAGAATTAACATATTTGTCCGCAATTTTGGTAATTCCTGCCAATAGAGAGATGGGACGGTAGTTCGCTAATACTTCTAGATCCAGATCTGTTTTTTTTAAAGAGCTTTAACCATAGCTCGTTTCCGCAGAGGGGGGACAAGACCGATTGAGAGTGTAGTATTAATCAGTTCCAGGATGATAGGGGATACTGTGTCAGTAACTTGGTTAAGAATAGTGGGATGGGCCACATCTCTGGGGGAACCAGATTTCAAATGGTTGAGAAGATTATGCAAAAGATTCAAATTCAGAGGAGGAATTTCCGCTAAAGGGATATCTTGAGTTCGAAACTGATTGACCAAAGATAGAGCATTTTGTTGTGTTGTGGTCTGGGGAAAAGAGGAGTAAATATCTTGTATTTTCTTAAAAAGAATGTTGCCAATTTATTACAACGCAATAGCGCATCATCATTTACAAAAGGAGAGGGGGGTCTAATGAGGGTGTTGAAATTCAAAGAAAAATATAAAACTCCAGAGCAGGTAAGAGTAACCTTTATTCTGATCATCCACTCTCCTCATAATCACAGTGAGAACACCAACATTCTAACCTGAACTTCCATGGAAGGTTCTAAGGGGCAGGGCAGAGGAAGGGGGAATGGAGCGTACCACTAGGGAACTCAATCAAGATTGCAACACATCTCCTTTATATGGGGAAACACAAAATAAAGTAAAGACAACATTATGAGATGTCCACAAGTCTTTCATGACTCTACGTCTATCCGTTCTCTAAGCGGACTACATTTTTTCCTGCTTTGTCCACTCGTAGGGGAGCATAGTACTTGCTCGACCCGGGTTGCACATGAGAGGGTTTTTTGACAACTACAGGCGTATCTGCCTTGAAATCAAGATTTTTGACCCCATGTTTTTTGTCATACCACAACTTGTATTTTTGTTGATGTAGATGAACCTTCTCATATGACCCTGGTCAAGATTCAGCGAAACACTTTTTCCACCTTCCAACCACCTAGGGTTCATTTTTGTGCTAGGTTCCCTTCCTCTCAAGAATACAAAGGGAGACACTCATGTGACACTGTTGGGAGTGGTGTGGTATGGCCATATACACTCTCTAAGGAAATCTTCAACATTGAACCCATTGGTGATTGCAAGTTGAATGTGTTCCTTCACCAGGCAATTCACCCTCTCTACCATACCGTTTGCTTTAGGACAATAGAGTGCTGTGTTCTCATGTTTTATGTTTAGTTCATCCAGGAATTCTCTCATTGTCTCAGACACAAATTGCACCCCATTGTCCGTTACGAGGGTTGCTGGAATGCCTTCATAGATAAAAATGTTCTTTAGGAAAGAGATAAGATTGTTCGTTGTGGTGGATGACGTAAACTTGAAATTTACCCAGTGTGAGGTGTAGTCGACGTGCACAAACATGAATTTTCTCTGTGGACCCAGGGCCTCCATTGGGCCAATTATGTTGATGGCCAGTTTGGCCCACGGTACCATGGGCACATCGACAGGGGAGAGGGGGGCCTTGTGAAGGATTTTGCTTTTGTCGCTTTTAGCACAACTGGAACATTCTTTGTCCTTGAGTTCAATCATAGTATCCATTTTAGGAAACCAAAAGCAACTTCTAACTTTGTTTTTTGTGAGGCTCCTGCCTAAATGTCCCTCATGGGCCAAATCGATTAGTTTACTCCTCAAGCCCACGAGTGGAATGACTTTGTCACCCCGATGTATCCGACCAGACAAGAGTATTAGTTCAAGTCTAACCTCCCAGTAATCTCTGGCGATGTCTGGTACTTCAGAACGTTTTTTAGGCCAACCGTTGATGATCAAGTCTTTGAGTACCTCCATGACTTTATCTTTCTTCATGTTCTCATTCCACTCTTCTTCTGTTAGTGAGGGAAGATGCATCGAATAAATGGGGACATCTAATGGTTCCTCGCTGTCGTTATCCATGAGGGGTGCCCTGGATAGATAGTCCGCTACCACATTCTCAGGGCCTGGTAGATACTCTACTTTAAAGCAGAAGTTTTTAAGGCCCAGGACCCATTTGTTTATCCGTGGGGACACATTTTCGGTATGCTTGGATGAAAACATGAAAGTTAACGGCTTGTGGTCAGTGTGTATTACAAATTTTATACCCCACAAGAAAAACTTAAAATGGTGTACTGCCCAAAAGCATGCCAATACCTCCCTCTCAATGACTGAGTAGTTCCGTTCTGCGGCGATGAGGGACCGGGATGCAAATGCTATGATAGTTTCTTCACCATCTCTTTTTTGAGAGAGCATGGCTCCTAACCCTTTACCAGAAGCATCCGTAGTTAGTACAGTCTTCTTATTATGGTCAAATGTACTTAGAGCAGGCGAATCCAGAATGCGTTGTTTTATCATTTTGACCATATCATTGTGTTTCTCTTCCCATTCAAATACTGTGTTTTTCTTAACGAGATCACGTAAACCGTCACATAGATCGGCAAAGTTCCTCACAAACTTGGACATATATTCTACTAGTCCAAGAAAATATTTGAGTTCCTCTTTGCTCTATGGATATGGAGCATCCTTGACTGCTTGGATTAAGCTGTGCTTGGGCCTAAAACCATCTTTGGAAATAGTTTGCCCCAGATAGTCAACTGGCGTGACCTTGATCTTAAATTTTTCTAGTTTTACTGTTAACCCTGCCTGAGAGAGTTTATGTCATACTGAGTAGAGGGTAGAATCATGCTCCTCCTCTGTTGCTCCGTACATTAGTATGTCGTCTTGGAAACAGAGGGTGTTGCATCATTTTTTGAAAAATGGAAGCCGCTGAGGCAAGGCCGAACGGCATTCTTACAAACATATAAGCCCCAAAAGGTGAAGTAAATGCTGTCAGTGGTATTGAATCAGGGTAAAGTTCTACCTGATGATAGGCCATAGATAGGTTGATGACTGAAAAATAACCTGCTTTGCCCGTGATACTTAACATCTTGTTTATGTTGAGGAGAGGAAATCTCTCTACCCAGATGTTTTGATTGAGGCAGCAGAGGTCCACACAAAGCCGAATGCCTTGTCCATTGGCCTTGGATGCCAGAACTAATGGAGCTAGCCATTCAGAAGCCTCTATGGGTTAGATGACACCCATTTCGCACAGTTTATCCAATTCCATTTTAAGAGTTTCACTCAGACGTAGTGGTACTGGGCGTGTCTTGTGGACCACAGGCTTGGCACCTTGTCTAACCTTAATTTTATGTTGAAAATCTCGCAATTTACCTAGTTTATCTGTGAACAGACTCGGAAAGGCTTGTTAGGAAGGTCAACTAGGATGGCTTGATTCTTGTCGTTGGGGTCCAGAATGATACCCAACTCTTTCTGGTGTTGCCATCCCAGCAGGTTCACTCCACGCTCAACTATGTACACCTTGCTAACCGTGGATCTGCCTTCAAAGTCTATGTGGCTGTTTACCATTCCCACTAGAGGAATAGGGTCTCTGGTGTATCCTTCAGGAGAAATATCTGGAGGATTTAAGGTGGCCTTGTTGCGACCCAGCAAACTCTCAAAGTCCTTTAGATTTATCAGCGTGAACGGGGAACAGGAATCAGCGTATACTTCTAAAGATTTGTTGTCAAGGAGTATTACACACTTGGGGTAATTGGGTTTAACCTTAGATTCACTGTCTTTTAATTGGAACACAAATTTAGCCTGTGGTTCTTCGTTAGAGTTGACTACATTGACAGTATTACTCACCCCCTCTCTACACACTCTGGCTAGGTGCCCTCTCCTATTACACTTTTTACACAGAATTGTACGTGCTGTACAGGAGGGGCTGTTGACCAGATGGTTGCTGCGGCCCATCTAAAACACTTTAACCCTTGACTCACTTTAGTAGATTTAGAGGATTGTGCTTCTTTAGTGCCCACTTTGTTAGATATTTTAAGTATCTCACTGTCAGTAGCCCCTACTTGGACGGAAGCCACTATTTCTTCTTTGGCTTTTTATTCCTTTTACACACTTCACCGTATGTTCAATCGATTGTGCAATAGAGATGGCATCTCTAAGAGTGGGGTTTTTTGCGAGTAATTTCTCTTGAACCCTGCTGTTATTCGTGCATCTGACGAGTTGGTCTCTTATGAGGGAGTCATTGAGATCACCAAACTCACACAACTGGGTAAGACCTCTTAAAGCTGCAATATAATTATTTATAGATTTATTCTTCCCTTGTACTCTGCTAAAGAATTTATGTCGTTTGAGTACTACATTGACCTTGCCTCCAAAAATGTGTCTCTAGTTTCATAAGTGTAATATCATACACATCAAAATCATCGTCGTCATCCATTTCGGGTTCAGGTAGAGTTTCATATACTTTACGTCCATGAACTCCCAAATTATGCAGAAGTATATGTTGTTTTCGCAACGCTGAGAATTTTTTTTTCACCACCCATTTCGATGAGTTTTCATTCAAATAACTTAGTCCAATCCTTCCAGTGGATCTCGGGGTCACCATATTAATTCAGAAAGGATGGTGGTTGACAGATACCTGGAGTGCCCATAATGAACAGTAGGGAGTAAAGCGCGTGAGAAAGAAAATGAGTAAAATCTCAGGTTCAATTACAGATAAAAAAGGCAGAATCAAGGGAGAACTGCAAGCAATATGCAGGGCCAAGTCTTTGGCTGGGACTGGAGAAAACTGGTAACGCAGGAGAGTTACCAATGTACCACACCATATGAAGGCTGCGGGGGCTCACACACGCGCAACCTGATAAAAAGATGGCACATAGGATGTGAGAGTCAACTGGAACAGTGACCCACAAAGTATTTTATAAGTTATAGAAACAGAAAGTCACTCCTCAAAGTCCCAGGTCTGCACAACACAATAAGTCTGATGCTGGGAAAGCAAACAAAAAGTGACAAAGGGGCTAAGGGTGTATGAAAGACCTACTTGATGAGAAGACACTTCAAAAGTCCTGGCTCAGCATACCAGGTCGATGAAGACTGGTAGGGTTAATGTTATTGGGCTCTCCGATCATTTGCACATATTATGGAAACACTGTGAGTGAAAGTGCGCTCCAGATACGCACTTTGCAATGCAGGAACCGGCCCAAAAGAGGCTGGGGCAACGAAGGAACACAGAAGAAGAACGGCCCTATAGTTGGTGGTGCGCTGGAGCCTCCGGTGGAAAGGCTGTCTCTAGATGCACGAATGTCGGGATACCAGGGGAAGTCGGTCCCCTTTGTTAGTGGCGTAGGCTGAACAACCAGGAACCAGCACGGATGAGGTGCGTCAGCTGCAGGCTGGGGAAAACCACACGGCTGAAGAGTACACCAGACGGCCAAGCAATCCACCCAAGGAAGACAGCGCGTGAGGAAAATCCCGCAAAAGTCGTCACTGAGGCAGAACGCAGCAGACTGAGGGTACAGGGGCGAGCCCTGCGGGACCAACGAAGGATGCCAAGGACCAAGAAAAGTTCACTGGGGCACCTCAAGGCTGAGCTGCCGGTGGGACGACGAGGTGAAAGCTCAAGGCAGGCACAAGGGATCTTGACACGCAGAGCCGTGACGTGAAGAAGCGGGCAACCCAGTCCGCTGAAGACTGACAGGAGGTCAGGGGCCCGGTTCACAGACTTCCACAGGATCTCGCGCACAGCAATCCAAGGTTCCAGCGGACTCCCACGGGGAAGAAGTTAGAACAGTCTACAAAAGCTCCTCACGGAGAAGCAGGCAACACCAGCCCACCGATGCACACCAGGAGGACGGAGACTCACACTCCTCCAACAGATCTCGAACAAGGTACACTCAAAGCTCCCAGCAGAGGGAGACAGCGGGAGAAAGCAGAAAAGTCCATACAAGCTCCTCATGGGGAACAAAGAGGGCTGTGGGCAATGAAGCTGAGATCAAATGTGCCCCGTGTAAGACACTCCAGTTTGGCCCCCAAAACACTACTTCACAAGAAAGAATGGCACAGTTTGAGAACCGGGGCAAAGTGGCAGTCTCTGAGACTCAAACGGCCAAGCAGTCCAACAGGAACTGAAGATGGAAGACTCCTCCTCTGCCAGGTTCACCAGGAGAGAATATACAAAGGGGAGATGATCAGCTGCTCCCTTCGCAGGTCGTCGCCAGTGTTGAAATTCAAAGAAAAATAGAAAACTCTAGAGCAGGTAAGAGTAACCTTTATTCTGATCATCCACTATCCTCATAATCACAGTGAGAACACCAACATTCTAACCTGAACTCCCATGGAAGGTTCTAAGGGGCAGGGCAGAGGAAGGGGGAATAGAGCGTACCACTAGGGAACTCAATCAAGATTACAACAGAGGGATTTCGTATTACGAAAGATTTCGCGTGGGGAGTTGGAAGCTGATGTGATCCTTTTTTCATAATAAAGGGTCTGAGCGCATCTAATTTTTGTCTTTTATAGCCTTCCTATATTCAATTTTTTTAATAGTGGAAAAATCATTCCTCCATCTTCTCTCCAGGCGTTTACAATTTTGCTTAATCTCTTGAAGCTTTGGAGTGTACCACGCTATTCTGTTGGCTCCTATCTTATTATTTGTACATTTTTTGGGGAGCACAGTATCTAATGAGCATTCGATCCATTTGTCAAGCGTATCATTCGCCGCAATGGGATTAGGATCAAACATAGGTCTGGTGTTGTTAAGAATTGTCACCCAGGACTCAATGATAATTTTGACCATTTGCGGACCAGTTTATTGGCTATCACGGCCGACTTACTGGCGACCTGAGGGGCCCACAAAAATGGGATCAGATGATGGTCAGACCAGGGTACCGGAATCGAATTCCCGACCTGAAGATCTTTAATATTAGAAAAGTAAATGGCCTTTGAGGTGAGTAGGACCACTCACCTTTTGATGGAGAAGAAGGGACCCCAGACTTTCAACCAATTCAACTGTGACAGGAGTTAAGATGTCATCCAAATGAACAATAATATCCCCTAATATAAAAAATTAGATAGGGAGCTGGCTAAATTGGCTATTTTCTCAGGTAGTTCCTTGCCAAATTGTCCAAGGGCCCCTGGGGACAATATATTAAAATCCCCAAGAAGGAACAAACATGAGATAAGCCAATTGCAAAAGAGAGGCTCTCACAGTCAGGTATCAGACTTACTAGTATGCGGCAGTTGGATATAGCTTTATATATAATTGCGATACCGCCTCCTCTATTAAGTTCTCTGTCAAGTCTCTGAATCAAATATCCAGGGGGGAGGACTTGAACAGAGACAGGGTCAGACATACTGGTCAACCATGTTTCTGTTAAAAACAGAACATCTGGTTCTTCTTCTTCAAAAATAACTGGATTTCGGTTGTATGCTTAGGCATTGAGCGACAGTTACATAAAATCATTTTAAAAACAGTCTGTGTTCTATTTAAATGATATTAATCTTGTGTTATTTCTTATATGTTCTCTCATTTCTTTTCTTCTGTCCTTAATTTTGTTTTCGCTTATCTTACCTTTTCTTACTTTTTCTTTCGGAGCTTAGATTGGTTGTTGTCATGTGGAATGATATTGCAATGGCAAAGCACTCACTCCTGAGTTACTTGTTGCCTTATTGGTATCTGACTTTGCAGTGACTTTGAACCCCATGACTGATGCCTGAATTAAAGCTCTTGCCAGCTCTTGCCGCTTAGTGATGAAGAACTTAATTAACCTTTCTAAAGTGAACAAATCCTAGATCACTTTAATACCCTGAAAATGATATTCTTTACAAAAAAGCTTCTAAAAAAGGAAGGGTTGATAGTGCACTTTTTCAAAGAACAAGGGAAGAAAATAAGTCTTAAGTCCTACAGCCAAATACGGCAATTTTTAAGGCTAGCTCTTGGGAACCTGAAGAAGGGCAGTGCCTGCCAAGAAGCTTCGAGCTCCAACTCAGTTTTAACATTTATGACCCTATTACAGACTCACCTTACTTTTGCACCTAGTTCAAGAATACAATGTGGCCTATTCACGATCGTACTTTGGAGCACATGAAATACGTTTTTTTATAACTCTTTTATGTACTCTTGCATGTGTTTGCAAATTCCCCCAAAATGTCTGAAATAGGTAAAGAGGCACAGTCCTTTCCATTCGTACTAATTATAGATGAATATTCACACTTTAGATGTTTTGCGGCTAATTCAATAAGACATGTAAGAGTAAGTAAAAGAGTACTACAGGAGTAACTTTTAATGTACGCCAAATTGTCTATGTAAGTAGGCCTCAATGTATCTATCACTATCAATTTCAATCTCATTCTTCAGGAGATTTCCACTTGGTTCATATCCTGAATCTAGAAAATCAAATCACATTTCAGCTATTCAAGGCCTAAAAATCCATATTTTCCATCTGAATACAGCTCTCCTTAAAACATGCGTGAAGAATCCATAATTCACCAGATGGCGTGTTCATATTTTTATTTTTACCCCGTTACAGAGACTTTCATGTAGCTTACCTTTTCATGGCTTCTCCTACTTCATTCAAATCAATTTTGGCACCCTCCATTGGAGCCAATTCAACTTAACCTTACTAGAATGAATTTCAATTTTGGATCATTGTTGTGTAGGATTTTCTTTGACATTAGCAGAGTTAATCCCACAACTTAAATGTGGTAACTGGGGGTATGTGTCCAGGCTATCGACCAAGATGGCCGCGTAGCGCTGCAGCTCCGCAATCCGACCGGACATTCTTGCCCTATCCGGACAATTCATCGAGCTATCCTGCCTTCTGAAGTCGGATTCAGTCGCTACGACGTGACGCCCATCCAAACTTTGGTGCGTCTTTGGATACCCCCGGCAGGACAATCATACATCACCTGTCTCCGCTACTCATGTAGCCAGATATTGACTGGCACTCCAGACATACGGGTCGAATTTTTGAACCATAATTTTAACTTATATTCGACCCGTGTAGCCCACAGTGAGGAAGGTCGCAGTGACTACCCAGCAGAAATTGCACTGGTATGGCTCAACAAAGTTGTGCAGCAATTTTTAGCTGAATCCTTCTCTACTGAGCAAATCATCAGTGCTATCGATGCCATGAACGGCTCGACCGCTCCCGGCCTAGACGGATTCACTGGCAATTTTTATGAGGCTTAAAAGGCCCTTCTAGCTCCATACCTCCTTGAGGTCTTTAGTGAAGCTCTTGAATGGAAGGAGCTTCCCCCCCCATTGCACGAAGCTGTGATAATCCTACTCCCTAACTCCCTATACCGGGTATGGACCAGCTACTGTGCGGTTCATACAGACCGCTGTCATTGTTGAATCCTGATGATAAGATTCTAGCAAAAATGATAGCGTTGAGATTGGCCCTGTTTTTTTATCGTATTATTTCACCTGCCCAATTGGGCTTCATCCCACATAGATCAACAGCTCTGAATCTCTGCACACTTTTTGTAGTTATTCATAGGTTTGCCCCGGGGGTTCCAGCGGCTGCCGTACTACTCGATACGGAAAACGTATTTGATTCTTTGGAGTGGCCCTTTTTTTTGGCGGTAATACGGAAAATGGGTATGCCCAAGGGCTTCATCAACCTCACTTTACTGCTCTATACCTCCCCCTATGCTAGACTTAGGCTAAATGGCACCCTATCCTCTCAATCTAAACTTACCCGTGGCACCAGGCAGGGTTGCCCGCTCTCTCCATTGCTTTTTATCATAGCGCTAGACCCCTTGGTCCGGCAATTGCAAGAGCAGCACCTGCACAGGGGGCTCCAGTTCAACACGGGCCCTCTCCTGATCTCACTTTACGCTGACGACATTATACTCCACGTACGCCACCAACAGGAGAATTTGGACCCACTCATCAGAGAGGTCATCCGCTTTGGTGGATTCTCTGGACTGGGCATAAACTGGGGTAAATCTGAAATTTTCCCTTTGATGGCGAGTACTGCCAAATGGGATTATGAATTCCACCTGGCGTGGTATGATGAGTCAACTAAGTATCTGGGAATACAGATCCACAGAGAGGTTGAGCAGATCATTTTACTGAACTATGGTCCAGCACTACATACGCTAGAACAGCAGGTGGAAAGTTGGATAAAACGCCGTCTCTCGTTGGCTGGCAGTGCAGCGATTATAAAAATGGTGGAGCTTCCCAAATTTTTATACCTGCTTCACAATATTCCCATTCCGTTACTCAACAGATTTTCTCGTACTCTTCGCTCTCATCTCATTTGGCGGATCTGGGGTGGTGGCAGAGCCAGAGTTGGTTGGGACTCGTTGACCCTTCCGTATGAAAGAGGAGGACTTGGGGTTCCCAACTTCCAGATCTATTACTTAGTCGCGCAATTTTGCTTTGCTCATTCTTAGTACCACCCTGACGCTCGGATTCCTTACACTAGGTCTGAGGCTGATCTTGTGCTTTCTGCTCTGTTAAAAACAGTCTTGAAGAGAATTCCAGAGACCCGTAGACATTTAGACAGTGTCTGCTACCAGCTGGGCCTGGCAGAAACTAGAACGTATGAGAGGTGGGCGCCCCTTTTACTCCTCTGCACTTCCGTTTGTTAATAACCCATGGCTACCCATCACGGAATAAAAACTGGTGCAGCGTACACTCGTCTCATACTCATTAGATACATTTATTTGGAGACCTATTTCCGGGGGACATGTCTTTTCAAGCTCTGAGGAAGTTAGGTTAAGAGAAGCATCCTTTATGGACCACTTTGTTTTCAGCAGGATTCGTCGTGCGCTCAGAGCTCAGGTTACTGACTTCCCATTGGAACCGGTGTCCTTCACACCACTAACGCTACTGATCACGAATAAAGGGGGGGGCATCTCATTTCCAAACTTCTCAGAGCCTGTATGATCTTAATCCCTAGCAGAGACTTGGGAGCGTGACCTGGGACACCGGACTCGCATTGGTCCTTCTGTTGCACCCAGATTAAAGAGGTTTCACTGAACAGCAGGCACAAACTGATTCATTTCAAGTTCTTATGGAAGGCATACATGTCACCTGGGAAGCTTCACTCCATAGATCCCTCCCATACGCACACGTGCCCTCAGTGTGGTGTACACTAAGCTAATTTCACCCATATGACCTGGAACTGGTAAAGATTGGGGGTGACTGGAGAGCTATTTACACAATCCTATCTGGTATGATTCACCTTGACATAACCCCTACACCTGCGGTCCCTCTGCTAGGATAAGTACATAACGTCTCTAAATACATTCACAGATTTACTACTATTGCTCTATTGCTTGCAAAGTGGGAGATAGCGCTACATTGGGGCAATAGGATCACCTCTACAATATCCTCATTTATTGTAACACAAATTCCGAGCTGTTTGCAGCAACACAGCCCCTTCAATATAGGCCAAGGACATTTGGAGCCTCCTGAAGTGTTATTTGCTCAAAGTCGGGACTGCCCCTTTGTCACAGAGGCCTGTGGGGATAGTTCCCACTGAGGTGGGTTAACTCTACAATTTCCATGCTGGATAAAAATACATTCCCTATGACGGGTGGTAGGGGTGGCAGGCCTGTAGGAATGCAATAGCTTCCAGGATGGGAAAATAAACTGCCAAATGTAATGTACTATATATATATGCTGCCCTATGTAACAGTGTGTTGTGCCTTTTTAGATCATATCCTCTCAGACTGCTATATTTTGTATTGCTACATTGAGGTACCAATCTATGCTTATTGTGCATTAACATGAAAATGGTAAATAACGTTTTAAAAAAAGAAAATGTGGTAACTGAACTGGAAAGCTTGTGCAAAGGCACTTAAAAATTTAGCTAAATTATAGAAGTTTGAGCTAGACTTGTTATTTTATTTAAATTAGTGTGATAACATCTCACAAACCTTGTAAAGTCCTTCTTTAGAAACACTCTAAACTGAATAAAAGATATAGAACAAAACCATAAATCAAAAAGTTAAATAATTTGGAAGGGATATTTGAGATATTTAGGCAGTTTAATTTGGTGTTTGGTTAAAATATCGAGCTTTATATATTGTTGTTCCAAAATATCTTGAACAAATATCGTAATGTAGAAAATATCATCAAGAGATATATAAAAGGTAAGAATATTGTTTTTAAGTGTTGTTTTTAATAAGGTAAACATATTGCTGTAAGTGATATTGTTTTTATCAATGTTATTGTAATGTAAGAAGTGGTACTTATTGTTTAATGGTTTTTATGTTGAAATATTTACAATTTGATTTTAATTTAGTAGTTATGTTGTATTTTTATAAGAGTTTAACTACATTTTTCAATTAGGTGAATTTTTTATGAGCAGGATGTTGTATTTTTTTAAGGAACATGGTCGGGTGATTATTTAAAATAATGACACAAACATAAAATTCTTTTTACATTTAAAAATTAAAATAGTATATTTTTAAATGTAATTTTACATTTTAGATATGTTAATATTATACTTCATATACTTCTGTGTGAAACTTAAATATTGGTTTGCTTATTAATGTATTGAGATAATATAATACACTTTAATTTTATATGAAATTGGTTTAATAATTAGGACTGAAAATGTTATATAATCATTTTTATTTGTGATATTGAAACATACATTTATTTGTTGGTACTTTGTATATTTTATATATTGTTTTACAAAACTAAATGTGGATTAAAAATGTAAGAAAATATATTTTTTTTTAAGTAGGGTAAATTAAGTGCATTATATTAGTAACATTTTTTCTTTATAAATATTAAAATATAATGTATATTATTTGATTGAAATATTTGTTTGTTATTTATTTAACTATAAATAATATACAATAGGTTATAAAATCTTTAGTGTTTAATAAGCAAACCCTATCCACAATGCAGTATATTTTGGAATGACAGGAGTATATATAACACCTTTACTTTCGAACATGTTTCTCAATGTGGCTTATTTTGGAGAGGGAATACTAAACCTACACATTTGATCTACATCACTTTCACATAGTAGGTCCTGAAGAATTGCCACGGTATTTAGCAACCAGCAGGCAAGAAACAGGTTGACCTCAAGAGATGAGCACAGCTTCAACTGAACCCCCTCCGCAGGGGAGCTGCCACTCTACACGTTTCTAACGAGGTGGATTACCAACCAGAATAAAATAATATTTTGAATATCTAACTTTTTTAACACACTCACTGCACTTCACTGTATATACACTTTCACGGGCCACACACCCCCACTTCATCATACGGCTAAGGAACAAAAGATCTCCGACAAAGAGCCCCTTCATGGGTGCCCGTTGGGTATTGCAGCGCCGACCCAACGAGGAGCAGGTCCAGATGATGAAGCATGACACCTAGCTTGCTGGGTGTGTGAGGACCTTAGTTCCGTAATAGCGGGATCCCCTTATCCCTCTCCCTCCTAGTATTACCCCTCCACTGCCACCTACCTGTTGGCGGTTGGTCCACGTACCTAAGTTAACTAGGCACCACCATTTGAGGAACAGCTTAAAGCTTTTGCTTAAAGGATCTGTCAGGGCACTTATGCTGGACCTCTTTTGAAAGCCCCACTGTCCCTCTTTTTGATAAAGAGGACTATTAAATATGATCCCTTCAATATTCAACTCCTTTCCCAAAATACTTTTGTACTAATAATCATTTACATATTTATTTTTATGTTTAGATGGATGTTTTAGTGTTATCTTTCATATTACATACTCGGAGGCGTGGCAAAGCAGGCTGCGATGGTGGCCGTACCTTGCTGAGGCTCCGCGACAGACAGGGGCACATTCACCATTTCCAGGCCCTGGAAATAATCACAGCTCCTGTAATCAGAACCCGTGGGGCACCCGACAACATTCAGTTACCACGGAAGCGGTATCGCAATCAGGGAGAACCGGCCCGACAAGACACCCGGTGACAGGCGACAAGATGGCGGCGGCCAACGGGGAGAAGGACGCGACCCGGGGGGCCCGAGCGGTGGGGAGGAGAAGTAGCCTCCGCACAGGCGGAGCGGGATCACCACTTCCCTTCGTGCCACGAGACATTGGGGCACCCGTGGAGCGGCAGCTGCCGAGCGGTAGCCTACTGAGTCCTTCCCTGGTGCGGGGGCACAATGTAAGCGGCAGTGGCGCTGGACACAGTGAGTGGAGTGGAGCCACCCCCACCACCGAGGCCCAGTGAAACGCGTGCCTGACCTCAAGATGGCAGAATAGTACCGCATGTGCCATCCAGCAGCCCGGGGAAACGTTGTAGGAGGCCAGGTCTGGGGCCCTGCAGACCGCACGTCCCTACCCTACAACAACACCCTCGGGCAGGGATGAAGATAGAGCGCAGTGTGCCCACCCGCTCAGCCCTGCATCATGAAGACGGAGTGCGACGCGCCACAGACAGGGAGAGGTGAGAGGGGTATCCCCCCTCTGGAGTTGCCGGACACCGGGGGGCGCGTGGTGCCCCCCGCCATGGGGGCCTGACCGGATCACCAATATAGCACCCACACTGGGCCATCCAGGTGGCGGGATTCACGTGGTGCCCGCCCCCTGACCACAGACGGGGAAGTGACCCTCCCGGGCCCAGCAGCTGAACCGCGTGCCTCAACCGGCCACCCAGGCAGAGGATAAAAACTATTCGGATCTTAAACCGTAGGAGCCAGGAACCAGCAACGACATCCGCCGGGCCCAGCAGTGCGACAAGCGGCTCTTCGACCTTCCAGGTGGCACAATGGGGAAACCCCGACACACGCAACCTACCGTGGTGCCAGAGACAGCGCCAGAGAATATGCCGCATCCCAAGACGGGGACTACGCCGACCACGACACCCCCGGACCAGTCGATATCGGACAAGCTGGACCGCGTTCTGGCCGCCATTGAGCACTCCAGAGTGCGATGGACGCTGTGCACTCTTGCGACGGACGTCAGCCTCGTTAAAGACGACCATCGGAAATTCGTGGACAAGCTCAACGAAGGGGGAAAGATCATAGCAGACCTACAACCCATGGTGAAGGACCAACAACAGACAATCAGTGCTGTCCTGACCCGCCTGTCCACAATGGAGGAGCGCATGGTTGACCTGGAGGGACGCTCAAAGCGCTGTAACATACGGGTCCTGGGCCTGCGGGAAGGTATCGAGGGACAAGATCCGGTAGGGCGTGGGTGAAATCCTTCACCCCGGAGACCGACCGGTCGGCGTTCTTTTCCATTGAGTGTGCCCACCGAGTTCCCGCACAAAAACCCCGGCCGGGAGTGCCGCCCTGCCCGTTGCTGGCAAAATTCCTGCACTTCAAAGACCGGGACGCAGTACTCAGAGCCGTGAGACGATCCGGCCCCCTCCTGGTCGAAAACAAACAAGTGATGGTCTTTCCGGACTATGCCCGGGCAGTGCAGCAGCAAAGGTCGCTATTCCTGGAGGTGAAACGAAGGCTGAGAGCAAATGACATCCAATACTCACTGTTATTCCCCGCCAGACTTAGAATCATCTACAAAGACTCAACCTTAATTTTTACGTGCGTGGAGGAGGCAAGAGACTGGGCGGATCTGCATTGTCTGTGGTTCCCCAGGCCCGGACCTGCACTTGGGCAGAGACGCAGGGCACCACGACCCAGGAAGCGCAGCCAAAACAGTAGGCGCATGGGCAGTAACGCCATAGCACGCAGTCCCACAAACGACTCTCCGGATTTGTAACTCATCATGCATGAACGCCGGGAAGTCCTACAAGCAGTCTCATCACTACAGGCCTCGCCATGCTCAGACAACGTGGATAGGGCCCCGCAGCTATTCTCCTCCGCGGGGGAGGACAACAGAAACGAATCATCGTCCAAAGGGCATTCGGTCACCATGCCAAGAGTTACGCCCCAGACAGCAGATCTCATAAACTGCAGAGCCACAAGCTGAAGTATGACATAGCAGCATTGCTCCTAACGTCTGGCAGCGCACACATGTAGGGGGGCTCTATTTACAGGTAGGCCGGGAACCCCTACTGCACAACTGTGGCTCACTCTGAGCACGTGCACCGCAGTGCTCGACACCTCTCAGGGATTAGATGACGCACATTGATCCTACACCGACCCGTCCGAGGACCCCCACGCATGCACGCACCACCACCCCATGGTTGTTAATTGTTCGTTGATGCTCTCCTTTCCCCGGAGGGTTAGTTTGGACGTATCGCTCCCGGCGATAGGTCCCCTGTATTGGGACAGTTTCCCGACCCCAGTTCTCAGTTTACCCACCCCATGTACCATGACCTCTAGTTACTCCCCATATGTAGGGCATGGGCATATACTTACCACCTTGAATAGCTTCACGTGTGACACCCGGCACCCAGGAACGGGAGACTCCACTCAGACGAAGAACGTGGGCCATCCTGACACGGCATTGCACCCACCATAGCACATACAGACGTAAGGTTTTGAACTCTAAATGTGCGGTGGATACACACAGCCAAAAAACGCTATGCGTATATTAAGTGGCAACAAGCGCAGACCATATGCCTTCAAGAAACACATCTCACGGGGTAGGAACTGGGTAAGCTCCAGAGAAAATGGCGTGGCCATTTTTGCGGTACCACAAACTCCACCTTTGCAAGAGGAGCACTGATCTGGATTCGGCCCGGAGTACCCTTCCTTGAACTTGGCAGAAGAGTGGACCCCGAGGGCCGCTATGCACTGCTGGAGGGGTTATTGGACGGGGAGACCATCCTTATTGGCAGCATTTATGTCCCGAATACAGATCAGACGCCATTCTGGAGGGCACTGACGAGCACCATAGCGGGATTCACACACTCCCCGTGGATATTGGGAGGGGTTTACAATTGCTCCCTAGACCTAGTATTAGATCGGTCCCCCCTCCAAATGCTCCTCAGCCCACGTGCACACAGCCGCATTCCGGGCCTGGGCAGCCCACTGGTCCCTCATGGATGCCTGGCGACATATCCACCCAGCCACCAAAATATATTCCTTTTACTCGATCCCCCACAATTTGCGAATCCGCTTGGACGGCTTTTTATGTATGCAATCTCTCCTACCACGCATCAGACACTCAGACTACCTGGGCAGAGTTGTTTCGGACCACGACGCGCACACAGTGTCCCTCGCATGGCGCCCACCCATACCGCCGATCTCCACATGGCATCTCCCCAAGGACTGCCTTCAGGAACCGGTGTTCAAGAATGAGGAAACCGACACCATCCAACAATACTTTGCAGAAAACAGGGGCACTGCAGCGACTAGATCCCTAGGATGGGATGTATTTAAAATAGTCTTAAGGGATGCCAGCATCAGACAAATCACAGGAGTGAAGCAGACCTTGGAGAGGGCAGTGCACACTACAGAACAGCAAGTAGCGCAGTTATCTAAAGTGGCTGATCAGCAAGAGATCCCCCCCACGCAACTAGCGACGGACAAAACGAAATATGAGGAGGCTTGTGCTGATTTGCAGCGCTATAATTTTCGCACCTACACTACTAGGGCCCATAGTGAAGGGAACCGAGCCAGCACTCTGCTGGCGTGGCTCATCCACCAGGACACGCAAACACAACCGGTCACTGGCATCCGCAGCGACACGGGGGAGATAGTCTAGGCACAAGCAGACATAGTACTGGCCTTTTATGATTATTACACCATGCTGTACAGGGAACCAACCCCAGATAGGGAGGACCACATCCAACAAATGCTACACATGGACGCTATAGCCCAAATCACAGACAAGGAACGCACAGAACTCGATGTCCCGATAACGGTGGCGGAGGTCAAACTTGCCATTCGCCATCTAGCTAAAAACAAGGCTCCGGGTCATGATGGTTTCCCGGTAGAGCTCTATGCCACATTCTGCCAGCAGTTGGCCCCGAAGCTCGACACCGTCTCCCGAGAGGCATTAGAGGTGGGCCTACTTCCCCAGTCGATGCGAGCATCCACACTAGTGACATTCCCCGAACCCGAAATACCTCCCAGAATCTCTGCCGGCTGTTCCAGGTCCAGGACGGGGTATGGGACAGGTTCCCACAGGCAGCGTGCCTCGTGCTGGACCTTGAGAAGGAGTTTGACACCCTGGCGTGGCAATATCTGTTCATTTTTGCCATTGCAATGGAGCCACTGGCGGCGCGATTGCGGGAGGTGGGCCAACAATGGGGCATCCCGTTGGGGAAGCCCATGCACTGCGTCTCCCTCTACGCGGATGACCTCCTCATTTATGTCAGGGACTTTGCCGCGGACCTTACCACCATCTGGACCACGCTCTCGGATTTCGAGAGGGAGGTGGGATTACGAGTGAATTCGGAGAAATCCTCTCACCTACCCCCTACACCCGAATACTCCACAAAGGGAAATTTGTCTGGGCGATGCCTCACTGGCATGGATGGGGTATTCCCCGAGATATTTGGGAATCAGACTCTACCATGAGCCCTGGGACCTCTTGGAGGGCAATCATTACCGAGCCCTTCGGGGCCTTAAAGGACTCCCCCGCGCCGCACGGCCACCAGCTGCTGCGTGTGCCTCCCGCCACCCGCCTGACTCGCTGACCCTGCTGTGCCTGCTGTGTTCACTGTTGTCACCTTTTTAGGCTCCTGTGCCCCGTTTTTCCTTGCTGTGTGTTCCTCTGTGCCCCTTTGTGCTGTGTTCACTGTTGTTTCATTTTTAGGCTCCTGTGCCCCGTTTTTCCTTGCTGTGTGCCCCTTGCTGGAACTCAGATTGTCTTTTTGTTAGGATTGTACTTTATTGTCTGTCCCCCTGTACTCGCTCCCCCGGTTCCTCCCGCCCCGCTCCCCGCTTCCCGCCTCCGTTGTTAGCCACGCCCCCTTCCTTTCTGTGCCCTCCCCGCTCCCGCCTCCCAGCTGCTCCGCCCTCCCTCGCACTTCGCCATATATGGCGACCGTGCGAACGCGCAGCGGGCGCGCCGATTGTGCGCAAGGTAAGCCCGTCTGCGCCCGTCCGCGCCTGGATCGCGCCCAGTGCCAGGACCCCTGGCCCCCACCGACGGAAGCCGTCCCGACGGACCTACAACACCACCGAACTCTACGCACTCAACACCGGCCGAACCCCGGGCTGCTACCGAGCAACACCGAGACGCACCACGGACCCTTCAGCTGCCACTCCTGCAAGTTCACCTGCAACCGGACCCACGCTACACCAGCACCCACCAAGCCGAACTCCAGCAGCACCCACCTGAAGTGCATCCTGCTCAACACCTGCTCCGTCAACAGACACGCCGTCGAGCTCTGGAACCTGCTCGACACCACAGCCCCCGACGTCGCCTTCCTCACGGAAACCTGGATGAACGCCTCCTCAGCGCCCGACATCGCCATCGCCATCCCGGAAGGATACAAGATCATCCGGAGGGACCGCGTCAACCAGACAGGAGGAGGCATCGCCATCATCCGCAGGAACACCATCCGCATCAAGACTGACACCGACGATACCCTCGCACCCGCCGAACACCTGCACTTCCAGATCCACGTCAACCCCAAAACCACCCTCAGAGGCACCCTCATCTACGGACCCCCGGGACCACGCACACAATTCAGCGAAGACATCGCCGACTTCATCAGCCCGCACGCCCTCCCCTCCGACGACTACATCCTCCTCGGGGACCTCAACTTCCACCTGGAGAACAACAACGACCGCAACACCACCACCCTGCTGGACAACCTCGCCAACCTCGGACTCAAGCAACTGGTCAACACCCCCACCCACTACGCCGGACACACACTCGACCCGGTCTTCTCCTCCTGCAAGGACATCGCCTTCAGCCACGCCACGGGACTCCACTGGACGGACCACAGCTGCGTCCACTTCAGCTTCAGAAGGACCACGCTCCACCATCACCAGCAACAGGTTCCCCGCAGAAGCTGGAACAAGATAACTGCAGACCAGCTCGCTACTTCCCTGAGCAAGAACCCTCCCCCAGCACAACGAACCCCAGCCAAGCGGCCTCCAACCTCACAAAATGGATCAGCGACTGCGCAGACGACCTCGCCCCTCTGAAGACCCCGCCGAGCAGACCCGGCAGCAAGAAAGCACCATGGTTTAACGACGAACTCAAGAGCTCCAAGAAGAACTGCAGAGCACTCGAGAAAACCTGGCGCAGAGACCCAACACCTGACAACATGACTGCCCTCAAGCTCGCCACCCGAAAACACCACCAACTGATCCACGCCACCAAGAAAACCGCATTCAAGGAACGACTGGACAACAACGCACACAACAGCAAAGAACTCTTCAACATCGTGAAAGAGCTCTCCAACCCCAACGCCGGAAACAACGACATCACCCCTTCGCAAGACCTCTGCAACTCCCTCGCCTCCTACTTCCACAACAAGATCGCGGACATACACAACAGCTTCAGCACTCAACCGACGCACGCCACAACCGAACCACCGCCCCCCACAGCCACCCTCCGCGCCTGGACCCCGATCAGCACCGAAGACACCGTCAACACGATGAACTCCATCCACTCCGGATCTCCGACAGACCCCTGCCCTCACCACGTCTTCAACAAGGCCGACGCTGTCATAGCACCCCACCTGCGGGACATTGTCAACACCTCCTTCGACACCGCTACCTTCCCGGAGAGCTGGAAGCACGCCGAACTCAGCGCCCTACTTAAGAAGCCATCAGCCGACCCCACCGACCTCAAGAACTACTGCCCCATCTCGCTGCTCCCCGTTTCCGGCAAAAGTCATCGAGAAGACAGTCAACAAGCAACTGGCCGCCTTCCTCGAGACGAACGGCTCCCTCGACCTCTCGCAGTCTGGCTTCCGGGCCAACCACAGCACCGAGACCGCCCTGATCGCAGCTACCGATGACATCCGAGCCCTGCTCGACAACGGAGAAACAGCGGCCCGCATCCTCCTGGATCTCTCCGCGGCCTTCGACACTGTCTGCCACCGTATCCTAGTACAGCGCCTCAGCAACGTCGGAATCCAGGAGAAGGCACTGGAGTGGATCATCTCCTTCCTCGCCGGAAGGACACAGAGAGTCCGCCTCCCCCCGTTCAGATCGGAGGCCACCGAAGTCATCTGCGGCGTCCCTCAAGGCTCCTCGCTCAGCCCAACACTCTTCAACGTCTACATGAGCCCCCTCGCAGCCATCGCACACCAGCACAACCTCAACATCATCTCCTACGCCGACGACACCCAGCTGATCCTCTCCCTCACCAACGACCCCGCCACCGCCAGAGCCAACCTACACGAAGGGATGACAGACGTTGCCAAGTGGATGACGAACAGTCGCCTGAAACTGAACTCGGACAAGACGGATGTCCTCATCCTGGGTTCTTCACCCTCCGCCTGGGATGACTCCTGGTGGCCCCCCGCCCTGGGCAGCGCACCCAAACCCACAGACCACGCACGCAACCTAGGCTTCATCCTGGACTCCTCCCTCTCCATGACCAGACAAGTCAACGCCGTCTCCTCGTCATGCTTCAACATCCTGCGCATGCTACGTAAGATCTTCCGATGGATCCCCACCGAGACCAGGAAGACGATCACCAAGGCCCTCGTCACCAGCCGTCTGGACTACGACAACTCCCTCTACGCCGGAACAACCGCCAAACTCCAGAAGAGACTCCAGCGGATCCAGAACACCTCAGCACGACTCATCCTGGACATCCCCCGCCGAAGCCACATCTCCGGACACCTGAGAGACCTGCACTGGCTCCCGGTCAACAAGAGAATCACCTTCCGGCTCCTCACCCACGCACACAAAGCCCTACACAACCAAGGCCCAGGATACCTCAACAGCCGCCTCAACTTCTACGCTCCCAAACGCCAGCTTCGATCGACCAGCCACGCCCTCGCCGCCGTCCCCCGCATCCGAAGAGCCACCACAGGAGGAAGGTCCTTCTCCTACCTGGCCGCCAAGACTTGGAACTCCCTTCCGACCCACCTCCGCCTGACCCAAGACCACCTCGCCTTCAGGAAGCAGCTCAAGACCTGGCTGTTCGAGCAGTAGCGGACCCCCTCCCCCCAGCGCCTTGAGACCCTCCGGGTGAGTAGTGCGCTATATAAATGCTTGATTGATTGATTGAAATTGGTTTCTGGAGGACTCTGCCCCTGGCTCCCATTGGGAGGGTAGCCCTATTAAAATGATCATGGTGCCTAGGCTCCTCTACTACTTTGCAAATATCCCAGTGGTTCCACCACGTTTCTTCTTTCAGGAGTTGAACTCATTGCTGGTCTCCCTGATCTGGGGTGGGGCCACTGCAGAGTGGCTCTGTCGGCCCTGCAACTGCCTTGCGATAGGGGAGGGATGGGCACCCCATCATTTGAAGCCTACTTTTTGGCGGCGCAGGTGCAGTGGCTGTCGCGCTGGACCGCACAACGTAATCTGGGAGAAACTATGACCCAAGACGGGCAGCTAATGGTCCCGGAGTTGACCCGAATGCTACTCCCGGGCACAAAGCCCAACCCGGTGCATCCGCTGTTGGTTAAGGTGGCCAGGACCTGTACGATGCGGATTCACCGCATGTCCAAGGGGACGCCGGTCTATTCCCCATTGTTGCCTCTGGCAGGGCTCCCAAAAGGGTCTGAGTTTTACACCGCAAGAAACCTTAAGGTTTGGACCGATCACCAGCTCACAGAAACGGAGGCTCTATTTACAGACAGTCAGCTGGCCTTGTTCACAGACCAGACCAAGGAGAGAGGGCAACCGCCCGGCCAATTCCTGCTGCATCAGCAGCTAGTGGCAGACTGTGGGCGGACCTGGGACCTTAGGGATGGGGAACCTGCGACTCACCCGGTGGTACAGGCACTACTTCATATGGGAGCGGGCAGACACCACATCACATGGATATACAAATCCATCATTGAACTCACACAGGTATCGCTATCGAGATTGCGGCTCCGCTGGGAGGAGGATATAGGATCTAGCATCCATGACAAGGAGTGGTTTAGGGCCCTAGCACATCACAAAAAAGTGTCCCGCAATCAACAATTCAAGAATGTTCAGTTTAACATATTGCATCGCGCCTACCTCACACCGGCACGGCTTAAACGCTTTTACCCGACATCCCACTTTGAATGCCCCGGATGTAATACACCGGACGCCCCATTCATACACATGTTTTGGACATGCCCCGGCCTACAAACTCTTTGGACGACGGTACACACTACACTGCAAACAGTCACCGGCCTCACAGTTTTCCATACGCGGGAAGCCTGCGCCCTGGGCATTTTTAAGCGTAACAAAAAAAAAGAAAGTGGAGACCATGTTTGCGCTCCTGGCTATATTGTTAGTGAAACGCAGCATAGCAATGCATTGGTGCGCGGCTGAGGGTCCCCCAGTAGCAGCTTAGTGGGGGGCGGTAAAGAAATGGAACGCAGCCGAGGAAGACCTTATCCGCCAAGAGAAAGCCCGTGGCATACGTCGGCTTCCTATCTCCTTAGAATGGGCGACACTCCTACATGACTTTCAGCAAATACAAACTGCAGGTACTGACCCAGCGCAGAGCCCGCGAGCAACACCAGGCTCACATGCCCCCTCATCGGTCCATGAGCGCTCCCCCCCCGCCCCACCAACTCCCTCCTAAGCCGCCTTCTTGGTTCCGCGACATCGCTCGGCATGGAGCACGGTCTCTGAAGTTTATAGATGGACCCTGAGCATCACCACCCTGGCTCCTCTCCGGTACGACCCCAAAGCCCCGCCCCCTCCTCCCCCCCTGACCCTGCACTCCCCTGGTTTTGAGTCCCCTAGTTTACGTTAGAATCTGGATTACCATTTCATGACGCCCAGTACCAGGGGCTTTGGACTAGAGACAGTCATACGAGCCAGAGAACTACGGTGCTCATACCACCGCACGGCTTTTTCGTTACCTCTCGACATCTATGGCGGAAGCGGTAGGGAGGCTTCCTCTCCATCAATTACTGAGCCATTTCCTCGATGAAATCCCTTACCACAGCTGGTCATGATAATAGAACGCATTGAATGTAAAATACAACAGCTGAGTTTGCTTACTGTATGACATGTATGAAATGTGAAATCCAATAAAAAGGTTTAAATAAAAAAATCTTTAATATCACATACTCTATTTTATTCTGTTACATGTTTTTGTATATAATTATTTTTTAACATTTCCTTTTTTATTTTAAAGTACACATTACATGAACATTTTACTACATATACTTTTGTAAGATAAATTAATTAGTACCATTGATAATTAATATTATTCTGTGAGGATTTGAGTGTATTATATGGTATGGTTGTTCGATTTTACCATGTTATACACTCACAAAAACTGTTTTGGGCCAAGCCAGGCTCGTTTTAAAACCTTTACCTCAACCCTGGGTAGCTGTGGCTTTGAACAGAAAGGAACTAGTGTAAATAATTTAGAAGCTCCAACAACAAAATAAGAAAGTCACACAAGTCAAAAGAAATCCAAAACCAATACATAAAAATGGATGATATTTTTTTATAAATGTTTAGAGACCAAGATGAGCAAAATCCACCAGAGATTTCCAGAGAGATAGATTTTTGAAGAAAACTTAATTCTCAGTTTCTTTTAGTTACAACTACAAATAATCACGGTAACTGTAAATTTTATAAACTTCTGAAAAGTTTGTAAGACTTTTGTTAGGCTACTCGGGCCCAACTAGGGTGTCTGGGTCCAACAGGGAGAAGATTGGGGGGTACTAAGGAGTATTTGGACAGTTACCTGGCAACCAAAACATTCTCCAGTCCACTTCTGAGCTTTACAGCATGACCGTCAGAAACTTTAATGGAGTGGTCCAGATGATAAGGATGCAGGAGAGCAACTTTTGCCCATTGAGGAACGGTCTCTTAAGGCACCCAGCGGCGATTCTCTAGAAATGGCTACTGAATTGCAGAGTTGGGCTACTCTACCTTTGATATCCCTGATGCTGGTTCTTGGAAGTCAACCAACTGACCCTTGGAGTCACTTCTTTGGTCTGGGGCTTGGTAGTGACTTTGTCTCAAGCCAGGAGCCACAGGCACAGTCCTCTCTTCGCTGGCCCAAGGTGCAGCAGGTGCCATCCAGCGGACAGTGGAGCCTCTCTTTGCCTAGTTCAGTGTCAGCAGGGCAGTCCTTCTTCGCTCCTTCTCAAGTTCCATCATGATCTGAGGGGCAAGGTGGCCACCCTGGGTCAAAATTGCAACAATGGAGTACAGGGGAGTCCCTATTTACAGGGTGAATTCCCTCACCCACCCGTCGGTGGCATGCTTCATCATCTGGAGCCTCCTATCACAGCTAACCTAGTCGCATTGCAGGCTACAACCCCTTCACTTCAATCACTCTTCTTAGACCTTTTCCTAGGGAAAGACCTGCTAAGGAGAACTGCTGTTTCTTCCTGATTGGAGACCAGATTGTCCAGATTTTACAATGGCTACAAACCAACCATCTTCCTCGGAATTAGAGCATTCTATAACAGAGGAATTTGTTGCAGAACCTCCCCCTCGAGAGAGATACATATCTATGGCGTGGACATTTTTCACCTTTCCCCCAGGGCAGAAGAAAGTTAATGCCACAAAAGTGACCTGTAAAATTTGTAAGGCAGTGCTGTCTAGGGGAGACCCTGTGAAGAAATACTTGTGTGGAACTGCGAGTATGCGTAAACACCTGCAAACTAAACACCCCATCAACTTTGCAAGGGAGGAATTGAGAAGACTGAAAAGAAAATCCTGCTGAACAACCAGCTGTTCCAAGTACATCTGGAGCAACCCCGTCAACCTCATCATCTCCTCCAGATATCCGTCCCCAATTTGGGAAAGTCCCGATGACTTGTACCAAATGCAATCGTCTCATTGCGTATTGGGTAGCAGTCAGTGGATCTGGTTTGTTGAGCCATTGACAACCACCGTTGTTAGTTTCCTTTTTTTCTCTCCTCCTAGTTTTTAGTTCTGTTTCTCCGGTTCACATTTTTTTCCCTCTTCTAAAAAAAAAATATACAAAATCGTTAAAAAAATCAACAAAACAACAAAAAGAAAAAAAAAGTTATTTTCAGAACCAACTACTCTGGTTAAAGAAATAGCTAAACTAGTGTGCTACTGTGTGACAGTTTAGATGAATGTATGTGTAGTGCATCATTGACTGAAAAAATACATATGTGATGTGTAGTGAATGCATAAGTGCAGAACTATAAGGAAGTGCTGCAGCATGACACTGTAAACTGTTTAGCTACAGCATGCTGTGGTACCTCCGAAGCACAGGGATGCAATATATGTACATAAATATGTTGCAAGTCTGTGCTTCCCTCTGCGCAGCTGCTTAAACTGCTGCCATGTGGTGACACAGGTACCCTTGCACCATGGTGTAAGGATGTCCGTGTCATGCGGAGATTGTTTTTGTGCAGGAAGGGATACCTTTCTGCACAAAAACAATCAGTAAAGGCATTTTCCTCCTTCAATATATGCTGTGCATTGTAGCATATATTGAAAGAGAGAAAATGAGGAGAAATGAAAACAATTCTCCTTGTTGTGGCTTGCTACACCAATTGCAGGATGGTGCAGCATTCACACACATGTCCACATTTATGATTTCTGATAAACCTGGAGATGTGTCTTGTTCTATAAGTGTCTGTGCAAACACGCACAGCAACACCTTTAGAACACCCTTTCAACGCAAAGTGATGTGTATGATGAGATTATATTTACATGGAAAACAAAAGGTATACATAATGCCTTTTCCTCAACTTGAATAAGAAAGAGAGATAATGGCTAGGCCAATTCTTATTATAGGAGTAAATTTCTGTACTACTAACAGAGAACAAGACACATATATAAGTACTTATGTTTTACGAAACTTATAGCACATATTTATAAATGACTGAAGAGAAGGGATGGGGCCCACTGTCACATGTGGAAAAACATTTAGTAATGTGCTTTAAGTTAAATAGATGTATTTCTTATAATTCTAAAATTACCAAGACCTTCAAGACCACCATATGTTTCTATTGTGTACTATACCATGTATCTTGCAGACAGGGGTTCTGAAGCTGTCACCTATTTCATACCTGTCTGCAGTGGAATTCTCTGGTACAAATCTAGTCCATCCTTCTTCCTTTTTTTCAACTGTGTGGAAACACAGTCCATTGTGCATTGTGTTGTTTTTTATAATGTAAAATATACTAAGTTCCATATTTTAGAATTAGGATCTGTAAAAGAAAAGAAAAAATAGTTATAACATGTAATAATACATTTTTAACAGCACAGCATAATTTTAACTTTTTACAAAGTAATTTCTTTGCCTTTTTTGGTGTTCTCAGAAAATATTGAATTTCACTAGAAATAGTGATTTCAATGGTACTCATCACATAACAGCGGGCAAAAAAAAACAATCAATTAGATTGTTTAAAAAAAACAATAATCCATCTATAGTAAAATACCAGATAATACAAATCACACATATATAAAATGATTACTGCTAAGAAAATGTTAAAACTTAAATTTATAAACACTGTAAATGATGTCAGTTAAAATTATACACCGAGACAATGTGAAACAAAAAGTCCATAATTCAAAGAAATACCTTTCCTTGAGGCCAAATCGTATTTTTGCAGTCATTTTTATGTACATTGTCCGAATTTAATCCTATTAAATCATAATAATAAATTCCTCAGAGGCTTAATTATCTTCCTAAAACTTTGGCTTTAAAAATATTAGGTAGGAATTTGGTAATTCGAAAGGCAAACGTTGTTTGAAAACCAACCCAGCATCATTACAAAGAGTCCAGCCTTTCTCACTTTTTAGATAGGCAGTGTAATGTCCGGATGTCGTTGAAGGACCATCATGGAAAATTATTGCTACTGCTACAAAAGTCCTTCATGATATTAATAGTTGTAAAGCTACAAAATGTTTTATTAACCCTTTCGCTGCGGCGGCAATTCTGCCGCAGCGCTAAGGGGGTGGGGCGGCCGCGCGGCGCTCCGACGCTTATGACTGAACCGCTCCGTCATGGCCCTCGGATGGGCTGTGCTTGTGACGGAGCGGTTCCGTCATGGCCCCACCTGTTCTTTAGAACGTCAGCGCAGGTGCAAAATCAGCGCCACGCAGGCACGGCGAGCGGGCCATGATGGAACCACTCCGTCACCAGCACAGCCCACCCGAGGGCCATGACGGAGTGGTTCCGTCATAAGCGTGGGAGGGGTTAAAGTGTCCAATTTTCTTCCGTCAGCTGTATAACGTTGCATCATTAAAATGATATATTGTACATATCTTTGTATAAATAATGTTGCTAACATTTCTGATTTGCATTGGCTATAGTCCATGTTTTGATTTGCATCTTTAACTAATTTATTGAAAGACACTGATTTACAGTCCGGTAATGTCAAATATAGAAATCTTTCAGTGTCTACATTAGTGCTACATGTATACATACAATTCTCACAATAATGATCCCATTTATAACAAAGGCCAAAAATATTCTCTATGTCTACACCTTCATTTTCCAATACAGTAAGCATATACATTAGACATTCCTGAGCATCTTGTTGGATATTTTGTGTAAATTGTGTAGAACCAGAACGTACATCCAAAAGATTACGAACATCAGAAACGCTTTGTATTTTACTTTTATCAGTTCTCAATTTTTCATAAACAGAATGCAACAAGGAACTAAATCTTTTTTCCCGATTCTCCATAATTTGCTGTTGCAAACCTTCAAGAAAAAAAACAACATTGACCACTACATTAGCATAGCAGTTGACACCAGAACTATTTTCAAACTGATAACCAACAATCTCTTCAACAGTGTCCTTTTTCTTTTTGCTTGCAATCACAGCATTATCTTGTTTTTTTCCCTTCTCTACACCTTCAGTACAGATATTCTCATACCTTCTTTTTCGACCAACTGCTTTTCAAATACAGGATATTGACCTAAACTAGGAGCATATGTTCTTCTTAACCTATTGTACTCTTTGACACAGTTGGCATCTGCAGTAACCTTTGTATCATCAAAATCAATCAAAAACAAACCAGATAATGTTCTGACTCGCGACAAAGCAACATATGCCATACCCTCTTTAAACACAGTATTTCCAATGTTCATCTAAGCACTGTCAATACTTAATCCTTGGGATTTATGAATAGTCACTGCAAATGCCAGAGAAACTGGAAACTGTTTTCTACAGACGTATAAATCTTTAACAAGCAAAAAAAGAACTGAACACCGACCAATTTGTTTAACTTCTTCAATCTGATCAAATTTAATTTTAAAGAATTCAATACCATCTTTATTTTGATAATTAACAAAATCCACAGCTTTGCCCATTGCTCCATTAACTAAACCTTTTTCTACATCCAAACTACGCCTTAAAATTATCCGACAGGGGGAGGAGCCAAGCCGGCGACCAAGATGGCCGCGTAGAGACTCGGCTCCGCCGACCTCCGTTCCCTGATACCACATCCTGCAACCTATCCTGCACCCAAATGCCACTCCCTGCTTTGGGAGTATGAGCGACGCCCGTACATTCTTCCCCGGATCGCCTCCGTGGTCTAGGGACTGAACTGTGCCGTCCGGAAGTGCGGGCCTGGTCTCGTGAGAAGCCGGGGCCTCGAGTGATGGTGAGGCCGCCCGCAAGTTGAACAACATCGGGGACCCCAAATCGGGATAAGTCGATCCGGCCCGAAGCTATAACCTCGTGCCCCGGGGATATTACTGAGTCCCGCTGCCTCAGCCGGGATGGTCGTGGTACGTGAGCGGAGCACGGACGCTTGTGACGCTTCGGCCCGGGTCCGGGAATAGATTGCGGAGCTGCCGGGTGCTCTGGCTGCCTCAGAACGCACACAGCAGGAAGAGTGCTGCTGGATTCCCCGTCCCCGATCGGCTGTGGCATCTATCACACAATTAGCCCCTGATTGACTGGTAAATTCGCCCTGAAGGGCCCGGTGATGTTTGTGAGCCAAGGAAATACCGGATCTGAGAGCTGGCCCTGCACCGCCTCGGGGAAGCGGAGCACATTGATGGCCTGATGGGGAGACCCGTCTGGGCTGACTGGAAGGAGCTCCTGTGTGCATTGTGCACTTGAACGTGGGAGTATCTACTGAATACCCACTGATAGATCCCTGGTGTTCCGCTTGTGGGGAAGAGGGTACACCACAGAAAAATCTGGCACCCATATCGGTGGGGCGCTATCCGGCAAGACAAGAAAGCGCAAAGGAAGTGGCTGGCCAGACATGGCTTGGATATGATTTGGCCCCGAAAAGGTGAACGGATCACCGGGTGTGCGACGTGGGACAGAGGTGATGTGCAGTGGAGTGCTCAGTCCTTGTTAAAATCCTTCTGCCACCTGGCTTGAACATTCTAGATAGTAGTATACTCCCCGCATTCCTGTTGACTTCCCGGGAGCTGCGAAGTCTGTTGAGAGTGCTTCGAGCCGGGGGATCGGACACGGCCAAGTGGAAGCTTGATGGAGGCGTACTTAAGTGTGGCCTGCTGGAGGACATCACAGAAATTGGAGTGATTAGTGAACCCGATCTCAGGTGTGAGATTGTTCTGACCTGCTCTAGTGAAAGAGAGCGACAAAATGGCGTCCAGACCGGAATCGGACAAGCCCCTACCGCAGTCCTCCAAGGGATCCAGGAATAGCCAATCAAATAGTCTGGATCGCTATACCTTGCTTAAGGTGTCCCCGGTGGAATTAAAGAAGACATCATTAATGGGTGAAGAGGTCATGTCTGCCCCCATTGAACCAACATTAACGGATCTTATGGCGGCTATTAACGGGGTGCAAGCGTCGCTGGACCAGAAGATGGAAGCCCTGTATTCCAAGTTAGACACAGTTACAATCGAGATGGGGCTGCTACGGGCGGACCTCGCGAAGACCAATGAAAACGTCAAATCACTTGAGCTTAAGACTAACAGCCTAATTGATGATGTGAGCCAATTGCAGCACGAGGTGCTGGACCTCACGGCCTCGAAAGTTCTCACGGATCGCAAGCTGGATGATTATGAAGGAAGGGTCAGGCGTAATAACATCCGCATTCTTGGGATACGCGAGAAATCAGAAGACCTAACTCCCGATTTGTTTGTTGAAACTCTTGTCCTTATCCACCTCAAACCTAAAGGCCTTAGCAACTTCTTCACAGTTGAACGTGCACATAGAGTCCCGGGAGGTAGGCCGAGGCCGGGAGGCCCCCTCGCCCCATGATCGCAAGGGTCCTGAATTTTCGGGACAGGGATGTGATTTTACAAACTGCACGCAATGGACCCCACTGGAAGTATGAAAATGCGACCCTTTCCTTTTTTCCAGACTTTACCCAGATGGTTCAAAAACAGCGTCAGAACTTCCTATCGGTAAAGAAGAAACTGAGGGACAAGGGACTAAAATATGCAATGATGTTTCCGGCCCGACTCCGGGTAGAACTCAATGGGAAGGCCTGGTTCTTTGACAATCCTGAGGTGGCGGTGGATTGGTTGGACAGTGTGATTGCGACTGAGAAGGAGGGCCAAAATAGGGGCGAGACAGAAGAACAATAACAAGGCGTACATAGTGTCAATGGGTTTAAATAGTAATATGTTATGATCAAGGGGTGGAACGGGTACGTAACGTTTCTCTTGATTTGCTGCGTCTGTAAATGTGTTGTCATATATTGACCTGAAATGAGGTAGCTGCGATAGAGCAGGGAACGGGGTGGGGTGGTGGGCTGTATGGGCCCTCCCTCTATTTTCTACCTCTAGTTGGTTGTAGATTAGTATTGGGGTGAAAGGGGGGGGACAGGCACACTGCTAGTTGGGGATGCGCATAGGCGACATGCAAGGGTGCAGGGTGGGGGGATTTTCGCACTATTGTATGTCACATTATTGGTAATCTGTTTAAATTTTCTTATGTTTTGTATTTTCAACAGCATCAGTATTTGTATTTGATTAGCATGCAGCAGACACAAGAAGACCATTTCTCTTTTTCATATGATGATGGGGGGTAGTGAGCTCAAGGTTTTAAGTTGGAACGTGAATGGGTTGGGGGACAACATTTAACGTAGTGTGGTAAGGGTTCTTCAATATCTCAGACGCCAGGCGCCTGACGTGGTCTTGCTCCAAGAAACACATTTAGTTGGAAACTCATGCATGACGATGCACAGAATGGGGTACAAGTTAGTGGCTCATGCAGGATTCACGTCTGGGTCCAGGGGGGAGGTATCCTGATTCGAAAGGCGCTCCCCTTGATGATAGACTCTACGTGGGTGGATGACAGGAGAAGATATGTTGGGATCTCGGGTCGTTGGGAGGGACGTGTTGTTATCCTCGTGTCAACCTATGTCCCCCCGGGTCTGCAATCTGCCTCATTCTTTGATTTGGGAAAGCTATTACTCGAACTGCCGGTGAGGCTTTCGATCCTAGGTGGAGAGTTCAATGCTGTAGTTTCTGGTGTCCTAGACCGATATCCCCCACGAGATACAGGGCGTGCCCAGAGGTGGATGCCCGACTTTCTAGATGCAATGGGTTTGGTGGACAGTTGGAGACTATTCCACCCAGACAAGAATCAATACACATTTCACTCAGGTGCACACGGTAGCCTCTCCCGTTTGGACTATTGGTCCCAGCGGCTCAAGCATCTTATATAGTTGAAGCGGTTCACCTTGCTAGGGGTATCTCTGACCACTCCCCACTTTGGATCCGGTTTTGTGTCACTTAGAATTCAGCAGGTAGGGTCGCCCCTATTAATCCCTGGTATATATGGAATCCCAAAACCCGTAGGGACTTCATCAAGGCTCTAGATGAATATTTTATAAATAATGAAGGATCGGTGCCCTCTTTGTTGTCTCTTTGGGAGGCATTTAAAATGGTCATCAGGGGTCAAGCTTTATCATTGATATCTGGAACAAAAAAGGAAAGGAATAAAGAGATTGTTGAGGCGGAGACTGAGATTGGTAGGTTGGAGGAGGAATTGGAGCGAGGGGTGACGCAGGCTAACTTACATATCCTGAGCCTTAAACAACATGATTATAAATCTTTGGTCACTGATAGGGCAAGGGCTCTCGGCAGGGAGCAGAGGGGTAAACTTTACGATCTCGGAGATAAGGCAGGGAAGCTTATTGCTTGGTTGGATAAGAAAGATAGTGCCGGGCGTGTCGTCCCAGAACTTGTTACAGATGAGGGGGAGTTGCTTACCGACCCCCAGAGTGTTGTTGATAACTTTGCGGCGTATTTTAAAACTGTGTATGCCTCGGTCTCGATCGGCCGGAGGAAGACTCCCATTTGCTGCTTCAGGATATACGTCTCCCTTGTTTGTCCAAAGAGGATTGTGATTTTATGGATAGTGCCCTGACAGTAGATGAAATAGCTGAAGCCATTCGCTCATTGAACTCGGGTAAGGCACTAGGACCTAACGGGCTCCCAATCGAGCTGTATAAGCTCAGACCAGATAAGCTGGCGCATCACCTTAGGGGTATGTTTGTCGAGGCCCGGGAGAGAGGAATTCTGCATCGGGACCAGAGAATGGCGTTGGTGGTGGTAATCCATGAGGAAGGTAAGCCGAAGACTAAGTGTGCCTCTTATAGGCCTATTTCTTTATTAAATGCTGAGCCCAAAATATTGGGCAAGCTTCTTTCTAATAGGCTGGTCAAAGTGATTAGTGGATTGATCCACCCGGACCAATCAGGCTTTATTCCCCATAGAAATACGGCCCTGAACTTATGCAGATTACATGGCGTGATAGCTAGGGCTCACACTCTGCAGGAACCAGCCGTGATCGCTTCCCTTGACGTGACCATGGCCTTTGATACTGTGGAATGGTCCTATTTGTGGGCGGTCCTAGCTAAATTTGGATTTGGGCCTGATTTTATTGGATGGGTGCGTTTACTATATGCTGAGCCACAAATAGAGGTTAATGGGCGGGTCTCGGCACCCTTTCACTTGGGTCGGGGCACTCAGCAAGGCTGCCCCCTCTCCCTCCTCCTTTTTTCACTGGCTCTGGAACCCCGTGCGGCTTGGATTTGCTGGGAACCATCAATTCGGGGAATACGGTGGTCCCCTGATTGGGAAGATCGGATCTCCTTATACGCGGATGATATTCTGCTCTACCTGACCTCCCCTCGGAAATCCCTGATGGTGGTGTGCGATGTCCTGGCCTCCTTTGGTAAAAACTCCGGACTCTCCATTAATTGGGGGTAATCTCTGTTGTATGTCCTCAGGGAGGAGACCCCGGTTCCCCCTAGAAACTGCCCCATCCAGATCAATACGAGTGGATTCAGATACCTGGGTATTTTTGTTTCTCTAGACCCGGCAGTCAGATATATTGAAAATCTTCTTCCCCCGTTGCAGAGGCTTAGGAGTGACTCCGCTCATTGGCGAAAGCTTCCGATCTCTTTGTTGGGCCGAGCGGCCCTCTTCAAGATGATGTCTCTGCCTCGCTTCCTTTATGCCATTCAGAATACTTTGGATGTAGTGCCCGCTAGTTATTTTCGCGAGGTAGAGGGACTACAACGTGGTCTGTTATGGGAGGGAAGACCACGTATTGCTCTAGCCAAGCTGACGCTCCCATGGTATGACGGAGGTATTGCCCTCCCAGATATCAAACGTTATTATTGGGCTTCCCAGCCAACTGCAATTAACCATGGAACATATGGGTCCGTAGCCGATCCCGGATACGCTATGGACAAGTGGCTCCTCACCGGGGTGGAGCTACAACAGGGCACTGTATTCTAAGACAGCGAAGCTGGATTTGACAGGACCAACTAAACATGCAGTGAAGATCTGGCATGATGCCACGAATTCCTTGGGGTGGAGGGACAAGCTGACACTAGCTACCCCCCTTTTTGATTCGGAAAAATTGGGTAAGCTGTGGAACACATAGGGATTCGATAAGTGGGAGCTGATAGGGATCTCAACTATTAAGGACATGTGGAGCAAGGGTCGGATTAAATCATTTGAAGAAATGCAGGATGAATTTCAGCTTTCCGGCTCTGAATATTTCCGCTATGCGCAAATTCGACATTCGTTACAGGCGGCCCTGCCTGTGCAGTTAGACCTGCTGGAGGCATCGCCCCTTGAAGATAGAATTTTAGATGGTCATCTCCCCGAAAAAACGATCTCCCTGATCTATAAGAAACTAATTAATAATAGGGCGGATCTACTTAGGGAGTTGAGAGATAAGTCGACACAAGACGGAATAGAATTAGATGATGAGGACTGGCAATCAGCTGTGTCCTCCCCAAAAGTGGTTGCTATTCCTGCAAGATTACGGCTCGTACAGTTAAAGGTATTACTCAGGGTCTATGTCACTGGCCCTCGCCTTGTACGGATGGGGATGTCAGATGTCGGACTGTGTAGACGTAAATCTGGACTCTTGGGTACATTCCCCCATATTATCTGGGAGTGCCGATGCCTAGCCGAGTACTGGGGGAGATTCATAACACTATTCATGAAGTCACTGGTGTCTCCTTACTGCCAGAGGCACGTAGATGCCTCCTTAACATATGGGAGCCTACTGATCTTAACTCTGCACAGACACAGTGGGCCACACTGGGCTTTATGATAGCGAAAAGGAATATTGCCCAACAGTGGGGTTCCGAGTTGCCGCCCACCCTGGAGAACTGGAAAAAAGATCTGGACTGGAGTATGTTTCGAGAAAAAACTGTGCACATGGCGAGAGGACGTCTCCGAAAATGGGCATCAATCTGGGATCAGTGGAACAAGTATAGAGGAAAGATTTGTGTGCCGCCTAGAGATTCTGTTTTTGATGTACCCTCATCCCTGTGAAGTTTTTGACAATTATGTAATCTGGTTCTTCACCCCCCACCCTCAAAAATTGTACTGCAGATTATAATGTGATTCTTCTGTATTGTGTCCTTTGTTGATGCCTTGTTTCAATAAAAAGAATTAAAAATATATATATATATATATCCGACAGTTCCTTCATTCATATAGATTCTTTTCTAAACCAGCAGTTTTAGATATTGATTTTTCTAAAGAATCCAATTTTGTCTTCAATTTTTCAGTCAAAATAATAATAATTCCTTCATGCTCTATTTTATCGATGGCTTCCATTTTTATTATTTCTTCATTTTCCAGTTTCAAAAGTTGTTCATTGAACATAGAACACTCATGCTGTGTTGGCATAAAGCAGATTACAGATTTGTTTTCTGCAATTTTCATATATAATTTCTCAGGAACTACGTTTTCATTTGGAAACAAATTGGAAAGTAAATGAGTCTGCAAAGCTTGTTTGCCATGTTCCGTCAGTAGTCCAATTCTTATATCTTGGAGAATAGTTCCATAATCAACATCATTTGCCTGATCCATATTTGTAATGAGTTCTTTGTATTCAAAATATGACCAAATGTTCACATTTCCAACACTACCCAGAGACTTTCTGGTGTCTTCATGCGCAAGTGTTTTAAATACTGGTTGTCCTTTTACAGGACTCAGTTGCAGTAGATCTCCAAAAACTATGAAATGTTTTCCTCCAAATAGCACGTCGTACTCTGTTTTAAGCATTTGCTGCATTCTTAAATGCACAAAGGCAAGCATTAAGTTTGATACCATGCTTACCTCATCAATAATGAGAAGTTTCATTTTCTTCAAGACTCTTGAAACTTCACAAGAAGCTTCTCCAGATAGCTTGTGGTATTCCAATTTGTTTTCATGCTCCACAGGAAGCATTAGTAAATGATGTAATGTAATTCCTTTGATGTTATGTGCTGCCAACCCAGTTGGAGCAGTGACAACACAAGACAAATGCGACTCAGTTTTTTCTGTAGATAACTTGTAATTACTTTAATTAAAAAACATTTTCCTGTTCCAGCTTGTCCACTCACGTACATACGGATAGGTTGAAAATAATGACATGCATGAGCACTCTTTCTTTTCATGAAGTAATCCATGGTCAATCTGTTGTCTCACTTGCTCATATATTTGTTTCTGTTCAGCATTTAGTTGTTCTTCCAAGTTTCCAAGGTCCATAATATCTTCTTGAGCTTGATGCATTGTTGTTTCCACCTCATTCATGGTGATTGCTGCTTCATTTTCAACAATTGATTGTCTCTAGCAATTTCAGCTGCAATTGTAGCTTCTTGATCAATTTCATCGTTCAACATTTTAACATAATTTGTAAAAGCACTGCATTGTATGCTATCTTTACAAGCATTAAAGGAATCTTCATGTCTCTGGAAACCTCCAAGTAATTTCAGTTCTGAACGCCATGGTTTAAATAGTTGTATAAGGGCTAAATAGTAAAATTCCCTTTAATGAGCAGTGTCGCAACTCAGCTTTCTATGATTAATCAAATTTCTTTTTGTTTCTTTCACCAAACATCCTTCAGAACCAATGACTCCATATTTTCCATCATTGATGTTCTCTGTAGTATTCTGTTTAAAAGTGTAGTTTTGCAGCACTTCATAGAGACACATGTTCTCAAGATGATGACTTCTGTTTGGGTAATATGTGTCCAACATATTAGTTTTCAAAATATCTGTACTTTCTGGATCTTTTCTGCTAAATATTCAATTTCTTGTACAGATTTCAGTAGTCGATATCGCATTGCTGCAAGACCTAGACTCACATAAAGGATTCTTCTAGATTTGGAGTATAGACTTGCAGATGATAACCGATCTGAGCATTCATATGCTCCAATTTCTCAATGGGATAACATCTTCTAACTGAAACGGTATAATTTCTTACTTAGAGTCTTCTCGTGAGAAATCTGTTCCCACATTTCTTTCAATTCCTTCTTTTCTGATTTTGTAATATAGGACGTTACATATCGAGCAACAGCAATGGAATTGTCCGCAACATATTGAATATCCATGTTAGCATTCCACATGGACAAAATAACTGGGTTGTAGTCATTTATGTATATTGACTCTTCATTTCTTCTTAAGTTGTAGGTATTTTTTGGAGACTTTCTTGTGATAGTATGTCGCAAAGATGACATAAAACTGTTCACTCTTCCTTTGGATATTACAGGACGTGGAAATGCAAAACGACATTTGGTGTAGAACTTGTCCTTAGATTTATACTTTCGTCAACAGTATTTTCCACATCGGTGGCTTTGGAATTGTAACACTTGTGCTCTTAAGTTGTTTTCTTCTGTGCTTTTGGGTATAGCACATGTTGCATATCTATACTACTATTATAAAGAGAGAACTGGAAACCTTTGAGGCGGGTAAACTCAAGAAGTACAGCACCAATCATAACACCCAATACACCAGTGTAAAGGTTAGTTTCAGCAGATGGACATAGGCTATACATCTGGCCACCATATACATTAGAAACGTAAAAGAACATAGGGGGGTAAAGTAGTCCCTTCTGGGCGTTGTTCTGCTCTCAGTGATGGGCGGGTGAAAGTGTGGGCGTTGTTCTGGACTCAGTGAGTAGCGTGGACGTGTCAAAATAAACATGTGGGCGTCGACATTGTAAGGGGGCATGGCCCAAAAAGCATCATAATCACTATGTTACATGGGCAGCGACTTCACTGTGCAAGCGGTTCAGGATTACAAATCAACTTCAAAACAAATCGGCGCTACATTCATGGCTTGGCGTCTTGCACAGATAATACGCATTAGTTGTCACAGGGACCAGCCTTAAAGAAAGGGGCGTGGCTAAAGAGGCGCAGCTTTCGGATAATGACATCAACGCACACTTCAATAGGCGTTCGTTCACACAGGGGGCAGGCTTCACTAGGCGTTCCTTCACACAGGGGGCAGGCTTCAAGAAAGGGGCGCACCTTTCACAATCGTCCAATCACGCTACGGTAAATAAAAATAAACCTCTCAGCATTGGTCAAACACGCGTGTTGTCATAGGGGGCGGGCATGAGAAAAAGAGGCGCGCCATTCTGAAGGTAATAATTCACTCGACAGTAATAGAAAGGGGCGCAGCTTTCACAATCATCCAATCACGCTAGGGTAAATACAACAAACCTCTCAGCATTGGTCAAACACGCGCGTTGTCATAGGGGGCTGACAGGAGGAAAAGAGGCGCGACATTCGGAAGGTAAGAATTCACTCTGCAGTAATATGAACAATGATTTACTCTCAGCAGTCACACGACTTACTCTGCATAATGCAGCCATCATTTCTCATTTGTGGCCAATGCGTTCTCACAAAGAAAGTGCCGTGGCTAATGGGGCGCGGCTTTCAAACAAATACATCACCGCACACTACGAGAAAGGGGCGCGGCTTTCCGAAACGCCCAATCTCGCTACATTACTCATAAGTGTCACACGACTTGCGGCCATAACTCTAACAAAGCTTTCGCCATTTGTTGTATACCTTGAAATATTACATTAAAGTTTTTTTCTTCTTTACAAACATTGAACGCATTACTTTGCTTCCCCGGACAACGTCAGGACGGGCTGCTAGTTGTTCAATAAAACTCAAAACAGTATCATCTGCATCTGTTCCAAATTTGGGAGCGTTCCTAATCCATAACAGCATATGTATATGAGGAGCACCTCTTGCTTGATACTCCTTTCTCCAAAAGAAATCCACAACTTCTCCAAGAGGAGGATTTTTTTTATTGCAGATAAAATACATCATAGCCTCAAATCTATGATTGAAATACCTGCATACATTAACAGGATCCAAAGAGCACAATTCTCCAGGTGTCTTGTATTCAATACTTTTTAGATTGGAATTTGCCTCTCGAAGAAATTCTAGTAAATCATCCCAAGCGTACTCAGCACAGCTTAGTGTAAGGAACCATGTTGGAGTTCCTACGTTCCGTAGCATACATTTCAGTTCTCCATGATGACAGTACCAATATTCATTAGTCCCACGCTGACATGCCATCAAAATAATGAGCTGAGATTCTAGATGATCATCTGTGTGCTGCACTTTATCCATAAAATCTTTTGCAGATGGATTCCAGTTTTTAAAATGTGATTGACTGCATATGAAAGTCCAGACAAGTCACTTTCAAACAAAAGATGAAATATATAAGGGATACATTGTCGAAATCTTGGATCTTCTGCATATAATCTTGTTGTCCGATATTCAGATGCAGGAATCTGCACAGGACGTTCATCATATCGTCCTCCTTTTCCAGTTGGGAACAACTGTGGAAAACAACGAGCTTCCAAGCTCTCTTCCCATGCACTCATGGGAGTTCCTTTTGCTTTTTTCTTTTGGAACAAATCAATCGTGTTCCTCATCACTTCTTTTGAATGAAGTGGATGCACACTGTAATGTTCATAGATTTCTTCACATCTTAACATATCCACTTTTGCAATTTGTCCACTTGACGTTTCAGTATCTTCTGCTAAAACTATTTCTTCTACTCCCATATAAACATTCTTATAGTATGTATTGTTCTTTATCAAATACAATTTTGCCTTTTGCACTTTCCTAACATCTACTAACTCATGCCAGATTTTCTTATTCTTAGCCGGCACACCATTAACAAGAATAACTAGTGATTCACTTTCTACACTCTCTACACCAATAGTTTCAATGTTTTTCTATAAATCTAATAGTAAATACATAACTCTTCCTTTTAATCCTCTTTGTAAATCTGAAGGAGGCAATTTACCTGTTTTAGGCTCCATACGAACAATAGCGGGAAACAGGTGCACACATTGAATGAGAATAGACTCATAGGTGTTTAAATCTATCAGTTCTGGAGGAATAGCAAACCAACTCTAGATTATTATGAACAGCTCTAGCGGGCATTTTATTCTCATCTAATTTGTTATAACAATATTTACAAATACGCTGATCAGAACCCAAATCAAAACAATTCTCTACCAACAAATAAGTTGCAAATTCTTTCCACTTATCATTATTTTCTTGTTCACTTTTTAAATACAGAACAACACTCCTAGTCTTATTTTTGTAGTGAGTTCGGCGACAACAAATACAAGAAAAATGTGGCCTTTCAGCTGAAATCACATTAAACTTTGTAATTTCATTTTCAAAATTTTTTGTACAACTGTGTTCAAAATTCTCTACAACATTTTCTTCTATTAATGTCTGAGTTTCTTCACTCTCTTCTTAAGGACCAAAGTAACAAAACTCAATATCATCACCAAACTTTTTCACATCTGATACTGACCCACGCAAAAGAGCACTGTTCAACTCATTTAACTTTAGTGCTGGACTTTTTGCATAATACATTTGAGTATGATGTACTGCCAACATCCTGAAATGGTGAAAAACACTTTGACATACTTTCCTAGACAGACAAGCCAGAGAATGACCATGCAAACCAGTATGTGTTCTCACTCTGCCGGGTCTAGTCCTTGCAACACCTTAATCTTTTGTTTAACACTTTTTTTACAATATGCTTGTAAGAAATTGCGTAATTTGCGTACACTACAAATACTACTACAATCCCAAGTGTACACTGGGGCTTTAGAATGTCTGCCTAGAACTTCATCAGCTATCACTTCTTCTGCATGTCTAGGAACCATTTGCTCTTTCTCAATTGGACAACCATTTCTAACCTCATAAGCTCGACCACTGGTGTCAACTGCATGCAACAAATCATTGGTCTGTAAATAACTGTCTTCATTAAAAAAAGGCTCAGAACTTGAACTGTGTTTCCATTGCCATAAGAAAATATCACAAAAATTACTTTTGTTAATTACTCTTTTCCTCTTACTTTTGGCCTTCATTAAATGGATTGGTTTATCTAGTGATCGAATTCTCTTTAATACTTAAAATAAATAGTTTCCTCTTTACTGCAAAAGCCTTTTCAACAATGGATTCAATATGCTTCTTCTTTTTTATAAAATACTGTTCTCTTTCTATATTTATTTGTATCTTTCATCAAATTATGGACTACTCTGTTGTAAAAATTTTTTTTGCAGATTTCTCTATATTGATTTTCTCTTCATTTATTATAAGTTGTATCCTTTGTATGTTCATTGCCTTTTTTTCTTTCCTATTCTTGTACTTTTTTTGTGTTTGGAATATTTTCACTGCTTCGCACATTTCCATTTTTTTTGTGAATCTAGTAATATTTCTTATGAAGTCCTTTGTGGTCTTACCAACATTTTTTCTCTTTTTAGACACATTATGTTGGTCTTCCAATACTTGTGGTTGATTTTTTTTCAAGTAAGTATCCCTTTTCTGAACATTTCTTCTTCTTTCTTTCTCCGGAAAGATAACTTTATTTTAATGATGATAAATAGTATCTGTAAAAAATAATCATGAATAAATATTTATTAATACCTTTATTAATTATACTTTTATATTACTATACAAACACATTTCATATAAGTTCTGACACAAAAATTGTAATTCTGAAGCACAACTGTGAAGGTGGTAAGAGCACTACAAACATAGTGCATAGCAGTTTAAAGCACTCCATAACACTAAAACCTGAAGCACTGTATGAGTACATGCATATTTACTAAATGATCACAATACTATAAGGAAAGACACTGAGTGAATTCATAATTGGTTCACTTTTACTTTAGTAAATAGATTACTACATGGTACATAAACTGTAACTATGGTTTTGCAACAGTACAGATTTAGATTTTAGAGTAGTGCAGTGTTGTTTGTCTAGTGTTGGAGGTCGTGCTGGGGTAGATTTAAGGTTTAGGGTAGTGTAATGGTTTTTGAGTAGTGTAGATGGTTGTGCTGGGGTAGTGTATTAGACTTTAGGGTACTGCACTGGTGAATGGGAAGTGTAGGTGGGCGTACTGGGGTAGAATTAGGGTTTCGGGGAGTGCAGTGGTCTTTGTGTAGTGTAGGGGGTCCTGCTGGGGTAGTGTTCTAGAATAGTGCAGTGGTGTTTGGGTAGTGTAGGAGGTCGTGCGGGGGTAAATTTAAGGTCGTTTGGGTAGTGTATCAGGTCGTGCTGGGTACTGTTTTAGTATTTAGGGTAACCCTGGGCGCCCGATTCGGCTACGCCCACGGAGTAGGCGTAGTGTTGCCTTCTACGCATTTTGCATAGACAGAGTAGCCGGCAACACTACGCCCACTCCGTGTGCGTAGCCGAGTCGGCCGCCACCCGCCTCCCTCCCGCCCTCCCCTAGATACATTATTTGAGCAATTAGCCTTATTAAAACAATATTAAAGCACTTACCTTGTCTCGGGAGAAATGCGCATGCGCGGCCGCCCGCGCATGCGCATTGGTATCCAGGAAAAGGACGCTATTCAAGAGGGAGCCCCGGACGAGCCCCGGACAAGGTAGGTGCTTTAATATTGTTTTAATAAGGCTAATTGCTTAAATAATGTATGCGGGGGAGAGCGGGAGGGAGGTGCGTAGTGGGGCTACGCGGAGTGCGGGAGTGGGCGTAGCTTCTCGCCCTCTCCGCGTAGCTCCGCGGAGCCCCACTACGCCCACTACGCCCACCCTTAATTTAGGGTAGTACAGTGGTGTTTATGTAGTTTAGGGGGTCGTACTAGGGGTAGATTTAGAGTTTAGGGTAGTGCATGGGTGTTTGTGTAGTGTAGAGAGCCGTGCTGTGATAGTGTTTTAGGGTACTGCAGTAGTGTTTGGGTAGTGTATGGGCTTGTAACAAACAACGGTTCCCTGTATTTATAAATGAAGAAACCCTAGGTCAGGGAAAAAGCAATATGAAGGTATCAACCCAGGCGGTAACAAACAAAAATAAACCACAAGGTGGTAATGGGACGCGACAACCTACTTCCGTAAAGGTGACAGTTTATTGTAATTTAAACAAATTATTGAGAATCAACAAATACATCCATTAAATTAACAAGGCATATACAGAATTACAAAAGACATATATAGAATTACAAATGCATAAAGATAGTGAAATAAAATACAAAGAAATCAATTAAAACACAACCATCACAGTTTCATAAAAACATAATATTATTTCTTGAATTAAGTATAAAATATGTTGTCGAAGGGTAGTGTATGGGGTCATGCTGGGGTAGATTTAAGGTTTAGGGTAGTGCAATGGTGTTTGGGTACTGTAGTGGGTCGTGCTAGTATAGTGTTTTAGAGTTTAGGGTAGTGCAGTGGTGAATGGGTAGTGTAGGGGGTTGTGCTGGGGGTACATTTAGAGTTCAGGGTGATGCAGTGGTGTCTGTGTAGTGAATGGAATCGTGCTGGGGATAGTGTCACTGCAAGAGTACATGTATTTATATGTCTGCAAACACATCAACCAACCAAATCATTCTCTCTCAATTTTCCCAAATGGACACTGACTCAGAGTGTGATTCTAGACAAATGACAATATTTCTTATAAATGTAGTAGTAGGGTAGTGCAGTGGTGTTTGGGTAGTGTAAGGGGTCATGCTAGGGTACGTTTAGGGTTTAGGGTAGTGCAATGGTGTTTGGTTAGTGTACATGGTCAAGCTGGGGTATTGTTCTAGGGTAGTACAGTGGTGTTTGGGTAGTGTAAGAGGTCATGCTGGTAGATCTAATGTTTAGAGTAGTGCAATGGTGTTTGAGTAGTGTAGGGGGTCGTGCTGGTATAGAGTTTTAGGTTTTAGGATAGTGCAGTGGTGAATGGGTAGTGCACGTGGTCGTGCTGGAGGTAGATTAAGGGTTTAGGGTAGTGCAGTGGTGTTTATGTAGTGTAGGGGATCGTGCTGAATTACTCTTTTTGGGTAGTACAGTGCTGTTTGGGTAGTGTAAGGGGTTGTGCTGTAATAATTTTAAGGTTTAGGGTAGTGCAATGGTATTTGGGTAGTGTAGGGGGATGTGCTAGGGTAGTGTTTTACAGTTTAGGGTAGTGCAATGGTGTTTGTGTAGTGTAGGGGGTCGTGCTGTGATAAAGTTTTAGGGTAGTGCAGTAGTGCTTGAGTAGTGTAGGGTGTCATGCTGGGGTAGATTTAAGGTTTAGGGTAGTGCAATGGTGTTTGAGTAGTGTAGGGGTTGTGCTGGGGTAGTGTTTTAGGGTTTAGGGTAGTGCAGGGTTGTTTATGTAGTGTAAAGGGTCGTACTGGGGGTAGATTTAGAGTTTTGGGTAGTCCACTGGTGTTTGTGTACTGTAGGGGGTCATACTGAGGTACTTTTAGGGTAGTACAATGGTGTTTGGGTAGTGTAAGGGGTCATGCTAAGGTAGGTTTAAGGTTTAGGGTAGTGCAATAATATTTAGGTGATATAGGGGGTTGTGCAGGGGTAGTGTTTTAGGGTTTAGGGTAGTGCAGTGGTATTTGGGTAGTGTAAAGGGTCATGCTGAAGGTAGTGTCACTGCAAGAATACATGTACTTGTATGTCTGCAAACACATCAACCAACCAAATTATTCTCCCTCAATTTTCCCAAATGGACACTCACTCACAGTATGATTCTAGACAAATAACAGTATTTCTTATTAATAGAGTATAGAGATACTGACTGGGGAAATGTAGGCCTGAAACACAAGTGTAATGGTGATTACACTACTACTTACATAGTGCATAACACTTTCAAGAACTGCCTGCCCTAAAGCCTGGCTCACTGCAAAAGTAGAGTACTTATATGTCTGCAAACACATTAAACAACCAAATCATTCTCTCTCAATTTTCCCAAATGAACACTGACTAACAGTGTGATTCTAGACAAATAACAGTATTTCCAGTACATTGAGTGTATAGATACTGACTGGGAAAATGTAGTGAATATGCTTAGACTACTACTTGCATAGTGCATATGAGTTTCAAGTACTGCATGCCCTAAAGCCTGGCACATTGCAACAGTACATGTACTTATATGTCTGCAAACACATCAACCAATGACAATATTTCTTATAAATGGAGTAGAATTAGGGTAGTACAGTGGTGTTTGGGTAGTGTAAGGGGTCGCGCTGGGGTAGGTTTAAGGTTTAGTGTAGTGCAATTGTGTTTGGGTAGTGTAGGAGGTCGTGCCTGGATAGTGTTCTAAGGTAGTACCGTGGTGTTTGGGTAGTGTAAGAGGTTGTGCTGTGATAGATTTAAGATTTAGGGTAGTGCAATGGTGTTTGGGTAGTGTAGGGGGTCGTGTTGGGGTAGTGTTCTAGGGTAGTGCAGTGGTGTTTATGTAGTGTACGGGGTCATGCTAGAGATCGTGTTTAGGGTTTAAGGTAGTGCAGTGGTGTTTGTGTAGTGTAAGGGATCATGCTGGGGTAATGTTCCAGGAAAGTACAGTGGTGTTTGGGTAATGTAGGAGGTCATGCTACGGTAGATTTAAGGTTTAGGGTAGTGCAATGATGTTTGAGAAGTGTAGGGGGTCGTGCTGGGGTAGTGTTTTAGGGTTTAGGGTAGTGCAGTGGTGAATAGGTAGTGTAAGTGGTCGTGCTGGAGGTAGATTAAGGGTTTAGGGTAGTGCAGTGGTGTTTGTGTAGTGTAGGGAATCATGCTGGGGGTAGTGTCAATGCAAGAGTACATGTATTTATATGTCTGTAAACACATCAACCAACCCAATCATTCTCTCTCAATTTTCCCAAATGGACACTGACTCACAGTGTGATTCTAGACAAATAACAGTATTTCTTATAAATGGAGTAGTAGGATAGTACAGTGGTGTTTGTGTAGTGTAAGGGGTCATGCTGGGGTAGGTTTAAGGTTTAGGGTAGTGCAATGGTGTTTGGGTAGTGTAGGAGGTCGTGATGGGATAGTGTTCTAAGGTAGTACAGTGCTGTTTGGGTAGTGTAAGAGGTTGTGCTGTGGTAGATTTAAGGTTTAGGGTAGTGCAATGGTGTTTGGGTAGTGTAGGGGGCCGTGCTGGGGTAGTGTTCTAGCATAGTGCAGTGGTGTTTATGTAGTGTACGGGGTCATGCTAGAGATCGTGTTTAGGGTTTAAGGTAGTGCAGTGGTGTTTGTGTAGTGTAAGGGATCATGCTGGGGTAATGTTCCAGGAAAGTACAGTGGTGTTTGGGTAATGTAGGAGGTCATGCTACGGTAGATTTAAGGTTTAGGGTAGTGCAATGATGTTTGAGAAGTGTAGGGGGTCGTGCTGGGGTAGTGTTTTAGGGTTTAGGGTAGTGCAGTGGTGAATAGGTAGTGTAAGTGGTCGTGCTGGAGGTAGATTAAGGGTTTAGGGTAGTGCAGTGGTGTTTGTGTAGTGTAGGGAATCATGCTGGGGGTAGTGTCAATGCAAGAGTACATGTATTTATATGTCTGTAAACACATCAACCAACCCAATCATTCTCTCTCAAGTTTCCCAAATGGACACTGACTCACAGTGTGATTCTAGACAAATAACAGTATTTCTTATAAATGGAGTAGTAGGATAGTACAGTGGTGTTTGTGTAGTGTAAGGGGTCATGCTGGGGTAGGTTTAAGGTTTAGGGTAGTGCAATGGTGTTTGGGTAGTGTAGGAGGTCGTGATGGGATAGTGTTCTAAGGTAGTACAGTGCTGTTTGGGTAGTGTAAGAGGTTGTGCTGTGGTAGATTTAAGGTTTAGGGTAGTGCAATGGTGTTTGGGTAGTGTAGGGGGCCGTGCTGGGGTAGTGTTCTAGCATAGTGCAGTGGTGTTTATCTAGTGTACAGGGTCATGCTAGGGATAGTATTTTAGGGTTTAAGGTAGTGCAGTGGTGTTTGTGTAGTGTAGGGGGTCATGCTGGGGTAATGTTCTCGGAAAGTACATTGGTATTTGGGTAGTGTAGGAGGTCGTGTTGGGGTAGATTTAAGTTTTAGAGTAGTGCAATGGTGTTTGAGTAGTGTAGAGGGTCATGCTGGGGTAATGTTTTAGGGTTTAGGAAAGTGCAGTGGTGAATGGGTAGTGTAGGTGGTCGTGCTGGAGGTAGATTAAGGGTTTAGGGTAGTGCAGTGGTGTTTGTGTAGTGTAGGGAATCGTGCTTGGGGTAGTGTCACTGCAAGAGTACATGTACTTATTTGTCTGCAAACACATCAAACATCCATTCCATATATTTCATATCTGCATTTTACTATTAAAGGTAAACTCATTTTGAAAACACATAACCAATGACTATTTTCTAATTCTACCAAAATGTGAGAACATAATACGATTTTAATCAATTACATATCAGGAAACACATGAAGTACCAAAATGCTTCTCTCAGACTGATTCCTAAATACACACAGACTCACTGTGTGATTCTACACAAGCAACTCTATCCCTGCATTTTACCAAAACACATTTACTAGTCTACAAGACTTTAGGTGACTCTACACATTGCACACATTTTTCTACTACACATTAGTATAGAGTGCTTCTATCAGAATCATTCCTAAATGCACACAAGACTCACTGTGTGATTCTAGACATACAACACTATCCCTTGCATTTTACCAAAACACATTTCATAGTCTAGAAGGAGCACTGCATTTTAATGTAGAAACTTGAGTCATTTTGCAAATATATAAAAAATTACTGGGTGCTAATTCTACCAAAACATGAGAACAGCATAGTTATCTTTCTAGAGAAAAAAAAGTATTCCCTGCACTTTAGCAGGAGAAACAAATTACTCTGATTAAAATTAAAATGCACCACTCTCATCCCCCCACAAATTAATAACTCACCTTTCAAATTGTTTTGTAGAATAAGAAGTATGTCCGTCACACACCAGATTTTCTTATACAGAATCTCTGTTTTGTACACCTCTCACCAGAACCAAAGAATGGCGCAGGTTCCCTCTCATTTTGAACACATATACACCTAAACATCAAATCACATTGCTTCCCACATTAATTCAAAAGCAAACACACATTTCTATTGGTTACACATTTCAACCCTTTCCAAATGACATACATTTCAACCCTGCCCCCAATGTGCCTTCTGCCTGTTACCATAGAAACAGTTCATGGAACAATTAACTGAGCGCACAGGTCAAAAGTTCATCAGACAATGTTGCTAATCAAAACAGCAATTGTGCTTGACTTTTCAACATATCAGCTTATTTTATGTAACATTCCTTTCAATCAGTTTTTGTTAACCAATAAGAATCACGCTTTTAAAAAACAGAAACATGCACCCTAGTTTTCAGTGTAGAAAGTTGTCAAACTACCAATCATTTCTTTTCTTTTTCAAAACTACATTTTATCCACCATTTTAGAAAAATCTTAGTTTTCAAACTGCCATTTCATTTACAGAGACCATCTGAGTGCATCCAGAACTCCCTTCAAGATGCTTAGAGTGTGGATTATGGGACAGTTTGTCGCATGAATCTTCTACCTTTAAACGATTTAACCGCACACTGGTCCCCAAATCTAAGTAATGGAAAAATCTGTAATCTCTGGAATTTGAATGTTCAGACCCTGGATCATGTCTTGTTTGCATGTCCTGCATTGACTTCGTGCCGGTGTCGTTGGCTTCGGCCAATGTTCTTACAAAATTATGTCAAAAATGTAACTTCTGCACGCTAAATCTTATTTTGTCCAAAAAATGAAGCAGTGTGTTTTAAACTTTTAAATTATTTTAAAGAGTTCACGTGTATATTTTTGTCATGTTTTTGCCGCTGTTTGCACAAAATGGAGTTGCTGTGTTCCTCTTCCCTCTTCCTTCTGCTGCTACCTTAAACTCTCAGATAAAGTAAGATACTGGATTGTGTCTTTTTGCACATGTACTGCTGCTATTGCATTACTCTGGTTATGATAGGATATGCTTTATAAATTCAGTTTGCTGCTAAATTCAAATAATCTGCTGACGATTAATTTTGAATTTTACTTAGTATTTTAACTTGTTGACTTATTGTCCCTAGCACATTTTTTTGTACTTTTTAGGATATATTTTGTCATTCTATTCTGTCTTATGTCCGTGGAACAAGTGTTACTATATTTACATTTCCATGTATTAATTTGTATGTATTTTATGTGGACCTCATATGAGTTCAAAATCTTAATAAATATTTGAATTGAATTGACACAGCTATATTTTTGGGAGCAAAAAGGTACACAGAAAACAAAGGAATTCACAAAGACCTAGGTTTACCAAATGTAGACATTAAATGGATTGGACGGAGAGGATTGAAGTGGCACCAATTGATGCCATTGGTGAAATCCTTGTTGCATCTCCAACACCCTGACCTCATAATTTTGCATTGTGGTGGCAATGACCTAGGCACTTTGTTTGGGGTAGGTCTGGAAATGCTTATGAAGGACGAAAGACAGAAATGGAACTAGTCCAATAAATTTTGTCCACAGATTGAGAAAGCTAGGAAACATGAATAAATCTGTTTCTGCTTTTCTCCGAGACTATAGAATGGGGTCCATTTACCACAACAATCTGCGTTTCAACATGCATGGCATCAATAGGAGAGATGGTGTACATTTTACAGATGAGGGGAACAGAGTCTTCCTCTTGAACTTTGGACTCTGCATCGGTACTTACTTGTAGGTACTAAAATCTCTCAATAATCACCAGGGCTCTTTTTAGAGCCACCTAAGAACTAAACACATAAGCTTGATGTATATCGGAAAAATATTATTTGTTTTTTGGCTTGGAGTCACGCACCCAACGCGCCAAAGTCGTGCAGCCAACGCATACAAGTCGTGCACCACACGCGGTGGAGTCGTGCTCCCTACCGGTTAGAAGCTGTGCATCCAACGCGTGCATACCAGGGGCCGCACCGAGCGCCATGCTGGGTGCGCAACTCCTAATTTTACTGTAAAACAAAAATAGCCCCTATCACTACTCTTTATTATCCCCGGGGACCCCATTCCCCGGGGCTTATATAAAACGTTGGGGCCCGTGGGGGGAGCCCCAATGCCCCCACGGTCCCAGCCGGCTCCCCGCATCCTGCGGGAGCCGGCATTGCTTTTCCACATGGGGAGCAGCCAACATGCTGCTCCCCCTGAGGAAAAGCAATCTTCTTTCCTATTTGGAAGAGAGAGCAGGTTTCCTGCTCTCTCTTCCAAATAGAAAAGCAGTTTCCAATGACAGGGTGGAAGCCATGAGGCTCCAGCCCTGTCATTGCAATAGGCAGTGTCCCGGGGGTGGGCATCCTGGGACACTGCAGGAGCCGGCCCTGGGGGTTGGCAGGCCCCAGGGCCATCTTGGGCTCCAGGAGAGGTTTGCCTTTTGGGCCAATATTATGCATGTTCAAAGCTCATCTAAAACATTTTGTACAACATTTTCCACAGGCTTAAAGTAGAACTTCTTAAAAGTAGAATCAGAGGACCGATCTGCTGCTTTTAACATTTCTCCTAAACTAGCCCCTTTCATAAAAGCCTTACTTGCCATAGCCCCCCTGCTCTAATGTGCTCCAAAGATCTCTATATCAATCCCTGACATTTTCATTACTTCTTTCACCCATCTAGCTAAAGTGGGTGCTGAAACTGCTTTATAAGGCATTCTGTATGAAATAAGTAATTGAAAACAATCTACTGCACGTACCCTCAATGTTCTTTTCTCGTATTTCAAACAACGTACAACACACAAATTATCATGACCTTTAATATTCAGGTAAAAAAAAATCTTTGACATTGTCTTAGTTCTTTTCCTTATCTCAAAACACACCCCTTCGGGCTGATAACTCCTTGAAGAAACTTCCAAGGCCCTAATATCCTAAACTCTTCTAAAAGAAACCAAACACAAAAGTACTGCCATCTTCCATAATAAACTCTTTAGACTCAACTCACAATTAGGTTTCCAACTATTCAATTCCCTCAATACCAAAGATACAGCCCATAGAAAAACATATTTTGCTCTTGGTGGGATTTCCAAACGAACACTTTTAAGCACTCTTTTCACCAGAACATGTTGACCAACTGGCACCCCATCAACCAATTAATGCCAGCCAAAATTGCCGACCTATTCAAATTAACTGTATTGTATGCAAGACCTTTCCCAAAAAGCAAAGACAAATAATTTACTACCTGTACTACATTAACTGATACAGGATCCAAATCCCTTTCCAAACACCAATCACACCACTTCCTCCTAGCCGATCTATATGCTTTTGAAGTCCCCTTTGCCCAAGAAGCATTGATGAGTTCTGAAGCCTCTGATGATAGTCCTGTCGCCTTCCAAACTCTCCTGAAATCAGGCACCCTTGAAGCCTCAACTGTCCTGAAATCACTAGATTGTGGACCCTCCCCTGCGGATCCAATAATATATCTTGATAATTTGGAAACAATAATGGATTCCACTAACATGCTCATCAAGTCTGGAAACCAAACTTGCGCCTGCCAAAAAGGTACTATCACCACTAACATCGCCCTTTCTCTCCTTACCGTCATTAAAATCCTCTGAATCATCGAGAATGGTGGAAAAGCATACAGACCTTTCGTCCCCCAATTCTGCAAGAATGCATCTATCCCCTTTGCCTCCGGATCTGGTTTCCAACTGTGAAACTCCTCCAACTGAGTATTCAACCTGTCAGCAAACAAGTCCACCTGAAAAGGTCCCCATCTTTCCTGAATCCTTAAAAACACCTCCCTGTTCAACCTCCAATTGCTCGCATCCACCAAATACCTTGAACTCCAGTCTGCTTCCACATTGTTCTTCCCTGGAATATACTGTGCTTGCACCATAATTTGTTTCTCCATACAATAAGTCCAAAATTCCTGCGCCATTTCCGCTAAGCCCTTTGACCGCGGACCGCCCATCTTGTTCACATAACGAACCGCTGAAATGTTGTCCATTTTCAACAAAACATAACATTTCACTCGTCCCTTCACAAAGCTCCTGATCGCAAAAGATCCTGCTAAAAGCACTAGGTAATTTGTGTGCATCTTCCTCTCTTCCTTTGTCCAACACCCTCCTGTTGTCACAACACCACATTTTGCTCCCCAACCTGTGAGGCTCGCATCCGACTCTATAATCATCTCTGGACTCTCTCCAAAAATTGCTCTCCCATTCCATGCTTCCAGGTTCAATAACTACCATTCCAACTCCTCCTTTGCCTCTAAATTCATTCTCACCCTCTGTGAATACTTCGCTCCTTGTCTCAAATGATACCCTTTTAACCTCTGCAACGCTCTGTAATGAAGCGGCACTGGAAATATCGCTTGTATTGATGCTGACAACAGACCTAATAATCTTGCTAATTGTCTCAACGTTATCCACTCTGTTTCCTTCACTCTCTTCACTTCTCTCCGAATTTTCTTCACTGTCTCCATAGGCAACTTCAACATACATTCCAACGTCAAAATCTGAAAATCTAACAACTGAATCTTCTGTGCCGGTTCCACACAGGACTTCTCTCTGTTCACTACAAATCTTCCAAAACCTTCATTGTGAACTCCATCTGTTCCTGAACCAAATGCCTTTCCTCCGCCATAATCAAAATGTCGTCCAAATACACTATTAGTCATATGCCCCTTGATCTCAACCATCCTACCACTGGCCTCATTACCTTCGTAAAGCACCATGGGGCCAACGTGAGACCAAACAGAAGACTCTTGAATCTCCAATGTCTCCCCTTCCACCTTAATTGGAGTAAGTCCCTTTGTTCGACACAAACAGGAATCAACAGGTAAGCATCTTTCAGATCTAGCCTCGTCATCCAATCTCCTTTCCTCAATACATCTCTTAACAGATGGATCCCCTCTATTTTGAAATGGTTGTAACAAACCCAATCGTTCAACTCTCTCAAGTTTATTACTGGTCTCATCTTCTTGTCTTTCTTCTCTACTAGAAAGATGTTGCTCACAAAACAACCTCTTACTGCTCTTGCCGACTCTATCGCACCTTTCTCTTCCAATGCAATTATCTCCAGAGACACCATCTCTTCTACATCCTTTGAAAATCTTAACATATTTGGAATCATTTCCTGTCTTGGTTGTTCCACAAAATCTATTTGATAACCTGCCACAGTTTGTAAAACCCAAGGATCTTGAGTAATCTCTTTCCACCTCATAACAAAATGGGCTAGTCTGCCACCCAATTTTACTAGGGTAGAAATATGGTCTATGTTTAACCTTACCTGAGGAACTTCTTCCTCTTTGATCTGAACGCATTCCCCTTGCTCTTGACCTCTGTCTTTGTGGGAAGTAATCCCCATGTTCACCTCTTGAACTGTACCCATATCCATAGTTGTAGGGTCTGTATCCTCTTGTGAATGAACCACGAGATATTCCTCGACCTCGGCCGGGGAATCGACCCTGCATCCGCCTGGCTGAGCCAAAAACCTTCCTAATATCTCTTTGAGCTTTCTGTATGGAATTAAATGTTCCTACATATTTTCCCATATCTCTCACAAATTCTTCTCCAAATAACATAGCCTGACTCTTTTCTCCAAGCTCTTTTGTAGCCAAATCAGCTAATTTTGGATCAATTTTCATTAAAATACTCTTTCTCCTTTCCATGCATAATGCTGCGTTTGCATTGCCCAAAAGGCAAACAGCCCCGGGGACCGCCACCTTCCCAGGCTTTGTTTAAAAAAAAAATGTGTGGGGAGGGCACGAGCTCCCCCACATGCCCCGGGGACCACCACCTCCCCGGGGGCTTCAAGCACGTTGGGAGGGTGGCCGCGCAGGCCCCTTCCTGAAGCCCTCGGTGGCCCTGGGGACTGCCACCCCCCAGGGCCGGCTCCTGAATGTCATCCCTTTTAAGTTGCCTTGAATCATGAAGGTCCCTGGTGGCCAGTAGTCTACCAGGTACCTCCAGTAAGCGCCACAGAGCTGCGTTACAGAGATGTGGTCCGAGGCCACGCCCCTTTTTACACCACTTGGCTTCTGGTGCACTGCTGGTGGAGCAATGAGGTCCTCTTGTGTCCTAGACTAACTCTTGGGTCTTCCTCACTTTGCCTACTGCAGGTTCCTAGACAAAGAAAAGTAAGATCTGGTCGCAGCTCTTTCTCCTGCTCAGGGACCAGACAATGGAACAAGTCACAATAAGCCTTTTGCCTTATTGATGACCATCTACCATTTCATAAAGACATCAAGACTTTGTTATTTCAATATCATGGGATTTAATAGCATTCATCATTCATCATTCCCTTAATCGTCTGCGAAAATCAAAACCCCTGTAAGCATTGAACAATAGTATAATTTCCCCACTATTTGCTCCTTGCCCTGTGTCCAGCACTCCATCTCTGCTCTTTGACCCTTCCCAACTCTTGCCTTCAAGTAGATTGCCACTCTGCCTCCGAATTTTAATTGTGTATGAAGCAATTTATTTAACACGCCACCTAACAAGCTCAAGGTTTTTGGGTCATTGGTCTGTTTACTAGGTAACCAGGGTTATAGGTCAGTCCCTCCTTCATCTCTTTTATTTCTCTTTGTAGGCTGCTTGCCTCTATTTTCTTTTCACATTTGTGCTCCTCTTTTCGATTCTCTTTTTATTGTTTATCATCTAATTTATTACTGAGGAAAGCTGACAATTTTAATTCAATGCATAGCTGACACTTGTAAATTTTTTCCTGTTTACGTTTTGCACAATAAAAAGTTTAAAAAAAATACTAGATGTAGAACTACCTCATAATCTCTGGTAATAACATAGTAACAACACACACAATATACTCTTCAGTATAAAATACAAATCGGTAGATATGGAGTGTAATACATGGCTGTCAAGCATTGTCAGGGAGACATTCGTAGAATATCAGAGTGTGAGAAATCCACAGGGTGCAGTAGGGGGTTCTTCAATTTAGATTTTAATAATATATGAGGGGAAAGCTCATTCCAATTTCTCTGACCATTTACTGAGAACGTGAGTTTAATTATTATTATTTTTTTTAGACAAGGGGGCATATTTACAAGAAAGTGGCGAGTTGTGTCGTTAAGCCAAGAAGGCTAACGACACAGTTCATCACGTTAGAAACCCAGGGCCGCACCATATTTACTAGAATATGGTGCAGCCCTGCATTCCCCCTGCGCTGGTGCTAAATTTAGCTGCCTAGCTCCAAAGCAAGTAAAGAGCAACAGGAGTATACCCGTTGACCCAGCTGAGACAGGGTAAGTATTATTACAATGGAACAATGTCTCAACTGGAATATCATACTGGGGGACTGTTCATAGAGTGCATCAATCACATAGCACAGGGACAACAAGGATAAGGGAGACCAAGTCAGGTGGAAGGGTTGTTATTTTAATATAGAGGCACTATATTACAACTTGATTGCAGTAACCATAACAACCAATTGTGCACTGGAAGTGTTGTAGTGAGTGAACGGCGCAGTTACACAAGTGATTAAGGAACAACGTGAGGCGGTGAAGAAAACAATGAAAAGACAATAAATTGGGCGTCAAACAAAGGTATGTACAGTTATATGTACAATTTCATGGTTTAAAAATGACCCTTTGGTTGTCGCATCATCAGGACGATGGTTTCAAAATTCTTGGAAAGTGCTCTACTGTCACTGTGGCAGAGAAGACCATGGGGGGAGGGCGGAAGCAGGAAACCATGAGTCTGGACCTGCTGTAGTGAGTAAATCCGGAGTGGCTGGGCGGCAAATTATTTCATCTAGTCCGCGTTCATGGAGGCAGTCTATACGAGGCGGGGCTGCAGTCTAGGGATGATTTCAATAGCAGTAGGGGTGTCGATGTCAACAGGGCAGGGAAGGAGTCTGAACAGGACTGGCAAAGTCGAATGTCAAGGGTCCGAGATTAGTCCGGTGGCGGGACGAGTAAAGTGCTTGTATTGTAGTGTAACGGTCCAGGACTGAGCCTGATAGTGTATACAATCTTGGCTCCTTATTAGAACACAGGCAAAGCAACCAGGACCTTGTAGGTCAGTTTCCAAGCTGTTGGTTAAGGAGTTCCCCAAGGCACATCACTCTTGCCTGTGCTCTTCCTTCCATATTTGTTTAATTCCAGCTTGCCTAGTGCATTGGTCTGACCTCAAGTTTTATAAGTTTGCAAGCGACACACAGACATCTTTCAGCATCTCATGTAAGAATCAGGATGCAGTCACCTGTCTGACACAATCAGTCAAGTGAGGCTTTGTTATATAAGCAAACATTATTAAAGCTCTACACATCAAAAATGAAACTCATGGAGACAAAAAGATGAATCGAAAATTTGGGATGATGTTCTTTGGCCCAGCACAATGGGAGCTATTTACCAGCCAACCCACTGACCTCTCTCTATTGCAGTAGATGTCAGTAACATCTAAGGGCTGATTTTACATTCCATAGGTACTGAGAATAATATTCTTTTATTCTTTGTTTTGCCCTGACGTTTGTGGAAACCAATGTGTTTGTTTAATCCAGCCTGGATTTGGGCGATTTAGCCTTTTTAGGGGTTACCAGTAATCTTCATTACATTGAGTCATGACTTCCTCATCTGTTCTCACATTTATACTTTAAACAAATCCCCTCCTTTGACTTCAGCTTCCTGCCTGAACCTTTGACACTTCCTGCAATACCAAGCACACAAGGAGGTCAAAGCTGAGGGGGACGTAGAGGATCTGATAACTGGGAAGAGGAAGTCAAGACATGATCTAATGAAGATCAGTAGTAAGTTTGTATAACTTTTCCAACTTATCTCCCTTCCTCGGTTCAATTCTAACAAGTGATGAGTTATCAAGCTATTATATTGCTCAAATATATGTATGAAACACAATCACATTAAAAATGTTAACTATGGCACTGTGGCAATATATTGAGGCATACTTCAATTGGGAAGAGCTTTCAAAATACTTAAGCCAAAAGCAGTTGAATGGGGCCTGCAACCAAAACCTTATATTGACTTACCATGTGTCTTGCAAATATAATATGTCTTGCAAATAAGACTATCAGATGTCTCTGGAACAGACCAAGTAGCTGTGCAACACATGTTTAAAGAAGCAGTTTTTAATTCTGCCAAGAAAGCAGCCACACCTTGGTAGATCTTTCCTGAACAGGACCTGGAAGAGGGACCTCCAACAATAAATATGCTTTTGTATGAGGTAGACTTATCCATCTGCTTAAGTATTTGCCATTGGAATCTTTTTCCTGATGGATTAAAAAGTCAAAATGTGACTTTTTTTGTTTTTTTAAACAAAAATGAAATATAGTCTCAGTAACTTGATTGAGCCCTACATATGTTTAAACAGGTTACCAAGGAATCTACATCAGAAACTGGATTAGGACAAAGTACTTGAATTGCCAACTCATGGGAGAGATGGAAATCAGAACCTACCTTGGGTCTGAAAGATGATCCAGACCACAAAATCACTTTATCATGTAAAATAAATATGGCTCATGGCATAGAAAAGTCCCTCTCCTACTCTGTGTAGCTAGCCCTGGTATGCCCCCAGAGAGCATCGAAAGAGAGGGAAACGTCATCCAAGTTGCAAATATCGCCAAGCAGCTCGCAACTCCAAGCGGGACCATTGAAGGACCTAGGGCACCTATTAAAATAAAAACAATAATGACCAACCAAAAGGAGCAATCTGATCTAAGCAAGATGCTACTACAAGGGCAAAGTATACATCCAGAAAATAAAACTTACTCTGATGAAGATTCAGATTCAGATTCAGATATGTATCAAACAGGGATGTCTATTTCTAGCGAATTAAGTGAACAAAGTGACTCAAGCAAAGCCAGTATAGGACCACAAGTGGAGACTTCATCTTCTGGATCCCATGACTTGAGGAAAATATGTGAAACAAATCCAAGGAAAAAACTAGGGAAAAAAAGAGGATAAAAAGCAAACATGAATGCAACATCTTTAACGAAGAGACTACAGACCCAGGCACTAACACTGATCATGGCAGAACTAGAACAAATCTTCCTCGAAAAAGCCCGATCATAAAATCATTGGGAGAAGCACATCGTCAGAAATGTAGCCAGACTGAGATAGAAGAAGGAGGTCAAGAAACTATAGTAAACGACTGTGGGTCTGGATTGATGAGTGAACCTTCACTAAGCGATGTTTTGAGCTCAATAAAGAGCTTTCATAAGGACGTCAAAAAAGATAGCCAAAGGAATCGGGTAGCCATTGACAAACTGCAATGTACAGTAAAAAAAGTCAAAAATATTTGCACGGAGATCTCGGAGAGAATGGCCACTGTAGAAACTCGAACTGAAAACCTGGAAACAGATGTCATTAAATTGCAAAAGACAGAAAAAGAACATGAGGGAATAATCAAAGATCTTATGGCAAAAGTTGAGGATCACGAGAATAGATCCAGACGGAACAATCTAAGATTCCTTGGTATCCCAGAAAATTTTGAAGGAAATGATCCCAGAGGGTCCATGATTACATTAATTAAATCCGCATTCCCGGAATTGGAGGCCTGGGACCTGGATAGAGAGGTTCAGCGTGTTCACCGCTTCCCTTTGACTCAACCGAAACATGCTCACAAAACACGCCAATATCCTAGGGCTATGCTGATCTACTTTGGAAATTTTCTTCTTAGGAAAGCAATCTACGATCTTGCAAGACCCACAAGCCAAAGGGAATATAAAGGGTTCAAATTCTTTGCTTGGCCTGATTTTGCACATGCTACCGTAGAGCGTAGGTGGAAAATGCGCCAACTATTTGCACCATTTGAAAAAATTGGTGCTAAGGTTTTCTTACAGAATCCGGCACGGTTGAAAATCATATTTAAAGGCTCAACCAGAAGCTTTATGAGTGAAATACAAGCCGAAGAATACTTAAGGGAAATTTCAGCGATGGAGACCCGAAATGCGGGGAAATAATAATAACATGTAAAGGAGCAGCACATGAAAAATGAACACTTTGGGAATCTATGGGGGAGTACTAGAATGGATAAATATGTCGGGCATAATGGGAGGTTAGGCTTAAATGAATACGATGAATGAAAAACTGCACTGGTATAGAGGTTGTGGTCAATTATACTTTCCTTTTTTTTTTTAGAATAAATCTGTCCGGGCAACGGTGTTCAACCTGGCGATCAGACCATACGGGCGCCCACACCTAGGACCCGGGACCTAGGATGCCTCATGGGATGGTAAGGGAAGGGGAGGGTGGGGGGAACTCAGGGGGGGACGGGGGGAAAGGGGGTGGGAGCTTAGGACCAAGGAATGTCAATCACATGAAGGGTAATAAATACCGCACTATTGTAGCCACAGACAATCGCTTAATAATTATGAAACAAAGATTTGGATATGATAAGAGAATGATGGCAATAATTCTAATTTAGTATGGCTAAGGTAAAAATTGTTTCTTTAAATATATGCGGACTCAACGATATCAAAAAAAGACAGAAGGTGGCAATCGGATTACAACTAATGGAGGCTAATATCGCCTGCATACAAGAAACTCATATCGAAGGTTCTCAGCACTACTTACTAAAGTCATTAGGATATAATCTCATTACTGCTACTACACAGGGAGTCCGATCAAAGGGGGTGGCAATCCTAGCAAAAGGTGGGGGGCTCCAATTTGATAGAGTACTGTCCGATAAACTTGGGAGATGGGCAATTGCCGAATGCAAGTATAATAAAGGTCAAAATAAAATAACAATTTGTACTATATATGGGAGTGTCTTTGATGAACCAGAGATACTAATAAAGGCTCCAATGAGCTCGCTCATTGGCCGCTACCCATTATAGTATGTGGGGATCTTAATCTACATCTCCCCGGGGACTGGACAACCAGACCGGATTTTAAATACAATGGTAGAAAACCAAGAGTTTTTCGGGCACTAAAAGATTTATGTGTGGTACATAGTTTAATAGATGCGTGGCAATATAATCACTGGGGAGATCCCGGTTTCACATTTTATTCATATCCACATTCGCGACATGCAAGACTCGACTATATGCTTATATCTAATTCGCTTAAAAATGTATGCATGATAGATAAACTACCACGACTATTATCAGACCATAACCCCCTAATTTTAAAGCTATCATGCACTCCGAAGAACTATCCAATCAAGAGCTGGACGTTTGAAAGAGCCCTGCTAATGAAAGAAAAGTATTGTAAACATATGAAGGCGTGGATTCCCGGCTTCATTGCAGACAATCTTGAAAGTACATCTATAGAAATAGTTTTGGACGCACTTAAAGCGGGTATAAGAGGAGAGACATTACAATTCTCTCTGCGAGTTAACAAGGAAGGGAAATCCCATCTGGCTGCTTTACATTATAATCTAGGTAAAGCCGAAGAAAATTTGATTGCTGCTGCTCAACAAGGTCATGGGCTAGAAAGTGCATTAGCGCAGGTAGCCATTGCAAAAATTTTTATTACAGAATTAATAGTTGAAAAAGCTATCATTAAGGCAGCAGTAAACAAGGAAAATATATACGAGTTGAGTGAAATGGTTGGGCATCAGTTAGCGGTACGTATTAGAGAAGAGACATCAGCAAGCACCATTAGAGAAATTCATGACCCAAGACTAGGCTTAAAATCAGAACCAGATGAGGTAAGGGCTGCATTTCAGAGATTTTATCAAGAGCTATATACCGAACCTATAAATGGATTGGAGGATCCAGATCAGTATTTAGATGGAAACCGAGGACCTAGATTTGAGAAGAATGACCAGGAATTGCTGGATGGATTACCGAATTGGGATGAGATCCTGCTATCCTTAAACGCATTAAAAAGCGGAAAAGCAGCGGGACTGGATGGGATACCATCTGAGTTCTATTTGAAATTTGCAGATCAATTACAAACAATATTGACGACTTTGTTTGCACACATATTTCTAGGAGGTACTCCTCCTCCCTCCTGGTCAGAGGCCAAAATTGTGGTCTTCTTGAAAAAAAAAAAAAATTCACTCGAATTAGGCTCTTATCGTCCAATCACTCTAATTAATGGGGACTCAAAAATCTATTCGAAACTCTTGGCGACCAGATTGGCACCGATAATAGATAAAAAAGTATCCAAACAACAACATGGATTCATACCAGGAAGGTCAACAATGGACCATGTTCAAAGGGTGATCTCGTTATTCGACTATGCAGAATCTTCAGGAGACCCTATGGCGCTTATACTTCTCGACGCAGAGAAAGCCTTCGATAGGGTCTCCTGGAGATTTTTATGGACGGCAATGTTCTATAGTGGAATCAACGACAAATTTATTACGGCTGCTCGAGGACTTTATAATAAACCGAGTGCTAGAGTATTTGTTAATGGGCTCCTATCTGAAAACTTTGCAATCACAAGAGGAACCAGGCAGGGATGCCCCTGCTCACCGCTTTTATTTGCAATATATATCGATCCATTTATTCGATGGTTGGATAACTGTATATATATATCACCAATCACAATACGTAGGCATAATACTAAAACATTGGCATATGCCGATGATATCGCGCTTGTCACCAGCGATCCCAGTATAGCTATGCCGGTGATAGAAGAAGAGGCATACTTATTTGGATTGGTGTCTGGATACAAACTGAATTCTAATAAAACTCAAATCGTGTTAAATAACAAGATTGTGATGGATGATCCAAGAGTGACTGAGGAGGCCGTATACCTAGGGGTAACAATAAGTGCAAAAATCACAAACATTGTCGATATTAACTTAAAACCTCTGATTTCCCGAACAAAGAAGGAAATGATCCGATTGGATAATCTACATCTAACTATAGGGGGCCGTTGTAACTTGATTAAGATGGTTTTTTTGCCTCGATTTTTATATTTCTTTAGGACCATCTGCCTCGAATTCCCCCCCAAAATCTTTGCGACTATCGACTCCATGCTTTCAAGCTTTATTTGGGGATATAAGAAACCACGTCGAGCTCTTAAAAAATTGACACTACCGAAGGAAAAGGGAGGTCTATCCCTACCGAACTTCAAATTGTATTACTGGGCCACTGTTATAAAATACTGTGCCTACTTGATCTCGAATGGTAGCAATAGTCAAGAGATCCCGTCTCCTCAAGAACTTCTATTAGGAGAAGATTGTGCCGGCTGCTTTTGGCGACATACAAATGATAATTATTTTAAGACTATCAGAGGGGCATATAAAGCATGGAGTGGTATTCACAAGGTGTTGGGGCTCGGGCGATTTTCATATTACACACCAATGAATAGTAATAATGATCTACCACTAATATTTCATGATACCTGTATAAACAGATGGGTATCAGCGGGGATGGTGCAACTGGGCTGCTTTTATAAACAAGGCTGCCTCAAGATGTTTGAGGATCTACATGAGGAATATAATATCAGCCATAGGGATTTTTTTAAGTTCTTGCAAGTTAGAGATTTTCTAACAAAGAAAACTGGTGGTCGGGAGAAATTCCTGAATAATCAATTGATTGATAATTTATGCAGAAACAAAGACACTCCAAGGATCGGGGAAATCTATGAATATTTTAATGTAATGGCCCTAGATGATATGGAGAAACAATGCGCAATGTGGCAGGAACAACTAGAAGTACAGTCAAATATCCCCCGCATGGCATACGACTTAGCTTTGAATTCATTGATGTCAATAAAGCTACAGGCACAATTTTACAAAACCTTCTCCTGCCTTTATTATACCCCTAAGAAGATTACTAAATGGGGAACAGGGAAGGGAACAACATGCCTTCGTTGTGCACTATATGGGGCCGATATTATCCATATATTTGCTACATGTAACACTCTTACTAAGCTGATTAATGATATCTCGGAATTCTTATCAGAGGTCTGTGAAACAAGAATAGAAATCTCAACTGAAGAAATAATGCTTGGTGTAGCAAATCGGGAATTGCAGACAAACACTCAGGGGCTAATATTTGTGGCCATGGCAATACTTCGACTTACAATTGCATCAGCATGGTTAGATCCAGAGCCACCGGCATTTCAACAATGGAGGGCTATGTTATTAGCCACCTGTAGTCTGGAGGTTGCAATTTATAAAAACAAAGGCGTTAAAAAAAGATTAATGGGCATGCGGATTTGGTCACCAATGCTATTGTGGATCCAGAGACATACTTGATTGCATTTAGCGTATATAGTATTATTTACATATATATTTCTTTGTACTCCTATAGCACAGTGAAAATTAACTGATGTTGTATGTATATAATAAGCATATAGTAGTATACACATGTGTACCTCTTTTTATCTTTATAGCACATCTTGGATTATAATACTATTTACATATATATTACTTTGTATCCCTATAACGAAGCTTAGACCAACTGATGGTGTATGTATATAATAAGTATTTGGTATTAAGTACACGTATACCTCTTTGGATTCATATAGCACATTCCGGATTAATTTCTATTGTATGTTTGTATTTAGTGGCTTACTAATTTATCTATGTATCTATATTTTTTCTTTTTTCCTCGACATGCTCTTGGTCAGGGAAAGGGGGGGCGGGGAGGGGGGGGAATGCATTAATTAATTATGTAAAAATTGTCAATAAAAATATTTATAAAAAAAAAAAAAAGGAATCTTTTTCCTGATGGATTAAAAAGTAAAAATTTGACTTTTTTTGTTTTTTTAAACAAAAATGAAATATAGTCTCAGTAACTTGATTGAGCCCTACATATGTTTAAACAGGTTACCAAGGAATCTACATCAGAAACTGGATTAGGACAAAGTACTTGAATTGCCAACTCATGGGAGAGATGGAAATCAGAACCTACCTTGGGTCTGAAAGATGATCCAGACCACAAAATCACTTTATCATGTAAAATAAATATGGCTCATGGCATAGAAAAGTCCCTCTCCTACTCTGTGGGCTAAGGATAAACTAACTGAAAAAGAACTGTGCAACAATTAGTCAAAAATAATGAAAGAGGGAAGATCAGAAAGCTCTTTTTGCAAAGCTCTTTAAACTAAAGGTAAATCCCATGGAGTGTTTGTAGAGTGCATAACTGTTTAGCACATGGAAAACTGTGCCAAAGCCATGATGCTAAATATGCAATAGAAGATAGAACTCAAATAGAATATCTGAAAGTCTTAGCAACTACCCATTGCACCCTTAGCGTGGACACTGACAAGTCCATTAAAAATTTTCTTTTTCAAAATCAAGAGTGTAGAAAAGATCACAGTTCTCTGGTTATAATCTTTAAGAAGAACAGGAAGAAAACTGTTGTCTATGTTTTTCATAGGATTTCAATGTTGTATATTAAAGCAACTTCCCTTTAAAATCCTAACTGCTGTGAGCAACGATTCTCATATTCCAAACCCATAGTTGAGGTTGATCTAGGATTTTGAGAGGTAGAAGAGACATATTGGTACACCCATGGAGGTTCCTTCTCTAGAGCAAGAAGAAGAAACAATGGATGTCTGGGCTAAATTGGTAATATCAGGACAAACTCAGCTCCATCTGAAACTTTGTTAGTACACAACCAGAATCAGTAAGGTCAGAGGAGAGAAAGCGCCCAAGCCCACTTCCCGAGCCTGGAAACATTGTGCTGATGAACAGAGCAGAAGTGTTTTATGGAATGGCAAAAAGATCCAGTGGAGTACTTGCCCTCCTATGAAATTTTGAAGAAAAATGTTCTGATGGAGACAGAAGTGGACAGAAGATGGAAATTGGTAACTGAGGGGGGTGGCAGGCCCACTCTCCCTGCCGGGAGATGAACTTGTGACAGAGAAATGAGATGGACCTCTGTCAAACTAAACATTTTCTGTGCCACCTGTTTTAGAATCAATGACTTTGCTTCGGGCTGGACATTTATGTACACTCTTGAAATCTGATTATCTATACTAAAAAGAAAGGGCTTCCAAACCAAATGTTGGACCAACACCAATAGGGTCTTAGTATAGTAGCCAGTTCCCTCCTGTTGGAGGATTATAGAACTTATGAAAAAGACCGCAGACCCTTTGCAGAAATATCCCACATACTAAGATTCCAGCCAATCTTCTTAGTATCTGTTAGGGCTAACAGTTTGAATATGCAAGGATACTCCCTTCACAAGACTGTCTGTTTCACCACGACATTAGAGAGACTCAAAGAGATATTGGTGTTTGTGGGTATATGCTATATTCTCGTGTAGATGGAGACCAATGGGTCCAGGATGCAGTTTACCTATAACCTTTTTGTGGATGCCACATTTCCAAGGAGTCTTAACAAGCCTTTTATTTGTGCTGTCCCTCTCTGCAACAAAGATGTTAGAAGATACAGCATTTGAGTTATACTATCTTGAGGAAGAGAAACCTTTTCTTACTTGTGGCCTGATTTATATGTTGATAACTGCGATGGAGTACCTTTTCCACCAACCTGAAGGTCTGCCCACCTCGTTTAGAGTTAAGAGGACCTTCAGTGTGGAAACGGCAGAGATTATTCTTTCTCTGCCACCTACACACATCTTCTCCAGGCCAACTGAGTAAGGGCCATCGGAGGTTTGATTATGTGCCTGCCCGCCTCATTTAGAGTGGGCCAGCGCATGGGCAGTTTTCACTGTGCATCACCGCCATGAACAAAGTGTTAGTAAAGGGCAGTGAAAACTTTTAAATTACCCCCACACCATGAGAGACTGCTCCCATAGCGATTGGGTCATTGTTCTTTTTATTTAAAAAAAATTAATTCAGCTTTATTTTTTAATATAAAAAAACTTGTAAGTTTGATGTACAGATGGATGGTGGAGCTATCCATCAAACTTATAATACATTTCCAGTGACCTCTATAGTGGTGGTTCCTAGAAATGCAAGAGATGCCCGTAGGGGCAGTGGATATCTCTAAATATGACAGGCTGAGTACCTTCGCCATGGCAAAAGTAAAGTTACTTTGCCATGGTGATGGTAATTTCTCCGTCGCCTGAAATTTACATCAGCCCCTTGGTTGAACAATGGGAAAGGTAGAACAGCAATGTCACCTGCATGGTATATGCTCGTATTCCCCTGCCATGAGTGCCCAACTTTGACATTCTGACTTTAATATTGGTCCTGTTGGCATGTTAATCATGCGTGTGCAGAGAGGCCTAAGCCTGTTTCTGACAATGTGAGATCCAGGATTTTTCAGTGAACTTCAGAGGCACACCAATGCCTCATGTTGAACAGTGGACTGCGTCCCTGTTTTGGGTTCAGCACGTAAAGCGGTGGAGACAGTTTACCATATTTCATAATATGTAGTGTGACCAGACCTTTTTATGTGTGTCAAGGAAGACGTGGCCTACTGACCCTCTTGTATAAAGTGTTATGTGAGATCCAGCACTTCGGCTGACATCCTTGTGTAAATCGAGTACTTGTGCGTGTACAGTGAGCCTGTGACACATGCAGGGTAGTGAGAGAGAGAAAGAGTGAGTGAAAGAGAGAGAGAGGGGGGGGAGAGAGAGAGAGAGTGTGTGTGTGTGTGCGTGTGTGTGTGTGTGTGTGTGTGTGTGTGTGTGAGTGTGTGTATATGTGCATGTGTGTGGGGGTTATTAAAGCCAGTGGTATTCATTTTGGATGCCCCTGGTTTAGCATGGCACAAGATGCAGGATGAGGAAAGCTTCCCCACACAGTAAAATAATATAGACTGCATTCCTGAAAGGTGGAGACCCAAACACTGACGTGCGGAGGTTGGAGACAAGGCTACTTTTGAAAAGTCAATGAAGACTTTGTTAGCAAGGGGCTGCTAGGTTTTCCTTCCTGAGTGCTGCCTTTTAATAGATGCTAGGGCCCAAGGATGGGACTGCAGTTTCTATTGTTCAAGGTGAAGAAGTTTTTAGGAAATGCCTTCCCTTTTGTCTATCCCTGATTACTGCTTTAGGGATGTTGATGACAGCCAGCTGCAGAAACCTCACATTTCATTGTGTCCATGTTGTTGGTGCTCCTGCTTGGAGATGTCCCCAGTGCTACCTGCTGTGAGAAGGATCGCTTTTACACAAAGCATTTGTGGATGTGTAAAGGGTTACGAGTGGAAATAAAATTGTGTTAAGAATGGGCAAAAGTGGAGGCTTGGAGGATCTGTCTAAGTGCTAACGCCGGAATACAGACCCTATACGGTGTGACACGTGGGCTCCAACCTCCAGTGGCTTGCAGACCATGCTTCTCTGTTTTTAGGACAGAATCCAGGAAACAGGATCACTTTGACAGATAGGTCATATTACAACTTTACATACACCAGTTAGATAGGACAAGTAGGGTATTTCAAACTGCATACTGCTAAGAAGGTTCACCTAGGTTCTGATGAAAGCCTAGTGATGTTGTCATATGCTAGGAATGGCAGAAATATTTTGGACTTGTTATGGAGATGAGGAAACAACCAAATAACTACCATTTATCCCATTCTCTTTACCCATTTTTTAACCTTGTGTAAGATAAGATTCAGCCTTAATAAATATAATTTATCCTTTTTAATTCATTTGGAGCATGACTCATATTGAGGGAGAAGCGTTTGAGTCCTTTTTAGAAAACAAAAAGTTTTTACCCAAAAAAAAGAGGCGCACAAGATACTCATTCAGGTAAATTAATTCTTTTTCGTTGTACGGAAGTACCTGTTATTGTGTGCGTTGTGTTACGAGTAGGGAAGTTGCGCTGATGTTGGCTCTGTAAAACCCTTTCTCTCTCCTTTGTTGTCATTTTAAAACATTTGCAAGTACAAATCCTGAGTCTGTTGCCTACCAAGAGCGCCTTAGATCCATTGCTTTGGCTCAATTCAACTTTTTATTAATGTTGCGGAGTATGTGTTGGCTGTATTACTTCATCAATTGTTCTCTCTTTAGATTGTTCTACGGTGTTTGAAAGCAGAAGAACTACGAGTGGCTATTTCCGTATCCGGCCCAGGCCAGAGAAGGAGCCTTTCCTGGTGTACTGTGACATGTCTGACGGCGGCGGATGGACTGTTCTTCAGCGCCGCAGCAACGGCAAAGTGAATTTTAATAGGTAGCCATGTCTTATGTTATGTTATGTTAGACACCTGTATAGAGCGCATGGCTGCCCCAGCAATGGGGCATCCCAGCGCGAGCGGACAAGAGGCCAGAGAGGATAAGGGCTAGATGGAAGAGAAAAGCCACGTTTTGATCAATTTCCTGAATGCCCAATGATCTTGTGTGCCCCGGGCCATCAGTGGGATGGAGTTCCATAAGACAGGAGCCTGAGCCTTAAAGGAGCATTCCCCTGCTCGACACCTGAGCACCCGAGGAGTGCATGCCAGGTACAGGTCAGTAGAGCACAGAGTTCGCGAGGGAACATATGAAGTGCACAGTCCCTGTAGAATTTGGGGACCCTGGCCATGGAGAATCTTGTGAATGGTGCAGAGAGCTTTAAACTGGACTCTCTGTTTGATTGGCATCCAATGAAGGCGGTGAAGAAGATTGAAAGTGTGGCAGTGCTTTGGTAAGGCTAAAAGAATGCGTGCCTCCGCATTCTGTACCCGCTGGAATCTTTTAATGACTTTTTTGTTTGCGGCAAGCAGAAGGCCATTACAGTAATCCAGGCGTGATTGGACTACAGATTGAACAATCAGTTGGCGGGTAGGGGCGTAAAAAAAAAAACCAGAATGGGTTTTAGGCCACTTAAGAGGCCAAAGCAAGTACTGGCCACTTTTTTAGTGTGAGGCTCAAATGAGAGGGCGTTATCGATCAGGACCCCCAAGTCCTTGACTGCAGTTTTCGGTTGGGGGGGATACCCAAAACCACGGGCCACCATTGGTAGTCCCATTAATGAGTATCACAGCCTACCAAGAGCACCTCCGTCTTAGCAGAATTAATTTCAAGATAATTGTCTGCCATCCAGTCAAAGATGGCCAGGACATCCTCGCGAAATTTCAGTTGGTCCAGATCAGGATTGTTGGAAAAAGTGAATACCAACTGGGTATCATCCGCGTAAGATACCATATTAATATTCAGAGCTTAGGCCATAAGTCCCAGTGGGTGGACATACACATTGAACAATGTGGGGCTCAAGGCAGAGCCTTGAGGAACGCCACAACTAAGGGGGTGGATACTGTATTGATAAGGGGAAGCATGGACCTGAAAAGAGCGCTCAGATAAGAAGGGTGTAAACCAGGCCAAGGCCTTGCCTTCAACCCCTATCTCCCCTAAACGTTGGAGAAGAGTCATGTGGGAGACCACGTCAAAGACCGCACTGAGGTCAAGTAGAAATAGTGCATAAGTGCTACCTTCATCTTGTGTGGCCCACAGCTGCTCTGTAACCACCAGAAGAGCAGATTCCGTACCATGTTTAGATCGGACCCGTTTTGCGAGCTGTCTAGAATCTCATTTGCTTCTAAATATTTTGTCAGATTGATGTTAACATAGAACTCCATAATCTTGGCCAAATATGGGAGCAGAGAGATAGGCCGAAAGCTCTCCGGCAGCGATGTGTCTAATGTGGGCTTTTTCAGCAGTGGAATGACCTTAGCATGCTTCTATGACTTAGGGATCTCTGTTGACAGGAGCGATCTATTATTGAGTTCTCTGTCCTCAACCATAAGACAGTCATAGAATTTCCTAAAGATGTCTGGTTTTATAGGATCGTCAGGAGAACCTGATTTGACCTTAGCTGCCAGGACCTCCAAGTCTTTAAGAGACATGGGTGGGAGATCTTGCAGAGAGTAAGGAAGGTCTATAGAGGTGGAGTTAATCGGAGATTTCGAGGCCCCCCGCCTCAAGTCAAGTGCGTTATAGATAAATTCAACTTTATTAATGAAATACCTTGCTAGTGATTCACATTGGGTATTAGTGGATATTGTGTCGCTGGTTCCTGTCGGGAATTTTAACATATCTTTCATCAAAGAAAAAATAGTTTTGGAGGGGTTGGAACTAGACAGGATTGAATTGGCATAGAACGAGGCTTTAGTCTTTTGCACTAATTTGTGGCAGGCTTTAATTGCCTTTCTATTGATATTTTTAGCAGTGGCATCGTAAGGGCGCCTCCAGGCACGTTCCAAAATTTTACAGTTTTTCTTTTCCACCAACACAGTTTTAGTGTACCATGTGTGCGTTTGCATGTGCTTAGCACAAGTCAGTTTCTTCGGGATACAGTGGTCAAGCTTATTGTTAATCCAGCCCCTATATCGGCTACCTCCAGATCAGTTGGCCAATCTCGGCGAGACAAGTTTAAGGGAGATATAAAGGTAGGCTTGTCCAATTTGTGCCAAGGGCGCGTCATGGATGACTGACAAGGCGTCCTCAAGGGGGCGCCTACAATACCGAGGAGTATTAAAATAAGAAAATGGTCCATCCAGATCAAAGGAAGGGGAGTGTTGACTGTCAGAGTTTCAAGATTCGAAAATATCGGATCAAGTAAGTGACCTGCCAAATGTGATGGTCCCTCCACTAACTGAATTAGTTGGCAGGCATCCAGGTCATCCAGGAAGTTGGAAATTTCCTGGTAATGCCGGCGTTCCAGATTTAAATTCAGGTCGCCTATGATGTTCAATTTAGCAGACTCTAATGCAAGAGTAGATACAGTATGAACTAAGACTTCTTGGAAAGCCTTGGCTGGCCCTGGGGGACAATAAACAAGAAGCCCCGTGAAGGTAAAATTATTTGATATGGTAATTTTAAACAGGACGCTCTCACAGTCTGGGATAGTCTGGGAGGACAGTGTACAGTGGAAGGCAGATTTAAATATAACCGCTAGACCTCCCCCCTCCTGCTAGGCCTGCTCTGTGTAAGAATCCTGCAGCCTGCAGGGAGAGCCAAGGCGGGAATCGCCACTGAATCAGTGGTCAACCAGGTTTCCGTCAGAAATAGTACGTCTGGAGTGGAGTCTTGTAGAAGGTCAAATATTTTGCCATGATGTTTTACAAGTGACCTACAATTGAGACTGAATATATTTATATAAATTGAGCCTGAGATCTCGGGGGGGGACACCTAGGACCCCCAACTTTTTTAACCCACATTTATTGCACTGTTTCTCAGGAGTGTCAAAATGCCATTTATGGTGCCCACACAGCTCTTTGTATTGCAGAGCAAGCAAGCCTTCCCATGAGTAAATTAACCTGGGGGAAGACCCAGGACCAGGGATCCTGGCACCTGGTGGCGTACAGGCACGGACGGGTTTGCCTTAGGCGAGCCTTCGGCACGTCCATGGTAGCATTCGGGCTAAATGGTGGGGAGTGGCAAAGTAAGCCCACCTCCTCCAAGCCCCAGAAATGCGTCACAGCGAGGGCAGGGCAAGTGATCAGGTCTACGCCCTCCACTCAAACGGCAACAGCTGCGGTGGACCGGGGCCATTTGTGGACCTGATACTATGCTATGTGTGTGCTTCACTTCTGTTCATTTAAGTTAAAAACACGAAATGGGGATATGGTACTACACAACTTTTAAAGTTGCCTTTGTACACTCTTTACACCAAATCCCAAAAATGTTTTTTCTCAACCATGATCTAGCTGTCTTCCAAATTTGGTATAATTCCGTTTAGCAGTTTTTACTGTATTGCTGTTCAGTTTCCCTATTGATGAATGGAAAAGACACGTTTTGGAATCCCCCCTTTTTCTTGACCCCCACTTGATGCATATGGAAACATGGTCCTAAAAATGAATATATGACGTTACAACGCAAACAATTACAATGCATGCTTTTACAACGCAATTGTTACATCGCAACTACAAATACATCACATGATTTTACAACGCATTCAATTACAACAGATTTTTTAAAACTATCATTACAACTCATTCATTACAACACATACCATTACAATGCATACCATTACAATGCATAATAATTTTAGGGCAACAGTAGTGTTGGATAGTGTAGGCGTAAAAAATACTATTCCCACTCCAGTGAGTGCATCAGTAGGGTAAGTGTTAGATAGTGTAGGGGTAAAAATTACTATTCCCACTCCAGTAAGCGCAACAGTAGGGAAAGTGTGGATAGTGTAGGGATAGAAATTACTATTCCCATGTACCCCAAAACCCATATCCACCCTAAAACAAAAAAATCTCCGCTACATACCTTATAATGCGTTGTAATGGCATGCGTTGTTATGATATGCTTTGTAATGGCATGTGATGTAAAGGCAGTTGTGTTGTAACAGTTGCGTTGTAAAGGTAATGCGTTGTAATGACTGCGATGTAATGGATGTTTCTCCCTAAAATTAACTACCCAGTATATTGTTTGATGTAAAAAAATTATATATTATCAAACAAATAATTTATTTTAAAATGTAATAATAAACTTAATTAAAAAAAAAATTAAGTTAAACTTTGTTAATAAAAATAAAAAGAATGTAACTTAATTTACCATATAACTTTTAGCAACATTTCAATACATATTAAATAAAAAAATGGGTGTTTTAAAAAAATTATTCTTTAAGAAATATTATTTGTAAATTAAATAAAAATATTTAAATTAATAACTTCATACATATATAATGTAAAAAGGCAATACGCACTAACATTTTATTTTATTAGTTCTATGTTAATACGAAATTCTAAAATATTTTTTCCCTCATAGTCCCGCAAAGATATCACCACAGTGGGAGAGGTCTTCACTCATGTATAAAAGTTACTAGTTGTAAATTTACACTCGTGAACTTACAATTAGATGTCTCCAAACCCTGGTATCAGGGGTGGTGACATGTATGTCTACACTTTGGTAAAAAGTTGCACTTGGAAATGGTGAATAGCACATACGTGTATATTTACATCTCAGCACAGAAGTAAGTTTACATGTGAGTAAATCTAAATGTGCAAATGTACTTTTATGAATAGGACCCTCACTTTCTCGACTTCCTGCATGCATTGTACATGGTTCAGTGGCACTGAGATCAGCTTGCTGTAATGAGGTGCTTAGATCGCGACTGAACAACACACTGTACATTTTTGCTGGAGAACAGATAGTTCTACCACTGAGCCCTGGATTTATTCCAAAAGCTTGTTCCAAAACACACGTGGAAGGGCATATTTTACTGAAATCTTCTTTTCCTAATTTGGGTTCTCCAGAAAAATATCTTCCTTATTTACTGAACATCATTGTCTTTGCTTTGTGGTTCTGTTTAACGTGAATGATAGAGTTGTGGTATTCAAATTCTCATGTAGGTCACTAATGTCTTCTAGTCTAGAAGACAGGTGATGTCATTGATTATAAACACTGCCACCTTTTAAACACTCTAGTCTAAACCTTTGTCAGCAATATCTGCTGGATCTGGGCATTTTCTTCTTGAATGACTCTTGCACTAATGCACTTCACTCTGCGTTGTCTAATTGGGTGATTTCTGATAAAGTACTGCAACGCTGTTTATTTGTATTTGTTGTTAATGCCAGTGGCCTAGTCAGTGACTGGGCAGTGCTTGGTGTAAATTCACATTGAAAGGGCTGGTGGAGGGAAAAATGGGAGGGTTACTTAGGGGTTTTCTTTACATAGCTTTTCTTTTCATGTCCTCAGAGGCAAGGAACTGCCAGAGATGTTTTTAAAGAGGCAAACACAGTTGCCAATATCCCAGGCTATCACCTTGTGTAGTAATAACTATTTAAGGAATGAATTCTATAGGCAAAAATGAAGCCCTTGCACTCACTCTGCAGTATCCCAATTTAGCGTAGTTAGTTCTGCACCATTTGCATTGATTGCATTTTCCCGTCAGTTGTGTGCAACCCTAAACCCGCCCCATATATGTATGCACTATCCGTAAATTTACCAATTTCAAGATCTATGTCATGTTCAAATCTTCCACAAGTGATTTAGTAATTTGGTCAATGCGTCTTGGAATATTCAAACTGCACAGTTTTTGCAAAAAATCCGCCAAAGGTATTTGTTTCCATAAATCTACAATACAATTGGCTTCGTTTTGAGATGTCTCATAGTGGACAAGTTGCTATGGCGGGTTTTAAATTGGAAATTTGTCTTTCTAGAAAATGGGCCGACTACAAGGAAGGGTTTGGGCTATTCAAGGGCAAGAATGATGAATACTGGCTCGGGAACGATCACATCCATGATCTCCTGGGAGGAGGTAAGGATCTAGAAAGGAATTAACTAAATTTAACTAATCAATCAACGAGGGAAATTACTCATAACTGAAGTAGGTGAGCTAAAGGAAATTCGATCTTTATACTTACAGAAATGACGCTACAAATAGATCTCATGGATTGGCGGGGAGGAAGGAGATACGCAATCTACGAAAACCTCAGGATACAAAATGAACAAGTAAGAAATTTACGCTATGGTCTTCATGGACGTTATATTGTATTATACTATCTTGCCTTGAACTACCTCCTCACTTGCACCCTCACCTCACCCTTCCACCCTCCCCTTGTTCTGGGCACCACATTATGTCAGTATCTGCATTTATGCTATGTGTGCAAAAAATTCAACATGCGGTACTTTGTGATTAAACAACAACGTACTTTCCATTTGATTCTATTTGTTCTTTAATTTCCTACTTGCTTCTACTATACTTTCTATGTGCATCCTGGGACCACTCTCCTTTTGTACCAGTTTCTGGCCAAAATGGGTTGAAGGTTCACGTAAATGGAAGTGCAATGCTAGAGTATTGAGGGTAGTAAGCAGCCTGAGAAGGAAGCAGGGAGGGAGTGAACAGAGCAGCAACTTTATGACGCAAGTCATGCACTGACGTGTGTCCCCAAGCACTACCTCAGAGCTTTGAAGGCAATTCATCCTAAGACATCACTTTGTAATGTCTTTCTTTGTGGTATGCATTCATAATGTTATTATTTTGTTAGTGTCATGTAACCAATATTGATTGCTTTATCAATGTTTTCTCTGCTAGATCATTAATTGCGCATATATATTATTCGGATACACTTCATTAACATCATCTGTTTGTCCCTAAACCCTGCAATGTGCCACATTCATATCCTTTTCGCCTCTCAAGACATAGCACGCATCCAACACTTGTTTCACATATAGTTGGCATGCCCTATTTTTCCAGGAACAAAATCCAGTTTCGCTCTGTCTGGACAATAACATACCATGACTAAATTACTGAGACTGTACTACACATACTTTAACTGCAGGACATGGGATGCTCTTCCAAAGGAAGTACATCTAGCCCAGGTGTATCCAACCAGTTGATTGCATGCTACTAGTAGCTCACAGAAGCTTTCAGAGTAGTTTCCAGCCTTGAGTTAATTTTTAACTTAAGTTCTGCAATAAATAAGTGATGTGTTTTCCTTTTAAAGTTAAGGAAAGGCTATGGTTATTTTATATTATTATCAGGCTATAGATAGCAGAGCCTGATAAAGAGCAGTGATCCACTCAGATTTTATGGCCCTTGTGTCATTGAGGTTCAGAACTGAAGCCCTGAGGTGTTTATCTCTTAACCCCTTCGCAGCGGGGGTAATTCCCCCGCTGTGCTGGGGGGCGGGGGGAGCGCACAGTGCCCCCTTGCTCAGGACGAGCTCAGCTCATCATGAGGCACAGTGCTCGTGTGCTCATGACGAGCTGAGCTCGTCATGACCACACCCGTTTCCGTGGAACATTCAGCACAGCAGGGGAATTATCCCCGCGTGTGAGCGTTCCATGGCTCATGACGAGCTCAGCTCGTAATGAGCACACAAGCACCGTGCCTCATGACGAGCTCAGTTTGTCATGAACATAGAAGGTGTTAAATAAAAGTACAAATAATCCCAGAGCAAGAATATTTATGGCTATGGATGGCCACACAAGTGCTAGTCTTGTATGGTTATATTAGTAGGCACTCACCACCCTAATGGTTAAACTGCTATAAAACCACAGATGCATTTAAGCAGGACAAAACACAAAAGGAAGTGCCTCATAGGTCAAAAATTTTTATTATAGAGCTTGTTCTCTTTTTTCTTTCCTCTTTTCACCCTTTCACGATAAACACATAGTTTAATGGTGTCAATCCCAACATACTCTTCTCCAATACCAAAATACCATGGGGGGCATTGTGGGAAGTATCAAAAACAGTTGTCTTTATTAAGCTTCACTACATCAATTAAATAAAAGAATGTAGTTTAAAATAAACACCCCATTGGGTTCAGTAAGTCCAGACCGAATTATAAGACGCACCACTTCCTTCAAGTACCTTCTTGGTGGTACTTGACAGAGGTGGTGTGTTGTATAATTTGGCCGGGCTTACAGAACCCAATGGGGTGTGGATATTGATGTATTGAAAATTAATAGAGAACTTCTCCCACTCTATTTCTGTATTGGAGAAAAGTATATTAGGATTGACACCATTTAACGATGTGTTTATAGTGAAATAAGGAAAAAAAAAGAGTACAAGCTATGTAATACAATTGCTGGACTCTTAAGGCAACTCCGTTTTGAGACAAAATTAATATTTTTCCAATGGGTGATGAATACTTTGACTCTCTGCCCCTGACTGACACTTCATTTTTTCTCCTTACCTCCTAGGTAGTGATTGTAATTCCGGTATGGTGGTTCTGTACCTTACTAGCTTCAGGTTTTTCTTCCTGAAAGAAAACAGTTGGAGAAGCTGTAGTCTCTAGTGCCTGGCCAGGTGATGACATGCCTGCCTGCCATGTTCTGCTAAGCCTCCCCAGGGCTCAGATGATGGACAGGTGCTCTTGTTCACACACATCCCTGTCACATTTCTGTAAGGCGGCACCCTTTGAAACTTCTACTCACTTTTCTATAGGCATCTGGTTTGAAATGCATTTGTACTGGTTCACGGAGTAAAAAAAAAGAAAGCTGCTATCCCATTGAAATTAAGGTTTATATCAATACTTTACTATCAATAATCGGTTGTATGTCAGAATATCATAGTCGCAAATATCGCTGACATAAACGTGTCCTAACATCGTTTCCAAAAGATTATGGTGCCATTAGGTGTAGATTTTCTATTATTTATTCATACCAATGGGGCAATATTTTTGCAAGCAATACTGAGGTGTCAGACCATATCTGGCTATGATATTCTGGTACCATACTCAAAGAGCAGACAGCACATAAAAAACAACCATATTTTGCTTAGTAAAACAACAGCTCTGTTTAAAGAGAAATGCACCAATGAATGTCAAAATATGTTGGTGTAAATGTGATTGAGACCAGGCATGTTACAAAAAAATACCCATGTTATAATGGCATCCCTCTAAAGAGGTTGATCCCCTCCTTTGCTTGCCATTAACACCTTCCAGTAAGACTGGTGACCACACTATGCAATGAATAAATATAATAGGGCGAGGAAATACTGTGAGGGTGATAGGCCCGGCAAGGCATTGGCTATGTTGACAAACCCGCCACGAATAGATAATACTGTCATCGAAGTAGTCGATAGCCGAGGTCACACTGTCAGGGATTCCGAAGAACTGCTAGATGCCTTTGTTTCCCATTATCGCACACTTTATACCACAATCACCACTCCTGAAGTCCGATACGACGATTTTCTAAGTGACATAGCCCTATGCTGGTTAAGCGATGTTGACAGGCAGTTCCTTGCCGCTCCTTTCGAACTGGAGGAGATAAGGGATGCCATCATGTCGCTACGTAGTGGGAAGGCGCCCGGACTGGACGGTCTTCCCGCTGAATTTTACAAAACGTATGTCGATGTCATGGCCCCGGTCCTCCGAGAGGTGTTCACTGAATCCTACGAGGACGGCGTCCTCCCGTGCTCCATGCGCGAGGTCGTCATTACCTCCTTGTTGAAACCCGGCAAATCTCCCTCGTCCTGTGACTCGTATCGCCCCTTGTCACTTTTAAATTGCGATGTTAAAATCTTGGCCAAAGTCCTAGCCACTAGGTTATCACTCCTTATGACCCGGATAGTACTACCCGACCAGTCTGGTATTGTCCCAGGCCGCTCCACTTCACATAATCTTCGTACTCTTTTCTCCTTACTTCATACGATCCACCCTGACCTACCGGTCGCAGCGATCTTCCTGGACGCCTCAAAGGCGTTCGACTCTGTTGAGTGGCCTTATCTGTTTACCATCCTATCCCGCATGGGATTCCCCACCATCTTTATCTCCTGGGTTCGTCTGTTATATACTCAGCCTACTGCGAGAGTTCTGATCAACGGTCATCTCTCCACGCCGCTCGATATTTCCAGGGGTACACGGCAAGGGTGCCCACTATCTCCCCTATTGTTTGCGATTGCTATTGAACCCCTTGCATGCCGGCTCCGCCAGCTCCACGGTGAGGGAGCGATTCGCTGCCTCCAGCGTCAAATTGATGTCTCCTTATATGCAGATGACATGACTCTGTTTGTTAAAGACCCAGAGCACAATCTGAACCCTCTACTCAGAGAATTTGTGGTCTTTGGCAGATTGTCGGGGGTGCGGATAAACTGGAAGAAATCCCAATTTTTTCCGCTTACGGCTGCTGTACCTGACTTTCCCCTGGATTACCCCCTGGAGCGAAGCGGGTCTGACCTTAAGTACCTGGGCATACAGATCTCACGCGATAAGGATGAGATTCTTCGCTCAAATTATGGAGTGGCAGTGATGAAACTCACCGCCCTGGTTGACCGCTGGATCACCCTACCCATTTCCATGGCAGGTAGAGCTTCCCTAATCAAAATGGTGGTGCTCCCACGCTTTCTCTATCTTTTTCTCAACATCCCCTTTCATCCGGGAGCCTATTTCTTTAAGACATTGAGATCAGAACTGTGTCGCCTTTTTTGGGGAGGCAAAGGCCCGCGCCTTAAATGGACAACGTTGATCCTACCGTACGATAAAGGGGGGTTTGACCTTCCGGATTTCGAAGCCTATTATCTTTGTGCGCAGGCACACTATGCGTACCATTGGCTTTGCCCTACTCCCTTTATGCCCCAGCTGGCGGTGGAGGACTGGATTGCCAGCCCCTTGCCTCTGCAGGGTCTATTGCACAGTCGGCCCTCGGCCATAACGACGCCTCCTACGTCGGTCACGTGTACTGTTGATGCGTGGCGACGGCTGACTAAAAGGCTGCACTGCGAACTATTATACTCTCCCCTACTGCCATTGACATATCATCCCGAGCTTGCACTCCTGCAGGAGAAAGGCTTCCAGCGCCTTTGTACGGCCCTGCAGATCACGTGCTGGGGTGACATGTTCACCGCGGGTCATTTTAAATCTATTGATGCATTCTTCAGAGAGCATGCCCGTACCCCTCTCGAGGTATTTTACTACCTACGGCTCCGCCAGGGCATGCGTGCCATACTCCCAGACTACCCTGCAGAACCTGCCATTTCGCCTCCACTTCACTTCCTGCTGACCTCGAGTGATGGCTCGCATTTGGTCTCGGGAATGTACCGTCATATACGAGCGGATTGCCCGCCGCCGGCGACCTCAGCGAGGACACGCTGGGCTGCAGAACTAGCTATTGACATTACTGAAGACCAATGGATATACTGCTGTACTCTTACGGCTCGTATATCGGCGAGCAGTAGGCTCAAGATAATTCATTACAAATATTTACAGCGCCTGTACTATACCCCCCTGAAGAAATATAAGTTCCGCTTAGCTGACACGGACCGCTGCGACCGTTGCCGCGCAGAACATGCTGATTTCTTGCACCTTGCTTGGGAATGCCCCCCCTTACAGAACTATTGGCAACAAGTACATGCTGCTCTAGTATCCATGATTGGGTCGCCTATACAACCTGAACCCCTGATCATGCTGTTGGGACACACACCACACATTCCCTCACATTGCAGAAAATTTGTGGACATTGCGCTCCTTCTGGCAAAGAGGCGCGTGGCATGCAGATGGGGGCGTGGCAGGGCTCCCAAGTTCAAAGAGTGGCTTGCTGATATGACATACAGTCAGGATCAACACGCGACATTCGCTGACCTACTCCCCGTGTCCAGTAGGCCTCGAGACATCTGGCAGCCCCTGGTAACCTATCTTCAAGCCCAGACCGCTCGTGATGAAGAGCTAACAAAGGACCCCACTGGAGATGGTGTTGATAGCCTGGCGTAATGTACCTCAGTCACCCAATCATTCTGCATTGCCTATGCCGATGAGCCTATTGTAATGCCTTTTGAGTGTGTATGTTGCGATGTAGTCCTGCCGCCTACTTATTGACCTACTGCTCTTGCTCATGTATAATCCCGTATTGTTATTGACCCATTGATGCACTGTATATTGCCCTCGTGATTATTCACTATGCTTTACTGCCACTGTACTGATCCTGCTCATGGTATACATTCCACTTGTTGTCGCTTTGTTGCTGCTCTGGCCGTCTAGATGTGATTAACTGTACTATGATTCCTGACTCCACTTTGTTTTTGATCTATGGACCACAGACCCTAGCCGCTGTAATGTCGCACTGAATGTACTGTCTTGTTCTTACTTGTTACGAAAACTCCAATAAACAAAGTTTACAAAAAAAAATAAATGAATAAATATAATACAGGGTTGAAAAAGTATATTTTAGGAGCAGCCCTGTTCAAAAGTGCTAGACTTATAGACCTAGATTAACTAAAAATAGTGTTGTGCTGTGTGAAAATCTGCAATGCTGCATTGTGCAGAGGAGAAAAATTACGAGTGCCACATTTGCAAAGAGCCATGTGCTGATAATGCCATTGGTAGAGCTCATGCAAAAGCGTCATGTTTGCATTACATTCAGGCAAAGTTTTGCATCGCCCAAGCACCACACAAGGGGCGCAAGGGAAATGCGAAACCTATGTGAGATTTTCCAAGCCACGCATGGCCACCCTGCATGGTTTGATAAATCTTGAGTAACTCAAGGCAGCGCAAATTGCTGCCTTGTGTAACTCTGCAGCAGAGAGGCATTCCAAGGGTGGAGTGTGGGTGTTCCAAAGCAAACACCAATGGATTTTGGTGCATTCCCAGATTTACTATTAGTGGTAGACCTGGGAATGCAGATTATCAAGAAGGACTAGCTAGGTTGTGAAAGGAGACTCAATGGGTACGTATGTGAGCAAACCATTTGGTTTGGTCATGAAGCCCTCACCCACCAACCTAGTTGGGGGCATGCTTCATCATCGTGCCCACCACAGTGACACCGAATGTGTGCTTCGACTCCAGATTACTGAGGAGCTGGTATACTTGCTGAGTGTGCAGTGTTAGTGAGTGTGAAGGTGATGATTAAAAGCTATACAGCGGGTCCCAGTACCCGAGGGTAAATGGATAGACTTTAATCACTGGGCCCCTGTTAGCAACTAAAAAGGCAAACGGACGCGTTGGAGTAAATTATGACCTCCTTCGTCCTGTGTGGTCTACATGTTTCAGCCAGGCCTTTTATTTACAACTGGCTTTCCTCAGTACCAATGAGTATGTGAAGGTGCAAATAAATATTTTATTTTAAGTGATTGTGATGTTATTAAAAATGTGTCGCACTCGCTAAGGTGCGTTACGTGTTAGAGGGGGATTCCCTCTGCTTTACTGTACACATAACATAAATGACACAGACAGACGTACAGAGTAGAGTCAGTTAGCATGATAAGTTTAGGAACACAACGTATTGCCGGCTGCTAAGGTGTGTGATCGACCTAGAACCGGCAGAGAAACGTGGGCATGCTATTTGCATGGCTGGTGTGGTGTTTAGGTTTGTGGGTGGTGGGCTAAACAACGGGTTAAGTGCAGGGTGAGGTTCAGGTAAGTATTATACATTTTCCTCACACTTGCTGTTTGTTGTTTAAGCTTCCTTGGGTCACCTGGCAGGGAAAAAAGACCCTAGATTTTGTTGAGAAAGGCAGAGGTTAGCGCCAGACCTGTAGGGAGGAAAAAGCTGCTGCTTACCTAGAACGTAGCGGTAGAACAGCGTTTTACTCACGGAATTGCCGATCTGCGTGCTCCATGGACCTGTCGTCCTGCTGCGGTGTCCCGGATAAGTGAATGGGCCCGCTGGTCGGGTTTAAGTAGCCTGTATGATTCGCAGCACCTGGAGCTAGAGTAAAAATGGAAGAAGGTGTGGTCGCGCTCGTAGCGCTGAGTCATCTGGTACCCTGCGCATGTATACGGGATCAGTGTATGCACGCATGTGCTGTGGGCTTCGGTACTACGAGAGTAGTGCCGCGATGGTGCGCATGCGTGTTGCATCGCGGGATTACGGGAAATTCAATAATGGGAAAATAGAACCGCGATGTGTGGTCTATTTGAATACAGTTAGGGTAGCAGTGTGCGTTATATGCTAACTGTAAGAGTGTTGCAGACTAGGATACAGGGATAAAGGGGGAATAAACGGAGGAAAAACAGAGCTCTTGTTAATAGAGTAACGAGGTAGGCAGGGATGGCTCATCCTACCAGCGCAGTGGAGCGCATGGAAAGATGACCTGCAGTTCAATAGTGTATGTTAAATCTTACATGATTACACGGTGAGTGTGGTCAACCTGGGGGCAAGAACGGATTTCAGATATAATGGTTGGGGCCACTCACAGACGTGTGTTAAAAAGAGGTAAAAAGGGCTCAGATTGTCAATGAGTTCCATGGGATGGAATCGTTCAGCCCATCTATATGCATGGACAGGCGGTATATCCAGCGCTGTTCCTTCACGAGGAGGGCCTTTTCGTTGAAGTGTGTCACATCAAATTGTTTGATGACTGTCCAGGTGAAGTCATTCGGGGTGTGGTTATGGGTAAGGAAGTGTTCCGTGAGTTTACTTATGTTTTTTCCGCAACGGATGGTACTCCTATGTTCAGTCATTCTTGTCTTGACTTTTCGGGTTGTCATGCCAATGTACCTGAGGCCGCACCTGTACGTTATGAGGTACACTAAGTTGGATGAGTTACAATTGGTGAATTGGCGCTGTGTCCAGGTTTTGCCGTTTTCCAGGGAAAGCGTTTTAGAAGGAGATGTCAGGTGGCAAACGCTGCAATTGTTGCACGGTTGGTGACCCGTGAGTTTCGGAAGGCCCCAAGCGTTCAAGATCGTGTTTTCTGTGGGGCGGGGGTTCGCCCTTGGTCTGGTAGACACCAATTGGTCCTTTAAGTTCTTTGCTCTTTTGTACGCGAAACGTGGGGTTTCCCAGTTTCTGATTCCCGAGTTTATGATCTTCCAGTTTCTGCGGATTATGTTGGACACTTGATTTGAGGCGGTGTTATAGGTTGTGACACATGTGACGACTGGTGTTTCTGGTGGTTTGTTGATAGTTTCCAAAAGTGCCTCTCTATTTTGGTTCCGCGCCTTCTTGCAGGTTTTGGAGATGATTCTGGTGGGGTAGCCTCGGTCCTCCAGTTTGTGGGCCAGGGCCTTTGACTGTAGTTTGTAGTCTTTGATGTCACTGCAATTGCGTCGGATATGCAAAAATTGGCCAAAGGGAAGGTTTTCCCTAAGGGGTCTGGGGTGGAAACTGTCAAATGAGTTCCTCGCTGTAGGTTTGTAATATGTGGTGGTTGTCAGGCCATTATGTTCTGCTTTGATATTAAGATCCAAGAAAACAACCTCTCCCACCAGGACCGAGAGGTCATCAAGTGCCTACAAAATGACCCCACACTCATCATAAAGCCAGCGGACAAAGGGGGCGGAATTGTTATAATGGACAAGACTGACTACTACTTAGAATGCCGCAGACTCCTGGGGGATACACGGAATTACAAATGCCTAAAAAAAGACCCAACTGAGGAGCTACAAAAGACAATCGACCTACTTACCTTGTATTATGTGATTAAATAGCTCCTAATTTACATAAAAGGACACTGCAAGAGGCCTAGCATTATTTGTCCTTCAAAAAGAACTTCTCAGTAATGTCCTTAAATGGTAGAGTGGAGTTACTTCATCTCGAATATTAGGTGCAGTTGGGGTTATACTATCCCATATTGCGCTCTCTTTATTAAAATTGCCTATATTTATTCTTTCACTCCGAGATATGCATTGCTGTGACTGTCGTTTGGAGAATTGCATACTGCCTCTGTATTTTCTCGTCAAGAAATAGATTTCCTCCCCATCCCTCATTATGATTCTTTTGTTTTTGTAGGATAATTACAGACTCCTGGTCAGTATATACTCTGGGAATGCAGGTGATGCACTATCCGGCGGGAGTAACGTTGAAGAACAATGGTCCGCATCGCTCAATGGGATGCAGTTCTGCACTCCAGACAAGGATAACGACAGATATGGCACAGGCAACTGTGCACAAGAGAACAAATGTGGCTGGTGGTTTAACAGGTACCCAGCATCATAAAAATGTGTTCAACCAGTCAACACTTTCGAAGCATTCAGACAGAGCTACATATATAGAGGAGGGAGGAGTTTGCAGTGAATGTGTTAACTTTTCTTGGGCAACATAAATAATTGTAACATATGCAATACTTTTTTTCATGCAGAGGTTTAAAGAAAAAACATTTTGTGCTGTAACATGATGGTGATTAATTTTACAATCATGCAGTACCACGAGAAAGTAATGCTTAAAAGAATAAAATAGATCCCACAGACTATCAGAAAGTGATATTCCTGATACTTGTTCTATTCAGTTCAAGTGTACAGGACTGACATTACCTTGATCTTTGCCGCCCTATAATCAATAAATATATACATCAAGGTTTTAATTATACTTTCATCAAAAAACTAGGTTGCAGTAATATCACTGCAACTTTAAAAATATCCAATAAACCCATTGCATTGCAAAAATCATTACACTCACTCAATAGAAACATCTTTTTAGTCATGCTGTCCTCGTGATCAAATATTTGGTACAATATTGGGGATAACAGACCCCTTGGCAAATGTAGCAGTAATTATTTTTGCTTCTAAGCTACCAGTAAACAGCCCTACCCGCAGAAAGAGGCTGACTCACGAAGGACCAGGGATAAAAGTGGGAAATTTGCTCTCATTAGATAATTCCTACATTTGTGACCAATTTATGGCATTTGTTAGCAGTCCCAAAGATTTGCAGGAGTAATCAGAACCATGTATGGGAGTTTTAGATGCCTTTAAGTAATCCGTTGTTGTAAGTATTTCTGTAGGAGGAATAGTAACCACGCAGAGATGAAACACGTATATACATTGGCACATTTAACTTTTTTGTTTTTTCATAGTAAAAATATTATTCCTTGTGGAGAATCTCACTAAATTTGCCAATGTTACTTATTTTGTGGAAGTGGAAATATCACCATACTTGTTAAATGTCTGTATTGGCAGATACCTTATAATGTTGCCATTTCCAATTATTTGAATCTGGAATGGAATTTTGTTTTTAGATATTATTTTTTGTGCACCTAAACTGAACTTTGGTTGTCAATTTATTTTAATATTTGAGTCCTAGGAGAGAGGAAGCTGCCTCCTCATATGCCTACTATGTATCAGTTGCTGTTTACCCGCCTGCACATTTGTGCCCTATTTTCCCTAAATTCTACTAAGCTAAATCATTTAGCCTAGATCACTTTTTTCGCATCATGACTTCAAGCTCTCACATTAATGAACCTTTGACTCCCTTGTGTCTGTCCAATGTCTACTCATTCCTAGCACTTTCAGCATGTTCATGCATGCACACGATTACGTTGGCTTTTAGTGCACTAACTAAGAACATACTTCCTATTGTTTCTCTCTCTGATTGAACCTGTTCAAAACTATGTTGGAACTGAGTTTATCCATATGTCTTCTGCCAGCTTAATTTTGTCACAAAATTACCACATACAAGAATTTTCATCTTCTTTTTCCAGGGATTCTCTTTTATTCGACAAACAGAAGTGCCTCACTTTTTCTCAAAGAGGCTTTCTATTGCAATGGTTTGTTTCTAATCGCTCTGCAGTTGTATAATCGCATAGCAGAATGATCATGGGTTTGTTTTTTTTTTTGGGTTAAAAACTTTTATTGAGCAACAAAATCATGTGTACAGAGATGGGCCCACAACCGCACGGGCCGGCCGCTAAGATCGGAGCATTATATGAGACAAAACAGTAGTCGCCACTCCGGCGGTCAGGCACAAACTGGACACAAAATGTCGCCCACAATATGGAACACGAGAAGCTAATTTTCTTTTTTTAAAACACACCAAAACGACAAACATAAACACCAAGGCGGAGGAATAATACACATAGAGTCAGCCCTGGAGGGGTGGGAAACCCACTAATCAGGAACACGAAGTCACAATCAGTAGGACGAGTTAAGGCAGGGGGACAGCGGGGAGGTCAATCAAGCCAAAGGACAGTACAGAAATTTCAGGAACATCAACCTAGGGTGATAAGAGAACATCAGAGGCCTCCACCAAGGGAGGAGCACAAATGTCTCCGCGGTAGGCGTTCCACTGACACCAGATCTTCGTCCATGCCCTAGGTCTGCCTCTAGCCGTGTAGACGGTTTTTTCGCGGAACATAGACCAGTCCATGTTTTCTTCCCACACGAAAACAGTGGGGGGCCTGTGGGAGCCCCAAAGTTGCGCTATGTCTCGCTTCGCAACCATATACCCCAGGGTCGCCCATCTGGTCTGGGCCACCGAACAGTCGGTAGGTTTCCACACGTTCAACAAGCATCTCCGGGCCTCCGGCACCAGCGCAACTCCAGTCACGTCAGCCATCACCGCGAGCACCGCAGTCCAATAGGCAGCCACCCTCGGACACTCCCAAATAATGTGAAGGAACGTAGAACTCAGCCCACACCCACGCTTGCATAGGCCATCCGGGGAAAACCCATCGCAACCAAACGAGGACCAGTAACATACACCCGGTGGAGGATCTTGAGCTGAACCAGACGGAGACGGGCAGGAATGGCAACCTCTTTCGGAGAAGATAACGCCGATTGCCAATCCTCATCATCTAATTCCAGCCCGTCGCCGACCCACGCTTCTCTAAGTCGAACGAGCAAGTCAGCGCGATTGTGAAGCAGCTTCTTATAAATCAAGGAGATAGTGCTATCAGGGAGATAGCCATCCAGTATACGATCTTCGAGGGGGGAGGACTCAGGGACGGCGGCACCGGAAGCCAGAACCGAGGTGAGGGCATGACGAACCTGTAAATATCTAAAAAATTCCCTATCACTCAAGTCATAATCATTTCGAAGGGCCTCGAAGGACTTCACCGCCCCATTCGCACACACGTCACCCACTCTACAAATTCCAATCATGTCCCAACGGTCAAACCCTTTCGTAGTCTAAAGACATCCCAGACGCTCAGATGCAAAAAGCGGAGTAGCCAGCGTCACTCGGTCATCCCACCCCAGGCTCACATTCGCAGCGCGCCACACACTAACAGCAATCCTAGTTGGTCCCGTAAGGCGGAGCCCAGCCGACCTCGAGTAAAGCACTCTATTAAAGTTACCACCCGGCAGTTGGAGTCTGTCCATTGCAAAGGCCGGATCCGGACCCGGGGAGTACATCGAGTGGTTAATGGCAGACAGCTGCGTAGCCCAATAATATCTCCTGATATCAGGAAGCGCTATGCCCCCGTCATACCAAGGGATGGTGAGCTTCGCAAGTGCGATACGTGGGCGCCCGTCCCAAATCAGTTGCCTCTGTAGACTCTCGACCTCTCGGAAGTAAGTAGCGGGGATATCATCATAGGAATTCTGGAGTGCGTAAAGGAATCGCGATAAGGACATCATCTTGAAAAGGGCAGCCCTGCCCAGCGGCGACAAGGGTAATTTACGCCAGCGAGCCACGTCCAGCCGCAATCTATGAAGCGGGGGAAGGAGATTACGTTCGAACCGGAGCGACGAATCCAATGTAATAAAAAAAACCAAATATTTAAAACCGGACTGAACTACCTGGATAGGAAATCTATTCGGCAATGGGGGTAGGTCACCCGAAATAGCATAGACACAGGATTTAGCCCAGTTTATAGTCAAACCAGAATTCTTACCAAACGAGGCGAGAACGTCAAATAGGACATTCAAAGATTTACGCGGGGAAGTAAGATAAAGAAGAATGTCGTCCGCGTAGAGCGAAACACGGTCCTCAAAATCTGGGGACCAACATATACCCTTGAGGGAAGGCTCCCAGCGGATCCACGCAGCCAGCGGCTCCAATGCGAGAGCAAAAAGTAGTGGAGACAAGGGGCACCCCTGTCTGGTCCCCCTACCAAGGGGAAAGGGAGCCGACACTCGACCATTAACCACGACCTGTACCAGGGGATCGGTATACAGTAGCTTCACCCATCCGATGAACCCCGGGCCAAAACCAAACTTCTCCAGAGCCGCCCAAAGATAGGGCCACTCTATCGTGTCGAAGGCCATTGTGGCGTCCAACGAGGCCAAAATGGCCGGCTCCGTCAGAAGCCCCGCCCTCGCGATGGCTCCATGAAGGCGACGTAGATTAAGGGCCGTGTTACGGTGTGGGATAAATCCGGATTGGTCCGGATGAATCAGGTCACTAACAACCGTGAGGAGGCGGGTAGCCAAGAGTTTGGCAAGAACCTTAGGCTCGACATTTAACAGGGAGATGGGTCTATAAGACGAACAAAGATCCCGGGGCTTACCATCTTTAGGAATTACCACAATCGTAGCCAGGCGCTGGTCATAGGGGAGAACACCCCGCTCCCGGGACTCCGAAAACATTGTCCGAAGATAGGGCGCAATCTTATCAGGACGCAGTTTGTATAACTCGATTGGCAAACCGTTCGGGCCCAAAGCCTTGCCCGAACGGAGAGAGCGAATAGCAGTCGCGATTTCGTCCGTAGAGAACGGGGCCTCCATAAAGGATCGCTCCAAATCGGAAAGGCAGGGCAAAGCTATGTCGCGCAGCATGAGGCGAGAGTCGTCTTCATCCCTTTCCGACACTGGGGAGTAAACTGCACGGAAATAGTCCGCAAAACATTCCACTATTTCAACCGGGTCCGTCACTTTCACACCATTCAAAGTCTGAATCACAGGCACCACTCGATTCGCCCTCTCCCTCTTGTCCAACCAGGCAAGCAATTTCCCCGCTTTGTCTCCAACATCATACAGACGACCCTGTTGCTCTCTAAACATCATTTTGGCCGCATCCGTGACCAGAGACTTATAGGCTAATTGCTTCAGACCCAGGGCATGGAGTTTGTCACGAGTGACACTCGATTCCAGGTCAGCCTCCATCTCAAGTATTTCCATCTCAAGCTCCACCACCTCCCGATTCCTTGTCTTTTTGGTTTCAGCAATGAGAGACAGGGCCTGCCCACGAATCACAGTCTTAAAAGCCTCCCATAGGGACACCGCAGAAGAGACAGACCCCTCGTTCTCCAGAAAGTAGTTGTCCAAGGACGTAATCAATTGACCACGGGTCTCAGGGGAGGTCAGGTACCAAGGGTTGATAGGAGCCACCCGGCCCGCCGCCTCCACCCCCACATCAAACCAGAGCCAGAGCGGAGAATGATCTGAGATGCCCCGGGGGAGGTGCCTAATCTCGCGGACAGCCGATGACTGTTCAGCTGGCATGAGGAAGTAATCTAGTCTAGACAAGCTCCCATGAGCCCCAGAGTGGAAAGTATATTGAAGTTGAGTGGGGTGCATAAGTCTCCAGCAGTCAACCAAACCAAAAGTATCCAAAAAGCCACCCATCCATAGTTGGGTCGAAGGAGTATCCCTAGGGGGGTAACGATCACTGAGACCAGAGAGAACAGAATTAAAGTCACCAGCCAGAAAGAGAGCACCATCAGGGAGGCCCAACAGAACTCAGCCCAAATCAAAAAAGGTAGCGGTCTGCAAGCCGGGGGGCACATAGACGGTAAACAGGGAAAGGGGTTTGCCCTCATATCGACCCACGAGGACGGCATAGCGTCCCCGATCATCAAGGATTACATCATCTATCGCAAAGGGAAGGGAAGCCCGGACTAGGATGCCCACCCCCCTGGAACCCGTTGTAAACCCTGAGTGCGCAACAAGACGATAGCCCCACCTATTCATCGCGTGACAGGTATTGCCCACTAGGTGCGTCTCCTGCAGAAAGACAATATCGGGAGACAAACGTCGCAGGCATCGCAACACCACCCCCCGCTTTATACGATCCCCTAGACCATTGACATTCCATGAAATAAACCTCAAACCGCTACCCCCCATCCCACGAAGTAATGCAGGAACCTTCCCCCAATGAGCATGACACTGAAAATACCTTCATCAAATTAGAACCGCCTTGAAAAAACAAAACACAAACTACAAACCCCCAAACAACCCACCCCCCAACACCCAAGGAAACACCCCCCACCCTGCACCCCTGCAGTAGACAAAGAAGCCACCCCAACATGCAGTGTGCCTGTCGCCCAAAAAACGCCGTTCTACAAAAAGACCCCGGAGGAGGAAAAGGCTCTGTCCCACCCGCCACCCCGACAGAAGAAAGGTAGAGGAGAATACATAGAAAAAGAAGCGCTCAAGTACAGAACCCAGGAAGGGAGAACATAATACGGAATCAGAGGCCCAGATATCAAGTTCAGCTCTCCACGCCACCCTCGGCACCACCCGGGTACTCGGTGGGATCAGTCAAATTAGGCCTGTCCGGCAGAGAGTCCAGCCAGTCATTTACCGAATCAGGTCGGTCAAAGAAAAGGGTCCGTTCATTGTACTCCACTCGTAGCCTGGTAGGAAAAAGCATGGCGTATCTCAGACCCAGGTCCCGAAGACGCTTCTTAACTCCACGGAAACCCATTCGCTGTCTCTGCACAAGCTGTGAGAAATCCGGGTAAAAGTTCACCGTGGCATTTTCGAAAGCCACCGGGCCCTTAACTCTTGAGGCCTGCAGGATAGCGTCTCGGTCCCTATAATGAAAAAGTTTAGCGACAATGGGCCTCGGCGGGGCGCCCGGCTTACCCTGGCCACCCGGAACACGATGGGCACGTTCCACCGCAAAGAATTTGCTCAATCCGGATGGAGAAAGGTAGTTTTGTATCAAGTCCTCAACCAGGAGATCAACAGAATGCGGATCAGGATTTTCCGGAACACCGATCACACGCACGTTACAACGCCGTGCCCTGTTTTCAAAATCCTCCAGGCGCTGAGTCATGAAATCGTTTACCTTTCTGAGGTTGCCGATCTCCGTCTGCAAGTCCGAGACGTCGGCCGTGAGGCTAGATGACTTGTGGTCCAATGACTTCACCTTCTCATTGGTTTTAGATAAGTCGGCCCGAATAAGGTTCACATCGATAGCCACAGTATCGATTTTGTGGGCCAGAGCTTCATACTGTTGGCCGATGGTTTCTCTCATGCCATGATGTCTTGCAGGGACGGCTCCGCCGAAGCCTCCAAAGGGGGCCCCACTGCACTCGGGCCAGGCAAGGTGGCACCGGGGGACACCTTCGGTTGTGTGTACCGGTCCATGATGTTAGACTGGACCGGGCCTCCGCGAAGGGGCGTCTTGGTCTTTCGCCTCTCCTGGTCCCCCTTGCCCGTCATAGTGGAGACCGCGTCCCCGAGGGACCCACACGATCTGGTGAAAATGGCCGCAGGGAGACAGGGCGCCGGAGCCAAAAAAGTCAGCAGCGAGGGCAAGTCGAGGTGTGAACCGGCCCAGAAGGATACGGAGCAGGCAAAAGGGGCAACTGTAGCCTCGCGCCGCTGTACTCAGCACTGACCAGACACCTCCGGTGGAAGCCGTAGTCTGAGACAGAATCGAAACCGAAAGTTAAGAGGGGGGCCCATGGGTCGAGTCCCCCTGCCGCTGTTGTTCAACTCAGACACGGCAACAGAGCCTCACCAAGACCCGGGCGCGCCATCGAGGTGGGCCCCGAAAGTTTGAGTCGACGCAGCTTCGGTGCCCCCGGTCCAATTCGAAATCCAAAAACAATATTAGGATCAGCCCAGGTTTCTCTTCATTAACCCTTGTAAGGAATCAGGATAAGTTCAGGATATCATGTCGGGAGTGGCGGGGGTCCGGGGAGCGCTGTGCTCACGCGGCCATCACGGATGCCCGCCAAGCTCCTCCGATCATGTTTTTTTTTAGTGTTGTTTACTTATCCAGCATCTGAACATGTCTTGCGGCCTATAGAGTATACCAAAACCATGCACTATTCTTGAAATATTTTCAATGACCTTCATCTCACCTGCCAAAGGGAGAGTGAGGAAAACCAACACTGGCAAGTTAATGATAATTGATATGTTTACATAAATATGCATATTTGTACATTCATCCAAAGTTTGTGAAACTTAATGAAGTAACACAATTAAAGAGGTAAAAGTGAAATTCAATACAATTCGAAAAATCTGGGAAGTGTGTATAAAAGTGGCAGCCAAACTGCCCCACTTGTTTCCAGTTTCAATGTCTTCAAAACCAAGAAAGGGGCGCTCCATAGAGTATTTGAGGATTTGCTGAAACCCAAAGCTGCTGTCTAGAAGAGTTGTGGATCTCCCTGTGATCTGGTAGTATGCCTGACTTGCAGAGAAGGAAAAACCCAGCTGCCAAGCCCTAAAGAAGGGTGGCACAGAAGAGCGGACGGTTACAGAAGAGTATCCAGAGTTAACTAGAGCCTTCATGAAAGTATCTCAGCCTCCTAGACTGTTTCTACATTCAATCAAGATTTTCTGAACCACTGCATCACCTCACAGTGTGTCCACTACAGCAACCACACAGGAGGCAATGGACTGTTTATGCCTTCTGCCCTCTGACTGGGACTCGCACCGTGGACCAAAGGACGGAAGCCAACCACTGGCAGTGCCCTGATCAGAGGAGACTTTCCCAGAACCACTGACCGTGCAACAGGTCCTGCAAAAAGAGAAGGAAGAAGGACCGAGTTGCTGCACCCACAAGTGCATCTGCTTGTCTCTGGGTCTTTGCTTACAGACAACTGTCCAATAAAAGAAATATATATAGTCAAAGAAGGATGTAAAGCTGAAATTTTAAAAAGGTCCTACAACCATGCTCCTCCTTGAATAATGTTACTAAACACTTCAAGTGGAGTAGTTCCTCTCTAGGGGAAAATTCGACCTTAACTCTGGTGGAATCACAAGACCAACCGGAGGGATCACAGGGGATCCGAGTGGCCAGATCTTAATGCCCTCACACACCTGGTAGGGTGTCATGCTTCATCAGAGGGCGCTCCTCATCCAACTGGCACTGCAATGCCTGACGGGCCTGGGGGCTCTTTATCGGAGATCATTTGATCCTCCCGTTAGATGAGCGCAAATAAGGGTTTAATTTAATGAATAGGGGGGTGATAGGGGTGAGTGTGAAATAGCCTAGGGGAACCAAGGGGATATTAACAGAAAATGGTCCCTTGACTAAATAAAAATAGCGGTGCTATCCTCAAGTCACAATGTACCCTGATAGCTACAAATAGGAGGAATAAGGTGGGGTTGACATGTTTCATGTCTATGTTGCAAGGAGGGTCAACTGGCATTTCATCAGGACCAGAACGATTTAATCCTATCCTATATGGATTAGTAAGTGACCCTTAAAATCATGGCAGTCCAGTACAGCATAAAATACTGCACCTGAGTGGATGCAGTGGGGTAGATTCCACCTAAGAGAGGAGATAAATAAATACAACAAAGTACTTTCAGAGTTTCAGGGAAAACAAAGCAGTGGATAGTCATTTGTTTGAAACTTGCATTCATGGTGCGATGCATGAATACAATGAATGAATGAGTGAGGGCATGGAGATAAAGGATTTCCATGCCTTTAAACAATTAATGGTAAGAGGATGACTTGACGGAAAGGAATCCAGAGAAACTTGCAGTGTTGTCTGACAAGTGGTTAGCTAACAGGCGTAGCACAGGGGAGGGGCAGCATACATCTAAGCCAAAAGGGGAATAGAACTCTCAACTTATTAGTTCTAGACTGGGCATAGGGTCCAGGGCAATTTCCAAGGGTTCAGGACTAGACACAGGCAAAAAGGAAATGGAGTTGCTAGTCAGGAGCCAAAGAATAAGAGGGGAAAGGCAGTTTCCTCTGTGACCAAAGTGGTGACTGACTATAGGCGCCAGTAGGAGAGACATTACAAACATTTTATCAGGTGAATAATCCTGTACCAGACAAACACAGCAAAATTAACAGTTGGTGAGGCAATGCGAGGCACTTAACCTAGTTGCACTCAACCTAGTTGCTATGGACATCTGGGAACGGAACACAGATGCCTTGCAACACAGGGTACTTACACGACTATGGTTGAGAGGAAGTATCTCAGACCTGAGCAGATTCTTCATCATGCCAATAGCATGAAGGACAACGTGGAGTTTTAGCTTTCAAGAATAGAAGCAGAAGTCAATAGCCTTTGTGCATGACATAGATTGAGATGATAGCTTGAGCAAGGTGTATCGGATGTCAGGCCGGGTCCAAGAATGCATCAAGAAATAGGTTGTTAAGATGTTGGATCTGGAAGTCATTTAACACGCTCACAGCCCATGGACCAGCCCAGTGTTGTTAGTTACTAAGGAATGTTTGCTATAACTATGCTTTTACATGGACGATCAGGCCCTCAATGAGGTGGCCAAGGCAGATGCATACCTGCTCCCCCAAGCTAAAGAACTGGTGGACAGGCTGAGTGCTTCCTAAGTCTTGACTACTGTAATCCGCCCAGTAGCCATTGGCAGATCACATTAGCACTGGGAAAGGTCATGATCTTGATGCCAGGAGGCCTATATCAGTTTAAAGCCATGCCTTTTGAGCTCAAGAATGTCCTTGCTACTTTTCAGTGCCTGATGAACTGTAGTTTATCAGTACTTGAGTGATTGACCTTGATGACATTACATTTATTAAGCAGATCATGAGAGAACCTAAAACATGTGTTGGTCAGAAAATAGGGTATGAAATTGACAATCAAAGCAACTAAGTGACATGTTGGGAAATGTTCTATTGTCTATCATGAACATTAGGTGACCAGTGGCACGATCTGCCCATTGGATACTGTTAGACCTGGCATCTTTAGTGTGTTTTCCCCCTGTCTTTTTTACCTCTGACCTCCTGTTTTTGACTGTGTGCTGCATTTAGTTTTTGCTGGTTTTAATACTCTGGTCACTTTACCACTGCTGACCAGTTCTAAACTGCACGTGCTCCCTATATAAAATGAATGTGTAATTGGTTTAATCACTGGTAAGTCCCTAGTAAAATGCAAACGGTGTGCCCAGGGCCTGTAAAGCAAACAATATTAGTGAGCCTGCAGCAGTGATTGTGCCATCCACATAAGTAGCTCTGCAACCATGTCTCAGACTTGCCACTGCAGTGTCTGTGTAGGCAGTTCTAAACTGCCATGTCGACCTGGTCAGTACAACCAATTGACAGGCCCAAACCTTCCCTTTTGCTACATGTGTGGCACCTCTAAGTTAGGCCCAAGGTAGTGCCATGGGCAGGGTGCAGTGTATTTAAAAGGTAGGACATATGCCAGTGTGTTTTACATGTCCTGATAGTGAAATGCTGATAATTTCATTTTTCATTAATGCAGGGACTATCTCTTCTATAGGCTAACATGGGGATTGCCTTGAAATATCTTTTAAGTGCAATTTCTTATTGAGAGCAGATGGAGATTTGGTGTTTGGGGTCCCTGAACGCACAATTTAAAAACACATCTTTTGGTGAAGTTGGTTTTTAAATTGCGTGTTTGAAAATGCCACTTTTGGAAAGTGGCCACTTTCTTTTGCTTATCCGATCTGTGCCTCTGCCTGTCTCTAAAATTTGTGTCTGGTTAAGAATGACAGTTGGCCTGTTTGTGCATTCACTCTACACAGTCACACAAAGGGATAGTGGGCCAGGCTGATGGGCCTTCCTGAGCTAGAGTGTTGGGAGGAGTTGTCACTGATAGGCTGTGCCTGTCCTCGCACAAAGCTGTCTCCACCCCCTGTAGTGTGTTTGGAGCCAGGTCAGGGAAAGATCCGGTCTTGTGCACTACAAAGATGTTTCTTTAAAGTGTGCCTACTTCAAAGGCAGCTGCTGGTATAAGTACTAGAGCTGTGACACCATAACTTCATAACACTTCTGGACTAAGGACATTCTGCCGGGAAGAGAGTTGGATGCTGTATGTGGAACTGCCACTCTGCCTGTTGCTTTGTTGTGCTGACCTGCCGATTACTCCTTCTGTCCTGGGAATTAAAGGACTGGAATTTGCTTTGTACATTCTGCTTCCAGGGTTCTCCAAGGACTTATGCATGCTTTCCTCCTATTAAGAAGTCTCCGGGCCATCAACGACTTCACCTAACAGTGCCTGTGCTCCTCTGCTGAGAGCCCTGACTTTCCAAGTGGTGCCAAACCCACTCCCACGCTCTTGTAAGTAGAATCTGGTAACCTGAGAAGGAAATCCACAAATCGACTCTCAGCGCTCTTCTTTCCAACGCAGCACTGCCGTGCAGTTGAAAAGCCAATGCATCGCCGCTGTGTGGCCGAAGAATCGATGCAGAAAGGATGTTGATAGAACCATGCTAAGTTCCGAGCATTGGACTCCAGCTATGGCCACCAGAATCCACTAATGCCCTAAGCAATAGTGATTGTCAGGTATTAGGAAGCTGTGGCTTGGGGAAGCTGAATGTTCCATTTCAAATTATATAGGTTGGTTGCTGTACATTTTAGAAGGTGATCCATAGTGCCCTCTCCACTGATTAATCTAAGATGACCATCACCACCTCTTGCTGGTGAGAAAGCAAATGCAGGAGTGGACGACAACAGTGAAACAAGTAACGTCGGAGGCAGTGCTGGTGTCCACCTGCACCTCCTCACACTATAGCCCCAGCTACATGCATGGAAATAATATGTCCCCCGAGGCCGATGGGGGAGAAGCAACTACAGCACTACATAGACAACATGAACTGAAGATATCTATGGCACGAGGCCGATGGGGGAGAGGCAACTACAGCCCTACAGTGGTAACATGATCTGGAGATATCTATGGCAATCTCCAATGGAGGAGCATGAGGCACGATGACACTGTGCAGATCCAGACACAGAGAGATACAGAGCATTTGCAAGCATACGGGTTAAACAGAGGCGCGCTGTTATTGCAAGAGTTTATAAAGGACATGTCAGTGCTACAGAAGAATTTTGAAGGACTTGTGGCATAAAATGCGACCTGAGATGAAAGACACCTGCTTTGATTCATTTAGCCTTTCAGCAGCAGAAAAATTTGGTGCCAGACATGTTAGCAAGAGAATATTCTTACAGCACCTCAAAAGCAAGATGCCATATTATTAATCACTCTCCTCCTGGGGTGTAACTTGGGCCCCTGTGGCAAAGGGGAAAGGGGCCCAACCCTTCAGGGGCCCACAAATCCTTCATTAGGGCCATTACGCTTCAAGGCCAGTGAATATGTGTGGTACATGGGTGACCCAATAGCCCATCTAAGCACTCTGCAGGGGGGTGGCTTCATCATTGTACGTTACACAACTTCTCTTCTCCAGGTTGTGTTGTCCACTACCCTGGCAAAAATGTCAGGAAAAAGTCCCATACAAATGGGGCTATCGGTTTTGACTGGCGCCATACACTCAGGGACATATTTATCAAGGTTTTGTGTCACCCTAGCACCCACACAAGGGTGACACAAAGCCTAAATGAGATTTATCAAGGGCACCTTGCACGGCTTGATAATTCTAGAGTAAGGCAAGACAGTGCAAATTGCTGCCTTTCGTTACTCTGCAGCAGGCAGGCGTTCTATGGGTGGAGCATGGGTGTTCCCACGCATTCACCCATGGATTTTAACACATTCCCAGATTCACCAACATAGGCAGACCTGGAAATGCACCAGAATCATAAGCCTTACCACCAGAGGAGCAACAAAAAAGAGAAATATCTTTAATTTTCTTCATTGTTTCCGCTTTCTAAGTGTGCAGCATTCTGCATAATGAATGTTGAAGCCGTTGTGTTAGTAGTAGAGTGACATTATTTAATTCTTACTACGGGGCATGATGCCAGTCTCAATATTTAATTAAAATGTAAATGCTGTTTAAAACGTTTAATTGCTATGCTGTTCACGACACTTTGAGCATATCAGATGAAGCAACCACCTTGACTGTTTTGAAGCCAAAAACATAGCATACATTTCTGTGCCAGAAGTTACTCAACAATGTATTTATGCTCACAGTTTTATATGAACCTGGAACCATGCTGATATACCAGTGCAGTGCCTATACAATCACTGGTAAAGAGAGAGGTTGGAGAACATTAAAGGATTGCATTTAATCAGTTCTAGAATAAATATATCCTTTAATTCACAAATGGAGATCAGAGTTTTGTGCTACTTATAGATAAAGTCTACTTTTAATTTTGGCTTTCTTAACTAGCGGTCCCTCAGCAACAGACCTTAATCCATTGGCAGGAAGATACTGACTGATATTCCTTTAGCTAAAATTGATTTGGGAACCTACTGGTTTTCAATTCAAAGGCATATGTTTTAAATTTAAAAAGTCTGCAGTAATGTGTTTCCTTTTAAGACTCGTCACCACAGTCCTCAGACCTCAATTTTGATGCTTCCGATACCTATAAAGTAATTTTTAGAATGTCAACAAATGTCTTTGCAGAAGTCAAGGTGTGCACTGACATGCTCTATCACTTTCTTGCACATGTTGCTGGATACACATTTCTCATATTAACTTTAAATCGTACTCACAGCTCTTAAGTACATTATTTTGTTTTGCTCCATTATTAGGTTGTAAATCGCGTAAGCCTGCTAATGTTGTTCCTTTGGAATGAGTGGGCATTTGGCTGTTTTTAATTCTAAAACACTAATATGCCATGTAGGAGAGTAGGGTCGGCTTCCTATGGTTACCCCCACTTTTTGCTGTGATTCACTGTTTTTTCGACTTTAGTATGGCTGTGGCCCTGCTAATCAGGACCACAGCCTAGCTGTTCTCTCTCTAAATTGATACCATGTACTTTAGGTACATACCAGATTGGTTACTGGGTCACCCTTGTGAGCCCCTGTATAGTGTACCATAGGTACCCAGGGCATAGGTGCACCTTAGGCCTACCAGGGGCTGCAGCATGCATTGTGCCACCCCTGGTTAGCCTTCCAAACTGACACCATAGGTCTGCAATTGCAGCCTGGGTAAGGGGGTGTAATCACCCCTTACTTAGATATAGTATATCTATATCTATATATCTATATATATATATAAAGACACATATTAACCCCTTGGCCGCTGCGGTAATTTTGCCGCTGCGCCGGGGGGTGGGGGTGCTTGTGACGGAACCACGCCGTCACGAGCCACGGGCGGGCTGTGCTTATGACGGCGTGGTTCCGTCACGACTCCACCCACTCACTAATTCGCCCGCACAGGCGGGGAATCAGTGCCGCATGGGCGGAGCAGCCGCAGCATGACGGAACCACGTGGTCATGGGTACACGCCACCCATGGCTCGTGACGGCGTGGTTCCGTCACCAGCATGGAACGGGTTAACCTATAAGTCACTCCTATGGCAGGCCTTGACAATACTGGAGGCAGAGTGCTTGGTTTTGTGTGAGAGGGTGCCCCAGCATGAGCTGTGCCCCTCTGCAGCTTTCAGAACCATCTCCTTATAGCTGTTCTATGATATAGCCATACCATATACTCTTAAGTGCATTATAATCCTCGCGGTTAATGTTAACTTTGGTTTGGCTTTATCACAACATGTTGTGTAAGGTGGCAAACACTTTGGAATACTAGCCCCCCGCCAGTCATGGCGGCGGGGGAAGCATTCCACCCTTCTAGAGGGAGAAGGCATGTAGTTACTGGTAAACCCGGTTCAAGTTAAACAGAGCCCCAGCATCACAAAATGTATTCTGCTGCCACAGACACAAGTCTGTCCTCCTGCTGCTGGATGAAACTCCGGCAGGGGAGGCCTGGACAATAGGTTTCCTGTCCAGGGAGGTGCCAGCACCTCCCCAGACAGGCTTTAGTGTATTGGGGCAGGGTGGGTTGCATTCAGTGAATGCTTTTCAGACACTGCCTGGGGCACACAAGGTGCTTCATGCATTTCCCAGTTCAAACCGGTTGCTGGGGCACTCAGCCTCAGCTCTGGTGTGAAACTGGACAAAGGGGAAGGGGTGTAACCACCCCCTCCCCAGGTCCTCCCTTAGGTGGGACCCTAGAGTTAGTCCAACCCCTAAACTTGCTATAAGAATAGGACCCCAGTCCCTAGGACTTTAGATTACCCTGGACAAAACTCTGCAACATATATCTTGGACCTTCGACATTCCACATCGACTGGAAGACGGAAGAAATCTCCCTTCTAGTCAAGAAGTGACCACCCTGTTCAAACAGGCAACAAAAGCATCTTTGCCAGTCTGAATTTTCGAGGCTCCCGCCGGATCCCCAAGAATCTGCGACACAGGACACAGACTTCCAAACATATCTGACACTGACCTGCGCTCCCAGCAAAGCTGAGACCTGTAGCGGACACAAGAGATGTGGGACCGGAACTCCTGGACATCCTGCATTTTTGCAACTGCACCTACTTCCCGAGGTATCCCAAGTTGTGCATTGGGTATTTGAAGCCCCTGCCCGAGCACCTTTTGCACCGAAGCTCAGAGGCCTACACTCCATGAGTGTCCCGTGGGCCCGCTTTATGCATTTCTGCTCGAGGACCCTTCATGGTTTCTAGTCCATTTGCTATCGAGCCCCCACAAATGCCCATCTTTGATTTCTTGAGCTTTCCTGGTTGCTCCAGACTTGCTCCCACTCCTCTCTAAAGGAGGAGTCCCTCAGACCTTGCTGGTCTGAACCGAAGCCATTCTTGTCATCTTGCGTGGGTTGCTGTTGCCAAGGTTTGTTGGATCCAATCCAGATTCTGACGCTGCAGCACTCGACATCCTTCATGGGACAGCTCAAATCCAGCTCCTGGTCATCGTCGACATCTCTTGGTCCACGTGGCTGAAGACTCAAGCTTCACTTCTTTCACCTGAAATCACCTGACATCGTCTGGCATCTTCTCCTCGCCATCCTGGTCACTGGCTAGTGACCCAGACTCTGACCCTTCTGCTTTCAGGTTCTTCACATCTCTGATCCACCCTTGGATCCACCCGGACACTTTTCCTATGGTCGCCTGCAGCATTTCTTCGCAGCTGTCCATTGGAATCAACGACGAAACCCGACATCAAAAGACACCTATCCGTGGGTGAGATAACTCGAGTACTCCAGTGGTCCCGTGGGTATTGACTCTCGAAGTGTCTAAGTCTAAAATGGTTCCATCGTAGTTCACCTCTAGGTGCCCTTAATCTTTAAAACTGTAACTTGTCGTTCTCCATAGAAAGTCAATGGTGATCCGTGGCTGTGTTTAGACACTGCACGCGTCCTCCGTGGGCCTCCTGCATCCTAACCTTTGGTAGTTCTAAGTAGCCCCAGCGGTTCTACAGGCCCTAGGCATGCTTTCTAACTCTCACGTGGTTCTTATACCACTATTTTAGTATATGGTTTGTGAGGGCCCCTAGGGCATAACGTATACTGTGCAACTTATCGTATGTTAATTAAGTTCCTTGTATTGTACTTTTACCTCTGACCTCATAAAGAGACCAGAGGGGTTATGTTTACAATAAATACATATATATTTGATATATACCTTGTGTGGTGTACTTTCATTTGTCAATTAAGAGATTATAATTGGTAAAACAAAAACAACTTGCTTAACCCGCCTCTAAGTCTTTGCCTGAAGGCTGCTCTCCACAGCTACCACTAGGATAGCTTTCTCTAAGGTTGACTTTACAACCCACCATCAATAAGGGTCGTTTGGACTGGTGCAAGGTGCCCACTAGAATAATGTCCTTCATATACCAGGCCAATATCTCACATTGGTGTGCAGCGTGTGGGATTACAGCTTGCATTGTTTTACTAAATAATCTTGAGAATATCATTTGAAAAATCACATTTAGGTACAAGTAGGTACATATAAATCAAGCTTATAAGTTCTACTGAACTTAGAAGTTGTAGGTGGTAAGGGCTTAGCACACCCTGACTACAACTCCTAGAGAGGTTCTAGTAGGAAACCAAGTAGTGTAGGTAGGTGCACACACCATACCTCACTAGTCATGGCTTTAAAAGCAGGGCCTAGTGTGCCTCTGCTAGATGACAGCCTAGTGCTGCCATCTAAATATGACACATTCTCCTTCCAGGGTTTAAGGGGTTTGTGTGCCATAGGAAAATTAAAGCAAGGACAAATTCCCACCACCCAACACCTTATAGATATCTTAGTGGCAGTTGACTTGGAAAAAGCATCAGATCCAGATAGACTAGGTAATGGGGATGGGGTGCATCCATCATCGGAGGAGGATCCCAGTGGAATACCCCACCAGGACTCTGAAGATGATGAGGATGCCAACCAGGTTGATGTCAATGGACCCAACTTGGGAGACACAGGACTACCAGGAGATGTGGTGGGCCAGAATGGGCCTCCCTCCATCCCCCCACGTAGGCCTGGTGGTGTACCCAGAAGAAACAGATCACCGTCAGTGGAATCTGAGCATTCTGATACATCAGTAGGGTCCTCTGCCTCTGCTCATAGGAGAAGAACTTCTCCTGAGAAGAGGGGACATGAAGCTAGAATGAGAGAAGTCAAGCTCAGGATCAGGAGGCAAGAGATTGCCTTAAAAAAGGAGACCCTAGCTCTTGAAAGAGAGAAAAAGAAGATGGGAATAGAATCCCCTAGTGGCAGCAATATCCCTAGTGGTAGGGATAGGTCTTATGACCATAGAAACCTAAGCAAGATTGTCCCTCCCTATCAGACCTGGGATGACATCCACAAATGGATAACTGCACTGGAAAGGGCCTGCAAAGTACAGCAAGTACTACCAGGGCAGTGGGCAGCAATCTTGTGGCTCTCCTTTGCAGACAAAGATAGAGATCTGCTCCTCACTGTCAGAGAAGAGGATGCTGATAATTACAACGTCATGAAGAGCGCTCTAATAGATGGGTTTGGCCTAACCACTGAAAAGTATAGGTTGCAGTTCAGAGGCACCCAGAAGACACAGACTCAGGACTGGACTGACTTTGTAGATTGTGCTACTAAGGCTCTGGAGGGATGGTTACTGGGCAGTAAAGTGTGTGACTATACAGGATTGTATTATCTAATAATGAGAGAACAGATTCTTAATAATTGTCAGAACCATTTGTTGCATCAGCACTTGGTTGACTCTGATCTTGCCTCTCCCCAAGAATTGGGAAAGAAGGCAGACAATTGGGTCAGAACCAGGGTGAAGCAGAAGGTACAGAACAAAGGTGGTGACCAAAGGAAGCAAGACCAATAGGGTGGGGAGAAAGCTAAAGACCAGAAGTCTTTACAAGGTCCCCAAAAAGCTTCTAATGGTGGGGGTCCCCAGTCCAAAAAAAAAGAAAGAAGGTTCAAAGAAACCATGGTGCAAAGTTTGTAAGAATAATACTCACTGGACTAGTGAGTGCACCACAAAGGAGACAGCTCCAGCCACCATTGCCCCTAAGGCAACTGTTACCCCTAGTTCAGCTCCAACTGGTGGTTCTCAACAGAAGGGTGTAGTAGCGTTAACCCTGGGAACTGAGATGGACTCTGGCTTAGACAGAGTACCGACTCAAGCTGTTTTGATCTGTGATGGAGGCATGGATATGACCTCTACTGTGAGTCCCAGTAACCTGGGCAAGTACAGAAAAACTCCTTTAGTCAATGAGAAAAAAACTCAGCCCAACAGGGACACAGGTGCCAGTGTCACAATGGTGATACCCGACTTTGTGGACCCTGGACAGATCATACTTGGTGAAACCTACCAAGTGACCAATGCTAGCAATGTCACTACCACACATAGTATGGCAGTTGTTAATTTCCCCTGGGGAGGGGTAACTGGCCTTAAGAAGGTTGTTGTTAGTTCAGACCTCCCTGTAGAATGTTTTCTTGGCAATGACCTAGAGACTTCAGCCTGGTCTGAAGTGGAGTTCAGGACTCATGCAGAAATGTTAGGAATCTCAGCACACGTCCTTGCAGTGACTAGGTCACAGGTCAAAAAGACTAACAATGTACAGCCCCTGGATTCTGGAATATTGGACCAGTTGCCTCCCAGGATAGGGAGCAGTAGGGTTAAGGCAGTGCCTTCCCCCCTGCCTCTGAGTGAGGATCAGCCTTCTGAGGAAGCTGATTGTGAGCCTGAAGAATGAACTGTCCTAGAAGAACTTGAACCTGATCAGGTTGAGTTTCCTGGGACAGGGGGCCCTTGCAGGGTACATCTGAGGCAGGCGCAGTTGGACTGCCCTTCTCTTGAACCCCTCAGACAGCAAGCTGCTGCTGAGGCTGCAGGGAATGCTAGTGGCACCCATACAGTTTATTGGGATGAAGGGCTCCTGTATTCAGAGAGTAGAGTCCCCAAGCCTGGTGCTTCCAGGAGGTTGGTCATACCTTCGGCATTCAGGAGCTTCCTTTTGACAGTAGCCCATGATATTCCCCTTGCAGTACATCTTGGCCAGAACAAAACTTCGGACAGGCGTGTCCCTCACTTTCACTGGCCCCACATGTCAGAAGACACAAAGGAGTTTTGCGCTCCTGTGTAACCTGCCAGGCCAGTGGCAAAGTAGGTGGCACTACAAAGGCCCCCCTTATACCACTACCTGTGGTGGGGGTTTGCTTTGAAAGAGTGGGGATTGATATTGTTGGACCATTGGATCCTCAGACAGCATCTGGGCACAGGTTTATCCTGGTGGTTGTGGATCATGCCACCAGGTACCCAGAAGCTATATCCCTTAGGACCACTACAGCACCTGTTGTGGCAAGGGCCCTCTTGGGAGTTTTCTCAAGAGTGGGTTTCCCTAATGAGGTTGTATCAGGCAGAGGTGCAAACCTTATGTCTAGTTACTTAACTGCAATGTGGAAGGAGTGTGGAGTGAACTACAAGTTAACCACACCCCATCATCCACAGTGCAATGGTCTAGTTGAAAGATTTAACAAGACCTTAAAGGGTATGATTAAGGGTCTCCCAGAAAAGCTCCGGCAGAGATGGGATATCCTGCTACCCTGCCTTTTGTTTGCATACAGGGAGGTTCCACAGAAGGGGGTTGGCTACAGCCCATTCGAACTTCTGTTTGGGCACCCTGTCAGAGGACCATTTTGTCTGATGAAGGAGGGGTGGGAGTTACCTCTCAAACTAATCAAGCAGGCCATTGTGGACTATGTTCTTGGTCTCCGCTCCCGGATGGCTGAGTACATGAAAAAGGCATCCAAACACTTTGAGGCTAGCCAGGAATTACAGAATAATAATAATAATAATAAAAACATTTGTAAAGCGCATAGTTACACTATAGTCAGTGTGTCCCCGCGCTGTGGGCACAGTCCAAAAGGAAAGCAGAGATTCAAGCAATCAGCATCAGGTGGAAGTGAAAAAGCATACCTCCCGAGTTTAATTCCTCAGGAAAAGGTGAGTTTTAAGTTTCAGGCTGAACCTTGTTTCCGAGGGCTCCATCCGGAGTTCAATAGGCAATGTATTCCACTGTTTGCAAGCTAAATATCTAAAAGAGCGACCTCCCATCCGCGCTTTGTGAATGCGGGGGACATGAAATTGCATACTTCCAAGAGACCTCAGAATGCGTTTTGGACGGTAGATGGTCAACAAATTTTAAAGATATACAGGGGCTTTGCCCTGTGCAATGCGGTGGGCTATACACATGGTTTTAAACAAGATACATTCCTGTATAGGGTGCCAGTGAAGAGTCGCCAAAGCTCGTTTCCCCGATGTTTTTCTGGGCAAATTAAGAACGAGTCTGGCAGCTGCATTTTGAACACATTGAAGTTGGTGAATCCCTTTTTTGTTAAGCCCAATAAGCAAAGAATTCCCATAGTCCAGGTGAGGAGTGACTAAGGCGTGTATCAGGGTTTTTCTTGCTTTAATGGGGAGAAGATCTAAGACCTTTCGAAGGGCTTTCAGAATGCCATAACATTTTTAATTTTTTTTTGTAGGGTTTTATATAGCGCAAACTAGACCAGAAGATATCGGGTATCAGAGCGCTTTACATGAGAACCAGTTTCATTACACAAAGACACATTTCATTTTATGACCTACTTGACTCCTTAGGGACCTCTGTCTCTATGCACACCCAACAGTAGTAAGATCTTCACTCAAGAAGCTTTGCTTTGTCCCCCAGAACCATTTAGCTTCCATCCTACCACTTACTGCCCTTTATTGAGAAGCTCATTGAAAAAGTTGTACTCATCAACACCAGTATGTTTTTTTAAACCAATCTGTTTTAAAGTCATAACATACTCGTTTCCATCCTGTCTGTAGCCCTCAGGCATCAGTTTGTTGCCTTGCTAGTCAGATCCTAAAATGGTGGTGGACAATGGTCGTGTTAGTAGTCTGATATCACTAGGCTTATTACTGCCTTTCAACACCTTCGGCCACCAGGTTCTTCTTTGCTGTGTTGTTGAATCCATTCCTGTTGGAACTGCCCTGAAGTGGATTCTATCTTTCTTACTGGTAAGTATCAAGTAATTCAGATGGGCTTGTTCACCTCCAAAGTCAGACCTGCCCCTAGAGGAGCTACTCAACGTTTGTCCTTTGCTCCCCTTTCATTTAACTTTAACCATTGCCTCACTTGCTGCATCATATTGGTAAACCAATTTGTAATGATACCTAACTTATTTTAAATATCAGAAATGTCCGGGAGAGGGGACTCCAAACTTATCAGCAATAAAAGCAACTAATGTTCAATGCAAATCATCCAGCAATACTAATATTTAGTACAGTGCCCACATCAAACCAGAATACATTAGTAACTACCCTATGTAAATTTACCAACAGTAAAAACATCCATGCTTCAGGCAGGATTGCCAGTAGTAATGTAAAAAAGGCTTTGCCAATTTAGAAAACCTTGTCATGGGCAATACATAACAGCCATATCTGCAGTGCCCATGGCACCAAGGTAAGAATGTTAATAACTCGTCTCCCCAGTGCTCCATGATTTATTAATCAATACCAGATATATATGTATTTTTTCACAAAACTTCAGTTTACGAGTTCTGAAAATACATTTTTGTCTCAAATGCACTCTTAGTAGGCATATATTATTTGATCCAAGCAACATTTTCCGAATCACTAGGCTGGACTGCAACAAAGCAGAGCTACTTACAGATAGCTGGGGAGCTCCTCGTTGGGGAAGCCTTGTCCATGATACTGACAGGGGCTTGTGTCCTGTAGCCCTGGAAATATTTGAAACTGTATGACACATAATAGTCTTAAATCAAACCCTTGTTAATGAGAAATTATGTTAACCTTTATTTCCCTTGACACTTGGGACAATTTCCATTGGCTTTTCTCAATAGGATCCTTCCCCAAAACAGTTTTAGACAGTCAAACATCCAGAAGTCCTCTCTCCTTGTCTCCGGGTTCTCTATGTATGAACACGTTCAATGAGTTACTGAAAACTGTTTTATCCATCTGAGCTCTCTTCACCTGATCTTTTCTTTCCCGTACAAGACTCACACTATACTATGTGTTGTCTTTCTTGCTATTAAAGCAAAAAAAACGACTAAATTACAGCATATCCAGAACACTCTGACCTGGGCAATTTTCCATCAACGTAAAAGTGATCATGTCTTGGAACAACTTTGCTCTGTTCATTGGTTACCAATTATTAAAAGGGCGGCTTTTCAAAACACAAATTTTTGTCTTTAATCTTGGACTCCCTACTGCTTAGCCTTACCCCCTTTAGGCATAATTGTTTTCTCCACTCTGCCTCTCTTAGGTGCATAGGTTTCCGCAGCTTTACCAAGCATCTTCTGGTGGCAAGACCTTTAGAGTCTTAGGTCCACCCTATGGAATAAACTTTCCCAGGTGTTCAGAGCTGATAACAATCTTCTCGAAGTCATAAGAAATTTTAAAACATTGCTGTTTGATTAAAATCTGCCTTGAACCTCAGTATTTCAGGTACACATCACCTATTTCGCAATGAGCTCCAAGAGACCTCTCTAGCATATATGCCTGCGCCCGTATATAGATAGATGGTGCCTGAATACATAAACTGCTCGGACGATACTGTTTTTTGATCATTGCTAACTTGTACTCAATTTTTATTTTGAACCACATGGCTTTTGGTAAGGGTCTGCCACTATGCTCCATTTCGGAGCACAGGCCAGTGTTGTTGTTTTTGCATTTGCCTGACATATTTCCAATGTGTTGTTCAAAAGAAAGATGAGTATCCAGGTGAACACCCAAGTTCTTCACAAGGTCGGAAGGGGTGGGTGTGGGGCCCAGTTCCGGGAGCCACCAAGCCGACGACCAGATAGATGGCCTTTTGCCGATCACCAATAACTCGGTTTTATTTCCGTTAAGGCGGAGGAAATTATTATTCACCCAGCGAGCTAAGGCAGTTAGTCAGGCGGAGAGATTGGCTGCCACCTCAGTGGGACTTTGCGATAAAGTGATCACCAATTGTGTATCGTCGGCATAGGTTACAATTTCCACACCATGTGATTCCACAATCCTCGCAAGGGGCTCCATATGGAGATTGAACAATGTAGGGCTCAAAATAGAGCCCTGTGGACCCCCCTGCTTTAAACACCGCAATGTTAATTTGAACGGAGGGCACTGAACTTGGAAGCTCCTGTCTGCCAGGAATGAGCATAGCCAATTGTAGGCTTGTCCTTCCACTCCGACCTCATTAAGACGAGCTAATAGCACGGAGTGCGCAACAGTATCAAAAGCCGCGCTCAGGTCTAGTAATACTAAGGCAGCTGTCTCTCCCTCATCCACTTTTTGCCAGAGGATCTCCGTGGAGAAGAGAAGGGCAGTTTCCGTTGAATAGCACCCCCTAAAGCCGGATTGGGAAGAGTGGAGAAGACGACCTTCTTCCATGAATTGCATTAGCCGGTTGTTGACTATTTTTTCCACCACTTTCATACAGAAAGGGAGGAGTGAAATAGGCCGGAGATTCTCCAATTGCAATATATTTGAATTAGCTTTCTTTTTTATAGGGATTACCTGAGCCCTTTTCCAGTCATCAGGCACATAGCTTTCCTGAAAGGAGAGAGTGGCCATATGACCTATATGATTAATCAGAAATTCCAGCTGGTTCCTAAAGATCTTAGGCGAGGCAGCATCCGTGGGAGATCCTGATTGAATACTGAGCACAATTCTCAGTAATTCCAATCTCGAAGGTACCTCAAAACAGTTCAAGTGTTTGACCACTGTAGTCCTCCTACTACGTCAGGGTCTGATATAACCTTACCAGCCCCTGTCGGGAAGGATACATATATCTTCTCCACCTTCTTTACGAAGTGGTCCGCAATAGACTCACAGATCTCTTCGGAAAAAGTGTCTTGAGCCATTGTCCTATTGGTCACCGTCAGCTCCTTGTATATTAAGAATAGTTCCTTGGAGGAGTTCTCGGCTGACTCAATTCTCTCCCTTAGGAATTCTCTTTTTACTTTCCTTATCAGTTTGTGATACTTCCTCATACTGTCCTTATATTGCAGCTTATGGGTAGTATCGTAATCTTTACGCCATGTGCGTTCTAGTTCTTTACATGCGGATTTGGCTGCTTTTAATTCCTCATTAAACCATGGGGCAGATTTTGTGCGCTGTGTTGGGGCTCTATTCGTCCATGGTGCCACTTTATCTAGTGCTGTGGTCAACCAATCTTCGTAAACTTTCCAAGCCTCATTAAGGGTCCCTCTTAACGGAGGATAGGCCTGCTGCAAGGCAAGCTCAAATGTTTCTGGGCAAAATTTCTTCCAATTCCTACGTTTGTGGAATGAGGGTTTCCGCGATGTTATCCCTGTAATTCTGCTTAAAACGGAGAACGGTACAAAACAGTGGTCAGACCAAGGAACCCTGATGGGATACTGAGCCATCACTTCGTCCCAGTTGGCAAATGTGGGGTCAAGGAGATGGCCCGTTTGATGAATGGTTGTCAGTGATATAAGATTAAACATCAAAGACTTCAAGGAGGCAATGACCCTTTGAGCCACTTTGCAACTTACATCCTCGAAATGTAGGTTCAAGTCACCTAAAATTAGGGCTCTATTATATCATAGTGCAGGTTGGGTCACCACCTCTAACAGGCTGTCTATGAATTGAGTGGGCGTCCCTGGAGGGCGGTAAATAAGATAGCCGTTTATGGTATAATTGGGGGACACTTTAATAGAGAAGAAACCTGCTTCACTATTAGTGATGTTTACTGGTTCTAGGGTGCAGATTAGTTCCAGTTTATACACTAGCGCCAGTCCACCCCCTCGCTGGGCCCCCCTATCAATTCTCAATAAGCCGTATGTGTGAGGTCATGCCAGAAAGCCTGGCATGACCAAAAGGCTGTACTGACTGTTTACCAGCCAGGACAGAAACTGTGGGTGTTGGAGCCTGTGGCCCCAGCAGCTCTCTGAGAGAAGAGGAGTGGACCCCACACTATTGTTGAACAGAAGGGAGAGGTTACCTATTTGTTAGATCTTGGAACTCCCAGGAACCCCCATAGGGTGCTTCATGTCAACAGACGGGAACCATATGTTGACAGGGCAGACATGGGCTTGCTCATGGCTACTGATGAAGGACAGGAGGAAGAGAGTGACCCTCTCCCAGACCTGCTCTCTCAGAACCCTGATGATGGATCAGTAGATGGTGTAGCCTTGGCAGGCAGCCTCACTGATCAGCAGCAGGCTGACTGCAGACAAGTTCTGCAGCAGAACAGACATATGTTTTCCGTGACTCCAAGTCCGACTACCTGGTGCACTCATGAAGTGGACACTGGAGACCTCCTACTACCGTCTGCCTGTTAAAAATAAGATTTACAGGCAACCTGATCATGTCAGGGACTGTATCAGGACTAAAGTCCAGAAAATGTTGGAATTGTGAGTGATTGTACCTTCAGATAGCCCTTGGGCTAGTCCAGTAGTCCTAGTACCTAAACCTCACACCCAGGAAGGTAAGAGAGAGATGAGGTTTTATGTAGACTACAGAGGTCACAATGCAGTCACTAAGACGGATGCCCATCCAATACCCAGAGCAGATGAGCTCATAGATAAGTTGGCATCTGCCAAATTTCTGAGCACATTTGATCTGACAGCTGGCTACTGGCAGATAAGACTAGCTGATTATGCAAAGCCAAAGACAGCATTTTCAACCCCTAGTGGACATTATCAGTTTGTGGTAATGCCCTTTGGTCTGAAAAATGCACCTGCCACATTTCAAAGATTGGTGAATAAAGTCCTCACAGGCCTTGATTTTTTTTTTTTTTTTTTTGTAAATATCTTTTTATTGCAGCAAGATTAAGGTTCCAATCACATCGTATGAGTCATTGCTACTGGTGAACATTCCCCTTATAAATTTGCAACAGTCGTGCTACACAGCTCTTTAGCTCACACCCCGGAGGTCGAGCAGCACAATAGTAGATAAATACGTGTGTAGGGTGGAATAACACGGAACAGTTTTTACCAGCTTTCTGGGGCAAGGCAGTGCTGCTTTTCAATCCTCTTGCTCCCCCACCGAATCGCGTTGTCCAGTGAAATCAGGGTAGTCTCTACACGTCTGAGCAAGAACACCCCACTCCCCCAACCCACCCTGTCCCCCTCCACTCCTTCCCCCCCCAGAACTATCCCCCCTTCCCCCAACTCCACCCCCCACCCCCCCAGGCATGCCAGCTCACCACCAATGCGAGATCACAGTCCTCCCGACCAATGCAGTCCCGAAGTAGGCCATCAGGAGTAACCAACAAATGATTCATGGTCCTCACTCAGGAAGTGGGGGAACAAGGGAGGGAGCCTAGGTCGCCACCTCTCTGGGCAAGTGGTCCGCCGGGGCAGGGCTATGCGCCGGGGTGTCCTCCCCCTCCAGGCCCAAAAGTGTGAGGTCTAAGATCAGCCCCTCCCATGCTCTGGCCCTCTCCAGCGCCGTGTCATTATCTGCTCTAAGCGCAGCCTGCATACGGAGTTCTCCTTCACACCGGGCCCATTTGAGCAGCTCAGCCTTCCACCTCTCCACCACAGGGCCCCTATTAGCCTTCCATTGGGATGTTATGGCTCGTTTCGCCAGGAGCAGACCCAGGTCCAAGAACTTGCTAGTAATCTTGTTCTTTGATGTGTGTGGGAACCAGTGTAGGATGCAGTGTGCCATGGATAGATGCAAGTCCCTCTCCGTGACCTCCCTCAGGGTGTCTACTACCTCCCGCCAAAAGGGACCCAACTCTGTGCAGGACCAGAACATGTGCTGGAAATCAGCTAAGGTTGCCGGGCATCGCGGACAGGCTGCCGGGTGGGTAGGGAAGTATTTATGTAGTTTGTCAGGTGTCAGGTAGGCCCTGTGTAGGACATAGAAGTGCATCAGCTGAAATCTAGCGTGGCGCGTTCCGTTTCGGGCCCGCGCCACTATGCCAATCCATGCTTCGTCAGGGATCTCCATCGCCAGATCCGCCTCCCATTTCGTCTTCAGGGCCAGCAGAGGAGCAACAGTCTCCGAGACCATGCGTCTGTATAGGCACGTGACTGCCTTGACCGTCCCCGCCATCATCACCACGTACTGGCATCCCAGAGACAGTGGCGGCTCCGTCATCCCGTCTTCCAGTGCTTGCGGATTGCCGACGTTAGCGCCGCGTGAAGGAGGAAGTCCCCCCCCCGACAGCTCAAAGCGGTCTCTCAGTAGGTCGAAAGGCAGCATCGCCCCGTTCTCATAGAGGTCCCCCATGGACTTGAGTCCCTGCTGTTCCCAATCTCCTAGCCCGTGCCATGAGCCCCCATGCGGCAGTGCCACGCACAGCTGGAGCGGGATCTCAGGGGCGTACAGCACCCCAATGCGGCCCCTTTGGCGGTATCTATACCAGCACTTCCGGGCCGTCGCAAATTCTTGCGTGAGATGGAAATCTCCCATCGGGAGCCCCAGAACAACCCGGGATAATACCTGAACCGGGCCCGCCGGTTCTCCGGATCCATCGCCTCCTCTCCTGGATCGTGCGACCCATTGCGTCAGCCACTGCAGCTGAGCCGCCAGGTAGTACAGCTCGTAGTCTGGTACCGCAAGCCCACCCTCAGCTCTAGGGCGGAGAAGTGTGCTGTGCGCCACCCTGCGTCTGCTCGTCCCCCACAGAAAGCCGATTACTAATGATCTTAACCGCCGGAAGAAGCTTGCCGGGATCCAGATCGGGAGGGTCCTAAAGAAATAAAGCAGCCGTGGTAGGGTCACCATCTTAAGAAGTGCCACTCTCCCCATGAGCGACAACGGGAGCGTACTCCAAAACTCGAAGTTCTCTTTGGCGTATCTAATTGCCGAACCGACGTTCCCCTCAAGAATATCCGCTTTGTCATGAAATATCGAGGTCCCGAGGTAGCGTAGGCTCCTCTCCTCCCACGTCACCCCCTCCGAGGGCTGCGGGTATATTCTGCGCGGTCGGGCTGGAAACAGGTATGACTTCGCCCAGTTTACCCGGAGACCTGACACCCTACTCAGTGATTGCAGGAGGGCCTTAGCACCCCGCAGAGAGTCAGCCGAGTCCGCCAGAAACATTAGCAGGTCGTCCGCATACAAAGCTATGTGGTGTACCTGTCCATAAACATCTAGTCCCTGATACGCCCGTCCTAGTCGGGCTCTCGCCGCGAGTGGCTCGACAGCTATGGCGAACAATAGGGGAGAGAGAGGGCATCCCTGACGGTTGCCCCTGCTCACTGCACACATCTCAGAGATGATTCTCCCAGTTCTGACCCTCGCCGTCGCATTTCGATATAGTAGCGCCGTCCAATCCACGAAGTCATCGCCCAGTCCCATCGTGCGTATAACATGGAAGAGATAAGGCCATTCCAGGCTGTCAAAGGCTTTTTCCATGTCGACTGCAAACACCGCCGCTTCATCACCGTCATAGGTGTCAGCCTCCAACAAGTGCAGGAGCCGTCGTACATTAAGCGCCGTGTCACGGGCCGGGATGAAGCCGGACTGGTCCGCGTGGATCAGCGAGGCCATGTGGGGGAGTAGGCGCGTCGCTAAGATCTTACTCAAGATCTTGTAGTCTAGGTTGAGCATGGACAACGGGCGATATGCTGTCCTGTCCCACGGCTGCTTGCCCGGTTTCAGTAGGGGGACTATGAGTGCTTCGCCAGCGGTCGTCGGTAGGCTGCCCAGCCTCTTCGCCTCATTGTAGACCCGCGTCAGTTTGGGCGCCAGGAGGTCGATGTACGTGAGATAAAATTCCGTTGGGAGCCCGTCTGAGCCCGGCGTCTTGTTCCTCGCCATGCCCTTGATGGTGACCTTCACCTCCCTCTCCTCAATTTTGCCCCCGAGCAGTTTCGCACCCTCCCTACCCAACTTGGGCAAGTCCAGGCCTTCTACGAAACCCTGGAATTCTTCCGCCGACGGCAGGATCCTACTGCGGTAGAGCTCCGTGTAGTAATTGTAGAATACCTCATTGATCCCCCCCTGGTCAAATCGCGCCACTCCCGAGTGGTCCCTGAGCTCAAGAATGACCGAGCTCCGACGAGCCGGATTGGCCAGCCAGGCCAGAAGAGCCCCTGACTTGTCGCGCTCCGAGTGCGCGCGTGTGAGGTAGGTCTTGTACTCGAAGCACCTGAGGCGCTCCACTGTCGCCGCCACCGCTTCCCGCGCCTCAAGTAGCACCTCATGTGTGTCCGGCCGCTCAGGTCTCGCTCTCTCTAGGTCTCGCAATTTCTCGTCCTCCTTCGTGACGTCTGCTAACAACGTCCTCCTAACTCCCAACGCCGCCGCGATGCACTGACCCCTCACCACCGTCTTGAAGGCGTCCCACTCTATCGTGGCCGAGCCCGCTGTGCCCACATTGATCTGAAAGTATTCCTCGATGTTCGAGGCTATTGTTGTGCGGAAGAGTTGGTCTTCCAGCGCCTCCGGGCGTAGTTTCCAGGCAGGGATTCGCGGGCGGTATTGGGACCAGCCCAATTGCAAAAGCAGCGGGTTGTGATCCGAGATCGTGCGCGTGAGGTACTCACTGTGGCACACCTCTGCATGCACGCCCTGAGAGCACAGGAAGGTATCGATGCGAACGTGTAGCTCATGGAGAGCGGAAAAAAACGAATAGTCCCTGTCCGATGGATGGTTAGCCCTCCATGAGTCGACCAGGCCCCTTTGGCGCTGCCAAGCAGTGCGCGCAAGTGCTAGTTTGCCAGCTGGTGCATTGGGCAGGGGGGGTGCGACCTGTCCAGGGTGGTGTCAGTGACGCTATTTAAGTCCCCTCCAAGGAGCAAGGGCTCCACCAGAAACGGGGCCAGTTTGCTGGACAACAAGGAGAGAAATGCCGGTTGGTCCACGTTCGGGGCGTACAGACAGCCCAGAGTAAGGTCCCTCCCATCTAGTTTGCCCCTCACGATGACATACCTCCCCTCCGGGTCAATTAGGTGTTGCGTGCATTGGAAAGGAACCCCCGCCCGTACCCAGATGGCCACCCCCCTGGCATATGCGGAGTATCCAGTGTGGTAGACCTGCCCCCTCCACCTCCTTTGTAGCGCCTTACCTTCCTTGTCTAGAAGATGTGTTTCCTGGAGGAAGGCGAAGTGAATACCCCGCCTGACTAAATAGGAATGGATCTTGTGGCGCCTCTGCATCGTGTGCATCCCCCTTACATTCCACGTGAGACATTTGTAACCTAGGTCGGGTCCCATTGCAGAGCCCATCGCGCTTCATCTGTTCTCTCAGCAATTCCCCTGGCACGCCCGGATCCCCCTCCCATCCCCCCCAACCCGAACAATTAAACTTCCCCAACTCCCACACCCCAGGACAGACAACCAACATGGAAACCCCATCCAAACTCAATTAGGAAGTGTGCTTCAATAGAATAGGGCTAGGGTGGCCAGTACGCCGACCCAAACAGGTCCGCATCCCCCCGCACCCGCCCCATCCCCCCCTCGGACCCTTCAGGAGAAGCCCCCCCGGCCCTTCTCCCCCCCGCTGCCCAGTAACAATTTGGGGAGGTTCCAAGACGTCCCGCTCAGCGTCTGAAAGCATCCTCAGGTCGCACCCAGTACCTTACATACGAGTCCAGTGTCCCTCTGTTCGCCTCAGCCAAGCACTCCGTCTGCTGTTTGGGGAGTCACCACCGGCAGGTCCGACTCTGAGAGATCGCGCTCACTACTGGAGCCAGGACTGGGAGCACTGGCCCTCGACTGTTCCGACGTGCTCCCGGATGGGCTGGCGTCTCCCTGGCTGATGGCCACCACCGCCAGGACTGCTTCAGCTCTCTCCTGCTGCCATCTCGTCGGGGAACCAGTCCCCCGCGTCGGCGTTGTCTGAGTAGAATGTCCCCTAGGTGAGGTCTCCGGAGGAGAGTCTGCACTCGACTCCCCCCTGGCATCCAACCAACTCCAGGCCTCCTGCGGTGTGAGGAAGAAGTGTGAGCGTCCTTCAGCGATGATCCTCAGTCGAGCCGGGAACAACATAGCATAGGGCAGCTGTAGTGATCTCAACTTTCGCTTGACTGCCAGGAAAGATGCTCGCTGCTTTTGCACGACTCTGGTGAAGTCCGGGAAGACCATGACCCTGCTGTTATCAATTCTAAGGTCCGGCAGGTCTCTGACTGTTCGGAGGATGTGATCTCTATCTCGGAAGTGCAAGAGGCGCAGCACTATCGGTCGCGGCGGCCCTCCTGACTTGGGGGGACGCGCCGGGACTCTGTGGGCCCGCTCCAGAGCAAAGAATGGGGAGAGTCCCTCAGGGGCCACCGCCGTCCGCAGCCAATCTTCCAGGTAAGTGACCGCATCCCGGCCCTCCACTTTTTCAGGAACCCCCACGAGGCGGAGGTTGTTACGTCTGGAGCGCCCTTCACTGTCTTCGGCCCTGAGCTCCAGTACCCGGACCCTCTGCACCACTTCCGCCAGTGATGCTCTCAATGCCTCCACGTCCCCGGGTAGATCTTTCAGGGTTACCTCCGAGGTCGCCACCCGCTCCTTCAGCTTCCTGTGGTCGTCCTTCAATAGAGACAGGTCCGATCCGATGGTGTCCATCCGCTTCTCAAGAGCCTCCCGAGACGCCATTATCGCCTGCATGATGTCGCCCAGCGACGGATCTCGTGGGCAGGGCGAGCTTCCCGCTCCAGACGTCGACGCATCCTCCTCTGTGAGATGGCCCGGGTCGTCCAGCTTCAAGGCGTCAAAGCCCTTCTTTCTGCTGCCCCGCGTCATGTTGCCGGGCTGCTAGGCGTACGCGTCCCCGCTGTGGCCACCAGTGATTCAGATCACGCCCGGGTGTTCCTCCGGCCCTGTTCCGGTCACTCAGCGCTACTGCCTTTCTTCGCCCTCGTCAGCTGGGGCCCACTACAGGGAGCAAGTCCCCCTCCACCAGGTCGGCAGGACACCAGGGCTCCCGCTCCCGGCACTTCTGGACAGGCGGTAACAGTCTACCAGGGTGCAGCAGGTTGGTTCGTTTCGCGCCCCCAAGCGCCAGGTCCCGGTCAGTGTCCGGCGTGGAGGCGTATCTGGTCAAGAGTCTGTGCCTCACTACCCACGGTCCAGGCGTCGCCACAGAGGTCCCAGCCAGGCAAGGTGCTCGCCGATTCCTCTCTGGCCCCCCGGGCCTCCGTCAGGCGAGGTCCCAGTGCTTCAATCGTCGTAGGGAGCAAGCCTCTCTCCGCCAGGACGGTGGGGCGACAGGACCCCCTTTCCAGTCGCCCGATGTGCCCTCCTCCACCTGGGCGCCACGGATCCTCTGCTCGTCCACTGGCTTCAGGCCGAAGGCAGCGGTCAGTGCGCGAGGGCCTCCGGTCAGGGAGCTGTGTCTCCGGCTCCTAGTCTCTCGTGTGTCCCCCCTGGGGCGCTCGGCCAGTCACTCCACCTAAGTCCGCTAACCCACAGGCCACCTGGAACGCGGGCGCCCCACTGGTCAGGGCGGGAGGGGCGCTAGGGGAATGCCCGCAGCGGCGGGGTGATCACAGCGCGCCTCGCGGCCTCAGGGACCCCGGTGCCGACAGTTAGCGCGGCTCCGTCGAGACCCTCGGCGCCATCTTGGGGTCAGGCAGTCCGTCCGGCCTCCGCTCCCAGGTCCCAGCCGCGATTTACTTGCAGGGGGCGCCGCTCACCTTCCACAGCCCCCAGGGGCCGTCCGCCGCCATGTCAGGCAGATACTCCGGTAGTGTGGGCCCTCAGCCGCCGACAGCGTCCCTCCGCCAGGCACCTCAGGCCGGGACAATGGCCGTCATTTTGTCCGCGCCTCGCGCCGGATTCTCCGCTTCAAGGGGAATTCTCCCCACAGCTAATTATCGGGACTCTCGGGTCCCTAGTATCACCCCCTCGTGCTCCCTGGATCCTCCCCTGTGCACCTAGGGGTCCGGGGTCCGGGCCGGGGTACAGGATGTGGTGTGGTGCGAGGCGGGCGCGGAGGAGCTCCGGGGTCCCGCTTCCACCTACATCGGCGCCGTAGCCACGCCCCCCCTCACAGGCCTTGATGACTACTGTGCAGCTTATCTTGATGATATTGTTGTCTTTAGCTCCACCTGGGAAGATCACCTGATTCACTTGAAAAATGTTTTGGAGACCCTGCAAAAAGCAGGCCTAACTATCAAGGCTACTAAGTGCCAGATAGGGCAGAGTCAGGTTGTGTACCTGGGCCACCTTGTAGGTGGAGGCAAGGCTCAACCATTGTAGAGCAAAATCCAGATCATAATGGACTGGGTTGCTCCAACCACCCAGACTCAGGTCAGAGCTTTCCTGGGCCTGACTGGGTATTATAGGAGATTTGTCAAGGGGTATGGTTCCATAGTGACACCCCTAATGACTTAACTTCTAAAAGAATGCCTAAGAAAGTTCAGTGGACAGTCAGCTGTCAAAAGGCATTTGATGACCTGAAGCAGGCCAAGTTCACTGCACCAATTCTGCAAAGTCCTAATTAGTCCAAATAATTCATTGTTCAAACAGATGCTTCTGAGTTGGGGTTAGGGGCTGTGCTATCACAACTGAATGAAGAAGGTCAGGACCAGCCAGTAGCTTTTATTAGCAGAAGGCTGGCCCCTAGAGAGAAATATTGGTCAGCTATTGAGAGGGGGCCTTTGCTGTGGTTTAGGCTCTGAAGAAGCTGAGGCCATACTTGTTTGGTACTCACTTCACAGTTCAGACAGACCATAAACCCCTCTTATGGCTAAAACAGATGAATGGTGAAAATCCCAAACTACTCAGGTGGTCCATTTCCCTGCGTTGGGAGGGGGTGTAGGAGAGTAGGGCCTGCTTCCTATGGTTACCCCCACTTTTTGCTGTGATTCACTGTTTTTTTTACTTTAGTATGGATGTGGCCCTGCTAATCAGGACCACAGCCTAGCTGTTCTCTCTCTAAATTGATACCATGTACTTTAGGTACATACCAGATTGGTTACTGGGTCCCCCTTGGGAGCCCATGTATATGATACCCTTGGTATCCAGGGCATAGGTGCACCTTAGGCATACCAGGGGCTGCAGCATGTATTGTGCCACCCCTGGTTAGCCTTCCAAACTGACACCACAGGTCTGCAATTGCAGCCTGGGTAAGGTGGTGTTATCACCCCTTACTTAGATATAGTATACCTATCTCTCTCTCTCTCTCTCTCTATATATATATATATATATATATATATATATATATATATATATATATATATATATATAGACACATATTAACCTATAAGTCACTCCTATGGCAGGCCTTGACAAACCTGTAGGCAGAGTGCTTGGTTTTGTGTGAGAGGGTGCCCTAGCATGAACTGTGCCCCTCTGCAGCTTTCAGAACCATCTCCTTATAGCTGTTCTATGATATAGCCATACCATGTACTCTTAAGTGCATTATAATCCTCACAGTTAATGCTAACTTTGGTTTGGCTTTATCAAAACATGTTGTGTAAGGTGTCAAACACTTTGGAATACTACACCCCCCGCCAGTCCTGGTGGCAGGTATAGCATTCCACCCTTCTGGAGGGAGAAGACATGTAGTTACTGGTAAATCCGGTTAAAGTTAAACAGAGCCCCAGCATCACAAAATGGATGCTGCTGTCACAGACACGAGTCTGCCCTCCTGCTGCTGGACAAAACTCCGGCAGGGGAGGCCTGGACGATAGGTTTCCTGTCCAGGTTGGTGCCAGCACCTCCCCCAACAGGCGTTAGTGTATTGGGGCAGGGTGGGTTGCATTCAGTGAATGCTTTTCAGACACTGCCTGGGGCACACAAGGTGCTCCATGCATTTCCCAGTTCAAACCGATTGCTGGGGCACTCAGCCCCAGTTCTGGCGAGAAACTGGACAAAGGGGAAGGGGTGTAACCCCTAAACTTGCTATAAGAATAGGACCCCAGTCCCTAGGACTTTAGATTACCCTGGATGAAACTCTGCAACGTATATCTTGGACCTTTGACATTCCACATCGACTGGAAGATGGAAGAAATCTCCCTTGTGGTCAAGGAGTGATCACCCTGTTCAAACAGGCAACAAAAGCATCTTTGTCGGTCTGCATTTTCGAGGCTCCTGCCGGATCCCGAAGAATCTGTGACACAGGACATGGACTTCTAGACATCTCTGATGCTGACCTGCGCTCCTAGCAAAGCTGAGACCTGTAGCGGACATGAGAGACATGGGACTGGAACTCATGGACATCCTGCATTTTTGAAACGGCACCTACTTCCCGAGGTATCCCGAAGTTGTGCATTGGGGTATTTGAAACCTGAGCAACTTTTGCACCGAAGCTCAGAGGCCTACACTCCACGAGTGTCCCGTGGGCCTGCTTTGTGCATTTCCGCTCGAGGCCCCTTTGCAGTTCCTAGTCCGTTGGCTAGCGAGCATCCACGAAGGGCCATCTTTGATTTCTTGAGCTTTCCTGGTTGCTCTAGACTTGCTCCCACTCCTCTCCAAAGGAGGAGTCCCTCAGACCTTGCTGGTCTGAACCAAAGCCAATCTTTTCATCTTGCGTGGGTTGCTGTTGCGTGTTGGATCCAATCCGGATTTTGACGCTGCAGCACTCGACATCCCTTGTGGGACAGCTCGAATCCAGCTCTTGGTCATCGTCAACGCCTCCTGGTCCTCGTGGCTGAAGAGTCAAGCTTCACCTTTTTCACCCTAAATCACTCGACATCGGCTGGCATCTTCTCCTCGCCATCCTGGTCACTGGCTAGTGACCCAGACTCTGTCCCTTCTGCTTTCAGGTTCTTCACATCTCCGATCCACCCTTGGATCCACCCGGACACTTTTCCTCTGGTCACCTGCAGCATTGCTTCGCAGCTCCCCATTGGAATCGACGACGAAACCCGACTTCAAAAGACACCTATGCACCCGGCTTCCGTGGGTGAGATAACTCGAGTACTCCGGTGCTCCTGTGGGTATTGACTCTTGAAGTGTCTAAGTCTAAACGGGTTCCATCGTAGTTCACCTCTAGGTGCCCTTAATCTTTAAAACTGTAACTTGTTTGTTCTCCATAGAAAGTCAATGGTGATCCGCGGCTGTGTTTAGACACTGCACGCGTCCCCCGTGGGCCTCCTGCATCCTAACCTTTGGTAGTTCTAGGTAGCCCCAGCGGTTCTACAGGCCCTAGGCGTGCTTTCTAACTCTCATGTAGTTCTTATACCACTATTTAAGTATATGGTTTGTGAGGCCCCTAGGGCATAACGTATACTATGCAACTTATCGTATGCTAATTAAGTTGTATTGTACTTTTACCTCTGACCTCATAAAGAGACCAGAGGGTTTTTAATTTATGTATTTATTTTAAAGGTTTTATATAGCGCTGGCCAGACCCGGAGGTATCAGAGCTCTTTACATGAGCAGCAGATCATCGTTACAGGTTACATCATTACAAAGGTTACACATTAATAGAGCATGACAACATAGTTACTTGTAAGGTCGAGATAAACAATAAGCACAAATACGTATGGGGAAAGCAGGCAGGGGGAAAGATTCAGGGGAGGGGGAAGGAGCTGGGGAAGTATACAGGTAATGAAGGCGGGAAAGAGGAGGGGAGGGTGAAGGACACTGCATGGAAAGAGGAGGGAAAGGGCTACAGGGACACAAACCTGTAAACGAGTCAAAGCAACGTCCAAAGTCCAGTAAGCTGTGATCCCAGCGGAAGTGGTATCACTTCCCTATCTCAGCTACGGGAGGCTCCCTTTACGCAGTGGACTCGCTCAGAGGGGTCTCTGAGACTCCAAGGCCTACATACTGGATACTTCCCCAAAAAGGGGAGAGGGAGTGCTTTGGCAAGGGGTGCCATACCATACCTCAGCTGTGAGTGGCTCCCTTGGTGCAGTGGACTCTCTCAGCGGGTTCGCTGAGACTCCAGAATATAAAATTGGATCTTTCCCCAACAAGGGGAGAAGAAGTGCTTAGTCAAAGGGCACAAAGGACAGGGGGCTAGGCAGACAAGAAAGCAAGATGAGAGATTCTGGGGAGAGGTGATAGAAGCTAGGAGCTAGGAGCTAGGGAGGTAGACAAAGAGAAAAAGAGTACTAAATGGGAACAAATTTAATTAATGAGTTATTATATAGCACTGGCTAGACCCGAAGGAATCAGAGCGTCTTACAAGAGAAACAATAGCGTTGCAAATTACATCAGTTAAACGTTACATAAGTATCAAGAAAAGCATTTAAAGAACATAGGGGACAAGGTGAATAGAGCAAGGAAGGGTAAGGGATAGGGTAGACGAGGGGAAAATCTGCCCAAGGTCTGGCTGGGTAGGTGACAGCAGGGGGGGGGGAGTTCACAATCCATCTCCTCTTTAGCTATATGGTAGCTCCACCGGGCATCAGCCAACTTGCTAGGTCTCCACAGTCTGGGGTAAGTTCCGCAGGTTCCAATTCCTGATGTGTAGGCAGGTTAGGGGATAGGTTCAAGGCCTGGTCAATGTCCAATTGTTGTCCCAGGGAAGTAAAATAACGGGTAGGGGGCCACTATGGAAGCCATCTTGGGGTCAGGCAGGGGACTTTACTGTACACTGGTGGCCATCCTAAGGTTAGGCATCTAGCAGTTAAAGTCAATATCCAGGACAGCGGCCGCCAGAGAATAGCAAATCCAGCGTGCACACACCATCACACGTACAGACATGCACAAGCACACACAAATGTGAGCAAACACTCTCATATGCGCACTAACGCACACACACAAGCACATAGACAGAAAACATCCAAGAACACAAGCACACATAAAATCCCATGCTCTATTACATATATATTTGATATATACCTTGTGGTGTGTGCTTTCATTTGGTCATTCAAGATATTATAATTGGTAAAACAACTTGCTTAACTCGCCTCTAAGTCTTAACCTGAAGGCTGCTCTCCACAGCTACCACTAGGATAGCTTTCTATAAGGTTGACTTTACAACCTACCATCAATAAGGGTCGTTTGGACTGGTGCAAGGTGCCCACTAGAATAGTGGACATCATAGACCAGGCCAACTTCTCACATGCCAGACAGTCTCACATTCCATCAAATCCTATAAATGATCATTGACAATGAAATAGAATTCATAATACTATCAAAATTCGAGTCTATTAATAATATTTTGAAATTTAGACAAATATATGCATCCAAATATTGAAGCAAGCTGGATGTGTAATGTTCTGGATTAGCAAACCATAAAGAGTAGGTTTATTTAATGGACCATGTCCGATCTAGGCCAGATTCTTAGATACTAGCTTATGTAGTAACCCTATCTTGCCATAAAATAAAGTTAAGCATGAGTAACAGTTGTTTTCAGTGAGATAAGGGGGCCAGGTTATGGAGGTCTACCTGAGTTTGTTGAATCCACTGTGTAGGGTCCTCCCCAGCCTGGGTACCTGCCAATGACTACGCCACATAAGGAGCTTCATATTACACGTCTTTATTCATCTGCGTGTAGCTGTCAACTCATCAATCTAAACCAGTCTTCATTGCATTCCACTCTTAACACTTACGTCACAGTTCTACGGAGTCTATCAGGAGCCAAAAGAGTTCTAGCATTTCCAATTCGTAAGACACTACACACTGATGCAGAGTCAATTGTTTTGGTGAGCTCAAACTAAACCAGGTAATGTGCTCAAGCTTTGAATAGTACTTATGTAAACAACTAAGCTAATTATTAACAATGCATACACAATAGAAGCTGCTCCTAAGGTTTTGACAAAAAAAGTCTCTTAAATCCTAAGTGAAGATGCTGGCATGTCACAAAAAGTGAAGGACTGTCCTCACACACCACCAGGTGTCATGCTTCATCCTCGGCAGTCCTCGCTCCTTAGAAACCAGGTTTGGTAGAGAGCGGGCCTTCACCTGAAGACAAGGAGGCACTTCTAAAGCTAAGTGGGGTCGGGTGAAAGTGAGTGAAGATTAAAAACCGCTATAATTACCAAATTACATTTAATCAGAATGGTAACTTTATGGTGTTAAAATACTGGGACGGTGAGACTTGGGGAAATATTATTGTGCCCTCACCGTAGTGATTACTTTAGTCAACATGTTTCTGCCTTCTTGGATAAGGGGTCTGGGGCATTGATCAGGACAAATAAATGATAACGGCTCCGTTCTTACCAAAATATTGGTATGAAATTACCACTTGGTAGGTTGACTTGTGTCACACTCTAACATGATAGATTCTCAACAAACTCTCAGTTAGTATCCTACACGCCCCTTGGGAGGAGATTGGAGGAAAGACCCCTGTAGTCAAACTTGTATCCAGGTGCGTATCTCGTGTTTGCACCTAGAAGTGTCTGCTCTGCCTCCCTGAAGAGCTCAGGGTGCCCTATGACATGTTCACTCTCCATGGAGTGAAATAACTAGGCGGCAAAGCAATTCGGATGATAGAGAATTCTTCACATCGCCTAGACCAGCTGCTATAGAAAGGAAACTTGTGGACAGGAAATCTGAGTGAGCAGAATGAAGAACTCTGAAGGCATGTGTGAATCAAACAAAAAGAACGCAAACACTAAATTCAGGGCCGCAAAGCAGTTATGAAAAGGCAGGAGTTCGAAAATTGAGAATGAGAATACAACTACCCATACCGCTGACAGGAGAAAACAGGAAACCTTTGCATGGTGGAAAACTATTGCTAAAATACAAAGCCAAGAGGGGGAACCCCCAGTTGACAAATATAAGAGACAATGCCAAAACAGACGGCAAATGGAAAGATAACTAGCGCGTGGCATAGCAATAGAAAACAATGAACATGGCACACATGCACAGTGTAACAGCCAAAATTACAGTTGTGTAGAAAAGCTACTTATTCCCTCAACCATATAAAAGTGATAACAAGAGACAACAAGAATCATAAAAGGCCATAACCTCAAAGTAAAGTAGGGCCTGCATCCACTTCAATCAGCAATTACGATTTGTCCTCCTGTAATGATTTAAGATCAGCTGACTAAATAAAGACAATGGTTATCCCTTGGTAAACAATTTTAAACTTGGAAGGCTCCACAAAGGATGATTGAATAGACTTATCTGTGAAAGACTTGCTGAGGGCTAGAACACCTTTCTGACGTTGCTCTGTCTCTCTTGCATAATATTAGGTGATCAAAATCCTTGATCCTTTCCAAGAAATAGTTTTGCTCCTCATATGAGAGAGGATGAGTTAAGTATGTTGAAGCCGCTGTGGTTTGAAAGTCAGAGGTCTCCAAGAGGAAGCATTTCTAGGTTATTTGGTGTGGATCCTGTGTGCACGTTTTAGCTCAGACCTTTGTTGAAAGCTATATTGATCATCTCAGGTAACCATGATTCCTGAAAGGTGATCGTGGAGGTTGCCTTGTCCTCATATACGCAGATTGCTGTGTCTGTTCCGGTCCTCCAAGTCGGTGATGCCCCTTCTCATTGCAGCAATTAAGGCCCCCCATTTATGGACTGGTTTATCCTGGAGGAAGTTGCGATCTTCCACTATACTAATCCTACTCTCCGCATTCGAGAGCTTGATGTTAGGTCTTTAAGTTCTCTCCGCATACCAGTGACCTCCACCTGCAAGAGGTCAGTATTAGTTTATGTACTCTGGGCAGTAGTGTAAACAGAGTTCAGCTTTTTCAGAACTGTCTCCAAGGTAGAAGGTTCGTCCACTTTTTCCTTTACTGGCGAATTTGGAATCGGAGGATTCTGTTTGGTCCTTTTCAGTGTACTTTTCTGTTCTTTATCCTTTCCAGACTTGGAATCTCACATTGTTAATTAAACCATAAGATCCTAGTAAGTGACAAAATTAGGAGAACGCCAAGGAGTACTAAGTACAGCGCGTGTAAAGCCAGCTGCGCAGACCAACCACACCGGACTGGAGCATGTGAGAGGGCAGATTGTTGAGATCCTTAGGCTATTAAAGTGGGGCACCGGCTGGTAAAAGAATGATGACCAATAGATCGAATAACTCCTGGTCAGAAAGGAACGCCGTATCCAAGGAATGATTTTAGACAGAGGGAAAACGTGTGACAAGAGGCAGCAGTTTGTTATTAGTAATAGGCTCCCCAGTAGAAATTATAGGCTTTGAGATTTGTGGTCTTGATCAGTTATTTTTATAGGAATTGGTAATTTACGCATTGGGGTGTTGCAGAGAAAAATGCTACATGCGGTTTTCTCACGCAGGAAACTGCTGGTAAAACGGCGATAATGGGCTTGATAATATGCCATAGAGAATTCCAATAGAAGCCCATGTTAACACCAGAACATGGGCTTCTATTGGAATTCTCTACGGCATATTATCAAGTCCATTATCGACGCTTTAGCGCCAGTTTCCTGTCGCTAAAGCGGCTATAATTTTAACGCCGTTCCTTGATAATATGCCCCGTTGTTTTTCCTCCTCTAAACCTTAAAGATGCAAGAATGTTCATTCATCAATCCCGTAGCACTTGTTTTCCATCTTGCTGTCGGTTTGACTTGTCCATTTGCCCTGGCAATTTTAGTAGTTATGGTAAATGGCATCAGCCAGTGGTCAGACTACTAAACGTACTTTCAGTTTTTTAATGATATTCACTTTTTTCATTTTTGAGTAGGTTGGTAGCAATGTTGAGAGAAGTGCCAACCTTAAATAGCTTGGCCAAACTAAACACTTCAACCACAGTAAAGTTGTCAAATTATAGGGTACAGTCACCGAGATTCTTTTTATAACTGCTGAGGAATATCCATTCATCAAATAAAGTTACTGTTTGAATCGGCATTATATCCCATTAGGTATTTCAGTGGGCACATTTCATTGATGGATTGCTCTACAAACACTTTAGTAGCTCCTGGGAACTGAGAAACTATATTGAGTTTCATTGATTTAGCCAGTGAGTGGGCAATGCTTGTATGCACATGTGGGTATTTTGGGGTGCAGATTTGTATGTTTGTGAATGCTTGTTTGAAATGAGGGGTTGAACCCTGTTTCTATCATATGGTGTAAGTTAAAATTGTCCTCTGTATTTGTGTCCATGAGTTTACCGCGACCAGTTTATACTAAACTGTGGTTATAGTTTATGCAAGTTAGTGTGTGTTAGTGACTGGGAGCCAAACGTGGCCTGGGTTACATGTTTATGTGGGCCTTCTATTGTGCTAATAAGGTATTTAAATTTGTTGGAATTTAAAAGTGAGATTAGGAGACATTGTTTATATTGATCAGCACTTCTTGTCGTGGACTCTTTCGCATCAGTTAACCTGAGTGGCTACCCTTACTGATGAAGAACGAAAATGTAATGTCTTTACTGATTGGTAATGTAGCTCCAAATATCTGGCAACTGTTTTGGTAGTTAGGTAATATACCATAAAGAGTTGCAGTAACTCTTAATTTCTTTATTATTAAACATATGTTTTCTGTTGTGTGCTGGGTAAATGGTGATAAGTTTCAGTTAAAGATTCTTTGTTGTTTTGTGCCCTGACCATTACTTGCTCATTTCAATAATCTATGTCTGAGTTAATAGGTCATTCAAATCTTTAAATTCACTTCCCAGGCAAAGGCATTTTCATTCGATGACCGTGTGTTTTTTGAATTTCACTTTTTGGCTGGAACCTTCATATCCTTGTTTTCTGTAACTGGGTCAGTGTTTACCTTAACTGGGTTTTCTATAAGTGGTTGGGTCGGTTAGGCAACAAGAAAACTGGTCTCTTGGAGACTTTGTGTGTTCTTTTTTGTTTTTCATTTGTGTGTGGTTTAGCAGACTCACTATAACCTAAGACACGTTGGGGCTGATTTAGAGTTTGGCAGAGAGGGTACTTCATTGCACAGGTGACAGAATACTCTCGCCGCCACACTGAAGGTCCCTCTGCCTGATTTACAGACAGGTGAAACTTAAGTATGTCAGCATCGGAGACTACTCCGTCACCATTGTTGAGATACTCCTTCGACGGCCCGATGGAGTAAGAGCTGTTGGAGGTTTGGCTGTTCAGCCGCTCACCCATTTTAGAGTGGGTTATCAAATGGACAGGTTTTCACTGTCCATCACTGCTAGATAAATCCTGCACTGTTCATCACTGCTGGGTAAAACCTGGCAGGAAGAGGCAGTGAAAACTAAACAATGGCCCCTACACAATGGGGACACCTCACTTGGTGTGGGGATCATTAGGTTTTGTATTTAAAAAAATCAAAATCCCACTTTCGGATTTTCTTTAGGTCGATCTTAGGCAGCGTGCATCCACTGTCTGCAAGACCTGTTGTTATCTCCTCTGTTAGCTTTTGGCATGCCCATGAATTGCCATTTGTTCGTTGTTGTGCCATTTAGAAATACAAGGTTTTTATTGGGGCATTGTGTCTGATTCTCCCGCCTTTGCGTGCTTGAGTCACGCCCAGGCGATTTCACTCATTGTTTGCTTGCGTTGGCCAGCCCAATGCATCCTGGTCATCCTGATCTGCCCTATTTATTTTGTAAGCTATCAGCATCGTTTTAGGCGTTCAGGCCATTTTACGGAGCAATGCTCTGTTCGGCACCTGCAAAGTGGCAATTTCTGTCTGGAGCTGTTGAGCTATGCCAATAGCTCTAACTAAAAAAAATGTGAGACGTATTGCATTTCTAATGCTTGTTTTGAAAATACAAACACATGTTAAAAGCTTGACGGACAGTACCGTCATGCTGAGCCGTCTATCAAACTTTTAAAATCCATTAACAGGAACCTCTGTGACAGCAGTTCCTGCTAATGTTAAGAGATACCTTCTGGGCTGGCAGATATGATAAATTTGGAGTATGCTTACTAAATCAGGGCAACTGAGTAAATAAAATACTCCGATATCGAAATCAGACTGTCTTATAATAAAGATGTAGGTTGCACTTTGTTGGCATGTGTTTCCCGACTAGCTCCCTTCATGTCTTCCCATATCTTCTTCCAGGTGCCATGCAGCTAACCTCAACGGTGTATACTACAAGAATGGAAACTACAGCGGCGCCTATGACAATGGAGTGATATGGTCAACTTGGCGAGGACTTTGGTACTCACTAAAATATGCAGCAATGAAGATTAGACCACCATCTTTCCTCCAAGCAGGAAGTGGAAATGGCATAAATACCTAAAGCAAATGTCACCAGTACTCTCTAGAGATACTCTAAATGTAGTCTCACCTGTCAAATAAGCAGAGGAACAAGCAGCATGCACTTACGTCAGTGGAAGACCATCAAGTCACCAGGTTTGGTTGCAGGATAAGACGGCTTGTCATACTTGTATGATGGCTGGTGTTTTATTATATACATCTAATTGTTGTGGCTAACAATGTGCATATAAAATTACTTTAAGCAATTCTTAAACAATTGAATCACTCTAGTTTTCCATTTGAAGCGCTTTATAGTTTTGCTTGCTCTTGCGTACTAATTGGTCTGATTGCCAATCGTACTTAAACTCTCTTTTTTAATCCCAAACCTGGGTTTACAATATGAGTCTGATTCACAGTGTCAAAGGCATATGTAAATCTGGTTTGCAAGCACAAATTAGCTTAATTTAAGATGCAGGCTATACAGAAAAAGTGCACTTGTAAACATTTTACTCACGCCCCATTTTACCTCACAATGAAGGTGTGCTGCGCATGCGCAAATCCCACGAGAGGGGTGGACTGTGGGCATTCCGGGATAGAATTTCTCCAGGTAAATTTAGAAAAACCCTGGTATTTTCAAACTCCTCTTTGTCCTCTTCTCCCGTGAAAATATTTCAAATGTAGTCCTGTTAAGAGCAGGAGTACATTCATTTCCAAGATGGGAATTGAAAGGGAACAACACCCAAAATTGGCAGGGTTTCTACAAAGGAAGAAATATGTCAACATGCAGGAGTAAAATGTGACATTGAAGGAAGAAAATGGTACCATGCATAATGCTACAAAGAATCATGTATGCAGCATTGCCTCCACACTGAAGAAAAACAAACATTCAGAAACATTTCTAAGGAGAATACCGGAAATCCTGTGAAAGACCTTACTTATATTTCAATAGCTTGATTGTGCCCTGTTAAAGCGTGTATTACAGTTAGGTTAAGAATAATATACTAAAATATTTAATATAAATAAAAAAGGACTATTAATACATTTCAGAAAAAATGCATTATTAATAAAAAACAAATGTGTTAATTGAAAATGTAGGATCGAGGTAGGGTCTATGGAGTGGGGGAAAACAATAATGAAAACTTACCTTGACAATGTCAATGGCTGTCAATGTAGTGCCCCTGCCATAGTGTTACAGGACAGTCTGCACGGTCAAAATACGTATAAAAGGGACCCTTAACAATTAAACAAGCATTGGCAAAGCCAATCGGTCTTGCTTTCACAATGTTTGTTTAAAGTTCTAGCCTTCTTTCTTTTCCTTCTAATCTCGTTTAGAATGTTACATGCATAATTTTGTAAATATTTTTTTAGCATATAGGAATCTACCTACAAGCAGGTTGCAAACATCAGGTGCAAACTGTACTCTTAATGTTTGCAATATGGCTTTCATTTTGTGATGCAAACTACTAGTACATAGCCAATTTGCAGAGCGTCTCAAAACAACCTACCTAATGGAAAATAATAACAAAGTCGCTTTTTGCAACCGCTCCAATTGATTATTAACAAAGGGATAGCAGCTTTCAAGGGAGAGCAGACCTCCATTCCTGCCTTCCCCAAAGGAGACCTTGTTTTTTAAAGGTGCTCATGCACCCTAGACTACTGTCTTTTACCCCAATACTAACCGACATGATTCACAACGTTTTGCGAACCAGAGACCACCCCAACAAAGGTGTTAGCATATGATCAATGGCTTGCAGTGGCAAATGTGGTTCCAAACCTCTAATGCATATCATTGCACATGGCAACTAGAGGTAAAGCACATTTCATTTCTCCTCCTAACTGCGATTCAGAATGAGGAGCAGAACCCCTTATGCCAGTCATGAGACTTCAAAGAGCCAAGTCTCCCACAGATTCCATTACAGTCCTCTTCCGTGCAGCTAGTTCTTCCTCAAAGGATGGAACCGTGTGGTAGCCTTTTGTGTCCTAGAGATCGTGCAGACAGACAGCCAACTGACTGCTGCAGAATATTTCAGTCGCTTGCTGCAAGTGACTAACAGAATAAACCTCAGTCCTTTTCACAGAAAGACATCAGACTTCCATTTCTTCTTCTCTTCTGGTCACTTCTAAAGTCATCAAGTATTCTGAAGAGCTAGTGATAAGGTGCAATTTTTATCTAGTACGCTAGCCAATGATTGGCATCTTTTCTAAGCCCAATTGATTTTCCCACCACTATACAGCCTACTTTTTCAACAATTCATGCCTCACTTGACAGTAAACCATCCTGGAACCCTTTGTTCAAAATGGCAGAAGTCAGGTTAGCTCACTACAGCTCCTAGTCCCAGTCCTGATCCAGTCCTACGGAAATAAGGAACCACCCCTCTTCCTGATTTGAGATCAGTCTTCCCCTCTACTGGAAGCAGGATCGAATTTTGGATTGACCAAGATGAAAGTTTCCTTTCACACCAGGCTCTTCCTGCCATTTTCATGTCAAACACATGGTCTCACTCTGAGCCCTTCATGAAACCGTCTAGATAAGATAAGAGTTAGGAATTGCAATTTTAGTGTTCCAGTCTTTAGAAGCTTGTCTATTATTGTACGGCACAGCAACTTCTTACAGCTCAACGGGATTCCAGTTACTGCTACTAGGGAAATTAAACACAACAGAACTGGTTTATTACTGTCTGGTGTCCAAGCAGTGCAAAGTACTTTTCACCGTAGAAATAGATTTTTGATGAGAAATAGAAATAATATGTTTATAGTATTTTTCTAGCCAACATTGTGAAAATCGACCTATAATCAGAAATCAACCTTTCCATATGAGAATACCACTTTACTTACACAGTGAAAATAGTTTTGTAACTACTGACTATAGAAACATACTTTTCCTTATTATCAAGCATGTCTCACTCTCATACAGTAATCCATCAGCCCTGTGGGCTAAAGGGCACACTTAAGGCGGACTTGCCTAATGTTTAAAAGAAGGTTTTACTGTATGGCAGAGCACTTTCACCTCATGTTATATGGGCAGAATACTGCACAATCAGATTAAATGACAATTTCACAGTGCCTAGAGTCTTCAACCAACATCAAAAGCAAATACACAGGCACAGAATCTAGGGCGACCAAAGAGAAAAGGCAATGTTGCTATCTGCCTACTACCATCCCATCGCCGACCTCTGGTGGCCCCACACCTGCAGGTGTCTCTCAGTCTCCACAGGTGCATCTAACATGGTTATGGAGGCTACAGGTCTCCTTAAGGGCGTATTGTCCCATTGTTTGGCCTTCTACATATCCAGCAGATAAAAGGGGTGGCGCCACCGGCATCGGCTTGTTTCTTTCTTTAGCCACTCATATTTCAAACATCCTTTGACGTCTGTAATATTACCAGAGATAGATCGTGTAAGATCTGTATATGCATGCCATTAAATGTAATCACAATGTTTAATGAAAGATTTACCATCAATTATTTGTCCTCAAATTGGTATACCTGGGCCAGTACATCAAGTATGCATTTCCATCTTACACTCCTGGCTGGAACTCAATGTGCCACGTCTATTTAGATGGGGTTGTCCCCTGCTCACTCTAGGATGGCGTTGAAGAGGTCTTGCACATATTAGATATTTCTTGGCATCAGATTTTCTTTTAAGGTCCACCTGCTTCTCTTACACTATCATGTTCATTTCTTTCAGAAAGAATCTTAAGGGTATGAGTTGATTCTGCTCCAGGGACCGCTCGTTTTACTGATCCATTCCCATCTTCCGTACCTACTTTGGGTAGTGGTTAATCCTTGTAATCTTCATTTGGGTAAAAACCGACTATTTGTTTTATGCCATGTAGTCTGAAGCACATCCTACTACAATCTACTGTTTGGGTACGAGTGTACAATGGAAAAAAAGGTTGCCCAAGGCTAGGCGATGGACTAGAGCTAATATTGACAAAGAAACCAATGGACAAGATACATACAATAAACTATGGTATAGCGGCATCTCAGGAAAATCTCGCGCTTGATGTGTCCATTTTTCGGAACCGGATTTCCAGGGTGCCTCTTCATCATTTTATTTGGAAACCGTTGCAACTCTGTGAGGAACAACATGTCTCATACCTAATGCAGAGACTTATTAAACCAGCTGCTTGCCGCTATCAGTGGGCCAGTTATATTAGGAGCTCACCACCAGCTGCTTTGTTATTAAAACAATCCTACATATTCTCTATAAATTACCTTATGTATAGTAAAAATTAAGTGAAATAACTGCAGCGCCAGTCCTAACAAGGACACTCTAACCTTGATGACTATTGGAAGTCCAGACCTTCAGACAAATAACTTTTAGTACTTCCAAAGGTAGTTTACTAACAAGATTGTAACTGAGAAGGATCCCTGAGGAAGGCAAAGCCGAAACGCGCGTAGTGTGTGTATAATTGACCGCCAGTTCATGTACATGTTTTTGTGTGTTATCTATTCCCAAATTTTTTTATTGTTAACTACGCTCAGATCAACTCAGTTCAAACAATGTATTGCAGAGAACAAGCACAACAACAATGATTGCATTACTTGGTTAGCACTGCTATGTATACTTAATTCATGATTATCAATTTATGCCAAGAAATGTACTTTAAATATATACAGAAAAATGCCTATATCAAATATTTATGACTATTTTTCTATAAATTAAATGACTGAATATCCAGTCTCTGTATGTCATAGTTTATTGTATCTTGTTCGTTGGTTTCTTTATCAATATTAGCTCTAGTCCATCGCCTAACCTTGGGCAATCTTTTTTTCCATTGTAATTTTCCCTGCAGTTAGGCATTTGCATCCTTTAAGCAGGGGCCCCGTCCTTTCCCAAACTTGGGTACGAATGTACAGCAGCTTATATACTGCATCTTTCCATTTGTAGAGCATGCTCATGTTATCTACTGTGTATGTATTCAGTTCTGTTGCTTTACTGTCTCTCTTTAGTGTCCTGTCCCTATGCAAGAGTATGCTTTTCTGTTTTAAGATTTGACTTTCCCTTCCCAGTTACAAGAGTTTATTTGCCTTTCTCACTCCATGAATTTGCTTGCCTGTCCTGTCCTTCTGCAAGACATCGTCGGTTGTGTTCCTGTGCACCAACTTTGTTTCTGCTGAATTAATTTGTCATATCCATATTGTCATTCCACTGTGCTGTGATTAATTTTCAATGTTTATTAATTACCATACCATTACATAAGGTGTGGAGCATCCTCTGGAAAATGATAAACAGGGTGTGTTGAATTGACTGTGCTACGTAAACTAACAAAGTAACATGTGATTCCCTTTCACTTGAAATGTGCCAGAGAATAGCAAGTAAAGAAAAAGATGTCAGCTGCCACGTTTTTGGCAACTTTAAACTGTTGAAGTCGGAAAAACGAGCCAAAATATACATTGAAAAACATAAAATTACTGGATGGGGCTACATAGAACATACCTTTTAAAGTTTTAACTACAGAAAATGTTCGTGGAATAGCCACCCTATTGCATGTTGTTTTGTTGGCATTAGCTCTGGCATAGAGCTAAAGCTGTCTGTAGCCACACCTAAAAAGATTAGCTTATGTTGAAGCCTCCCAATGCCCCAGATAATGCTCAAGCTCGATCCTTAATACCCTGATCTTTCCCAACATTTTCTGTAAATGTAAATGAAACACGATGAGGCCAAGGCTTATACGAGTAAATGTTTTGAAACCTTGCAGCAATTCGAAAGTGGGGCAGGTTTATTTAACAATATAAATGAGTGAGCACGGAAAATACAGAGTAGCCAGCTATAGGGTCTCTTTTCAAAAGAATGTGTATTTTGTGTAATAGATCACAACTAATATATATGATTAAAGTACTTTTTGAAGTTGTAATGTGTGGTCTAATCTACCTAGCTTTTTGAAGTTGATGACTTGGAGACAAGTTAAAATTTAGACATGGGAACACTAGACAGTAAATACCCCTAACAGAAAGTTGGTTGTCATTGACATAAATTTGAAACAAGTATTTGTGAGATCTGATAATTTTGCCATTGAAGACATTGTACTGGCCTGGCCACACTACTCCGGAATGGCGTAGGTGTCATTCTGAAATAGTACATCCTTACTGGAATAGAATATAAATCATGAGCAATTGTAAAAAATACAGTATTCTACCAAAAGACAGTTAACCAAGGAACTACTTTATGAGTAACAGCTCAGCATTTGGAAATGTGTGGTGGACAAAGGTTTTGGCAGGTGCTCAAATATGCTCTTGGCCATTTTATTGAACACATTCTCTCCCATGAATTATTCAAATTCAATGAAGGCATTATAATCATATACTCTGAGAGCAAGCACTTGGGGAAGCTGGGAAAAAGCAGATTGGAAAAGCTGAGCTAGAAGTGATTCCCTCCGGTCTTTCAGATCACCAGCCTCTCAATACTCATAGTGCTTGTTTCATCTTCTTCATTTGATCCAAAGTACCCAGGCAAGTCAATCATCCTCTGTTCTGCTTCACTTAGGCCAAAGGAAGTATTGTCATACCATTTATACTCTGGGTCCTGTGGAAAGCTCTGGCATTTGTCTATACTATTCTGGCCAGTAGTAAGAGGATTGCTTCTCTGGTAACTCTCTTTCAGAGTAAAGGTTGATTCTTCTGTGTTCCTCCATGAGTTTCTGTAAGTTGGTGGGGACCCTCGTCTAGTTTTATTAGTTTCTGATCTTTCAGTTTGTGTTGGTCGACCAAAATACAGCTGGCCACCAACCCAGTCTAGATTCTTCTCCATAAGCCTTGCATTATTGTATTTAGTGAAATAGTTCAGGTTCTCCTTAGTCAGTCTGGTACTGGGAGCACATTTAAGCATTTCAGAACTATTTTCTGACACTCTGGACTTGGGTCTGAACCTTTCTTCCTCTCCATGATCCCAGGTTCTGCTCCATGAACTGAAGGCTGCAGTCTGCCTTGGTGAAAGGGTTGTCATACTTCTTTCTCGGAAGGGCCTAGTTTGCTTGGTTTCATGAAAGCTGGAAGTTCTCCTAAAGTTTGGGTTTTTCCTGTAACCTCTTTCGAACTGTCCTTCTCTGAGGTCTTGGTGTTTACAATGCGATAGTCTGGTCAATGTCTGACTAGGGCTTAGGACAAGTGCGGCTTGGTATGAATTCATCGGTGGCCTTGCATTGGGCTTTTCTCCTTGAAGCATGGGAGATAAAACAGAGGGTTCTTGAAAAGGAGTCTTGATCCTAAATGTGTTCATGCTATTCTCATCTGAACTCTCTGTGGACAAAGGTGGGTTCAGTATAGTTGCATCAAACAGGGTGTCAGTCAGTGGATTCTGGCACACATGGTAAACTTTTGTAGTTTCCGTTAGACCCTTTTTTTTCATCTCCTTTAGTTGTTTCTGTGCCAAGCGGTAGCTAAAAATTGGAGGAATCATTTTCTGAGTGTTGGCTTGTGAGCTGTCATGAGTAAGGCTATCTTGCCCAGGTGTAGGTTCTTGGGCAAGGTGTAGGCTCCGTCTGTTGTTGAGAGGTACACTGACTGCTTCAGTAGTTGGCGTCAGTGGAGATTCACACCCTTCAAAGATGCTTTCTCTCACCTGATTGGGCTGACAGATATTCTCCTGGTCAGAGTTCTTCCGGAAGGTGGGTGAACAGCCACTGCTATGCCTTGCTGGTGTGGTGCACTTCTCAACCCGGCACAGCTTTCTCCACATGGTAATGACAATGGTGACTACAATGATGGACAAGCACAAAGAGATTCCGCTTATAGTTACTGTGTTACTAGATTTCTCATGCCGGTCAGATTGCAGAGACGGCTCCCTTGAAGGCCTCACAGCTGCAATAAAATACAAGAAAGTTGATAAGATGAGACAATTGAAGCTTAAAAGGCCTGAGATTAAAATTGAAATAAAAAATACAATTGCTATAGATTTATGGGATATATGTATTCGCTGAAAAAACAAAGGTTAAAGTGAGATTATATCTAGGTGAAAATGTCAGTTAAAAAATAAAAATTGTAAACGAAAAACTACAATTCACCAGGTTAGTTTACTGAGCTAACTAGAACTTGCGCCATGCACTGCTTCTGACCTCACAGATTACACTACTCATAACATATTAAATGACATCAGTGATGACATAATTGGTGACATTACTGGGTTTTTTTGTGAATTCAATTCCTAGGGGCTTTTTTCCAAATGAAGTAAGTAAATATTACGAGACCCTCCTATTAAGTCACTTTAACATTTGCTTTTTCAGTAAATATGTTGCTGAGTGGCAGTAGCCACTTTGTAGTTATAGTAAGGGTTACCAGAGATAGGAATTCCTCTGACTTTTTACCCTTTATATCTTTGCGCCCATTTGATAAATCTCCACCTATTCTTCCTTCTATATTGGAAGATAATGGAAAGTTTCGCGGTGACTGGTCAAGGGGATGCAAAGAAAAAGATAGGTCTCAAAACAGGTTTTGGCCCCAGTGCATTTCACATAGAATGTTTGCTTTGGACGTAGCAGCAAAATGGAAAATGGAAAATGGATTGTAATGGAATTTCTTTTCTTTTTTTTTTAAAATCTTTTTATTGTAAACACGCTGACAGGAAAAAAAAAATACAGTACAAATATGTATAGGCAGGACATTAAAGACGTAGAAGAAATGATTAAATTATACAGCAAATAGTACGATATGTAAGGAACAGCAGAAATCATCGAGACAGCACAAAAAGATCATAAACATCCAAAGTTATTGAGCTTGGAAGTGAAAATTGTATAGATTTATAAGTTTCATGCCATGTCAGAGAAAATAAAATTTTAGCAAAATCATATCAAGTTGAGAAACAAGTTCCCCAATTTCTTTCAAATTTTATCAGTGAGCGGCCTCCCCTTATGTTTGCTAGGGCAGATTCCATGGAATATATTTCCATTACTAAGGCCCACCAATCCCAAACCGTAGGAGAATCTATAGCTATCCAGGCTCTTGCAACAGTTAGTTTAGCACAAGAGATAAGTATGGTTGCCAAGGAAGATTGTGGGATTGGAGTAGACTGATAATCTAGCAAAATTAAGGGGGCCGTGAAAGTAGGCAACAAAATATTCTTGATACTACAAATATCTTGGACCTCATCCCAAAAGATTTTGAGCTTAGGGCAGGAAAATAGCATGTGAACTAAATTAGCTGCTTCCCCAGAGCATTTAGGGCATTTTGTACGATCTGTAAACTCGGGGTTGGGGGACCACCTAGAGATTCTTTCAGGAGTATAGTAGAGCATGCAAGTTGTTCTAAACTGCTGTAACCTAAGACTGGAAGATCTTACTAACTTGTTAATGTTAGAAAGGGAATTCGTTATTTGCTTCAGAGTGACATTAAAGCCAAGTTGGGCCCCCCATTTCTCCGTTAATTTAGACAGGTCATTTGTTTTATATTTAGATAATAGTTTATAAGCCTCACTAATGACTGATTTAGTTTTTTTAGAGTGTAAACATGTCCAGATATCGCAGTCTGCAATGCTTCGAATCTTTTTTTTATTAATAAAAAAATCATGAATCTGTAAGTATTTGTATCTGGCATTATCCGGTAAGTCATATTTAAGTTTGAGCAAATTGAAATCAACAAATCCCTGTGGGCCGTATAAATCAGCCAGGGTATTTACTCCCTTCTCTGCCCATATATTATTAATATTATCAGAAAATACTCTTGGAAGGCCTGGATTGCCCCATAGAGGTAGATTCGGGTGAAAAAACTTAAGCCCTGCAATATATCAATACGTTCTTCCATATCTTTGTTATATCCCTGGCCGTCTTAAACCTTACCCTCTTGAAGTAATTGGGGTTGTTTGCTCTAAATAAAAACATATTTGACTCTTGCTTCAGCATGAGATAATGAGAGAATATGGTTTCTTCCTTATAAAGTAAAGAACGTAATCGTGAAAAAAATGAGGACCAGAAATACAACTTAAAGTCTGGGAAATTAAGCCCACCCTCACTTATGTTGTTTTTCAGAAGTTTCAACGATCTTCTTGTTTTTTTATAGCCCCAAATAAAACTATTTAAAACACCATCCAGTTGTTGAAAAACTGATTGTTCAGTGCCAGTGGGATAGATCGAAATAAATATAAGAACTTAGGTAATACCTTCATCTTAATGAGGTTAATTCTGCCAATAATGTTCAGAGGTAACCTATGCCACTTCTTTAAAAGTATAGCAGTGGATTTGATTAACTCATTATAATTAATATGGTTTATTTCTTATATTTTAGCCGTGATTTTAACACCGAGATATGTAGCTACCTTACAAATCTCTGGAATGGCCGTAGAGGGGGAATAATTGGCAACAACTTGCGTCTTCTGTATATTAAGCCTGTAGCCAGGTACTTTCCCAAATTTAGTAGCCTCTAGTTTGATTCCTTTTAGGGCCTCATTTATATCATGTGTATAAATGGCAATGTCATCCGCATATGCGGTCAGTTTAAGCTCTTGGGACCCAGAACTAAAGGGCACGATTAGATTTTGGGAGTTAAGAGCCATTAAAAAGGGTTCCAGAGAAAGAGCAAATAAAAGGGGTGAGAGAGGGCAGCCCTGACGGGTGCCGCGCATAATTTGGAAATCTGAAGAAGTTAGACCGTTATAGCTGGTGCAGGCAATGGGGTTGTCATATAAAGCCTGTATGCCCCTTAGGAAGTTTCCACTGAGCCCCATTTTAGACAACGTGCTCCAGAGATAGTTCCACCCCACTCGATCAAATGCTTTTTCTGCATCTAATAAGATCATACCTAGTGGGGTGGATTCTATCTCTGCGACATCGAAGGCCGTAATAGCCGTATTTGCGTGTGAGGTAGTGTCTCTCCCGGAGATAAAACCATACTGCTGAGTATTGACAAGTTGAGGCATAATAGGTACCAGTCTAATTGCAAGAAGTTTAGCAAATATTTTTGCATCTGTGTTTATCAGTGAAATAGGCCTGTATGACCCTCTCTCTTCCTTTGGTTTGTCCTTTTTTAGAAAAAAGATAATTTTCGCCCTATTCCATGATTTAGGTGCTTTTCCGTTCATCCCTACTGACTGCATTACTTCTAATAGTAACAGGTCTAGTTCGGATAAACAGGCCTTATATAGCTCCAACGGAATAGTGTCTTCCCCTGCCGCTTTACCCACGGGCAAATGATTAATAGCCTGATGTAGTTCTATCATGGTTAAATCATCAGACAGAGAGCTCAGGTCTAAGCTATCAGCTGTACGCATTGAATATTCCTCAATATAAGCCCGTATAAGATCAGGATCTGGCTGATTCTCGGGGGTATATAGGGTTTTATAAAACTCAGCAAATAACTCTAAAACCTCTTGTGGTTTATTATATATCTTGTTGTCTGACCCCCGAATGTTGGAAATTAAAGAGCCTGCTCTGGACTCCGACACCTTGTAGGCCAGGATGCGGCCGATTTTGTCCCCCCCCTCATATTGCGCTATTTTGTATTTGCGAATATTTGCACTATATTTCTGATAAAGACTTTTCTTTGCGTCGTTTTTTAAAGAGCTAAGTTTAAGATTAATATCCGTGACAGTTGGTAAATTATGTCGAAGTGAATGGGCCAATAACTCTTCTTGATTAGTTATCTGTGATATTACCAAAGCTCGGCATTGTTTAAGTTCAGCATTTTGTCTATACACATAGGCCTGTGTAAAACCCCTTATGCTCGCCTTGCAAGCATCCCATACTACAAGACAGGAGGCCGAGCTTTTATTGATACTAATAAACTCAGCAAGATGTACTTTCAATTGTGAAATATAAGATGGATCTGAAATAAGATATCTGGGAAAGGAGAACACTCTGGGGGGAACTGTGCTGTGTGGTATAGAAAATGATATAATTATAGCATTATGGTCGGAGGAGATACGAGGGCATAGAGTCATAGAGCAAGTCTCTAATATATTATCACTGACTAGAGCCATATCTAATCTGGAGCATAATTTGTGGGGTGCCGAATAATAGGTATACCCACGTCGACTTGGGTGTAACTGTCACCAGGCATCTTTAATATTATGTATACGACACATATCTAATATAGCTGCCCTAGTCTTATGCATCCGTTGGTAGCTGTTAGGTCTGGTTGTATCCAGATTGTAATCCATGATGCAATTAAAATCACCCATAATTATAATTTCTCCCACCCAGTCCAAAAGTTTTATATTCAATTGGTCAAATAACATTGGTTCATCTGTATTAGATCCGTACACCACACATAATACAAATGTATTGTTTTCATATTTAAGCTGCGCTATTGCCCATCTGCCATCTTTGTCATGAGCAGTCTGCATCACTTCAGCTCTTACGCGCCTGTCCTTAAGTATTGCAACCCCTCTTATAGATGTCCCAGCAGACCATAGTTTCGTATCCTAGTTGATTAAGTAGTTTCCTGTCTTTCCAAATAAGATGTGTTTCTGATAGCAAACAAAAATGCGGTTTATATAGTTTTAATTCCTCTGAGACCAAAGATCTCTTGCTTTTGCTATTCAGACCCGCAGTATTCCAAGCTAAGCATTTTATTTCATGCGTTTAAAAGGTGGTGAAAGCATCGATCCCGGCACCCAGTAGATAGTCAAACGTCAAACGTTGATAATTATATATAGAAAAAAACAACAGTAAAGGGGACAAAAACATCGTAGATACTTGATCTCTCAGACAATTAATATCACATCTAGTGTTCTTCACATTCAGTACCATAATGGATTGTAATGGAATTTCACAGTAATGTACATTAACCTAAGTAGATGATCCTTTTTGCTATTGCAAGTGATGTTGGGAAGTGGTTTTAGACGGTATAAGGGCCAAAAACCTAGTACTATCTGTTGTTTTATTTGTAGCACAATACTACTAAAAGTAGCAAGGAGCCCAAAATATAACTAGATTGCATGTGCAAAGTTTCAGATTTACTACATGAACAACTATAAGACCCTTTTATGGACACATGCTAATAGAAACCAATAAAAAACAAATACATAACAAATAAAATAAATCTTAATCTACATAAGTTTTCTTTGCATGTTCTTCGTCTCACAAAATAAAACTGTGCCCAATAAGTCAAATTAAAAAACATCTTCCTTATGCACTCCTGTGCGACAACATGAGAAATTGATCTAGCAGTGAGCTAAACAAACTAATATATGGAGGGCATGATAATTGACCACTAGGAAAAAAATAGCAATCTCAATTTTTATAACAACGACAATTGGCTTTCATTCACTTTGGGCTTCATATGTAGCACAATACTACTAAATATAGAAAGAAAGCCAAAAAAATAAACTAGACTGCATGTGCAAAGTTTCAGAATTACCACATGAACAACTAAAAGACACATTTATGGTCATACCATTATGTAAACCAATAAACAAATACATTACAAATACAATAGATTAACTGAAAGAGGTCACATTAATTCTGATTGTCGCGCTGTAGTTATAGTTAGGATTCCCAGAGATAGGAATTCCTCAGATTTTTTCCCAATAACTTTCCACCACTTAAACAAATCACCACAAAACCTTTGTATGTTCTGCATTTTAATTTGTTTTATTTTTGATTGTTACAACTGTTGATCTAATTCTTTTAAAAATATATTTTTATTTATCCCAGAGAATACAGCAATTTAGACAAAGTTCATCCAACAAAACATAGCTATAGCAATGAAACAGATAAAACGCAGATTTCATAGTGTGGCCACAATTCATTAAGCCATAACAAAAATAGCTAAAAATATCATATTTAATTAATCAATTCATATTAATGTGTAAACTAAAGGAGATATATACTATACATAACCTATGCTCGGGTACAAGAGGTCGAAAACTACATCATTATACAAATTTAATGCAGATATAGCACTACCTAACAGGGGCTGATTACCGTGAAGACTCAAGGGCAAGCCAATCCCTGTTATCCATCCCACCCATAATCCATGTAACCGTAGGCCCCCAATCTTGCTACCTCACTTCTTAAAGCATCTACCCTTACAATTAAACAAAGTTATTTCTTGATTATAGACATGCAGCAGCCGGGCAAGCCAGGCGTAATAAGTAGTGGGGTCTGGATCTTTCCACTTTGTTGCAATCAACAGGCAGGCTAGTGCAACCGAAATAAAAATAAAATATATCTGTGTCTGCTCTAGTTGAGCTTAATGATCGTACCCTAGAAGCATCATAGGTTGGGAGATGCCAACTCCCTGCCCCAGTGCTTCTCACAGAAATACTTCAATTACTTTCTTTAAAGAGTCGAGTTTTTCACTGTCATAAAACATATGGACCACATCAGCTGGGCCTTTCCCACATCTTGGACAGTTATCAGTCTCCCTCTTCGACCACCCAAATAACTTAGCAGGGGTAAAATAGAGGTTAAAAACTGTTTCATAATGTTGAGCCTTCAAGTTGGTCGAAAGGAAGATCTTCTTTGCTAATTCAATGGACATATATAGATCAATATCATCTTCCCCTAGCTTCCTAGCCCAGTTAGATTCTACTTTCACTAGGTCGTCCGGAGTACATTCTACCAGAATTTTATAGATATGTTTTATTCGACAATCTTTATGAGTGTTGGCTCCTATAAGAGGGATTAAATCTGAGAAGGGTACTTCACATTTAAGGGGGCGTGGCTTGGGCACCAATGGCGGAGGTCGCCTAGAAGCTCAGCTCCGCGGTCGAGCCTCTATTAATCCTGTTAACGGGGGCTTATCGGGAGCCCCGACCCCGCACAGGCATCCCCTACACCCTGCGGGCCTCCCTGCCCTGGCCGCGGGACTGCAGCGGCTGCTGGAACGGAGCGGAGACGAGGTGGAGGAGCCGAGCGGCGTGAACCAAGATGGCGCCTGCTCCGCTCTGACTGCGGCGAGAGCGGCCGGTGACCCAAAGACGTCGGCGATCCCTCTCCAGTGAGGGCACATCGCAGGATTTCCCCCTGAAATCTCCGGAGGCGGGCGTCGGCACCCAGCGACCACTGAGGTGGGCCCTGAAGCTCTACCGCGAGGCGCTGCGGAGAAGTGCCGGAGAGGGAGGGGCGGAGCGGCCTGCCCGCAGCCGAGTGAGGAGCGGAGGCGAGGAGCCGCGAGGCGGGTTCTGGCACCCGCACCGACCTGAACAGCTGGCCACACAGTAGCACCGAGGGGGAGCCGAGGGTCGCCCATGCCGCTCCCTGAGATGAAGGCACTGAGTGGAGCTGTGTAGTGCCGGGTGATAACGCTTTAGCTGGCGGGGCCGAGAAGCCGGCGAGCAAATGGTGACGGACTGGGGAGGGCAGACGCCTCGGATCCATGCTCTGGAGACGCTGTGAAATGACCGAGAGCAGAGGCGGAAGAGGGGCTCTTTCCACGACGGTGGAAGCTGGGACAGCCCTTGGCCTTCACTGTTACCCCGAACCACAGAGTTGGGCACCGGAGCAGGTTTGCTGCTGAGACCTGCGGGGGGACTCCTCGACCACGCCTAACGGGCCCAGGCCGCACGGAGCTGGACCTTCTGACCGAGCGCCCAGATCACGCGCTGGAGCCTGACACGGATGAGGAGCGCGCACCTGCTCGAGCTCTAACGGCGCCTCAGCGGGACATCCCCTGCCCCCTCCATTGGCATCGCATCCACAGGTGGACAACCATTGACCTGGTTGAGCAGGGTCCTTACGCCCCGGACGTGCCTGCCAGCGAGCACCCGCCCTGACCACCTTGACCGCCGCCTGGAAGCCCACTAGCCTGAAGACCGGCTGTTGACCGCGAGAGGGGCGCTTTGGGAATTTTGGAGGGCACGCCGTGCGGACTTCACTCCCCCCGTTTCTGTGGAGACCCTCAGGTGGCCCCCTACACGACATGGGAAAGCCGAAGGGCCCTAAAGGAGGCGCCCAGACCGCCTCTGATACAGTGCCATCTGAAACGGAAGAGTGCCGACACCTGGAGGGTCCGGTTAATACACCGATTCAGGAGCAACTGGACCAAATCCTGCAGGCAATCACCGAGACTAGATCGGCCCTCCGAGAGGATATAGCCCAAGTGGCGACGGGCTTGGGCCTACTTAGAGCGGACCACAGTAAGCTCTCTGACAGAGTGAAGGAAGTAGAGGGTTCGGTGCGCCACCTAGAACCGGCGCAGAAGGCACTGGACGCCACGATGAAAGACGCCCTGTCCAGAATAGAAGCCCTGGAGAAACGTGCGGAGGATGCGGAAGGACGCAACAGGAGAAATAACATTCGGATAGTGGGCCTTCCGGAGAAAATTGAGGGAGGAGACATGGTGGCGTTTCTGGAGGATTGGCTGCGGACGACAGTGGCGCCGGAGGGGCTGTCGCCCTTCTATACGTTGGAACGGGCACACAGGGTGCCGGCCAAGCCGCCGTTGCAGGGTGGCCCCCCCCGACCGGTGGTGGCGAGGTTGCTCCATTTCCGCGACAGGGACCTGCTGTTACAGGCGGCCAGGAAGGGGGGACCCTATCAGGTGGACAATAGCCGTGTGAACATTTTCCCAGATTACACCTACGAGACGCAGAGACGTCGATCCTCTTTCCTGGCGGTGAAACGAGAACTGCGTGCTGAGGGCATCCAGTACTCATTGCTATTCCCGGCACGACTCCGCATCATAATAGATGAATCCACCAAGTTCTTCGACACCCCGGATGAAACGTGCAGTTGGCTTGAATTGTACAGAGCTGGCAAGGATGGTTTTGGGGCCTCTTCTCAAGCAACAATGGGAGACAGTCTGCTGCGGAAACCTAAGAGGTTCAGGCACCGCAGGGGCAGAACCACTCGTCCCTCCACAGTGGAGACAGCGGCGGAGAGGCGTGGAGTGTTAGAAATGGTCTCTTCAATATCTGGCCCTCAGGGAGACCAGGAGAAAACTCAATCGGACCCTGGTGAAAGCGGGGGTCGCTCGGACACGGAGGGCTCGGAAGTTGATAGCCTGAAACTCCCGGCTGTCACCTCGGAAACGGTGGAAGGTCTGCTGGATGAACAGTGACACTGCTGGGTGAGCCGGTTCTGATGGTGGGAACGGGGGTCAGAGGTTGGGGGGAAGCTGCTCGAGTGGAGAGGTTGAAACTCGCCTGAGAAACTGTTAATTCACTGACTGTGTGGAGGGTTGCGGGTCTCCCCTATATAGTCCATGATGGCATGGGGCTCGGCCGTGCGATAGCTTGCAGTGGGGCGGCCCCACATTGTTGCTCGACCCCCCACATCGCCCTTAAGGCATACCTGCGGTGGCTACCGTCAGGTTAGTTGAGGAGGGGTTTATGGAGGGTACAGTTTGGATGGGGTCTAGATGGTACTGTTTGGAACCTGTTCTGGGGGGGAGGGCGAGGGATTCTTGTTTGAAAGTTACTTCAATGTTGTTGAAAAGGGAACTCGTCATTGGTAAGAGAGTGGCTGGGTACTTAACCGAGCCTGTAATGCACTTAGAGAGACTGGAACGCGAAATATGGGATAATGGCTGATATCTCAACTCTGAAATGCATCACCTGGAATGTGAGGGGTCTGCACACCATGGCCAGGCGACATAAGGTTCATGCTTATCTAGTGCGCAGGGGAATACAGATAGCGCTCCTGCAGGAGACACATCTCACCAAATCAGAAGGGCTAGCGCTACAGCGCAGATGGCGAGGTCAGGTGTATAACACCACATACTCGGCTTATGCAAGGGGCGCGCTGATATGGATAAAGGCGGGAGTGCCCTTACAGGTACATAGTCACACTATAGATCCAGGAGGGAGATTTGTGGCAATTGCAGGGAGACTAGGGGGTCGAGAAGTGAACATTTGCTGCATTTATGCGCCTAATACAGACCAACTCGCCTTTCTGACTGAACTGTCTGGTTCATTGGCCCGCTACCTGTCGGGGCCCATCCTCCTAGGGGGCGATTTCAACTCGGTGACCGACGTTATTCTGGATAGGTCCCATCCTCCCCTCCCGGACTCCCCGACGCATCGGGTGGCCAGAGGCAGGGTGGACTGGCAGGCTAAATGGGGTCTGGTGGATATCTGGCGAGCGCAACACCCGCACGCCCGGGACTACTCCCATTTCTCCTGCATGCACGAGTTACATGTGAGACTGGATAGTCTGCTGGGATCGAGAGAGGTGATCTCGTCGGTCCTACGATCTGAGTACTTGACGAGAACCATCTCAGACCACAATCCGCTACTGATTGATCTCCGTTGGCTCCAGGGCACCCCTTGTGTACCAACCTGGAAGTTAAGACCGGAACTCCTGGAAGACCAGGTGTTCCGTAGTGACTTAGAAGACAAGATTGCAGGATACTTTGAGCTAAACGAGGGCACGACTGCAGAGAGGGCTACGGAGTGGGACGCCTTTAAGGTGGTTGTTAGGGGCTACTGCATTACACAGAAAGTTGGAGCACGCCGCATACTCCTAGAGGACCTAGCGAAAGCTGATCGAGTCCTCCGCGACCTAGAGGTCACCCGCCCTGGCCACCCGGAGCTCCAACAACAGGTCTTAGCGGCAAAAGAAGCTGTGGCCGTGGAGGTTGAGCGACTACGAAGCTATGACTATAAAACGTACCTGACTAGGTCACTGGCTGAGGGCGACAAATCGAGTACGCTACTGGCTTGGCTCGCCAATCCGGCTAGACGTACCTCGCCGATTGTGACCATGCAGACTGCGGAAGGCAGTGCGGTGTATACTCAACCCGAAATCCTTAACTGCTTTTGGAATTACTATAAACAGCTCTATAGTAGTCGCTTAGCCCCAGACGTTACTCCGACGGATGCCTTCCTGAGGGACCTCCCGATCCCCACTCTGGAACCGGAGCAGGCAAAAGACCTGGGGCGAGACGTGGAGATTGGGGAGATCAGACACGCCATAAAAAACATGGCGCGAAATAAAACTCCGGGCCTAGATGGACTCCCAGTTGAGTTCTATGCTGTGTACATAGAGCTCCTGGCCCCCAAACTTCTACAGGTTTATAAGGAAGCGAAGACTCTGGGGAGATTACCGGGTACGATGCGAGAGGCCCTGGTGATACCTTTACTTAAACCTGACCGCGAGGGCGTTGAGCCAGCATCTTATAGACCGCTCTCGATGCTCACGGTCGATTATAAGTTCTTGAGCAGCATATTGGCCGCACGACTGCTAGGCCACATGAGCTCCTTAGTACATACGGACCAAGCGGGCTTCATCCCCGGACGTAATACCACGATGAACATCCGGCGCTTGTTCCGACTATTAGAGGGGGACCACACCTATGCCCCAGACCCTGTGATTCTCTCGATAGATCTAGAGAAAGCCTTCGACAGTTTGGAATGGGTTTATCTACACAGGGTCCTAGAGCGGTTTGGCTTGGGCGAGGGATTCCTGAGATGGACCAAGGTATTGTATTCCTCGGCGATGGCTAGGGTGAAATCGGGCCCGCTGATATCTCAACACTACCCTGTGGAGAGAGGCACAAGGCAAGGCTGCTCCCTATCTCCATTGCTGTTCGCCCTGGCAGGGGAACCACTGGCGATTTCGATCCGCACTGGGGCCCACTACAGGGGGTTGCAATCTCCGCTGGGCCGCCAGTATATTTCCCTGTACGCGGATGATCTGCTGCTTTTCCTGGAGGACGCTGGACCGGCCCTGGCTGGAGCGGACTCAGTGCTCGCGGCCTTTGGTGCGGTGTCGGGGCTCCAGGTAAACTGGGCTAAGACCTGCCTGTTCCCGATCCGAAGCGATAGTCCCGAACCGGACATTCACAGGAAGATCCGATGGGAGTCGGCTTGTTTTAAGTACTTGGGGGTGCACGTTTACCATCGCCCAGCTTACACGCTTGAAGGTAACATCTCCAGAGGTATCCGAGCGCTCAAAGGCAGCATGACCTTTTGGTCCACCCTGCCCCTATCAGTGGCGGGAAGAATTACTCTATTGAAGATGGTCGCACTGCCCCGCCTCTTATACTACTTCAGGACGCTGCCGATCTGGATCCCTAGATCTACCTTTCAGGGCCTGGAAACCATGATAGTGGCGTTCCTGTGGGGCGCGGGCCGCCGCAGAGTGGCGCTCAGAACCTTGCAGAGACCTAAAGCGGAGGGAGGGCTGGCGGCGCCTGACTTTGAGAAGTACTATTTGGCTGCACAGCTACAGACCTATACCCAAGAGATGGCGCGCGAGTTTCGGGGTCCAGAAGAGACACGGGGTACTGGCATACCCCGTCATGTCTTGGCATATATTGCGTTACAACAGAAACTAGATCTGAGGGACCTCACTCTGGAGGAACGCACCATACGCTTGTGTTGGAACAGAACACATCGTAAAATAGGAAGTCCGAGACCTTATGCCCCGGAGATTCCGCTGGGAGTGCTCACTGCACTACCCCACGGTGGAGACTGGTCACGGCTAGGAGAGTGGGAGGAGATGGGTATACAGATCGTAGGGGACCTTTACGAAGACGGGACGTTGTTGCCCTTCCAGGCGCTTCTGGACCGCTATGATGTCCCTAGAGGCGATTTTTTGCTCCACGCAGCGGTCACAAGGGCACTCCAGGCACATTGGAAGATGGGCCAGGAGGAACCGCAGGTGTCGAAGGCGTGCCAATACGTCATGATGTCTGCGGGAACGGTAAAAGCAGTCTCATGTTTATACTCCAGAATGGTGGAAGATAGACTGACCCCCTTGACGAACCTCAAGACCAGATGGGAAATGGACATAGGAAAAGAAATCCCGGAGACCGCGTGGGCTCAGCTGGTACAGCGGGCCTGGAGGGGCACACGTAATGCCCGGTTCCAACGAGTCCACTTCTACATTATACATCGCGCCTATTTGACACCGGAGAAACTACAGAAATACTTCGACCTAGAAACGGCGGCCTGCCCTAGATGCAGGACGGAGGGAGCGGACCTGCTGCATATGTTGTGGTCCTGCCCTCTGCTGACTTCCTACTGGTTGTATGTGGGAGAAACACTGACTGAAGTGACAGGCAGATCGTTACAGATCGATGCAGCTGTAGGGATCCTACATTGGTTTCCGCATACCCCCAAAAATAAGATTACTAATAAGTTTATAGATTAGGGCTGCTTCTGGCCAAACGAGAAATCACCAGACACTGGAAGGCGCGAGCTGGTCCTACAGGCGATAGGTGGCGAAATGAACTTCTCAAGTGGGCGGGGAGTGAAAGCACATTGCGATACCAACAGGCGAGGAAGCGACGAGATGAGAAAGCCCTAGAGACGGCGCAGGCATGGGAGTCACTGGTGCAGGCCCTGCGCGATCACAACACACATACTGACTCTGATAGTACGGAAGGGGAGCGGCCTGGATCCCGATAACAGCTTACTAGTGGGTTGGACCTCCGAAGAAGAACTAGGTCTCTTATAACACTTTGATAGACCGCACGACACTCTGCCAATGACGAGAGGGGAGGGGGGGGGGGGGGAAGAGGAAGGTTGCGTTAACGGCTTTCGTGTACACTAGAATAAGGTACCGATGAGACTGACGAATTGCTCCTCTGAGGGGAACGGGAAGTTTGGGGAGGGGAAAAGGGAGGTTTTTCGTTGGGTTGTTTAGAAAAGCAGAAGTGTTTCATTTTTTTTTTCTCCACCTACTGAACACTGCCAGAACGGAGAGATGTTACCCGCGAACTAATGGCACACGCCGCCCGACCCCCGGGTTGTGGGCTGAATGGCCGTGTATAGAATTGCTGATTTTAACGTCCTACTGACTCATATTTTCCGTTAGGTGCCAAGAATGTGCTCACATTTCTTTCCTGCAATAAAAACATATTTGACAAAAAAAAAAAAGGGTACTTCACATTTAAGTTGTTTAATAAATTCTCTAATTTGGACATATTTAAAATATGTTCCATAGACCTCCTGTAACTCGACAAATGAAGCCAACTGTTCTATCAAGAACATATCCCCTATTTTGCATATACCACCTTGCTCCCATTGCCCTCCCATCCCACCATAAAAAAATGCAGGGAAAAGGGGCTATCACTAAACAGGTGTATATTTATAATACCTTGGTAGCTTCAACAGCTTACCAACCTTGTGCCATACATTCCAAGCTGCTTGAGGCACTTAAAACATGTTTTCTTATAATATCTAGCCTCCAGCTGTTGCATTAGATCCCCCCATGCTATTCTACCACTTGCCAACTCATATATCGATAGGGGCATCATCAAACTCCTGTTGCTCTGCATATCTCTTATCCACTGTGAGCAAGATGCCCATCTGCTGAAGCATTGGAGCCCAGTAATAAAGGATCCGATTCGGAACCACCCAACCTCCTCATTCCTGGGGAAGGGTTATGAACTTTAATGACCGTCTAATTTTCTTATATTGCCATATAAAGTTTGAAAAGAATGAGTCTAGCTTCATAAAAATAATACCTTCAACCTCAAGGGGGATAGAACACAATACGTAAAGTACTTTTGGAAACACAACCATTTTAAGAACATTACACCTACCAATTATTGATAACTGGAGCTTATCAATTCGTCTTAAATCTGTGCTGATTTTAACTATCAGAGGGTCTATATTAATTTGCCAGATGGAATCCACATTCAAAGTTACCCTGATCCCAAGTTATGTGGCCGAGTCGGTCCTGCGCGGATCCTGCAATACCATATTCTCGGTACAAACAATCTGGGTTTTCTTTTTATTTATTATGTACCCAGACTGCCTCCCATAGTCCTCTGCCAATATTTCTACTTGTTCTATCGCACTCTTCAGATCAGATGTCACTATGGCTATGTCATCAGCATACACTAACATTTTCGTAGTGTAGCCTCTGACAGAAACCGGTTTAATTATCTGGTTTTGAAGGATTGCTCTAATAAGCGTCCCTCTGGCAACCTCTATTCTTTCAGATACCCTACCCATCATCTGTATTCTGGCATAGGGGTGGCAGTACACTGCTCTGATGGCAGTAATCAAACGTGGCCCAAACCCATTTTGCCTCAGAATTTCCCAAAGATAACTCCATGCGACTCGATTGAATGCAGCATCAAGAATAATCAGGGCCCTCTGATTTCTTGTAACGGAGGCTATGTCAAACAGGGTAATGGCTCATCTAACATGCTCCATAGTCCCTCTTCCTGGTACAAAGCCATGTTGCCATATCAAGCTGCAAAAATATTAGAATAGAGTTTTGCATCCGAATTAATGAGGAAGATGGGTCAATATGAAGCTGGGTCGTCTGAGGATTTACCTTTCTTCAGAAAAACAATTATATGCGTGCCCAACCAAGACCGAGGGGGATCCTTTTGTGTTGAACAGCCAGGGACAAATCTAGTAGTAAGGGAGCTAGCTCTAGCTGAAATGTCTTATAGATATCCAGAGGAAATCTATCCAGGCTTGAGGCTTTCCCTGAGGTCATCAGCTGGAGTGGTGTTGTGACTTCCTGAAGTGTAATGTCAGCCTCCAGTTCTTGTCGAGCAGCATGGTCAATTCCGACTATCCACCCACCGACTACTGCCCTCCCTTCATCTTGGGACACATCCAGTAATCGTGCCTGATACAGCTCCCTATACAATTCTGTAAATACTTCAAGGACCCCTTTGGGTCTGTTGTATATGACCCGTCTTTCTTTTTGATCTAACCAATATTATTTCTGACCATTTTCTGTTTCATGCGTAGAGCTAGAAGCTTACCCGCTGCCTATCCATATTCATAATTTTTTTTACTATAAACTTGATAAGCTTCTGCCACCTTTTTATTACAGTAGCTGTTAATCTCGGCTTTAATCCAAACAATTTCCAGCTGTAATTGAGCTTGTCGCTCTTCCTGCCTCCGAGTTATTCAGGTAGTATGTTCTTCTAGCAAAGGAAGCTGTGTAGTCAATCGACTCATCTCCTTTCACTGTTTTTTCCTCCTCTGTCCCACAAAGCTAATAACCTCCTCCCTTAAAGCAGCCTTGAAAGCATCCCAAACCACTTCCCCTGAGGAGCTAAATCAATTTGTATTGAAATAGTGTTGAACCCAACCCCTTATGTGTTCTGTGAATAAATTATGAGCCAGAAATTTTCTATCAAATGTCCATTTGGATTGCTTCTTCATAAGCCCTTTTATCCTAATATAGAGGGCCAAGGGGTTGTGGTCTGATAGTACTTTGGGTAGTTTCCTAATGTTGGTGTTGTCAAGGAGGGTGATGGACACAAAAGAATAGTCAAATCTTACATATTTCTTATGGGGATAGGAGAAGTATGTAAATCCTGGATCTAATGGTTTCCTCATGGCCCAGACATACACTAAGTCATGGCTGGCCGTCAATGAAGCGAATGCCCTATACACTTGTGACTTTCCCCCCTGATATGGCTTAGTAGGAGCTCCAGCTACCTCCAAATGAATATTCAAAGCCCCAAAAATTATCAAACTATCCGGCCAGGTTGCCAGTTCCACCTCAATCTCTGCCAGAATCCTAGGGTTGTCTTGATTAGAGCTGTAAATGCTGCATACCGTCAACCCATTAGGTAGAGCAACCAGTGCCCACCTCCCATACTTGTCTTCCAAAACTTGATTAGCTGATGCCAGTTTGTTTACCACATTGTAGTATCCTGTATATTGTGTGTATGCATATTTCCCACTACTTCATCTGTAGAACACTCTGGTGTGATGTCATTTGGAATGTTGTTCTATGAAGCAGCCAGTTGGAGTAGGGCTGAGTGCCTAGCTGGGTGCTCCTGGTGGGGCTATCTACTGATGTACTACTGATCTCCATCTATCTTCAATAAATCCACATGAATATCACCAACTTGCGTGGAGTCAAGTTACTACATTTATTTGGCGACGATTTGGACTAAAGAACCTGCATCTACTACCTCTGAGGACCACTGAAGACATCCTTTGTTCCTACTCTCAACCTCAAGTAACTTCAAGCAACCTTTGAAACTACAATTTGCTCCAACTCTTCATCTGGCACACATCAGCCCCACCAGTGACCTGCCACCGGTCGCCCTCAACGCTCAAGTGCCAGTTCAAGTTCCAGTTTCTTCAATGAGGGTAAGCCTGCCAGTATGCGTCCTGCGTGATCTGTTTGCCTGTTACATACCTACTCTTTGCCTGCTGCTCCTACAATGTGTGTAAAAGACTTTCTTAGCAACGCAGGCAGCACCTCAAGAAATTGTTTTGACGAAGTTTAAACGTTTTCCCTGACACCTGGAGACACGAGTTATTTTCTGCTTAAGTATTCCTACTCAGAATGTGTCTGGCATCTATATACACGGAGAGAACTATTTCCCCAACATCAGTCTGAGACCTTTCCAATGTGTGCGTATGGAATTAAACTTTCTCATTAGTGTCAAGTGGAGTTGCTTTAAAATCTCTATACTTTCAATGCCCCAGCTGTTGTCTTCAACTAGGAAATCACAGTTATTTCGTGGATATACATGCTGTAAAATCACAATCTGGTAACTACATGCTGCCATAGACGAAGCTTTTACAGACAGTTAGTCTACTAAAAATATAGAAGCCAGATTTGTACTCTCCTACCGTGGGTTTGTCATGGAGTTTCCGTTTAACTGTGGACCTGTGAGTCTGCCTACGCACTGATCCGCTCTTCTCCAAGCCACTTTCAAATCTGATGACGTGGTGGAATTTCTGTGTGTCTCAGTGGAGGAGCGTGGTGTTTTCGGCGTCCTTGCAGTGTGTCAAAGAATCCTTTGTGCGTCGTTCAGCATCACCGCACAACATCAAGAGTCCTGTGTTCGTCATTCCGCTTCACTGCGCAACGTGGAGTTTGCGCAGCCATTACGTTATGCAGCCATTTTTTGCTTTTCTTTGTATCATACCTTGTTTCCATGGCTACGCTTTACTGTTTACTGCCCGGTACGAGTATACAATTCGTTACGATGTCGATTTCCAAGTTAAGAAAATACAGCAACATGAAGAATTTTTTTTTCTTTATCGTCAAAACGTTCTTGAGAGGATTACTGGATTATTTCTTCTCAAGATTGCAGTGGGAACTTTCGATTTTGTGGAAACTTCTGTTAATTGTTCTGAGTGATGTTGCCATCTTACTGCGAGATTATTATGAGCACATATTTCTATTTTACAGTCCCATGCTTTATACTCGTTTGTTTTATTTTTCTTATTATATTGTGTCCTAAAATGGTTTACATTTTTTCCATACAGTTTACTTGCTGCATGTTTGTTTTATTCTTCGATATAATTGCAGGCAAATCTGTATTTACGTGAGGTTGATTTTCAGCATGTCACTATTTAGTACTTCATTCTATTATAATGAGCATAATGTCTTATGACCTTTTCATAGTGTTTACAAGGTAATTATCTTCCTGTATAGTGTCTTATTAGTGCACATTATTTTAACTCACTAGGTCCATGGAGTTTCGCTTATCTGATGTATAATATTACTCTCTCAATGTGCGCAATTTCTAAGTTTCAGTCCTGTTTTCACAATGCTATTTTAACTCACTAGGTCCATGGAGTTTCGCTTATCTGATGTATAATATTACTCTCTCAATGTGCACAATTTCTAGGTTTCAGTCCTGTTTTCACAATGCACACTCTGTACCTCAACCCGAGGTGTCATTGCACAATATTCTGTTTGTTTTTCACAGTGCACATACAGTACCTCCTACCGTGGTGACACATAGGAGTTTTTCTTGTCATTACAGTGCATATTGTTGTCACCCTATATGGGGTATCACGCATGTATTTATGATCCTGTTAGTTCTGTACACAATTTTGACCTCTTCAAGAGGTGTGTTTTGTTGTTTGGTTACGTGCACGCCTACATTGATAGGTTTACTGGTTGCGTAGTTCCTACCTCGCATTTTTTTATACACTATTTCTGACCTCTCTGGAGGTGTGTTTATTGGGTCCGCCCATCATCCTGTGCATAACTTGACCTGATGTCGAGGTACGTTTTTAACACATACATGTTTTTTTTACTCATGACATTACATGTATACCTTCACTTCAGTGCACAATTTTACCTTTCTTAAGGTGTCTAGTGTAGGTTAATATTTTCTTATGTCTACAGTGCACAACTACTCATGGCATTCCATGCGTTTACCTTCACTTTAGTGCACGTTTTAACCTTTATTAAGGTGTCTAGTGTAGGTTAAAGGTTTTACGTCAACTGTGCACAAAAGTTTTGGGTATCTTGTTTTTCCTCTGCACATTCACATCTTACCCTGTTGGGTGTATAGTTTGGGTTTTCACCTTTTACTGTACTGCAGTGGTCTATTAAGACTCGGCATTTCTTTATTCTGATTTACAAACTTATTTCGCTGTAGCCCAGTACGTTTCAATTGTATTATTTATTCTAATCTTCTCTATCATCTTATATTCTCCTGATGTGGTTTACTCTTTTGTGTACTTTCCTGGCCAGTTCGTGCACAGAGGGTTCTCATTGATGGTTTCTGTTTCTTCTCTTTATTTCTTGGAATGGGAAACGGGTTTTGTTTTATCTAACTTTACTATGTTTCTCTAGCTCTCTTCTCTTAATTTCCATCCACTAGGTTTTTATCTAATCTTGCTTTGTTTCTACTTCTCTCTTCTCTTTATTTCTGTCTACATGGTTATACACCTGGATATGTTCTTTTTGCTTTTATTAGAAAAGAGGATATGTAGTATCCTGTATATTGTGTGTATGCATATTTCCCACTACTTCATCTGTAGAACACTCTGGTGTGATGTCATTTGGAATGTTGTTCTATGAAGCAGTCAGTTGGAGTAGGGCTGAGTGCCTAGCTGGGTGCTCCTGGTGGGGCTATCTACTGATGTACTACTGATCTCCATCTATCTTCAATAAATCCACATGAATATCACCAACTTGCGTGGAGTCAAGTTACTACATTTATGAATGGCCACCCCCTAATCATGGCGATCTGGGTAGAGCATGCCACAAGTGTATACCCACTAATCATGATGGATTCCTTCTTATCCCACGGAATATGGGTTTCCTGTTGACATATTATATTGAATCCTAAAGATCTCAATGTCTCTCCTACCCTGCTGCATTTGGGCTTATCATTGAGACCACCTACATTTACTGAGCAAATAGAAATTTTACCCATATGAGCAGTAGGTAATCATTCTAACATCTGTCCACAAGTTATCTACAAATGTATTTACCTAGCTGATTATTTGGGTTTTCTCCCCCCCCTCTCCCCACAACTCCCCACCTTCACCCACCCCAACACCCCTTCACCACCCCAAACTCCAACCCACCCCACCCAACCTCTCCCTCCAACCTTTAAACGCCCCAATAGTGAGGGAAAACAGACCTGTTTTGGTCTGTGGTGAATGGAGAGTAGCTTCCCAAACCAGTGGCCATTATTGCCAATCAATATTATCACCCTATACTCTATGCCCTGTGTGCCCTACACCCAGCCACCGACTAATAGAACACCTGAATCATTCCTAACACATTAATTGCAGATTAATTACTTACTAAAATCTGGCAATAAATTAGAAAATAGAAAATAACCATATTGAGGTAGTCTCATATTATACTTCACCCTCGGCAAGAAACTCCTTAGCTTTAATTTCAGAAGTAAAGAATTGAGTCTGCTCCCCCCAAATCACATTGAAATGTTCTGGGTTCCTTAAAAAAGCCTGAGCCCCTTTCTCCTGAAATGGCTTAATCAAATGTCGAAACTGCCACCGCCTCTCAACAGTACCGTGACAGAAATCTGGCCTGGCAAAAAATTAAATGTGAACAACAAACAAACTTAGAGGTCTAAATCAGAAACCTGATCTGAATATCTTTCAAAAAACCTTCATGTCTAAAAAAGTACATCAAGATAAAGAAGTGGCTAACAGTTATGAACAACAGACCAGATCGCCAAGAAAAGGGCCACCTGTAATTGCTAATCAAAACCCATTATGGATTCCCATCAATAACTTGTATGGATCAATGTTTTCATTTGGTAATCCTGCCAGGGTATTTTGTCTCTTGATCATTGAGACATACGGCATACCCCCATCGTTGGCATGGGGTAATGACCTACAATTACTAGATTAGACCAAATGATGATGATCTGATGGGAAAGTGCAGTGCAAAAAATATAAATATGAATGTGATGGTTAAAACAGGATAGGGAGCTTTAACAAAAATTACTTTATTGGGCATAAGCCCCTTCCTTGTTAAAAACAAGAACAGTGCAACAACATAAACGCAGTTTAAACAAATAGCTGCGAGAGGACCAACATGTTTCAGCCTATTATGGGAAGAAACCCAATGCTTTCGTCAGGGTCTCTGTTCTCAACGAATGCTACTGCCAATTGTCCTTACAGACCGGGGTCTCACATTTACCTGAGCCAGGTCCAGGAAGAGGTGAGGTCCTTTCCCCGGGCACACTGGGTGAGTACTTGGAAAATCTTGAACACTAATGAATAGATTACCGTTTTTAACAGACCTTTGAACCTAATAGGGGTCCACATATGTTTTTGTTGTTATAGATCAAACTAGGTGCCAAGGAGGATTTGAAACAGTTGTAGGAGAAATATATCCTTTACTGTTATTAATTCACTTGTGTGTTTTTTATTATAATTTTTTCACACGTTTCTCACTAAATTGGCAGTAGCATTCGTTGAGAACAGAGACCCTGACGAAAGCCTTGGGTTTCTTCCCATAATAGGCTGAAACATGTTGGTCCTCTCGCAGCTATTTGTTTAAACTGTGTTTATGTTGTTGCACTGTTCTTGTTTTTAACAAGGAAGGGGCTTATGCCCAATAAAGTAATTTTTGTTAAAGCTCCCTATCCTGTTTTAACCATCACATTCATCTTTATATTTTTTGCACTGCACTTTCCCATCAGATCATCATCATTTGGTCTAATCTAGTAATTGTAGGTCATTACCCCATGCCAACGATGGGGGTATGCCGTATGTCTCAATAATCAAGAGACAGAATACCCTGGCAGGATTACCAAATGAAAACATTGATCCATACAAGTTATTGATGGGAATCCATAATGGGTTTTGATTAGCAATTACAGGTGGCCCTTTTCTTGGCAATCTGGTCTGTTGTTCATAACTGTTAGCCACTTCTTTATCTTGATGTACTTTTTTAGACATGAAGGTATTTTGAAAGATATTCAGATCAGGTTTCTGATTTACACCTCTAAGTTTGTTTGTTGTTCATGTTGTTCCTTCAAGGGGATAGAACTTAGACGGGTCTTTAAATGTCCCTTTAGCCCTCCGATACCGTCTTGTTAGTTATATAAAAAATTAAATGTCCCCAGCTGATCGTTTAGCTTCAGGTCTGCCTTTTTCAAAGATAATTTGCCTCAGTAGGTATTTTCTAAAATCAACTAACACAGCACAGGGTTTTGTGTCAGGCCTAATTGGTTGAAGGAGAGAAAAGGGCATTGCCTGCATTTTGTGATAATGTAAATGTGGTTGAATCGTTAACCCCTTCTATGCTCATGACGGAGCGGTTCCGTCATGAGCCACGGTGGGGGTGTGCTCATGAAGGAACTGCTCCGTCATAGCACCCACCCATGGGGGAAGTGCTGGCGCTCCCCCCAGGGGCAGCCCGTCTAGCCCCCAAAAATGGGGGATGGAAACGGAAGAGTTGCTGCTGCCACCCCGACCCCCCCCATGCAATCCCATGCCGTCAGCGCGCACAGCAAGCGCCAACGTCATCAGGAAGCGATGGACGCGCTGGAAACCAAATGTTTCCAGCGCGTCCAGGAGTAGCCAGTAAATTTGTGTGCTCCTGTGGCACGGTGGGGGGGGGGGGAATTCGTAATGTATTGAGGCACCGGGGAAGAGGAAAGAGTATTTCCTCTCCCCCGATGTCTCAATACAGGGCATTCCTGCAGCAAGATCACGCACAGCTTCGTGATCGTGGTACAGGAATGCCCCCACTAGGCACCAGCGATGTTTTTTTTAGTAAAAGGAAGCGAACCCTTGGGCAAGGGATCGCTTCCTTAAGGGGGCAATTATTTTTTATATGTGTATTCTGCCACCCTGGGGGCAGATCGGCCTGTTATTTTGGCCTTTCTGCCCGGGGGGGGGGGGGGCAAAAAACCCACTAGGCACCAGGGATTTTGTTTCGTGTGTAATTGAAGCAACATGGTTTACATTTGGTATAAGAAGTTGGCTATCCATATTTTCCACTTGGCAACCTTTAATGCTTTTGTTGTGTTCAAGGATTCTTGTCCTGAGTCACAGATGACTTTTACTACGTTTCAGGAGTCTGTGATAGACAGCCTTGTTGTAGTGGAACAGGCAAGTGTTCCTAGAGTTGGAGTGGTGGAGGATGTGGCTAGATTGAAACATCGCCACTTTCCTGATCACATTCCTCCCACACCCTCCAAAGACTTTCCCAGTAGGAGATGTAGAGTCTGTTGGCGAAGAGATACGCAGAAGAAGACTCGTATGTACTGCTCCGAGTGTCCTTCTAGCCCTGGGCTGTGTGTGACTGCTTGTTTTAGAGCGTATCACACGCAAAATCATTTTTGGAAGCATCGATGAGTGGTAAAGTGAACTGCCTGGTCTCTATTGTTTAATATTTTATGTTCAGTTTCAAGGTTGGCATTTGTGTAGTGTATTTGGTTTCAGATTTTGTGTTAGTAGATTTGTATCTATTTACAATTTGTTTGTGTTTTGTGTTTACTTTTTTGCTTGGCTGGCAGTGTGTTTGGACTGGCGCTTGGCCGGTGGTGTGCGCGAACTTGCGCTTGGCTGGCTGTGTGCGTGGACTGGCGATTGGCTGGCTCTGTGCGGGGACTGGTGCTTGGCTAGCTCTGTGCATGGACTCGCGCTTGGCTGTCTGTGTGCATGGACTGGCGCTCGGCTGGCAGAGTGCATGGACTGGCGCTTGGCTGGCGGCGTGTGTGGACTGGCGCTTGGCTGGCAGTGTGCATGGACTGGCGCTTGGCTGGCGTTGTACATGGACTGGCGTTTGGCTGGCGGTGTGTGAGTAGTGACTAGCTGCTGGTCACTACACACACTGCTAGCCAAACGCCACTCCAGGCAATCCATGAGCTGGTGTGGTTGCTGTGTCAGGAATGTGGGCGTGTGAAAGTGATGGGCCCTTGAATGGCGCTGTCTGCTGGTGTGAGTGTTGTAATGTACTTGGCCTGTGGCTGGCGGTGTGAATGGGTTTGTATGTGTCACACGTATGAAAGGTGTATGAATGGCTTGTAAAGAGGTTGGTACCTTGTCATGGCTTTACAGCTCAGTCAATGGTTCAGTTTCTCGTCTTTTCAATTATTAATTGTGCATTTCATTTTTAGTGAAGTCTCTGGTTAATACAACTGTATATACTGAACCATCACTCACACTCGTGCCAAATCCAAAGAGTATGTCTGTGTGCTTGAGGAATAGGTGGTTGTGCAGAAACATTTGTCTTTTCTATCTTTCTCAAGCCGGGTGTACCTTGTCCCTTTTTGTGAATGTTGTAATGTGTTGGTGCCGTGCCTGGTGGTGTGAATGGTCTTGTGTGTATCACGTATGAAAGGTGTGTGAATGACCTGTAAAGCAGTTGGGGCCTTGACGTGGCTTTAGAGCTCACGAGCTGCGAGTCACTGGTTCCGTTTTTTGTCCTTTCAATTATTGACAGTGCATTTCATTTTTGTGAAATCTCTTGTTAATAAAATGTTATATACTGAACCATCAATCGCCATCGTGCCAAATCCAACCAGTATGTGTGTGTGATGCCACAACTTTCCCACACAAAAATCTGTGAAAAAAGTGATTTTTTTCAGCTAAATTTCAGGTCTGCAGGGGATTCTGGGTATGAAAACTTTGGGGATCCACGCAAGCCATACCTCCCTGGAATCCCCCGGGTGTCTAGTTTTCAGAAATGTGTGGGTTTGTTAGGTTTCCCTAGGTGGCCGCCGAGCTCCGGGCCAAGAAGTCATGGGACCCCCTTGCAAAACCAAGTAGATTTGTGATAGGCAATTTTGATGTTGCCTCAATACGTTTTGGGCCCCTTGCCTGTCGTGGGTACTTGGGCCTCCCACACGAGTGAGGCATAATTTTTATCGGGAGACCTGGGGGAATGCTGGGTGGGAGGAAATTTATGTCAGACATGATGCCACAGTTTTCCACACACAAAAGGGATTTTTTCAGCACAATTTCAGGTTTGCAGGGGATTCTGGGTAAGAAAACGTTGGGGGATCCATGCAAGCCATACCTCCCTGGAATCCCCCGGGTGTCTAGTTTTCAGAAATGTGTGAGTTTGGTAGGTTTCCCTAGGTGGCCGGTAAGCCCCAGGCCAAACAGTCATGGGACCCCCCTTGCAAAACCAGGTTGGTTTGTGATAGGTAATTTTGATGTCGCCTCAGTAGGTTTTGGGTCCTTGCCTGTCGCGGCTACTTGACCCACCCACGCAAGTAAGGTACCGTTTTTCGCTGTGACAATGTGGTGTGTCCATGTTGCGTTTTGTGCTGTTTCCTGTCACGGGGTCTAGGCCTAACCACACAAGTGAGGTACCGTTTTTCTCGAAAGACTTTGGGGAACACAGGAGGGGGTGGAATTTTGTGGATCCACGCAGATTCCAGAACTTTCCACCACAGAAATTTGAGGAAACTTTGTTTTTCTGGACAATATTTTAGGTTTGCAAGGGATTCTGGGTAACAGAACCTGGTGAGAGCCAGTCAAGTCACCCCATCCTGTATTCCCCTGGGTGTCTAGTTTTCAAAAATGTTTAGTTTTGCTAGGTTTCCCTAGGTGCCGGCAGAGCTAGGGTTAAAAAGCTATAGCTAGGCACTTTCCAAAAAAAGGGTCATCTTTCACTGTGAAAATGTGGTGCGTCCACATTGTGTTTTGGGCCGTTTCCTAATGCGGGCACTAGGCCTACCCACACAAGTGATGTCCCTTTTTAGGTCTCACCTGAGCCAGTGCATGCGCTGCCCTGCGAGACATTTAGTAGGGGCTTTAAAAAGTGCTACCACAAGCTGCTTTGGCTGGCCTAGCACTTGCGTTCCCGCGCGCAACCGCCAGCCTTCAGTGCCTGATCAGGCGCCCCCTGGCTTTCAACGCTCTTCCCCCTCTCCCCTCCCCCGCCGCGTCACGCTGCTTTCACTTTTGAAGCAGGGCTTGTTTTTACTTTATAGAGAAGTGCTCCTTTTCTGCAGAGCGACCTGCATGTCAGGGACAAAGTCTGGCGCTTCTAAATACAGGCATAGCTGCTGCAGGTAAAGGCATTGTACTAACACTGATTTACATGGCTTTTAAGTGGCAGCGCTCGCAGCGCGCGATCGTGATCATTTTTGCGGCTACGTCACTTTCGCGGCCAAGCTGACAATCATGCTGAAAATTCTAATGAACCCCAAAACAGAATTCCCATAGCGATTTGAGGAGAATGTCTGATTATTGCCACAATTTTCTATAACTCTGACTCTAGATCATCGCCACCCCCCCACCCCCGACAGTAAAATATGCCCCCAGCTACAGTTGCAGTCCAAATGAACAGTGCTTAAGAAGTAAGTGCATCATACCAAATTTAAGGAGACCATTAGGCACAACTTACCCACAGAGCTGCAGGGCGGAGGCAACATCCCGAAAAAGTTTGGGGATTCTGACGGTGTTTTGGAGGACGAAGAAACACGCGGGGTGAAACAAGCGTGCTCCCAACCTCAGCAAAACGAGCACCGCAGCATTTCCCTTTGCACTGACTCCACTAAGCTGAGCTCCCCACGTTTTAAAGTGAAAGCACGCTTGGCGTACTGCAAATACAAACAAGCTTCCGCCATTGCTGCAGCCGGTGTCCCGCTGGCTTAAACTGGGAGCGCAAAACAACAGAAAAACGGTTTTGGCAATGGCGGCCGCTTGTTTTCTTGGTTTCCTGCTAGTGCTACTGTCTGCCTGTGTTCAGAAAACACTAGGCTGCATTTTCCTTTACAAGCTGTGGTCAAAGCAAACAATGTGAAATGGCTTATTTATGTGCCCTGAAGCACACAACCTGACACAGAAAAGAAGCAACTACTGCTCATCAGATCACAGGTAAAAGCCGCTTCAGTGGTATTTAGCTGCAATTATTATTATTATTATTATTATTATTAGCGGGTTTGTAAAGCGCTGGAATCACCTCCACAAGGGAGTATCTCTGCGCTGTGGAGCTTTCATAAATGGTAGTAATGCATACGAAAGACCGAGACAAAAGCACAAAGAGAGAAAAAAAAGAAAAACAGGAAAGAGAATAATAATCATAAAGGGTCAGAAAGCCCAAGAAGTTAAAAGAACCAGAAAATACATCATCGAATCATCAAATCAACCCTGAAACAGAAAATTTTCAATTTACTTCTGAAACTGGAGTGGTTCACACATTGTCTCAGAGAAAGGGGAAGATCATTCCAAAGTGTAGGACCAATGACATACAGTGCTTTGCCGCCCTGTCTTGCCTTTTTTATCCTAGGCACCTTCAAAAGCAGCTGATTGCTAGATCGTAGACACCTCATAGGAGCGTAAGAAACACATTTTTCTGCTAAATATGAGGGCCCTAAACCATTTATTCCTTTATGGACAATACAGCAGACCTTAAATTTAATCCTCTGACGGATAGTCAGCCAGTGAAGCTTGGTCAGAAGGGGCTTTGAAGGAGTTCTGGGGGGGGGCATATAAGACCAGTCTGGCGGCAGCATTCTGAACTACTTGGAGTCTGTCTAATACTCCTTCATTGGCAGATGCTAACAGGCCATTACAGTAGTCAAAACGACTTAATACCAGCGCCTGCACCAGGGTCTTCTTGGTAGAATCAGGTAAGAGAGGAAATACCTTACGAAGAAGGCCAATCATGTGAAAACATGTCCCAGCTATGTGGTTTCCCTGTTGTTTGAAAGTTAATTCCTGCTCCAGCCGTACACCCAGGTTCTTGATCAGAGGTTTTGGCTCGGGTAATGGGCCTAACTCAGTGGGCCACCAATCAGGTCCCCATAGTAGCTTGGCCTCGCCGAAAAGCATTAATTCCGTTTTTGTAACATTACACTGGAGGAAGTTTGACGACATCCAAGCCGACACTGCTTTCATCCCTTCAGAGAAAGATCGTTTCACCTCTGTAGTTAGAGTAGTAAGGGGAAAAAGCAGTTGAGTGTCGTCAGCATATGAGACTAAACTGAAGCCAAAAGCTCTCATGATCTTAGCCAGGGGGGCCACGTAGATGTTAAAAAGAGTGGGGCTTAGACAAGAGCCCTGTGGCACCCCCTTGGAGATCATGGCTTCAGAAGAATAAAATTCCCCATACTGACATGCTGAGAACGTTCAGAGAGGAAACTCTTCAACCAGTCCAGTGCAATGTCCTCCAGTCCACTCTCAGCCAGGCGATCGATAAGAATAGAATGAGATACCGTATCGAATGCTGCCGATAAATCCAGCAGCACCAGGACGGCCGAGACTACCCTGTCCTGGTACATGCGGAGATCGTCCGTTATCGACAGCAAGGCAGATTCTGTACTATAGTTCGGCCTAAAGCCAGACTGAGAGGGATCCAGACTTCCAGATTGTTCCAGGAAGTTGGAAAGATGTTTGTTCACATGCTTTTCGACTAGCTTACCCAAAAAAGGGAGCAGAGAGATAGGACGTAGGTTGGCAAGATCAGTCCAAAGTACTTTCGATTTGGATTCCCACTAGTACGGCTACTGGGCCATACCAATGAAAGCGCACTATGGGAGGAACTGCCAGACGGAAGCTCTGTGAAACATTGCGTATATTTACTTATGTCATACTACGCTAAATAGACACTGCTCCTGACAACGAACACAAAGCACCAAGAGAGTATCTCCTTACTAAGCAGTGTTTACACATAGGAGGTAATCCTCCACCAGGTAACTGCCCCACTGGACGAGTCCATTATTGCTGCTCGCTGTGGGTGCTGCGGGGTCCGAGAATAATTTTGCAGCTACACGATAATGTAATAGGCGTGCAGCCTACAAGAACTTACCAAAGTGTGTTGAGGCGACAAGTCCAAGTAAAAGCACTGTAAGCCACATGGAGAGTTGTGGCAAGGCAAAGCTAGAGTCACTAACCGAGATTGTCCCATCTTCCCAAAAAAATAAGCGCCTTGGAGTGATTGGTTTCGCAGTGCTGCTTGACACGGGGTCCTCGTTCATTCATCCATCCATGGAGAACCATTCCGGGATCATGAGCGACAAGAGCTTCCTCAACTAGGTGGAGAAGCAAGCTGGTAGTGATCCGGGATGACACCCAGCGGCGGAGCTAATGGTGCTGGCGGTGCCTGGCACGTCTTTTGCAGCGCAAGCTGGAGCCACCATGATCTTGCCACTGTTTTTCTTCAGTGTAATTCCCTCGCCGCTCAGCTCGAAGCACGCAAGTTATTTTTCATGTTATTCAACTTTGCTTTTTTCTTGGTCTCAATTCCAAAGAGTCGGCGCTAAAATTGTTAAAAACCTATATTTGTGTACATTAGGTTAATACCATGGTTATGGTATAATGTTTCTTATGTTCTCTCTGGGCTGTTCAAGAAAATATGTTACTTTATTGAACCCCCGTCTACCAAAACTGTATGCCTCATGTCTCTTGAACACTTGGAAGCTTTATAAAATCAATAAAATTTGTTTAAAAAAAAAAAACTTTATTTGTTGGGGTTGTGTGAGGAACTTGGGTGTTACGTGTTTGACTTAGAAGGAGAACTATGTGCCAGGTCATAGGAGCGATAGCTATTACTTAGATATTCTATAACTCTAGTAAGGATTCCACCTTTTGACACATTTGATTACCTTTGTATGTGTGTTGTACAAACAGATTGTGGTATAGGGGCCAGAGCTGCTGACTTTTGAACTGGGGATCCAGGTTGGAGCCTCGCCCTCGGCTCAACGCCTTGTGATTCTGCTCAAATCACTAAGGGCCAGATGAAGGTAGGCAAATACCGGTCGGTAACGGATGGAATTCGGTAATTTCGGCCGTTGCCGACCGGTATTTGGAAAATGAGATGTAGGTGGGCATTTTACTGATTCGGTAATTTACCGAATCGGTATTTTAAGGAATCGGTAAATTACCGATTTCTTAAAATACCGAATTGGTAAATTACCCATTTTGCTATGTAGGGAGCACTCAAATGAGTGCTTTTCCCCTTTTAGGATTCGTTACTTACCACCAACTACAAGTTAGTGGTAAATAACTAAAACCTTGGAAAAAGCATTTTTTTTGCTTTTCCAACAGTGCTATGTTGCAGACATACATGCCCTTAGGGCATGTATGTCAGCAACATGTGCACCCATACATAATTGAGGGGTGCAACAGGGTGTCAAAGTGACACCCTGCCACCCTTCAATGTTTCCCCCTTTTACCGAATCGGTAAATACCGATTCGGTAATTGGCATTCATTCCTATGGGCCTCCAGGCCCATAGGAATGAATGGCAATTACCGAATCGGTATTTACTGATTCGGTAATTACCGAAACTTACAGATTCTGTAATTTTTGCGGTAAAATTACCTACATCCCATTTGCCTATTCTTAAATACCGAATCGGTATGATTCGGTATTTAAGAATCGGTAATCTGGGATTACCTACATCGGGCCCTACATCTCTCAGTGCCTACCAAAAATGAAGGTGTCCTTGTGTAATGTAATTGGTGCTCATGTAAAGCACTTTACTACCTTTGGTTCAAGTTTCTGCACTATAAAACTGCAAACAAAAAAAACAAGCATTGCATAGCCAATAGGTCTCACATTTGGGACCTTATAAGTGTTTAGCCATGCAACAGTTGGTATTGTTGCACCAAGGATATTCTGCTGCATAACTAAATACTTATAGGGTCTAAAAAGCGAGACCTATTGGCTATGCCAGTGCTTTTTTCATGAAAGACTTTGGGAAATGCAGGGTGGGTTGAAATCAGTGGACCCACTCAGATTCCAGAACATTCCACCACAAAAATGTGAGGAAAATGTGTTCTGTTTTACAATTTTTTAGGTTTGCCGGGATTCTGGGTGAGAGCCAGTCAAGTCACCCCATCCTGGATTACCCTCAGTGTCTAGTTTTCACAAATGTATATGTTTGCAAGGTTTCCCTAGGTGCCGACAGAGCTAGGGTTAAAAAACTACAGCTAGGCACTTTGCAAAAGAAGGGTCATTTTTCACTGTGTAAATGTGGTGTGTCCATGTTGCGTTTTGAGCCGTTTCCTGTTGCGTGCACTAGGCCTACCCACACAAGTGAGGTACCATCAGCAGTCTTAGGGTAACACAGAATTGTAGAGCAACTGTTATTACCTATTGACTTTCGATTCATTTCTGCCTTCCAAATGAGAGACAATGTGTAAAAAAGAAGTCATTTTGAAAGATGACCTATAATTCTCATGCTAGTATGGGTACTCCCAATTTTGGAAATGTGCAAATATCTACTGTTTCTAAACTCTATATTTTGTTCCCATTTCAGAAATACATAGGTGTCTTTCATACCGATTTGTCTATGTATAGATTTTCCTAGAATAATTGCTATATACCCGGTACATTGCAAGACGCTGCTCAGTTATTGGATCTGGGTTCGTCGGGTTCTTGGTGAACCTACAAGTCCTATATATCGCCACAACTATAAAGGTCTAGCGGATGTAACAGTATATTGCTTTCAAATAGCTATCATAATTAGAAGAAGTTACAGGTGAAAACCTTGACACAAATGGCTGTTTTTTTCAACAAATTTTCAATTTTTCCTATATTTAACTTTTTGTTTCCATAAAGAAACCTTGAAGGATCTACACAAATGAGCCCTTGCTGAATTCAAAATGTTGTCTACTTTTCAAAAATGTATAGCTTTCCAGGGTTCATTATTGCTTCCATACCCATTTCTACCATTAACTGGAAGGAGGTTGAAAGCACAAAAAATAGCAAAAATAGGCTATGTCCCAGAAAAACGCCAAACCTGTGTAAAAACGTTTGGTTTTCTGGCAAAAGTCTGCTTGTCCCTGAAATCTGGAAAGATGGTGATTTCAGCACTACAGCCTCTTTTTTTGATACCATTTGCAGGGAAAAAAACAGACGCTTTTCATATTTTTCCCCCCAAAAAGCCCAAATTGTGCTGTATTTTGGCTAATTTCTGAGTCCCCTCCAGGGGAATCCACAAACCCTGGGTACCTTTAGAATCCCCAGGGTGTTGGAAAAAAAGGATGCAAATTTGGCTTGGATACCTTATGTGGGCAAAAAGTTACAGGGGCCTAAGCGCGAACTACCCCAAATAGCCAAATAAAGGCTTAGCGCAGGAGGGGGAAAGGCCTAGCAGCTGAGGTGTTAATGGGCTGTAAATGTGGTGAATCGTTAAGGGGGGGGCAAAGATAAAAGGGGGGTTCCACAATGTGTTTATTCATAAATTCATTTTCCATAGACTATTGTATTCGATGTAGCACAAAAATGGCTGAACAAATGTATATGTAATTTGCCAGTATTATACATTATGGTGCACAGATGATCCTTTTTGGTACTGTAGGTAAGTAGGGTATTTTTTTCTAAATTATAAGACAGTTAAACTTACTCCTATCTGTGTACTTTTGTGAATGTTTGAAAAAGTACTACAATATATTTGCAATGACAAGTCATTAGTTGATTAGATAATTACTGCCTTTACAAAAGTTTAAGGCAGCCATGTTTTTTTAAGGCCCCTTGCCAGTGTTCTCGTGTAGAGCCTTAGACAGAGGCATATATTAGGTTTAATATTTTTCCCCTACCTATTACAACTTTAGTGAAATGCTTATAGGTAGGGAAAAAATAATTATAAGTTTCTATTTATTATGAATATTTTTTACGGAGTACCGCGGTACTGCCTAGGAAGAATTGCAGTACTTAATAATTATTTTTTAATTGAAAAAAAAAACTGTAATACATTGAGTGTAGTACAGTGGAGTGGATTGGCATAGAGTGGAGTAGAGTGTCATAGAGTGACAGAGTGCAGTACAGTGTTATAGAGTGGAGGTGCATAGCATAGGGTGTCGGTCAGTGGAGCAGCGTGGAGAGGAGTATGGTAGAGTGGTACAGAGTGGGATAAAGTGTAGTATAGTGGAGTGGAGTGGAGTGGAGTGCACTTGGGGTGGGTTAGTGTCGAGCGGAGTAAAGTGTCAGAGTGGAGTGGCGTGTCATAGATTATAGTGGCGTGGCGTGCAGTAGAGTGGAGTAGTGTAGCATACAGTCAAGTAAAGTGTCATAAATTGGAGTACTGTGTTGTTCATTAGAGTATAGTAGCATATTGTACAGCATTGGAAAGTGTTGTAGATTACAGCAGAGTGGCATACAGCCTAGTAGAGTTTGGTAGAGTGGAGTGGCGTACAGTAGAGTGTTGTAGAATGTGGTAGAGTGGATTGGCACAGCTAATATGTAAACCCCTCAGAGAGGGTGTCCTAAAAGACAGACCTGACATAGATCTTGAGTCAGAAATCCAGAGGGCTCATAGGAACCCCTTCAGAATGCACACTGAGAGGAAAACACCCAGGAAGATCCTGGTAAACTTCCATACTTATACAACCAAGGAATTGATTTTGGGAAGAGCATTGTCAGACACTACACTTCGGGTAGATTCCACTAAATATTTAATTTGTTCTGACGTAGGAAAAGTTACAGCGCAGATGTAGTGGGAATGGGGGAGCAGGATGCCTGACCTGAGAAGTATGGGTGCACAGGTCCAAATGAAATTTCCTGCTTTTTTTAAAGTAGTGTGGAGGAACAAAACGCATACATTTTTACCACCCCAAGAAGTTGATGAATTTCTCATCTTAATGAGAGAAAGTTCTCAGTAGAATGATGTTTGTCCCTTCTTTACTTTTTCTGTTTTTCTGTTTTCCTTTCTCTTTCATTTTCTCGGTTATAATCCATAAAGTGACCATAATGTGATCATAATGTATAGTATAGTATAGTGTAGTGTAGTATTAGGTAAAAAAAAAAGGGGGGGCTTCCAACAGAGATAAAAGGGGGAAAAAAAGAGAGGATAAAAAAATAAAAAAATATGAGAAATAAAAATAACCTTACCTCCTAGGGGAGAAGAGTCAGAGGAAAAAAAAGAAAAAAAGAACAAGAAGGAGATGGGACTATCCCCCCCCCCAAAAAATAAATATATATATATATATATATATATATATATATATATATATATATATATATATATATATATATATATATATATATATATATATATATATATATATATATATATATATATATATATATATATATATAAAATAAAAGGGGGAGCAGAGAGGGGAGAAAATGTAAGAAATTACACTTAGGTGCCTACACACTTCAGATTGGGGGCAATCTCGACCAGATGCTGCGAGTTTCCAACAGGCGACAAGATCGCCAAAGCAGGTGGGGGGGGGGGTTACTCATGGGAGGTGGGTAGTCTGTTGGGTGGTTGGGGTAAAAAGGGAAAAAATAATTCCTCATTTACGCATGAAGAAATACTGGTTTTTTGGATGGGAGCCGGGCAGTGATCCATTTGAGGTAACATTGATATGTCAATATGACCAGCAAAATTAAGATCATGAGCTGGAAACGTAAATGGCCTGAGATGTAAGAGAAAGATGTCCAGGGTAAATGAATACTTGTATAACTCTGGAGCACATATCTGCTTACTTGAGGAGACTCATATAGAGATGCAAGAGTGTAAGTCATTGTTTGGTAAACATGGGTGGGTTCAATATATTCTCTGTTCAGAACAAAGCGGCAGAATGAGAGGAGTGGCAATAGTGATTAGAGCAAATGCTGGGATTAGGCTTGAGAAGTTCGAGACGGATCACTCTGGGAGGTGGTTGGTTGCCTCTTTAACACTGGGTAATACCCCCTTCATATGTGCAGTCTATTATAGCCCCAATCAAGATGCTCCGGGGGCCCTTATGAAGTTAAAAGCTAGCCTGACAGAGACTGTAGGACCTGTTATCTTAGGGGGTGACTTTAACTTAATTTTTGATGAAAAAATGGATCGTACATCTAGAGTCAAGTTTACACCCCTCTTAGATCTCAAACTGAGCTCAAGAATATTATTAAAGATTTCAATTTAATAGACGTATGGAGGGCTCAAAATAGCACAAAAAGGGATTTTTCTTTTTACAGTCGAAGGTATGGACATCATTCTAGAATCAACTTTTTTCTACTAGATCAGTCCCTTTTTTCCATAGTAGAATCTATTTCCTATATCCCGGCTATTCTGTTGGACCATTCCGTTGTTGAGCTAGTAATCCATATCAAACAGAGGGAACAGCAGAGGAGATGGACCCTAGACAGATCTTTGTTACTCCAAGAGGAGGTTAAGCTAGAATTAGCAATACGGCCAGAGGAGTTTTTTCGGCACAATAATGGCTCTACATGTGAGCAGGTGATATGGGAGGCATTTAAAGCCTTCATCAGAGGTTCTCTGAGCACCCTGATGATTCGAGGAAATAAACATAGGAGGAAGATGGAGGAAGAGCGTCTTCTGAAGCTTAAACTAAAAGAACAGGAGCTTCAGAGAGCTTCAGCAGAACAGTTAAACACCAGACTACGCCTACAAAAGGAGCTAGATGGCCTGCGGGCAGAATATCAAGCAAGTCTTGATAAGATTCTAAAGGACAGATGGGACGCTAGCAAGCTCCAGAACTTCTCATATGGGGAAAAATGCGACCGTCTTCTTGCTTGGAAATCCCGGGCAGATAGGACTAGAACCCAGATTAACAGCTTATCCCTCCATAGTACAGGAGTCATTACCCATGACGAAGATCTAATCAGGGAAGAGGCTAAATCCTTTATGCAAAATCTATATAAAGCCAACACCTGTTATTGTCCACAGAGAACGGAAGGCTGGTTAAGTAAGGTACAGCTTCCCAACCTATCTGAGGTTGATAGAGTCCATCTTGGTTCTGATATTAGAGAGAGTGAAGTGAGAACCCAGATTATGAAAATGACGAAAGGGAAATCAGCTGGTCCGGATGGACTCCCAGTGGAATTATACCGGGTAGTTCTTGATCAAATAGTACCTGTCTTGACAATACTGTTTAATAAAATTCTCTTAGGCGGAGAGAGGGCCCCAGACTCGTGGTCCGAAGCTACTGTTACCTTACTTTTAAAGTCAAACAAAGATCCCTTAAAAATCGAGTTCTATAGACCGATTTCCTTATTGAATTCGGACCATAAGGTATTCGCCGGTGTGTTAGCAGCAAGAATGGCTAGAGTAATTAAAACCATGGTTCATCATGACCAGAGGGGCTTCATTCCTGACAGACAACTTAATGAATTAACATTCCAAGTTATTGCTGCGATTGACGTTGCAATTGATAAGAAGCTCCCTCTGACCCTGGTAGCTGTTGATACTGCTAAGGCTTTCGACCAAGTTGATTGGTCATATTTGTGGAGAGCCTTGGCGTGGTTTGGGTTTCCAAATAATTTTGTAACAGCCATCAGGTCCCTCTGCTGCTCCCCGCGTGCAAACATTTTAGTTAATGGATCTCTTACAGACTGGGTAACCATTGCCCGTGGAACCAGGCAGGGCTGCCCTCTGTCGCCCCTGTTGTTTAATTTATATATAGAACCTTTTGTTTGCCAGCTCAGGGCCGATCGAGTAATTAAGCCTTTTAAGATCTCAAACTTGGAATTAAAATTTGCGTTATACGCTGATGATTTACTTATGTTCACCTCAAATCCAGCCGAAGCTCTTCCAAGGTTAATAGATCAAGCTGAAGCCTTCGGAGATATCTCAGGCTATACCATCAATAAAGATAAAACTGAGATTATGGAGTGGCATCAGGAGCTAGGGCTCAAATGAGGTATCTGGGGAAACATCTGGCTCAAAAAATCGAGGATATACCAAAAATTAACCTAGATAGAGTCTCAAAGGAAGTTTATGCCCTTCTCCAGCGGTGGTCATCCCTCCCTTTAAACATCTTTGGGAGGGTTAATCTTATTAAGATGATCATCCTTCCAAAAATAACGTTTATTTTTAACACTCTTCCTCTATCTTTTCATACACCAGCTATTAAAAAACTACAAGGAAAAATAGGATCTTTCATTTGGAATTCAAAATCTCCAAGGATCTCCTGGAAAAAGCTTAGGAGAAGTTTAAGAACAGGAGGGTTGGCTTTTCTAGATATACTTGGTTATTGCCATGCATTTCATTTTAAAAATTTCAGACTACTGGCTGATAAAACTGATCTTTCTTCTTTAGGCATACTTTTTAAAGCATCACTGCAAGATATACCACAGGGACAAGAGTTCTTTCTTTTTAAGTTCGGGGACCCAAAGTTCTTTAAAAAGGTGAGGCTCAAGACCCTGGGGGCAGCTTTAAGAAATTGGGTATATGTTAGGAAAAGTCTCAATATTCCTTATTATACATCACAGGCCCCAATCTGGGATTCCCCAGGTACCCCTCCCTGTCTTGATGATCAACTGTCTCGACCTTTGAGGACGGCAGGGTTAGAACATTGGGGAGACCTTCAGCAAGACTCGCAGCTTTTAAGCTGGGAGGTTCTCTCCAATCTGACCGGGGGGACACTTACCAGATTCAAGTATAACCAGCTGACTGGATGGTGGTCAACTAGATCATGGAATTCTGGCGATTCTAACCCAAAGTTTGATTCAGTATCCAGAAGCGGCAGATGGAAACATCAAATTTCGTACTGGTACTCGGCCATATTAGAGGCTGAGATTGTCACAGAACTCGAGCTACAAAAACTCTGGGGTAATTCTCTGATTCTGAGTATCGGAAACATTAAAGATCTATGGACGGATTCTTTCACTATCCTACAGGGTGTGGTTAAGCCGGCTACGTTAAAAAGAAATCATCTCTACACTATGTATAGGGCCTATATAACTCCAAAAAAACTAGTTAAATTTTCCAACTTAGAATACTACTGCCCAAGATGCAGGCACCCTGCCACCGATGATCTTCTTATGTTTGCTGATTGCCCAGAAATAAGAAATTATTGGATCAAGATTCAGGAGTTCCTGGAAGATGTCCTTCAACAATCTCTGGTAATTACACCAAGAATTATCCTTTTCGGACTAAGTTTAGATTATAATCTAAACGATCCCTCTACAAGATTCATTTTCTTTGTTGTTCTTCTTGCAAGGCGTGAAATATGCCGAGCTTGGAAGGATCCAATTCCCCCTACCGCCTCAAATTGTTTAAAACATATCATCTTCACAAGTCAATCTGACATGGCATGCGATCCTACAAGTCTTGTTAAAATCTGGGCACCCCTTGTGGCTTGGCAAAATAGGTGAAAAGTCTTCCTATGATTTTTCCTGGGCCCTGTCGGTTCCATTTTCTCCAAAGTAATACAGGGCACTCACTATGGTGTGAAATGGAGTGGACCGGGAAAACAGTGGCGACTTGAGGGATTTCCCCCCCCCCCCCCTTGTGTCATTGGTCTATAACATCAGGGCTGGAATAGGACAACCAATTACTGAGGGATACACCAGTTCCCATCAAGATCCCAATTAAGGTATATGAGGAAGCAAAAAAAAGAGTGGATTGGCATGCAGTGATATAAAGTACAGTGACACAGAGTGGCGTGCAGTGGAGTAGTGGAGTAGAGTGGAGTACTATGTCACAGAGTAGAGTGAAATGGGGGTGCAGTGGAATACAAAGATTTACCTTCAGTGTTGTATAGTGGAGTAGAGTGTCATACAGTGGCATACAATTTAGTACAGAGTGGTGTAGGGGTATAGACTGGAGTAAAGTGTCAGAGAGTGGCATACAGTGTAGTAGAGTGTTGTAGAGTGGAGTTGCTTTGAGTACAGTAGTGTGACAAACAGTGGAACTGCATAAAGTGGGTTGTTGTACAGTAATGTAGAGTGAACCAAAGTCTCATACAGCAGAGCACAATGGAGTGGCGTAACGTAGTAGGGAACAAAGCAGAATAAAGTGTATTGGTGTATTGTAGAGTAGAGGGGCATTGAGTGGAGTGGTATGGTGTAGATAGTAGACTGTGGAATAGGGTGTTGTACAATGGAGTGGAAGGGCACAGAGTGGAGCATAGAGTTGGACAGTGGAGTGTCCAGGGATAGAGCAGAGTATAATGCTGTAAAGCGCCACATTGTGTAGTAGACTTTTATAGAGTAGAGTTATATAGAGTGAAGAAGAGTGTCACACAGTGGAGTAGCGTATACCGTAGTGGCGTAGAGGGGATTACTGTACAGTGGAAAAGCACACTGTGGAATAGTGTACAGTGGAATAGGGTACAGTAGAGTGTAGAAGAGTGGAGTGGCTTGAGTGGAATAGCGTAAAGTGGAGCAGTGTATAGCAGAGTAGGGTTCAGTGCATTATCGTATAGTTGAGTGACATAAATTAAAGGGGTGTAGTGTAAAGTTGAGAAAACTATTATAAACTGGAGTTGCATCCCATATAGTAGAGTGGAGTGCTGTGTCATACAGTGTTTGAAACTGTCGTAGAGTGGAGTAGAGTGTTGAACAGTATAGTGTACAGGCATGGAGTCAAGTACAAATTTGGACACTGAAGTGTATAGGGATAGGGTGGAGTAGATTCTAGTTGAGTGGCAAAGAGTGTAGTAGAGTTGAGTAGTGTTATATAGAATAGAAGAGGGTACACTGGGGTGGAATACAATGGAGTGGCATACAGTGGAATATCATACACTGTAGTGTCATAGAGAGGAGTGGCATATAGTGGAGTGGTGTAGAGTGGAACAGCGTATAGTGGAGTAGCATTCGGTGGAGTAGCGTAGACTGTAATGGTGTACAGTAGAGTGGAGTGTTGAAGAGTGGAATAATGTAGAGTGGAGTAGCGTACAGTTGAGTGGTGTAGACTAGAGTGGTGTACATTGGAGTGACGGACAATTGAATAGTGTAGAATGGAGTGGCATACAGTGGAGTAGGGTAGAGTGGGATTCCATACAGTAGAGGCGCGACGACTGCAGTTGCATACAGTGTAATAGTGTACAGTAGAGTGGCATACAGTGGAGTGGCAACCAGTGGACTAGCATACAGTGGAGTAGCATTTATGAAGTGCCATACAGTGGAGTGGTGTAAACTAGAGTGGCGTACACTGAAGTAGGGTAGAGTGTAAAAGCATACAGTGGAGTGACGTACAGTGGACTGGTGTCCAATGGAGTAGCATAGAATGGAGTGAGGTAGATTGGAGTGGTGTACACCTGAGTGGCATAGAGTGGAGTAGCATACAGTGTAGTGGCATACAGTGAAATAGCATAAAGTTGAGTGTTCTAGATTAGACTGGCATACAGTGGAATAGCATGCACTGTAGTGGCAAAGAAATTTAAATTTAGGAGTGACAGAGAGTGGAATAGCGTATAGTAGAGTAGCATACTGTGGAGTGGTGTACATAGGAGTGGTGTAGACTGTGGTGGTATACAGTGGAGTGGGGTAGAGTATAATATTATGCAATGGAGTGGCGTACAGTAGAGTGGCATCCAATGGAATAGCATAGAATGGAGTGATGTAGAGTGGAGTGGCATAAAGTTTTGTAGTGGCATACAGTGGAGCAGCATACAGTGGAATAACATACAGTGAAGTTTGTACAGTGGAGTGGCATACAGCGGAATAGCATAGAGTGGAGTAGTGTATAGTGGAGTGGCATATACTGGAGTGGTGTAGAGTGGAGTTGTGTACAGTTTAATAATGTAGAGTGGACTGGCGTAGAGTAGAGTGTTAAACAGTGGAGTGGCGTAGAGTGTAATAGTGAAGTAGCATACAGTGGAGTGGCGTACAGAGGGGTGTTGTAGACTGGAGTGGCATACAGTGGAGTGGCCTAAAGTGTAATAGCAGACAATGGAGTGGCATCCTATGGAAGAGTGTAGAATGAAGTGGTATAGAGAGGAGTTCCATACACTGGAGTGGCGTAGAGTGGAGTAGCATACAGTGGAGTGGCATACAGTGAAACAGCATACAGTGGAGTGTTGTAGAGTGCAGCCGCATACAGTCGAATATTGTAGAGTGGAGTGGTGTAGAGTGGTGGTGCATACAGTGTAAACGCAAGAGTATAGTGGCATAAAGTGGAGTTGCATACAGTTCGGCTGCCCTGTTTTACGTTTAAACCTATAAGAACTGATAAAACCCCACCGAAAGGGAAATAGCATTCAACAGTGTATACATATAAACACTGAAAAAACACCTGCACAACCACAAACTAAATGCCATCAAAGAAAGGAAAAGGAGAGTGAAAGAGTCACTTTATTTCTTCCTAAAGGGGTCAACACTTTATATCTTTGTCATATAAGGTAGCAGCAAGAAAGACTAGGCTAAGATTTTTCTGCTTGAGTTCTGTTGCTTAGGGATGTCACTTTCTCCTTCCTTTTGCTTTTTTTCAGTTTTGTGGTCTTTGGTCTAAAGATGCAGATTTTAGAAGCATGTTTTAGGTCTTGTTTAATTATTTTATAGATGTAGAGAATTAGGAAATATCAAAATCTGAGAGGTAACATGGTTGATTTCATAAGAATCTTTCTCAATACGTACCATCACATTTTCGCACAGAGAAATGGTAAAAACCCTTGACACATGAGCCCCCTTTTCTAGTGAGTCAGTATTGGTTTTAGGTGAATAGACAAACACCCCAGGCTTTAAACATTCAATGCAAGGAGTAGTGACCTGTATATGTGGAAAGAGCTCTGTCACCAAACATCTGGGCTAGCGGTAAAAACACCAGACTTTTGGAAAACATGGAACAGAGTGTCACTTGAAATGCTGCTGCAAAAAGTTCCTACCACGTTCAACAAAGATTGGAGTAAGATGGTTTGTATTTGCAGTAATTCAGCTATCTATTTGAAAAAGTTGTTTGATACCCTGTCAAAACCGATACCTGAGCTGAAGTATTTCCCTGTAAGACATCTGCACCACTTGTTAGTACTGAAAGCATCTTTACAATCTTCAGAGTTAAGGTAGAATACTATTGACTTTATAGTCCATTCTGGTGCACTGTTTTGTTATGCGCGAAAATGTGTAACCGCTGATAACCACTGTTTTTAAGGTATTGAAATCACTTGAAAACACTGAAAAAAAAACACACCAGAATTTACCAAAAATAGAAACTGAAAACAGGAAAGCCTACATACAGTGTAATAGCATAGAGTGAAGTCTCGTACAGTGGAGTAGCATAGAGTGGAATGGCATAGAGCGGAATAATGTGAGTATAGTGGCGTTGAGTGGAGGGGCATTAAGTGGAGTGGTGTATACTAGAGTGGCTTATACTGGACTACTGTAGATTGGAGTGGTGTATAGTGTAGTGGTGAATCAGTGGAGTGGCTTATGGATGCATGTGTGCGGAGTAACGCATAACAGTGAAATGCGCTGCCTTACATTTCTCCACACATTTACCACTCAATGCAGGCCATGCATAATGGCCTTGCATTGCTTTGTAAATCTGACTTAAGTATTGCATTGCCCATGCGACACCATGTGTGACACAAGGGTACCGCAATAAAATAATACAGTTAGGCCTTAGCTATATTTTGGGCCATGGTATACTGTGGTAACTTTAAGTATACCGTACCAAATAGTGATGATATACCAGTACATAGTTGAGTAATGACTATTTTTAGCAAATGAAAAGGCAACCATATTGTTTTTACTACATATTGGCTGTGTTAGGGCCTTAGATATAGGCAAAAAGTAGTTTGTTTTGGAGTTCCCTACCTATTACCACTTTATTACTAGCATAGTACTCCGAAAACGTATATGAAATTTTATAAAAGTAAATAAATACATTTCCCTACCTATTACCACTTTTATTAAAGTGGTAATTGGTAGGGAAATGTATTTATTTACCCTTACATATTTTCTTATAAGTTTACGGAGTACTGTGCTAGAACCCAGTAAATACAGTATATTTTAGATGTTTCTTTTGTAAAAAAAAAATTACGTTGCGCAGTATTTGGTGCCATTTTTTAGGAATTTTCGCATTACTCCGTACACTTTTTATACAGAATTAAATTATAAAAATTGTAAATACAATATACTACAGTATATTTGTGAGGTATAGTGTATTAGTGTTTTTTCAATGTTTTAGGATATTTTTATTTTTAAGTACTACAGTACTTCCTAGGTAGTACCGCAGTACTCCGTAACATTTAAAACATATATATATAGAAACTTATAATTTATTTTCCCTACATATTACCACTTTAGCAAATTGGAAATGCACTGCTCTGATTGGCTGCCAACACTTCAACCAGGAAGTGTTTGCAGCCATCGTGGGAGTCGGTCTTACGAGTCCCCCCCAAAAAGTGAAAATAAAGAAAAGGGGGTAGGGTAGGAATTCTCTGACTCTCAAACCTTGTTCTCGGGGGTCCCACTGGGACCCTGCCACCGCATTAAAGCATTCAGTTTTTAAATTGCCACAAAATCCTGTTAGACGCATGGAGCCCCCCTCCTTGGGCTATTCAGAGCCCGAGGACCACCTTCTTCTGGAAGCAGTCACATTATTATATGAGGGGGGTTTTGTTGCTCTACCGCTGCCCCAGGGACGGCCACCTCCCCAGGGCCCAAATGTAATATGAAAATAAGCCTGGAGAGGCACTATGGCACCCCCCGCAGTCTGGGGGACAGCCACCTCCCCAGGGCAGTAACTTAATTATAGGTGGGGAACCACACGGCTCCCCCGCTGCTCCTGGGGTCCACCACCTCCCTGGAGAACTGTTCTATGTAAATGCGTGGGGGCCACCATCACAACGGAGCACAACATTAATTAATTTAAAAAACACAATGTGCATGAAGCCCTACAGCCTCCCCCACCGCCTTGTGGACAGCCACCTCCGTGGGCTAAAAAAAATAATAATGTGTGGGGGGCTCTGGTACCCCCACGCATTCCCGGGGTCGGCCACCTCCCCAGGGCACAAATACAATGATGAAGGGGGTCCGTCCATTGCAGGGCAAATTTTATCAAATGACAGTGGACATGCAGCCCCTCTCGTGGAGGCCTACTTGGCCTTGAGGTCCGCCACCCCCAAGGGCAGGCTCCATCAATGTCCCGGGGTGCCCACCCCTTGGATATTGTAGTTTGCTATGGCATGGTGGGAGCACTGGTCCCACCATGCCATTGCAAACCTGTGCTGCTTTCAGCAAGCAAGAGCAGAAAATGCCGAAAGCAGAGCTTGTCTTTTCCCTGCCTGCTGTAACGCAAGCAGGGAAACAGACATTTCTTTGGGATCCAGGGAGCTGCATGTCCCAAAGCAATGCCAGCTCCCGGAGGAGGAGGAGAGCCAGCAGGGAACACAGGGGCCTTCAGGCTCTCTCCATGGTCCTCAACATTGGTTGTGGGTGCCCTGGGTTGAGACCAGGGCACCCACACTACAGGCTGGGCCCCGGGGATTAGGGTCCCGGGCTGAAATCGGCAAAGAAGTTGGGGTGTGCGGCTCCCCTCCCATGGTTTTTTTCCTTAAAAAATAAATGGGGGAGGCCAGGGGATGGGGTTCCCAGGGCCAAACATGGCCCGGGGAAGGGGGGCCACGTGGCCCCCCCATTAAAATATTATAAAAAAGAAGGGCCAGGCACTGGAGGATGGGGTCCTGGGGCCGAGAACAGCTTAGCAAAAGGGAGCACTGAGGCCCCCTCCATAAAAAATACAAAAAGTAAAGCCGGCAGTTCTCAAGAGACCCAGCCCCCTTTCTCCACCATTCTGCAAATGCACCTCTGGTGCACTGCTGGTTGGGGGATGAAGTCCCCTTCGCTGTTGAGGTTCCTCAGGGGCCAACAAGGCCTCTTGTTACTTCCAGTAAGCCACACACAGTGGGATTGCTGAGAGGTGGTTGGGGGGGCCACACCCCCTTTCTCCACAACTCTGCAAACATGCCTCTAGGAGTACTGGTGGTGGGGGGATTAGACCCCTTTGGCTCCTGAGTGCCTCAGGACTAAAGTGGACTTCTTCCCCCAACCAGGAGTGTGCCAGGAGGTGCATTTGCAGAGTGGTGAAGTAAAGGGGACCCTGATGACCTCTCAGCAATCCAGCTATGTAGGTCTTTTTCGAGTCTTTTCCAATTTTCACATCACCAAATCTGTTTGATCTATGTTTTAAAGATTTTTGTTTTAACATGCAATTTGATGCATGTGAGTGGATGTGGAGTAGTTGAAAGATAAGTGCATTTAACGGGAATTATATACTTTGCATTTAAGACTTACTCAGTGCCCTGCCTCTTTAGTCTGTGGGGCCCCTCTCTTTGTATTTTATGTGATACAAGAATGCCAGGTGAAAATTCATGGACACTTAAAAGCTGCAGCCTGCCATAGAAATCAAATGTGCTATGCAATTCTCTGCAAAGCTGCAAGTGGAGACTGGGGGAAAGATGAAATACTTTATGGACCACAAAGCAACATTGAAGTTCACTAAACAATGCCACAGAACAGATGATGATGTGATTCAACGAGACTCTTCTTCAACTGCAAGAGATACAACTCCAGATCAAAATACAACAAGTGAGTATGTTACTTTGCAAATGCTCAGACTGATGGCCTAGATTCCACTCTTAAGTGAAATGTTCACAGTAATAAGCATGAACAGTGATAAAGCTTGAATTGCTATGCATGGGAGGGTGATTCTAAATATATATGAAAAAATGCCCCCGATGGCGGGAAGGCACTCCACGTCCCCATGTGTGTAGCACACTAAGTGACTACTTTTGATTCTAATATGACAAGGTTAAATGGGTATATTCACTGATAGTTGATAATATCAGGGTGTGAGGCGCACTGAACGTTGGATGTTTCAGGGTCAACGGGAAAGTAAAGGCTGGGGTGTTTTCTTTCCCCCTTCCCCCGACATTGGTATTACATGCCACTAGGTGACACCTTATGTTTTCTATGCATGTAGTATTAGGATATCCCATATTTACACTGGGAATAATACTCAGATTTGTATAGCACAGCTAATCACCCGTGAGGGTATCCAGGAGCTGTCCACAGGCACAGTGAGATTATGTGATATTCCCAGAACCACAGGATGTTGAGCCGATCCTGAGACTTTCGGGGACCCAGTCTAGAATAAATACTTTTTTGCCCCAACATTTGACAAACCTCTATATAGACTGGAATCAAAAGGACACGTCTATTGCAGAGGATTTTCCAAGAGAGCTGCAGCTCCCCATGCTATACAAAAAAACCTGAAAGGGATTTGTAAAAAGAAGACCTGATAGAGGCTGTATGGGGCATGCCGAGCAGGAAAACACCTGGCGGGGAGACTCTTAGCAGGGTTTTACCAAATCTTTGTCCCAGAGTTTATAGACAAAGTACAAGAAGTATTCCAGGAAGCCAAACAAAAAGGCAGGCTGCCTAGATCAAAGAGGGAAGTGATAACTGTTATGTTTCCGGAGCCTGAGAGGGCCCCACAAGATCCTGGCTCATATAGGTCGGCGTTATTGATAACCACAGACCTGATGGCCCTTTCTAAGGCTCTAGCAAATAGATTGAGTAAAATAATGGGCTCCCTAGTGCATGAAGACCAATGCAGCTCAATCGCGGGGCATAACACCCTCTGGAATCTACCGAAACTCAATCATGTGACACATGCCATGATAGAATCAGATGAAGAATATGCATTAATGGTGTTAGACATCGAAAAAGCCTTCGATACCTTAGATAGGGGCTACGTGCAGGCCGTTTTAGGGATACAGGTATTGGTCTTGATTTCTTCACATAGATTAAGCTGTTCTACATGGGGCCCATAGCAATGTGTGAAGCCAGGAGGAATAATGTCAGGGGAGTGGTGCATTGAGCAAGGTACTGAACAGTGGTGCCCTTTGTCTCCCCTGCTATTAGATCTAGAAATGGAACCCCTGGCCATACACTTTTGAGAGACATTGCTTAACTGGCATATAATAGTAGGAGATACAACACATACTGTATCAATGTATACTGATGGCACCCTGATCTATATTAGACACCTAGTCAGTTTGATCCCACATTTTATGCAGGTGATGGATAGGTCAAAGGACTGCGGATAAACCTTAATAAAACATTCATATTGCTGCTGCAAAGGCTGGTTTGATGGGCATTGGATCAACTGCTGGAATAGGAACTAAATTGGGTACTGGATCAATGTAGACACCTAAGTGTTCAAGTAGCACAATCTGCAAAAAAACTATGTTTTATACTATGGGAAGAGAACTAGATCATCTTAAATCATTGGTCTAATTCTGGAACACATTGCCGCTTCCAGTAATGGGTAGAATAGCTGTAGCTAACATGGGCTTTCTTCCTCGGTGCTTTTCTGTCTTGCACAACACCATGTGCTATATTAAGCTGTCAACATTAAGGAACTTGGGCCCATATGTATCAACATCCTCATTTGCGATTCTCAAATAGCGATTTTTTAGACATCGCTATTTGAGAATTGCAAAAAGGGATGTATGTGAAAAATCGCAAATTTTTAGCGATTTCTTAATATTCCTTAATTGCGATTAGCAAATTGCGAAATCGCAATTAAGGAATACTTTCCCATTAATTTCTATGGGCCAGGAGGCCCATAGGAATGAAGGGGAAGTTATTCAAAATTTGCGAGAATAATTTAAAGGGTTCAAGGGTGTCATAAGGACACCCTGATGCACCCCTGAAATTTACATGTGTGCGCATATGGCGCACATACATGCCCTTAAGGCATGTATGTGCCCCACATGGCACCTTCACAAATGGCAAAAAGTGCATTTGTGAAAGAAATCGCAAATTACCACCAACTTGAAGTTGGTGGTAATTAGCGAGCAAAACTTCTGTGGTTGCTGCATAGAATTTAAGGAATCGCAATTTGCGATTCCTTAAATGCTTACTCAAAGTTAAGGAATCGCAAATTGTGCGATTCCTTAAATTTGCATTGCGATTATCCTCATACATACCATTTTCTGAATTTTGACTCGCAAACGCTGCTTTTTTGCGATTCGCAGCATTTGCGAATCAAAATTCGGTTGATACATATGGCCCTAGATAAACTAACAGCAGCTTAAGTTTGGACCAGGAAAAGAATTAAGGTTAAATTAGATCCACTAAAAGAGTACATTATATTCATCAGCATCAAACACAATCAACACCACTAAAATGTAAGATGATGTACCCGAAGAAATCATCAGCCTGTACTAGATGCGGGGAGATGGAGACATCATTCTTATACATATAACACGACCCTGTAGAAAACTTACACTATACCTAGATAATACTGTAACAAACATAGGTCAAATAACAAACAATGCACTAGAATGTATGATTAAACAATGCCTATTGGGTATAATCCTCCGAAAGGGATGACGCAGCATAATTAGTTTCTTACCATTCCACATGGAGTGCAGTAGTACCAGGGGATATGTCACCTTTACACAGCATTAGTTAAAGGACCTACCTTTTCCCCAAATATTTTAGAATGCATGACCCTTTACAACACATGCCTTTACAATGCAGGAGAAGGTAAGTATCTAGTAATAAAGTAAGGTTCGTTTTATTCAGGTTCAGGATTTGGTACAGATAAAGCAAGATAAGGGGGTTCCAAGGTCTAGAGGTGGGTAGAGGTATAGGGAGGTAAAGGTTTTTTAGGGTTCGGGTAGGGGTAAAGGGAGTAAGGGTTTTTTAAGGATTCAGGATTTAGGGTTTGGCCCCCTCAAACAATATGGACACAGGGGTTGGTTGGTGTTCCCAGGGTCCATTTGGGCTCGGGGACGGGGGGTGCGCCCCCTCCACTAAAAATAAACTGTTTTTCCCTTGGGGATATCGTCTCCTAGGTCACTACAGGCTCAGGAAGGTGGGGCTGAGTGCCCCCTACCCCAAAAGCTGAAGTGCTTGACCCCAGGGAATGGGGTCCCCAGGACCACTGCAGGGCATGGGGTCCCTCAGGCCTAAAAAGATCTCGTTTAGAGGAGCCCAACTCCTGCACTCAGAATCTTAAAAAATGCCAGATGGCCAGTTTCTTTTTTTTTGTTCCACGATCCCTCTGGAGCATGCCTTCCATGGGAGCGAATTGACGCAAGAGAAAAACAAGCATTTGCAATGCAATAGGTCTCGCATTAGGAAAGTTTGAGCCATTGGTATTGCGAATTACATTTTTTTATTTATGTGTTGGTTGTGAACATTGCTATAGTAATAGCTAAAGTAATAGCTTTATCATTTACAATGCCAATAGTTTTAACTTTCACAAATGTGACACCTATAGCATTTGCAATGCAATATGTGTTGTATTTTCATGAAAATCCAAGAACAGAAGTGAAATATTAACTTTTTTTGTGACATTTATAAGACAGACGTTATTGTTGTTCTGCCGAAGTGGTACTAATGAGGTGAATCCTTTGCCCAGGTACTGTTACTGTGTGTAAAAATTCCCAAAATAATATAATAATACTAGTCCAAAATGTGTGGCATTACATCACATGAAATGTTGTTTCTTGCCGCAATAGTCAAACCTGCCACATCATTTGCTCCTCGACTGCCGCATAATTCCAGTGGCCTGCGTGTATGTATCGCTGCACTCTCAGCCGCTCTCTTCATCGAGACAGGCAACGATCTATCATTCAACAGAACACAAAGACAGAACTCCCAACACACATCGAGGTGCTTCAGTCCGCCTCTATTTATTTATAACAGTGCCCATCAGCAGTCGCTAAAGCCACATTCCTGACAGCCCTGCACCCCTGTAGGGCAGCGGGCGTGTGGGCCATCCTGGAAGACGTGTAAGAGACAGGGTACAGCCCTCTGGCCTCGCCCATCACACACCAGGCACACTGAACACATCTTATGTAGTTGATACATTCACCTGGTGGCACCACTGAGCATGCATCTTCCATGCGGTGTTATGGAAAACCGTTCAGAGTGATCCTCGGACAATGGTAAGTGCTTCGAAGCCATAACAATAGCAGACTGGGCGCTACACAAATGCCAATAACATAACCCCAAATAACCTTTCTCTCTGCAAGATTGATTTATTAAAGGTATTGTCACCTCGAGAGACTCTCCAGTTCCTCAAAAACTCCTCTGACTCCAGGGAAGGAAAGCCCCAGCCCCAGGGCTCAACTTGTCCCATGGTTGCCGGTTCTCGTTTTTGTAGGCAAGAGTAATTTTTGCACATTCGGAGTTTGACAGCAGAGCAAAAGAGAGAAGACAGAAGAGCGAGAAAGTAGGGGGAAGAAGAAAAATATAGGAAAACAGTGACGGGGAAAAAAGAGGGAATAAAAAAAAATGAACCGACAAGGGAGACAGAAAGGCATGAGAGGGAATCAGGACTAAGGCTTCAAGCTGCTGTAATTACACCAAACACGAGGAGCCACAACTTCCGAAAGTGAACATCAGTTTACATTCTAGGCGGCAGCCGCGACAAACTAGTTTGTGCACTCGGAGGTCGTAAGTGCATGCATCGTTAGCGCCTGGCTGCTTGTAACAAGTTTGAGCGCTAGACAAACGAGTCAGCTGTGATTATCCACACACACCTCATCTACAGCATCCTAGGAAGGAATGTTGCCACAGAACCAAGGCTGGTGCATGAACGGGCTCACTAGAAGCGCCTACTTTTAAATATCCACTATTCGTACCAAACACTCAGAATAAATGTCACTTAGAGTCACGGGCACCTTTCGCCGTGTTTGGGGCTCATCTGTGTGGTATACACTGTTATAATATAAACAGCCGGCTTCTTAAAACTATTTTTTTAACGAATTACCTGTGCAGCTTCCGTAGTCTGTTTCCCTCTTCGGCTCTAAGACGGGTGCTTAGAGTTGCCTCATGGCGCTATGCGGACTAGAGGCAGACTGTGGCTCGCTCCTCACTTCCTGTTCCCTTTACGCTAAGTCCAGGGCGCATCATCTCGTGACTCGGTTGCGGTTCCTTTTTAGGGACCCGGCAGTCGTGGGAACCGGGCCTTCAGAGAGGGCTGAACAAGAGGCTGTCGGAAGCGGTCAGCCGGGGCGGCGCGGGTTCGAGTGTCTGGGAGGGAGAGGGCTGATGGCGAGACGGCGAACATGGTGACGAGGGCAGGACTGGGAACCCAAGACAGCCCTGGGAAACGTGTCAGTCCGCTCCTTTCCCCTCTGTCTCTCGCTCTGTCACCCCTCGCTTCCCTCATGCCTTCTGTAAGTACCCGGGGGAGCTGGAGAAGGTGACAGGCACCAGCAATGTTCTCTTATCGGCGGGGCTGCGCTCTCTATGCAGGAAAACAAACCAGTGAAAACGAAACCTAAGAGCCGCACGCGTGAGCTTTTACCGTAGACAGCTCACGTCGCGCGGCTCTTAGGTTTCGTTTTCCTAAGTGCATGGCAGAGTCGCGCTCGCACACATGCGCGCTCACGAGGTCAAATCCGACATCCGAGACTGGAAGCGGGGCACCTCCCAGTCCCAGCACGTGCACCCCCCCCTTTACAAATACTAAAAGTATACTAAAGTATACACGAGGTCGGTTCGCTACGCTCGACCTAAAAATTAGACACAGCCTATAGGCATAGCATAGTTAGGAATCAACAGCCAGCTTCAGGGGGACACTGGAATCAACCGGAAGTTTCTCCGCCTCAGATCAGTATATGCCAAACACCCCTTGTAGCAGCGCCGGGATCAAAACGAAATCATCTGTAACGGCCAATGGCGTTTTCACCCAGGTGAATATAGACCTAACCTTTCTATGCAGTTAGATCCATCCTGTAATGTCCCTGTAATCTGATCTCACATGAAACAAAGGGCGCACCCGCGGAGAAATTAGGGCGGTTTGCGATTCAATGTGCACATTGTATGTAAAGTGATCAGGTTATATATGCGCAACGCCTGTGTTTTATAGCGCTCACATCAGCCGAGCATCCAGTCGCTTCAAGCAGGAGATGCCCACTTAGGTGCCTGCATTGAGGAGCGTCACACTTTTCTGAAACTGGATTTGCACCACAATTTCCCGGGACTGGAGCGTACAAAACGTGCACTTTCCGCTCCGCTGCTGTCCGTGGTGCCTGCACGTGCACCGCGGTCTGTGTCACAGGCATTGCCTGCAACTGGTTCAAATTCTGGCCGCATATATCCGGACAGATACCTAGGTGCCTGCCCTGGGATTCAAGCACAGAACCCGGGCACATGTATGTGCGATGGAACAAGGCGTGGACAGAGGCTGGGAGCGCTGTCAGTTTCACACTACAACCCCGTCACTGTCCCTGAATCCAGCGTCTCCCCATCCAGGAAGGTAGAGCGTATGACTCTCACCACTATTCCATCTTTACATGGTGGTGTGAGAAAGGGGTCCATGAGACTGCAAAAGCTTATGCAAATGAGTGTGTGAATGAGTGACACAAGTGGACTGCCTGGTATAAGGGATCGACTGTGCAAGTGAAGGTTACAGCGACCAGACAATGAGTGAGACAGTGATTGATGGATGTGAGTACCTCAGTGACTGTGAGTTTGTGCTAAAGTGGTGAGGCGGTGAGAGAGAGAAAGAGGCGCAAAGCCATTGAGTATGTGAGTGAGCGGTCAACGGTGAATGAGTTAGTGAGTGATCGGCTGAAGATGTGCTTGTGGGTGAGTATGACAGTATGGGTGGGAGTGGGTTAGTGAGTGAAGCAGTGAGCGACTAAGCAGGCGAACGAGCGAGTGTGACACTAAGGTGGTGATTTTTAATGTGCGCGCAACAGAGACACTGAACACGAGCAAATAAGCGAGAGTTAGTGAGTGAATGCGTGAACTGGCGGTGACTGAAACCCTGCGTGGGTGAATGAGTGGGAGAATGAGTGGGAATGCGAGTCAGCGAGTGAATGTGCACATTTGTATCAGTCCTCGCAAACTGAGTCGCCTCGGGTATTGCATCGTTTTAGCGAACACGGGTGATTAATCTATTGATTAAGCTATTGATTAATCTATCAAAGTATATACCACTCTCGATGTTGGGATACCATGGTGCAACGCCCTGTGCCGCCAGTCCTCGACGCCTTCGGCACATCTCACCCACAGCGGGGTAAGTAAGCATGTCACTGCTCCCTGCAGGAGCGCAGCGGAGAAACTGGCTAACTGGTATCGCGCATGCGCGGAGCGGGTGTCGCGCCGCTCGCAAGGAGCGCAGAAACCGCTCCTGCCTAAAGCCCACGCGTGATCTCATCTGCTTGCTGAATCGGAAAACAAACCAGTGAAAACGAAACCTAAGAGCCGCACGCGTGAGCTTCTACCGTAGACAGCTCACGTCGCGCGGCTCTTAGGTTTCGTTTTCCTAAGTGCATGGCAGAGTCGTGCTCGCACACATGCGCGCTCACGAGGTCAAATCCGACATCCGAGACTGGAAGCGCGGGCACCTCCCAGTCCCAGCGCGTGCACCCCCCCCTTTACAAATACTAAAAGTATACTAAAGTATACACGAGGTCGGTTCGCTACGCTCGACCTAAAAAGGCCGGGCCAATCAGAACATTCTATTTTTTTAATTGTTTTCAACGGACTCTCATAAAGTGCCTCGGACCCAACCATCCAGATATACAAATACTTGTCTTGCTGAGTATCTCAAAAAATACTGTACGTATTTATATCAAATTACAAATTTGGTGTAATGCCATTTAGCAGTTTTTGTGATATCGCTTTTCAAAAAAGTCTATGGAAAAGGTATGGGGATATTGCATTTTGGGACCCCCAACCTTTAACTCAGTCTTGCTTGACGGATTCCCTCCCTCCCCCAAGCCACCCAAAAACTTTACATGCACAAAGTAGGCAAAAATTAGCACCTTATTGAAAGTTTTGTGAAGATTCGTCACACTCAGCTATAGTTATTATCAAACCAAAAAAAGGCATTTCCTATGAAAACACTGACCTAACAATAACTAACCAGTGGCAACTGCCACTGGATAATATATGTATGTATATAAAGCTAATGTACATAGATATGGTGGTAAGTATACTAAATATATACTTATATATATATACGTTTATAATATTTAGGTCATGATACTTTTGCACATTGATATTTTTTGTGCATGCATTTAACTGTAAACATAAATAAATGCAAACCCTTACTCGAGCAGTCATCCAGAGAGCAGAGGGAGACCTCAGTATGTGGCCCCACGCATCCTGGCTTGAATGATGAGGAAGTGAGGCATTTTCTATATCTGTCACGGACTCCATCACCGCATGTCACGCTGCAGGGATTCCAGGACTCCCAAACACCCCATGCCGCTGCAGAAGGATAATACAACTTAACCAATCATTTAAATGTTAACAGTTTTTAAGGAAAAATAAAATGTCTTCCATTTATTACAGTTATTGAGACTGGGAGATTAATTTTCCATGGCTAGCTTGAGATCAACCTGCAAAGCTATGATTAATTTTCATATCTAAATGTCCAGTATTATAAATGCTGCTTTTCCTCTCTGAGTAGCAAGTTATTATTATTGGCTTTTGCTTAATAATTTTACAATAAAACATATAAGACAGTTGGATGCGAACCCTCACATTGCTAGCCACAAGTGATAAAAAGTCCAAACTCTTCAGGGAAGATCAACTCTTTATTACCAGACTCCTCTCTCCGCCGTCAGCTCAGCAACTCATACCTGAACATTCTAAGGCAGCCTCCAGGGGCACAGAGGAGGATACCAAGGTGGAATAATAGGGGTGAACAAGGGAGGAACAAACCATTATATGTTGGGTAAGGAAGGGAATAAACTTTTCACATGTATGAGTGAAAATACACATTGTGACACATCTTCCCCCCAATGCTGAACAAAGAGAAATAAAACACAACGGTTACTTGTACATAACATAGTTTTTTTGCCAATCAGGAGCCTTGCGAGTTCTTTGAGTCATGGGTAAGTTATGTGGATCTTGATTGTAAGACTCTATGGTGAGTCTGTGGTCAGATGGTTCGCTATGTGTTGGTTGCAATTTAGTTAATCTGTCCATGCTCCGCATTTGGTCATTGTCCAATATGGCTGTGTTGCTTCTGATTGCTGCTATTCGCATGGGTTTGGAAAATTTAGTATCAGGATTGCCAACTCTGGGATTCTCAACACATACCCAGTCTCCCACTCTCCATTGTGGAATTTTGGTTCCATGTTTGGTGTTGTACTGAGTTTTATATCTGGATTGGTGTGTGCTTATCTTGTCTTTAAATGTTTGGATGTCATTTGTAATGTGGGTTCCCCCTCCTAACCAGTTCGGAAAGAATTTGGTACAGGGTTTCCTTCATTTTTAAGCAGAGAAAGGGGAGATGTCAGTAACTTGGTTGGGAATGGTGTGGTAAGCCCACAACATTTCTTGTATTGCCTGTTCTATGGGAATTCTGTTGACACTTGCTCACTGTATACAACCTTTGATCATACGATTCATTCTTTCTACCAGACCATTGGCTCTGGGACAGCAGAGAGGTGTTTTCAAGTGATATATATTCAAATTATTAAGGAACTCTGGCATAGTGTAAGAAGTAAATTGGACTCCATTGTCCGTGATTCTGGAGGATGGTATGCCTTCCTTGACAAAGCAATCTTTAAGAAACTGAATGACAGTTATGGTTTCTTATTTGGTTGACCATTTTCACTACGGTCCAATGTGAATGGTAATCTATTAAGACTAGTGCAAAATGATTAGTAACTCCTCTGAATTTGAAAGGACCAATTATGTCCAGGGCAATCTTTTCCCATTGCTTGTCTGGTAAAGGTTCAGGGGAGATGAGAGTTTTCCTAGTTACCTTGGATTTTTCACTACTGGCACGTATTAAACAATTCTTTACTTTTGCTTCTACCATCGAGTCCATGTTGGGAAACCAGTAGCAATTACGCAGTCTAGCTTTATTTAAACTTCTGCCTAAGTGGCCTCATGTACAAGATCAATTATTTTACATCTTAGAGCTTCAGGTGGAATTATTTTGTTGTTCCTAAATAAAATACCTTGATCCATGTTAAGTTCATAACGTACCTCCCAGAATTTTTTAATCTCTGTTTCTACGGAATCAGAAGAATTGGGCCAACCTTGTACCATGTAAGAAATAAGTTGTGTCATAGTGTTGTCTTTATCCATGCATTCTAACCATTCTGGGTAGTGATGATATTGAGATTGAGTTGGAGAATGGGGTACTCGGGGGTGTCAAATTGTTCTTCTTTACAGATAGGACTTCTAGAAAGAAAGTCTGCTGCAGAAGTTTGTATACCTGGAACAGACTCAACTCTAAAACAGAAACCCTCCAACCCAAGTATCCATTTAGCTATGTGAGGGGTGTTGGAAGAGTTATTTTTAGGGTTGAACATAAAAATCAGAGATTTGTGGTCGGTACGTATGCAAAATTGAATGCTCCAGAGAAAGAATTTTATAATGTTTTACACCCCGGAAACAGGCCAAAGCTTCTCTTTCCACCACGGAATAGTTAATTTCTGCTTTAGTGAGAGTTCGCGGGGCAAATGCATCAATTCTTTCTTTACCATCAATAACCTGTGAGAGGTTAGCCCCTAAGCCTCTGCAGCTTGCATCTGTAGTGAGAATAGTTTTACGGTTGTGATCAAAGTTACATAGATACAGAGCTCTTTACTTTTAAAAATGACTTATGTTGTTCAGTTGACCATTGGAAATGAGTGTGGCTCTTTGTGAGTTCTCTGCAGTTTGCAGTTAGATCAGCAGAATGATTCACATATTTCTCCATGTACTTTTATAATCCTAAAAATGACTTGAGTTTGTCTTTGTTAGTAGGTGCTGGAGCATCTCTCACTGCTTCAATTAAACAATGTTTAGGTTTAAACCCTTCCCTTGAATTGGAAATTTTCTTTTTTTAATGTGAGTCCTTCTTTATTGAATTTGGAAAGAACTTGTCTTAAAAACTGTATCATGTTCATCAATGCTGGCACCATAAATTAATACATCACCTTGGAAACATAACGTATTGGGAACATTACCCAAGACATGCTGCATAATTTTCTGAAACACTGCCGCCGCAGAGGCCAGTCCAAACGGCATGCGACGGAACATGAATGTTACCATGGGCGTAGTGAATGCTGTGAGTCTTTTAGAATCTGGATGTAGCTCCACTTGATGGTACGCCTTGGAGAGATCCAGAACACTGAAATGAGTGGCCCCTCCCATAGTGCTTAACATCTCATGGATGCGGGTAATGGGTGCCTTTCCACTAAGAGGTTGTTTAAGTCACGTAAGTCAATACACATTCTGATTTCTTGGCTATGAGTTTTCTTTGCGATGACAATGGGGGCTACCCATTCGGAGCAATCAACAGGTTGTATTATGTTTAATTTTTCTAATCTGGATAACTCTTTTCTTAAAGGTTCCCACAAAAGATGGGGTATAAATCTGGTCTTGTGAATTACAGATTTAGCATTCTGTTTTAACTGAAGTTTGTGTTGAAAGTCTTTTAGTAATCCTAAATCCTCTGAAAACTCAGCAACTCATACCTGAACATTCTAAGGTAGCCTCCAGGGGAACAGAGGAGGATACCAAGATGGAATAATAGGGATGTATAAGGGAGGAACATACCATTATATGTTGGGTAAGGAAGGGAATAAACTTTTCACATGGATGAGTGAAAATACACATTGTAACAACAAGCCTCTCATTAGGAATGAATAAAGGTGCTAATTTGAGATTTTGAGATCGGAGGTTCTATCTATTACATCGTACAGAGACAGCTCATGCTTTCGCTATGAGCCATTCCAAGCAGACCGCTCACAAGTCCACCAGTGGAAAAGCACCTTGTTAACCAAGACTACCAGCAAGAGCCACTAGCGTCAAGATGCCTCACCACTACCTGCCCGGGACTGTAGCTTTCCGGAGATCCACCTCTAACAAAAGTGAGCTTCTTTAGCGCCTTTGTGAAATTTGGGGGCATATTTATTAAGAAATCATGCAGTGCAGAAAATCACCTTGCTGTGCTGCACAGTGTGATAGGGAAAGGACAGGAATGTGCCATTATACAGCACATTCCTGTCTTTTCACTGTGCAAGACACATTCCTCAACAAAAACAATCCTGAGAGGAAGTATCCTCTTTCTATGTGTGCAGCAGAATGCAGCACACATAGAAACAGGAAGTAACAAGGAGAAATAAATGTATTTCTCCCTGCTACGCCTCAGCTGAGGAGGCATAGCATTTTTACGTATTTCCAGGTCTACCACTATTGGTAAATCTGGGAATGCACTAAAATCCATGGGTGGGTGCGTGGAAATAATCACGCTCCGCCCACTGAATGACTCCTTGGGGCAGAGTAAAGTAGTGATTTGCGCTGTATTGCGTTACTCTAGATTTAGCAAGCCACGCGTGGTGGCTTTGCTTGGCTTCAATAATCTAACTTAAGAGTTGCGTCACTCTTGCTCCACATTGCGTAGAGCAAGGCTGGTGCAAGTCTTTAACAAATAGGCCCCTTTATTTCTAGGGTTTTCATAATTGATCCTTTTGTGGGAGAATTTAAGTTAGAATTGGAGGCAGGAAGGGCTGTTCTTCACCTTTGCATTTTTGTGGCTCTGGGCTGTCTGTTCTATTAAGAGGGTATTTAAGGGAAAGGAAAAGGTTGCTGAAGATGTCACACAGCTTTTGCAAGTAAGATAGTATTATTCCCCAGTAGTTGAGATTTGTTTAGAGATGTTAAATACTTCAGTGATTCCGTTTGCTGTTGTACATTTCTTCCACCTTTGCATCAGAGATGGTTTGTTTTAGAATTATACATTGAGGTTTTTCCTCCTGTTCTTTCTGGAGCCGCTCCAATTGCCTGCCTTGGTTTGGTAATTCTTTCAAAAACAAGTTTTCTCTATACTATTTTGATTACTGTAGTGGGAAGTATGTTGTTTATGGCCATCTAAAGATTCCTGAGGTGGATATGAATTATAAGTTTCCTTCTAATTTTTGGGTTCTCATAGAGAACTATGAAATGTGCAAGTGAAAGTAAATACACGATCCGAAATTAGATTTAAATTAATGCATGTGCCTTCCACAATTGACATCTTGTTAAATTAAATGTGCAGAATTTGCTTTCCAGCTTGGTTAAGCATGAGCCCCTTCTCTAATACCCTCAGGTTGTCTAGGTTTACGAGGTGCGGGTTTTCATTGGCTCATGTGTGTGTTTATGTAGATGCTACTTGCATGTAGATGCTGAATACCAAGGGAGTCCAGTTCTGATTCCACCTGATCCCTCTTTCTTCCACCACCCTGCAGTTCTGTCTCATTATTTCACTCTTGTGGGCTCTTTTTCATCACTTCTTTCTTTCTGTCTCTGTCACTGTTTTCCAAGCTTTTTCTTCTTCAGCCTTTTTCCTTTTTGTGTCTTTTCCGCTCTTCCTAGGGTTGAAAGTCTGATAATATAGCCTTCTTGCCTGCCATAGTGGGCTATACCGGCTGTTAGAACATTGGGATGTTGGGAGCTCCATTGAAAACAATGGAGTGCTCCGGGCTTCTAATGGCTGGTATAAGCCAGGAGCTCCAACATTCCAATGCTTCTTTGTTCACAGCTCTGGCTGTGAACAAAGGCTTCAGGGAGCATGAGGGGATTCCAATCCCCTCACGCTCCCATAAGGCTTTGTTCTTTTTTGTTAGAACATTCTGCCCTCTAGTGGCAGAATGTTCTAATAGCCTTATAGCCCTTCGTAGCTGGGCTATACCGGTTATTAAAGTGCCTCTCCCTTGTTAAAAGCCCTCGCCTTCGGCTCAGGCCTTTAACGCTGGAAAGGGCCTTTAATAGCTGGTATAGTCCTTTACGGCGGGCTATATTAAAGGCCCGCTCCCGCTTTAAAGGCCCGAGCCGAAGGCGAGGGACTTTAACAAGGGAACGGAACTTTAATAGCCGGTATAGCCCTGCTACGGAGGGCTATAAGGCTCTTAGAACATTCTGCTACTAGAGGGCAGAATGTTCTAACAAATAAAACAAAGGCTTCTCAAAGCTCGATGGTATTTCAATCCCCTCGAGCTCCGAGAGGCTTTTGTAAAACATTGGAATGTTACTCTGTGGGCCTTTACCGGCCTTTACCGGCCCGTAGAAGCAGGGAGCACTCCATTGTCTTCAATGGAGCTCCCAACATTCCAATGTTCTAATAAAAAATATGTTCTATTTCCCAGAAATGGAAGGCATCATCAATCACCTGCACAAATTATACTATATATATATATATATATATATATATATATATATATATATATATATATATATATATATATACATATACATACATTGCGGTGTCGGAGTCACTAACTCCGCATTGGGAGAGATGCACTGTCGGACTTTCCCCCGTATAATTGTTCCCTGATGACGAAGGTTATGCAGTTGGGGACCACGCTGGGTGCTGACGAAGCTACACAGCGGAAATGCATACGCCCGGAGTGCCGTCCAAACCTTTCAATAAATCAGCCTTCAAATTGTTCCCCGTTGTGGCCTCTGCCTTTCTTTCAGGAGGGTTTTCCGGATATTGACAATTGCCAGCCAGCGGCAATTCACAGAGGCCCCTGCAGACAAGTTGGCCTGATCGACACTGGCGTTCTGTCTTGCCTCGGCGTGAGACTTTCTTCTTCAAGTTATTGATACTGATCAGGCCCACCCCAGCCAACAGGGAGAAACATTGCGGTGTCGGAGTCACTAACTCCGCATTGGGAGAGACGCACTGTCGGACTTTCCCCCGTATAATTGTTCCCTGATGACGAAGGTTATGTAGTTGGGGACCCGAGGAAGCTGCACATTGAAGGGTACACGGCAACAGTGAGAGAAGTGATCGAGTGCTACTTTGTGGGTCGCGCTTCCATTTGGCTGCCCTTTCCTGGTTTTACATTGCATGCTGGGATCAGAAGTGCTTTGCACTCTAAAGACACTGTGATTGGTGCTGTCCGGCATCATCTAGGGCGTAGCGTCCTACAAATGAGGCAGTGTATGAACTATCTACTAATTGACAGGCACTCGACCATCCTGCTGAGTACCACGCTGGGCGCTGACGAAGCTACACAGCGGAAATGCATACGCCCGGAGTGCCGTCCAAACCTTTCAATAAATCAGCCTTCAAATTGTTCCCCGTTGTGGTCTCTGCCTTTCTTTCAGGAGGGTTTTCCGGATATTGACAATTGCCAGCCAGCGGCAATTCACAGATGCCCCTGCAGACAAGTTGGCCTGATCGACACTGGCGTTCTGTCTAGCCTCGGCGTGAGACTTTCTTCTTCAAGTTATTGATACTGATCAGGCCCACCCCAGCCAACATGGAGAAACATTACGGTGTCGGAGTCACTAACTCCGCATTGGGAGAGACGCACTGTCGGACTTTCCCCCGTATAATTGTTCCCTGATGACGAAGTTATGCAGTTGGGGACCCGAGGAAGCTGCACATTGAAGGGTACACGGCAACAGTGAGAGAAGTGATCGAGTGCTACTTTGTGGGTCGCGCTTCCATTTGGCTGCCCTTTCCTGGTTTTACATTGCATGCTGGGATCAGAAGTGCTTTGCACTCTAAAGACACTGTGGTTGGTGCTGTCCGGCATCATCTAGGGCGGAGCGTCCTACAAATGAAGCAGTGTATGAACTATCTACTAATTGACAGGCACTCGACCATCCTGCTGAGTACCACGCTGGGCGCTGACGAAGCTACACAGCGGAAATGCATACGCCCGGAGTGCCGTCCAAACCTTTCAATAAATCAGCCTTCAAATTGTTCCCCGTTGTGGCCTCTGCCTTTCTTTCAGGAGGGTTTTCCGGATATATATATATATATATATATATATATATATATATATATATATATATATATATATATATATATATATATATATATATATATATATATATATATATATATATATATTATGCACAATGAAGGAAAACCAGCACTCCGCTCGTTGTATACAATTGACTTTATTCACCACACTGTTGTAGCCTACGCGTTTCGAACCAGATGGTTCCTTCTCACGGCAGGGTTACAAAGCTGTCCTATCTCACTTTCAATTATTAAATACTAGTGATTTTAAAGGTGCATTGTGGGACATGCAGTCTTGTGCTTGTTATTTCATTCATAACTTTACATTTTGGCTGTCTTTTTGTCTTTGACATTCATTTTTGGCTAAGTGCCCATTAAATAAATGTCCAGCTCGCACATAAATTGGGTGTCTTGGCAGTGTAAGCTGTGCACAATTAAGGAAATTGTTCATCCATTTCAGACTCTACTATTGGTCTATCATATATTCTTTACTGTGCCAAGAATATATGATAGACCAATAGTAGACTCTGAAATGGATGAACAATTTCCTTAATTGTCAAAGACAAAAAGACAGCCAAAATGTAAAGTTATGAATGAAATAACAAGCACAAGACTGCATGTCCCACAATGCACCTTTAAAATCACTAGTATTTAATAATTGAAAGTGAGATAGGACAGCTTTGTAACCCTGCCGTGAGAAGGAACCATCTGGTTCGAAACGCGTAGGCTACAACAGTGTGGTGAATAAAGTCAATTGTATACAACGAGCGGAGTGCTGGTTTTCCTTCATTGTGCATAATTTCAAACGGGACCCGGCCCTGGCCCCGAATCCAGCACCGACTCATGAAGCTGTTCCCTCTGCGACAGGACAGAGTGTGAGAAATATATATATATATATATGTATTTATATTTATGCTGAGTATGTGATGTGGCCTGCTAAGAACCTAAGAGGGTTATGCATAAACATAGCATAATTTAATTAAATAATAACATCTAAAATTCACACTAATAGGTTATCGATTGAATTAAGTATGTGGGTCTGAGGGAGTGTTTTTCTGTGATTTACTATTTAAAGACATTTTAATTATTTCAGAGGTCACATGCTATCTTTTAGTTATGCTACCACACATGAATTTCTGTATGTTAGTGTTTTTTTCCCTTTTTTGATTTGTGGCTTAACTTTTTTTAATCAAAGTTTACTTATACAGTATAATTTTTTATGTTTGTATGCGATAATCATGTACTTGAGTGAAACCTTCGCCATTAAGTGACAGGTGCTAACCTGTCAATGATATTAAATTAAATAACAGAAATGTTGAACACATTTAAATATATATAAATAAAAATGTCTACAGTTTCTGAGGGCCTTAGTAGTCCTCGACATTGTTGGGCACAGAGGAATCATTTTTTTCTTTATTTGTTTTTTAAAGGTTTTATATAGTGCTGGCTAGACCCGGAGGTATCAGAGTGCTTTACATGAGCATCAGATCATAGTTACAGGTTACATCGTTAAAAAGGTTACACAGGGGCATATTACCAAGGGCCATTATCGCTGCTTTAGCGGGACTTTTTCCCGCTAAAGCGGCAATAATTTGATCGACCAATTACCAAGCTGTCGCTAACACCAGTTAGCGACAGCTGGTAGGCGATAGCGATCATCTTGGGGCCCGATTTGCATGTCAGCGATAATTATCGCTAATGACATGCAAAGTGGGCGTGCCAAGATGTTAGCGACTGGAAACAGTCGCTAATATCGCTATCTCCTATTACCAACAATGGCTTAGTTTTGGAAATATTCGCGCTAAGCGCGAATATCTCCAAAAGCTAACGCGTGCCCTGACCAGTTCTTAGCCATGTTATCCAATGAGAGGTGGATAACATGGCTAAGAGCATTGTCACGGTAATGCCTGAATATCGCTGTAATGACAGCGATATTCACGCATTTTGCCAGTTTTTTATCGCTTCTGAAATAAACCTTGATAATAGCAAGGTATTTCAGCGATAAAAAAAGGTGAACGGCGGCGATAGGAATATTTCCGCTAAGCCAACATAGCGATAATTATCGCTAGTTGTTGGTAATATGCCCCACAGTTATTAGAGCATCGCAACATAGTTACTTGAAAGGTCAGGATAAACAATAAGCACAAATATGTAAGGGGCAAAGCAGGCAAGGGGAAAGATTTAAGGGAGGGGGGAAGGAGCTGGGGAAGTAGACAGGTAATTAAGGCGGGAAAGAGGAGGGGAGGGTGAAGGACACCACAAGGAAAGAGGAGGGGAAGGGTGACTGGGACACAAACCGGTAGACGATATTCAAAGCAACGTCCAAAGTCCAGTAAGCTGTGATCCCAGGGGAAGTGGTATCACTTCCCTATCTCTGTTGCGGGAGGCTCCCTTTATGCAGTCGACTCTCTCAGAGGGTCTCTGAGACTCCAAGGTCTACATACTGGATCCTTACCCAAAAAGAGGAGAGGGAGTGCTTTGGCAAGGGGTGCCATACCATACCTCAGCTGTGAGTGGCTCCCTTGGCGCAGTGGACTCTCTCAGCGGGTACGCGGAGACTCCAGAGTATAAATATTGGATCTTTCCCCAATTAGTGAAGAAGGAGTGCTTAGTCAAAGGACACAAAGGACAGGGGGCTAGGCAGACTAGCAGGCAACGTAAGAGATTCAGGGGAGAGTGGATAGGAGCTAGGAGCTAGGGAGGAAGGCAAACCGAGAAAGAGTACTAAATGGGAACAAAATTAATTAAAGAGTTATTATATAGCGCTGGCTAGATCAGATGGAATCGGAGCGCTTTACATGAGGGACAATAATGTTGCAATTTACATCAGTTAAAAGTTACATAAGTATCAAGAAAAGCATTTAAAGAACATAATGATTTGAAATCAGTTAATTTTGCCGCAGCCCTTAATGTTCCAGTGGTTTCCTTTATCCTCTGCTATAGCCTCTGCTCCCAATTAACACACAATGACCCCTTAAATATGTGTATGTTATAGAGATTCAGATTTTCCAACAATCACCCTGGGACATCTTATTAAAACACATTATATGAGAAGCAGGACATAAGAGGGGCTGAAGGGCATTGGACAGAGCGATAAGGGCGGATTGAGAGGGATACTTAAAACGCAATAGTTTTCAAACTAATCAACATTGTTCAAGGCTTTCAAAACGTTGTAGAGTGAGTGTGTGTGTGTTTTTGGAATAACGGCATGTAAAGAATTTAAGGTGAAATCCGACAGACACTTTACATTACCCAATTGAAAGTACTTGTACCCAAATATTTACCACATAATCAATTTTTTGAGGTGGTGTAACACCCCAATCAGCCCCTGTAGAGCTACGCCCCTGGCGCCATGCCGCAGTGCATGACATTGTGTGCAGGCATTCGTATTGTGTTGATTTGGAAATCTTTGCAACCATTACTTATTGCAATATTTCTAGGGATGGGAGGGCAAGTCTCCCTGTCTGGCAGCAGATGCCCTTGAATGCGGTTCTCTGTCAAGTGGTTCAAGCTTATATTGATGGACCAAGGAAGAGCTATTACGTATTTTTTAAATACTGAAGATGCCGACTGGTGGTTCATTAAATCAGTCAGTGAGATCACGAGCAACCAGTATAAGTGTACACATCTGTACTACTTGGCAAGAAAAGCCCATTCACAGGTCACGGCTACCTCATCTTTTGAGTGTGTCTATCTTCTCCAGGGTCATTTGGTATCACTTCCGTGTGCCTTCAGAGCAGCAAGATTTGTTTGCTTTACTTGCGGCAATTCCCCAGCTCCAAAGTAGACTCCTCTAGCCATTAGGCCATATCCGTCACCCCAAATGCTCATTGTACAATGGCAGATGAGTAGACCGTACGATGGACACAAGACATGTCCTTGTGAAGGCTCACCATTTAAGTAAGTCCTGAAGTTACATGCATTATTGAGATAAGAATTTAAAATTATATTTGTCTGGACATAGAGAGATTAGAACCTATTTTGCCTTCTGTGGGAGGTGAGGAGTGAGAATTTCTGGCATATTAGGGGAGGAGCTAGCAGATAGAGTGAAGTCGTCTTCTAGTCTACTAGCCGTAAATATGTCCTGGTAGATATCCTCTGTTGCACAGAGAGGCGAGTTGACCATCGTCACAAATGGACTCCAACAGATTTTTTGTGGGAGATAAACATTATAGGGACCGTTTCTCAGCCCTCCTGTTAACACGGCCAGAAAGTTTTCAAAGTTGAAAGAAGTGCAAACACTATGAAAGGTAAAGAGCCACCCAACATCAATGGTGGCCAATAAGGCTGTGTGAAGCTATTTTATAGAAGCGTAACCACGTGTAAATCCAGACTCTTGAGTTTTGCAACACCACCAGGTTTCATTCCTCCTGCTAATATGGACACAGGTAATACTTTGAAGCCCTAGGGAAATATGCTGGTTGTAGAAAATGGGAAGAGAAACACCTTGGTGAGAGATAAAAGAAACATTTGTATCATGAATGCGCCTAACGATAGATAACAGCAGGGAATTTTGGGAAACACTCCCTAATAAATCACTAGCCTGGCTCAGGGAGAAGTGGCTTGGTGACATGACAAAGTTTCAAAAAAGACTCTATGCACCAGAATGGTCTATGAATAATTGCATTGTTAGTGATTGTGGCGCAGACAGTCTACAGGAAGCACTTCATCGAAATGTGTAACTGGGGAGCAAGAGCTAGGCCCTCAAGCTTATATAATTTTAGGCATGACTGTAGAATAATAAATCAGATTAGAGAGACTAGTGATATTTGTATTTGATTTGGTACATCTATCTGGAATGTGATCCCCTAATCTACATGGTCCCAACTTAAATTCTATTGGTTCACCTAAAACTTCTCTTTATATGGAAACCGTAATTTGCTGAATGCCTCTTTTTCCAATGCTACGTAAATTGCCCTAAGTAACTAAGCCTGAATATTAATCATACAAATAACCTATTCTTGGCATGCCTCTCATAACCTAAAGTGTGTGGATTGAAGAAAGAGTAATATTTCCCACACATCACTTGTTTGGTCTTGGCACCCTTTATTTTAGCCTTGTCTCTGGGATTGGTTGAATTGTTTACCATGCATTCTCCAACAGTGGTGATTTTAACTTTTAGATCCAAAGAGATACTCATTGGGTGAGGGGCTCCACAGGGGTCAGTCCTCTTCCCCCCACCGTGCCTCTGGTGGAGCTGGTCAGGTCTTTTGGCTTCACTGCACTCTCTTATGCAAACAATACACAGTTGTTGTTGAGGTTTTATCACACTGACTGTGACAGTATTGAGCGCTTTTGTGATTACCTCACCCGAAGACATGACTTTTCAATTAGCTAGCATACCACAGGATACCCTTGCAAATCATAGAGCACTTTACAAATACATATAGCACAGTTAAGGAGTGGATGTAGATGTCCCTCAATTTCCTAAAACTAACTGGGAACCTGGTGATGGGCCAAGACCAGTTGATATGTACAGAGAGGCTGTGGGCGCCGTCCATGCAAATTTTCCTGTCCCAGTTGATACAACTGAAAATCTAGGATCTCGTTCAACAAGTGGCTCCCTTGATCTCCAGATCCAGTTTGTTTGGTCAGATTGTCTCATATTGCATGCCCTCTGGAAGTTCTTCCCTTTATTTTGCAGAAAAATGAGTCCCAGTATGGGTTGTTGTGATAACAGACAGCTTATAATAAAGTAGAGTATCTTTCTTGGCTTGCCAAAGGATCTGTTGAGGAATCTTTATAAAATTCATAACAGTGGTGAGGCTTATTTGTGGACTTCACAAATACGACCACGTTTCTGAGGCCCACCACACCCTTCTCTAGTTTCAGATCAAACAGGGGATTCATTTCAAAGCACTCAAACTTTTTATTCAGCCAGCCCACAGTTTCTGAGTTGATATAACCCTACTCTTCTTCAGACTCCTTTGGTCTGGTCCTCTTTCTCTGCATAAAATCACTCGCTACAGGAGTGGCGAGCGGGCATTCAGAGTGTAACACCCACAAATTTGGGATAAGCTTACCTGTCTTTTACAAGAACTAGCTGATCATCTCTTCATTTAGAAACACCTTAAAGACTTCTCTCTTCTGCTCGTTCTCCTACTGGGCACCTATAGGTTGATCATATCCTGTTCGGATGCTTGGCGGCCAAAGTTTTGCACATTTTAAATGAATAAATAATACCCAAGAATAGTATTCTATGTCTGTGCACAAAAGGCTTACGTACCCAACAGTGTATTATAACAACCTGGAACTTGACTATGGCTTTGGTGGATGGGGAACTTTGTGCAAACATCCCGGGTAGACTTATTGTTAACCGTACGAACCAAAGTCCCAGACTGTATTTGTAGTTGTCCCATGCTTGCCATATTTCGTTTGTCCCTTAACGTCCTCTGCATTTTTAACATTTATTGGCTCCAATTAAGGGGCCCCTAAATGCACCAGATTCCAGATCAGTTGCTTCTTAGTTTTAGGGTGTCCTTAGAGTGGGGAACCTAAATTGGTCCTTCCTATATGTACTTTCAAAGGAGGAGACTATTTGCCTGCAGCAACATCTGTGCATAAAGGTCTCATGTATCCTGCAATGTATAATAAAACATTAAAGTGTGACTAGTTTTGCAGGATAGGGAACTTTGTGCAAACTCCCATGGGGGGCATGGCTTCAGTCAAAAGTACAAACGTTTCCAACAATAAGTGCAGTTATGGACGTGGATATCTTGAAATTGACAACTAAACCTTCAAATAAATGTAACTATATAGTTAACAAAAAAAAAGAAATACAATCGAAACTCAGTATTAGGACAGTGTTACCAAGCTGTGAAAATTCCAAGTGGTCAAACCGTGCCACTGAAATTCATATTATTTGTTGAGAAATGCTATAATATTCTGAACAAATGATACTTTGATATGATTCTGTTAACTACTAAACAACTGTCTAAAGATTTGTAATAACTAGTAGTAGCACAAGAATAACTAAAATAAATGATTAAAAATGCAACTGAAATATTACATGTTGAGAATAATCAGCAACTAGATAAATATGAGGCAACAAGTCAGGAAAGACAAATCAGAAAGTACAAGGAAGACATGTAAGACTACAAAAATGAAATTGTCTATATATTTTGGAACAAACATGCTAATAATAAAGTGTTGCAGGGTTTCTGTACTCACACAGAACTGTGCACAGAGGAGTGGAACCTCGGCAAATTAGGATGTCCCAAAACTTACCTTAGCAACCAACTCACCCCTTACCGAGCTAGCTACAGTGTCTCATTGGACATATCAAACACCCAATGTTTAGACAAACCAGAACATGAACTTACAGTACCTCAGGGTACGTGGGACTCATGAACACTCTTTCGTTATATTATCATTACAAACCAGAACATGGAGTAAAGAAGACACATGTGCATTTGAAATGTTTATTTACTAATGCCGTCTTCTCAGGCGCAGTATCTTTGATAATACAAGTATACTTATTATCAGTAGCAAAATTATCAGCATAGTTACTAAGACATAAAAAGCGAATGGTGACAGCATGTTAACATGCTGTAATGAATAAGAGTTAACAACACTTATATCTCACCCTCCCTAACACATATATTATATTATTATCTAAGAAGGTCTCTTTGGGTTGTTTTAGGGCGGGCCCATACCTTAGTGTCCTAGCATGAAGGAATCACATCAGCATACACCAGCTCTCTCTGCATGTGCACCGCATCAAGTGTGTTAACCATTCTCGTGCTAAGCAATATCAATCCCGCCTCAAGCCCAAGTTGGCAAAGGCTGCACTTGTGTTATGACTATGAAGGCGTGGAGATCAGACCTCATAACAATTCCATATCGTGTTGCTCCTGAAACTTCAGCACTCTCCGTGCAGACATGTTTTATTAAACAAGGCAGATATCAGAGCAATAACATATTATTCTCACATTCACCACGGCAAACTACTAGGTTGAAAGCTAAGTCAACAAATGAGGGTCGTGTGCAGAAGTTGCAAGAAAGGAAAAATGGCGTTTAAATCTCAAATGTACCTATGCTAACTTAACACGATATAGGGATATATAGGAGTTATACAACACCCCCCCATGATCCGAGAACGGACTAAATAAGGTAACAGAAGTGCCATCACATGAGAGCAGAATCCATTTATAAACGAGCATGAATAAAGATTCAAATATAAAAATTAATGCTAAAAAAATAGCCCACAAATATACTGTGGCTCAAGCCAATAGGCAAGCAAAAAATAAAATGTCTTGACCAAAAGTCAATAAAATCAAGGAAATGCTATCAATCAGCATGTCAATTTGAGGCAGTGTCTATGATAAGATCGTATATGAAAAGTAAGCTGCAACAGCCTCTAGGAGGAAGTCACTGTCCTCATCAGAAAACAGTTCAGCCATCCAATTTAAAAGATGAAAGGAACATACGTGATCTTCCAGCACCGGATCCTCTATAACCATCAGAGGACAGCTCGGTGGGTTTTCAAGAAAACTTCGTTCCAAGAAACTTTGCGCTGCTGACAACACATCCCAGGGACCCATTAGTCCATGTGCCACCGCCAAGGCCATAATCCTTTCGTCAGAACAAACCAACTCGTGAGCAATGATAGGACTCATCAGTTGATCAAAATCGACGTCAGCAGATATTGGTCTGCAGAGACACAAATCAATGGCCCAAAGGAAATCACAGGTCAGGCAGCGAAATACAGGCTGGACACAGGTGAAATAGGAGAACCGAAAAGATAATCCAAAAGCCGTGCTTAGAGTCGCCAACGGCAGTGTGCCATAATAATCAAGCATGCGGTTGCGAAACCGCGTCAGTAGCAGCTGTGCGTGGTCTTGCACAGGAAGGGCATCCATATTTAAAAAGGCAGAAAACCACCAATGCGCCAGCCGCTAAAGCAAGTAAAAACGGGAACCCTCCAAATAAGGATGAAAAAATAGAATGGAAGAAGGCAGGGATGACTCCAAAAATCTTCTCAAAGGAAGTCACGAGACCACCGCTAACAACTTTAAAAAAATGTGCTAGGCCCGTTGTGGAGGATGCGTTAAAGATAGAACGGACCATGGCTCCGAAATGCAAAGGCAAATCAGTGTTTAAAAGAGCCTGAACCTCCGTACGGGTGTTAGCAATGTGAAGCACGAAAGTTTCACGGGCCGAGCTCAAGGCCACCTCTTTCTGGGACAATAGAGCTCTTATTCTAGCCATGCCGCTGAATTCTGCTCCCAAGGTCGGTATCTGTGGCCAAATGGAAGACTCCCTATGTTCACGTGTGGGAGGATAAAGAACATTTCTGCAGCAAATAACTCGCTCACTAACTGTGACTATGAAAGCTATACCCTTAATTAAACCACAACAGTTTTCATTATTGAGCATTAAATAACTACCATTCTCTAACAATTTAAACGTGGGGATGATAGCAGGAACTGGCGTGCCCTGTAAAACGCAAGCCATATTGGGTCGGTCCTTGTTACATGAACCGTGTAACTGTATGTGTTTGCACATTAAAGAATGATCTGGCGTCTCAGTACACTCATCCCCTGTTAGATAAACTTCTTGTTCATCCTTGAAACATCTGTATGTGTATGGGAGTGACCAGACCTCATGAAGAAAACCGCTACCTAAGGGTTCAAAACGACCTATTGGCACATATTTCATACAATTTGAAAACTTATATAAAGCAAAAGGCAGCGTTATTAAACCGTGGATAAGCCACGTAGCAGCAGTGGTCTCTGCCACAGAAAAAGGTAAAGATTCCAATCTTTCAATATGGAGCATAGAAAAGGAAGCATCACGCATTGAAAGCAAGCGTTGTTTGTCTGTCAAATTAAATGGTGCAAATAAAGAGGAAACGTTCATGTATCCCCAGGGAACTTTACCCATTTTTAGAGTCTGTAGTGTCCATGCAAACTGCATGATTGAACGTAATTGATTTTGACCATGGTATAATACAGACACTTCATCATGCACAATATCAACAACAGACGACACAATATTATCTAATGTGTAAATTCTAGAGGAAAGCACGTTAATGCTATTGTCAACCACTGCAAGCACTTTCTCAAGATTTGCCTGATCAATAGCCCTAAGGCGTGAAGCAGCCTCAATCTGTGAGAGTTTCCAAATTTCATTGTAAACACCATATAACCACCTTTTCGACCTGCCACTAGCTGGGCCCTTAATGAAATCATTCAAATCCACGTCTGCATTCAGTTTGGAAAGGTGATACTTAACCGCAGGTAAAGTTGAATGTTTCAGCCAAGCTTGACACAACTTGCCCACAGAGTAAGAGGTGACAGTATGACTCAAGTCAAAACGGGGATCAGATCTAACAGTCTTAAACCCGTCAGTTATATTTAAAAATCTTTTTTGGCAAGAATCAGCACTACGGTGCCAAAGCAGCCAACCCTTGGGATTCATACTGGAAATGTTAAAGGAGGAATTCAGAAGCAGAGCCTGTATATCTCTAATGGACAATTTAGTAAAATTACTCCAATTCTCATATTCCTCCAACTCCGGGAAAGACGGGGTGTTTAACCTTTTAGATGTAGCCAATCCAAAGCATGTAGTCTGGGAAATGGTTTCATTTAAAAACCATATATGATTTGGGATGAGACATGCACGGTGCAAAGCCTCAGTGCCTTGTACCTGCCAGGCCCTTGAGCCCCAAACTGATTTAAGGTCTATGGTATCCTTCCATAACTCATACCCTCCAGTAACTAAATGATCCAGGAAGACCTTTGAATATAACAATTTTGTATTTGTAAGTCGAACCTAGGACAGTGTCTGTTTGTGAAATTTAAAATAAAAGGACTCGGGATTGGACTGATTAAAGTCAGTGAAATAAGTATACTTTTTAAGAAACGTTTCTGAACTCCCTTGTGTAGGTGCAGGGCCATTGGGAGCTAAAGCTGTCCAATCTGTGGGCATAAAAACCATTGGATATGTCAAGCGTTGTCTTGAAACGCTTACGCACGAGACTATCCACTAGGGCAGAGCCGTGGGTATTCTGTACTGCACAGTTACGGCAATGCGAGTTCAAATGCCGGTAATCCAAAACCAAACGATATGATCCGTCAGGTTTATTCACAGTAAAAAGGGGATTATTCATCGGTGACACACACGTTTCAATAACTCCCTGATATTCCAATTGTTCAAGGATTTCCGCGACGGAAGATTTTGCTTCACGCCGAATGGGATATTGAGGTTGAGGCTGCGGCTGAGACCGCAACGGAATTTCGTGGCAAGGCGACAATTTATCCCAACCATATTGGTTACGGTACAGAGCCGGCGCGAGAGCCCGAGCCCACTCTTCTGCAAAATGCTGCGCATGCTCTTTCGAGACAGTGTTCGCGAAACTGGGTAGGATTACCTCCTCCCCTCGCGGCGCCGCGAGCACAAAAGGTGGGGGCCAGTCAGCCTCCGAAAGTAAAATATCATATGTAGAAGACAGATTCTCCCAAAATACACCTTTAACGGTACGCTGTATGTCACCTTCAATTAACAGGACAATTTCATATAGTCTTTCAGGGGGAGCAAGTCTCGTATCCGCTGTTTCTATCACAACGTAGACATCAGTCGCTGTCACCCTCAGTAGTGGACGCAGCGCCTCTCTGACTATGGTTATCTCCGCCGCGCTGTCCAGCAAGGTCAGAGCCCACGTCAGATTCCGAAGCCGCGTTCTCACTATCTGTGGCATATCGATGCGCTGTTAAGGCTGCGACTTTCTTTTTCGCAAACTGCGGACGCCTAGGCGTAGAATCCTCCTGCTTCACTGCGCCGTCCGTCTGGCGGGACTGGCCACGTCCTTGTTGGCCACCACGTCCACGTCCACCCCCTCCTCCTCCACCGGTCTTCGGGGCCGATGTGTCCTGAAAGGAACGAGGAGAGCGTTGATCAGAACCCTGAAAACGATCAGGCGATTTAATCATCGCGCGGTCGCGCAAATCATAAACTTTTTCGGGTGGCGCAGGAGCTTGTATTGCAGGAAAAGTACCCTGAGTCTGCGTTGTCTGCTTCCCCTGTGTCTGTTTTTTAGGCCAATTTTGTTTCTTGGACTTGGGCTGGGCATCTGTCACTGCAGATTGTCCCTGTGGTTGTTTTATCTGTTTCACTGGAAAATATTTCAGACCTCTACTTGTGCGGCCAATCGTTTTATAAGCGGCCACCACAATTTTTGCTAACTGGCGCGGTTTGTCGGCATCGGGCAGAGCAGCCAAAGCATTCGACACCTGAAAGTTAACTGCATCTCCTTTAACATTGGAGAGAATGAGATCACTTACAATCTCAAAAGAACCACACAGGCGCATACCCAATTCAACCGCTGCCTCTGGACCGTGATCATTCTGAACACGTCTAACGATTTCAGGCAGGGCAGTCATAGACGGGGTGCCGAAGCACCTTGTATAAACTGCCGCAAATGTTTTTCCCCAGCTGTCACAGTCAGCAGGTTCAGGAGTAATATCCTTCGGTAGAGTAATCGTCAACATTCTATGTTTATCAGCAGGAGTAGAATTCGGAAAAACTGCCTCCAGTTGATCAAACTTCTCCGCTAGCCAGAATGGGAAGTCATCGTTGTCAACTGGACGCGCACCAAAAACCGAATTTACCATCACTGGATAGAGACGCATTCCGCCTCGTTCCAGGGGAGCGGCCGCACCCCCCTGGGGACCACCAGGAAGATGTCGACCGATGTATTGCACTAAAGCACGAATTACGGAAATGGAAACTACATGCAGCCTGCGAATTTCTGCCAGGGTGCAAGCCCCGTGATTCGGGTGCGGGGTAAAGCCACCCAACGCAGGCCAATTAGTACCTGGAATTGAGAGCGGGCCTAACCTCGCAGGGGACATAGAGTGGGGGAGGGCGCCATCAAACCAAACTCGATGCTGCCAATGATCAATAGGTATTTCCAATGCCCTGTACGGCGTATATTCAGCCGGGACATCCGAGGCGGTGTAGGAGTGGAACAAACCAGAATTAGCGTCCACAGCCGGAAACGTAACCCAAGAGTAAAACAACTCGTAAGGAAACGCCGGATCTGCACATACCACGAAAATCACAGCCATCCCATCTACTGGGACTTGGTACGTCTGAAGATGGTTGCGTACCGCTACGCGACTATGCTGCGCAATAGCCACCGCTGCCGCCATTACAGAATTGGAAATAAGAAAACACAAAGAATACTTTGTAGCACAACTGGGTAGTAATTCAAAGAAACCGTTTAAGAAAGAATCAAGCTTGAATATAGACCTATTTCAAAAAATAGGTAGGTTTCACCGACACCCCGTTTTCCGGAAACGGACGCGAAGGGGTTAAGGCATGAACGATAAACTACTCGAGTGTCATGATATAAGACCACCGAAACCGTTGGGCGCCATGTTGCAGGGTTTCTGTACTCACACAGAACTGTGCACAGAGGAGTGGAACCTCGGCAAATTAGGATGTCCCAAAACTTACCTTAGCAACCAACTCACCCCTTACCGAGCTAGCTACAGTGTCTCATTGGACATATCAAACACCCAATGTTTAGACAAACCAGAACATGAACTTACAGTACCTCAGGGTACGTGGGACTCATGAACACTCTTTCGTTATATTATCATTACAAACCAGAACATGGAGTAAAGAAGACACATGTGCATTTGAAATGTTTATTTACTAATGCCGTCTTCTCAGGCGCAGTATCTTTGATAATACAAGTATACTTATTATCAGTAGCAAAATTATCAGCATAGTTACTAAGACATAAAAAGCGAATGGTGACAGCATGTTAACATGCTGTAATGAATAAGAGTTAACAACACTTATATCTCACCCTCCCTAACACATATATTATATTATTATCTAAGAAGGTCTCTTTGGGTTGTTTTAGGGCGGGCCCATACCTTAGTGTCCTAGCATGAAGGAATCACATCAGCATACACCAGCTCTCTCTGCATGTGCACCGCATCAAGTGTGTTAACCATTCTCGTGCTAAGCAATATCAATCCCGCCTCAAGCCCAAGTTGGCAAAGGCTGCACTTGTGTTATGACTATGAAGGCGTGGAGATCAGACCTCATAACAATTCCATATCGTGTTGCTCCTGAAACTTCAGCACTCTCCGTGCAGACATGTTTTATTAAACAAGGCAGATATCAGAGCAATAACATATTATTCTCACATTCACCACGGCAAACTACTAGGTTGAAAGCTAAGTCAACAAATGAGGGTCGTGTGCAGAAGTTGCAAGAAAGGAAAAATGGCGTTTAAATCTCAAACGTACCTATGCTAACTTAACACGATATAGGGATATATAGGAGTTATACAACAAAAGGATATAGTAAACCTAAATGTGCATCTTCAAATTATGTTAGTATAGAATCTGATGAGACCTAGGGGCATATTATCAAGGAACGGTATTAAAATGATCGCCACTTTAGCGTCAGGAAACTGCTGCTAAAACAGCGATAATGGGCTTGATAATATGCCGTAGAGAATTCCAATAGAAGCCCAGGTTAACACCAGAACATGGGCTTCTATTTGAATTCTCTACGGCATATTATCAAGCCGATTATTGCCGCTTTAGCGGCAGTTTCCGGCAGCTAAAGCGGCGATAATTTTAACTCCGTTCCTTGATAATATGCCCCGTAGTTCATTGTAAAGATAATTGAGGAGGTCACTGTATAAGTGGTCACTTCAACCTCAAAGCAGATTTTTTTGTTAAAAGTCACAATAGAAAAGGCAAACCAAGACGTGGAAAGTGATAAGGAAGTGGAGGACTCGCATTCAGAAAAAAAATAGTCATCAACCTTTCGGAATACACACTTACATCAGGACAAGAAAGCATTTTACAGAAAGGCGATTCTTTTGCACCTACAAACTATACATGTTATTTAGGATCTAAAGTAGAGCTTTTCAAACATATGCAAAAACTCTCATGGAAAGTTTGTTCTCATCAGTTCCACAAAACATAAGAGAAGAATCTGAAAACGAGGGGACCGATTAACAAAGGCATTTAAGAGTATGTGAAATAGTACTTCAGGAATACTACTTGAGTTACTGGAGTAATACTCTTGACACACTTTCCCTGAAGGAACTTAACAACCAGGAGGAGTGGGTGTTATCTGTGACAATGATAATATATAACTTGCACATCTGATGTGGAAACTATTAGAAGATAATGGGTATGATAAGCAATATGGTCATAGAGAGAAAGAGATACTGGTCAGAAGACTAAATAGAAAGAAAGCCAATAATACTCTACAAGTGTCCATTTCAATTGTATGTTACAAATTTTTACACCATTGCTTATTGAAAGAAAGATTATCTCTGTATGAAAAGAAGAAACTAATTTGAATATCTGTTTGGAATGCCTCCAAAATTGCCAATATTTTCCTAAAGTTTGATATGAAGAATGCCTTGGCGCACAGGTAACAAAGATAGAATATGGTGCCCAAGAGGAGCGCCAAAGAGAAAACTTTTCCAGTTAATTATCATGTGAGTTTCTACTATGAACATAACTAGGAGGTCTAATATGTATTCATGGAGGTACTCATGACCTTTATATATATGTTTTGTGTGGTAGTGTACTATGCAGCATTTAATCTCACACGTAGTGCAACTAAGGATTGGATAACCCCCTTTTTACAAGGTATAGACAATTGTAATAAATAACAAGATGGTGTGTAAATACTTAGGGAATGGTTTCCTGATGAAGGAGCTGTATTAAAGTCTGAAATTCACCAAACTTTATTTCCAATAATTAACCTAAGCCATTGGGGGATGCAATAAAGGATCACTATTACTGCAAGGATGATTCAATATTGCCTTATGAGAATTATATTTTTGAGAATCAGTAAAGAAATTTCAGCTTGACATAATTATGGAGAATTATTTAAATTGTAAGCAAATGTTTAATAGAAGTATTAAATACAAAGCATCAGTTTATTTAGCATACAGTCCTGTAGCACACTTGGTATACTTAACTAGGTATATAATGGTTTATGTCTTCTACGTAGTTGTCCCATTATTTGTGTCTGAACCTTTCATATATTTTTCTGTTTTTGGCTAGGTTTGAGAGGTACCAAATACCACATGATCAATCAGACTCTTTATTTTCAGACTACTGACTAACATTGTGCATTACAGACAACTTTAGTCTACAGTAAAAGTGCAGAGATCCTAAATTGATCTCCCCATCTGTATTCTTAAAGTGGTAGCTGCGAACAGCCCCTTTTACAGGTCCTGGTTTGTAGTAGTAATGTTTAATGTTTGTGATGCTGTACCTGCACCCGGAGTGATGCTACTGTCCTCCCCATGTAAATTATGTTTACTGATTCATGAACATTGCATCCCCTTCTTGTATGTTATATTGTTTAGCTTTCATGAATGTGGACGATCAAGAACATTATGTGCAGCAGTTTTGCAAAAATATTTGTGTATACTGGAGCAAGTGCAGCTCAAATACTGGTCATACTCACCTTCAGGGTATATGCAACTAGGGTACCCTTAGATGACTGAGCATATCTTGTTCACATGGCTCATACCCAACAAGATACAAGGATAAACCAAATCCCACTTCTTCATTTACTAGTGCCTTTTACTCCATATCATGCCTAATTAGAACACACAAGCTTTTCTGCCAGGATACTAAGTGACACCTGCTGATGTCACTTAGCACTGGCTCAACAGTACATTCTGGGAGCAGGTAAAGACCTGAGTGGGAAACCTCTTTCCCAACATGCTTTGTTGGGATTGCAAACTAAAACAAAATAGTAATACTGATTTACAAGGACTGCTGACTAACTGGGGGCAGTAAAAATAAGTTGGAGCCCCATATGGCTACGAGGTAGGTTTTGCACTGCTAATTCAGCTAAATAATAGGAAAATGTAACACATATAAGCAACTGCTGCCTTGAGAATTCTCCTTGGGAACTCTGGGTTTTATTCTTAAAAAGTACTCTGTCAGGATGTGATGGACTCCCTCCGCTTTTGCTTAGATGGTACGGGTATCCAAAGATATTGGAGTAGACGCCTCACTTACTTATCGTGACATGCTTCATCATCGGCGCCTATCCACACCCGGGTGAGATGATACTACCCAGGCAGACTCAACCATAGGTGGAATGGGAGTTCTTAGATAAAGCAATACTGGACATGCAGGGATCCAGATGAGTGATGTTTAAAAATACCGCTAGGTATATCCAAACACTGTGTTTTATTCCAAGGGTACCGCAGGTATGTATAAAAACGTGAATTTATTGGGTTTTACTGAATGTGATTGTTCAGTTGTATCCCTTTTAAAGTGCCAACATGTTTTGGCCCTCATTAGGAGCCTATGTGGGTCAGGGGCCCTCGTCAGGGCTATTTATCTATGTTTTTTATCCCTGCTGCTATATTGTGCATGCACTTCATGCACTATCGTGAGGCCTAATGCTCTCACCGGTCTTCTTTTCGTCAGCAGTAGATTTTCTGGTAGGAGGAGAAGTAGAGTAATCAATATCTTATTAATGATTCATCCAGACTTAGTTTTATCATGTCTCATCCATCCTTATGAGTTGGACCTTGTTGTCCTGTGTTATATAGATATTCTTATTCTGTATCTTGCACTATGGCAAATAATTTCCCTAAGCCTCTGTATCCAAGACTAATCAAGTGATCCCGTGAATATTTACATAATTGTGGTTCTTGGTCTAACTATGTCCACCGTAGATTTTTTTTTTCAAACCTATGTCTGGATAGGTTGTGAATTCTATGGTAGGTCCGGATGCAGTTGCTAGGTGTAGTGGTCATAACTTTAGACATTCATCATGTGATAACCATCCTGATGTGACATACAAGCTCAGGCACTCTCGGGCTTACCCACTGCTGCCTTTTTTCAAGGGACATGATATAATCCTATGAGAAAGTAAGCATGTTGACTTGTTTTAAAAAAGACCCAATTATAAAACCTCAGCCAATTACTCTTGTACTGAGTGTCTGTGGGGATCCTGTTGGCAGCTGCCAGTACATCCACATTCGCTGTGGAAAACACAACGGGGGCAAAGGCTAACCACAAAGACAAGCTGACAGATGGCACAGACAAATGAAGCACCATCCCTACCTCCATGGACAATAATGATTTCCTTTGTCGAAGGCATGTGTGGCCCCTGTAAAGCAGATGGAGTAGATCTCAGAAGCAAGCATGGCATGATGAAGCTGGAGACACCGAAAGACATAACATCCTGGGCTGCTTCTGATCTTCTGAAGGACAGAATAACAGAATTTTAAAGAAATGCTCTTGTCCATTCCAATACGAGATCAACCGCCCGCCAAGGAAGCAAATAGATTGCAACTGGAATTCAGATGGATTGTCATAACATCTAGAGGTGGGTGAGCCTGGTCTTCAAATATAGCTCTAAGGGCTTCCTGTGGATTTTGGACTCATGAGTTTAATGACGAAACCTGCTCATGCTGTCTAACATGGTCTTTTCAACTCCTGCAAAGGAAGAGACCAACAGAACCGTCTACTGCTAAATCATCAAGACCCACAGCTCCCTGCCAGCCAGCAAATTTCACTGATTGAGTGGCACCTTGCCATCTCACATAGAACAGATCTGTGATGTTGGCCATGAGTATCATCACCACCGTGATCTTGCCATAGGTAGGAACGTTTTTATCAGTTGTACAATTGTCTTGCGCTCCAACACGTTTATGAAGAGAAACACATCTAATTTTTCCCGATGGGTTCTGAGAGAGAGTTCTTGTGACCACCCCACTTATACTCTAAAGATACAGTTGTGACTGTGAGCTACAGAGCAAGCAGTAGAAACATCCCATTTAATAGTTAGAATCACAGGGTCGCCCCTGGAAGGTTCTGAGCGTAAGTTTAAGGATTGGGACAGGCTTGGCCTGATCAGCCAGCAACTGGTCTCAATGTTCCCCAGTAAGTGTTTCTGGGAGCTAATGTGCAGCAGGGTATGGGTGACAACACTTGTTTAGGAAGCCCGTGGTCCTAGAAGCTGCTGGAACATTCAAGCTGACACAGTCTTGTTGTGCAAAAAGTGGTCCATTATCTTGCGGATTAGCAGTTAAACTTTATGGAGGAGGTAAGCCCGTTGCCTGACTGGAGTCCAGAATGACCATGAAAAACTAGATCCTCCTAGAAGAAACCAAGAAGATTTGAGGTAATCACATAAAGCCCAAGAATAATTAAGATCCGCATGGTCAAAGAGGCACCAGACCCTGCTTCCTTCCTTGGTGTTGCTCTAATGCGACAATTGTTGGTGTAGGGTTGCAGTAAACCTTCTCTACCCGAGAAAAGTAGATGGCAGGTCTAGGACCCTGATGAAGATGTGCCATAAGCACAGTGTCCTCTACTGCTAGTGCTTGCTTCCGTCTACAAGATCAGTGCACCCTACTCTCTGTGCAAGCCAGTTAGTTCTGGGAGAATCTCATGCCTATTGAAGCAAGCAGAGCAGAGGTGTGCACTGGTCAAATGTACCTGAAGCAAGAGACAGATAAGTTATGCACTTATTGTGCCTCCGGGAATTGAACAATGAATGGTCAAAAGCTAGGAACACCTAATTCCAGCATTTCCAGTGGGATGTCAGTTCAGTGTTAGCCCTTCTTAAATGTGTGCGTTGTGAACTTAAGGATTGGTCTAAGAATTTATTAATGTTTGTACTTTTTAAACAAATATTAATGTTATGCCATGGAACAATATATTAATTGTTTAGTTGTTGGGGGTAATTGTATGATGCTCCTAAACAATTCAACGAACTGTAAACTTTAAGATTGTGGTTTGAACTTAGCAATGAAAAATTGGCATTTTGAAGTAGCACCTCCTTGTGTATTACTCTGGTAAAGTACAGTCCCCTGTGAACTTTGCACAAAGCCCAACACTTGAATCCATTAAATATCTTCATTTCAGACAGCAGTACTCGTCATGTAATACCCCTCTGTTATCTTTCAATTTCAAGTCAATTACTTTAAATTAATGAGTTCTAATACAAACCTATATCCCGCCGCACTGCTATACATTCCTTCGCTCTGGAAAAAAAGTGGCTTTTGCTTGAGACCATAAAAAATTCAAAACAGTATTTATTAACTCCGAGCTCGAACAGAGTGCAGTTGATTTCCATGTGGTCATTCCCTGGGTATATGACGGTTTCAGCCAGTGATGTTATACGTTCACCAGAAGGCCTTGGGGTCTCTTTGTAGACAACGATCTTTCCGCGGAGAAGGGTGCAAGGAGGTGGCACAACACGCACATCAGCCAATGAATCGCAAGTTTGTTCAGGTGCAACTACAAGCGTATATCCAAATCGCTTCACAAGGTCTATGGGCCCTGTTGAGGTTATCACCGAGCGGCCCTGTAATGATTTCAGGGACGCTATCATGAAGACATCCTGGTTAGTGGAAGTGCAGTCAAACTCCACCCACTGTGAGCTAGAAAGGGGGATGGTTTTGCTCATCCCCTTGGACAGTGCCTCTTCAAAACTTAGACTTCCCGATTCATGGAGGCTATTCCTATGCTTGAAGTCAACAGAAACCATTAAGCTGTCCTCTGTTGCAAGGTCACACAACTGTTCATTTGTGAACACTCCAATCAGGAGCGAGCTTACTGCTGAATGTAGGGTCCTGTTGACGTCGATGTGAAACACAGGCCATGTGACATTCAGCACCCTGCTTCTCAACTCAATAAGACTTCCATTCTCAGCCTGCATGGTCATTGTGAACTGATAATGCCCAGCAATGGTGAAATAGAAGCACTCAAATCCCACAACACCTTCATTCGATGGAAGCTCTTTTTCAGCAATTGTTTGGTTGGTGCTGGCATTCATAAGAGTAATAGACATGTTCTTTGTAGCTGTTGTGTCATTGTCTTGGTAGCGGTACTCCACAAATACTGTGTCTTTGCTCAAAGCTATGTGGCTTGATCGCTCCAAGAAAAGATATTTGTCTTCTCCAAGAACTGCAACACAAAAAGGTCTATGTTAATTATGTTTAACAAATAAATTGCATTTTGAAGATGTTCAATAATACCCTAAGTAGCTCATTTGATGTCCTGTGCTAAGTCCAGCAGTAATAAAATGCACTACTAACATTAGCTTACAGTATTACACATGAATTTAGGGTTCAGGATAAATGAAGAAAGACTTGCTGCAGCAAGTACACAATACATTTATGTCAAGTATGTGCATGTTTACTGGTGGTAAAGTAACAGAATGTTCATGAGGTGCAGAAACAACTCACCCTAACTCTGAAGACAATGGAATATATAACAAGCATTTTCAATGCAATCGGTCTCGCGTTCACCCGAGTCTGAGCTACTGGCATTGTAAATGACAAAGCCTTTTACTTATATTTAGGGTTTTAAAACATAAATAAAAGGCATTGTCATTTACAATCATAATAGCTTAAACTCTCGCAAATGCAAGACCTATTGCATTGCAATAAAGGGCCTTCTTGAATGCTTGTTAAATTGTAAATATCAGAGGAAGAGACCGGCCTGCGACGTCTTCAAAGTAGTGATAAACAGTGCAGTGAAGAAGATGTGTAAGTGTTGTAAATTACACAGACACAAAGTGTGAAGTGAGAGTTGCATTTGATCCGAGCTATAAACACTAATAAAGCATTCCAACACCTTTCACTCTGTGATTACACTGTCACGGCTCAGGAGGAAGAGCGGGTGGGGGGGGCTATTTCCTTCCCCCTCCATGATTTGAGTGTGCAGTGTGTCATTGTGTAATGTAATTGCTATCTTTGGCCTAATAAAAAAAAACTTCTGCTGGAGTAGGGCCCTGATTTAACTCTTGGTGCAGGGTGGGCTGTGCTTTATGTCAGGCATGGAGGGAGGGAGGGATGGTCTCGGCTGCAACTCTGGCCTCGAACAGTGTCCATGCTACTACTAGTGAGCCAGAGGTGCTGAGGTGGTGGTATTGGTATTGGGGGTGTTGGTATTGGTGGTGGTGGTGTTGGTGGTGGCATTGGTGGGATTGGTGGTGGTGGTATTGGTTGTGGTGGTGGTATTGGTGGCAGTATTGGTATTGGTGGTGGTGTTATTGGTGGTGGTATTGGTGATGGTGGTATTGGTGGTGGTGGTGGTATTGGTGGTGGTATTGGAGGTGGTATTGGTGGTGGTAGTATTTGTGGTGGTGGTACTGGTATTGGTGGTGGTGGTAGTAGTATTGGTGGTGGTATTGGTGGTGGTGGTGAATTGGTGTTGGTATTGGTAGTGGTGGTATTGGTGATGGTATTGGTGGTACTGGTGTTGGTATTGGTGGTACTGGTGTTGGCATTGGTGGCTGTGGTATTGGTGGTGGTATTGTGGTGGTGATATTGGTGGTGGTGGTCTTGGTGGTGGTATTGGTATTGGTGGTGGTGGTATTGGTGTATTGGTGGTGGTGGTGGTATTTTTATTGGTGGTGGTGGTATTGGTATTGGTGGTTGTACTGGTGGTGGTGGTATTAGTTTTGGTATTGCTGGTGGGATTGGTGGTGGTGGTATTGGTGGTAGTATTGCTGGTGGTGGTATTGGATTGGTGGTGGTGGTGGGATTGGATTGGTGGTGGTCGTATTGGTGGTGGTGGTGGTATTGGTGATGGTGGTATTGGTGGTGGTATTGGTAGTGGTAGTATTGGTGGTGGTGGTGGTGGTAGTGGTATTGGTGGGGGGTTGTATTGGTGGTGTTGGTGGTGGTATTGGTGGTGGTGGTGGTGGTATTGGTGATGGTATTTGTGGTGGTATTGGTGGAGGTGGTGGTATTGATGGTGGTGGTGGTGGTATTGGTGGTGGTAATAAAACAGGCTTTTGAAAACAACCTGTCCGGTGGCTTTAGTGCAGATGAAATGTAACACAGATGTGTTGTTGTCAGGTTCAACCTATTAGCACAAAATTATGTGCTACCTGGAATTCATATGACTTAAGTCGCTAATCATTTCTAAATCCATTTTACTTGGGGGTTGAAACAGCCACAAGGTAATGCCGGGTTAAAGTGATTGAAAGCGGGTGTCGTGTTATGCCGTGTTATGCTGCTTAAAAAAGCACAAGCGTTTTCAGCTGAAGCAGCACATGTCCGGCCTGCAGTAAGAGAAACTCAATAAAATAGTGCTTACACACTAAATAACAGGTCCTGTGTAACAACCAAAGTAAAGGGGCCAGTAGCCATGGGAGGTCACAAATGAAGACAAGGCCGTACTAAGGAGGGACTAACAATCCTATTAATGAATCCGAAGGCAGCATTTACGAAAGACAATGACACAAGCCAATGAAAAATATGGATGAAGCGTGGGCGCAGCTTCTCTCCCATACTCTACTACAGCAGTCTTGCAGAGCAAGCAGCACACGCGCGCTGTCGCTAGGCTCGACCTAAAAAAAAATAATGATGCAAAAAAGTTGTAGCTGCCACTTGAAACACTATAGACAAACTGCTATTTCAAAACAACTATAAACCTATCCTAGCTTAAACTATATTTAGAGCCAGAATTAAATATTATGTTATTTGGGCTTCATGAAATAAGACCCTACAATAAATGATACTGTGCCATGCCTGCATATACTACATTGGCTGCCTATCCCGTGACAAATGCTCTTTAAGACAGCAAACAGTATCCATCAATTAACCTGGTAGCCACCGACTGGCGGGTACTTATTATCAGCATTCGACGAGTCTCTCACCCCCACCCGGTGGTCCATTTTGTCTATGTGCCTAAGACTATTATTTCGGTTTTATTACCATGCAGAGATAATGAATTTTGGTCCATCCATAAAGCGACACCTTAGAGACAGGTTTTAAAATTCTCTACATCTCCAACTGATTTCCCATTTAATTTGACAACCATCTGAGTGTCATCAGCGTATGTAAAAAATGACATGCCAAAAGATTTTATTGATTAAACCAACTGGACTACATAAATGTTAAACAGGCTAGGGCTTAACATAAAGTCTTGAGGAAAGCCTAATATTAATTGTTTAGGGGAGGACTTAAAATTAAAAAAACATTTCAAAGCTTGTATATGATTCCAGCCTCTGATAGCCAAGGAGACGGGGATGTGCAACAGTGTCAAACGCGGAGGAAAAGCATAAAAAGACCAATTCTGGTCACTTGCCCTTTGTTCCTAATGTCCGTGATATCGTCAATTACTTTATCAAGGAACATTTCAGTACTTAAAGCTCTTTTAAAGCTTACTGGGTTTTATGTAATAGCCACCTTGCTTCGTCAGAGTCAATTAATTGTTTATTTACTATTTTCTTCGTTAATTTAGCAAATAAAGGAAGTAGCAAAATGGACCGATAATTAGAAAATGTATTTGCCCAGCTGAGGGTTTCTTTGATAGAGGCCTAACCAAATCTGATTTCCAATTCAGTGGTATGATTCCCAATCTCAGGAAGGAATTACACACAATTGTTAATACAGGGACAACAGTATCTGAAACAAACTTCAGTTGATGGACAGGAAAAACGTCAAACGGGGAAAGCAAGGTTGTAGACCTAAATATATTAAACACCTCTTCTGCCATCAACAGGGTGAAGGAGGACCAGTTTCTTCTCTAGGCACTGTATCAGACTGGCACCATTTTTCTTCAAGATCATGATGTTTGGAAGAACTTTTAAAATAAGACTGATAATTTTCTCATGGAAGAATGCTAAAAGTTTGTCACATTATTCTTGCGATGGAGTAATTGCATTTCTTTCCACAGTCCAATAACCTATACTTTTAAACACTTTAAATGCTTCTTTTGATGGATTTTTTAATTCTAGTAATCTAATCTGGGCATTTTCTGCTTTTGCAATTTTAATTTCCTTATACTATGTCTAGAGTTTATTTGTATGATTCATTTTGTCTTCTATCTGGTAATTTTATGCTCCATTTTCTTTCATGTTTTTTACACACGCTTTATGGTTTTAAGTTTATCATCCTACCAAGATTCAGAAAGTCGGTTTCTGGATATGTGTTTTATTGGTATCATGCTATCCAAGAATGTAGTGATCCATTGCTCAAATTGTTTTGTATTTTCATGAAAATTGTTGGAATATGAGAATCATCTCAAATTTAGGGCCAGGCTCTGCAATGTAAAGTACTCCACTGCCTTTATATGAGCTCTTGTTTCTGTGCCAATTGTTTGGTGTCTTGCTCTATTATCATATCAAAGACTACTTGAGTCCACGTTTGTTCGATGAACTCTTTAAAACTAATAACATATTTGAGGCTTAAAAACAGATCCAAATAGTGACCAGATATGTAAGTCGGGCTTCTACACAGCATTTCAATGTTTATATCATCTTTAAAAAGTCTGCTACCTTGGGAAACTTTGTCTTGATCGTCATCCATATGGATGTTAAAATCACCTAGTACCACTAGTTTATTGGTATATGTGAAGTACGATGCTACCAATTCAGAAAAGCAATAAATAAATGAGTAGTCAGACTATGGAGGCTATATATAATGATACAAAGATGCACGAGTCTTGTGTGGCGCCTGACATCTGCATGGCTCACTTTTTCATTACTTGACTTTACAAAAGTGTTTCAGGCCGAGCGCAGTCAAAGACACTTATCCAACATACTACAAGTGAGCCTTGTGCCTTAAGCTCTACAGATACGGTCTCTTGATGTTCAAATAATTCTGTCACACTGTGAAGAGGCCAAGGTTGCTACCAAGGTTACACCTATCCTGATGAAGACCACATGTATTTTTTCTAAAAGGTGTTGAAACGTCCACATTTGTGGGTTTCACCCACATAATTTTTGGACTGAGTATTGAAATCTGAATACTAAGTGTCGGCTCTATTACATTTGGGAGGGACTCATTTTGTACATACTATATGTATTGCCTATACTATAATGTGGCATATGTTTTTGGCTCAACTTTCTGCATCTGCACTGCCCCATCACTAGGAGCACCTACTTTGCCAAAACTTTTTTCAGCAATTTTGGATATGTTAAATATAGTACAATATTTGAATCACAGATGAATTGATGGTGATGTTATTTATTATATATGTTGTTTTGGCCAACTGTAGAATTGCAACATGTTTAATTTACACTTGATCGACTCCTATTGGAACATTTTACTTCGATGACTGTATTATCCATGTTTCTTGGAAACCTCGGAGCCCCTGTTCTTTGATAAAGGGTTTGCCGGTTTTGTAGCAGCTGTTGTGGCCGCTGTCGTAGCAGCTGTTTTGGGAAGCCTGTGTTCTGCTGTGGTTCCTGCTTTGTGGCAGCTGTTATTGTTGTTGTTGTTGTCCCTGTCTTGCTGGCAGCCATTGGCACTGCTGTTGTCCATGACATGGTGACAGTTATGGTTACTCCTTTGATTCCTGATGTGGTCATTGCTGTTGTAGCAGCTTTGTCACTGCTTCACGTCAGCTGTTTTTGCTGCTGTATTCCCCAATGTCCTGAAAGCAGCTGCTGCTCAGTTTGTGGGGTTGTTATAGTCTTTGGTTGGTTACAGTTTAGGTCACTGCTGCTTGCTCAGCCAATGTGGCAGATATAAATGCTGCTGTCACTGATGATGAGGTAACACCTCTGGTTGCTGCTGTGTTCAATGCTGTTGTGCCCGCTATTTTTGCTGTTGAGGTCTCAGATGTGTTGGCAGATATTGTTGCTGTTGTCATTTCTGCTGTAGATGTGCTTTTGTGGTAGATGTGATTACTGCTCTGGTCTCAGCTGTGGTTACAAGTGTGGGTGCTACTGAGGTCCCTGCTTTTGTGGCTATTGTTGCTCTGCTTTTCTGCAAGCTGTGATGTACATCATGGTTACAAAAGTCATTGCTGCTGTTGTTCATGTATGGTAGCTGTAGTGGCAGTTGCTACCACTGCTGTGCTTGCAAATATTGCTACAGTTATTTTTGCTGCTGTAACAGTGGCTAACTTCATAGATGGTATGGCTACTATTGTGGCTCTTGTTGTTGCTGCTATGGTATCTGCTATGACAGAAGTTATATCTCTGCTGTTGCTGCTGACATGGTGGCAGCAGTGGTTGATGCTTTTTGTTCCTGCTAAGGCTGCAGCTGTGGCCAAGACAATAGCCCCTGCTATTGCGGCAGTTCTCATCAATACTGTGTTATTCTTCATATTCTGATGGAAACTGTGGTCAATGCTTGATGCCTGTTGTGGCACGTCCGCTATCACTGTTTTGATCCCAACCATGGTGATAGCTGTGGTATCTACGGCATTCCCTTTTGTTGTTACTGCTGTGGTTGCTGCTTTTGGGCCTGTTGTGCTCGACCCTGTGGCACGTTTTGTTGATGTTTTGCTGGCAGCTGAGGTCAACACAGTTGTTCCTGTTGCGGCAGCTGTTACTGATGTCATTGCTGTGGCTACAGCTTTGATTAAAGCTGTTGTCCTTGCCTTGCTCGCAGCAGTGTAGCCAGTGTCCCTCCTTTAATCTGGTTTGTGGTAGGAGCTGTGGTTTAAATTGTGGTTTCTGCTTCTGTACATGCTACTTTGCCAGTTGTTACTCCTGTGTAGTTGAGAGCAGTTGTCGCATCTTTGATCTCCGCTATTGTAGTCAATGCTTTGGGTCCTGCCATAGTGGCAGCGAAAGTCCCTGCTGTGGCATTACAATTGTAGTCACTGCTGCAGTACCTGCTGTGCTTACAGCTAATGTGCCTGTTGTGTGGTTAAAAGGGGCTGTCCCAAAGCACCCAGCTGTATATATTTGTTATCACATGATGGAATGGATTAGAATGGAATGAGAGAAGTAGAGCGCTCTAAGCCCGAAGGTGTCAAAGCGCTAATACCAGTATGGAAAGCACCAGTTAAGACCCGAGTGCTGCAGGGGGCATATTATCAAGACAGGAGATACAATTATCGCCGCTTTATCGGCAGAAAACTGCCGATAAAGCGGCGATAATGGGCTTGAAAATATGCTCTATGGAATTGCAATCGAAGCCCATGTTAGATGTCTTGACATCTAACATGGGCTTCGATTGCAATTCCAAAGAGCCCATGTTAGATGTCAAGACATCTAACATGGGCTTCGATTGCAATTCCATAGAGCATATTATCAAGCCCATTATCGCCGCTTTATCGGCAGTTTTCTGCCGATAAAGCGGCGATAATTGTATCTCCTGTCTTGATAATATGCCCCCAGGTTTTCAGTTGCTTGCGGAAAACCACAAAGGAGTCCAACAACACAATGTGTGCTGGCAAGGAGTTCCATAGTTTTGTTGATGTCTGCTAGAGAGCTAAAGCTGTCTCTAATTAGAACCAACACGCCTTTGCAATGCAATAGGTCTCGCATTAGGAAAGTTTGAGCTATTGGTATTGTAAACGACACATTTTTTATTTATGTGATGGTTTTGAAAATAGCGAAATTAATACCTTTGTCATTTACAATGCCAATAGTTGTAACTTTCGCAAATGTGACACCTATAGCATTTGTATTGCAATTTGTGTTGTATTTACGTGACTTAGATGTATTGATATTACAAATAACAATGGCTTGTAATTTTTTTTAATGATTAATACTTAAATAAAAGTTATTGTAATTTATAATGGTAATAGCTTTAAATGTTGTAAATATCTTTTGTGAATTAGGTGCCATGCTTACCAGTAAAAGGCTGGCTCTAAGGGAGTCTGTTTTCGGTAAGAATGTCAACAGGCACCAAAGGCACGCAGCTGCCAAAGATAAAGTGCGACGGCAGTTGTGCCAATTTTAATTTAAAAAATAAAAGCATGGTTGCCATAATTCCATACAGCTGAAGCCCCTGAACATAACATACAGCACGGGGTGTAACGCGCTGGCAAAAAAAAGCAATTCCACTCGCACATAATAAAACGAAGGTGCGATCACCATTATTAAAGGTGAAGCCCAAAAAACATAAGATAAAGCGCAGCATGCTTTGCACCAGATAATATAACAAAGGCCCACGCGGTCACCCTGGCTCTGTACACCCCCAGGTCTCCTGTGAGTAAGAGCCCTACAGCACTAGACGGCAGCGCGAGGCAGGACTCTCCGGGGGGTTGGGGGGGGGGAGTCGCGAGCTACGGGAAGGCAACATCACAAGGGGGCAGGGTTGTAACCGTGCAGGAGACTGCTGAGCTTAATTAGCTTTCAAGATAGTCATTAATATGTTGTTAATTTGAAGGGGGGCGGAGGCGCAAGAACCGCTGTGCAACACAAGAGGATCCGGAATGCGGGCTTGTAGTTATCCAAATCAAAATAATCAAACCTGCAACGGTGAAATACTTCTAATACTGTGTGCAAAAGCACCACTTTGAACAGTTAAATTATAGTGGGCTCACTGCTTGCAGTCAATACGTGTAATACATGGGCAAGTTTTATTTAGAAAATGCAGTCGGAGAGATAAGGAAAGCTGTGTGTGTCAAATGTGGCATGCAAAGTAGTACACACATGATTACATTTTTGAAAACACCAATATGTGCTGATAAAAAACAAATATTAATCTTTATTTGTAAGCCAACTTGCTCTTACCGGAACATGCTAAACTTGCTTTTTTGAATAAAATGCAGTCTTCTCCGATAAATTATACTACATTGGAAGACATGAGACAATATGCTTTGGCGATAGTGTGCAGTAACAAACAAAAGGCAGGGGGCAAGATCTCTGGGTCCCTAATGTGCCAATGCAATTTTATTCCTAACACAATAGAATGCGCTGAATGAGTTTGATTTTGAAAAGGCTATTGGGAAGACAGCTGAATGTGTTTTAATTATTTATAAATAACTTTGCCCAGAGCATTAAGGCTTAATTACGAGGTAATATGTTAAGTACATCGCTCTCAACCTGTCAAAGTTGCGACAGTTCCCTGGACAGTGAAATGCTTAGCCAACTCAAATGTAAAATGAAGATGGTACGGCCGGCGCCAGCAACATTCAGGAAGTTGTTTATTTAGTGAAGCCAGGACCTCAAGCGAGGGTCGCTCGAGTGCTGTGAGAGTGAAGTGTCTGTCGATCCCGCCTTTCCCCCTGATAAGGCCCTGACTCTGAGTACGGAGGAAAATACCAGACATATGAGTTGTGCAGCAAACACCGCACTCCCTCTATTTTCTTCAGGTGCGTTTAAGCAGCTCAAACCTGACGACATTTGCAGAATAAGAAAGCTCGGTATATTCTGATACGTGTGGGATTTGAAAAGGAACGCATACATTCAGCATGTGATGTACTTGGAATAAGAGTTGTTCACTGCACCTGGTAAAAACAAGCATTACCCTTTCCTCCAGCGCTTCCGCCGCCTCCGTTGCTGCTCGTCAACTCCCCGCTGCCCTGCTCCTCTTCACACCGGGTCTCCGAGGAGGGGATCTCCGCCGCTCCTTCACACGCACGAGTAAAAACGAAACAGAAACTTACAAGGCGCGCCTCGTAAGCTGTGTACGGTAGAAGCTCACGCACACGACCCAATCCCAAGGCGTGCGTCGGAATCCGACTCTGCCATGCTTCTCAATCTGCGCGTGGCCATCTCTTGTCTCCACTCGTTGTCGGCTGAGCCGACGACTATAGTTCTCTGGCGAGAACGCGCTTCGCGCGCTTCTAGCCGAGCCCTAAAAAAGGGTGCTTCTCTCCCCAAGCAACCTCTTAAGATTAACTGGCCACCTCCCAAAAAGAGGGTAATCGACATTCTAAAGCCCCTCTCTGTACACTCCCTTTTCTCTTTGTAGCATCAAGCTATACACTGCTTTAGTTGTCTGTTGGCGAAGCTCATGATTTCCATACTACCCACCCATGGCATATTCAGGATATTCTAGATTGATACTATGTCAGAGATAAAGTGGCTACAATTTCTGCTCAAAGTTTGTGATACATGGAATTATGGCCTGCAGTAAGTATTACAAGAAAGCCAGATGCATTGGTGTTGTCAATGTTTGTTTTGTTATGACGTGCTCCAGCAAACAAATAAAGCCGTACCTATTCTGACCTAAAATGTTGGGGCGCTTAAGAAAAACAGGCAATATTGCCTGTTCTCTTGAGAGCATGGCCCACCCTCAGCGGCGCAAGGACTGCAACAAGTGGAGTGGTCGTAATAAGTTTTCATTAAGCCACTCTACACATTAACAGCTTAACAGGTCTTTGTGAATTATTGGTTGATAGCTTTATTTCGATATGCAGGTATCATAAAAGCATTACAAAATATATAAAAACAGCACATCGTCAAAGACTGTACATTTAAAAACAAAACAAATAAAAGATAGCAATAAAATCAGTGGTAAATTATTTAAAGGTATGTTACATAGATAAGGACAGTCTTTTTAAACGGATCAACCAAGCCCATTTTAAAAATTTGGATACAGCACAAACTACCCGAGAGGATGTACCAGATAGTAAAATCCGTAGAGCCACCAGGTGCTGGCGAGTGCCCAATTGTCTACAAAGTGGTTTCAACCAGTGGGATCTTGGACGGGCGTAATCTGGACATTCAAAAAGGAAGTGGAACACAGTTTCGGGCCTATTAGTACATAGGGCGCAGTAGCGTGATGCCTGCGCAGGCATGTTCCATCTAGAGAGGAGGTCAGCTAGAGGTAATGTACCTAGTCTGAATTTAATGAAAAGTCCCCGGTCCATAGGTGCCGTAATTATGTCCAGATAAGGCTCAAGGGCAGCAACGTCTTTTATTTGCAGATAAGCTGCGGTGGAATTGCAGTGACGCCGATTGCTAATGAGCTTAGCAGAGACCCATTCCCAGTATAGTTTTTTTAGGGTCGCCTTCGGGGGGGCACAGTGGGTGGACCAGCACGACCCCAAGCCTAGGTCCCCTAAAAGATTTTTAATGTCCCTGAGCCATTTGATCTTGCTCCAGCCGTCCAAGCCCATCACCTCTGACAGCCCGCCTGCGTATGATTTTAATTCCGGAACCCTCCACAGACGGGCCCAAAGGAGGAGAGGCCGTAAACGGGCCTGGTCCTTGATTGCTTTACAACCCGTATCCAAAAGCACAGGAACTGTTGGGGTGCTCATCGGGATGGCCAAGAGGTCCTTTAGAAATTTATTCTCTGCCTTGGTCAAAGCTTCCACGTTGCCTAAGCCCCAAAGCTCAGCCCCATAAAGTGATGCGGTTACTGCTCGGGCTTTGTAGATGTCTATTATTGGAGCTACACATTGTTTAGATGAATTATTGTACTCCTTCAACAGAGCTCCCCCCACCCTTTTGTGACTGATGGTCATTTTGTTTATATGGGGAGACCAGCTCATGACATCACTCATTCGAATTCCCAAGTAGTCAAATTCAGACACTCTTTCAAGAGGGATGGAGTTCAGAATGGGAGGGAGGCCAAGCTTACGGGGTGGGTGCATAATTAGATATTTGGTCTTATCCACGTTGATGACAAGTCCTCTTTGTGTACAAAAGTCCTGGAAGCGGTTCAAAAGCTTCTGGAGGCCCTGGGGGGTTTTGGAAATGAGGAGGGTGTCGTCGGCAAACAACAGGGTTGGAATCCTAACGCCCCCCAGAGATGGAGCGTCTGCTGGTTCGCCAAGCAGGTGCTCTACCACCCCATTCACATACAGGGAAAATAAGGTGGGAGATAGTACACAGCCCTGCCGGACGCCCCTAGCGACCGGGATCCTATCGGTCTTTTCCCCATTCAGTCCCCATCGCACCTGAGCATAGTTGTCATTATGCAGTTTGATGAGGAGCATTAAGATGTAAGGGGGCATCCCAAGACCATACAACACCCTCCAGAGTTCCTCCCTAGGAACCAGGTCAAAGGCAGTCTTCAGGTCTATAAAGGCCAAGTAGAGACTGCCTTTGCCCAGCTCCACCACCTTCCAATAAAGTAACAGGAGTCTAAAGACTTGCTCGATAGTTCCTGTACCTGAACGAAAACCAGCTTGCATATCAGACAATATATGGTTGTCATCCACCCACTGGAGAATCCTCCCTAAAATAGCTTTACCCGCCAATTTCTGGGTTGAATCAATGAGGCTTATTGGCCTGTAATTCCCCGGTGAATCTCGACAACCCTTTTTAAACATTGGGACTACCTCTGCCCCTTTCCAAGACTCAGGCACAGAACCTCCCTCGAGGATGGCATTAAGGAGGCCAGAGATCAACACCCCCCATTCGCCCGGGTAGGCTCGGAGAAGGTCCCCTGGCAGCCCATCTGGACCAGCTGCTTTTAGTGGTGTTAAAGATTTAATCAAATTCGTGACCTCCCGTGCGGAAAAGAGGTCAGTGCCTCTGTCCACGGGTGAGGGGGGGAGGAAAAAAGGGTCATTAAGTGTGCCTTCTACGGCAGAATAAAGGGCCTTAAAATGGTTAAACCACTCCTGGGCAGTGATAGAGCAGGTCCTCAAGGTGTCATCTGGGCGGTTTCTGCTACCCACCAGGTCCCAGAACCCTTTGGCGTCTCTCCCTCGACTGGCGACCAGGAGGTCCTGCCAAAAGCTATCCTCCCATTCCTTTTTGGCACTTTTTAAATAGGGAGAGTAAAGCCTTCTGGCCTCCCTAGTCCTGGTTTGTGATTTGGAATTAACCGCTTCGACAAGCAGTGTCTTTGCTTCCCTGCAATTATGATTAAACCAGCCCTGTCTGGCCCGGGGACGTAGTTTCTTCCCGTTGGGGCTGGCTGGGACAGTAAACAGGTTGGTTAGCGCCTGGGTTAGATTACAAAACCTGTCGGACACCCCCGCCACCCCACCCTCGAGAGAATCCGAGTTATCTAGGGCTGCCGCTAGAAGCTGCGTTATGGAGGATGTTATCTCGGCCGGAGCGACAGCCTTGCCCACTTTAGCCGTCGTCCAGAGTTAGAGACAGATGACAGGTCTGAAGCGATGGCACATGGGGTTCCATTCACTCTACCTTCCAACCACCAAGGAGTCATGGCGAGAGAGAGCAGGTTGTGATCGCTCTCGACCGAGGGTATAATGTCCATGTCTTTGACCGAACTCCATAGGTTGACGTCAAGCAAGATATAATCGATTCTTGACGTATGGCCGGCCTGTTGTATGTATGTGCGCCCTTTTTGTCCGAAATAGTCCTACCATTAAGGGCCCTCAGGTCAAACTCCATTGATAGGGAATTTACCTGGAGCACCTTTTCCGTCCATGTTCTAATAGGGCTGATCTCTAAAGCTGGTATCCCCCCCTGAAATCAGCATCCTCTTGATCTTGTGTAACATCTGAGCCGAGAGGCTCAAATGTGCAATTAAGGTCACCCGCTACCAGGGTACAGGACTTGTAGGGAGAGGATCGAAGCAGGCCCTCAAGGCGGGTTATAGTGGGGGATTCTCTACCCCCCTTGGTGCCTCGTGCATAGATGTTATAGATGTTTAGGATAACACGGCCCTTGGGGGATTTTAGGATGATATTAAGGAGATCCGGAAACTTTGTGTCGTGCTCCTCCACCCTACAATTAAGTGAGGAGGCTACCCAAACAAGGAGGCCTCCCGAGGGACGACCCCTACCAGTCTCTGAATGTACAGCTGGTATGTGGTGGGATGAATATCCTGCCTTATGAGGGGGCTCCCTACTCCAGGTTTCCTGGAACAGACATATGGAGTATTCCTCCGCAAGTGCGTTCCAGTCGGGCAGGGCCAATTTCCTGTGCAGACCAGCCACATTCCAACTGAGAACCCTAACAAGTGGGTCCGCCACAGCCGCAATGCTACTGGGCTCGACAGGGCCCTCCGTGACTGTGTCTCCCGGGGGAGGACAGACAATGGCGGGCTCGATTTGGACCCTAGCCAACCCTAGTTCCCCTATATCGTCTGGGGCGACCTGTTCCCCTAGGGTAGGCAGTGGGTCGTTTAGTACTATAGATCTAGAGGACTTGATATTAGATGTTCTGTCCACTCTACTATTTCTTCCCTTACTAATATTCAGGTGATCAAGGGTTTGTCAGCATCCCCACCCTGGGTCTTGCCAGCCACCCGGAGGATTGCAAAACGGGCCAGTGATATGGTTATGGTACTGTAGCAGTGGAGCTGGTGTAATAATCCCTGACCACGAAAAACTTGAGGGGCAATTTTGCTCATTAAACAGACTAGTCGAGACACTGGTAGGACGTGGGTAGAAGAAAGTGAGGTCAACAATGCCAATTCCTCCCTTACTTGTGCCCCAACCCTGTCTTGTTAACCATCCTGCCACCCTTGGGTCTTGAAAGTTAACCACAATACAGTCCCCCTCCAGGCTTTTGATGGTAGAGCCTATCCAATCTATTCTCCTTACCCCCAGTATCAGACCGTCAACTTCCCCTGGTAGAGGCCGATTCACCCTTAGCCAGTGCATAACTTTATTTTTAAGCATCTGGAAGGTTTCTCTCTGTCCCGGTAGAAGTGGTGGGACATTTATAAGGACTACTACAAAAGGGAAGGAATCTGGGGTGAGGTTCATGGGGGGCTCTTATGAGGTGGCTTTATCGTGGGTGGTACGGGCGGTCTGGGAACAATAGGAGCAGGGCGGGGTATAGATTTATTTGCTAAAGGCTGGTTGCTAGTGAATGGGGCAGATGGTAAAGCAATGCCCATTCTGGTACACACATCACCCCCTGCTTCTACGGTAACCAAGGAGTTTGAACTAAGCTGTGGTTGTTGCGCCGCAATCTGAGCTGAGGCTACAATGTTAGGGGGATTTTTAACAAATCCCGGTGGTGCTAAGTCGGGAGGCTTAAGTGGTCTCTTCACAACCGCACTAACTTTCTTTGGTGGTATAGGTGAGTTAGTTTGTTGCCTTTGTCCCTTGTCATGTGGTACACCTTGGGTAGTGTTCTGGCACTTACTACTTTCGTCCAACCTTGCCTGAGCTTTTATCAATGCCTTTGTTGAGAAGAAATTATCTAATGTTACCTGCTCAAAATGGTCTAGACGGTCAGAGAGCTTACTAATTCGTTCCTCTAATGGGAGCAAAATTGACCGTAACAACCTTTCTAAGTCAGAAAGCAGATTGCTTGGGGGTGGCGGTTTATCTGCCGTTGCCAAACCAGTGACTAAAGGATTAATAGTACTAAGGTCTGGGCTGTCTAATGTCACAACATCCCCCTCTTGTATAATTTCCCTACTACGGCTTACTTCAGTGACAGCCTTACTGGGACAGATACTTTTGTTTACTTTTCTAAGTTTGTGTGGGGGTTTAGCTGGGTAACATTTTCTAGATACAGTATTCCTTTTTCTTTTTGATCCAGATTTAAGATGGGCCAAAGAAACCTGAGCACATAATTCAGCTGTACAAGTTATAGAATCTGTATGGCTCACACAAGATGGAATCGGTTCGTCCACAGTACCCAGGATCTCCTCATTAGAGATAGCGTCATGAACTGATTCAGCTACAACAGGCAAATTTAGTGATGACAGGGGTGTTACCAATGCAGGATAGACAGAGCGCTTATCTATAGGATTTTTAAGAAGTTCAATGGATAATCTCCGCTCGGCACGCCTCTCTGCAAGCGATATTTCTTTATCAATAGTCTGGTTCGGGCGGTTAAAAAATTTATCTAAAGGGCCAATAACTGCTGTCCCAGCCTCGCCCGGTGGAGTCATCAAAGCGGTGCTACTTGGGAATTTCGGCATTCCTTAAGGTTACCAGCCCTTTTACGAAACTTACTGGTGAACACTTATAAGACACAGCAATGTACTAAAACTTATAAAATCCGTTGGAATCAAGTTCAAAGGGGTGGCCCAGCCCGGCCTCCTCCGGCCCTGGACGGCCACAGACGGTCCCGCCCTTGTCCCGGGCTTCTCCCGGCGCTCTCCCGCGCAGTGGGATCTTGACTTCCTTTAAATAATAATAGATGTGATAGGCGGGTGGGCGGGGCCGGCAGGGAGAGCAGCCCAGCTGGTCGAATTAGGGCGCGCAGGGACTCCTGGTCCTCGGAGTCCCTGCTGGTGCTCGCAGCCCTGCCGGTCGAAGTAAACTGCCCCCTTGAAGATGGTGCTTACGCGGTTTGAACCGCGCTGCGGGACCCGCGAAGCGGGTCCGGCGAGGCGTCCCTGAAAACAGATGCAGGCTCGAAGATAAGAAAAATGGGCAGTGTCAGCTTTCCGTATCAGGTGAGAATCCCACTCGCTTCCTGGGAAAAGCAGCCCTTTCACGCTGCAGGCGGGCGGGCGGGGCCGGCAGGGAGAGAAGCCCAGCTGGTCGAATTAGGGCGCGCAGGGACTCCTGGTCCTCGGAGTCCCTGCTGGTGCTCGCAGCCCTGCCGGTCGAAGTAAACTGCCCCCTTGAAGATGGTGCTTACGCGGTTTGAACCGCGCTGCGGGACCCGCGAAGCGGGTCCGGCGAGGCGTCCCTGAAAACAGATGCAGGCTCGAAGATAAGAAAAATGGGCAGTGTCAGCTTTCCGTATCAGGTGAGAATCATACATAAGGTGACATTTGGAGCTGTAAAAAGTGAAGCGAATATGAAAAGGTGACATTTGGAGCTGTAAAAAGTGAAGCGAATATTTTCTTTGAGATGTAGAATACTCACCGTAATCACATAGAATCACAAGCAATAAATTGGAAAAATCTCTCAATGTCTGTTTCATTCTGATGTGTGAACACATGGCATCTTAATCCTTGATTTAAGTCTCAGCCACAAAATGATGCCATTTTTGTGATCATCTCTGAAAGTGAAATGCAAAAATATTAGGGCATGAATATTATATATATATCTTTATCTAGTACAATTGCTCTGTTTCAAACACCCAATTATGGCACCACGCACTGTTAACTATACCCTTAACACCAGAGAGATAACCACAGTCAAAGTTAACTCACAGAGAACCATTAATCAGGCTATCCACCCTAGATTTCCTAAAAATGAAAACAATTTAGTGTGTGAGTTCTATTTCTAATTTATTACACAGTCGCTATCAATATCTAATACTAGAGGGGCTGTTAATTGTGAGTAATCCCTTTTAGCCTGGATAGTTTACAGTCAATACATTGTTATTTTGCTGATCGGGCATAAACAGAATGTGGCGAACCTATGTGGTGAGGGTAAGGACATGGACTTTAAAGTTTACAGTGCAGGTATTATACTAGAATAAGGTGACCAAAATATAAACTCCCACAATATTATGATGGTATGTATATATATATATATATATATATATATCCTTGTTATCGCCTCCAGCACACAGGAATCGTTTCTCCCGAGAGACGAAGCGTACCCAAGGTCGTGCTAAATATTTTTATTTATATTTTCCGCCCAACACCACCGCCATGACGCGTTTCGGTCCCTCTCGGACCTTGATCACATGACACATCACACGGGCAGATCTACACCTTTTAAAGTGACAGTGCCTTTGCTAGTACAATAAATATGGATGACAGACTACGTTCCTGCTTAAATGCAATTGTAACTGTAAAATACAGTACATTGAAACATATATGTAATATACTTAACTCCATATACATGTACTTAGTGTATATATATATATATATATATATATATATATATATATATATCAGCTCCAGTCCTTTTAAACCTTTACCCAGCCGGGTCAGGAACAAAGACACGGCACTCCTGGGCTCAATACAAACAGCGGAGGTATTTTATTCAAGCAAACGTGTTTCGGGACAGCGTCCCTTCGTCAGTGGTTCAACCATGAATCACGCAGTTACAACTTTTTAAATGAGACGCCAGAGTTAATAGTAAACATTGAAAACGGACTATAGCGTCCACAATACAATGGCGCCATCTTAGACTGGTTTCGAACTGTATTTTCTATATGTTCAATTACAGTATTTGCCGGTATTCACATTTCAACATTTTGCCGTGTATCGGCCTAAGCATAAAGAAGCCCGATTTCATGATTTCATTCATGTATGGGATTTGACTTTCGCAATAATGGTGTGAGGTAAAAAATATTCAATAGTCTCAAATGACATTCCGGGCCCATCGACCAAGCGAAAATTTCAACAGGAATTTACCTCCGACTAAATCTTGCCGTGTATCGGCACTGGCAGCCATCTTGGCTGCATATACTCACACCATTACCCCGGGTCTTATCCGAACAATTATATCTGGATCAAATTGTTGTAACATAAAAAGTCTCATTTTAACATACCTCCCACCACCCATCTTAACCCCTTAATTGCTGCCGTCGGCCAACGGTCGTCACGGCCACTACCTCCCCAGTGCTGCGCACGACCGTTGGACGTCCATTCAGCACTAGTTCCAATGGACAGCGCAGCACTGGGGAGGTCTATTTACAACGCTTTAAAGGGGTTAAATATTCAATACTTCATAAGTATACATTCATTTCAAATTTTCAGTTCATATTTTCTTCTTGTCATAGTTTCTCAGTTTCAGAAATTAATCCAACTAACACAACTTTTACAGTCCTTAACTCCCCTTATCCAAGGTGAGTAACCATCTCCTCTCCCATGTTCAGACCCCCTGGTGCCTTTGTTTCTAAATCAATAATGTAGCGCGATTCAAGCCTTCTAAGGGTCTGCAGTCTGTTCCCTCCCCTTGCATTTTCCGGTACACAGTCTAAGCAGAAAAACCTAAGTAGGTCTCTGTTACTATTGTGCTTGATCGCAAAATGTCTAGCGACAGGGTATGTAAAGTCCTTGTTCATAATCGCTCTCATATGTTCTAAAATTCTCAATTTTACAGAATTGATTGTACTGCCAATGTATTTCAGTAGGCAGGGGCACTGTAAACAATAAACTACATGATCCGTCTGACAGGTCATGAATTTGTTGATTTTCTTTTCACCTCGACAGCCTCTTACTTTATAGGTGAGTGTGCGTTTACTAAAAGCACACGCTTTGCACTTCCCACACGGAAAGAAACCTTTTGCTTCCTTCAGCGTGCCTTTGGTATTCCGTATCGGGTCTAAGTGGCTATGGACCATATGGTCCCTTAGAGATCTTGCCTTCCTAAAGGTAAATTGTGGGGTGGCAGGTATGTCTGACCCCACAATCTGATCTGTCTTTAGAATATGCCAATGTTTCGACATGATTGTCCTTAATTTAAAGGAGTTTTCTGAGTAAGTTGTTACCATGCGAAACTTCCCTTCCACTTTAGGCCTCTCTTTCTTTTGGAATAGTGTATCGCGTGGCAGGGCCTTTACACGATTGAGGGTGTCCTGTAAGAGTTTTGGTCTGTAACCCCTTCCCTCAAATCTGTCCATACTCTCTCTGACTGCTAGATCAAAGTCCTCCTCATGGGTGCAGTTTCGTTTCAATCTAAGAAACTCCCCATAGGGGATACTATTGATCAATTTACGGGGATGACTACTGGTGGCAAACAACACACTGTTCCCGGCTGTTGATTTCCGGTATAGGGAAGTTGATATTTTTCCACACTTTATAGATACCTCTAAATCCAAGTAATTAACTTGTGATTCACTGATGTCTCCCGTAAACCTAAGGTTGCAGTCATTGTGATTTAACGACCTAATGTACTCCTGTGCTTCGTCTATGGACCCATCCCATACCAGGAACAGGTCGTCAATGTACCTGTGCCAGGTTACCACTTTGTTGTTCCATGTGGCTTTTTCCGGACCCCAGGCTTCCTGCTCCTCCCACCAGCCCACGAATAAATTCGCGTAGCTGGGGGCGAAGCAGGAACCCATCGCCGTGCCCGACCTCTGTCTGTATAGAGTGTCCTGGAAAAGGAAAATGTTATTATTTAAACAAAAATCCACTAGTTCAAGTATCATTTTGTTATGCATAGCAAATTTCAGTGATTTCTTTCCCAAAAAATATGCAATGGCACTTATTCCCTGACCATGCTCTATGCACGTATATAGACTTGTTATATCCAATGTTATCATTACATAGGAGGGTTGCCATATCAGACTTTCAATCTTCTCAATGAAGTCTGTCGTGTCTCGGATATAGGACTTAAGTTCCAAAACAAATTCGAAGAGATAGAGGTTTAAAAACTTTGAAAGATTTTCTGTTAAACCTCCTATGGAGGAGATAATCGGTCGTCCTGGTGGTTTATCCATGTTTTTGTGGACCTTGGGTAGGTGGTAAAAGGTAGGTATGGTGGGGTTAGTGGTCTTCAAGAATAGGTACTCTTCTAAGTCCAGCATTTGTTTGCCATGCCATTTTTTCAAAAGTTCATGGAGAGTGGCAATGCTTGTTAGGTATTCTTTTTTATCAATTTGAGTGTAACAGTTAGTGTCCTGTAGCTGCCGTGTTGCTTCCTCAATGTAGTCATTCCGTGACATAATGACAACATTTCCTCCTTTGTCGGAGGGTTTGCAGACTATGGTTTTATCTTCCGCCAATGTCTTTATTGCTATTCTCTGGTCCTTCGTGATGTTAAATGTGTTAGGTCCATTATTTATAGTTCTCATGGCCATCAGGTCCCTGATGACCACCTCAGAGAATATGTCAATGGCATCCGTTGCAGTCTGAGGTACAAATTTTGACGATAGCTTAAACCCACTTGCTGGGGCCTCTTGTGCAATATCTACATTTATTAATCTTTGTGTGAGGGAATTAACCGGAATGTTTTCATCGTGTTCATTACCCTCTCGTAGGTTCTCCAAGAGTTCACAAGTGGTTAAGTCATTAACACTCAACAAATCAGTTCCCTTCTTGTTACCACGTAGGTACTTCATCTCTTTGGCTGTTGGTTTCACCTTAAAGTATTTGTGCAGCTTAATCTTCCTGACAAATTTATAGAGGTCGATCCTCGTTTGTGTATATTCCATCTGCGTATTCGGGCAGAAAGTCAGTCCCAGTTTTAAGACTGATTCCTCACTTGGGGATAGAGCTCTATTTGACAAGTTGATAATTGTTAGGGAATCACTCTTTGTTACCATCTTTGGCCTCTCTTGCTTCTTGTTGGCCGCGAGGTTGTATCGGCCTTTCCTCTGCCCCTTCCTCTTCCAGCCACCTCTTCTTGTTTGTCTGCCTCCTCCGGTGGCTTGTTTTTTCCACCCCTTAGCCAACTGTGTCGAATGACTTTGAATTCCTGGTGAAAAGGAGTTTTCCTTTGTGGGGTGGGTGAGCCTGTTGTTTCATCCCCAGAGGCTTCACTCAGATTAATATCTGATTCTGATGTTTCAACTCTAGATTCAGGTAGCTTTTGATCTTTTTTGGCCAGTTCTTTTCGTGGCTGATCATACTTTTTAGCAAAGGTGAGTACTCTGCCCATGGCATAATCCCGCTCATCTCGATCGAATTTTTCCTGCTTTCTCATTTTGATTTTTAATTCATATTTTTGCAGTCTTTTTTTCATGGATGCTCGGAGTCGTTCTTGTTCATCCTTATCGGTATTTTTCTGTAGTTCTTCCTCCATTGCTTCTATCTCTTTGACCGTCCTATCCCGGTCACTCCACGCAAACTGCACAAGGATCTCAAGCATTCCTTTGCAGGATAAAGCAATGTGGGCAGCCCAAGCTTCCAGCAGAAGAGGGTCGGGATTTTCATAGGCAGGTATGGTAAATATTCGTAATCCCCTAGGCACGCGTTACACTTCAATGTACCCTTGGAGTGATGTGCCCTCCCACCACTTTCTCAGTTCTCTTTCGTAAAGTTTTTCTAACTTCTGAAACTGTGTAACCAAGGTGTTTGTCTCTTCCGTATTGGTCTTTGGTGGTGGTTTAGTAATATCCGGGTTTTTGTTTTTAAACATGTCCCCGGCTGCGTCCCTGCGTTCACTCATGTTGAACATTTTGCAGCTTTGTAACGGTCAGGCGGTCCGAACCCGGACCCTCGCCTGCCCCCTCCTTTGCTGAATTTACAGAATGAGCCCTCGACACACCTTCAAGTAGTTTACAATTTTGGGTACCGGGTAAGGTGTAGAGAGATATGAAAATTGTGGCTTACCGCTTCACGTCGCGGAGTTTCCCTTCTTTGATCAGTCTCTCGTTTTATCCTCACATATCCTTTCAGAGTTCCGGTTAACAAGTCCTGTTTTCCCAAAATAAATCCAACAGACTCCGGAGAATCACTCCTTTTACTCCTCGTTCGTGGATGTCGGTGGTGCACCCCCGTTAAAAGATTCTGGCTCCAGTTTGCACCGTTGCGAGGGTCACTCTTTATGTCGGGTGCCGAAAAAACGCGCCAGTGCGTCGCGTTTAAAATAGCAGCTCCAGTCCTTTTAAACCTTTACCCAGCCGGGTCAGGAACAAAGACACGGCACTCCCGGGCTCAATACAAACAGCGGAGGTATTTTATTCAAGCAAACGCGTTTCGGGACAGCGTCCCTTCGTCAGTGGTTCAACCATGAATCACGCAGTTACAACTTTTTAAATGAGACACACACACACCTATACACACACACATATAACATTTAGCAGCACTAAGTATAACTTGCACCCTCGCCATGCACTGCTAATGATCTCACATATGACATCACTCATGGCATGTTCTATAACATCATGTATGACATCATTGATGACATCATCCAATGAGTGTGCTAGTTTGTTTTATAGTCGACATAGTGGTAAGCACCATATTACCTGTCTACCTAATTTTGTACAGTATGTGTCCAGCTAAAGGATGCAAGTGTTTACAAAACACATCTGCACCTAATGAAACAGGTGAATAGAGGTACTGAACATGTTATATGTCTTTGTATTCAGGAGTAACTCTGTGCAGGTGAGAGTTGACTTGTGTTGACTTGAGTTCACTATGTTCCACACACGTGTTTTGGTTTTGCAGAAAAAGTTTTCAACAGGAGTAAGATTCTACGAAGTAGCTACTAACTTTTGTAAGCAGCCTTAAGTTAGTAGAATCGTGTAAGCATGACAGTCTCTACATAACATGGAAGACTGTGTGCACCAGGTACTAACCTATGTACATGTGCTTGTTTTGTATGAGAAGGTGAGCTATCTGTACAGTTTTCAGCACAGTATGTATGGTGCAGGTAGTAGGAATGTTTAGCACCTTCATAACTTAGTTAAATTAAGTAAATAGTGTTGTTTTTGACAAGTGCTGCATAAAGTGTACTGTTCTCAGTAGATACTTTTAAATACTCTTTGGTGCTTTCTTATGAAAGATTCACTGTTTGCAAACAGTGTGGTTGTTGGACTTGGCCCATTTTCCCGAAATGTTTTGCTTTTCACCCCCCCTATTTTAGGGTGTCTCCCCCATGGTAGAGAAATGTATAGGCCATGTGTGGTGTGAGATGCCAGGTTAAATGTGATGCAATGGTGAACGCACCTATAATTCCCCCCCATCATAAGAATGCACCCTGGTGAAATGTCACTTTTAAAATGGATGACATGGCTGTGTGTGGTGCCACCTGACTGTGGTGGGTTAGCAGTCTAGTTGTTGTTTCCCAGCCATCCCAGCTTTTGGAGGGAAAGCCTGGCACCCAGGGTGCTCTATTCCTCCCACTGAGCCAGTTAGAAGCAGTTTCCCCAGACGCTTCTAGAAGCTTCTGGCACTGTCTGGTAGGGTGGGATGAGGGGAGTATAAGTAGGGGGCTGTGCCACCATGTGCTCAATAAGAGCATGGACTTGAGAGAGAGGGGACCTGCTGCCAGGGGGTGACGCCACATGGGCCTGTGTGCTGGCCCCTGAGCCCATCTGCACCCCTCCCCTGTACACAGGGACAGTGAGAGCCTGCTGCTAGAGTACAGGCTGCTGTACCAGGAAGAGTGCCACGCTACAGGGGATGATGGTTCCGAAGAGCTGCTGTCCTGTACTGATGAGTACCCATTGACTGCTAACCTGGCCTAGCACTGCCCACCTGCTCTCCTGCTCTAGCGCCTAGTGAGCGCTACAACTGTGCTCTGCCTGCTGACTAGCACCTGAAGGGGAAAGGAGCGCTATAGGGGACTGGCCTGCACTACTAGGAGGTGAGGAGCTGACACCTACTGCGCTGTGCTGCGCGAGCGTGATAACTCCAGTGATTGTGCCTTGCTGCCTGCTCTCTAGCTCCTCGGGAGAGCAATCTGTCATTGCCCGTGAAGGAGAGCACTTGATCTTTACTGCACAGGAGGTGAGGAGCGAGGGCGCTACTTTGCTGTGTGGGACTGTGTGCCTCTGGGCCCTAGCGCCTCGCGGGCCCTGTATTTGGAGCGCTGTATTGCAACCCCCCTCCCAAGAGGAAAGGTAGGAGCCAGTGACTGCAGCGCCATATTGTGGGATTGCCCAGCCTATGCCGCTTCCTTGCACCTAATGTTAATGAACCCAAGGAGAAGGAGCGGGGATTCAGCAGCGCCAGGTGGCCAGGAAGGACTGTCTACTTAAAAGCGCTGCAGGAGCCTACACCGCACTTTGCCGCAATCGTGGGTACCCACCCAGCGTATTTCCGCGCTTTTGTCTAATTTAAACTGGCGGGTGCCTACCCCGCGTTTTGGCGTCCTCTGGCGGGTGCCCACCCCACCTTATGCTAATTTTGCCGCACGGGAGCCCACCCTGCATAATTGCCACTATGGAATAAATCACCGCCGCAACCCGCGGTCTTGTCAGGGCCGCCGCGCTGCATACGGTGGCCCGGAAGAGAAAGGAGTGATCCGGAAGACCTGTAAGCTACCTGACGTGGGCAGAGCCAAGGCAGGAAGCGGTGGCGGGTCCCTTGCGGGGCTCCCGTGGTGACGAGGGAGCCCCGGGTTGGCAGAGACGACGAGCGGGAGCCTACCCCGCATCGTCCCCATGCCCGACGACATCTGGAGCCTCGCGGGCTCCCAGCCAACGGTCCAGGTCCCAGGAGGGGGGCCCGGGTGAAACTGACAGCCGGATGTCCCAGCGGAGCAGGGGAAGGTCAAGGCACATATCGGTGCCTGTCCCCTGCTGGAAGGTCCGCGAGAGACCCGCGGGAAGAGGCTGGAGACCGGGCAAGCCCCAGAAGAAGCCCGGTGAGTGAGGATCAGCTTTTACCTGGTGGGAGGGGGGCTGGAGTCAGGGCACACTGCCGGTGCCAGCCCCCCTGTGACTGCATGTAGTGTTGAGACTTGCACAGTGATTAAGGCTCGGAAGAGGGGCTTCCACTTTGTCAGCATTGACTGGGCTTTACCTCCCTGCCCCGCTGGACAGTGGGCAGTGGGAACGGTTGGGGCCCCTATGCACACACTACGGGGGATGTTCTAGGCCCCACGACCACAGGACTCTTCCCCACATTGGTTATGTAATGTGTTTCCACCCCGCAGAGGAGGCCTCGACACCATTTTCTAGGACCTGTGCGATGAAGGGAATGCATAATGTAAGTTAGGTTGGGAGATATTGCACCTATGCCCTTGTGATTTCCCCTAACTGACCCGTTCGGATGCCTACACGGATGGTTCTGTGCAGAATGTGCTTTTATGTCTAATGCCCCTATGCTGAAAAGGTTGTAAGCCAATGTTACATATGCAATGTGGTTTATGCCCCAGCTAATATGATTAGGCCCAAGGTGATGCCCAGTGCACTACATGATGAGATGTATGCCTATGATAATGCCTGATGCCCCAATGGTGTCTAATGTGATGTTGCCCACTTCATGCTGTAAGATTAATGTGTGTTAGGCCTAATGTGATACCTAAAGTATTGTTTAGCTGCCCCTTGCCCACCCCGTTATGCCAATGAGGGTTGGGGACCTAATGTTAAGCTTTTATGCTACCGGTGAGGTCGTCATGTCTCGTGTTTAGGTCCAGGGTGACATCTGCTGATAGGCTGCATACATGTGTTAGTTAGGCCCTAATGGTGCCTTTTGCATAGGATTATGCTCACAGGTGTGGCCTACTGCTTTTAGGCTACTGATGTGGCAGTTATGCTGGTAATGTTCTTTCCCCCTAAGGCTACAGCGTTGGACCACATGATTTATGCCAATACCTTTATGCCTAATGTGCTAGAGTTTTAATGCCTGTTGTACATGCCTAATGTTTTCCTTCCAGGCTGGCGCATAGTGTGGTTCTCGACTGACCTACTGTGTTATCCGGGGGCCATTGTGTATGCTGCAGGCCAATGAGGATGCCTTATGTTTAGGCCCCGTGTTTATTGCAATGTTATATATTTAGCGACAGAGGGTACCCTTGTCCTTTACCCTTCCCTTCCTCCGAACTGTACTAGCAATGGTCCTGGCAGCGGCGCGATTGGCGCTGCCCTGTAAATAGTCCCCGTATAAATCATTTCCTAGTGACGGCTAGCGCAGGTTATTTGAACTGTGATTACGTTCCAAGGTGTTTATGTTACAATACACATATTGTTTTTCACCCAAACTGGTGTGGACTCTTTTTGTAGAGTGCCATGTCTGTCGCCTGTGTGTGCTGTGTGGATGCTTTGCACATGTCCTCTGAAGTTTGGCCCGCCCGCTCTGCACCACGCTACCCCATTTCTAACAGTGTTATTGAGTAAACTACTGATATCAATTTAATTTCTCAATGTAGGTACGGTGAGTTTCAGGTGTTTGATACAAATAAAAGCTGTCTGTAATTGGTAATTTTTTTTTTAAATGACATTCACTATTTTTAGGACCTTGACTTTCTCTGAACAGATGTGTATAGATTGAACACCATACTCAATGAGAGTTTCCTATATATCTGTGGTTGGCTATTAATATCAACTATGCTAGCTGTAATGTTCGTGGTATAGGGTCAATGTTGCACATAATGCATGCTTTCTACACCTAAGGGAGTTGTGTCTGTGATGGCAGTAGTGATCGCTGATATTCTTCTGAGCTTTTTCATGAGTGATGTCATATATGAGGTCATAAGCAGTGAATGGCGGGGGCACAAGTTATAGTTAGTGTGGCTAACTATAACTACTGAGTTCATTTTTAGTTAAAAACCATAATGGTGTCATTTTCAAATTCACCTAACTATAATGTTTGTTTAACCTTTGTTTTTTTCATTGAATTTCTTTTTTTTATTAAATACAATACATAAATACAACCCCCGCCAAGCAAGGCCTGCAGCCAGGCCCTGCACTCAACCCACCACATGCTGACATGTCCACATGCTGACACCTCTCTCTCGTGTAGAAGGGTGTGGCCAGGGACTGGCCCCTCCACTGAGACCTGTCTCTGCATGATAGAGGTGCGTAGTAGGTTGTGGGAAGAGATTGACCCCTCTATTAGATCTTTATTTTGGATGACAGGTGTGCGTAGTAGGGGGTGTGGATGGACTGGCCTCTCCTTCGAAATCTCTCTCTCCGATGACGGGTGTGCATTATAGGGTGTGTGGAGAGCAACTGGCCTCTCCTTTGAGATCTCTCTCTGTGTGCAGAGTAGTGTATGTGCATGGACTGGCCTCTCCTTAGAGACTTTTCTTTCAGATAACAAGTGTGCATAGTAGAGTACATGGGGAGCAACTATCCCCTCCTTTGTGACCTTCTCTTTCAGAGACGGGTGTGAGTAGTAGGGTGTGTGGATGGATTGGCCTCTCCTTTCAGAACTCTTAAATGATGGGTTTGCGTAGTAGTGAGTGGAGAGGGACTGGCCTCTCCTTTCACACCTCTCTCTCAAATCATGGGTCTGCATAGTAGGGTGAGTGGATGGACTGGTCTCTTCTTTGAGGCTTCTCTCTCAGATGATGGGTTTGCATATTAAGGTGCAAGAGGAGTGACTACCCTCTCCTTTGAGACCTCTCTTTTAGCTGAAGGGTGTGCATATCAGGATGTGTGAAGGGACGGTCATCTCCTTTCAGACCTCTTTCTCAGATGACAGATGTGAGCAGTAGTATGTGAGAAGGAACTGGCCTCTCCTCAAAGACCTCTCTCTCAGATGACAGATGTGTGCAGTAAGGTGTGTGCGTGGACTTCCCTCTCCTTTGAAGTGCCTCTCTTAAATGACGGGTATGCGTAGAAGGGTGTGTGGATGGACTGGCTTGTCGTTTGCAGGGACTGCCCTCTCCTTCAAGACCTCTCTCTCAGATGACAGGTGAACATGGTAGGGTGTGTGGTCGGACTGACCTCTCTAATGAGACCCTTCCCTTGGATGACGGGAGTGCTTAGAAGGGTGTGGGGAGGGACTGTCCTCTCTCTCTCGGATGACAGGTGTGCGTAATAGGGTGTATGAGGAGCAACAGGCCTCTCCTTTGAGACGTTTCTCTCTCAAATGACAGGTGTGCATAGTAGTGAGAGGAGAGGGATTGACCTCTCCTTTCACACCTCTCTCTCAAATGACAGATAAATGCAGTAGGGTGTGTCGATCGATTGGCCTCTCTCCTTTCAGACCTCTCTCTCAGATGATGGTTGTCCGTAGTAGTGTATGTGGATGAACTAACCTCTCCCTTGGGACCTCTCTCTAAGATGATGGGCATCTGTAGTAGGGTGTGCGGCGGGACATGCTTCTCTTCTGAGACCCCTCTATTATATAACGGGTGTGCATAATAGGGCGTGGGAAGAGTATTAACGTTCTACTCAGAACTCTTCCTCAGCTGATGGGCATTAATAGTAGACTCTGATAAACAACATTCCCAGTAAGACTGCTTCCTCCAGTATCAAATCTACATACTAGTGTGTAGTCAACAATCACCTACTCTTTCCTATTTTTCACAATCCCACAAGAGTCTCGCAAGATTGTGACTTCTCTTTTTTTAAATTAAGCTTCTACTCATCACAGTATTTATCTCTAATAAACTTCCTCTTAATAACAAGGGGCATGATATGCATTCCTAGTAGTAGCTGTATTGAGAACTCACCTACTCGTTTCTACTATTCACGATTCCACAAGAGTCCCACAAGATCGTTAAAAGGTTTTGAAAACACTATACATGCATTTTTATCACAGAATGTATCCCCTAGAGACCTTTTCTCTAAATCTAGCGTGACAGCATGCCTTTCTGCTGCCCCCTTACATAGCTTTTTTTACTTCCTTTCCACAACACCCGACATTTTTCACAGTAAACAGTAATGGCAGCCATTTCATTTCTAAAATTCCGGAGCCTATCCCTGCCATGAGAGCATGAAGGATCACGGGAAAAATGGACCTCTCGCCTAATCACAGGGCTCCATTTTTTAATTTGCGTTCTCACTGTACTCACGCAACCCCAAATATCCATATATCTATTTTTTTTTACCCTTAATATCGCAAAAACGATATAATAGATTTAACCAAATCTCAAAAGGGCAATTTGCGTATCAAGAACTAACTTCCTTCAGAACTTGGTATAATTCCGTTCAGCAGTTTTTGCTTTAGCCCGTCTTAAAGAAGTCTATGGAAAATGCATGGGGATTTTGTGTTTTGGAACCCCCTTTATTCTCGGCCCTCACTGGATGGAACACCCCGAAAATTTCCAGGAAGGAGCTGAGGTGGATGAACTATTGTTTGGGGAACGTTTTGTGAAGATTGGTCAAACAGGGCCAAAGTTATTAGCAAACCAAAAAACGTTCCATCTATGGAAAAGCAGACTTAACTATAGCTACCTAGTAGCCAATAGGTAATGGTGTTGTGTATATATAATTTTGTTCTAGGTACACATATGTGAAATTCAGAATATTAAACACATGTTACCCTATATACTTACAATATTTTGGAAGTTGATATTTTAGCTACAATACTTTTAGAGCACACTATTTTTGTATGATATTCTGACAGGTAACTGTAGTGCAGAACATAGCCCTTATTATAAGTGAATTATATGCTCCTGCCCTAGATCTTAGAGGTTTGCAAATTTTATTCAGTCATCTTGTAACTTCGTTGGTGCCAGCATTTCACAGAAATCTAGGTCTACTCAAAGGATACTGAAAAGAAATGGAAATGCATCATCATGAACGCTATACGTTACTACTATGGAGAACCGCAGTGTATTGCTCAGCGCGCAGCGCCTGGAGGAGCACTAGTGCATTCAGCGACGTGCTTTAGCAGCGTGATTTTAAAAATCTTGTTTATTCTTTTATTATTTCATTTGTGTTCGCTGTTTTCCCCTGATTTTAAAAGCCCTCAGACTTGCACTTTAAAACTGATTACTCACCGCTTCTTTGGCGGGCCCTGTTCCTTCGCCTCCATCCCGGCGGACATCTTCGGGGGATAGTAGGACGCCTGGCGGCGCCATCATTGTTGTCGGGCTAGTCGCTCGAAGGACACTTGACCTGCACTTAAGGCGGGTAAATTAGGCGGCGCCCACCAATCTTGAGAACCGCAGTGTATTGCTCAGCGCGCAGCGCCTGGAGGAGCACTAGTGCATTCAGCAACGTGCTTTAGCGGCGTGATTTTAAAAATCTTGTTTATTCTTTTATTATTTCATTTGTGTTCGCTGTTTTCCCCTGATTTTAAAAGCCCTCAGACTTGCACTTTAAAACTGATTACTCACCGCTTCTTTGGCGGGCCCTGTTCCTTCGCCTCCATCCCGGCGGACATCTTGGGGGGATAGTAGGACGCCTGGCGGCGCCATCATTGTTGTCGGGCTAGTCGCTCGAAGGACGCTTGACCTGCACTTGAGGCGGTCATGCTGACGCGCAGCGAGGTCGCCGGATTTCTGCCGGAGTTACGCCAGAGTTCAGCCCGTCTGCGCCCGTCCGCGCCAGACCGGGCCCAGGGGCCACGACCCCATTATCTAGCTCTACTGTTTGCCCCGTGTCCTCCGCAGTTCATTCTTATACCGGTGAGGCTTTGAAATTCTTATGCCCTCCTATACACTCGGATTGTACCTCTTGTTTACTTCCGACTCACAATTTTAAATGCGCTGGTTGTAAAGTTCATACTGGTAGAATGTCCAATTGTAAGGCTTTACGTTAGACTCGTACTCGCGGTAGACGAAGGAGGAGAAACAATTCTCTTAGCCGTCCTACACTACAGTTTTGGATTATCAATTGTAGGTCCCTCCCGAAACACCAACATAACATTTATGATTTTCTTGCTGATGAGCAGCCCGACGCTTTGTTTCTCACTGAAACTTGGCTTCAGGAAAGCTCTGGCCCTGATATCGCCATGGCAGTTCCTAACAGCTATGCTATGGTGAGGCAGGACAGAGACTCCGGAAAAGGGGGGGGGGCATTGCCATAATTTTCAAGTCTACTTACACCTGTAAGCTTGAAGCCTTTCCCTTGTCCGGTAGTGAAGCTGCTCTATTCAAACTAGTAATCAACCCCCAATTCACCTTGTCGGGCCTTTTGATCTATCGCCTTCCCGGTAATGCCCACTCCTGGATATCTTCCTTTGCTGAGACCATAGCTCCCCTATTCCTTAAGGCAGCAACTTTCACCATCCTAGGTGATCTCAATTTGCATCTGGAAGATCCTCTTTGTACCACAAGTAAGCGCTTCTTATCAGACCTGGAGGTTCTTAACCTCTCGTTGCGCAATTTTGGACCCACTCACTCTGCTGGACACCAGCTGGATCCCATTCTTTCCAATCTCTCATTTGATTGCGCCCAGACCGCCCGCCCGCTGGAGTGGTCCGACCACTATGCAGTCCACTTTTCTCTACCTTATACTAAGAACTTGGTAAAGCACGGCTGCGGCAAGGGAGAATTATTCCACCGGTGGGGTAAACTTGATATTACAAAGTTTAACCAGCACCTGTCGAACTCTTGTCCTGAGGACAGTGATGTTCCAGTTATGGAATTGAACATCGCAGCATTACATTGGCTCACCAACGCTGTAACCACCCTCCTTCCTTTAACCTCGAAACATTCTAGGCCTCATCGCCCCCGGCACCTTGGTTCTCTGCCGATCTGAAGGTTTTACGAACAAAATGCAAGGCGCTCGAAAGGAAATGGAGGGACTCTTACTCGGTTTCCCGGAAGACGGCCTATAAAGAGGCTTTGAAGGAGTACCATTCACAATGTAAAACTGTGAGGGCTGCATACACTGTGAGTACAGTGACGCAAGCGCAGAATTGCCCACGCACTCTTTTTTCCGTTGTCAAAAAATTGACAGGAGCGGATACTGTCCCGATTCCCCCAGCTTTGGAGGAAGCTCAGTGTAACTCCATCGCGGAATTTTTTACTGCCAAGGTTGAGCGCATATACGACTCTATGAGCATTCCCTTGACAATGAATAAACACCAATCGGGACAGGTTGCTGTAATCGAACAACCGCTCCCAGTGGTGAAGGTTACAAACTGGCAACTGTTTGATGATATCTCGTTCCTCTCCTGCTTGAGCAGTGTAAGATCTGGCTCCCCCCGTGATCCTGCACCCGCGAAAATTCTAAAGTTATTAGATCTCGAACCCCGGCGGGTTCTCATGAGACTTCTAAATGCATCTTTAACCCAGTCTCATGTGTTACAGGAGTGGAAGCATGCAATGGTTGTCCCACTTCTAAAGAAGGCAGGAGCCGACGCGTCTAACCTTGCCAACTTTAGACCCATATCCTTGCTGCCTGTTCTCTCAAAAGTGCTGGAAAGGCATGTCAACTCTCAGTTAAACTTCCTCGTGGAAAGCTCGGGATTTTTACACTCTTCCCAGTCTGGTTTTCGAGCGCATCATTCCACCGAGACCGCGCTACTCGGGGTGACAGAGAGGTTGCAGCACGGTATCGATCGCGGGGAAACATCCGCACTCATCCTGCTGGATTTTAGTGTGGCGTTCGATACCGTGTCCCATTCCATTCTTTTGAACTCTCTACGATCCCTGGGAGTAGATGGTCCTGCGCTGGCCTGGATTGCCTCCTTTTTAAGTGAGCGCACTTTCCATGTTTTTTCTACGAAAGCCGCATCTGCCACCTGTCTGTCGGCGCACGGCGTTCCCCAAGGGTCTATACTCAGCCTCTTATTTTTTAACATCTATATTAGACCCCTGGCCACCATTGTGGAGGACGCCGGGCTGACTATTTTTTCATACGCCGACGACACTCAAATTGTCTTTTCCCTTTCCAGCAGTGAGTGTAACAGTGTATCGATCCTGAAGACCGGATTGTCACGGGTAGCCGAGTGGATGCAAAAGCATCTTCTTAAGTTAAACGGTGACAAGACCGAGATTGTCATTTTGGGGAAGCATAAAGATCTTTGGGGACCGCAACATTGGCCCTGTGACATGGGACCCCTCCCCCAGCCAGCCACTGTGGTTCGTAACCTCGGTTTTCTCATAGATGACAAACTCTCCATGAGGCAGCAGGCCACCAGGGTGTCCCCCATCTCTTTTACCACCTTGCGATGGCTCCAGAAAATTCTATGGATGCTGCCCCTTGCCACCAGGAGAACCGTTGTCCAGGCGTTAGTAACTTCTCGCCTGGACTACGGAAATGTCCTCTATCTTGGTGCCGACGCTGCTACCATTAACAAACTCCAGGTTGTACAAAACTCGTCGGCACGACTCCTATGTAATATTCCGAGGAGATCATCGGCCTCGCAGGCTCTACGCGACCTACACTGGCTTAGAGTCCCTAGCCGCATTAAATTTAAAGCCCTGTGTTATCTTTTTAAAATTAAACAGGGCTTGGCCCCGAAATACTTACAGAGTCTTGTTCAACCCTATAAGCCTTCTCGTACATTAAGATCCTCTGCCAACTGTGATTTTGTCGTCCCAAGATTCAAACTTGTAAAGATGGGGGCCGGTCCTTCTCCCATTTAGGCCCCAAATTCTGGAACGCACTGCCCATTGCTCTGAAATCAGAGACCGATCTATTTTGTTTCCGGAAAACACTGAAAACTCTACTTTTTCTATAGTTACATCTTCTGCTCTAGTTGGTCCACGGTACTACTGTTGTGTCCTCATTTTCTTCTTTAGTCTATCCTTTGGGCCGGGAAACCCACTGCGGGTAGCTGTTGCGCATTATAAATTTAAATAAATAAATAAATAAATACGTGATACAGAGAAGACAATATTTAGGCCTGTTAATAACTAATGGCTGATTCACTAAACATTTCACAATCATAGATTGTACTTCCAATCCACAAGAAGTTGAATTTAGGGACAGAGTTCATAAACACTGATTCACAAAATTCAGGATTCAAGCAGTGGCGTAGCACAGGTGACACAGGCCCTAGAGCAAGCAGAAATATGGGCCACTTGTGCTTCTGTTGGGTGGTGTAAAGTTGGCAGGGCACACCGCAAATAACCAGGCGCACACTCGAGGGCTGGTGCTTTAATAGCTGCCCCGCCTAATGCAGAGGTGTATATAATTTCGACTTTTAAGTCATCGGTCTATGGGGCTTTCTTGAGGGGACTCACCTCCCTGTGATACTACAGGTGGTTACAGAAAGTCATAACTTGGGTTCCCCTAATAGGCCTGCACTACGGTGTAACTTCACGTGCTGAACAACTGACAGCACCTGACCAGCCTGGTTATGCTGGAGACCAAGTAGTCGTTCCTAATGCAGCAACAGGTGAGAAAATGATCGGACTGGTAGGCATATTAATCTATGCCACTAATCAGGAGTAAACCAGAGCACATACTGCATATTAGCACCAATCATGCTCACGCCCCACCTGCACCCCCACCATGCAAATATATGCTTCTCTGTCTGCTGTTTGTTTAGTCTACATTATGGTTTTCTTTCCATATGCTGTAACATTAGTGTCTCTTAGTGCTCTGGTGTGGCTGAAAGATAACAAATTGGTGCTGTGCCGAAATACAAATACATAATTACATCTATTCTAGGTTTGTACTATGCTTCTTTACACATTTACTTGCACTTCCCGTGGCCTATAAAGGTGCCACTCCTGTGCACTGACGTCAGTTGCTCTTGAGGATGTCCCAAACACAGAGCCCCAACAGCAAATTGGCTTTGTGTCAGTGTGCGGATTACTAGACTTGGGATCTTATTAAGGGATAGAGCTCAGTTCACAGAATGGGGAGAATAGGAGCGTTGGTGAGGAATCTGTGATTGGAGTCTACCAGAAAGAGCGTTAGTTAACTTGTTCTTCTGATAGAGACTTATGACCACAAATTCCTCGCCTTTGGAATGGATACCAGAGCAGTACCTATAGGGAGGTGTGTCTGTGAATTGGCTTAAACCAAGAAGCCCTGTAGGACTGAACGGGCAAAAAGCCCTTCTCAGCACTCCTGGCTGTCAATACAGTAGTGCTTTGTGCGTATGTGTATGGAGTGGTGCCCTCATAGCCTCCAGGCAGATGTCCAGGACAGGCTTTCTACATTCCAACGCAGTGGCAGCTGCTTTGGCCCTGGTGGAACGGGCTCTCAGACCTTCTGGAGTACAATCCAATGGGAGGTGAATCTCTTCTGCATGGCCTTGCCTTGTTTCACCTCAGTAAACCCTACAATGAACGAATCGTCCACCAGGTGTTCTCTGGTACAATCAATGTAAAAGCACGGGCCTTTTTTGGGGTCTAAGAAATTGAGTCTCTTCTCCTCCTTAGCGGGGGGAGGTGGAGCAAAGAACACCAGCAGGCTGACGGTGTGACCAACGTAGAACGGTGTCACTACTTTTGGTAAGGAGGCTCACATCCCAAAAATCAGTTTGTGTGGGAAGAAGGTGGTGTACGGTGGGCTAACAGAGCTCCTAAAGTTCAGTCACTCGCCACGGTGATGCCAATGAAGAACACTCTCTTGAGGGTGAAAAGTTGCCTGGGACAGCTGTGAAGTGGCTCAAAGGGAGTGCACCGTAAATATGTGAGGGCCAAGCTACTGTTCCACTGAAGCATGACGAAAAGAGAGGGAGGAAAAAAGTGCTGGAGCCCCTTCAAAAACTGCATTACAACTGGTGATTTAAATAATGAGGGCTGGTCTAGCAACAGTTAAAAAGCTGAAAGAGCTGAAAGGTACCCATTAACAATGCCCAAAGCAAAGTCTTGCCAGACAAGAGACAAAACAAACAAAATGTCAGAGACATTGGCCTGGAGGAGGGTCAATCTGGTGTGTGCTGTACTAAATCACAAAATTGCCCCAACAATGGGCAGATATAGTTTTTGTTGAGGGGCATCTGGCTGTCAAGATTATATCAACCACCTATGAAGGAATATCAAAGTTGTTCAGTTATCGACGCTCAGTCTCTATGTATGAAGGTGGAGATTGCAAAGGCCCAGGTGTAGAACCCAGCCGCTTTGTCCTATGATCAGACATCCCCTGAAGGAAGACCTGCTGTAGCAACAGATGCTTAAGCCCAGGAGTTCTGGATACCATACTCCCAGTGCCCAATTCCTTGAAAACTCAAATGAGCAGAAATGCTGACATTGCACGTATGAGCAATGACAAATAGATTGAACCAAGGTTCTCCTCTTTTGTGGATGAGACGTTGCGGCACCTCCACGTATAACTGCCACTCGCTATTGACTAGGCGTTAACAGCTGAGCTCATTCACCCTGGCTTTCAAAGATGCTGCCCCATGGTTTACCACCAGGAAGATCCTAATGGTCCAGCTTTTCCATAGGCACAGTGCCGCCTGATACGGGTTCAGGTCCCCACATTGCCTGACATGTTGCAATACCACATGGTGATGGTGTTGTCCATAAGCACCTTCACCAGCCTCCTTTTGATGGATAGAAGGCAGGCTTTCACCACCAAGTGAATGGCCCTCAGCTCCAGGAAGTTGATATGAAGCTGGGTCTCCACCAGAGGCCAGACGTCTCTGATCTCCACCTCTCCCAGATGGCCACCCCAGCCCAGAAGGGATTCATCGGTCACCACTGTCAGCTCCGAGTGGGCTAGAGAGGGAAGGGAGACGGGTGTGCCGCTGACCCAATCGCAGCCTAGTAACCACTACTGCTGATCTTTTGCAGTCTCCTCCAAGATCTGGATGCGGGTAGGGGGATCCCCTTGATATTGGGCCCACTGAGGCTTTAGATGCCACTGTAGAGCTTACATTTGCTACCTAGAATGATTGACCAGTAGGAAGAAGGAGATCATCAGCCCAGCAGCTTAGAGTCGACCTCGCTGAAAACCAAGACAGAGATCGAAAGATTGGAATTATAGCCTGAATGTCTTGGACTCTCCTTTCCGTGGGAAAGGCTCGAAACCAAACCATGTCCAGAATGGCTTAGATCAGAGGGAGCATCTGGGAAGGAGTACAGTTTGACATTGTCACGTTGCTAGGGAACCCCAAATGTTGACAGGAGGTTCATCTTTGTCTAGTGTTGGTAAACGGCTGCCTGAAATAAGCCCGCCTTTGAAAGTTAGTCATTGAGGTAGGGGAAGACTGGGACCTCTGACCTCCAAAGGTTTGCTGCTACCATCGCAATCACTTTTTTGAGCACCCGAGGGGCATGAGTGAGACAAAAGGGGAGCACAGTGAACTTAAAATGCTCGTCTCCCACCACAAACTACAGGTAGCGCCGATGAACCTACTGGATGTGGATACCGATATAGGCATCCTGCAAGTCTTTTGCCACCAGCCAGTCTCCAGAGTCAAGGGTAGCCAAGACCTGGGGCCAGTGTGAGCATCTTGAATTATTTTCCTAGGTTGGGTGGGCTCAGGTCTAAAATAGGATGAGAACTTCCATTCTTCTTTGGCACCAGAAAGTGGCAGGAATAACCACAGCCTACTTCTGGCACAGACACTCTCTTGATAGCCCCTTTGGCCAAAAGGGCTTGCACTTACTACTAAAAGACTGACAAATGGTCTTCCATCAGTCGCTCTGGTGTGTGCTGTAATGAACGGTATTATGTACCCCTTCTGGCCTATCTGCAGGACCCGCCTGTCCTACGTTATGGTCTGCCAGTTTGGCAAGAAACTTGCATCCTGCCTTCGTGCGGGTGGCTGTGCTCCACTAAGGGCAAGATAAAGGTGTTTGGCAGGTGGGACTGTAGTGGAGGCAGTGGGCTGAGCGGCTTACAGGCTCTGACTGCAGGGTTGGCAGGTGCTGCAGCTGCTATACTCGTGTGCACCTTGCTGGGACTGAATTGGCTGATGGTATGTGGTACCACTGCCAAAGTCGCAAAATGAATGGTAGGGATGATGTAGCTGACAAGGCAGGACAGATAGGCCCAGTGAGCCTGCATTTGCTCTGATATCCCTAAACTATTTCAGATTAAAATCAGCTTTGTCTCCAAACAGGTTCATCTCCTCCAGGGGCAGATCTTTAAGGTGTGATTGGACATTACCTGAAAAACCAGTGGATTGCAGCAAAGTGTGGCTACGCATGGCAACGCTGGTGCCAATTGCTTGCCCAATGGATTCGGTGGTGTGCAAGCCACAACAAATTGAGAACTTGACTGCATCCTGACAGACCTGTATGTGTTGGCTTGAGACAGATTGGAGATATTCTGGGACACTTGGGAGGACTTAAGCCACCCAATCGCAAAGAGCATGGGAACAGCAGCAAGGAGGCAGCTGGCATTCACAGATATGAGGGTCAACCTGGTAGAAGAAAATATCCACTTCCGAAAGGTCTCCACTCGTTTGGACTTCCTATCAGGGGGAGTAGTCTGAAATGGTTTCAGGTTCGCCTAGCTTGAAGAAGTTTTCAGGACATGGGTGCTGAAACAAAAATTCAGAGTTGCCATTTCCCCAAAAGGGGATGTACCGGGAAAAGTTCTGGGACCCTATATCGATCGACTTCAGGAGTGAGATCGAGAGGAAAGGAGACACCTTCACATTTGCTAAGAAATATGTGAGTGCCAGGAAGGGACAGAGACTGCTTGGATTTTTTGTGGGGTTTTTTCTTCGACTAGCCCAAACTCTTGGAGCACGATGATGAGCAGTGTAAAGCTATGTAAAGCACAGGATTGTAGTGCACACATTTAAAGTCACCCCCTTATATACTTAAGCCATGCCTCCTTTAGAGCCAACCCCAGCATCTTTTTCATCCCACTTAAAGCACTGTGATCCACAGTAGGCTTTTTCTTTCAGACTGCTAAAAGTGGTGTAGTAGGAGAGACCTAAAATTGTAAGTTGTAATACCATGGAGTCCTTGGAGTAAAATTAAAAAACTTGTGGAGCAGAAAGAAGGAGCGACCTCTTCTCCAGTGCGTCATTCACGGTGTAGCTTCTCTGGGAGGGCAGGTGCACACAGCTGGTGTTACAAGTCAGATCAGTGAAAGAAAGCCTCATCCACTGTGACACCCCAGGCTATGATTCTAGGTCCTAGGGCTCTTAGTGCCACCACGTCCCTTTACAAGTGTAGATGCAAGTTGTGTTCCCTGGTGAAGTTGATCCAAAAGTCATGTACGTCATTTGCTTCCTGGTGCAGCAGATTCAAATATATTCAGCCTCTCTGGACGTCAAGCACAAAGCGAGAGACAGGTGTGGAGCACATGGTGGGCGCAGGGGGCTGGAGGAGGCAAAAGCAATACGGAGAAGGGGGCAGAATTATAGAGGACGAGGTGGTGGGAGCAACAGGAGAGCGAGAAGCAAGTCAGAGGAAGGAGCAAAAGCAACATGGGGAGCAGGTGGGGGAAGCAACACCGAGGAAGTGGTAAGGGGAAAGACAACTAAAGGGGAGAGCAGACCAAGTGAAGCGTGGGGGAAGGGAAAGTAAATGGGTGAGAAAGCAATGGAAGTGGACAAGGGAGAAGCACAAGGGTAAGAAAGAGAGCGCGCATGCTGGCGAGATTTTATGTTTCTTAGTAGCGAGGGTAAACTCCGCCCCTCTTCTCCATTGGCTGGCTTCCTAAACGGCGGCCAACCATTGGAGGAGAGGTTTTAGTGACGTCATTTTTTCCAGATAAGCCCCGTCTTTTTCGGATTGAGTGGCGTGTTTTTTAACGTTCTTTCTCATTCTTCTCCATTGGTTGGAATGTAAAAACAACAGTCAAAAACACGCCCGTTGTTTACATTCCAGCCAATGAGAAGAGGGGAGAAAGAAAAGCACGCCCCCCCCCAGTCTGCAAAGGACGGGGCTTAGTGAGAAATGGTGAGCGTGTGGAGTGGTTGTTGGTTTTTTTGTCCTCATGAAAATAAAGCACAAGCGAGCTCTTTATGCTTTGTACAGCAGCGCCATGCGAGGGAGACTCCCGGGCCTGTGCGTGTGCCCGCCTATGCAGCGTGTTATTCCCTGCCTGAAAATACAATGGAGCCTCGGGTATACGTCTCCCTCTCGGGTGGGGGAGAGCAGTAGGCCTCGGCCGTATAGCTGGGCTCACGGGGGGAGGCGGGGACACGTGCCCCTCGCTCTGCCCGCTCTGTCTGAGCTCTCCCGGGCAGCGTTGGCTCTCGGAAGGCCGCGAGTGGTCCTCGGAGTCCGGGGCCCCCACAGCCCCTTCCTGTGCGCCGCGGGTGTGGGGAGAGAAGCCTCGCTGCCTCCGCGCCAGACCGGTCTCTCCGACAATGTCGCAAGATGGCGGAGCTGAAGGTAAGGGTAGTACGACGAGGAGCCTTAAACTATCAAATTTCAGAGGCCCTGGCCGAAGTGGGGGAGGATGAAAAGTACGGCTCGGGAGGGGGGGGGGCTGACACCTCTGCCTGCCGGCCGTGTCCCTCACGCCTCTGAGCCGGACATTTTTTCACACGTGACAACAGGTTCATGACACGCTGGTCATTTGCCCCACTGCTGCAGCTAGGAAACAGTGGGAGGTGAGCAGCACGCTATTCGCCAACTGCACATCCGTCCCACCGCCGTGGGGTATGCGGACTGCGCTCCTGGTTGGACGAGGTACTTGCTTGCATAGACGATATGTGTGAATATCACGCGAAATCGCTGCCCCCAACCAAGCGACCACCTAGGCTGCAGTAATTGCGGAGGAGTGACCAAGTGGCGCTTGCTTGCCCCCTCCTCGTACTGAAAACAGGCCCACGTGCCCGAGTCCCTGCCGATGCAAGCGACACTGGAAACACCGCAGGCAGTGAAGGGAGCATGATGGCTGACTTTCGGCCATCCCCCAATGCTAATAACCCCACCGAGCAGCTGCGGGGTCTGTGAGTCGCCGCCCCCCCCTCACTCCACAACACGCCCGGTGACTCTGGCTCCACTATATCTGGGTTCGCCTGCAAATTCACCATTGGGCTGAGGGTGCTCGCCTGCTCGAAGCTAACAGCTGGGTCAGCAGGGCAACACAACTACCCCCCCCCCCACAACGCGTCGGGTGTCCCACAGGCGGCCCAGCTCCGATAAAAATACCCTGACTCTAGGCGCTGATGCCGGAGTCGGATGCTGTCTCCCCCATACCCATGGGGCGGGGAGGGGGGGCTCCCATGCGCCTTCAATCACGCCTGACGCTACTGGGTGCCTTGTAGCCCCGACCCACTACCTCGCGCGTAAGGTGGCCGTGCCGGGGGGGGGGAATATTACCCCCACATCTGAGGCCTTGCAGGCCTGCCGCCTCGTAGGCCAAACACCCCTTTCACCCAAAAAAATACATCCCACTCCCTGGCCCCCGCCACACTGGTGCCAGTGTTTCGGACCTTGTGGGGGGCCAGGACATCTCTACGTGGGACATGGTCCGGACCGGGCCTGGTGATGGACTAACCTCGTGCTCCGGTCAGCCTCTGCCGCGGACACGTCAGCAACGGCGTCGGGGTAGTGGGCAAAGATGCATGGGTGGATGAGTGAACTGGTATGAACATTGATTGATGGATGGGTGGATGAGTGGGTATGGGTGGATGGATGAGAGGGTATGGATGGATGGATCCGAGTGGGTATGGGTGGGTGGATGGATGGATGAGTGAATGGATTGGTGGCTGACATTCTATTAAGTGCTTAGAGGGACGGGCGCTGGAGGCCTGAGCGAAGGTCATTTGGGGCCCGGTGGATCCGAACGGGTGTGTGCAGAGTCTGCTTACATTCAGGCTGCAGGAGGCCTTGTGCCCACTCTGTGATCGAGCTGCTCTATATGTCAGAAGTGAGGGGCCCTTCGTGTTTTCCTTCCACGGGAGGCGGATGGGCCGCAAGGGCCTCACATACATACTGCGCACTTATGTTATTTATGGTCAGTAAAACTACACGTATAACCTAAAATTGGCTGTCTCTCTGACGGAACACAATTACATTTATTTTGACCAATAAACCGTAGACAATTGTATGTACGTAGACACGGGGAGCACTCACTGACGCCACACGTACACACTTAAAAAAAATACAGACACATCCAAAAAGAAACGCAAAGAATGCATACTCAGAAATCTACCGACTGAATACACAGAAGATACACGTACAAACACTGGCATCCACAGACATGCACGGAGAGTCACAGAAAACAACCTTTCAGACATTGTACTAAGAGCAGCCTTGGTTTTACAAGTCACAAGTAACCATGAATGCAGGAGGGCTGACAAACGAGTGTGTGTGGCTGTGTGTGTGTGTGTGTGTGTGTGTTTGTGGCTCTGTGTGTGTGTGTGTGGCTGTGGCTCTCTGTGTCTGTGGCTCTCTGTGTGTCTGTGACTCTGTGTGTGTGTGTGGCTCTGTGTCTGTGTGTGGCTGTGTATGTGTGTGTGTGTGGATCTGTGTGTGTGTGTGTGGCTATGTGTGTGTGTTTGGCTCTGTGTGTGTGTGTGGCTGTGTGTGTGTGTGTGTGTGTGTGTGAGGCTCTCTGTGTGTGTGTGGCTCTCTGTGTCTGTGTGTGGCTCTCTGTGTGTGTGTGGCTCTGTGTGTGTGGCTCTGTGTGTGTGTGTGTGTGTGTGGCTCTCTGTCTGTGTGTGGCTGTCTGTGTGTGGCTCTCTGTGTGTGTGTGGCTCTCTGTGTGTGTGTGGCTCTCTGTGTGTGGCTCTTTGTGTGTGTGTGGCTGTCTTTGTGTGTGTGTAGCTCTGTGTGTGTGTGCAAATGCAATATGTCTCGCATTTGCGAGAGATTAAGCTATTGGCATTGTAAATGGCAATGCCATTTATTTATCCGTTTCCAAAACCCACACATAAATAAAAAGTAGGACATTTACAATGCCAATAGCTCTAACTTTTGCGAAGGTGAGACCGTTGCATTATAAATGCTTGTTGAATAGGCAGATGTGCCAGACTTTAGAAAGAAGCGACATTCCGTAGGTAAATACAATGTTATGCTACATCCATTCTTATGGGTGTAATGTGCATCCTTTCCCCATGCACATGAGGAAATGCCCCTTTCACAGTGTAGGTTAGGAAGACGCACTTGCGTAATGTGTATTATGGCACGGTTGCACAAGGGTCTGTAGCCCCTTCTGCAATATAGAAATGCCCACAGAAAGCAAAAAATAAGCGTAAACGCCAGGGCGCTTCCATAATCTGGCTTCAGGTGATCAACAGCTTCACCCTCACATTATCACACCAACCTCCCCTTGAGGCAAGCTTAGCGACCTACGACTGCATGCAAAGCAGCTGTGGGAGATATAAATATTTACAAATAAATAAATACAAAGGACGTACCAAAGTTGAAAGGCCATTTAACAGGGAATATTAAAGTAGAAACAATTATATGGTACTATTCCATATTAGGCACCCAACTATTACTGCCAAAATTAAGTTATGGCTGCACAAAAAAAAGTCAGCAGACATTTAATGTAGCAGAAAACCAGAGTGCGGCTAACGCAGTGCTTAGAGAACAGTTTTATCCACCCACCCCCCTTAAATGATGTCTTCACTAAATGAAAGCCCTTTCAGCACCACCTCAATCTAACTGCCATCCTAAAGCGAGCCTAGACTACAGAGTGGTGTGGACGGATGGGCACTTGTTCGAAAAACAGCCAATCATCTTCCCCTACTGTTAAAATTATCAATATTGTGTTGGTGACAACAACAACAAAAAAATCAATTGAGACAAGAAAAAACATTAGGGCGCTCACCTCCAGGTTTTTAAACTCCATCCTAGTGCCGCGAAGTGTGCAGTGCTGCCTCGAAGTGAGCAATCCTCCTCTTTCCTTCCATTGGGCGCACGTCAGTCAGACACAATCAGTACGGTGGTCCCGAAGACCCTTGAAGAAGCAGCCCGAGCCGGCCCTCATTTCAGGGCACCCTGTAGGGCTGGGAGAACGACCACCGCCGGCCTGGCACCATCTGCAAGAGCACTGCTGTCCCCGGGCAGAGAGGCGCTGCAGGCGGAAGGGTGGGCCTGCAGCGAGGTGAACGCCCTGCTCTCTGCACACGCTGCTCAACCGGCCACGAGGGGTCACCGGCCACGCAGGACACGAGGGGTCACCAGGCACGCAGAACCAGCGGCAGCGCTGACTTCACCTCAGCGAGCAGCATCCGTTCCGGGTCTCCACAGCTGGACCAGGAAACGAGTGTGTATCAGACAATAGGGCTCCGACACAAGGGAAAATCAGAAGCACAAACACCGGGGAAAGCCTGCAAGCACTCAGGGCCTCAGAGCAGGACGCAAAGGCACCCACTGCTTCCAACCAATGGTTGTCTCCAGAGCAAGTGTGTCAGCCGCAGCATTACGTTTCAATATTTCCTGTTCAGTGGTATATTCAGATGATGTTTTCAAAAGACGTGTCGTCCATTGGTAACAGGCTTACGTGTGTTATTTCATGAGCTTCAGGCTCCTTCTCAATCCGGGCGCCTTTACAGAGTTGAGGAATTCCAATTGGTCCGTGTTGTGTAAAGCAGTTGGGTTGAGTACGGTTAGTATAGCTTTGTTAAATTATTCACTCAGGAAGGGGTTTGTGCTGGGTACTTTTGAAGAAAATGAGTTTGATCTGCTAAAGGTCTTCCTCGTGCGTTGTATGTTTGTGGTTGGATTTGCCAAAGGACTTTGCTGTGTTTCAAGCTCGGTTGTCCATACCCTGGCCTAGGGTTTAGTAGGTTACATTGCTAGCCAGGTAATACCATGGACGTTAATTCACCAAAATGGCTGGGGTAGCGAAAGATACATCGCACAACACTTGACACACTTTTTCCTATCTACTCACTTCTAATTCACACAGGCACCACACCCAATGCTCCTCATTGGCAAAAAGAGCCCCTTCGCAGGACCGGTAGGCATTGCAGCACCAGCCCAATGAGGAGCTGCCCGATACTGAAGCAGAACACCCCTTGGGGTGTGTGAGGGCCCTTGCTCCTACGGGAGCCCTCCCCCTATTTCAATCCCCTGAGAGACCTACACCCTTCAACAGGAACTGCATACTTTCTCTTGGTGTAGCGAAAGATACATCGCACACTATTTGACCTTCACTTTTATATGCACACACACATGCTTGAATATACATACACACACACACTCACATAAACACACTCTACTCACAAACACACACATACAACATACATTTAAAAGCATTTTTTTTGTTGCTCTGAACTGGCTACCTGGCCACAACCGGTGGTGGTATGTGGAGATATCAATATAAATCTGACGAATCAAGCATTACAGGATGGCCCTGATAAATATACGGGGCGAAAACCCAGAGTTTTCAAGGCACTTTATAATTTAGTTAGGGACCAAGGATTAGTGGATGTGTGGGGTAAAATGAGGGAACATGATAGTGGTTTTACCTTTTATTTGCATCCACACAAAAAATTGGTAAGACTTGATTTTTTTTTCTCACCTGTTTCTTTATTGGGGTGGGGGCAACAATTCGGGTATACCCAAGGATCACTTCGGATCATGCGCCAATTGTGCTTGAACTAGTTGGGCGTGGTAGTAGACCTAAATGTATCAATTTTACATTTGATCGGAAATTATGTGTAAATACGGAATTTAAGAAGCATATGGATAGTTGGATTCAGGGTTTTTTTGGGAATAACAATGGGACTGCAACTGTTAGTACAGTTTGGGACACTTTTAAAGCCTGTTTTCGGGGTGAATGTTTTAGTTTTAGTTTATGGCAACAAAGGAAACTTAAAAGAGAATTGGCAACGCTTTATGAGTTATTGACTGAGGCAGAAACCTCTCTAACTAGGGGGATTGTGACATGCACGAATGATATACCTGAGTTAGAGAATAAGCTGGCAAAGGAGCGTGCTAATGTCCTGGGTTTTTGGAGTATTGAGAATGCCAGAAGATATTTAATATCTAAGATGCAAAGTCACGAATTTGGTGAAACCATTGGGAAACGGCTGGCTCTACGATGGCGGATGAAGGAATTGGCCAGAAATATTTAGGCATTGAGAGATTTGAACGGGGTATCGCATTCTGACCCTCATCAGATTCTTAAGATCTTTCAGCAGTTCTATTCTGATTTGTACACACAGCAGAGCAGTCCAGAGGGGGAAGGGGACTGGACAGGATTGTTTGAAGAAGGTATGAAACAACTAGACCCCTCTAATTTAGAAGAACTGGACTCCCCGATCACTATGCTGGTTAGCGTTAGGTAAGGCAGCAGGGCCAGACAGAATTCCGGGGGAGGTATATAGGCAGTTTTTTAATATTATTAAGGATGAAATGCTAAAAGTAATGCAGTTGGCACAGGAGGGTTATCCTCCTAAATCATGGTCGGATGCCACGATTGCGGTATTTTGTAAGAAGGGTAAAGCCCCGGATTTGGTAGGATCTTACCGCCCAATATCATTATTGAACAGTGATTACAAAATGTATTCTAAAATTTTGGCCAATCGACTGTCGAAAGTTATTACGCCCTTGGCCTCTCGATATCAACACGGTTTTATACCGAAAAGAGGAACGGTGGATCACGTAAATAAAGTAATAACCTTATTTGATATTGCAGGGACAGAAAAAAGGGAGTTAGCGCTTATATTATTGGCCGCAGAGAAAGTGTTCGATCGTGTCCAGTGGGACTATATGGGGCGGCTCATGGATAAAATGGGGTTTGGTCAGAAATTTATTGTAGCATTACAGTCGCTATACATAGTCCCCAAGGCTAAAATATTGGCAATGGTAATGCTTTCAGAATCCTTGAGTATAACTCGGGGAACTCGACAGGGATGTCCCTGTTCCCCTCTTTTGTTTGCCTTATATATTAATCCTTTAGTTGAACAACTGTTACAGAGTGTATTTATTCCACCGTTTCGAGTTTCTGATTATTGTTTTTCCGTTTTCACCTATGCGGACGATATAGCGGTAGCTACAGAGAATCCTTCACTTGCCATTAAGGAACTAGAGCGGTTGGCTAAAGAGTTTGGGAGGATAATGGGGTATAAGCTTAACGAATCGAAGACGCAAATCTTATGCTCGGACACTTTAGTATTCCAGGATGATCGGGTTGTAAAAGAAGTCACGTACTTAGGGATACAAATTAGAGCATCAATGACTGAGCTGGTGGATGCTAACTGGAATTCGCTGGACAGGTGGGAACGCTTGTATTTTTCTATTATTGGTCGCTGTAACATTGTTAAAATGAATGTATTACCGAAAGTTCTCTACATATTTCGGTCAATTCCTTTGGAAATACCTAAAAAGAGAATACAGCATTTACAAGCAATTTGTGGTAAATTCATATGGAGTCCAGGGAGACCTAGACGGGCAATGAAATTTATGACTTTGCCTCTTGAAAGAGGGGGTATGGCGGTACCCGACTTTTTACTTTATTATGTTACATGTTTTTTGTTAAAAATGAGGGTAATGATTACGGGGGAGACTGTCGCTAACATCGCCACTGCTCCAACAATCTTTGAAATCTTATTAGGCCCAATTGCGAAGCAGTGTTTATTTATCGAACTGGACGGAAGCTACTATAAACAAACACATTTCAAAGTATTGATCAGTGCATTTAAAGTATGGAAATTGATTGTCAAATCAAATGCAATGGGGAAGATCATATACTATACTCCTTTTAAGGCATATAGGGTGTTACCAGGAATATTTTCATATGGTATCTCTCTAGATTGGCAGAGGAAGGGGGTTAGATATTTGGGTGATATTTACATGGATAATGGGACTTGCAAAGCATTTGACGAATTAATGACCCAGTTTTATTTTCCTAGAACCTATTTTTTCAAATTTTTGCAAATTCAAGTCTTTGTAGTTCGTACTAATACTGTTATGCAATCGAATGTGGTAGTAGAAGGGGTTAGAAGGCAGGTTAGAATTGGAGTTTTATATCAAATGTTACTTTCGGGTAGGCCAGACGATCTTGATAAAGTCAGGCTGAAATGGGTTACTGCTTTGGGAGATGCTGATATTGAAGTTGAAGACATGCTTACATTGGCAAGAGAATCATTAATGTCTGCAAACTTAAAAGTTAATTTTTTTAAGACCTTATTTGATTTATATTACACCCCGGCACGAATGGCAAAATGGGGGGGAGTGGGAGGGGGGGGGGTATGATTGAAAATGCTTTCGGTGCAGGGAGGATAGCGCGGATAGTGTTCATATCTTTTATGGTTGTGTTAAACTGCATAGCTTTATTGCAGACATAAAAAAGTTGTTGTCAGTGGTTATTAATATGCCATTAGTTATCACTCCCGCCATGATGTTACTGGGGAAAATCTCTACAAACAGTCCAATGGATGTATTATATCAACACCGATATTTGTTTTTTTTTCTCTATGACGGTAGTCCGTTTGTGCATAGCAACAGAATGCTGCAGGAAAACCCACCTGTTTTTCAACAATGGCGAGCAAAAATGTATAACCTATATAAGTTGGAATGGGGGTTGTTCTCGGTTAAGGGCTCTAGGAAGCGACAATTGGGATTGAACATTTGGGGAGCTTTTCGTGATTATTATGAGGCTTAATTTTAGCAAAAAGGAATGAACTGGGTGGATAATGAGTATTAGAAAGTATCTTTCTTTTGATTTCTCCTGCCTTTCGCTGGGTTTTTCCCCTCCCCCTGCCTGTGTATTGTAATTAATTATGATGATCCAAGCTGCCTTTCTGAGCTATTTTGTGTACTTGTCCATTTATACTTTAATGCATGTTTATTTATGTTTTATGAATTGCAATGCATTTATGTGTGTTGTCGCTGTGAAATTATAAATAAAATAAAAAATTAAAAAATAAAAATAAAAGCATTTTTTTTACTTACCGTAACTCACAGAGAGGGTCATATTGCCGCTAAGTGTACTCACTGTCTCCGGGTCCCTGACACTGCTTTTGCCACTTCTGAGGCCAAGGGTCACAAAGACAGTGCCAGTGGTTGCAAGGGGCAAGCCAGGGGTCACAGCTACGACCCCTGGCGAGACCCCTGAATGACGTCCATGGTAATGGCTATGAGGCAATTTTGACATTGTTGTATGTTTAGGTTCAGTGCTCCATTTGACCCAGTGGTTGCAGGTGGAGCACACAAGCACTCAATTTTGGGTACCAATACTTATTTTTTCTCAACAGACTTAGATCCACTTGAAGAGACCACTTGAAGAGAGAGAAACACAAATGGGGAAAGGAGAAGGAAGAAGGAAAAACAATGACAAAGGTAGAAAGCATGGATGAAAAAGAACCTGCAAGAGTGAGATAAAGTAGCACAAAGTGTCTGGTGGTGCATGAAAGTGGCATCAGTTGGACTGGACGATGCAGCCTAAGTACTTGGCACCCGACCTTCGATAGTGCCAGCTATAGACATCTGAGCAAAACGTTGGGGATCAGCACTTACTCTTTCACAAATTAAGATCTGAGGGAGTTCTGTTGTGTTGGCAGTGCTTTTGCCATTTGTACGAGTTTGGTGCTGTGTACTGTATGAGACTATCAGGGGCTTGTCTGGCATGCTCTGTTTGAGAAAGGGGCCTTATAAGAGTAACTGGAAATGTTTTATGTAGTGAGAGCCTGGTGTCCGATTATGGCATTTCAGAAGTGTGGTGGGTGAGGGTTTGCGGTCAGTCTATTGTGTACTGATTCTGGTGGTATTGTGGATTCTAGCGATTGAGAGCAGACTACAGCAAGTATTACGCATATGTTTGACTGGACTCTATGAGCAGACGCGGCAAGGCAAGGGTAGGCTGGTCATCAGAGAGAGAGAGAAAGGCATATCGAGTCACGGCTTGTGTGCGTCTGTATATTTCGGTTCGTAGACTGAAAGCATGCCATTCAGAGGGTTGCAAAGAAAGGTAATCAATTAAAGGGGGGGGGGGCAGCAGGCTCAGCAGAAGGCCTGGGGCATCAAAGTCCGATACCTCTACCCCATCTGACAGTGTCGGCACCAACAACACAGCTAGCTGCCTTCAGGGCCGGACTGGCCGTATCGGGCATCAAGCATTTCCCCAGGAGGCCGCAAGGGCAGGGGATGGTTTTGCAATGGTGGGGACCGGTTTTGCAAGGGTGCTGCAATATCAACCCACAGTGACAAGGGCTGCTTTGGATTCCCAGTCCGGCCCTGGCTGCCTCTTCCTGATTGACACATGTATACCCTGGAGCCCACAAGGAGAAAAGCGATAAGGTATGAGTTTGGGGAGGGCTAAGACGTGCAATTCCATTGATTTCCATTGGTTTCCGTAGGCACTCTAATGACCTGCAGAGCAAGAAGTACCAGGGCTCGAGAAGGAGAACTAAACAGCATGCATAAGCCCATGCCCGTTCACACACCTAGCTGAAGTGGCCCTGGGCTAGGATACCAGAGAGTGGGCCCTCAGCCTAGTTTGCCTAGGTGGCTGCTCACAGGAAGCCCCCTATGACCGTGGTCCGACGAGGCAGGGTCCAATGGGGTCACTCTTGGATACATTTGGGCCATGAGAAAGGATGCTGGGCGCTCACACCTGCTTGTTTTGACGCAAGACCGTGTGCAGTAGAGTGTGTCTGGGGGGAGGAGAGAATGGCAGAAGTACCTGTGGGTGAGGGGAAAAGGGTCACTTTACAATGTGAGCGGGCGAAAGAGTGGGCTACCAAGTGACTGAATACATTACTGCTGTTTGTCTGCAATGGGCACAAAAGGAGAGAACAAGTGAGCGACTGTAGGAGGAACATGAGAGGAGCAATTCAAATAAAAATAAAAACCACCTCTGGACTGTTTTAATTGCCACCCAATCTGAGGAGCGACATGTTATCGTGTGAGGGCCGAAAATAAACACCCCTAATCTGAATACATCTGATTTGATTTTCCAGTTCTGCTGAGGTGCTTTTGGCAAGGCTTGTTTCTATTTTTTCCTATCAAATGGTCGGGTTTTATTTGCTGCACATTTACTTGCAAGTTGTTTCATTTCCCAGTAAGTAGCTCCTTCACAATAGCTTGTGTCTCCCTACATTACAATATTTAAAACGGTGTGGGGGTCAGGGAGTATCGTCAAAGTGGGATTGGATAGATCACCATTTTCTTTGGAAATAATATTTGGATTAAATCGATTAACCCCGTAGCAGTACAGCTTGGCATTCTGTGTTTCATGTTTCGCTCCTTAAATGGTTTGTCCCCTTCCCGTCAGGGTCATGGGTAGTCAGCACTGGCTCCAATTTTAATTGATGAAGAAGCAATATGAAATTGAAGCTAAATGATATCCCACACAGTCCGAGGACGGCTCCAATATACCATATTGACTCGAATAGTTGGCCCTTGAGGCAGATCAGTCAAGTTTGCTCACGAAGTTAATAAACTGGGCTTAAAAGAGACTAACCAACTAAAAACAAATTTAAAGCAGAGTAGTGAGAAAAAAAAAACATTTTACACCTTGGTTGGGCACCCTGGGTACCATGTCAAGCCCTTCTGGCCATGTGATAGCCAAGACATTTTTCAAAGATTTTTTGGGTGCGTCTCTCGTTGAACTCTTGAATCAGACTATGCTCTTTCACCTTAATGACAACCAAACCAGCTTCCTCAGTGTAAGCCCCATTACTGGTGAATTGCTTCTCCTGCTAATGACAACCAAATTGTTTCAATCAAGCCCATCCTTACAATTAATGCTTTCCTGGTGCGGTGGCACGATACTACAAACCGCAAAGGTTTGCAGCACTCTCAGTATCCTGCTCCCCTCTCCTCTGTCCCACTCTCTGCTTCCAGCATCTCAATCCCCTTATTTATTTTTACCGCGTCCACTGCCACTTTCAGCCCTCCCAGTGCACTGCCCCCCCACCTGCCACCACCAATGTCTGTGTATTAGTTTCTTAGTACTCCTAGTGCTCGGTTTTTCTGGCTACACACTTCCAGCTACAACATGGCTTCATGGCCGACCCTCCCTCGTGTAACCGCTCCCGTACTTGTGTCGCTCACCTGTCCTTCCTTATGTGCATGGACACAGAAGAATCCTTCTTCTGGCTTCAATACCTGCTGCACTTTAGGGGGTGCATGGGCTGTGTATACCCCCAAAAAGACCTTCACGTTTGCATTTAACGTCTGCATTAAATCTGGCAATGACAGTATTTCAACAGACTTCATCAGAGGGTCTAGTGTTCCCCAGTTCCACTGAATGTCAAGTAGCTTCCTATTAGATTATCGCGCTGTAGTCTTGCTTGGCTATTATGCTATTTTGCAATCTCAAGATGAATAGTGACAGTTATAGCAATATAACAACTCCTTCAAGTTAAGCATCTTGTCACTTTGTCAAAGTTCTAGAATTTTTTTTCTCTAGGTTTTCAGATTTAGTCTATAGAAAGCGGATAAACTCCAATCTATTTCTGAGCCTCCATCAATTTATGAAATATGCTGAATTTTGCAGACGGATTCAAGTGCCTAAGGCAACAGACACAGGAAGCATGGATCAGAGCTGCTTGAATCCAGGACACATATCCTAACCTCGTACAAAAGTGGCTTGAACAACTGTGGAGAGAAATCCTGGAAAAATATCTGAGGAGCACTTTGGGGAAACCTACATACAGCAATGACCACAATCAAAAGCCTAAAATATGCACCAAGCCCACAGGAAAATAAGGCTACAGCACAGCTCAGTCTTACCAATAAAATGAAGTAAATTGTGCGAGGGTAGCCAGGATAGTGGACACCTAGAGAAGACATTTCTTTCGATACAACATTTACATCTTCAGACATCCTCCTTACACTTCAAAACACAAGCCTCAAGTAACACCGGATCCAATATGTGGAATGACTTGCTAGATCTCTGGGAATGATTCATCAAGTGGAAAGAAATTTGGCTTAGACTGGACAATTCCGTGCTAAGTGGTACACATTATAGTTTAACCTGGAAGACGTTTATAGAAATCGAAGAGGGTCTGCAAAAATCGTCTTTCCTACATTAAAACATCTGCAACAGTAAAGTGAAAGACACCGCCAAACGCTGCGATATGCTTCCCACAGGAAGAAATCTGAAAGGAGCAGGGAAATGGCAATAAAAAATATTATGCAAGATGTCTTGACCCTTGTGTATGTAACCAACTGTGCAAAAAGTTGTCTGAAGCCTGGTTCAAAGGGAGAGCTTTTCGCTACAACATTCATACAATGAGAAAGGTTAAAATCACAAACACCACTAAGCACAGAATTTAAACTACATAGGTTCATGCTCTGCAAATTCCTTAGACAAAACTGACTGACAAACATGGATACACTGAAAGCATTTTTCAAAACATAATGGTTTATTTGAAGAAGATTTCAAGTCAACCTACTTTGACAGGCACTGCTCTTCTGTTTTCTGCTCACACAAATTCCCTCCAAGATTCATGCTCTTTATTGCATCAGTTCAACATCTAGTAGTGTTATTATAATTGTGTCACTACTGTAACGCGTCACAGTATCGCAAATATCCATACCTATGCCTTTATCAGACAGCTGCAGCAGGCATGGTTGGGAGGGATCTTTACCTTCTAATTTCTATATCATGTAGAGGTGTAAGACCAGGCTTGGTTTATTGGAAGTAACGCAACATACAAACCTTCCACCAAGCATGTAACTGAATTCATTTGCTATATTAAAAACCCCATTACCAGCCATACACTCCAGTTTATTACCTTAAATGACCCGATTCTCAACTTTTTTGATCTTCGCATAAACCTATGCACAGCCATACACTCCTTTCTTTACCTAAAAAGTTTAGTTTGTTCAGTGTTCTAACTAGCCTTTTGTCGCTGCATCAATACAGACTGCTCAGCTTTTTCCGAAAGCCTTATATTAAATATGATTACATAAACACATAATCTGTCACTCCTCAGCACACACTGCTCATAAGTGGTGTTTCATATCAGTTCTTTATTTGAACATCTATTTGACAGAAGTGTTTTTTTACAGTTCTTGTTACATTCACAAACAGTGAGTATATGTTGAATGTCTTCCATGGAGAACTATTTTACAATAGTGACCACTGCTCGACATCTCTGCTAGAACACAGATCAGCTAAACCCACCAAACCAGTATGAACTCTGACTTTTTAATTACCCAATCACTAAGCCATACAACCATATACAAAATAACATAAATTACACTGCGAGGATGCAGTTTCCAACAGCCAGCAAACGGAGGAAATTCAACGCAATACAATTCTGCAGCTCCTTTGCTATCCCTGGTGCACAGTTCACGAGGTTTTACGTTAGCCTTCTCCATTTCAAGGTGGAAAGCACATCCTTAATTCTGTGTAATAAACAAGTTTGGATAAAATCGCAGTCCTTCCACTGAATCATCTCTGCAAAGCTGCCCCATCTTTTCTGCGAGAACTAACCTGAAGAGGGAAAACAAAAGAGGTGAACATTCTGAATTGTCCTGTACGGCATGACAGAATAAAGTGGACTGAATACACATAACTTACCTTTCTTTCGCTAAAAGAACAGACATGCCCACAAGCTTTGCAAACTCTTCGGAAGTAAGGGAGCCCTTTTCAGATACCTGCAAACATAAAACGTAGCACTTTATAAAAAATCAATTGGTGTTTGACTAGCTAGTTTACATATTTATGCACACCCTCTCTCCAGTTTGCATACAACAGCTAGTACCGGACACATTATCAAGTGATGAACAGTGACTACATAGAGGACTAATCTGGTGGACACCATCCCTTGGGGAAACTCCACGCAAGAAAGTTTCTTTCTATAGCTATAAGCCAGCAAGCCTAAAGGGACATTTTAGTGACCCGTCAGTATATTTTGCAGAGCGGCCCTTCATTTTACACCAGGACTAGACAACAGATTGCCATAAAAAGTGCAGAAATATGAGTCTGTCTTATTGAGGCATTGTGTGCTGGATACCACAAAATATGTGTAGACATTTTATATATTCTGGCTAACTGTGTCATAAAGATGCGTGATTATTCAGAACCCAGCCCTAGGGTAGGACACTTAAGCGAAACACTCCCACACACATATGCACACACACCTCTTGTTACACCACATTGTTTAGTAGAACCCTTGAACCTTCATGCGACCTCCTATAAAGAATCAACACACTAAGGGGCCCATTAGGATCATGGGTGGATCGCCACCGCCCGCATGGCGGTGGCGATCCGCCCGTGATCCAACCCTGCCCGCCACCCATTTCCCCCCGCCATATTACTATGGCAGTGGGGACCACGGCGGACAGAAAGACCGTACACCGCTTTTCCGCCTGGTCAACGAGTTGACCGGGAGGAAAAGGGTTCAATATGGTGGCGGTGTCTGTTAGACACCACCAGCCATATTAACATGGGTGCGGAAAGATGCCTTTCAGCATGCGGGAATTGACCGCGGGGGCCCGTTGCGGGTACCTATGGTACCCCCCCAGCAGTTCCATGCACAACATGGCAGGCACCTGCCATGTTGTGCATGGAAGTGCACAACATGCCTTCCTGGCATTGTGGCGGGCGGTGCTGAGTGCACCGCTCGCCACAATGCCAGGAATGCAGGATGCGCCCGCCACTGTGGCGGGCACATCCTAATTGCCCCCACCCCTATGGCGGGCGGTCCCTTTTACCGTGAGGATGGCGGGAGGACAAAGTCCGCCCGCCATCCTAATGATGCCCTAACTGTATTGGGACTGAGGATAGTAGGACCACTCTCAAGTAGGTAATTATCCAAACACCACCAACCACCTCAGTGGCGCATTCGGCCTTATTGAGGGATAGCACTTCTGAATCGCTGGCCATGTGGGGTTTACATCATCAAGGGCTCCTTGTCTGAAAAACGAACATCAACAATCTTTTTGAAATTACAACCGCCTTCAATAAAGAAGCACATCACACGTAAACATCCTTCTGTCCCTTTCAACAAGACTAAGTCTCACTCACTAAGCCACCTTTCAATATATTTGATAGCCATCCCACTAATTGAACCCGCGATATCCATTTCTTCAGTAAAGATACAAAAAGTATGCTGTTCCTAATTACGAGACAAGGGATAACTAGGGGAACCGGTTTTCTTCAGACCATTTGTGGTACACATTTTCTACAAAACCTGCAGTAAGATGTAAACTATTGCCTTTGTCTGTTTTAACTTAGTGGCCATATTGCAAATAAATGTACAGAATACAAACTTCAAAACGAAATTAATGTATTTTGTACTGCAGGCTTTTAGAGCAGGATAAAAATACATTTGTACACAGCTAAAGTACTGTAGGCGACTACTAAATATCTAAATTGTGTAAGTCACCAATGAAACACGGCTTTGAAAACCAGCTAAAAAAAATCATAAACACTACAATGGACTAGTTATAAACTGCAGACAACCATTGGGCTTATGTAAATAAACAAGGAAATAAGGGCAAAATTTACAAAGAGACAATCAATCACTGGAAATAGGTCACTTCTTACTGAAAATACTAACACACAAACAAGCATTGGTTTAGCCAATAGATCTGGCATTCATGTAGTGAAGCATACAAACACTGGTATGCACAAATGCGATTGTGGTGGTAATGGTGTTGTTGTTAGGAAAGATGGTGGTAGTAAAGAAGGTGGTCGTAATCGCTTGCAATCGAGTGGTGACAAAGCATTTTTAAAGGCCTATTGCAGGTACAAGGCAAACACTCAATAGAAGGCGGAATGATACATCAAACAATCAATATGTTTAAAAGAATTGGTAACAATATGCCTGAAGACAACTGCGCTAACAGTCCAGATCCAAGAAGGATTCTCAAACTAACTCCTGCAGGATGAAATGTCATGAATCGCAATCATTCGCACAATACACCTAACATGAAGCTACGTCACAAAGCTTTATCATGTAGCTTTGACCATCTGAAAACTGACTCTACAATTTTTGGCTAAAGAATTTAACAAATCTGATAGGAGCCTTGATCCTCAACAAATGGAAGCATGGATGAAAAGGAGTATAAATCACCATGAATAACTTCCTGGAATAGCCTCCTATAAAAGTAAACCAGGCCCTTCGTGCCTAATGCAACCGTGCTAGCTGTTGTGGATCGGCTTAATCACTAACACCGGAAAAAACTAACATTTTCTGTCAATAGGAAATCCTGCACAACACTCCTTAAAACTAATGTGAGCCATTTCCTATGCTAGGCAGAGGACTGAGCAAAGTTCACATACGGTGGCGTAAGCAGCAGCAACCATTTCCTCTTCATTGTGGGTCTGCAGCTCCACCACCATCACACCGCTGTCAAAAACACGCAGCCTGTGAAAATAGGAAAACGTTTTTGATCAGAGACAAATGCACGTTTCAGCAATTGCAGCTAAAACTCTTTGTAAATGTACTGTATTTAGCCTCATCCTAACTATATAAATTAAAAAAATAGATACCATGCCCCTAATTTAAAACCAATTTTTCATGTTCCTTGGCGTGATAAGTTCTAAACCAGGTCTGATGTCCTTGTTCATCACCAAGTTCAAATTAACATTTAAGAACATTTTTACATCTCGCACAGTCCCCATTAATCTGCCACAGATTTAAAGTACACAAATAAACATTCATTGATTTCCATGTCCGATCACATGCTCAAACAGGACATGGTGGAGTAGGAAGCGTTGCCTTAATGGTGCAGGCAATCTTCATGCATTGGAACTTGCAGTGCAGTTGTAAGGGTTTTTTCTTGCCAGATAGAGAGACATTTTGCCCGTCTTGCTCCCTGACACAAACACCGCCTGCCAGAGGGAAGGGAGCCTTGCTGCTGGTATACAGGAATGTTATGAGAAAATAAACTACTTCCCATTCTTGAAGGAAAAGGAAGAAACTTGGTAAATTCTGTAAAAGTGAAGATCTACAGATGTGTGGGCTTCTGGAATGAGGGGTTGAAGACCCAGAACAGGCTCTGGCACTGAGCTATGAGTGGGCATTGGGCAACCAGACGCAAATAGACTCTCAGAATAACTTTGAGGTCTGAATTGGACAGGAAGGGTATTCCCAAACAGTGGATCGTTCTACCTCTGTACGAATGGATAAAGAGGTTCAGGGTTTCAGATAGTGTTATAGATGATGCATACCACCAGAAGGACAAGAGCACTGCCGCATGCAGGACAAGTAGCCAGGATCCAGGGAGTAATGTCCACTGCCATTTACGCCCAAATAAATTCTGAAGAAATTCCAGCCACTGTTGAGAACCCACTGATCTGTCACATTTTAATCACCTCCGCCAGACACTACACAGCCTCTCCTTACATTCTTACACATTTTAAGGCAAATGGGGTGGTTAGGCATAACTAGTCGGTCATTCTAAGCTCTAACAGTACTCTGTAGTTATGCTCAGTTACATTTTAAAGGTCTCTGTTACTTTGTTCCTTCTCCATCTTACACTGGTGGCTCTAGTGGGTGTCTGCGGGGGAGGGGCTTTGTGCATGAGTTAGTGTAGGTCTATTCACATATTTGAATTATTTAATTTAAATACTAGGTTGTATGTTAAACTGTACTCAAGACATGATCATTGTGCACTCTGACCGAATCCCCTTTTCTATGATGGTCAACATACCCATACTAGGACACTCCAATAATTATTAACTTGGTTTTCTTCAATAAAGTCTTTTCTATATCCCCCATAGTAAATTGCCAACCCCTATCCTTGCCTCAAAACAGCTTTTCATCTAGTATTTTTTCTGTCTCTCTTTCTTGCGACCCGCCAGACGTAAGGAATCAAGGCTAGAAAAGGAGTGTAATAGCAGACTTTGACAGGTTTGTTAGGCACACAGGTTCAGAGACTTAGGTAAAACACTCCATCTGAATCAACACCATTTTAGAGATGTTAAGAATGTCACACAAGGGGTTCACATAGGCTTCCTGATGTGAGAGAGGTTTTGCTACAATTCTGGTTAATTGTTGTCTCTGTGTGTGGGGTCCTCAGTTTAGCAGGTAGTTATTCATAGAAACCGGACGCATCTTTCTCAACAGTGGTCAGGATAGACATTTATGGAGTAAACTGAAGGATGCAGTGAATGTCTTGCCTTGAAGGCAAACTCCAAGAAATAATGCAAGCAAGGTTTATATGTGTTTCATTTGCGAGTCTATCTTTCTCTTAAGAAAGCCAAAGGAGAAGTAATAGGATCAGTAACATGGTTTCGATGGACAGGAAGTTCCTCTTGCAGAGTCTTGATCTTTTAAATGTCCGAAACCCTTTACAGGCTGTCGTAGTGACGCTTATGTGCCTGGCGTCATCACTGATCAGGATAAAACAGAGTACACAAATTGCACTACCACTCACTCCTGTTAACTTCTGTTGCCAGTGGGCATTGGAAGATCACAGGACTGACGGAGGAAGTTGGCAGGTAATACACAATCTGCAGAGGAAATAAAATATCAATCAGAACCAACATTGCAGAAAGCACACAACTTTTTCCTCAGTTGGATCCTATCCCCTGTGGCGATTCTTTATCTCTGGAAGATTACACAGCAATACAGAACAGGTATGAGCTAGAGGGGCCTCTAATAAGTAAACAGAAGTGAACATATACAAATACGTGCAGAACCATGTATCTTACAAAGAAGGCTTCAGCCTTGGCATCTGAATTAAATTAATTAGGTTTTTTTCCCGATATCTATAAAGGAAACCAGGTAGCTGCCTTGCAAGTCTCTGTGATAACCCTCTTAAAATGTAATACTGTCCACTCTGCCCCTTGTTGACTGTGCAATTATTCTCTCAGGCTGTAAGTCATGTAACCTTTATGCAAGCACTAACCAATGCACAATAGAATCCATCTTGAAATTGTCTGTTGTGTAACAGTCACACCTTTGAAGTACTCAGGAAAAAAACGTTGTATGCCAATTTTGCATTCATAAGATATGCAAATATTATGACTAAGAGCCCTTTTTATGTCCACTTCGAGCAGCCTGTACCCCATATCCCCACCTTAGATATATGTGGTCACAGAAAGAAGGCTGACAAGTCAATTGATTGATTTAAATACATTTTAGACCATCTTTGGAAGAAATAATGCCTTGGTGCCAATGTTATGCTGTCTTTAGAGACGACTCTATAAGGTACATCTGGTGACAAGCACTGCAACTTGCACACATTTGTGGCTGGTTCAAAGAACAGTCATTAACTGAGGCAACCACCAATAAACCGGGTTTCCAGACACAGAGGGAACCCTGTTCATCAATTCCTTCTGAAAATAGAACGGAATATATATCTTAAACAGAGAAGGAGCATGAGGTTTCCTCAAAATGATTAGAGAGCTGCCAGATAGACAGTTGTCCCCCGCAAATTCATCATCTCATAAACTGTAAATGGATAATGGTGTTTATGACTGAAGAGCATACAGAACCACACCCGCTTCCACTTATACTAGAGCCATGTGTTATATTATCTGGCGTCTACGGTAACATAAAGCATATTATCAACGAGGCCATGTCTGAGTAAATTCAGTCTAAGTAATCAAGCGTTCACTTTCGAACTGTTAATGTCCAGTTGCAACAAACTACCCTTTGCCTTTACAAAAGCAATTGGATGACTAGCATCCTGACCACACTTACCTTGCTGAGAAACCAGAAATATCATCCTGAGTCAATCCAGGGTAGCCAGAATTATTGTTGCCTGAAACTACTTAACTCTATTCAAGACCCTTTCGATAATTATAAAATGTGTGAAAAGGGTATATCAGTTCATATTTCCAGTGCCCAAGCATTGTATCACACAAAGCACTTCTCCACATAAACACCCAAGAGCAGAATAATAAGCACTAGCAATTCTACTAACTTGCAAAGAGATCCATGGCCTTATACTTCCATCCCAAACATTTTTGAATATATCAAGATGAAAATTAAATTTTTGTAAAGTCAGCCCTACACGATTACAATTATCCACCGCCAGAGTATCAATACTTTCTTGCACAACTGCAGAAATTGACACAGTGCATGGCAGTTATACTGATGACTTGCACCTGGAGAAGAAAATCTATCTGATCCTCCTCAGCAATCTGAGAGGGATTTGTGCCTATAGAACTGACATACTGGGAGTGTCAATGCTGGACCTCAAAGACAAGTTGCCCTTGATGTTGATTCTTCAGTGACCTCAGCTTCTGCTGAGGTACCAGTAGAATCCACAATAGCATGAGTCCAGGCAATCGTAACAAGAACTGCCTGAAAAATCACACCTAGTCCGAGAAAAGGAATCATCTCCCTTAGATACCAGACTCGCTCTATAGGCGGGAATACCTTCATCACAAAAATGTACTTCACTGCCCTGCAGGTTTGTGCAAGTTTTGATTTGGGAAGGTTTTTAGTGAAAGTCCCATTCTGAGTAGCAGTTTCATTGTGATCTTCAGTGTCAACTGTACTCCTTCCTAGAAGACAGGCTTCACAGCCAGTTGTACTTGCAAGGAAACACTTGGAATCTCTGTCTTTACAGAGATTAAATACAAGACATATTCAAATGAGCTTTATCAACATGAACCTGAATTAAAAATAACTGTTTTTTAATGGGCCGGCAAAGCTGGAATAAACAAATGTGCAGCTTGCATCTTACCCCACCACCCATGAACTTTTCTTAATGCTGCCAGAATCTGTGCTAGAGAGACCATCCTGATTTTTTATTTTTTACACGTACTTGTTGAGACACCAGAAGTCTATAATTGGAGTCAACGTCCATGTATCATTTCCGAACAAGAACACACTTGGAGTAAAACACTCTTTTTGCAATCTTCTGGCAGCTCTTCAACTATGTTCGCCTTTAAAACATTTGTAGAACTTCCTCTTAAAGCTTGTCTTTTTGTAAATCTGTTTTAGGAGTTGGCGGTGGGGGTACAGGGGCAATTTGAAGGAAAACCATCTAATGGAACACTGTGCCCCATTTGCTCTATCTGCAAATCCCAACACATATGTCAGGTCAGTCCTATTTATCCAAGACCCCTTTCCTACTGGCAAATGCTGTGCAGTTTTTATCAAATAATCCTCTACTGGCCAGCAAATCTAGCCATAGCCCGAGTTCCTTCCTCTCTATGGCATGTCTTCATCCTTTGAACATTTCCTGCATTCAGAGTCTTTCTAAAAATCTCTTCCTTACCAATCATCTACCTCTGGGTGGTCAGGCCATGAATCTGTATTGTTGTGCAGTATAACTGAGCTCAGATGTTAATGAAAGCCCTAGTAATCTTTCACTCTGTCTCCACTGACTAATATAATTACTGCAAGCTACAACTACTAGGTCAAACCTGATGAAATTTACAGAGGGAAAAATGTGCAGTAGAGTCGGAAAAATGCAGAATTCAGAATGGAAGGTGTTTACTACATCATGTTAATACCCAACCTGAGAATATCCGTATATATCAGGTGTGGTAAACAACTTGGCACTTTCCTTTAAACAAGGCCTCCATATATAGATTCAGCAACAAAGAAAAAAAGAGAGCCTGAGCCAAGAATTCCTTTTCAGTCCTGATGTGGCGGCCATTCTTCTTGAAATTCAGACAACAATGTTGAAACCTTCTTGAATGATTTATTTGCATATAACATTTGTGCTACTTGCTTCAAAGCCTCCCTTTCCTCATCAAGCACCACATTTTCCATAATTTCTGAAATTAACACATATTTATGTCCAATTACTGCTTGCACGGACAGACTGTAGAGCGAAAGAGCCAAATGCAAAACCCTTCTTATTCAACATACACATTCATTTAGACTCTCTGTCAGGGACCAAAGTTGAAGAATATGCCCACTCCAGGTATTAGTGGTATGCACAGTGGTATGATTTCCTCGAAAAAATAATTTGCTCACGGAATGGACTAAATTCCGTTAGAAAGACCCTCACTTTTTTCAAATGTCAGCAATGCGATTCTTTAACACCTCTTAAAAGGCAAGAAATGCATCGCACCCTGAGGCCTCTTGGGCAAAATGTCAGAGACCTTATTATGGGCATTAACTTCTTGGGTATTTGGTGGCTTTGCATTGCAAGTGGAACAAGCCAACTTCTTAAGTACAATGTGTGAACAGTAGATCTAGGACGGTGTGGAAGTCACAACCATAGTCACCACATTGTCTGGTGAAGTACAGAGGGCACTTGCATCCTGAAACTCATGCATAGTGTGGACAGTCTCATCAATCTGCACGGTATGAAGGTGATGTATCCTGAGAATGGGCCCCACTCACCAAATCCAGTGGTGTCAGAACAGTAAAGCTCATGAGCTTTCTGTATAGGGAGAACAATCTCTGGACCAGATTTCGCCAGGTCAAGTGTCGTGGACATCATCAACGGTGCCACAGAAGACATTGTGAAACCACCAGGATCGTCAAAAGTGCCCCAGACCAGCTGCCCGACATTGCAGCGTCTGCTCCCTGTGCCTTTCCTGCTACCAAGAATATCCCTCCATGAGCTCCTCACCAGTGAAACTATGCAGCATTGAAGAGTTGCCGGACACATCTGGCACTGCTGAACTGGTTTCACATTGTAGACGAAGAAGAGTTAAGATAGTGTAGGTCTGCTGCAGCTTAAACTGGCTTATACTGAACAAAATACATTTAAGATGACGGGAAAACCTTTGCCAACACTCCTCATGTAATGCCTCAGCTGGTGTTCAGCTCAAGCACTGATTTGAGAGGCGTTTCACAAATGACTCCAGCACCAGGTCAAACTCTACAAGTGGCCAAGAGAGAAGGCCCGTACATTCCTCAGAGAAATGCAGGTGTCTAAAAGACAAATGAATTCCAAGACCTCCACCACATCTTCTTACATGTTTTTAAGGCAAAGGGCTCCTGTGGGAGAACTGGTCCTGGAAATGCAGACAAGTAACTCGCTCCCAGCTCGTTCGGCATGGGGTGGCACTCAGTTCCACCAAGGTAAGCTTGCTAGAGTTATTAATTTTCTTTCGTCAGAGTGCTGGCCTTACAAACATTTCACAGAAGTACTCCTCAATTGGTTATTTAGCTCAACACCCAATCCTAACATAACGCGGTCACCGATATAATAAATGGAATTATCTTTCAGATATTTGCCGCAGCTCTTGAAACTTTAAAACTTTTGCTTTAAGGTAAAAAATAAAAAAGTAAAATGAAACAAACAGGACATACCAAGTGCAATAATAATGCGATAAATGTTTCAACCCCCAAGCTAGTGGCTGGGATACTGCAGGATAAACAGTATGCTTTAGGAATAGAATCCGTTAGAATAGCATTCTATACAAGTTTTTGTCTTGAGAAACACTTAATGGAGAAGGGACGGGTCTGGCTCTTTGAAGCACTATTAAGTCTAAACTCATTGTAAATGGCAAATTGGCTAGACAAAACACATCCACAGACCCCTCCCAGTCCATGCACAATTAGAGATATCTCAGGAAGAGAACCATTTCCTGCTCTTCCGGATTACAGGCCGTGCTGACGTTAGAAAGAGAGGCTTCCTTTAATGCAGGGAGGAGCGCTTTCTCACAGTCACTTGTTGACTTCATAAAGAGGCCTTCGGCAGCTCAGACAGAAGCGCCATCTTATAGTCACATACAGCCTGATTCATCAAGCTAAATTGCACTTGCAAAGGGCAAGATTCTCAGAATCTTGCCTTTTGCGAGTGCAATTTTTGCATTTGGGATTCATCATCCCAAATGCAAAATTCGCTATTAAAGAATTCGCACATTTGCGAAGAATTGCATTTAAGGAATCTCTATTTGAGATTCCTTAAATGCAATTCATGAATCATTTTAAAATTGCGAAATTGCAATTTTGGGCCGCTATTTACCGAGAGGTCAGACCTCGTGGTAAATAGCAAAAACTTTGAAAAATGCATTTAAATTAATTTTTCTAAGTTGCAGGTTACACACACACATGTCCTTTGGACATGTGTGTGCGCAACACCAATGTAGATTACATTTCAGGGGTGCTACAGGGTGTCCTTTGGACACCCCTGCACCTTGAATTCGCATCCTTATTTGCGATTAGCTAATTGCTCATCGCAAATAAGGAATAACTCCCCATTCATTCCAATGGGCCTGTAGGCCCATAGGAATGCATGGGGAGTTATTCCTTATTTGCGATTAGCAATTTGCTAATCGCAAATAAGGAACATGTAGGAATCGCAATATTTTTTGCAATTCCTACATGAATCCCGTTTTGCAAGTCCTTAATAGCGATTCCTTATGAATCGCTATTAGGGGCTCGCAAAACGGGAGAATGATGAATCAGGCTGTTAATGACGAATGAGACGCCTTGTCAAGCACAGAGAGAACGCTATCCCAGAGCCACTTGTCGATGTTAAAAAGGGAGAACTTCAAGAAAATGATCACATACATTTATCAATACATCTCAAGGATGAATTACAACATTTTAAAACTTTTTTAAAACCCTCTTTTTGCATATTACTTCGATTTACCTCGCAAAATATGTGGTTTTGCACTAAACAACACATAATCACATTCTCACCAGTTTAATAAAAATAATAATGCTTGTCTATAAATGGAAAAGCGCTGGGCATTACAGTTTAATTTCCTTGTGACTGACCCCTACACAAGAGTCTACAGAAGACTCAAAAATGAAGTAAAGATTCATCAGCTTAGGATGGAGGTAGTAGTTAATAAGGGTAGTGGACCCTGAAGACTAATCAAGGTGCAACAAGTGAATTCTGTTTATCTATCATTTCAGAATGGTTCTCTATAGAGTTTCCCATCCAAACATGGGGCGTCACGAAGGGTAAAAATATGACAAAATTAGTCAACACGCTGGGCCTGATTACGTGTTGGGAGACTACTGTCCATCCGATTCTGGGTACCATGTAGGGAGCTGGACTAGCATATGTTGTTTCAGGCTGTATTTCAACACAAAAAGTGATGGATGGAATGGCTGAATTAATTTCAGCTACTGGCAATTACTCGGGCCGCACCCCAGTCATTTGTTATTATATCCACAGTATCGATTTGAGGGGAGCAGTTAAGACACCCTTGTTGAAGATATCTGGGGGGGTTACTTTCTGAAAAACACTTGAAGTTGCTGCTCTGGAAGGAGGCCACTCAAATGGGATGGGAAATGATGTGGTCATTCTCAGCATAAGGATCTAAGAATTTGATCCACTTAGATGGAAGTTCACCTTCATCCACTGATTGGTGTGACTGAAGTATTTAGAGATGGCCGAGTGATTACCATAGCAGTTTCAATGTGGAAGATAATCTGATTATCATCTGCAACCATTTAAAACAATAACTGGAATTGTTGCAGAAGTTGTGCTAGAGGGAACATGTATCTGTTGAGCAATGATGGAGATAAGGAGGAATCTTGTTGTAGTTCATACCAGTCTCCCAGCCTCAGACCTTAAACAGTAACAGTGACTACAAAGGCAAATAGTTGACGACTAAAAATAAAACGCATAGCAATAACAGACAAAAGGCGTAAACAACCCTAACGCAGCATGAATTATCACTGAAATACTAGCTGTGAATATATTTTGGAAATTCAATTCTTTTGTACTGAAACATCAGTTCAATCATCAAATTACATTTTGCCCCCAAAAACAGTATTTCAGTTTTGGAAAACAACCACATTACAGTCCAACATCAACTTGCCATGTTTCTGTAAATATACTCCTGTTGCCCTTAAAATGTCTGCTTTTCATTATTTTCAATATAAACTCTGTATCCATACAAAAAATTGAATATGCTACTTACCAGTATGCATCTGTTCTTGGCATGTAGGGCTGCTGACATTCATATCTATAGCATAGATCGCCGCCTAGTGTTGGGTCCGGATGATTGCACATTGTTGTCCTGGAAGAGTCTTCGAAGTATCACGAGATAGGTGGCTCCTCCCCTGGACTACAGTGCGCATGGGCATCGACTCCATCCTCAGATTGTTTTTAGCCATTGTGGCAAAGATGGAGTGTAACAGTGTAAGCGATGGCCATGCTAAGAGTAAGTGTGAAATTCTGCAGCCGCTACAGGCGCCGGGGAGGAGGGCGGGCGATATGAATGTCAGCAGCCCTACATGCCAAGAACAGATGCATACTGGTAAGTAGCATATTCAGTTCGAGGCATGTGGGCTGCTGAATTCATATCTATAGCATAGAATACATAGCAGTCCCTCCATTAACGGCGGCCGCCTGTGCCAGCTGCAGACGTCTGAAAGAGTGTTTTAAGAACAGCCTGCCCTACAGCTGCTTGCTGCTTGGAGTGCACATCTACACAGTAGTGTTTAGTAAATGTGTGTGGTGTAGACCATGTGGCTGCTCTACAAATATCTTCCAAAGGGATATTACCAAGGAAAGCCATGGAGGCCCCCAACTTGCGGGTGGAGTGGGCTCTGGGGGGGACCGTTAAGGTGCGCTTAGCCTTGTGATAGCAAATCTGAATACACTTAACGATCCACCTGGCTATACCTGCTTTGGAAATGGGGTTGCCTTTGTGCTGGGCTGAAAAGGCAACAAAGAGTTGTTGTGTCTTCCTAAATTCTTTGGTCCTATCGATGTAGTACATCAAAGATCGTTTGACATCAAGAGTGTGGGGCATTCTTTCGGCAACCGTCTCTGGGTTCTGAAAGAACGCGGGCAGCTCAATGGTCTGATTGACATGGAACTGCGAAACCACTTTAGGAAGAAATTTAGGGTTAGTGCGGAGCACCACCCTGTTGGAGTGATTTTGAATGAATGGCTCTTGTACAGTGAGCGCCTGTAGCTCACTAACACGTCGTAGAGACGTAATGGCAATGAGAAAAGCCACTTTCCACGTTAAGAACTGAATCTCACATGAATATAGAGGCTCAAAAGGTGGGCCCATCAACCTGGTGAGGACCACATTGAGGTTCCATACGGGAGCAGGCGGGGTCCTGGGAGAGATGACCAGCTTCAGCCTTCTAGGAAGGCTTTAATGGCAGGCACCCTGAAAAGGGAGAGATGCTGCCTGTTTTGGAGCTAAGCCGCTATGGCGGATAAGTGTATCCGGATGGAAGCATATGCTAGATTGCATTTGTAAAGATGTAACAAATAATAAATGATGTTGGAAATAGATGCATTTAGCGGGTTGATGTTGTGTACAGTACAGTAAATGACAAACCGCTTCCATTTTGCTGCATAGCAAGCTCTGGTGGTGGGCTTCCTCGCCTCCCGTATGATATCCATGCATTCAGGAGGCAAGTTAAGGTAGCCAAACTCTAAGACCTCAGGAGCCAGATCGCCAGCTTGAGCTGTTGCGGATCTGGATGCTGAATGTCGCCACGGTTCTGCGTCAAAAGCCTGGGTGTGAGGTGCAGCCTTTGATGCGGTACCACGGAGAGTTCTAGAAACGTGGTGTACCATGGTTGGCGTGCCCACGTTGGAGCAACCAGGATGAGCGTCATCGAGTGTTGCTTTAGCTTTCGTGCCACCAGCGGTATGAGAGGTGCTGGGGGAAAAGCGTACGCAAATCTGCCTGACCAGTTCATCCATATCGCATTGCCCTGCGACTGTGGGTGAGGGAACCTGGCGGCAAAGCTTTGGCATTTTGCGTTTTCCCTTGTGGCAAACAGGTCTATCTCTGGATGACCCCACTGCTGGAAGTACGGGTGGAGTACCGATGGATGTACCTCCCACTCGTGCATTTGGTGGCTGTACCTGCTGAGCAGATCCGCCATCTGATTGTCCTTGCCCGGGAGGTGTTCCGCCATGAGGAAGATGTTCCTCTGAATGGCCCACTTCCACATGCTCTGAGCCAGATGAGACAACTGTGGAGAGTGTGTACCTCCCTGCTTTTGGATGTAGTACATGGCCGTCATGTTGTCCGTCCGGATCAACACGACCTTGTTGCACAGATGTACTTTGAACGCTTTCATTGCCATGAAGATTGCCATCAGTTCTAGGTAGTTGATGTGCATCTTCTTTTGCTGCGACGTCCATAGACCCTGCACCGTGTAGTGGAGTACATGAGCTCCCCATCCCTGGAGAGATGCGTCCGTCGTCAGGATAATCTGTGGCACAGGCTCCTGGAACGGTCGGCCCTTGCAAGGGTTGTGTGGATTCCACCAATGCAGAGAGTTGTATGCCCGACCGGTCAACAACACTAGGTCGTTTAACTGTCCTTGAGCCTGAGTCCACTGATGAGCCAAGCATTCTTGGAGCGGACGCATATGTAGCCTCGCGTGCGGGACTATGAAGATGCAGGAGGCCATCATGCCTATCAACTGCATGAACACTCTTGCTGGAAGCGAGTGTTGCGGTCTGAACTTTTGGATCAGTGACTGAATGTTGTCGATCCTCACTGAATTTGGCTGAGCCGTGGCTGCCAGAGTATCTATTGTCGCGCCCAGATACTGCCGCACATGGGATAGCTGAAGGTGCGACTTCGGATAGTTCAGTGAGAAGCCCAGACCGTGAAGAAGGTGAATGGTGTGGGACATGTCGGCGGCGCACTGCTGGGCCGACTTTGCCTGAACCAGCCAGTCGTCCAGATAAGGGTAGACATGCACGTTCTGCCTTCTAAAGTGCGCAGCCACTGTCGCCAGACATTTCGTGAACACTCTGGGGGCTGCGGTCACTCCGAAAGGAAGGACCTTGAATTGATAATGCCGATTCTGAATGGTGAATCTGAGGTATTTCCTGTGTGATGGATGGAGAGGAATGTGAAAGTAAGCATCCTTGAAATCCAAGGTTGCGAGGAAGTCTCCCTGATTGAGTAAGGGAAGAACCTGCTGCAGTGTTAGCATGTGGAAGTGTTCTGAGAGAATATACTGGTTTAGGGGTCTGAGGTCCAGAATGGGTCTGAGGGACCCGTCCTTCTTTGGGATCAAGAAGTATAGGGAGTACACTCCTGTGCCTTCTTCCTCCACTGGCACGAGCTCTATTGCGCCTTTTTGCAGCATGACCAGAACCTCCTGCTGCAATAAGTGCAAATGCTCTGTGGACATAGGACGGTGTTTTGGTGGTATGTTGGGTGGAGTGGATGTTAGCTCCAGACAATAACCGAATTGGATAAGCTTCCTGACCCACCTGCCTGTGGTGATGGATTTCCAGACTGGAAGGAACTGCTGGAGTCTCCCCCCGACAGGTGTGGAATGGTCGGGGGGGGGGCAGTGACAGGGAGTCAATGTTTGTTGGTGGCGGAGGAACGGGAGTTGTTGTTACCCCTGCCTCTGCCCTTGGTGCTGTTGCCCCGATATCCACCTCTATTTTGCTTGGTGTAAGAGGATTGCGCCCCACTTTTATTGAATGGCGTTTGCTGGGACATCTGGCCTCTGGAAACACCTCTATTGCCTGAGCGACGAAAAGTGCTTCCCCGAAACTGTTGGGACTGGAGAGCTCCCATGGACTTAGCAGTCTCGGTATCCTTTTTTATTTTTTCCAGGGTGGTATCCACCTCAGGACCAAATAATCTGTCAGGGTTTACCGGCTGGTTGAGGATGGTAGTTTGTATCTCCGGTTTGAACCCGGAGATTCTGAGCCTTGCCTGACGTCTCAACATCACACTGGTGTTAATTGCCCTGGCTGCAGTGTCCGCAACGTCTAGTGCACACTTAATAGAAGCGTTGGAGATGAGTTTCCCTTCCTGAATAAGCATCTCCGCTGCCTCCTTATATTGATCTGGTAGATGTTGCAACAGGGTCTCTAGTGTGTCGTAGTGTGCCCTGTCGTATCTGGCCAAGAGGGCTTGAGTGTTTGAGATACGCCAGATATTAGCTGCCTGAGCTGCTACCCTTTTCCCCGATGCCTCGAGCACTTTGGATTCTTTGTCTGGGGGAGGAGCTTCACCAGTGGTTTGCGAGTTCGCCCTTTTACGGGCATTAGAAACGACCAGAGAGTCCAATGGCAACTGGCCCTTGATGTAGGTAGGATCGCCAGGTGCCGATCTGTATTTCTTCTCAATTCTAGGGTTGACCACCCTTGCCCGTGTGGGTTCCTTGAAAATGTCTGCAGCATGTTTCAGGACCCCTTTCAGCATAGGGAGAGTCTTCACAGTCTTTTCAGCTGTTGAAAAAGTGTCAAAGAGGAAGTCCACCTCAACAGGGTCAGCATGCAGCTGAACGTCGGGGTTCTTAGCCGCCCTCTCAATCAAGGCATTAAATGCCGCAGAATCCTCAGTGGGAGAGGTCTTGACATGGTACACCTGAGGGTCCTGGGCAGTGTGCTGATCCCCTGGGTCTCCTGCATCTGTCCAGGAGTCCTGTTGCTCATCAGGATCTGTGTTGACAGGGAAGTTATATTCCTCGTCCTCATCCCCTGCATCCTCCGCATCCGAATAAGTGGGTGATGATGTGGCAGGTCTTGGAGTCCGAGGAACTAATGGTTCGACCAAAACCGGGGAATCCGAAGCAGGCTTCTTGCGCTTTAAAGGAATCGTGAATGACTCCAAAGGCTGCGTCGCCGTGATCTTCCTTTTGTAAAGGGTAAGTTTCCCGGTGTCAGCGTCGATGAAATGTTCCGACTGCTCCTCCACCAAGGGTTGTCGATGCTTCAAGCTCCCAATCGGGTGAGTTGGCTTCGACCCCGCAGATCCCTGCAAGTGCGCTTCGGGCACTGATCGTGGTGCGAAGGCCTTCGGTGCCACCTTCGGCGGCAACGTGAACAGGATTGGCATCGAAGACTTTTGCGTCGTGGCAGTTGGCTTCGGGGTGGAAGTTGCCTTCGGGTCTTCCGCAGAAGCCTTGTCCCTGATGCGCTTCAGGGAGTCCGAGACCTGCTTCGTAAAGGAAGCGGACGGTTTCGTCGACCCGACAGACGTTCTTGGTGAAGAATCGAGCGCTGATGCCTTGGGCTTTTCCGGCCTCGGCGGAAGGGCATCCTTCTTAGGTGCGCCATGCCCTCCTTCCACGTCGACAGACTTCGGCGCCGACGTTCTTGGATCGGCGGCCTTGACTACTGGAGTCAGGGCACCAGTTTTCGGCTCGACGCCCTTACTTGACTTCGGCTCGACGCCCTTGCTTGACTTCGGCTCGACGCCCTTCTTCGGCGTTGGCTCGACGCCCTTGACCGTTTTGGGCTCGACGCCCTTGGTGGACTTCACCGGATCGATAGATTTCTTCGGCTTCGGGTGTCCCGACACCTCGGAAGACGAGGGTGTCGATAGAGGAGTCGACGTCTTTGGTTTTGATGGCGTCTCCATCACTTTCGTTTTTGCCGACACAGATGGTTTCGCTTTCGGTTTCGGCAATGGCGGCTCCGCCGAAGTATCCGTAGCCGGGCCCGTAGGCGAGGCCGTGGATCTGGGTGGAAGGTCTTGGGTAAGGCCGTGTGGCGATCCCTCGACCGGAGCCTTAGTAATTGTTCGTTCGGGGCTTAGCTCTTCACATGAGCTATCTTCCGTGGCCCCGTAGGCCTCATCGTCGTCTCCTACCTCGTCGACGACGTCTTCTGCCTCGACCACCTCGACGTCCACGTCGTATTCGTAGTCGATCCCCTCCGCCGGAGGGGAAATCTGCATCTGAACTTCCTGTTCGTCTGCTTCTTCTCTGTCGAAGATGTCCACCGGTGCCGGGGCCGATTGCCGGGGCCGATTGCCGGGCCTCCAGGCGCGCCACGCGCCGAAGTCGAATCGTTTTCTTCGATCAAAACCTGGAACAAGCCATACAGTTGGCTTCATCGTGGTCCGGCGACAGGCACTTGTTGCACACAGGGTGGACGTCGATGTGTGGGTACTTATATCTGCACACGGGACATTTCTTGAACGGACTCCGTTCCATGATGTTCCGTCGAAGGTCTTGCTGCGTCGACTGGGCCTCGAGCACCGAAGAGCCACGCGACTCCTCTGGACGTCCGACTCGGGAACTGAGCCGGAACAGATCAAGGCACCGACCACAAAACAATACCGACGGTATAGGAAAAGGCCTTCAGGCCTTGAGAAAGTCTATATCGATTCCGAACTGGAGATGTCGAATATACATCCGAACCCAATGGCGGAAAAAAACAATCTGAGGATGGAGTCGATGCCCATGCACACTGTAGTCCAGGGGAGGAGCCACCTATCTCGTGATACTTCGAAGACTCTTCCAGGACAACAATGTGCAATCATCCGGACCCAACACTAGGCGGCGATCTATGCTATAGATATGAATTCAGCAGCCCACATGCCTCGAACCTTATAATTTCCCGAAAATACACTGCTTACATCCTCAAACATCACCTTTTTTAATCAAATGTTTACTACTGACAAACAAGACCAGCTACTGTCTCGAATGCAGATCTGTAAGTATCACATTAAATATGTGCCAATTATACCCCAAGGATAACCTCAAGGTGACAGTAAAGGCTACGGGATGACTGGAGTGGCCACTAGATGCCAAGGATGGTCACATTATGTCTGGGATGTTCATTTTCTGCAAGGGATGTCGAATGTCTGCAAGCCAGAGAAGGGCAAAATAACTAGAGAGACCAACGCACATCAAAGATGCCCAGATCATTCCAGAGACCTCCAGTGTGCCTAGGAGGCATCTAGACATCAGAGATGATGCAACCATAATTGATCAAACAAACATGTTACACCCTTTCAATAACAAAGAAAAATCTAGAAATACGTGTTTAGAGATAAAAGCACTGGCATCGACACTTGGCAAACACTCTTCAAGTTCTACGTAAATTAGAGTGATTGTATTAATGCACTGCATCTACCGTAATGCATCTGGGAAATCTAGTGTTGGTATGCCAAGCAGTGTTCTACCCTCCCCCTTGATGATGGCTTCTAGATGCTTTCAATGTAATGCCAGGAATCATCGTCTTAAGGCCCTGATCCCTACCTTTTAACAGAAGTGGCCACAAGACATAAAAGATGAGATGACTTCCCAATACCTGTAATGTCCTCCTCGTGCCAGAGAATCCCCTGTGTGTTCCAAATGTACCATCAAATTTTAAGGATAGGATGCCCACCAGATCCCAGGTATGTAATGCTCAGCATACGTCAGCCACGGTGGTGTATCTTCTTGTTAGTGGTACCAACCAGATGCCAGGGATAGGATGATGACCTAACGCCAGCGATGTGATGTCCCATCTATGCCCGTGGTCCTACCTTACGACAGGAGCCTCTCCCCCTTATTAATACCTGCAGTAGCCACCAAATGCTAGGGGGCATACTTCACATGTCACGGATGCTCACCTTCGCCAGCACTTATGGCACAGATCAATTAAGACCACAAGATGGCATGAAAGTACAGCACGCCTCCAGACACCTACATTTATGATGTGTGTGTTATACACAATTGAAAAAAACATAAATACACATATGGCTCGTACCCACATTAAACATCTGTGATTTAATGAAATGAGGGTTATGTATATTTCATTTTTTCAATTAGAAGTAAAAACACGGACTCAGCAAAACAATCTTCAAATAAATGATTTCCAAATTCTCATTCTTGGAAAAAGTGCTGATCACAGGTTTCCTGGAAGAAGCAGAAGCCACCCGTGCAATGCTCTAAGACGGTAATTATTTTTCCTGGTATATGCCTCTAGTTTATCTCCAGGAAGGAAAGGGGCGTTAGAACTCCTCCCTTCTCAAAATACTACTTCCCCTACACACAACTGTCCTCTTTCTTAGCCAATGAGTTCACACCTCTTACCTTATGGGCAACTGCAGAGAGTCAAGCATCCTGCAAGCATTCACCAAATCCTCCGGAGAGAGCAACTGCAAAGAAATGTGGAAGAGATAAAGAGACTGGTACACATTTTATCAAGTGACATGCAGCACAAAATGTAATCTTTATGAAGTGGAGCACAAACAACAGGGAGCTTTATACGAACTTTTTAAATGAACTTTTTACATCCCACACATCAAAAACTGAACTAAGTAAACGGTATGAATAGCCAACTCAACTATATCCGTTAAGCCGGCAAAGGACTGGGTGGGCCTTGCTGGACCGCACCTGGAATTCTGGACGATGCATTCAGATATCAGCAGCGAGTGATCAAACTAATTTCTATTACCATCACAACACAATATAATACCAAACAATGTTGTTAGTCTTGGAAGGGGCTCATTAAGGAGTTGCAAACATCATCCTAAAGTCTCCTGTTGCCTTGGGGAACAAGGATTCTCTCCCATCTCCAAAGGAGAGGACCCTTGTAGAGCAGTAGGGTCTCCTTGCCGAAAAATCATATTTTGTAAAATACTCAAAGTGGGAAGCACTATAGACCTGACTGGCTGCAAAAGAAAATGAACAGCTTGTCACTGACCAGGCAAAACACCCTCTGAAGATGGTTATCTAATGTCCCATTCTTTCTTTTTGAGACCAATTGGAGTAGGAGTTGAACATGGCCAGTAGCAGGCCATGCCAGAACACGCAATGCGAACATGCTGAGAAAATGGATAACTCTGGACAGCACTTGGCTCTAATAGCACATTTGATCGCCAGCAGCTGGTAACGGAGTCTCTCTCTATTCAGATGGTACCTCACTGCACAGCGGGCAGGTATCACGTACCACCAGGATCCAGCATAAGCAACCTGTCCTAGAAGAAGTCCCAGTCTGTGCACCTCCAATCTTTTGTAGAACGTGATTCACTACTCCTGAGTACTTCTCCACCAACCCTAGAGGGGTCACTGTTAAAGCCACGTGGCTACTAACTGAGGCGATACTCTGTCACCAGTCTGCATGCTCCACTGAACGAGAAGACGCCACAAGGCACAGCACTATCTTATTATAAAGGAGATATCAACATAAAAAGTCGCAACCAGTTTCCAACAAGTTATCACAAGATATGCATCATCACACATTTTAGCAGGCTTACACATAGAATTAGATTCTACTATGTTTTACCATGTTCAATGAACATTAAAATAGAATACACTAGGTGAAACTGAGTAACCTGCACATGAAAGGAATCAAAGACTGAGATCCTAGTGATCTCAGACTCCAACCACTATCATTAACATTTGCATGATTGGCAAGCGTTGGGGTGCTGACCTGCTAACATGGGGAGCAAAGGCAAAGTTGTAATTCAATAGAAGGTTATCACTGTTAATGCTAAGGCAAAGAGTGTGAACGTGCAGCTCTCTCTTCTCCAGAACATTTTCTACTCCTACACATCATCCACACAACTGAACTAACAACAGTCCACATCCTGGCACACTCTACTACTGTAACATCATCTAGTTTGGCCTCCCAAGAAATACACTGGAGGCTCCAAATACCAGGAGGCCAGAATGTGCCTAACCTTCGCATTCAAGATCAAGTCGAAACCAGCCATAAACGTCTACCGTGGCTTGAGTGAGACACAGGTGTAATGGCCGGACGTTCTTACACAGCTCTGCTACGCAGGATTTCTTTCCCCCCTCGTGTGAGAGACCTGACTAGAGCAATTGCAGACTGATGAGGTCCAATCAGCGTCTGCAACACTGAGGAGAGGTGCACGAGGGGCATGGTGAGAACGATCTGAGTGGCAGTCGCAGGAAGCCAAGAGGACGAAAACCGGGTCTACGGATAGCCAACATCTGACACCAGGCTCCCGCACGCTTCGCGGGAACCTGGAGAAGAACCTGGAGCAGAGCTTGGAGCGCTGGACGGAGGAGAGGTGAGGCTCACCTAAGGCATAGGTGGCGGACGTGGTCCAGATGCTGCACGCTGTGTGCTGCGCCAGTTCTAATGCTGAAACAGCCCTAAAGAGACACAGCGCTACCGAGGGGGTGGGCCTGCCAGCCCGTCAGACTTTCAGTTCCATTAGCCCGTCTGCAGCCCACCCACCGGCCCGCACGGATGTCACCACCCAGCCCCATAATTAAGCTCACACAACTTCCAACTCTAAGGGCTCTGCCAAAAAACGCCGGAAATTGAAACATTCAGCAGCAAAGGAGAACTTTGTGGCAAGGAAGAGGAAAATGTGACACAAGGCGAGGAGGGCAGGTGTGCACAGCAGGGGTCATATGGTAGGGGGAGCCTCGGTAGTGGGGGGCCTGCTGGGGGGGTGCCCGGTGGCAGCAGAAGCGGCCAAGCGAGGACTTGGTGTGGCTTGCAGCCCCTACCTACTAACAGGACATCTTACCTCACCAGAGGGCTTTAGGGGAGGAGAATATAGGTTGCTGGCACCTGCTTTCCACTTAGCATAACAGAATCTGCAAGCAGCTCCAGCTTTGGGTGGGCCAGCACAGACCCCCCCCCCCCAATGATGTCAGGGAGAATGAAGGGCCAATCCACACAAAACCAAAGAGGAAAAATCCCAAAAGGTTGCAGACAGCACAAACCCAACCACAATCACAGCCAGGATCGCCACTCATTGAAATGGGGACAGACATGGAGGACACACTAAGCAGAAGTGTAGTTGAGGTCAAAGCCAAAGAGAGCCTCACTCGCTTCTTTCAGCCAAAATATATTAGAAATTCTGCTTTCTGAAAGATGCAGGCTCCACTCTCTTCTCAAACAACAGCAGACATCCAGGCCTGCAGTCGCCTCTACAGCTGCGAGAGGCAGGCAGCCAAGCGAGGGGGGCTTCCTCTAAGCTACTCAGCCTCCCCCTGCTGAAGCTAAGCCGGAAGGGGGGACGAGGCCCAGGTTTGTCGCTGTCGTGGGGCCTTCATCCCTCAGACAAAGTGAGTCCGCTCTCAGGCAAACAGAGGTCATGGTCCCAGAGGACAGACCTTCTGTCCAAAACCATAGGCAGGGACCAGGCTGGGCCAGCGAGGCATGCCAAATCAACTCCCCATAACATCAGCTTGGGGAACTGATTACCGCACCCTGGCTGACCTTTACAAATAGGCAGTATTTGATTACGCTACTCATGGTGATGAAATATGTTGAGTAGTGTGTTGCTTTTAAATTGAAAATTGATATTTGAAGCAATTGATGTATTTTTTGTACTTGTGTTTTTGATGTCTAAATAATTTTGTCGAAATGTATGTATATATGTGGAATTAATGTTTTGCATTGTCTAAATTTGTGTTTTCTTCTGAGCATCAAAGTGCCTATCCTATTCAGAGAAAATATCAAAAATAAAAATTGCAAGGTTGATTAGAATAGCATAACCATCGAAAGAATATAGTGTGGTTGTTACTAAACTGAAACGTGGGATTCCAGGTCCTCTTGTATATATTTTGTATTGTGGCCCTACCTGGGTCCTGTCAATGGGCCAAACCTCTTTTGTTGGTTCACTTCGAGAAGTTAGCAGAGTTTTTCATAGGCAAAATAGAAGCCATTTATTCCAAATTGGCCCCTAATACTATTGACACTAGGCCTGACAGTTACACTAATACTATCCCGCCCTTGCTCTCCCTTCTCCCCAGTTGCACCTAAATGAGCTACTTACTCTATGTAACAAAGTTAAGTCAGGCTCACACGCTGATCTTTTCAAACCAGACACATTTATTGAACTCCAAGATTGTCTTCTCCCACCTTGCCTTGAATTGATTAATCCCTCCTTGTCATCTCCAGTCGTACCGGGTCCTGGAAGCATGCCAAGGTTATCCATCTTTTGGAAAAACCTTCTTTGGATGCTTCCAAACTAGATCATTTCCACCCAATCTCTCTTCTGCATTTTCTTGTCAAGGTCACAGAGATGCATGTTAATGCTATTTTAACAAACGTTCTAGAACATAACCAGACTCTGGACATCTTTCAGAATTGTTTTAGAACATTACACATCATGAAGTTGGCTCTCCTTGCAGTTACTGAACAACTCCAGGGTACCTTAGATGAAGGCAGGTCTTCTGCCCTGATCCTGATTGACTTAAGTGCTGCTTACGACACTGTGTCCCACAAACACTTGCTTCAAAGCCTTCAGGAGAATGGTATAGGCGGGTCTAAAGCGGGACTGCTTTAGACTGGTTCGCCTCCTATCTTTCTGACTACTTTTTTCAGTTTATTTCCCTCTATATAGCTCTAATTTGTACATTTTGCAGCACAGCGTTCACTAGGGTTCCTCTCTGAGCCCTACTTTGTTTAATATCTACATCGAACCATTGACTCAGATTGTGAAATGCCTGTGGCTCACGCTAGTGTCCTAGGCAGATGACACCCAGCTTGTGCTCTCTTTTCCCAGCAAACCCATGTCAGACATGCTAATTTCCAAAGTGGAATGGCAGCAGTTTTAGAGTGGATGGATCCACAGAGTGGATGGAGGCTAATCGTCTGCAAATAAACACAAGCAAAACTGAGATTCTCCTTCTAGGGAAGATACCGACTCTTGGGGCGACCATTGGTTGCCTCCCTCACGCCAATTCCCTCCTTTTCCCAAGTTGATGGTCAAAAGCCTTGGTGTTTGGGTGGACAACGCTTTAACTTTCGAAGCACAGGCGAAATCAGAGGCAGGTAAGTGTTTTGGACTTCGGCGTTGCCTTACACCCATTCTTGGTTTTTTTTTACCCTTCCATCCGAAAGTAATCATAGAGGCAGCCATCCTTTCCCAGTTGGATAATTGTAATATCCTCTTCCAAGAAACCAACAAGGCTGTGATCCACAGTCTCAAGCCGGCTCAAAATGCTGCAGCCAGGCTGTTGTCATCTCTTCCAAAGCATTGTCCTGTCTCCGATCTTATTCGTAAATTGCACTGGCTCCCTGTGGAGAAGCATGTGCACTTCTAGAACTTGTGCACCACTCGTAAGATCTTCTTTTCCCAGGGGGCCCACATCTTGTCCAATCGAGTGTCCCTGTATCTATCCTCGCAGCCACTACGTTCGGTCGATCAGAATCTGGCTTGAATTCCCTGTGTTAAAAGTGCCAGAACTGGAGGACGTTCCTTCTCTGTTAAGGCCCCTACCCTCTGGAATGTAATCCCTCTGTCTATTAGGAGTGCCCAGAACTACTAGTCCTTCAGGAAAATCTTGAAGACATGGTTGTTCTCTTCTTAGTTGTTCCTGTGGTACTCTGCGATAGGTCGTTTCTGGCAGTTCGTTCTTTTTCAGGATTTGTGCCGCGATGCCCCATAGCTTGGGCAGCTGTGCACTTTATAAATCATTTAACTTAACATAGCTGCCAGTATATGGTACTCATACACCCTAACAATAGTTGGATCTTTACTTTTGTGCATGCATTTATTGTACCATCCAAACCCCCACATTATAAAGAATGAAGAACTCACAAATGTATATAAAAATTATATTGTACGTCATCCTGAAGTTCTGTGACCTTTTAAAGGTACTGGGTGACAGCTTCACACTTCTATGTGAAGAACACCACAACGACTTGAAACTGCCCCACTGTGAATGCTGATTGGAAAATTGTTATCCAGCTGGACACCAGAAGACGGACATATCCAGCTGTGGTTGGACAAGGGCCAAAGGCCATAATTGCTGCTGTGATTGTTAGGTTGTTGGTCTATATCCAGTCATATATAGTAAGGTAAAGGTCCCCAAAGTATGCAGATCTCAGTACTGCATTCATATCAATCAGAAATAAAATCTGGGTATCATCTGCGTAGCTAAATATCCCCGGCCAAAACTTGTTATCATTCAGATAGTGTAAGAAAGTATGTTTTAAACAATGCATTACTGTGGTAGCAACGTTTAGGAACCCTACACGTAAGGGTATGAGAAGACGACATCTAAGGGGACAAGGTGGCATTTTGTGAACAATTGTCCAAGAATAAGAAAAAACAACCTATATTGTGCTTCTCAGCTTTGGGGCTTCTAGCAAGATGATCAAGATCCTATGATCAAGTGTGTCAAACACTAAAATGACATTCAACACGGGAGTTAGGCCCAAATGGGACAAGGACCAGGTAGGCATATACAATTGTGAGCAAAAAGGAGTGACCTGGACCTTAAACGATTTATATGCGTTATTGAATTAACGTGAAGACCAAACACATTTCTTCTGTTGTTTGATCAGGTATTTTTATTTTACCTTATTATTCAACGTATTTTTTATCTGGTTTTCAAAAAAAAATTAATATGTGAAAAAAAGAACACGATGTATTCATATCAGGTTTTCATGCATCAATACAACATATTCATTACAATCATTACTACACATTTACAACTGACATGGACAGTGCAACATTGCTACATCTAAAAGACATAAACAGAAAAAACGACAACATCAATTTCTAGCCCCAATATAAAGGGTATAATACATTTTTTTGAGCCTGGACACTCTTAAGATGTCTAAATGAGGTCTATGAAAAAAACAGTGGGAACACTTAAATAGCTATAACAGGGGTAGATGAAATAACCCTCCGCCAAGAAAGAAATTAAGTTCACAATCCCTCAATGTTTTGTGTTTTGTCAACGCGTTTCGAGTCTCAGGCAATAAGTACGGGGGCTCTCATCAGGGCTTCTGAAATTTAAAGGCAATGGTGTTGTCTGGTAAAAGGTATTCTTTCTATCAGACTTTAGCTTCAATGAGAGGAGTTGAAGTGATTTCTTTCAAGATGTAAATTGATTCCTATTTCTTGTCCGTTTCTGTAAGCGCGGGCGGTTATTGTGCAATTATCTTAACACTGAGTGTTTTCGTCAGCTTCCACTTCGATTTTAAGTGAGTCTGTTGCAAAGCGTGTGGCTAATTATTGCAAAAATTATCGGAACAAGAGTTGCTTGTGTCAGGAAGTGCTTCGCGTCACGAACACCAAATGAATTCTAGTCGCTCCTTGCGCTTCTAGGTTAGTATTAGCCTTCACTGCATCCCACTTCCGTTTGAAAAACAAACACTAAAATGACAGCACAAACACCATTTGACATATGTATAGTATTTATGTATATAGTAGTTCCATAGCACTAACCAAGCGAAATGGCAGTGAAGAGCTTCCTACTCAATGAGACTAATGATTTGACCACTTATGCGGCCACTACTGTATCTTATAAGGTTAGGCATAACATATAGCTCTGTAAATGATTAGCTGTCAATAAAGGGGTTGTTGTCTTTTGAGGGGTTCCAAAGGACATCAAGCAGTCAGGTGTGCAAAGATCATTTTATCTGTGATATTCCTTACAACCTACATCTAGCTGTGATTTGAAGAGCCAACTTAATTCATTTGGAGACAAACACAGCATCTCCTGCCGACCGAGTTTGAGTCAACTGCATCCATATTGAACCCCCATCGACAAGCAGCACTCAATGGTTTAACAGATTATGTGATACCACCTACCTGGAGCTTCAATGTCATTAACAAGCTTTGAGCCAAAGACTAGACAACACTGCAACATCTTAGTTTGTTTCCAGCTAACCAACTCAATACTTGCAAATTAGCATTTGACATGGTGCTTCACTGAGGTACCCCACATCGTGCAGATGTTCAACTGCCACATTGTGATTCAGCACCAAAAAATGCAGGTGAGACAGTATGAATTAACCCACCAATTAGATTTGAAATGTACTTTGAGACAACAGCATCACTTTAAACAATTTTTACCTGCATTTACTTTATCTGTGATTTTTAGTATCTTTATGCCATATTTTTTAAAATAATTTTTAAACATTTTCCCTACATTATCATTATTAGCGAACTTACCACACAACACATATATATATAACAAAATACCAAGAGCAGAAAAACGTACCTCCATTCCTCGTGCTCTATTTACAAGACAGTAGACTTCTGTAAGCGACATTATTCCGCCACGTTCCTGTTAATAAATTTCAAGATAAATGAAAAAAATAAAGAAATAGTGTAACAATACTACATTTTCATGTGCCTCACACAGCACATGGCTCAATGACAATGATCAGGTACTAAGCATTTCCAGAAACCCCTTCTTCTGGTTTAGATCTACCAGACAAAGTGGCACGGATCAGATGCACTTGTCAATGGGGAATGGCATCAGTGTAGGAAGCATTTAACTTCAAATGCTTCTTGAACTACCAGGCCATCATGAAGTAGCCCTCCAGGATCAAAACCATGGCTTCCATCGCTAGGAAGTGGAGGAACGTTTTAGAAAATGTTGTGACCAAAATGATCCCAATGATTTATATCATCTTGATTAGTTCCAGGAAGACCTGTTGACACATTTTATGAAAACACAGCATCATTTTATGTCTTGAGTAGAAGAACCAGGAGGTTTGTAGCCATAGCTGTGATAGATACCATTACTAGGCAGTTATCGAGATTAAGGTATCTGTGGACCTTCAACAGATGCACAAATTACACTAATGGGACATAGATATGAAAGTCTATGCTAAAGGGGCGCATGGCTTGTACTGATAGTGTTAGGTTCCTTAGTGTGGAAAATTAGTACGGTTTGGTAAACATTATCTGCGCCATCTTGCCTTTTCCCCTGATGCCACACTTTTTGTCGTGCGCACTCGCCATTTTAGGTGCCTCGATCAGAACCACCCTCTGCACGCCGCTGGCCCCCAGCACAGCCCTTCGCCCTCACAAACCCCCCCCGCTCTCGCATGCCTTGGGTCATAAACCCCTCTTCAGCGCAGCTCTGCCTCGGAACCCCATCCTGTTCCCAGCGCGACACCTCCCTTCATTCGTTTCATGGTCCCAGGCCCTTTGATACAAACCCCCTTTCCTGTGTGCCCGTTTGTCTTCCTCGTTCCCAGGCCGCCACCTAGCTCTGCGGATACTGTTTATTGCCCCCCCCCCCCGTACAGTAGGAAGCTTCCCCCAATTAAAGGACCCTCGAATTGATCAAAAGCCCCCACCCTATGATATCCGATCAACCCCACACATTCCGTGAATCGGCGGAATGTCCAGCTGCGCGATAATCATCACCTATTGTGACCGGGGTGGGGACTTCAACTGTAAATGCGTGTGGGAACGGGCCTGAAGGGGAGATTCCGAGGATGTCCTTTCATACTTCAAAGCATTACAAGAATGTGTTACCTGCAATAAAATTCATAAACTGTGTATAAGAGGCCAGGCCTCAGAGATGCGGTTAGAGCACCTCGTGACGATACTGGCTGTCTGAACTGATGTGTTCTCCTCCGGAGAAAATAAACCTTGTTTCCTGCCTTCCAGTCTCCAGCGCCTGCCTCTTCATTGATTAATATTTTGTGGGTTAAAGAGGCGATACCGCCGGGCAAATATTGATTGTCCCTGACCTGTTTTTACAATTGGCGTCCCAAGCGTGGGGCCCATCAGCGACACGTGGATCCAGTGGGAGAGGTCCTGACGACAGAGTGAACGACTGCAACGATCGGGAGAGCTCTTGCCCAATAGACCCTCGTCTGGCAGCCGATCATCCGAACTTCACTGGTTCCGAACAGACCTCTCTCGAGTGATCTACGGTCCTGACTGGGAACCATCAGGAGTGCCGCGAGGAATACGAGGAAAAGAGGACGATCGGGCGCTGGATTCGGAAGACAAGAAACTGTCCATACGGTCCGGGTAAGGTCGTGTAAACACGACGAATTGCGAAATGATTGTTTAATGGTTCGGAAAATACTAGTATTACTCTTTGTTGACTTATTTGGAGATTCACTGTCTGCACACGGAGAAACAACAGGCTCTTTCTCTTTGCAAACAGTGAAGGATAGGTAACGCAGCCAGCGTGCCTATCTTTCTCCCCCACTGATTGATTATTTGTTCACGGATTGTTTTCGGGAGATTTCCCTCTCCCACACTGATTAATTGTTTTTTTCCCCGAACTACTGTTCGCGGATCGTTTTCTGGAGATTCTCTGTCTACAAACAGGAAAGAACAGGTTCCCCTTTGCAGATAGTGAAAGGGTAGAGGACGCGGACCTTTTGCGGGCCTACTTATTCTCCCCACTGGTTGTTTATTAACTGTTTTGATATTGGTTCATGAGGTATTCACTGCCTGCAAACAACGTAGAATAGAAATATTCTGTCTAGTCTTTGCACGCAGTGATAAGATAGGCAGTGCTGACTTTTTGTCCTCATTGTGAGCCGACATGTCTGTCTTCTCCCCACTGATTGGTAGTTGGTTCAGCCCGGACCGTTTATTAGAGGTGGACCATCTAGCTCCGCTGGAAGGCACCCCTAATAAAGACATGTTCACAAACTATGGATTAGTTACCATAGCCTATAGTAAGCTGTGGCACAGGTATACCAAAGAAAATCAAGAGAAACAGTGGCCACTGATAGGATCCTTCGATCTTGATAAAATAGAAACGTTAGAAATAGCCCTTTGTAGTAATAAGACAACGCCTATTATGCTCGACAGTCTCGGTATGTGGCGCAAAGAAGCAATACAACGAAAGAAAAGAGACGAAGTCAGAGTAGGTAAAGGAATATATCGACAGGACAACCCCAAGACACAACGACCCGAAAGTAATCTCCCGACACTACGCACAGGACGACCAGACTTAGGGCAAAACCAATGTGCTTTTTGTAAATGTTCCGGGCACTGGAAAGCCCAATGCCCGACTCTACTGAACAAGGGTAGGAGCAGAGGGCCGACAGGAATAACAGGCCGGCAGAAAGGGAAAAGGCGCGAGACAAAGATGAATCAGACTGACATGGACAGGCCAGATAGAACCACCACGTTTGATTATGCCCGATGGCACAGATTTCGCCAGACCAATTTCAGCGACATGTTTGAGTCTTCATAGATCGAACAACACTAAGACGGGAAACCCAGTCTAGCTCTAAATTACCCGGTGACGAACCCCGTACTACCGCTACTGTTCCCTAACAAAAAACAAAAAAAAAAAAGGCCACCCCTTTCGGATAACTTACAGAAACAATACACAGAGTAGTCTCGGACAGATTAGTATACATTCCATTAATGAACTCAAACTTCGAGTGCAATAGGACTGATTACTCTCTGCTGCCCCCCCCACTCTGTAAAAGAAAGGAGCAATTACAGGCCTGCATAGACAACCCCCCATTACCCAGACATGCCTGTCCAAACAAAATACCTACCCCCACTCCGGAAGTTCCCGAAATGCCGCAGGTCACCGGTCACGCCCATCCGGAAGGTGAAACACACAGCACGCGTGGGGCGGGGCCTGCTGACAGCCATCGATCAAATCGCCATTGGAATTTCCAGGAGGCACCACGGGCCCGGCATGAAATGGCTGTCCCATCCTCTTCTTCGTGGAGTGGGCTGGGAGGGAGAGGCGACGCGAACGAGCCTCTCCCACCCCCTCGGATAGGAGGTTTCCCAGCCCCGGTCCGGCCATCACAAATACCTCTGCTGAAATTGGTACAGGGTGGGCTGGGAGGGAGAGGCGACGCGGACGGGCCTCTCCCACCTCCTCGGATAGGAGGTTTCCCAGCCCCCGGCCCGGCACCGAAATCCTCCAGCGAGCGGCGCCCATACTTGCGCAGCACCGAACATACAACAGCGGCGCCCATACTTGCGCAGCACCGAACATACAACAACGGTGCCCATACTTGCGCAGCACCGGACATGCAACGGCGGCCATACTTGCGATGGCCCTCAAGAGTACTTGTGGAGCACGGGATGTGGAGTGGCCATCATGTATGCCCGTGAGAAGGGGCGGCGTGGGGTGCACTGGGAGAGGGAGACGGCGCGAACGAGTCTCCCTCGCCCCCCGGTGGGGGCACCACAGCTGCACCCTAGCCGAATGTCCTGCTCCTACAGCACGGTGTTCCATTTCTTTCACCCCAAAGGGCCTCTTCCACTCTTGCAGACTCGACGAAGGGCGGCTGCTGCAGGGCCTCAAAATGGCGTCTGGGCCCCCTGGAAGGCGGGTCTAGGCCACTAAAGTAACTCTGACCAGCAGTGTAACCCGGACGCTTGCCCACCGGGGCACGAGCCCCCACCTCCGACAGCATCCCCACAGCCTTGAAGATTCTACAAAAGTCCCAGGAGCCCTCGGCCCCTGCCGGCTTCCGGTGAGGAACAACTGCCTTGGTCGCTAACGAAATAACCACGACGTAGCCACCCCTTCTGTTAGCATGAATTTTTGAACTGCCGAAAGGGACTCTGGTCCAACCGCCGGTTGTAGGAAACATTTTTTCCCTGATGCTACTTCCGGACTAACCCGGCCCCGCCCAAAATGGCGCCGGTATCAATGAGAACTTACGAACACCTCGTGGTGTTTTTAGCTAAAAAGACTCGATGTTCTGAGATATATATATGATCCTTTGTACACTTGACGAAAACGAGGGAGGGTTCACTCGACGAACATGTAAAAGGACCCCGTGAAAAATGTTGTTTTCAATGTACGATTTATTATGATATTATTGTAGCCGATACATAACCTCGCTTGTGACACACGCCCACGGTATGCATATAGGAAATTTGATTACAACTAGCCTGACTGTGCTTCCAATTATGAAATGAATGCTCCTTGATCCCTCACCTATCGATAGACCTTTTTAGTTTCCTGCAAATGACTACATAAACCCTTTTTAATGTTTTCAATGCTGCAAAATACCCCCCTTACTGTACGTGCTTCAGCCATCGCCGTGTCCGGCCAAATACGATTACACTCTCATATCTACATGCTGAACGATTGTGCAAATAAAGGTTTTCCAAACTATGAACAGGTATTGCATGCTTTTTTAAAAAAAATGTGGGATCAGCGGGAGAGTTTTTTGTGCACCCTGCTTTGTTCTCTTTTTAAGGTTATTAGAAGATGGTTGCTCAGCCCCAGATGGAGGATCGAATCTAAGACACGATACTCTGCCTCCAAGTATGCGGCTGGCTCAGGAACTAACGCATGGAGAAGGACCTCGACTTCTGAGGACGGGTAAAGTGAAGCGGTGTAAATGATAGAATGTTATAAAGGTACGGCACTCAAAGGTACTAGGGAACAGAGTTGGCCGAAGAGCTGATATGCCTTAGAACATCACAGCGTTGAAAAAGATTTAAGGACCCTGACAGCTAGATACATCTACCAACTAGATACCTCGCACTAAGTGCCTCCGATTTTTTTTAACGTTTCCCTACACACGGCCTATAAGGACACACTCCCCCCTCCCCCCTGGCTTCAGAAACCAAGACCCCAGGGATTCTATCCCGAGGAGATAAGACGAGTATGTGGTAAGTAAAGGACTTTTGTGCCCATGCATTTGATATGCTCGAATGTTGTCCCCCTCCTTTCCCCTCTTTTCCTCCCTCTACAGGTTACATTGGAATCACGACTGAGGTATGGTGAAGATCTGAAACCTCGCCATGTCTGATACATGAAGCGGACTAACGCTGCAAGGTGGCACCTAAACACGCCCACAAACTGCTCTTGTAACGAAAGAGCCAATAAGTTGTATGATATGATGAAACACGATCACCCCTAATCCGTGTTGCGTGAATGGGCACATGTCACGTATGTCTGAGACTATGAGAAAACGTTTTTATGTGACTGAGGCGTTGACTTAACTAGTCAAAGGACCGAGAGTGCGAGAAGTGCGACACAACGGTGCCCTTTTTTATTCAATGCATGTCCCCTGTACCCGGCCTAATGCTCGTCCGTCCCAAACTGCATGCTTTCAAAATTCTAACACAGACCCGTAATGTCTCATGTTGTGTAATGCACTGAATAGCCTATCTTAATACACGGCCACTCCCCATGCCGCACGTGTACTATTTAGCCTATTGTTGCACATCTCTCTCCCTCTATCTCTCTCTCTCTCTCTCTCTCTCTCTCTCTCTCTCTCTCTCCTCCACTCTCTCACTCTCCTGAACGACTAGCACCTAATTGGCAAAGCCGCCACCCCTGGTGCACCACCCAATTGGCTCCAGCTACCGCAAGTATTTGCGAAAATTTGTCTTAAATAAAAATCACCTTGATGCCGTGTCACTACCTCTCCTTTCTGCTAACTATATTGATGAAACCTAGAATTGGCCAAAAAGGAAAGGACAGGTAAGACGACTGAGGTTCCCTAATCTGACCCGTAATAAGGGAACTACATGTCAGTGGCTTCTATGATAAACAAAAATGCCTCAGATAACGCGACCTTCCCCGTCCCGAATTGTCTCAATACCCAAACAGTAAAAGTGACCGAAACATCCCCATCTTCCCAGAACGCCCTCGGTTTTGTATCAGCTGCCCCGGGCGAGAGTTTTTTAATGTCCCTCACCCTCGGTTGTAAGAGATGGGTCGTCTTACGACTAACACAGGCCAGCCGTTGTTCCTAGAAATGATTTGTTGATGAGCAAGCTACAGAGTTTAGAATTCGAGAAATGTCACTGAACGCTTACCAACTGAACTGTGGCCTTCTGCTAGATAACGCCCTCATGACACAAAGCAAGACGATAGTCCCTCACTACAGTTTGCTATGTTCCTAGTTGTTTTCCATAAGACCTCGTTTTTTTTTTAATGAAGTAGTCAGGTTGTAAGAGACCATGTAGGAATTAGAATGATGTTTGCAAAGTTAAGATTAGACCAAAATGAAGAAAATTGTTGCAATAAACCCTGTTAGAAGTAAAATGTTTGGATTGGTGTCAGTACAACGCGTTGTATTACAACGCATTCCGTTACAACGCAGATTTTACAACGCGGGATCCATTACAACGGATGTCATTACAATGCATGGCATTACATCGCAGATGCTATTACAACGCATGGCATTACATCGTAAGTATAGGTAAGTTGACTTTTTTTTTAAAATGTTATTTAGTTTATTGTAATTAAATCTTTTTAAATTTAAAATTTGTTTTATTAAGTTCAAGAGCAAGAATAACAGGCACAGTAAGGCGGTAAGCATGCAGTAGGGTTATGTAGCGAGCGAGACAGACAGGCACGTCTTCTCTGAGAGGCCATTCAGAAGCATATAAATCACACCTACACAGTATGGCGATGCCGGCATATAGTTGAAGGTGCCATGTAAGAATTACAACCAAACAAAACCAAAGGAAGAACTCAACCCCCCACCCTCCACCCAACAGCCCCTCCATCCTCCCCCCTCCCCGACCAGTATGCCAGTAGTTCGGAGTCTCCCTGAGTGCACTCTCGGGCTGACAAGTAGCAAGGTGTTTAAGGTTGTGGCGGAGCCTGTGGTGGGTCTGTGAGCCGCAGAATGCGAAGGTATTTGGGGCAAGTGATTTCGTGAAATTCCCTGGATAAGAGGGACAGGAGCGGGTGCCAGGTCTTCTGGAAGGAGTCAGTCGATTGTGTGAGTGTGGCCTGGATGCGTTCCATGCCCAGTGTGAACCACAGTTTGTGTAACCAGCCAGTGTGGGTGGGTAATGTGGTGGAACCCCAGAGTGACAGAACGTGTTGCGACGCTGCTTGCATGGCGATTCCCATCTGTTTGCCTCGCAGTGACCTTAAGGGAAATGTGAGCGCATTGGGTAGCCCTAGGATAGTGTATGCAGGAAAGCGCGGGACTTCAGTTTCAAAGGTGGAATCAATATCATCCAGTACCGCTTTCCAGTACCCTTGCAGAGCGTCGCAGTCCCACAGGAGGTGGGTCAGAGTGCCCCTTGCGCCGCAGCCTCTCCAACACAGAGCGCTTCGGAGAGGATTGCCCTGATTGAGTCTCGCCGGGGTAAGGTGCCAATAGATGGCCAATTTTATCGCCGACTCCCTGGCCGCAGTGTTACGGGTGGTGTGTGCCGCTCTATAGAATACAAACCCCCATTCCATGGGCGAAAGTGTTCTTCCGAGCTCCGATTCCCAGCGCCTTTGCCCCGCCGTTTTAACTGGGCCGGCCACAGGTGATAACATTTTGTAAAGGTCCGATATCAGGTGCCTATCCGAGTCCTTCGTGATCAGCCATTTCTCAAACGGCGTCATTGGTCGAGCAACTAGGGGAGCGTGGTCTGGGTGCGTGAGCCAGTGGCGCAGCTGGAAGTATTGGAACATGTGAGGTTTAGTCACTCCGTAGCCTTGTGTGATGTCGGCAAGGGGGAGGAAGCCCTCTAGGTCAAAGAGATGACCGGCTGAGCGGCAATCTGTGCTCCGCCACTGCAGGAAGGCACGGGGATCGGTGCCCGGCGGGAAGTCCGGGTTATCAAAGAGCGGAGTGAGCGGGGAGGGGAAGGTCGTCAGGCCCCGCCTGACCGCCACCGTGTCCCACGTCCTCATGACGGTGCGAGTAACCGGGGAGCGGAGAAGGCATCGCGGTCTATGCTGGCGGGCAAGAAACGGTACCTTCCACAGCGACATCTGAGCCATCGCTCTGTCTTGAAAGAGCCATCTCTTTTCCGACTCTGGCCTGTACCATTCCACCAAATAGCGGAGCTGTGAGGCCTGAAAATATTGCTTGAGGTTAGGGATCCCGAGTCCCCCCTCGTCAATGCGTCTGTGCGCCACCTGTTTGTGCAGTCGTGCGCGTTTCTTTTCCCAGATGAACTGGTGGAAGGCATTTTGCAAGTCAGCAATCGTACCTGGCGGCGGCGTGACCGGAAGGGTCTGGAAGATGTATAAGATCTTGGGCAAGGCTGACATTTTTACAGCCGCTATGCGGCCCAACAAGGAGAGGGGTTGCTTTGACCAGCGCGCGAGGTCGGCTCGAATTTGAGAGGTAAGTGTTTTATAGTTAAGGGTCACCGTTGAGTCCGTGGAAGCAGTGAGGGTAATCCCCAGGTATGGAAGCTGCGCGGAGGATTGCAAGTCGCAGCCAAAATCAGGTGGTGGGGTAATAGGGAGGGCGTTCTTGCCCAGGGGTAAGATCAAGGATTTCCCCCGGTTGATTTTGAAGCCCGATACCGCTCCGAAGCTCTCCACTTCCTCCAGGAAAGCAGGTATAGAGCTGGACGGTCGGTCCAAAGCAGCGATGATATCATCGGCGTACAGTCCCACCACGTGGGGTTCATGGCCAAAGGAGATACCGCTAATGCGAGGGTTATCTCGGATTTTCTGCGCCAGGGGTTCCACGTACAGGGCGAACAGAAGGGGCGAGAGGGGGCACCCCTGACGTGTGCCTCGTTGAATTTCGAAGGGGTCCGATTTGAGGCCGCCCAGCCGGACCCGGGCCATAGGATGGTGATAGCAGCTCGCGATCCATGCTTGGAACCGGCCGCCCAGTTGGTATCGCTGCAGGACTTTTTGTAGGTAGGTCCAGTCGACACGATCGAACGCTTTTTCCGCGTCGATGGCCAGAAGCACCGAGTCCGAGACCTGAAAGTGAGATTTATCCACGAGGTGCAGTAATCGTTTAGTGTTATCACTGCATTGTCGGTTCGGGACAAAGCCCGATTGATCCGGCTCGAGGATACCCGGAAGGCAGGGGCCCAAGCGGGCCGCCAGCACCCCAGTGAATAGCTTTAAATCCAAGTTGAGTAAGGAGATTGGACGGAACGCAGAGCAGTGCGTCGGGGATTTGCCCGGTTTGGGCAGCACCACTACGTCAGCTGCCAGCATGTCCGGCGGGATGGAGCTTGGGCCTTCGAAAGAATTAAACAATCTCGTGAGTACCGGAGCTAGTGTATGGCCGAAGAGCTTGTAGAAGCCCGAGGAAAAGCCACCAGGGCCCGGTGATTTGAGCGGGCGGAGGCGTGAGATGGCGGCCAGGACCTCATCAGGGCGGATGGGAGCATCTAAGGCCTCCACTGATGCTGGGCATAGTGGCGTGATTGCCGCCGATTGCAAGTATGCGTCAATGTCGGACGGCGAGACTCTATCTTCACTGTACAGAGAAGCGTAAAAGGAGCGGAAGGCGTTAGCTACCTGCGTGTCTTCAGTGAGCGCGGTACCGGAGTCGTCCAAGAGGGTAGTGATTTTTGAGCGGTGAGTTTTGGCTTTTAAGGCACTGGCAAGAAGGCGTCCGGTGCGATTACCTCCTACGTAGTACGTATGGCGGAGGCGAAGAGCGGCAAATTCTGCTCTGTCTGTATCGATGCCGGCTAGTTGGGCCCTGGCGGCTTTCAGTTGACGCCAGATCCTCGGGGCGCAGGTGCGGCTATGAACTCTTTCAAGTTCAGCTACTTGTGCTGAGAGTTCAGCTCTCTTTTCTTTGCGGACCTTGGCGTCAGCGGCCGCGATGGCGATCAGCTCCCCCCTGACTACTGCCTTCAAGGCGCCCCAGAGAGACGACACCGAAACTGCAGGGGTGTCATTGGTGGCGAGGTAGTCCGAGATGCATTTGTGAATTTGCCGAACAACAGCCGGCCTCTGCAATAGGGGTTCGTTGAGTCGCCAGGAGTGCGTGGTACCATGGGTATACGGAGCGTCAGTTCCACCGCGTCGTGATCTGTAAGGGCCGCTGGGACAATGGAAACGTCGGCTACTTGAGGGAGCAATTCCGAAGAGCCTAAGAAGTGATCTAGACGCGCGTATGTATGGTGTACATGGGAGTAGAAGGTGAAGCGCTCTGCGTTGGGGTGCGCCGCCCTCCAGAGATCAAGAATGCCCCTTTCTTGCAGCCAGGACCCACCCTCCTCCGAGAGAGCGCCAGTATCTCCATAGCGGTGCCCGGATCTGTCCTTGTTCGTGTCCATGACTATATTGAGGTCCCCCCCAATGAGCAGTTTAGAGGGAGGTGATTGTAGTGTCTCGGAGAGTGCAGTTTTTAGAAATGGTTCCTGACCCGTGTTGGGGGCATATATGGTGCCTATTGTCAGCGCGCTGTTCCCAATGAGGAAGGAGTAGGCCAGGAGGCGTCCCTTAATCTCCCCTACCTTGGTCCCCACCCGGCCTCTGAAATGTCGGGACACTAGGATGGCCACCCCAGCTTTCTTGGACGGAAGGGAGGAGAAGTACTGCTGAGGAAAAGCCCGGGAGCGCATTCTGTGCCAATCTTTGATCAGGAGGTGGGTTTCCTGCAGTAGGCAGACATCAGCCCCCGAGTTTTCGAGATATGAGATGACAGCCCTCCGCTTGATTGGATTGTTGAGTCCCTTTACATTGAGGGATAGTACTTTGAGTGTGTCAGTCATATTGTAAGAGTACAAAAAAACCTAAGCTGAGCATTGCGTATCGCCGCCGTGCACGACATGCCTTGGTCAACATCTGAATCCAGTAGGAGTCCCTTGGCATACTGGTCCCCACCCACTCCCCCTCCCTTACCCCACCCACAACTTCGTACCCCCCCATCGTCCCTCTCACCCCCCATCCCAAAAAAGCCTCCCTAACCCCAACAGGATGCGCCCCTCTAGGTACAACATAGCCTCCCTCCCCCCCGCTTTCCGTCCCTCCCTCCTCCCCGTAACAAACCCCAAAACTGGAACTAGTCAAAGTCTCGGGCCTAATTGTGTATGACACAGGTCCGTAGAAAGTCAATAGAAGGGGTACCATGGCAGTGGCCGAATTAGCGGCTCCCCGACCTGTCACCCCAGGTCATGATAGCGTGAGAGAAAACCCCCAAGAGTTCTTAAGCTTACAGATCTGTTGCGGTGTTGTCCGCCACTTCTTGCACCGCTGCCTCCCGCTCCTGAGCGACCGTGGCGGGGTCCGGCTTCGGGATGTTTCTCGGGGAGCGCCGTCTTCGCACTGTCTGCCAGCTGCCCCTCGGCCGCTGCGACGGGTCGTCCTGTGATCTACGTGGGGATGCATCTCTGGATTCAGACCCCTCCGGCATTTCAATGTTCAGTAGGGCACAGGTGTCGTGGAGCGACCTGAGTTGATGAAGCGAGCCGTTCCATTTAAAGATCAGGCGGAACGGATGGCCCCAGGAGTAGGGTGTTCCATTGTCTCTCAAGAAGTTTGTCGCTATCCGGAAGGATTTGCGCTTCAGCAGAGTGATGGGAGAAAGGTCCTGGAAAAGAGCCACGGGTTCGTCGCGGAATCGAATAGGCTGTGCCCTGCGGGCCTCCAGAAGAATGCGCTCCTTGAGGGGAAAGTCCGGGAGGAAAGCCAGAATATCCGGTGGAGGGGCCGGCTCTCGACGCGCCAGGCCAACTCTGTGCGCCCTATCGATTCGTATCTCAAAGTCTGGAGGCTCGCCCAGAATCTCCCGGAACAGTGCTTGCAAATAGTCTATTAGATCATTTTTTACAGCTTTCAACGGGACTCCGCGGACCCGTATGTTGTTCCGCCGAGAGCGGTTCTCAAGGTCCTCAGAATGCGATTGTAAGTCTACCTGTTGGTCCTGTAGTCTAATGATCTCTTGCTGCAGCCTCTCCACCTCCATGCTGCGCGATTGGTCCGACTCCTCCACCGACGCCACCCGTTCACCCAGGCCGTCCAGGTCTCGGCGCAGTTCCCGCTGTTCCCCCGTCAGCTCTTGTTTCAGGGCTTGAAAGTCCTCCCTCAGGGTGTTGAAGAGGGAGGCCAGGAAGGCTTTGGTGATGGGGGCATTGTCCTCTTCCTGTCCCCGGGGGCTCCCCTGGGGCTTCGGGGAGGCCGCTGGTTGTGACTTCTCCACTTTCGGTGCAGATTTATTCAAGAGGTCCACGATGTTCCGATTCCCCTTCCGGCTGGAGTACGCCATGATGTCCAAGTCAGGATCTCGTAGATACGGACAGAGGAGGTGAGGGGCGCTCTATTGGCGCGAGGTGCAGGGTTCGCGAGGCCCGGCAGCTACTCCGGTGGAGTCGGGAAGCAGCGCCTCGGCAGACCAGCTCCTAGAGCGTTGCAGTCGAGATGCAGGTTAGGCGCGTTTCCGTGGGAGGCGTTGACACCTCACAGGCGTGGGCAGGCCCCAAGCCGGGGAGTAGGGTAGCAGGCCGGCCATCCGCCGGGCCCCGGCGTCAGGGGCACAGTCCTCCACCACAGGGGCCTCCGGTGTGCTCTCTTCCAGAGCGCGTGCCGCGTGGCAGCGCAGGGGCGTCTTCAGGTCGGAGCTGGGGGACCACAGTGGCAGAGCCCCCTTAATGGTCCCACGTGACTCCCATGCGGCTCCTGTTCCCCAGGGGGCCAAAGGCAGCGGGCCCCGCGGTGTGCTGAGCGAGGACGCTCTTCTGTGTGACTAAGATAGGCCTCGCGCCGGGGCCTCTAGTATGGCGCTGTCCTCGCAGGCAAGCCAGTAGCGGCGGGCAGTGTTCCAGCTCCGGGGCGGGCCCCCTCCCGTCACAGAGCTCCAGGCGTGGGGCCGGAGCCAGATGCCGGTTGCGGGGCAGTCAGCAGGTGAAGCGCGGCCGGCCTGGTCGGACCCGACCCCCAGGGGGGGGTCCCTTCCGGTCGAAGCTGAGGCCCGAAGCCGGGGGCTGGATTTGCGGGTGCCCGCCGGACCTTCGTGCGGGTCCCGAGCGCGGGCCCCGAGTGCAGAGGGTGTCAGGTACTAGGTGCGCAGCCGCCGCCGGGGTCCAAGTGCCTCTCACCGTCTCCGGCTGGGTAGCGCCGCAGATCCACCGGTTGCTCCACCTTCTCCGGCCCTGCCGGGCAGCCTCAGCTCCGCGCCGCCATTGCGCCGGTCCCCTCAGCCTCAGCAGCCGTGGACGCGATGAAGTGTCTCCGCCGGTCCGGATTCTGGCCAGGGGGGTGCTGCGGCGGGGTGCCCCTCAGCGACACCCGTGTAAGCTAGGTTTTGGGGGGGTTTTCGCCGTTTACACCGTGCTCTGGGGCATTGGGCCGGGGAGCCTCACAAAGCACGTCCGTTCAGGCCGCCATGTTCATTCCCACAACCTAATTAAATCTTTTTAAATAATTTAATTAAAAGAAATTTAAAAATTGTCATTAATTTAATTTAATAAAATAATATCTATTTAATAAATGTAAATATAATAAAAATTGTAATTAATTTAATTTAATTAAAAAAAGTAATTAGTTTAATGTACATATTTTTTATAATGAAATTAAATTAAATTAATAATATTAAATTATTTAATTTAATTAATTTAATTAAAAAATGTAATTGATGTAAAATAATTAATTTAATTTATTAAATATATTTCAATTAATTTTAAAATGGTAAATATAATTTAATTATCCCTAAAGCCAAACCCTGCCCTAAAACCTAAAAACACCCCTGTACCCCAAAACCCAATCCCTGCCCTAAAACCTAAAAACACCCCTGTACCCCAAAACCCAAACCCTGCCCTGAAACCTAAAAACACCCCTGTACCCCAAAACCCAAACCCTGCCCTGAAACCTAAAAACACCCCTGTACCCCAAAACCCAAACCCTGCCCTGAAACCTAAAAACACCCCTGTACCCCAAAACCCAAACCCTGCCCTGAAACCTAAAAACACCCCTGTACCCCAAAAACCAAACCCTACCCTGAAACCTAAAAACACCCCTGTACCCCAAAACCCAAACCCTACCCATAAACCTAAAAACACCCTGTATCCCCAAACACCTATACATATACTCCTATACTCATATTTATTTAAAAAATTACTTAAAATAATAAATTTAATTTATAATATTTAAAAACATAAATAAATATTTTTATTTATTTTTATTTATAATTAATATTAATTAAATCATTTATATAATATTAAATAAAATTAAAATAAATTATATACTTACCAATACTTACGATGTAATGGTATGCGTTGTAATAGCATCTGCGATGTAATGCCATGCGTTGTAATGCCATGCGTTGTGATGGATCCTGCGTTGTAATAGCTGCGTTGTAACAGCATTACGACGTAAAAGTTGCGTTGTAAGTGATACACCCCAAATGTTTAGCTGAAAGGTAGGATGCATTGATCGAATGGAAAATTGTTTAGCCTATGTTCGTTCCTCATTAAGATACCTATCAGACCATGGTGATAGCACGTTGCACTTTTTTCGCAAAATATAAAGCCCTGGAGAACGGTATAGCTTCGTAAGGCTCGTACTAGGAAAGTGGGTCTCTGCCAGAAGAACTGACGTAATTGTAATAAACAAAATGCAATGAATAGGTACCAGATCTCGTACCACGACAATGAATGTAACACCAACAAACACCAAAGAAATAGTTACGAAGGAAAGTTATAGTAAATCCAGCAAGCCCATCATCAATTATTTATATGTTGGTTGTGAACCCCAAAATAACGGATGTTTCTCATTTACTTGGAGCTGGGAGAGAAACAGACTTATGTGATTACCTTCCTCTGCCAATTCTCTAAAGACTGTCTTTTCAAACTCATTTAAGGGTACCACTGTCGGTGGAGAGAGAGACCGGATGTGGGAGCACGCGGCCTGACTACAGATCGTGGAACATCTGCGACATTGGCCAAGGCGAGACCGCGACAGTAAGGATTTGCAGGACGAGGCACTGTTTCCGACAAAATGAGAGGAAAGGGCTGACCTGATGCCCCTGCTCGACGATCAACATGTGCCGAAAAGTCCCCGCTCTCTGAACTCGGTCATGGGCCCGCCTACCAAAATTTTCCGTCCCTCTGGTCTGTTCCCGATCTGGCCCTGCTCCATCCCTTTTTCTCCGACCTACCCTAAGGACTACTCACACACACACTTCTTCCACCTGAACTTTTTGACAATCGACTCAAAAGGACACAGGGCGAAAAGGACCTTTTAGACCAGGAAAGCGAGGAAAAGGTCATGCCCTGCAACGCGGGACCTAGAATAGAGCTGGACACATAGCTCCACCGTGCCAACAGAAGACGACAAAGAATGCTGAGAACTCACTAATAATGGTCCATGACAATAGGACCTCCCCTTCGAACAATGACACCCCTGATTATTGTTTTTTTCCTACGTCTCATTTCTCTCCCAGCCACCATTGTATTGATTATGCTCCAACCAAATATGAACAGAACTTACATATGTAATAACCTATCAGTTCACATTCCGAATGACTATAAGCATCTATGAACTGTACTCCATGCTCTCACTACAGAATCGTTTTTGTCCGATATTGCATTACTATGACTTTCCTGCAAACGAGTTTATCGATAGACCCGCCTCCTAAAACGAAAGATTTTAAATGTAATGTTTATAGCTCCTCCACCTGGGTTCCTGCTTCTTTACTTATGACCACCACAGTAGACATGGATAGGAAATAGGCCAGCAAGATGTCTTGGATATGTTAAAGGGAGGACTGTGGAAAATTAGTACGGTTTGGTAAACATTATCTGCGCCATCTTGCCTTTTCCCCTGATGCCACACTTTTTGTCATGCGCACTCGCCATTTTAGGTGCCTCGATCAGAACCACCCTCTGCACGCCGCTGGCCCCCAGCACAGCCCTTCGCCCTCACAAACCCCCCCCGCTCTCGCATGCCTTGGGTCATAAACCCCTCTTCAGCGCAGCTCTGCCTCGGAACCCCATCCTGTTCCCAGCGCGACACCTCCCTTCATTCGTTTCATGGTCCCAGGCCCTTTGATACAAACCCCCTTTCCTGTGTGCCCGTTTGTCTTCCTCGTTCCCAGGCCGCCACCTAGCTCTGCGGATACTGTTTATTGCCCCCCCCCGTACAGTAGGAAGCTTCCCCCAATTAAAGGACCCTCGAATTGATCAAAAGCCCCCACCCTATGATATCCGATCAACCCCACACATTCCGTGAATCGGCGGAATGTCCAGCTGCGCGATAATCATCACCTATTGTGACCGGGGTGGGGACTTCAACTGTAAATGCGTGTGGGAACGGGCCTGAAGGGGAGATTCCGAGGATGTCCTTTCATACTTCAAAGCATTACAAGAATGTGTTACCTGCAATAAAATTTATAAACTGTGTATAAGAGGCCAGGCCTCAGAGATGCGGTTAGAGCACCTCGTGACGATACTGGCTGTCTGAACTGATGTGTTCTCCTCCGGAGAAAATAAACCTTGTTTCCTGCCTTCCAGTCTCCAGCGCCTGCCTCTTCATTGATTAATATTTTGTGGGTTAAAGAGGCGATACCGCCGGGCAAATATTGATTGTCCCTGACCTGTTTTTACATTAGCAACTGTCTGTGAGCATGCTACACAGTGATGTAAAACAACGCAGCTTTAAAAACATTTCAATTATCACTACACTAGCATAAATATGTGAAACAGAAATATTGTCTACAATTAAAGAGTTGGTGTATTTTTTTGTTTCTGACTCAAAATCCAATGATGAAACCAATCCTTGTGGAGTAAGGTGACTCCAGGATTTTAGACTGAACATAGTGTGCTTTTTCATGGTTTGACTGTTCCTATCTCGAGTACATGAAATACTGCTATCATCTGGGCTGGCTGTGATTAGCATCTTGAATCTCTGAAGGTAGAAAGGGCTGGTTTATGTTTCACACATAAAGTAAGCTGCCAGCCAATCTGCATTCTTCTGTACAACAAAAATAGTGGATGTAATAGCTCTACCTTCTTTCTGCAGGCAGGATGGACTCTATAGGTTCTAAAGTAGATTTCACTTTAACCAGACATTCTTCAGTGGCCTACTTTGCCATAACTGGCTGCAACCGTGGCAACTGAGAAGGTTGTAGCCTGTAGGAGCCGTGAACCACCTAAGGAAACCAGGGTCAGAAATGTGAGGCACTGCCTCTGGGAACTTATTGGAACCAGCGGCGCCTTCTCCGATATGGTGGAGAAGTGTCGCTCTCCATGCCAGCTGCCTCTAAACAGCAGGAAACACGTTTTATTGTTGATTTCATTTTCCCTTTGCTTGCGAGTCTTAGGGGGCGGGACAATGGGGATGACAGGCCGCAGGAGGAGTGGTAAGTGCACTGTGGGCCAAACCATCATGCACACTGAAGCAGTCTTCAACTCAACCTGCGTTGCCTGGTTTAAGATAGCAGACACAGCCTTCCAGTCTGACTGGCAGTACAAATTCAGAGTGCTCGGGAAAATCCTGACGCTGCTTCCAGCAGCGTGAGAGCAGCATCAGGATTGGCCGCAGTCAAGTCTAGGAGCCTGTGCCTACAGAGGAGAGGAGCAGAAGAGCGTGACAAGCAGAAGAGCGTGACGTGGCCGGCTGCAGGTGAGTTCCTTTTTTAAATGTTTTTTTCTTATTTTGTCATCTGTTGGTCCCTGACCCCTCCCCCAGCCCGCCACTCTTTGACAACACCAGCTGCTATTGATTGCAACTTTTTAAACTCAACTGTGGTCTGAGGCTTCCATGTAAGGTGTTTCTTATAGCTCTGTTAAGTCAAAGGAGAGAAAGAGGAAATTATGGGGGAAGCTTGAGAATAAAAGGTAAGATCTGTAAATCCTCAGCTTCCTAAAAATGGACTAAGGACCGACTGCTAGAAAAAGTACAGAATTGAGCAATTGGGCATCGTTTGAACTCGTCTTCCCTGCTATTGCACATCATCCAGTAAGAGACAGGAGACATACTTCACACTAAAGGACAAATCTATAAATGTGTCCTGGGTCCTCTTTTGTTTTGAAGGACTTCTACAGATGCACGGTGGACAGGGAGTCAACCTGAAGCTAGCACCACTCTCCAGGATATGAGAGAAAGGATGTTGGAGGTCATTTAATCTAAAGTGTGAGAATATAAATCAGAGACCAAATGGGTTAGGGGGAGGAAGTGTAAGGGAAGGTTGAGTGCTATTTTACCAATTGCCTACACCTTTCTACATTTTACTTTCGTCCACTGTGTCTCGCCAGTAATAGTGACTTATATCCAGAAAAGCGATGGCTCTTGGGAATGGTGCCTTGCTTCCTTACCAATAGAAGATATTCTTTGTATCATGTCTGCTTTATAATCACCTTTACATAACTCATCCCTCTCTCCTTAAAAATAAAGTTGAAAGTCTACCGGGATCATCTTTTTTCTCCATATGCACCAGTTGTTTATTCAGTGCATCATTATAGAACTTCTGTGTGCAAGGGAAGTAGTTTCTAGTTAATTTCAATCAGGGAAAAAGCAGGAACTGAGAAGGGTACTCGTCAGTAGGGGCAAATCAGAGTACATATATATTGTGTGACCAGCACAGTATCTTCCATTCAAAAGTCTGAAATCAAAGCTATGAGAGTCTATTTCCAAACCTGTTACCAGATGGCTGGGCACTTACAGTTTGCAGGTAGAAAAAACAGAAAGGCCAGGAGTACAGTAAGTCTTCCTTTTTCACATTTAAACTTTTTCCTCGAAAATAGTTATTTCTGTTAAACTTCCATCCCTTCTATGCACATGCAATATCGAACGGAAGTTTAAGTTCATTTACACTTTATTTTCATTATTTATTTGAGAATAATTCAATTTAGTTGACAATATCGGTTAGGATATTTTCAGTTAATTCAGAAAACACACATTTTTCAGTTCAATTTTCAACTGTGTCCCAAATTGATAATTTCTTTCATTTGCTGTGGCCCTGCTTCTCACTACGAGTACTAGATTGCTTCTAGCATCTTCCCTGTTGCAGAATTGCTGGGTGTTGGACCTGGCCCTTTTTGCAGGGCTGTACCTAAACCTTTTGCCTTCCTCCGACTATTTTCTGACCTTTTGGTTGGCTTTAGGATTATGAGTACTTTAACACTGCTAATCAGTGCTAAAGTGCATGCGTGTTCGCCTCTAAACATGGTATGATTGGTTTACACCAGTTTGGCATATTTAATTTACATGTACATCCCTTGCAAGGTAGTATCCCATATACCCAGGGCCTGTGAATAAAATGCTACCAGCTAGTAGAGGCCTGCAGCACTGCTTGTGCCACACACTGACGTAGCCTTTCAAACCTGTCTCAGGGCTACCACTGCAGGACCTGCATCTGCAGGTTACTGACACTTTGACTTGGCATCTAAAACTACTTGCCAAGGCATAAACTCCCCTTTTATTGCACATAGGTCACCACTAATATAGGCCGATATGTGCAGGGTGCTATGTAAGTAAAATGTAGAACATGTACCTTTATTCTGTGGCATGTTGTGGTAGGGACAAAGAGCCTATTTTGTTTCTCACTGCTGTGAGGCCTACTCCTCTCATAGGTTAGCACTTGGAATTCCCTTAGAACGTTTAAGTGGTAATTCCCAATCTGAAAGGAGTAACTTTGTCATGTTTGGTATGTTTAGAATGGTAGTGATAAATTCTGCTTACTGGTGCAGTTGGATTTTACATTACTATTTTAGAAATGCCACTTTTAGAAAGTGTCATAAAGTGGTGGTATGCACACCATATATCTGACAATCTACTCCATTTCGTTTAATCCATTTTCTTATTAAGCTTTACGGTTTGCGTGCGGAACTGGGCAGTGCCTTGCCCTGAATGCACTGTCATTAATACAATCCTGTGGGGAGCGTGAGATTCATGTTCCACTCCCAGACGCACTGCGTAAAGTGGATACCAGATCCAACCATTATTTCTCCACTTGACCATATTCTCCATTCTTTTAATTTTAACTACAGTTTTTGCCAAATTTTTATCTCGTATTCCATGATCCGCAGTTAGTTAAAATTAAAAGAATGGAGAATATGGTCGAATGGAGAAATAATGGTTGGATCTGGTATCCACTTTAAGCAGGGCGTCTGGGAGTGGAACGTGAATCTCACGCTCCCCACAGGATTGCACTAATGACAGTGCATTCAGGGCGAGGCACGGCCCAGTTCCGCACGCAAACCGCAAAGCTTAATAAGAAAATGGATTAAACGAAATGGAGTACATTGTCAGATATACGGTGTGCATACCACCACTTTATGATGTTTCAATGTTATTGCCCCCGTTGGTTTTGCACCCGAAACAAAGCAAGACTGCATTAATGGAAGTTCTATATCAAAATTCCACATAACAGCGAGTTCTAAGCAGCATTCCAGATGGTGGTAACAGGAGATTAAAAACATACAGATTGTTTGTGGCCATCCACGTGGAATAATGTTGTGATATTTTGCACACATGCATCAAGTTTAGATCCCTGCTCAGCGCCAGCACGGATTACTTCAGGCGCCATTAGGTGCATTATGGGCATTGTAGTGCACAGAATTTATCAACTGACGTTAGGGGGTTAATTTGTCGATATGGGAAAGGGGGTGGAGTATGTGAGGATTAAAAGAGAGAGGTAAACAGAGTGTCTGTTACACAGACGAGGACAAAACTCGAGGCACATGCCGAGCGCCGAGTAGATTGTAGAATGAGCAGGTATGCGGGGGGATCAGAATGCATCATAATTGACAGGTGTAAAACATTTTATGTAAAGAGCGAGTGCATTCTGGGAAAGTATGAAAGTCACATCTATTTGAATTGGTTCACGCCGTTGGCCTGGTGAGGGAGGAATAAGGTTACAAAGGGTCACGAGGACTGAACATTTGGTCTTTTTAGTTAATTGAACGTAAGAACAATAGTTACTTACCTGTAATCTGTGGTTCTCCAGTATTGGTGTCTTTCATAGATTCACATGCCTGAATCATTCCCCGTCGTCGGAGTGGGAGTCCGCCGGTACATAAAAAAGCAATAATATGCCATAAATATGTAGTAATAGTAATAGAAAAAGAACCAGGACGTAAAGTAGCCAATGCTACAGTAGGAAAAACTTCCACATCTATGACTCTCATAGTCATTTTGTATAGTCCAAACTACAGCCAATCAGGCGCCAGCACCCACCAGAATGTTCTCCCCAGAGGCTCAGGCTCTCAGATTTTCTCGCAAGGAGTGAAGGTAAACCAAAATAGCCTAAAAAGCCTCTGAGGGGAGGTGGGCGGGTTGCATGTGAATCTATGAAAGACACCAATACTGGAGAACCACAGATTACAGGTAAGTAACTATTGTTCTTCTCCAGTATTAGGGGTGTCTTTCATAGATTCACATGCCTGAATCAGAGTAGCTAGCAGTACATATCCTTGCTGGGCAGACGCCAATGACGCCAAGCTTGTCAGCGAGTAACGCAAATAACAATGCAAAGTGAAAATACACATATTGTATAAAGCATAACATAATGCAATCATGGAAATATGTGTGAACATAACATAAGAAGCGTCTTACAGCAGAAACAAGGAGGTGGGAAACAGAGGCTCACCTTAATGAAACAGATTCCGTAGAACAGCTCGACCCACAGAAGTATCAGCCTCGCTGATGGACTCTAGATAGTAATGTCTGGTAAAGGTATGGCGACTAGCCCAAGTAGCAGCTTTGCAGATCTGCTGAAGAGGGACTCCAGCAAATAAGGCCGTGGGTGAAGAGACCGCTCTTGTAGAGTGCGCTCGGGGCGCTGATGGTAAAGGTCTCCCAGCCTGTGCATGGCAAAAGGCAATGGCAGCAGAGATCCATCTTGAAATAGTCTGTTTTGAAACTGCCTGCCCCTTACGAATCGCACCGTAGGTAATGAACAACTGGTCAGAAGTGCGTACAGTAGACGTTCTTTGTAGGTAGAATTTAAGACATCTTTTAATGTCAAGCGAGTGTAACGCTCTTTCCGCAGGTGTTTGCGGGTCTGGAAAGAACGACTTAAGAACAATAGGTTAGTTCAGATGGAAATCCGAAGGTACTTTCGGAATGTATTTTGGATTTGTGCGAAGTATCACAGAGTCACTTGTGAATTGAAGGAAAGGATGATGCACAGTGAAAGCTTGGATATCACTAACCCTCCTGGAGGATGTTAAAGCCAAGAGCAGTGACACTTTCCACGAAAGATACTTCAAGTCGGCCTTGTGGATGGGATCGAATGGGTCACGCATGAGTTGAGCTAGGACCACATTCAGATGCCACGAAGGAGGTGGACAGCGTACAGGAGGGAACATTCTAAAGAGGCCTCTGAAGAATTGTTGGATAATCCTTGCTGAGTACAGAGAATTGGTTCCGTCCTGTCGATATCTGGATATTGCAGCCAGAAACACCTTTAAGGTAGCATGAGACAGACCTGTACGTGCTAACTGCAGGAAAAAAGGAAGAATTTCCTCAGGTTTTGCTGAAAAAGGGTGAACCCCTGCTGAACGGCACCAGATGCAGAAGCGCTTCCATTTCAGACTGTACGTCTTGATGGTAGCAGGCGCTCTAGCCTTGGCCAACACCTCTTTACAGTCCTCTGGGATGTTCAGTTGTGCGAACTCCCGGTGTTCAGGAGCCAGGCCGCTAATCTCAGAGATGCTGGGTCCGGATGGAAGACTTGTCCTTCCTGAATGCTGAGCAAGTTCGGGATTGGATGTAACTGGATTGGCTTGCACTCTGACAGTAGGAGGAGCTCTGTAAACCAATATTGGCGCTGCCATCTGGGCGCAATCAGGATGAGTCGGCAAGGTTCCTTCTTCATCTTCCGCAGAACCTTGGGGACTAGTGGAATCGGTGGGAAAGTGTACGCAAACATCAGAGACCAATTGATGGAGAACGCATTCCCCAGAGAATTCTTGTGGGGATGCCAGCTTGCGAAGCTCTGGCATTTGCTGTTGGTACTTGTCGCAAATAGATCTAGGTCTGGCCAACCCCACTGATGAAATATGTGTTCCACTGTCTCCTGGTGAAGCTCCCATTCGTGGGTGGTGACCGTTGTTCTGCTGAGTGCGTCCGCGAGGACGTTTTGTGTCCCCGGAATATGCACTGCTTGCAGATGTACATTGTGGTGAAGAGCCCAGGTCCATAAATCCTGCGCCTCTTGAGACAGGAGAAGAGATCGAGTTCCCCCCTGCTTGTTGACGTAGTGCATGCTTGTTGTGTTGTCTGTTCGTATCAACACATTGGCATCCTGAATGATGGCACAAAACGACTTGAGTGCAAGAAAAATGGCTCTCAGTTCTAAACGGTTGATGTGCCACCGTCTCTGCTGCGCAGTCCATCTGCCGCTGATCGTGAGGCCTTGTAGATGAGCCCCCCAGCCCTCGAGGGACGCATCTGTAGTGATGGTTAGACTTGGTGCTTCTTGAAGGAACGCGCACCCCTGCCTCAGATGACTCATCTGTGTCCACCAGAGAAGAGACTTCTTCATGAGTGGCGTGATTTGAATGAGGTCCTCGAAAGTGCCCGAAACCTGTTGCCACTGTAAGGTTAGTTCCTCCTGAAGCGGCCTCATTCGAAGCCGGCAATTTGGAATTAATGGAATACAAGCCGATGCCATCCCTAGAAAAGACTTGTACAGTCGGACTGGAACTGACTTTCTTTGCATGAGATCTTGTGCTAGCCGACTTATCTTCCTCTGTCTCTCTTTGGAGACGAAAGCTCTGAGTTTTTGAGTGTCTAGAGTCGCTCCTAAGAATGCCCTTCTTTGAGACGATTGCATTTGGGATTTGCTGAAGTTGATTGTCAGGCCTAGAGACTGAAATAGGTGCAGACACTGTTGAAGGTGAAGTTGAACGGTTTCGTGAGAACTGGCCTTTATAAGGCAGTCGTCCAGATATGGGAACATTTCTATTCCTTCCAGCCGGAGGTGCGCAGCCACTGGAGCCAAAACCGTTGTAAATACTCTTGGAGCTGACCGCAGCCCAAAGTGAAGGACCCTGAATTGGTAGTCCCTGCCAGCCACCCTGAAGCGAAGGAATTTCCTGTGGCTAGGTAGGATGGGGATGTGGAAATATGCATCCTGGAGATCTAAAGTGACCATGCAATCTCCTGCTGCTAGAAGATGTAATATTTCCTGAAGCGACAACATCCGGAACGTTAATTTCCTTAGATATTTGTTCAAAGCGCGAAGATCGAGGATCGGGCGCCACTCCCCGTTCTTCTTCCTTATCAGGAAGAACCTGGAGTAATCCCCCATTCCTCTCATCCTCTGAGGAACGCTCTCGATCGCTCCTTTTTGTATCATCACTTTGATTTGGGTAAGCAGCTCCTTCAGGTGAGCCGGAGGCGGTCCTTTTGGCGGAACATTTGGAGGGAATTTTTCGAATTCTAGGGCATGGCCCCTGGCCACAATATCCAGGACCCATTTGTCTGTTGTTATAGATTGCCAGTTGGAGTAAAATTTCGATATTCTTCCGCCAAGTTTTTTGTGAGGGTGGAAAAATGGTGGTGGCAGGTGAAAAGTTTCATTGGCGCTTGTCTTTGCCGCGGTAATTTGTCTTACCCCTGTTCTGGGTGTAGTGAGATCTTTTCTGCCCATAAGACTGGAAGCGCTGTGTCTGATAGCGCTGGTTATTTTGTCGGTATGTGGATTGTTGTTGGTATCCACATCTATTGGAGGACGTCCCTCGTCCTCTCGCTCCTCGAAAGGGCGGCTTGCGGAATTGTAGGGTGCCCAAGGATCTTGCAGTTTCAGTATCCTTTTTAATCGTTTGTAATGCTTCCTCTACTTTGTACCCAAATAAATATGGCATGTCTAAAACTCTGTTTTGGACTTCTTGCCTGAAAGAAGTTGAATGTAACCACCCCTGTCTGCGCAGGACAGCAGCTCCTGCTAACTGTCGAAATCCTGTAGATGCGACATCTATGGCTGAATCGATAATCTCTTCCGAGATTCTTTGGCCTTCTTGAAGAATTTGAAGTGCTTCAGCTTTGGATTGCTCAGGGAGGAGATCGATAAATGGTGCAATGTCAGACCACATTTGGCGGTCCTACCGCCCCAAAATGGCCAATGCATTGGCAGCACGAACAGTTGTTGCAGCCATGGTGGAAACACGCTTTCCAATTGAGTCTAGGCGTCTGCCATCCCTGTCCGGTGGCGCCGTAACTGCAGAGGATGGATTTCTGGCTCTCTTCTGGGCAGCCTGGACAATTACTGATTCAGAAAAGGGGGTGGTGATGAACAGAGTGCCTGAATTAAGCAGACCACTCTTACCCAGTCCAAAGATCAGGGCTTGATCCATCACAGTTTTTTAGCTCACTGCACCATCCCAGCTCAGAACTTGGCTATATGCAAATTAGTCTGTTCCTGTCCCAGTGCATGATGGGAACAGGGCAAACCAAACTACCAAGCCAATTCTTGTACTGGGAAGGAAACAAGCTTCCGGGGACCGGTTTCTGCCATTTCAGGCGTCGTCGGCCCAGCTTGCTTGAATCCTGATGGTGCAATGAGCAAGGGACTCACATCTGAGTATACCCTTCCACGCTTATAGTGGACAAAATAATTCAGAAAAGGGGGTGGTGATGAACAGAGTGCCTGAATTAAGCAGACCACTCTTACCCAGTCCAAAGATCAGGGCTTGATCCATCACCATTTTTTAGCTCACTGCACCATCCCAGCTCAGAACGTGGCTATATGCAAATTAGTCTGTTCCTGTCCCAGTGCATGATGGGAACAGGGCAAACCAAACTACGAAGCCAATTCTTGTACTGGGAAGGAAACAAGCTTCCGGGGACCGGTTTCTGCCATTTCAGGCGTCGTCGGCCCGGCTTGCTTGAATCCTGATGCTGCAATGAGCAAGGGACTCACATCTGAGTATACCCTTCCACGCTTATGGTGGACAAAATGATTCAGAAAAGGGGGTGGTGATGAACAGAGTGCCTGAATTAAGCAGACCACTCTTACCCAGTCCAAAGATCAGGGCTTGATCCATCACCGTTTTTTAGCTCACTGCACCATCCCAGCTCAGAACTTGGCTATATGCAAATTAGTCTGTTCCTGTCCCAGTGCATGATGGGAACAGGGCAAACCAAACTACCAAGCCAATTTTTGTACTGGGAAGGAAACAAGCTTCCGGGGACCGGTTTCTGCCATTTCAGGCGTCGTCGGCCCGGCTTGCTTGAATCCTGATGGTGCAATGAGCAAGGGACTCACATCTGAGTATACCCTTCCACGCTTATGGTGGACAAAATGATTCAGAAAAGGGGGTGGTGATGAACAGAGTGCCTGAATTAAGCAGACCACTCTTACCCAGTCCAAAGATCAGGGCTTGATCCATCACCGTTTTTTAGCTCACTGCACCATCCCAGCTCAGAACTTGGCTATATGCAAATTAGTCTGTTCCTGTCCCAGTGCATGATGGGAACAGGGCAAACCAAACTACCAAGCCAATTCTTGTACTGGGAAGGAAACAAGCTTCCGGGAACCGGTTTCTGCCATTTCAGGCGTCGTCGGCCCGGCTTGCTTGAATCCTGATGGTGCAATGAGCAAGGGACTCACATCTGAGTATACCCTTCCACGCTTATGGTGGACAAAATGATTCAGAAAAGGGGGTGGTGATGAACAGAGTGCCTGAATTAAGCAGACCACTCTTACCCAGTCCAAAGATCAGGGCTTGATCCATCACCGTTTTTTAGCTCACTGCACCATCCCAGCTCAGAACTTGGCTATATGCAAATTAGTCTGTTCCTGTCCCAGTGCATGATGGGAACAGGGCAAACCAAACTACCAAGCCAATTCTTGTACTGGGAAGGAAACAAGCTTCCGGGGACCGGTTTCTGCCATTTCAGGCGTCGTCGGCCCGGCTTGCTTGAATCCTGATGGTGCAATGAGCAAGGGACTCACATCTGAGTATACCCTTCCACGCTTATGGTGGACAAAATGATTCAGAAAAGGGGGTGGTGATGAACAGAGTGCCTGAATTAAGCAGACCACTCTTACCCATCACCACCCCCTTTTCTGAATCGTTTTTGGCCACTATGGTTGTGGCAGGGTATACTCAGACATGAGTCCCTTGCTCACTGCTCCATCAGGATTCAAGCAAGCCGGGCCGACGACGGCTGAAATGCCAGAAACCGGTCCCCGGAAGCTTGTCTCCTTTCTGGTGAAGAATTGGCTTGGTAGTTTGGTCTGCCCTGTTCCCATGATGCACTGGACCAGGGACAGACTAATTTGCATATAGCCAGGTTCTGAGCTGGGATGGGGCAGTGAGCTAAATAACGGTGATGGATCAAGCCCTGATCTTTGGACTGGGTAAGAGTGGTCTGCTTAATTCAGACACTCTGTTCATCACCACCCCCTTTTCTGAATCGTTTTTGGCCACTATAGGTGTGGCAGGGTATACTCAGACATGAGTCCCTTGCTCACTGCTCCATCAGGATTCAAGCAAGCCGGGCCGACAACGGCTGAAATGCCAGAAACCGGTCCCCGGAAGCTTGTCTCCTTTCTGGTGAAGAATTGGCTTGGTAGTTTGGTCTGCCCTGTTCCCATGATGCACTGGGCCAGGGACAGACTAATTTGCATATAGCCAGGTTCTGAGCTGGGATGGGGCAGTGAGCTAAATAACGGTGATGGATCAAGCCCTGATCTTTGGACTGGGTAAGAGTGGTCTGCTTAATTCAGACACTCTGTTCATCACCACCCCCTTTTCTGAATCGTTTTTGGCCACTATAGGTGTGGCAGGGTATACTCAGACATGAGTCCCTTGCTCACTGCTCCATCAGGATTCAAGCAAGCCGGGCCGACGACGGCTGAAATGCCAGAAACCGGTCCCCGGAAGCTTGTCTCCTTTCTGGTGAAGAATTGGCTTGGTAGTTTGGTCTGCCCTGTTCCCATGATGCACTGGGCCAGGGACAGACTAATTTGCATATAGCCAGGTTCTGAGCTGGGATGGGGCAGTGAGCTAAATAACGGTGATGGATCAAGCCCTGATCTTTGGACTGGGTAAGAGTGGTCTGCTTAATTCAGACACTCTGTTCATCACCACCCCCTTTTCTGAATCGTTTTTGGCCACTATAGGTGTGGCAGGGTATACTCAGACATGAGTCCCTTGCTCACTGCTCCATCAGGATTCAAGCAAGCCGGGCCGACGACGGCTGAAATGCCAGAAACCGGTCCGCGGAAGCTTGTCTCCTTTCTGGTGAAGAATTGGCTTGGTAGTTTGGTCTGCCCTGTTCCCATGATGCACTGGGCCAGGGACAGACTAATTTGCATATAGCCAGGTTCTGAGCTGGGATGGGGCAGTGAGCTAAATAACGGTGATGGATCAAGCCCTGATCTTTGGACTGGGTAAGAGTGGTCTGCTTAATTCAGACACTCTGTTCATCACCACCCCCTTTTCTGAATCGTTTTTGGCCACTATAGGTGTGGCAGGGTATACTCAGACATGAGTCCCTTGCTCACTGCTCCATCAGGATTCAAGCAAGCCGGGCCGACAACGGCTGAAATGCCAGAAACCGGTCCCCGGAAGCTTGTCTCCTTTCTGGTGAAGAATTGGCTTGGTAGTTTGGTCTGCCCTGTTCCCATGATGCACTGGGCCAGGGACAGACTAATTTGCATATAGCCAGGTTCTGAGCTGGGATGGGGCAGTGAGCTAAATAACGGTGATGGATCAAGCCCTGATCTTTGGACTGGGTAAGAGTGGTCTGCTTAATTCAGACACTCTGTTCATCACCACCCCCTTTTCTGAATCGTTTTTGGCCACTATAGGTGTGGCAGGGTATACTCAGACATGAGTCCCTTGCTCACTGCTCCATCAGGATTCAAGCAAGCCGGGCCGACGACGGCTGAAATGCCAGAAACCAGTCCCCGGATGGTTGTCTCCTTTCTGGTGAAGAATTGGCTTGGTAGTTTGGTCTGCCCTGTTCCCATGATGCACTGGGCCAGGGACAGACTAATTTGCATATAGCCAGGTTCTGAGCTGGGATGGGGCAGTGAGCTAAATAACGGTGATGGATCAAGCCCTGATCTTTGGACTGGGTAAGAGTGGTCTGCTTAATTCAGACACTCTGTTCATCACCACCCCCTTTTCTGAATCGTTTTTGGCCACTATAGGTGTGGCAGGGTATACTCAGACATGAGTCCCTTGCTCACTGCTCCATCAGGATTCAAGCAAGCCGGGCCGACGATGGCTGAAATGCCAGAAACCGGTCCCCGGAAGCTTGTCTCCTTTCTGGTGAAGAATTGGCTTGGTAGTTTGGTCTGCCCTGTTCCCATGATGCACTGGGCCAGGGACAGACTAATTTGCATATAGCCAGGTTCTGAGCTGGGATGGGGCAGTGAGCTAAATAACGGTGATGGATCAAGCCCTGATCTTTGGACTGGGTAAGAGTGGTCTGCTTAATTCAGACACTCTGTTCATCACCACCCCCTTTTCTGAATCGTTTTTGGCCACTATAGGTGTGGCAGGGTATACTCAGACATGAGTCCCTTGCTCACTGCTCCATCCGGATTCAAGCAAGCCGGGCCGACGACGGCTGAAATGCCAGAAACCGGTCCCCGGAAGCTTGTCTCCTTTCTGGTGAAGAATTGGCTTGGTAGTTTGGTCTGCCCTGTTCCCATGATGCACTGGGCCAGGGACAGACTAATTTGCATATAGCCAGGTTCTGAGCTGGGATGGGGCAGTGAGCTAAATAACGGTGATGGATCAAGCCCTGATCTTTGGACTGGGTAAGAGTGGTCTGCTTAATTCAGACACTCTGTTCATCACCACCCCCTTTTCTGAATCGTTTTTGGCCACTATAGGTGTGGCAGAGTATACTCAGACATGAGTCCCTTGCTCACTGCTCCATCAGGATTCAAGCAAGCCGGGCCGACGACGGCTGAAATGCCAGAAACCGGTCCCCGGAAGCTTGTCTCCTTTCTGGTGAAGAATTGGCTTGGTAGTTTGGTCTGCCCTGTTCCCATGATGCACTGGGCCAGGGACAGACTAATTTGCATATAGCCAGGTTCTGGGCTGGGATGGGGCAGTGAGCTAAATAACGGTGATGGATCAAGCCCTGATCTTTGGACTGGGTAAGAGTGGTCTGCTTAATTCAGACACTCTGTTCATCACCACCCCCTTTTCTGAATCGTTTTTGGCCACTATAGGTGTGGCAGGGTATACTCAGACATGAGTCCCTTGCTCACTGATCCATCAGGATTCAAGCAAGCCGGGCCGACGACGGCTGAAATGCCAGAAACCGGTCCCCGGAAGCTTGTCTCCTTTCTGGTGAAGAATTGGCTTGGTAGTTTGGTCTGCCCTGTTCCCATGATGCACTGGGCCAGAGACAGACTAATTTGCATATAGCCAGGTTCTGAGCTGGGATGGGGCAGTGAGCTAAATAACGGTGATGGATCAAGCCCTGATCTTTGGACTGGGTAAGAGTGGTCTGCTTAATTCAGACACTCTGTTCATCACCACCCCCTTTTCTGAATCGTTTTTGGCCACTATAGGTGTGGCAGGGTATACTCAGACATGAGTCCCTTGCTCACTGCTCCATCAGGATTCAAGCAAGCCGGGCCGACGACGGCTGAAATGCCAGAAACCGGTCCCCGGAAGCTTGTCTCCTTTCTGGTGAAGAATTGGCTTGGTAGTTTGGTCTGCCCTGTTCCCATGATGCACTGGGCCAGGGACAGACTAATTTGCATATAGCCAGGTTCTGAGCTGGGATGGGGCAGTGAGCTAAATAACGGTGATGGATCAAGCCCTGATCTTTGGACTGGGTAAGAGTGGTCTGCTTAATTCAAACACTCTGATCATCACCACCCCCTTTTCTGAATCGTTTTTGGCCACTATAGGTGTGGCAGGGTATACTCAGACATGAGTCCCTTACTCACTGCTCCATCAGGATTCAAGCAAGCCGGGCCGACGACGGCTGAAATGCCAGAAACCGGTCCCCGGAAGCTTGTCTCCTTTCTGGTGAAGAATTGGCTTGGTAGTTTGGTCTGCCCTGTTCCCATGATGCACTGGGCCAGGGACAGACTAATTTGCATATAGCCAGGTTCTGAGCTGGGATGGGGCAGTGAGCTAAATAACGGTGATGGATCAAGCCCTGATGTTTGGACTGGGTAAGAGTGGTCTGCTTAATTCAGACACTCTGTTCATCACCACCCCCTTTTCTGAATCGTTTTTGGCCACTATAGGTGTGGCAGGGTATACTCAGACATGAGTCCCTTGCTCACTGCTCCATCAGGATTCAAGCAAGCCGGGCCGATGACGGCTGAAATGCCAGAAACCGGTCCCCGGAAGCTTGTCTCCTTTCTGGTGAAGAATTGGCTTGGTAGTTTGGTCTGCCCTGTTCCCATGATGCACTGGGCCAGGGACAGACTAATTTGCATATAGCCAGGTTCTGAGCTGGGATGGGGCAGTGAGCTAAATAACGGTGATGGATCAAGCCCTGATCTTTGGACTGGGTAAGAGTGGTCTGCTTAATTCAGACACTCTGTTCATCACCACCCCCTTTTCTGAATCGTTTTTGGCCACTATAGGTGTGGAAGGGTATACTCAGACATGAGTCCCTTGCTCACTGCTCCATCAGGATTCAAGCAAGCCGGGCCGACGACGGCTGAAATGCCAGAAACCGGTCCCCGGAAGCTTGTCTCCTTTCTGGTGAAGAATTGGCTTGGTAGTTTGGTCTGCCCTGTTCCCATGATGCACTGGGCCAGGGACAGACTAATTTGCATATAGCCAGGTTCTGAGCTGGGATGGGGCAGTGAGCTAAATAACGGTGATGGATCAAGCCCTGATCTTTGGACTGGGTAAGAGTGGTCTGCTTAATTCAGACACTCTGTTCATCACCACCCCCTTTTCTGAATCGTTTTTGGCCACTATAGGTGTGGCAGGGTATACTCAGACATGAGTCCCTTGCTCACTGCTCCATCAGGATTCAAGCAAGCCGGGCCGACGACGGCTGAAATAACAGAAACCGGTCCCCGGAAGCTTGTCTCCTTTCTGGTGAAGAATTGGCTTGGTAGTTTGGTCTGCCCTGTTCCCATGATGCACTGGGCCAGGGACAGACTAATTTGCATATAGCCAGGTTCTGAGCTGGGATGGGGCAGTGAGCTAAATATCGGTGATGGATCAAGCCCTGATCTTTGGACTGGGTAAGAGTGGTCTGCTTAATTCAGACACTCTGTTCATCACCACCCCCTTTTCTGAATCGTTTTTGGCCACTATAGGTGTGGCAGGGTATACTCAGACATGAGTCCCTTGCTCACTGCTCCATCAGGATTCAAGCAAGCCGGGCCGACGACGGCTGAAATGCCAGAAACCGGTCCCCGGAAGCTTGTCTCCTTTCTGGTGAAGAATTGGCTTGGTAGTTTGGTCTGCCCTGTTCCCATGATGCACTGGGCCAGGGACAGACTAATTTGCATATAGCCAGGTTCTGAGCTGGGATGGGGCAGTGAGCTAAATAACGGTGATGGATCAAGCCCTGATCTTTGGACTGGGTAAGAGTGGTCTGCTTAATTCAGACACTCTGTTCATCACCACCCCCTTTTCTGAATCGTTTTTGGCCACTATAGGTGTGGCAGGGTATACTCAGACATGAGTCCCTTGCTCACTGCTCCATCCGGATTCAAGCAAGCCGGGCCGACGACGGCTGAAATGCCAGAAACCGGTCCCCGGAAGCTTGTCTCCTTTCTGGTGAAGAATTGGCTTGGTAGTTTGGTCTGCCCTGTTCCCATGATGCACTGGGCCAGGGACAGACTAATTTGCATATAGCCAGGTTCTGAGCTGGGATGGGGCAGTGAGCTAAATAACGGTGATGGATCAAGCCCTGATCTTTGGACTGGGTAAGAGTGGTCTGCTTAATTCAGACACTCTGTTCATCACCACCTCCTTTTCTGAATCGTTTTTGGCCACTATAGGTGTGGCAGGGTATACTCAGACATGAGTCCCTTGCTTACTGCTCCATCAGGATTCAAGCAAGCCGGGCCGACGACGGCTGAAATGCCAGAAACCGGTCCCCGGAAGCTTGTCTCCTTTCTGGTGAAGAATTGGCTTGGTAGTTTGGTCTGCCCTGTTCCCATGATGCACTGGGCCAGGGACAGACTAATTTGCATAAAGCCAGGTTCTGAGCTGGGATGGGCCAGTGACCTAAATAACGGTGATGGATCAAGCCCTGATCTTTGGACTGGGTAAGAGTGGTCTGCTTAATTCAGACACTCTGTTCATCACCACCCCCTTTTCTGAATCGTTTTTGGCCACTATAGGTGTGGCAGGGTATACTCAGACATGAGTCCCTTGCTCACTGATCCATCAGGATTCAAGCAAGCCGGGCCGACGACGGCTGAAATGCCAGAAACCGGTCCCCGGAAGCTTGTCTCCTTTCTGGTGAAGAATTGGCTTGGTAGTTTGGTCTGCCCTGTTCCCATGATGCACTGGGCCAGGGACAGACTAATTTGCATATAGCCAGGTTCTGAGCTGGGATGGGGCAGTGAGCTAAATAACGGTGATGGATCAAGCCCTGATCTTTGGACTGGGTAAGAGTGGTCTGCTTAATTCAGACACTCTGTTCATCACCACCCCCTTTTCTGAATCGTTTTTGGCCACTATAGGTGTGGCAGGGTATACTCAGACATGAGTCCCTTGCTCACTGCTCCATCAGGATTCAAGCAAGCCGGGCCGACGACGGCTGAAATGCCAGAAACCGGTCCCCGGAAGCTTGTCTCCTTTCTGGTGAAGAATTGGCTTGGTAGTTTGGTCTGCCCTGTTCCCATGATGCACTGGGCCAGGGACAGACTAATTTGCATATAGCCAGGTTCTGAGCTGGGATGGGGCAGTGAGCTAAATAACGGTGATGGATCAAGCCCTGATCTTTGGACTGGGTAAGAGTGGTCTGCTTAATTCAAACACTCTGTTCATCACCACCCCCTTTTCTGAATCGTTTTTGGCCACTATAGGTGTGGCAGGGTATACTCAGACATGAGTCCCATGCTCACTGCTCCATCAGGATTCAAGCAAGCCGGGCCGACGACGGCTGAAATGCCAGAAACCGGTCCCCGGAAGCTTGTCTCCTTTCTGGTGAAGAATTGGCTTGGTAGTTTGGTCTGCCCTGTTCCCATGATGCACTGGGCCAGGGACAGACTAATTTGCATATAGCCAGGTTCTGAGCTGGGATGGGGCAGTGAGCTAAATAACGGTGATGGATCAAGCCCTGATGTTTGGACTGGGTAAGAGTGGTCTGCTTAATTCAGACACTCTGTTCATCACCACCCCCTTTTCTGAATCATTTTTGGCCACTATAGGTGTGGCAGGGTATACTCAGACATGAGTCCCTTGCTCACTGCTCCATCAGGATTCAAGCAAGCCGGGCCGACGACGGCTGAAATGCCAGAAACCGGTCCCCGGAAGCTTGTCTCTTTTCTGGTGAAGAATTGGCTTGGTAGTTTGGTCTGCCCTGTTCCCATGATGCACTGGGCCAGGGACAGACTAATTTGCATATAGCCAGGTTCTGAGCTGGGATGGGGCAGTGAGCTAAATAACGGTGATGGATCAAGCCCTGATCTTTGGACTGGGTAAGAGTGGTCTGCTTAATTCAGACACTCTGTTCATCACCACCCCCTTTTCTGAATCGTTTTTGGCCACTATAGGTGTGGCAGGGTATACTCAGACAGGAGTCCCTTGCTCACTGCTCCATCAGGATTCAAGCAAGCCGGGCCGACGACGGCTGAAATGCCAGAAACCGGTCCCCGGAAGCTTGTCTCCTTTCTGGTGAAGAATTGGCTTGGTAGTTTGGTCTGTCCTGTTCCCATGATGCACTGGGCCAGGGACAGACTAATTTGCATATAGCCAGGTTCTGAGCTGGGATGGGGCAGTGAGCTAAATAACGGTGATGGATCAAGCCCTGATCTTTGGACTGGGTAAGAGTGGTCTGCTTAATTCAGACACTCTGTTCATCACCACCCCCTTTTCTGAATCGTTTTTGGCCACTATAGATGTGGCAGGGTATACTCAGACATGAGTCCCTTGCTCACTGCTCCATCAGGATTCAAGCAAGCCGGGCCGACGACGGCTGAAATGCCAGAAACCGGTCCCCGGAAGCTTGTCTTCTTTCTGGTGAAGAATTGGCTTGGTAGTTTGGTCTGCCCTGTTCCCATGATGCACTGGGCCAGGGACAGACTAATTTGCATATAGCCAGGTTCTGAGCTGGGATGGGGCAGTGAGCTAAATAACATGATGGATCAAGCCCTGATCTTTGGACTGGGTAAGAGTGGTCTGCTTAATTCAGACACTCTGTTCATCACCACCCCCTTTTCTGAATCGTTTTTGGCCACTATAGGTGTGGCAGGGTATACTCAGACATGAGTCCCTTGCTCACTGATCCATCAGGATTCAAGCAAGCCGGGCCGACGACGGCTGAAATGCCAGAAACCGGTCCCCGGAAGCTTGTCTCCTTTCTGGTGAAGAATTGGCTTGGTAGTTTGGTCTGCCCTGTTCCCATGATGCACTGGGCCAGGGACAGACTAATTTGCATATAGCCAGGTTCTGAGCTGGGATGGGGCAGTGAGCTAAATAACGGTGATGGATCAAGCCCTGATCTTTGGACTGGGTAAGAGTGGTCTGCTTAATTCAGACACTCTGTTCATCACCACCCCCTTTTCTGAATCGTTTTTGGCCACTATAGGTGTGGCAGGGTATACTCAGACATGAGTCCCTTGCTCACTGCTCCATCAGGATTCAAGCAAGCCGGGCCGACGACGGCTGAAATGCCAGAAACCGGTCCCCGGAAGCTTGTCTCCTTTCTGGTGAAGAATTGGCTTGGTAGTTTGGTCTGCCCTGTTCCCATGATGCACTGGGCCAGGGACAGACTAATTTGCATATAGCCAGGTTCTGAGCTGGGATGGGGCAGTGAGCTAAATAACGGTGATGGATCAAGCCCTGATCTTTGGACTGGGTAAGAGTGGTCTGCTTAATTCAAACACTCTGTTCATCACCACCCCCTTTTCTGAATCGTTTTTGGCCACTATAGGTGTGGCAGGGTATACTCAGACATGAGTCCCATGCTCACTGCTCCATCAGGATTCAAGCAAGCCGGGCCGACGACGGCTGAAATGCCAGAAACCGGTCCCCGGAAGCTTGTCTCCTTTCTGGTGAAGAATTGGCTTGGTAGTTTGGTCTGCCCTGTTCCCATGATGCACTGGGCCAGGGACAGACTAATTTGCATAAAGCCAGGTTCTGAGCTGGGATGGGCCAGTGAGCTAAATAACGGTGATGGATCAAGCCCTGATCTTTGGACTGGGTAAGAGTGGTCTGCTTAATTCAGACACTCTGTTCATCACCACCCCCTTTTCTGAATCGTTTTTGGCCACTATAGGTGTGGCAGGGTATACTCAGACATGAGTCCCTTGCTCACTGATCCATCAGAATTCAAGCAAGCCGGGCCGACGACGGCTGAAATGCCAGAAACCGGTCCCCGGAAGCTTGTCTCCTTTCTGGTGAAGAATTGGCTTGGTAGTTTGGTCTGCCCTGTTCCCATGATGCACTGGGCCAGGGACAGACTAATTTGCATATAGCCAGGTTCTGAGCTGGGATGGGGCAGTGAGCTAAATAACGGTGATGGATCAAGCCCTGATCTTTGGACTGGGTAAGAGTGGTCTGCTTAATTCAGACACTCTGTTCATCACCACCCCCTTTTCTGAATCGTTTTTGGCCACTATAGGTGTGGCAGGGTATACTCAGACATGAGTCCCTTGCTCACTGCTCCATCAGGATTCAAGCAAGCCGGGCCGACGACGGCTGAAATGCCAGAAACCGGTCCCCGGAAGCTTGTCTCCTTTCTGGTGAAGAATTGGCTTGGTAGTTTGGTCTGCCCTGTTCCCATGATGCACTGGGCCAGGGACAGACTAATTTGCATATAGCCAGGTTCTGAGCTGGGATGGGGCAGTGAGCTAAATAACGGTGATGGATCAAGCCCTGATCTTTGGACTGGGTAAGAGTGGTCTGCTTAATTCAAACACTCTGTTCATCACCACCCCCTTTTCTGAATCGTTTTTGGCCACTATAGGTGTGGCAGGGTATACTCAGACATGAGTCCCATGCTCACTGCTCCATCAGGATTCAAGCAAGCCGGGCCGACGACGGCTGAAATGCCAGAAACCGGTCCCCGGAAGCTTGTCTCCTTTCTGGTGAAGAATTGGCTTGGTAGTTTGGTCTGCCCTGTTCCCATGATGCACTGGGCCAGGGACAGACTAATTTGCATATAGCCAGGTTCTGAGCTGGGATGGGGCAGTGAGCTAAATAACGGTGATGGATCAAGCCCTGATGTTTGGACTGGGTAAGAGTGGTCTGCTTAATTCAGACACTCTGTTCATCACCACCCCCTTTTCTGAATCGTTTTTGGCCACTATAGGTGTGGCAGGGTATACTCAGACATGAGTCCCTTGCTCACTGCTCCATCAGGATTCAAGCAAGCCGGGCCGACGACGGCTGAAATGCCAGAAACCGGTCCCCGGAAGCTTGTCTCTTTTCTGGTGAAGAATTGGCTTGTTAGTTTGGTCTGCCCTGTTCCCATGATGCACTGGGCCAGGGACAGACTAATTTGCATATAGCCAGGTTCTGAGCTGGGATGGGGCAGTGAGCTAAATAACGGTGATGGATCAAGCCCTGATCTTTGGACTGGGTAAGAGTGGTCTGCTTAATTCAGACACTCTGTTCATCACCACCCCCTTTTCTGAATCGTTTTTGGCCACTATAGGTGTGGCAGGGTATACTCAGACAGGAGTCCCTTGCTCACTGCTCCATCAGGATTCAAGCAAGCCGGGCCGACGACGGCTGAAATGCCAGAAACCGGTCCCCGGAAGCTTGTCTCCTTTCTGGTGAAAAATTGGCTTGGTAGTTTGGTCTGCCCTGTTCCCATGATGCACTGGGCCAGGGACAGACTAATTTGCATATAGCCAGCTTCTGAGCTGGGATGGGGCAGTGAGCTAAATAACGGTGATGGATCAAGCCCTGATCTTTGGACTGGGTAAGAGTGGTCTGCTTAATTCAAACACTCTGTTCATCACCACCCCCTTTTCTGAATCGTTTTTGGCCACTATAGGTGTGGCAGGGTATACTCAGACATGAGTCCCATGCTCACTGCTCCATCAGGATTCAAGCAAGCCGGGCCGACGACGGCTGAAATGCCAGAAACCGGTCCCCGGAAGCTTGTCTCCTTTCTGGTGAAGAATTGGCTTGGTAGTTTGGTCTGCCCTGTTCCCATGATGCACTGGGCCAGGGACAGACTAATTTGCATATAGCCAGGTTCTGAGCTGGGATGGGGCAGTGAGCTAAATAACGGTGATGGATCAAGCCCTGATGTTTGGACTGGGTAAGAGTGGTCTGCTTAATTCAGACACTCTGTTCATCACCACCCCCTTTTCTGAATCGTTTTTGGCCACTATAGGTGTGGCAGGGTATACTCAGACATGAGTCCCTTGCTCACTGCTCCATCAGGATTCAAGCAAGCCGGGCCGACGACGGCTGAAATGCCAGAAACCGGTCCCCGGAAGCTTGTCTCTTTTCTGGTGAAGAATTGGCTTGGTAGTTTGGTCTGCCCTGTTCCCATGATGCACTGGGCCAGGGACAGACTAATTTGCATATAGCCAGGTTCTGAGCTGGGATGGGGCAGTGAGCTAAATAACGGTGATGGATCAAGCCCTGATCTTTGGACTGGGTAAGAGTGGTCTGCTTAATTCAGACACTCTGTTCATCACCACCCCCTTTTCTGAATCGTTTTTGGCCACTATAGGTGTGGCAGGGTATACTCAGACAGGAGTCCCTTGCTCACTGCTCCATCAGGATTCAAGCAAGCCGGGCCGACGACGGCTGAAATGCCAGAAACCGGTCCCCGGAAGCTTGTCTCCTTTCTGGTGAAGAATTGGCTTGGTAGTTTGGTCTGCCCTGTTCCCATGATGCACTGGGCCAGGGACAGACTAATTTGCATATAGCCAGCTTCTGAGCTGGGATGGGGCAGTGAGCTAAATAACGGTGATGGATCAAGCCCTGATCTTTGGACTGGGTAAGAGTGGTCTGCTTAATTCAGACACTCTGTTCATCACCACCCCCTTTTCTGAATCGTTTTTGGCCACTATAGGTGTGGCAGGGTATACTCAGACATGAGTCCCTTGCTCACTGCTCCATCAGGATTCAAGCAAGCCGGGCCGACGACGGCTGAAATGCCAGAAACCGGTCCCCGGAATCTTGTCTCCTTTCTGGTGAAGAATTGGCTTGGTAGTTTGGTCTGTCCTGTTCCCATGATGCACTGGGCCAGGGACAGACTAATTTGCATATAGCCAGGTTCTGAGCTGGGATGGGGCAGTGAGCTAAATAACGGTGATGGATCAAGCCCTGATCTTTGGACTGGGTAAGAGTGGTCTGCTTAATTCAGACACTCTGTTCATCACCACCCCCTTTTCTGAATCGTTTTTGGCCACTATAGGTGTGGCAGGGTATACTCAGACATGAGTCCCTTGCTCACTGCTCCATCAGGATTCAAGCAAGCCGGGCCGACGACGGCTGAAATGCCAGAAACCGGTCCCCGGAAGCTTGTCTTCTTTCTGGTGAAGAATTGGCTTGGTAGTTTGGTCTGCCCTGTTCCCATGATGCACTGGGCCAGGGACAGACTAATTTGCATATAGCCAGGTTCTGAGCTGGGATGGGGCAGTGAGCTAAATAACATGATGGATCAAGCCCTGATCTTTGGACTGGGTAAGAGTGGTCTGCTTAATTCAGACACTCTGTTCATCACCACCCCCTTTTCTGAATCGTTTTTGGCCACTATAGGTGTGGCAGGGTATACTTAGACATGAGTCCCTTGCTCACTGCTCCATCAGGATTCAAGCAAGCCGGGCCGACGACGGCTGAAATGCCAGAAACCGGTCCCCGGAAGCTTGTCTCCTTTCTGGTGAAGAATTGGCTTGGTAGTTTGGTCTGCCCTGTTCCCATGATGCACTGGGCCAGGGACAGACTAATTTGCATATAGCCAGGTTCTGAGCTGGGATGGGGCAGTGAGCTAAATAACGGTGATGGATCAAGCCCTGATCTTTGGACTGGGTAAGAGTGGTCTGCTTAATTCAGACACTCTGTTCATCACCCACCTTTTCTGAATCGTTTTTGGCCACTATAGGTGTGGCAGGGTATACTCAGACATGAGTCCCTTGCTCACTGCTCCATCAGGATTCAAGCAAGCCGGGCCGACGACGGCTGAAATAACAGAAACCGGTCCCCGGAAGCTTGTCTCCTTTCTGGTGAAGAATTGGCTTGGTAGTTTGGTCTGCCCTGTTCCCATGATGCACTGGGCCAGGGACAGACTAATTTGCATATAGCCAGGTTCTGAGCTGGGATGGGGCAGTGAGCTAAATAACGGTGATGGATCAAGCCCTGATCTTTGGACTGGGTAAGAGTGGTCTGCTTAATTCAGACACTCTGTTCATCACCACCCCCTTTTCTGAATCGTTTTTGGCCACTATAGGTGTGGCAGGGTATACTCAGACATGAGTCCCTTGCTCACTGCTCCATCAGGATTCAAGCAAGCCGGGCCGACGACGGCTGAAATGCCAGAAACCGGTCCCCGGAAGCTTGTCTCCTGTCTGGTGAAGAATTGGCTTGGTAGTTTGGTCTGCCCTGTTCCCATGATGCACTGGGCCAGGGACAGACTAATTTGCATATAGCCAGGTTCTGAGCTGGGATGGGGCAGTGAGCTAAATAACGGTGATGGATCAAGCCCTGATCTTTGGACTGGGTAAGAGTGGTCTGCTTAATTCAGATACTCTGTTCATCACCACCCCCTTTTCTGAATCGTTTTTGGCCACTATAGGTGTGGCAGGGTATACTCAGACATGAGTCCCTTGCTCACTGCTCCATCAGGATTCAAGCAAGCCGGGCCGACGACGGCTGAAATGCCAGAAACCGGTCCCCGGAAGCTTGTCTCCTTCCTGGTGAAGAATTGGCTTGGTAGTTTGGTCTGCCCTGTTCCCATGATGCACTGGGCCAGGGACAGACTAATTTGCATATAGCCAGGTTCTGAGCTGGGATGGGGCAGTGAGCTAAATAACGGTGATGGATCAAGCCCTGATCTTTGGACTGGGTAAGAGTGGTCTGCTTAATTCAGACACTCTGTTCATCACCACCCCCTTTTCTGAATCGTTTTTGGCCACTATAGGTGTGGCAGGGTATACTCAGACATGAGTCCCTTGCTCACTGCTCCATCAGGATTCAAGCAAGCCGGGCCGACGACGGCTGAAATGCCAGAAACCGGTCCCCGGAAGCTTGTCTCCTTTCTGGTGAAGAATTGGCTTGGTAGTTTGGTCTGCCCTGTTCCCATGATGCACTGGGCCAGGGACAGACTAATTTGCATATAGCCAGGTTCTGAGCTGGGATGGGGCAGTGAGCTAAATAACGGTGATGGATCAAGCCCTGATCTTTGGACTGGGTAAGAGTGGTCTGCTTAATTCAGACACTCTGTTCATCACCACCCCCTTTTCTGAATCGTTTTTGGCCACTATAGGTGTGGCAGGGTATACTCAGACATGAGTCCCTTGCTCATTGCTCCATCAGGATTCAAGCAAGCCGGGCCGACGACGGCTGAAATGCCAGAAACCGGTCCCCGGAAGCTTGTCTCCTTTCTGGTGAGGAATTGGCTTGGTAGTTTGGTCTGCCCTGTTCCCATGATGCACTGGGCCAGGGACAGACTAATTTGCATATAGCCAGGTTCTGAGCTGGGATGGGGCAGTGAGCTAAATAACGGTGATGGATCAAGCCCTGATCTTTGGACTGGGTAAGAGTGGTCTGCTTAATTCAGACACTCTGTTCATCACCACCCCCTTTTCTGAATCGTTTTTGGCCACTATAGGTGTGGCAGGGTATACTCAGACATGAGTCCCTTGCTCACTGCTCCATCAGGATTCAAGCAAGCCGGGCCGACGACGGCTGAAATAACAGAAACCGGTCCCCGGAAGCTTGTCTCCTTTCTGGTGAAGAATTGGCTTGGTAGTTTGGTCTGCCCTGTTCCCATGATGCACTGGGCCAGGGACAGACTAATTTGCATATAGCCAGGTTCTGAGCTGGGATGGGGCAGTGAGCTAAATATCGGTGATGGATCAAGCCCTGATCTTTGGACTGGGTAAGAGTGGTCTGCTTAATTCAGACACTCTGTTCATCACCACCCCCTTTTCTGAATCGTTTTTGGCCACTATAGGTGTGGCAGGGTATACTCAGACATGAGTCCCTTGCTCACTGCTCCATCAGGATTCAAGCAAGCCGGGCCGACGACGGCTGAAATGCCAGAAACCGGTCCCCGGAAGCTTGTCTCCTTTCTGGTGAAGAATTGGCTTGGTAGTTTGGTCTGCCCTGTTCCCATGATGCACTGGGCCAGGGACAGACTAATTTGCATATAGCCAGGTTCTGAGCTGGGATGGGGCAGTGAGCTAAATAACGGTGATGGATCAAGCCCTGATCTTTGGACTGGGTAAGAGTGGTCTGCTTAATTCAGACACTCTGTTCATCACCACCCCCTTTTCTGAATCGTTTTTGGCCACTATAGGTGTGGCAGGGTATACTCAGACATGAGTCCCTTGCTCACTGCTCCATCAGGATTCAAGCAAGCCGGGCCGACGACGGCTGAAATGCCAGAAACCGGTCCCCGGAAGCTTGTCTCCTTTCTGGTGAAGAATTGGCTTGGTAGTTTGGTCTGCCCTGTTCCCATGATGCACTGGGCCAGGGACAGACTAATTTGCATATAGCCAGGTTCTGAGCTGGGATGGGGCAGTGAGCTAAATAACGGTGATGGATCAAGCCCTGATCTTTGGACTGGGTAAGAGTGGTCTGCTTAATTCAAACACTCTGTTCATCACCACCCCCTTTTCTGAATCGTTTTTGGCCACTATAGGTGTGGCAGGGTATACTCAGACATGAGTCCCATGCTCACTGCTCCATCAGGATTCAAGCAAGCCGGGCCGACGACGGCTGAAATGCCAGAAACCGGTCCCCGGAAGCTTGTCTCCTTTCTGGTGAAGAATTGGCTTGGTAGTTTGGTCTGCCCTGTTCCCATGATGCACTGGGCCAGGGACAGACTAATTTGCATATAGCCAGGTTCTGAGCTGGGATGGGGCAGTGAGCTAAATAACGGTGATGGATCAAGCCCTGATGTTTGGACTGGGTAAGAGTGGTCTGCTTAATTCAGACACTCTGTTCATCACCACCCCCTTTTCTGAATCATTTTTGGCCACTATAGGTGTGGCAGGGTATACTCAGACATGAGTCCCTTGCTCACTGCTCCATCAGGATTCAAGCAAGCCGGGCCGACGACGGCTGAAATGCCAGAAACCGGTCCCCGGAAGCTTGTCTCTTTTCTGGTGAAGAATTGGCTTGGTAGTTTGGTCTGCCCTGTTCCCATGATGCACTGGGCCAGGGACAGACTAATTTGCATATAGCCAGGTTCTGAGCTGGGATGGGGCAGTGAGCTAAATAACGGTGATGGATCAAGCCCTGATCTTTGGACTGGGTAAGAGTGGTCTGCTTAATTCAGACACTCTGTTCATCACCACCCCCTTTTCTGAATCGTTTTTGGCCACTATAGGTGTGGCAGGGTATACTCAGACAGGAGTCCCTTGCTCACTGCTCCATCAGGATTCAAGCAAGCCGGGCCGACGACGGCTGAAATGCCAGAAACCGGTCCCCGGAAGCTTGTCTCCTTTCTGGTGAAGAATTGGCTTGGTAGTTTGGTCTGTCCTGTTCCCATGATGCACTGGGCCAGGGACAGACTAATTTGCATATAGCCAGGTTCTGAGCTGGGATGGGGCAGTGAGCTAAATAACGGTGATGGATCAAGCCCTGATCTTTGGACTGGGTAAGAGTGGTCTGCTTAATTCAGACACTCTGTTCATCACCACCCCCTTTTCTGAATCGTTTTTGGCCACTATAGGTGTGGCAGGGTATACTCAGACATGAGTCCCTTGCTCACTGCTCCATCAGGATTCAAGCAAGCCGGGCCGACGACGGCTGAAATGCCAGAAACCGGTCCCCGGAAGCTTGTCTTCTTTCTGGTGAAGAATTGGCTTGGTAGTTTGGTCTGCCCTGTTCCCATGATGCACTGGGCCAGGGACAGACTAATTTGCATATAGCCAGGTTCTGAGCTGGGATGGGGCAGTGAGCTAAATAACATGATGGATCAAGCCCTGATCTTTGGACTGGGTAAGAGTGGTCTGCTTAATTCAGACACTCTGTTCATCACCACCCCCTTTTCTGAATCGTTTTTGGCCACTATAGGTGTGGCAGGGTATACTTAGACATGAGTCCCTTGCTCACTGCTCCATCAGGATTCAAGCAAGCCGGGCCGACGACGGCTGAAATGCCAGAAACCGGTCCCCGGAAGCTTGTCTCCTTTCTGGTGAAGAATTGGCTTGGTAGTTTGGTCTGCCCTGTTCCCATGATGCACTGGGCCAGGGACAGACTAATTTGCATATAGCCAGGTTCTGAGCTGGGATGGGGCAGTGAGCTAAATAACGGTGATGGATCAAGCCCTGATCTTTGGACTGGGTAAGAGTGGTCTGCTTAATTCAGACACTCTGTTCATCACCCACCTTTTCTGAATCGTTTTTGGCCACTATAGGTGTGGCAGGGTATACTCAGACATGAGTCCCTTGCTCACTGCTCCATCAGGATTCAAGCAAGCCGGGCCGACGACGGCTGAAATAACAGAAACCGGTCCCCGGAAGCTTGTCTCCTTTCTGGTGAAGAATTGGCTTGGTAGTTTGGTCTGCCCTGTTCCCATGATGCACTGGGCCAGGGACAGACTAATTTGCATATAGCCAGGTTCTGAGCTGGGATGGGGCAGTGAGCTAAATAACGGTGATGGATCAAGCCCTGATCTTTGGACTGGGTAAGAGTGGTCTGCTTAATTCAGACACTCTGTTCATCACCACCCCCTTTTCTGAATCGTTTTTGGCCACTATAGGTGTGGCAGGGTATACTCAGACATGAGTCCCTTGCTCACTGCTCCATCAGGATTCAAGCAAGCCGGGCCGACGACGGCTGAAATGCCAGAAACCGGTCCCCGGAAGCTTGTCTCCTGTCTGGTGAAGAATTGGCTTGGTAGTTTGGTCTGCCCTGTTCCCATGATGCACTGGGCCAGGGACAGACTAATTTGCATATAGCCAGGTTCTGAGCTGGGATGGGGCAGTGAGCTAAATAACGGTGATGGATCAAGCCCTGATCTTTGGACTGGGTGAGAGTGGTCTGCTTAATTCAGATACTCTGTTCATCACCACCCCCTTTTCTGAATCGTTTTTGGCCACTATAGGTGTGGCAGGGTATACTCAGACATGAGTCCCTTGCTCACTGCTCCATCAGGATTCAAGCAAGCCGGGCCGACGACGGCTGAAATGCCAGAAACCGGTCCCCGGAAGCTTGTCTCCTTCCTGGTGAAGAATTGGCTTGGTAGTTTGGTCTGCCCTGTTCCCATGATGCACTGGGCCAGGGACAGACTAATTTGCATATAGCCAGGTTCTGAGCTGGGATGGGGCAGTGAGCTAAATAACGGTGATGGATCAAGCCCTGATCTTTGGACTGGGTAAGAGTGGTCTGCTTAATTCAGACACTCTGTTCATCACCACCCCCTTTTCTGAATCGTTTTTGGCCACTATAGGTGTGGCAGGGTATACTCAGACATGAGTCCCTTGCTCACTGCTCCATCAGGATTCAAGCAAGCCGGGCCGACGACGGCTGAAATGCCAGAAACCGGTCCCCGGAAGCTTGTCTCCTTTCTGGTGAAGAATTGGCTTGGTAGTTTGGTCTGCCCTGTTCCCATGATGCACTGGGCCAGGGACAGACTAATTTGCATATAGCCAGGTTCTGAGCTGGGATGGGGCAGTGAGCTAAATAACGGTGATGGATCAAGCCCTGATCTTTGGACTGGGTAAGAGTGGTCTGCTTAATTCAGACACTCTGTTCATCACCACCCCCTTTTCTGAATCGTTTTTGGCCACTATAGGTGTGGCAGGGTATACTCAGACATGAGTCCCTTGCTCATTGCTCCATCAGGATTCAAGCAAGCCGGGCCGACGACGGCTGAAATGCCAGAAACCGGTCCCCGGAAGCTTGTCTCCTTTCTGGTGAGGAATTGGCTTGGTAGTTTGGTCTGCCCTGTTCCCATGATGCACTGGGCCAGGGACAGACTAATTTGCATATAGCCAGGTTCTGAGCTGGGATGGGGCAGAGAGCTAAATAACGGTGATGGATCAAGCCCTGATCTTTGGACTGGGTAAGAGTGGTCTGCTTAATTCAGACACTCTGTTCATCACCACCCCCTTTTCTGAATCGTTTTTGGCCACTATAGGTGTGGCAGGGTATACTCAGACATGAGTCCCTTGCTCACTGCTCCATCAGGATTCAAGCAAGCCGGGCCGACGACGGCTGAAATAACAGAAACCGGTCCCCGGAAGCTTGTCTCCTTTCTGGTGAAGAATTGGCTTGGTAGTTTGGTCTGCCCTGTTCCCATGATGCACTGGGCCAGGGACAGACTAATTTGCATATAGCCAGGTTCTGAGCTGGGATGGGGCAGTGAGCTAAATATCGGTGATGGATCAAGCCCTGATCTTTGGACTGGGTAAGAGTGGTCTGCTTAATTCAGACACTCTGTTCATCACCACCCCCTTTTCTGAATCGTTTTTGGCCACTATAGGTGTGGCAGGGTATACTCAAACATGAGTCCCTTGCTCACTGCTCCATCAGGATTCAAGCAAGCCGGGCCGACGACGGCTGAAATGCCAGAAACCGGTCCCCGGAAGCTTGTCTCCTTTCTGGTGAAGAATTGGCTTGGTAGTTTGGTCTGCCCTGTTCCCATGATGCACTGGGCCAGGGACAGACTAATTTGCATATAGCCAGGTTCTGAGCTGGGATGGGGCAGTGAGCTAAATAACGGTGATGGATCAAGCCCTGATCTTTGGACTGGGTAAGAGTGGTCTGCTTAATTCAGACACTCTGTTCATCACCACCCCCTTTTCTGAATCGTTTTTGGCCACTATAGGTGTGGCAGGGTATACTCAGACATGAGTCCCTTGCTCACTGCTCCATCAGGATTCAAGCAAGCCGGGCCGACGACGGCTGAAATGCCAGAAACCGGTCCCCGGAAGCTTGTCTCCTTTCTGGTGAAGAATTGGCTTGGTAGTTTGGTCTGCCCTGTTCCCATGATGCACTGGGCCAGGGACAGACTAATTTGCATATAGCCAGGTTCTGAGCTGGGATGGGGCAGTGAGCTAAATAACGGTGATGGATCAAGCCCTGATCTTTGGACTGGGTAAGAGTGGTCTGCTTAATTCAGACACTCTGTTCATCACCACCCCCTTTTCTGAATCGTTTTTGGCCACTATAGGTGTGGCAGGGTATACTCAGACATGAGTCCCTTGCTCACTGCTCCATCAGGATTCAAGCAAGCCGGGCCGACGACGGCTGAAATGCCAGAAACCGGTCCCCGGAAGCTTGTCTCCTTCCTGGTGAAGAATTGGCTTGGTAGTTTGGTCTGCCCTGTTCCCATGATGCACTGGGCCAGGGACAGACTAATTTGCATATAGCCAGGTTCTGAGCTGGGATGGGGCAGTGAGCTAAATAACGGTGATGGATCAAGCCCTGATCTTTGGACTGGGTAAGAGTGGTCTGCTTAATTCAGACACTCTGGTCATCACCACCCCCTTTTCTGAATCGTTTTTGGCCACTATAGGTGTGGCAGGGTATACTCAGACATGAGTCCCTTGCTCACTGCTCCATCAGGATTCAAGCAAGCCGGGCCGACGACGGCTGAAATGCCAGAAACCGGTCCCCGGAAGCTTGTCTCCTTTCTGGTGAAGAATTGGCTTGGTAGTTTGGTCTGCCCTGTTCCCATGATGCACTGGGCCAGGGACAGACTAATTTGCATATAGCCAGGTTCTGAGCTGGGATGGGGCAGTGAGCTAAATAACGGTGATGGATCAAGCCCTGATCTTTGGACTGGGTAAGAGTGGTCTGCTTAATTCAGACACTCTGTTCATCACCACCCCCTTTTCTGAATCGTTTTTGGCCACTATAGGTGTGGCAGGGTATACTCAGACATGAGTCCCTTGCTCACTGCTCCATCAGGATTCAAGCAAGCCGGGCCGACGACGGCTGAAATGCCAGAAACCGGTCCCCGGAAGCTTGTCTCCTTTCTGGTGAAGAATTGGCTTGGTAGTTTGGTCTGCCCTGTTCCCATGATGCACTGGGCCAGGGACAGACTAATTTGCATATAGCCAGGTTCTGAGCTGGGATGGGGCAGTGAGCTAAATAACGGTGATGGATCAAGCCCTGATCTTTGGACTGGGTAAGAGTGGTCTGCTTAATTCAGACACTCTGTTCATCACCACCCCCTTTTCTGGACAATTACTGAGTCAAGTTTTGGATGTCCAATCAGACATGCAGGCGATTTTTCGGGAGCTTTATACTTTTTATCTATGCGTGGCAAGACCGGAGGAATGGAGGCCGGCGTTGACATTACCTTAATCCCTTCCTTCCAGATGAAATCAATGATGGGTATTGTTTTTATTTGTCGTCTGGGCTGATCCTTGAAATCGTATAAGAAACATTCTTGTTGCGTCTGTTCCATCTGTATATGAAAACGTTTGGTTGCACGCTCCATTAGTAAGTGAAAACTCGCTACGTCCACCGGAGGGGAGGCCGACGTAGTCTGAGGAGATGTTGAAGGAGATTGTACTTGATAGTCATCCCACTTCGACAAATCATCCACTTCTCCTTCTTCCCTTTGGTCTTCATCCTCCGAAGACTGCGGAGCTCCCTCTTGAGTAGGTTGTGAGTGTGAAGACGTACACACCGGTGGAAGCACGGGTGGAGGTGCTTCAGAAGTTGGAGTTGTCGGTCCAGAACCTGCCGATTCTGATGGTGGGAACCTCCTATAATAATCGTCCAGCATATATTGTAAGTTGGATAGCAAAGCCATAGGCACTTGAGCAACTGGGTTACTCACTGGTGTCGATATATGAACAGGAGATTGAGAAGCATCCTCTTCCTCTTCTTGAAGTTTGATATGCAACTCCGATGGGCTAGTTGCTTGTCCAAATGTGTTCTGGACCATTTCATCCTCACTTTCAGTGTCCAAAAGTTGGTCTGGCACTTCAGAAGACACCTTTTGAGGTGAAATACGAAGGGGTGAAAGCTGCATTTCACGTATTTGCCCCGATGCTTGTTGTGGTGTTAGAAACACCGTTGACGGAGACCAAACCTGCAGTGCCGTGCATGATGACATTTGCGGCGTCGTCGGAGGATTCCCTTCCGATGGTTTTGTCGTCGACGGGACACTTTTCGTCGACGGGACACTCTTCGTCGACGGGACACTCTTCGTCGACGGGACACTCTTCGTCGACGGGACACTCTTCGTCGACGGGATACTCTTCGTCGATGGGTCACTCTTCGTCGACGGATCACTCTTCGTCGACGGGTCACTCTTCGTCGACAGTGTTTTCTTCGTCGACGGCGTGGAGCCAGTCGATGAGCTTCTCGACGATTTCTTTTTCGTCGGCGGTAGAGCCTTCAGAGGAGTCGACGACGAGGCGTCGACGACGGACGTCGACGATACAGGTCTCACAGAGACAAATACCATAGTTGGAGACGACGTCGACGATGACATAACCATACAAGGTTTAGGAGAGGAAAAAGTTACCATCGATGTCACTGTAGTCGTCGTTCTCGTCGACGAGGAGGCTGAAGTGGACATCACCGTTGAAGGAGATGAGGTCTGTGGTAAATTCTTCTCAGATGATTGGGGAAACTTGATGATTGTTCCCTTTTTAGAGCCAGAAGCGCTTTCCATGCCCTTGCTTGTGGGGACAGCCTTGGACGTTGAAGGCTTATCCAGTCCCTTAGTAGGTGGTTGTTTTTTAGTCACCTTTGTCTTAGGCGATGACATTCCTTCAGGCGCAGGCCTCTTCCTAGAGGCTGCAGTAGAACCAGAGGCAATGCTGCCTACCTCAGAAGCAGGATTAGAAGAATCCTTTAGCCTTTTCAACCACAGAAGTAAACTACCCTCTCTATCCCTGAGAGTCTTTTGAGGCATGGTTCTGCAGATCTTGCAGTCAGAGGCCTGATGATCTGGGTACAGGCAATAGATACACTTTTTATGTGGATCTTTCTCAAAAAGCCGAAGCTTACCACAGCAATCACAGGCTCTAAAGAGAGATTTCTTAGAAGACATCCTTGAAAGTAGAAAAATTGAAGTTAGAGTAAGAAAACTGAGCAGAGCTCAGGGAGACTCCCTTTCACACGACGTGCGGTAGAAAATCTGAGCGCCTGAGCCTCTGGGGAGAACATTCTGGTGGGTGCTGGCGCCTGATTGGCTGTAGTTTGGACTATACAAAATGACTATGAGAGTCATAGATGTGGAAGTTTTTCCTACTGTAGCATTGGCTACTTTACTTCTTGGTTCTTTTTCTATTACTATTACTACATATTTATGGCATATTATTGCTTTTTTATGTACCGTGGGACTCCCACTCCGACGACGGGGAATGATTCAGGCATGTGAATCTATGAAAGACACCCCTAATACTGGAGAAACTGCTTGTTTAAAGGGAAGGTTTTTTGAGGGAAAGAATGAAAGTTAGATACCAATTGAAATAGCGGGATAACAAATGGCTCATACCGACGTTAAACTTGTGTTGGGGGATAAGGTTGAGAGGGTCACGGGGATCTGACATCTGGTTTCTTCAATGAATTGAATGTGAACTACCTGTTTAAGCTTAAGAATGTCATATGCGCAAGTTTAAACACAGAGTTATGTTATTGTAGCGGTTAATGGCACAAAGTAGTAATAATATATTTGTTGTAATTGTTGTTTCACAGTTACCCCTGACGACTGACACCAGCCCGAAATGCATTGGGTTCCGAATAAAAGTTTGCTGCTCTGAACTATCCTCTGTACTTTGGATTATATTCACAAAGCGGTCCGGATGGGCACACGTCAATACGAAAAGTTTCCAAATTGTAATATGTTAGATATGTGGATCATGGAATACGAGATAAAAATTTGGCAAAAACTGTAGTTAAAATTAAAAGAATGGAGAATATGGTCGAATGGAGAAATAATGGTTGGATCTGGTATCCACTGTACGCAGTGCGTCTGGGAGTGGAACGTGAATCTCACGCTCCGCATATGATTGTACTTTTAGAAAGTGGGAATTTCTCTGTGCTTATGACTCTTTGTGCTTTGCTGCTCGACTCCAATCCACATCTGGACCTGTATGATAGGTACACTTTGTGTATACTTTACAGACAGCCACCACACAGAAAGCGCTGGGTGTAACGGACATTACTTTTGCATACAGATGGTCTCCCTGGGCTGGGAGAAGGCGTTCACACTTTACAATTGTATAGGCTGCGTCAAGCCCTCACAGAAAAGGTTTACCCCCTACTGAACGTCTAGAGCCAGGGCTGGGTTGAAAGGGATTGTTGTGCACTTCTAAGAGTTCACGAGAAGTCACCCCCTACATGAAAGACCTTTTGGAGTACAAGTGCAGGAGTTCTGACCCCATGTTTTTGAAGCCCTTATGGATATGGAACTGGACCTCAGTCAGAAGGACTGCTGCACTAATTAAAGGATGCATCTGGATTGCTTTTCTGTTTGCTGCCCTGCTGTCTGCCAACTGCTGTGCTGCTTAAAGGACTCAACTGGACTGCTTTTTTGCGTGTTGCCCTGCAACCTGCTGGTCCCTGATTCCCTTATCGCCAACAGGACTGTTGTGCTGCTAGGAGGGACCACCAATTGGGCTGACTGCCTTGTTGTGTTGGCCTGCTAACTGCTGGGATGCAGGATGGACTACTACATGGTCCCTGCCTTATGTGCTGGCCAGCCACATGCCCACCTCTTTGTGTCCCCCAAAGTCTTCTCCCAGGAGCCCAGTGCATGGAGAGTGCTGAGTACTGCTCCCGTCTTCTCTAATCTCACTGCATGAGGAGCAGTTTTCTGCTCCTTGTGGATTTCCTCAGGACATTTTGAGCGCTTGGTTCGGTTTCAGGTCAGAGCATGTTGAACGCTGAACAACATCCTGAACAATAGCGCGTGTTGAAGCACTCTACATTGACCTACAATGCAGTGCATGTCTCCGCTCTATGACCTCTAATTAGTGCTGAGGGAACCCAGGCCCAGTGTCGTCTAGCAACATTAAGACCCCCACCAACGTCAGCTGTAGGTAGGGCCCAGTCGCCAAAAGAAACTTTTAACTGCTCCGAGGCTGCCTGTGATGTGCAGGATCATGTGGCCATCTAGAAACCGACAAGAAACCGTAGATGAGTAAGTGGACTGCTCAACTTCATTGTTTGTAATCACCCGGCGAGGACCTGTGCTACAGCTCTTGACTGCCCGCTGGGTGTTGGCTCCGCATTCGACTTCCGGGCCCGAAGGGGGCCATAATCAGATGGTACTAGGGGAAGCCGATCACCTGCAAATCTCTCCAGTCGGAAGACCACATCGGCCCGTATATTTACAAGGGCTTTTCTGGCCTGTAAGAGGCATTACTGTAACTCCCTTAAAGAGAGCGCACGTATCTTGTTAAGTACTGTAATTCTGAATGCTTACACTTGAAACGTGATACCTGATGAAATTAAAGTTATGTTATTTTATCTTGTTTACATTAGGCTAACCAGTACTATTTATTAATGTGATATCTTAAAAAGCATACATGATATTTAAGCAGTTTTGCCCCAATAATGAGTACTAGCTGAGACTACGAAGGTTGCCTATGCTTCTAAGGTGATACTCATCTACAAACGAATTGAATAATTTGCAAAGCTTTATCATTCATGTCATTTTGGTCTATGCTGTATTATTATTAACCATTTTATAGCGCGCTCTGCTACTGAGGAGTATCCTGGCGCGGGGGAAAGAACAGCGAAACCACGTGCTTTAAGAAAAGGGATCTCAAGTAGCGCTGTTAAACAGATGAGTTTTTAGGTGTTTTTTGAAGACGGCTACATTGGGTGTGGAGCGCAATTGAAGAGGAAGGGCATTCCAAGCGCGCGCCACGACCACCGCAATCGACTGGCCGCCAAGCCTGGCACGCTTGAAACGGGGAAGGGATAGTCGAAGCTGAGTGGAAGATCTCAGAGTACGTGTGGGAATGTAGCTAACAAACCTTTTCCTCAGGTACTGGGGGCCTTGTTGGTGGATAGCACGAAATGCCAAAACTAACGACTTAAACCGGATGCGCTGTGCAACCGGAAGCCAGTGAAGTAAGCGCAGCTCCGCGCGGACACTCAACCATCTAGGAATGTTGAATAAAAGGCGGACTGTCGCGTTCTGGATGACTTGCAGGCGTTTTACCAGATAAGAAGGGATTCCGCTGAACAGAGCATTGGCATAGTCCAGCCTGGACAGTATAAGCGCACGCGCAACAGACTCCCTTGCCTCTCTAGGAAGCAGGGGAAAGAATTTGCGAAGCATTTTTAAGGTCGCAAAACAGGTGCCGGTAAGTGTTTTGATATGGTGTTCAAATCTCAAGTCCTCTCCGAACCAGATGCCCAAATTCTTGGCAGGTCTCCCCATCTCTTTAGGGCCAGGAATGTCAGGCGGCCATAGTGTTCTCATGAACGAGGGGGGAAAAGAGCCATAAAAGAGAACCTCAGATTTGTCCTCGTTGCACTTCAGCTGGGCCCTCGTCAGCCAATGAAATACAGCGGACAGACAAAGATGAACTGTAGAGGTATCGAGGTTGTCATCTGGCCAGGTAAACAGCAGTTGGGTGTCATCTGCATACCCTATGATCTTAGCCCCGAACTGCTCAGCTAAATAAACCAGAGGTGTAATATAGGCGTTGAACAGTAAGGGGCTAAGGGTAGAACCTTGCGGGACACCTGTCAGCAGAGGCTCGGACTTAGAAGCGTACGGGGGCAGCCAGACCTGCTGGGTCCTGTCAGACAAGAAGGAGGACAGCCAGTCTAACACAATCCCACCAATGCCTATTTCCGCCAGCCGGCCAAGAAGAAGCTCATGGGGGACGGTATCGAACGCGGCAGAGAGGTCCAAAAGGATAAGGACCGCTCTGCCGCCTCCGTCTAGGCAGTCCCGGATGGCCTCACTCATCTCCAGGAGGGCTGTCTCGGTGCTGTAAGCAGCCCTGAAGCCCGACTGTGCCGGGTGGAGGGCATTGGAAGTTTCGACAAATCTCTCTAGTTGTCGAAATGCCACCTTCTCACAAATCTTTGTGAGAGCCGGTAGGAGAGAGATTGGTCGGTAATTCCCGGGGACCGACCAGTCTAGACTAGGTTTCTTTAGGAGAGGCAGAAGCTTAGCCTGCTTCCACGCAGTAGGGACCACGCCCGTCCTCAGGGAGAGGTTCACCATCTGCGTGATCTCAAAACAGACCAGATCCGCCACCTCCGAAAGTACCCGGGCAGGGCACGGGTCCGCAGGGGAACCAGATTTCAGGGACTGGATTAACGGGAGAGTAGTATCCTCCGAAATTTGCTCAAAGACCGTGAACTGTATGTACAAGCTAACAGAGGGTGAGCATAGGTTATCTTTGGTGTGTAATTTACTTGCCCTGATTAGAGTGCTAGGTTCTGTCTGGCTTAGGTGCATGCCCTAGCCAACCAGAATTCCCATTTCTAACACCTGGTTACTCCACAAGAAGCAAGTTACTTAGGTATAACTGTAGTTTTTCAGCTTGGAGCTCTTCTAGATTCACAGATAGTGTGTTAATCCGCAATTGCAATTGTTCACCCACGTTTTGCTCCCATTAGAATTACTAGGTGCTGGTTTTCAACTTTGATCGTGCACTGAAGCCTGCTAAACAGTGTCCAGTGCCAGTGCTCTTTCCCTTCAACAAGGTAACTGTCTAATTGTAAAGCAATTAGCACACATTTTGGCACCCCTGTAAGTCGCTAGTAAGAGGTACCCCATGTACGTAGGCTATGGGTACCAAAGAGGATCCCTAAGAGCTGCAGCATGTATTAAGCCACCTTAAGGGACCCCATACAAACTAAATGCAGGTTGCCATTTCAGGCTGCATGACATGGTGCAAACCATATTTGAAAACACGATAAGGCACACTCCCTGTGTGCCATGTCATGGTCACTGCATGTAATATAGGTAAGTGATACCTATAGCAGGCCTTGTAGCCTGAAGCCCAAAAATGTATTACAATTAACAGGATGTTTCTTTGAATCACCCTCCTCTATATAGCTTGTGCCAGCTTTGATGGTATGTATGGCTTTATGCCTCCCCCTCCTTTTATTTGAAGCAGAACAGGATTGTGATATAGGCTGTTTGTATTTACACTGCCTTTCCTGTTCCTAGGGTATGAAAGGTGTTTAACATCAGAAAACACTGTCTCAACTCACTTATGTGGTAGCCTGCATCTTCCTGCAACCATCTCCTCTAAGACTGAGATTTTATAGGTGAGCACCCCACCCAGAGTGTAGTATGTCTTTTTTGACGGTTAGTGAAGGAGTTGGGTATCTGAAGTCCTTGCCCTTTGTCATGTTCTTTATTGTCCACAATTTCAATTGCTGCCCAAGTGTACTTGTGACAACCACTAGATCACCGCAGTCCCCTAAGATCTGAGACCATTGATTTGAGACCCACTCCTGTATCAGTCTCATGTATAACCCGGCCAAAGGCATGCGGAGATTGCAAGATGCAATCATCCCTTATACTTTTTTCACTGTCATAGATTGTGATGTCTGGCAAAGATGAACTTATAATGCTTACAGTGCTAATACCATCTCCTGTATTGGTTCTTACTGAGTCCAAGATAGCTCCCAAGAAGGTTTTCTCGTTGGCAGGGATGTCCTATGATTTTCTCCAGTTGATAGAAAAATGCAGTGTGAATAGGGTTTTATTTGCTTTATGCTTTTCTGGTAGTGCAAGGGAGTACTTGTTTTCACCAGCCAGCTACCTAGGTAGGGATCCTCTGGTGCTTTAAGTTTGCTGCAACTACTACTATGCCTTTTGGTAACACACTTGGCGCTGACTTTATTCTACAGTGCAACACTTTGAATTGGTAATGATCATCCCCCCATTACAAACATGAGGCACATTCTAGGACTCTTTCTGATAAAGAATGGAAGTGATGCTCCTGTTGAGAGTCATCGCCCTGCCCCGTCTACTATTTGGAGCTCTCCGCCTAAATGCTCCTCTGACTTGGGGGCCCTCACAGCTCTTGCTGTCTCATTGCCCTATTTCATTTCTTAGAGTGACTAATCAACAGCAGAAATGCCTAATGGTGTATTTATAATTGGGCCCTGACCTTCAGGATTGAATCCAGAGATTCTAAACCAGGTTTTTGCATCTCTTGTATATGTCTGTACACAATTGTTGCTTGCAGTATCAACAGCATTTAGGGATGAAATTAGGCCGTTATTAGTGACAGACTTTCTCTCTTGGATCACTGACTTTGCTATTTTCTTAAACTCTTCAGGTAGATGTTATTGAGTTCTCCTATTTCCTCCTATTCTTGCTGGCAATCCAAGCTGAGCAGAAAGCTGAAGTTTGCAGATCTTCATTGCTTGGCTGCTGTTCTTTCCATCTTTCTTTCCACTGCCTCCAACCTCTTGCAGTCTGTGAAGGGATCAAGGAAGATTGGGCATTAGCCCTTTTGCAGGCAGTGGTGACTATTAAGGAAACCACCAGCACATTATTTCTTTTGTAAGGTGGGACCGGCAAAGCGCCTTTTCACTTTTTCTCTCCCCTATGATTATGAGTCAGCCTTGAATGCTATTTTCAGACTATTTTTGTTCCCTGGCAAATCCCCCAATACGTCTTTGTGCAGACTACACACTTCAATGAACCGGTATCAGAAGTCTAATTTCTTATTATTTACTTGGGGAGAAGGTGAAATTATTCCAGATACCACAGCAAAATTGTCTTTAGACACAGGAGTGTCTGCCACCATGAGGCAAAAGCCACTGGTGGTTTCGCAACTAGCTCAATTAAAACTTGCTGTGAAAATAGGGATGCCAAGAGCATGCAAGTGCACTTCTATCCAACAACTTTTCCTTCTTAATTTATGGACGTACAAAATAGTAAATCAAGGGAGCATCTACCCTACGTGGTCTGGTGCACAGGAACAATAGAGTATTGTAGGTGGAAATCATGTTTACACCATCAGCCTTCTGTACCTTGAAACAATAAGACTTCTTTAATGGCGGATTAAATGTGTAGACTCCGTTTCAACAAATTTGGATCTCTCTCAATTAATAAGGCAATATGTCTTATACAATTTTAGCATTTTATAACCATGTGCAAATAGAGAGTACAAGGCACACTGCCAGTACATATCTTATGACATAATGTTGAATGAGAGCTACGTACTTTAAACAAAAAAATCATTCAAATGACTACTGGTTCATTGGGAGCTATGAAAAAACTTTGGTCATGGGCAAGAATGATTGCATCTGAAAGTACTCCTCAAAAGGTTAGAAGGTTCATTTACTCAGTTCCCATTGAACATGAATGATTCACTACTGACCACACTGACGGGCCACTAGTACGTACATGACTATGGTTAGCATTGGTGGGACAACAGCCAATGATGAAGCTACACAACTTACTCAGACAGGCTGGTAGTGGCAATTATGAAACACCAACAACTGATTACCATGAGGCAGGATTCTACTTGTAAATATATTCCTCTTTGTAGGATAAGTTGCATTTTCAAGATACATGGCAATTGCAAAACACCTTCAATAAAGCTAATTCTTTTTGGAGTGGATAAAGACAAATATGTTGTAGGTTGTTTGAGCCATATCCATGACTGTATGGACTAGGGATTGGAATAAGAACCCAGCTCTTGTTTCTGACAAATGGAATCTGAACTTACTTAAAGTCTGCTGGAGGGCAAGGGGAAATGAATGAATGGGTAATATCACAATCCATTGGGATCATGAAACAAGCAAACATAACCATGGAAGTTGTTGTCTGCCTAAAACTGTTGACTACCAGAACCACAGATTTAATATAGATTTTGCAAATGCTACAAGGAAAACACCTCCTGAGATGCATTGTTCTATTTACCTCTAGAGGAGCCTGCAGTATTCCAGACAGCTGTTTAGCCAGCTGCATGTGGTAATGTGTGCCAGAGCCATAGGTTTCACGGGTAACTGGGTTAGAGATGCCCATGCTCAGCAAATAAGATTTGAACCGGATAGTCTGTTAAAAGGAAGCAGAAACAATGGTTACAAATAAAAAAATAACCAATTTCAAACTGTGATAAAGATCAATTCAAGCATGGTGCACTGATGGGTGGACACAGTCAGGTATATGCATGAACAGTTGCACAGTTCCATGAGCAAGGTCTCTTACCCACTAAGCTCCTTCCTCCTAACATCTAGGACCATAATATATTGATTCAGTGCATTGGAAAGCTCTCCGCATCACAAGATACTATACAGTTTTGGAAAACTGGGTGAAATTCCACACAGCTATGCAAAAGTCAAAACCAGCACTTAAGTGCTATATTTTAGCACACAATGCATCCTAACATATAATATGGTAAGAAACTGTTTAAAAACACAAAAGCCGCAAACAGCAGCTGTGAGCATTCTGGTTGTTTGTGTTATTTTTATGCACTAGCGCAAAATGTTTGCCAAAAATAGCATGCAATTACACGACGTAGCATAATTTGGGGAATTTCCTGTGATAAGCATAACACAAAATTAAGGAACTTACGCAATGTTAGCCCCACGTAACATTATTTATGCCCAGGTCTAAAACACATACACATCACAAGATACAATGCAGGATACAATGGAAGTATGTTTTTTAAACCAGATAAGACAGGTTCCACAAGGTATATGCAAATGTGGGACTGTGGGGGGAGAAAATACCAGCAATGGTAACTTAGGATATCTGGACAATTTTGCATTTGCAACAAAATCCATCATTTTGAAATTGCAAATTTTGGGTGGCATTTATGAAATGCCTCCAATAGCCAGTAAAAAGGCACAACTGTACATTTAATGCATCTATTCTACAACGTATTTATTCTGGAGGACAAACTGGGGTCCTCATTTAGGCTGAGAAAATGAAAAAAGTAAGAATGTATTTTTAGCCAGGCCATGGCTAGGATATTTATGCTTTGTATGATCTTTTTATTATTGTACTCTAGTGGTTTAATTTAAACACAGGGATGGGACAAGTTGTCCAACATCACATACACTTGCCACCATGTTTGGGTGACCTGTGACTGAACTCCATTAGATCCATGGGTCTACCATCGAAAGAACTAATATTTATTATGAAGTTAAGAAAATTGCACAAAAGGGAACTCTGCCTGTTAGAAATTTCAAGGCTATGAAAATATTACACGTATTGCACATTAGATAAATTAATATTTTCCAATATTGTTTATGTTTGCTCAAAAATAACTGTATGTGAACCAATGAGAAGACTTCTGCCTGCCAACCATATCTAAGAAAGAAAATGTTGATAGAAATTGGCTCAGACTACCACTGAGCAAGGGATTCAATGGAGCAGGTTCGAGAGATTATTCAATTACCCATTTGATTGCAATCAGATTAAGTGCTATAGCCCCCAAATGAAGTCTGTAACATTTTAACAAACTTGATAAAATACACATTTAACATCAGAAAATCAAAGCTAAAACAGTAAAACACATAGTTGAGAAAAAAGGAAACGGCAGAGGGTATTGCATGCATCATTGTACAGATGTATGGGGAGGAGATTCCACAAGTCGGGAGCTCTGCTCGAGGAACAGCACCTTCTTGAAGTAATGTGTACGTATGTGGGTGAACCCAGCCACGTGGCAGCGGGGTGTAGTGCATATTCAATGATAGGCATAAAGGCAACGTGAAATAAGAGAGACAGCTGGCTTGTGGACACTGAATACATTGTGACGTAGTGTTCTTTAAAGAGGGGAGTCTTCAACTTTTCCTAAATTGGAGCAACGTTGGATGACTTCTGATAGTCACTGGGATGTCTTTCTAGATCCACGATGCACGATGGAAAGCACCTGCTGTCTTGTTTTTTCTTTTTAACACTTCTTAGTCTGCAGGCTGATGGTGTCCTGGATGAGGGTGTGCCGAGAACCATCAGAGATGGAGAGCTTGTCTGCGAGAGGTGTGGGTTCTGGGCACGATGGTTTTGTAAATGGTGCAGCTGGTATTGCAGGTGGTGCAGGCCAGCAAAGGGAGCCAATGGAGTTCCATCAGGATGAGGGTGATACAATCATGTTCCTTCAGGGCCTAGATGAAACTTGCTATGGCATCTATGATGCCCTTAAGGAGTGGCAGTGTGGCGTATGGGATGCCATGGCCGTACCATCTTTGGCAACAATAAATGGGCAGAAATGCGGTCCTTAAATATTTAAGGGCGACCCTCTGGGCGCAGCTGATCCAGTCGTCAAAGCGACTTATATCATAAATATAACAAAACGTAAGTTGATAAAGTTTTTGTTCAAAACATAAATAAATTGTATTTCCAATTTTCAACTGTTCCAATTTGATTTTTAATTCAATCCAACAAAATACGTCATTCAATGTTGAAAATCACATCTTGTATGTATCAATACGCAACAGAATAGACAGGTCCCAATGCATTTCGTGCCATCAGGCACTTCATCAGGGGAAATCTAAGAATTAAACAACTAAAATCTAATGAGGACTAGCACAAAATAAGCGTGTGGTTTCAAATTTATGAAGCATCAAATTACGATATCCGAGTGATTTTAGTGGGTTGTAGGAAGTCAGTTCATGTGATTAAGAAAAATACCTCAAACCACAGATGTGGTGAACTTAAAGGTTAATGGTGGTGCATACACCGTAACGAAAAAAACTCAAGTGAATTTAAAAAGGTCGAATAACTAACACGAAAGTTAGAAAGAATAGTGAAACGGCAGTGTTTTAAAAATAGCCACGAGTGCAAAAAGAATGAAACACGTATGTGGGATATAAACCCGATTATAATGGTTCGTATGTGATTCCTAAGCCTAAAAAAGTGCCCGTGTTCCAAGAGTCAAGGCTAACCGGATATTCTTACCAATGAAGCTCAACAAGAGAGCGTCCAGGGAGACAAAACGTCTTCATCCGATGAGGTGAACGAACACCTCAGTGTGGCATTAGTAACCGTGAGAAGTGGTAAACAAGAAGGTAGGCTGTGCCGGTTACGGCGGCCATTATAGAGTGTGTGTTTGATTATCACGGCGGCCATTATTAAGTGGGGTTTAAACTCCAATACAACATTCGAAAAAACGAATAAAATTTGTAATGTTGAGAAGAAATGCACACTGAAAATAATAATGAATAATAAAAAACTAAAATACTGGATTATAGGCGATATAGTGCAATGAACAGCAAAAATATATAATCAGTGTCCTTGATGAGAATCACATAAAAGTTCACAATTAGGTATGTAGATCACAGGTAACAAGAGAATTCCACCCGGTCATTGAGCCCATGGGGCTTCAGTGAATCCAGTTTAAAAATCCATTCATTCTCTTTTTGCACTAATCTTTTGTTAGTATCCACATTTTCAGATGTTTCAACAGTTTCGAGCACCATGAATGAAGTTGTGAAATGTTGTGTCTTCTTTTGTGGAAATGAACTGCAATTGCCGATTTTTCGTCATTTCTTCTGATACTGCTTTTATGTTCTGTGAATCTTGTCTTTATTTTTCTGATGGTTTTACCTACATAAACCAATCCACAAGGGCATTTCAACAGATAAATCAAGTTCATTGAATCGCATGTAGCTGTTACTTTTAAGTGAATGGGAATACCGCTGCGAGGATGTTTTACTGTGTTACCCTTGATGATGGCATTGCAGTTGTTGCAATTGTGACATGGCAACGTTCCTTTAGCTTGGAGACAAATCTTTGGACTGTCATTGGATTTCAAGATGTCTAAAATGTTTCTGCTTCTAGTAAATGAAAATTTTGGGTTCTCACTAAAAATGCCATTAAATCGGGCTCTAAAGACTAAATTTGCCAATGTTTCAAGATCGTGCGTTTGAATGTGCTACTCTTGGTTGAAAATTTAGACACCACATCATACGTGTATCGTTTGTTTTTTTGGTTCGTACCAATAATTCAGCCCTTGTTTTTGTGAAGCATATTCTGTTCAGCCTTTTGTAGAATCTCCGGGGGGTACCCACGGGCTTCAAAACGTTGAATCATTTGTTGTATCTGTATTTGAGATTCATTGGGTTCTGAAACGATTCTTTTTGTTCTATAAAGTTGTGAAATAGGCAAATTGTTCTTTAAAGATGACTGATGAAAGCTCCTATAGTGCAATAAGTTATTGCGGTCAGTGGATTTCTTGTACAAGGTAGTGTGATTTTTTTATTTTCAATCTGAACCAACACATCCAAATATGCAATAGATTTTTCATGAGTCTGATATGTGAATTGAATTCGATCGTCGATCTTGTTGAGGTTCTCTAATTCTTGTGCTACAATTGAGTGCGGTCCCTGCCATAAGACAAAAATGTCGTCAATATACCGAAAAAAAAAATTGGCATAATTTTTCCAATTTGCAGCATTTAGGATATGATTAGTTTCAAACTGAATCATGAAAATGTTCGCATAGCAGGGGGCTGCACAATTGCCCATTGATGTCCCTGTCAGTTGGAGGTAGTATTCATCTTGCCACTTAAAGTAACTCTGATATAGAGAAAAATTTAGTAATTGCATCAGAAAAATTTGAAAATCATGATTGTATTCTGACTTCAATAACATGGCCTCAACTGCTTCTATGCCCAGCCTATGGGGAATTGAGGTATACAACGCTTTGACGTCGATCGTGCACAGCCATATTTCTTGATCCTCATGTAAAATGATTTGAGAAATCTTAATAAGAAAGTCTGTAGAATCCTTGATATAAGTGGTTGCTTGGCTTACAAAGTCTTTTAAATGTAGCTCCAAAAACTGCCCTACTGGTTCATGAATACTGTCTCTGGTGTTAACAATTGGACGAAAAGGAGGGTGTTCAGAGTCTTTATGCATTTTTGGAAGCATATAAATGGAAGGAGTCCTTGGGTTTGTCTTTGTAAGAAATATTTTGGTTTTTTCAGTGATGGTACCTGCTTCGAATGCTTGGTCAATTATTTGGTGTAAAAAGTCTTGGAACTTTTTAGTCGGGTTCGTGCCCAACGGGGCATATACTTCTTGATCCATAACATGAGCGTTGACTTGTGTGACATAGAACTCCGTATCCATCAAAACTAGTGCTCCTCCTTTGTCAGCTTTTTGTACTGTAATTTCCTTGTTGTTAGCAATTTTTTGCAAAGTATTCAATTCTTTTTTCGACAGATTTTGGAATTTGGATCGATGTTTGTAGTCATACTTGTTGATTTCATTACTGACCAGAGTTTCAAACGTATCAATTGACTTGTGACTCAAAGGTGCTTGATAGGTACTCTTAGGTCTTAAATGTTTAAGTTGGTAATCTGGTTCCTTAATGGTATTTGGTTGTATCACATTTTCAAAGAAATGGCGTAATTTCAAGTTGCGAATGAGCTTGAATAGACTAACATGTAGTTCCGATTTGTTAGCTTGATGTGTTGGAACAAAAGAGGTCCCTTTTTGTAGTGTCTGAATTTCTGTTTGACTTAATTTATATGAAGAAATGTTAATCACAAGTTGGTTGTCCATGTTTATCTCCTCTTTCTGTTGGGTTTGGCGGTTACAGTTTTGGATTTTGAGGTTGATGGTTCGCTTTCTTCTGCCCCGCCGGAGTCTACGGTGTCCTTTTGGCCTACTTCTAAAAAAGGCACATTGGTAGGAGTTTGAATAGCCGAGTGTTGTGTTGTTTGTCTTTCTTTGGAGGGATGCAATTCTCCCTCGGAAGATGAAGTTTCCGTTTTTGTGGTGTTCGTTTGTGGCCTGTTCTGGCGTCTTTTTGCATAAACCTCGGCCCATGAATAGACCTCCCCCAGTTTATAGTCTATCGTGTCACGTTTGAATTTACTAACTTTCCGTTCATTAATTTCTTCTTTATATTTATCTAGTTGTTGATTGATATCGTCAATTACTTGGTCCCAATCTTCTTTTTCCAACATTTCTTGTAACTCACTTTTTGATTGTATGATTTCTTTGTTTAAGTCTTCTAAGACTTTTGAAAGTTCTTCTATTATCAGTAAGATCAAATCGAGCGAACATTTGTTCAGTATGGTGTACCACCGGTCGACGAATTTCTGGTTGTTTTTACACAGGAGAGGTTTAAGGGGTACTCTAAGGCCTCTAGGGATTCTTTGTGCTCTGTGATATCTAATTAACGTGCTCGCGTGAAGTCGCTGGTTTATCTAACGTCGACTCAAATATAGTAATTGTTTGATGCTGTTTTCCTTGTTTTTTTTATTCGCAATTGGCGTAGTGTCCTCATCAATTAATGCGTAGATTTTTGAGGCATCGTCATCTAAAAATGCAAAAGTCTATGCACGGACGTCTGTAAGTTTGGTTATGTCATCATAGGTTGTCATGATAGTACCAAATGAAATTTGTATGCTGTGCAACAAATCAAGGGGAGAACGACTGTGAAGTATAACTAGGCTAAAGTTTGTATGAAATGTGCACCAGCTTTTTTAGAAATATTTCAAGAAGTGTACTAGAGGTTGTAGCGTGCCACGGAGGTATCACCTCGTCGTCCTGGAGGTGTTGTTTGACAATGAACAGAAATGTGGTCCTTAAATATTTAAGGGCGACCCTCTGGGCGCAGCTGATCCAGTCGTCAAAGCGACTTATATCATAAATATAACAAAACGTATGTTGATAAAGTTTTTGTTCAAAACATAAATAAATTGTATTTCCAATTTTCAACTGTTCCAATTTGATTTTTAATTCAATACAACAAAATATGTCAACAATCCAACAATTGATGGACAGAATGCAGAACCATGTCATACATAAACCCCAGTACAGAGATCTGGGCCTAAATCCATCGTTTTGTTGCTCACCATGCCATTCCAGTTTGGACCCAGCCATATGCAAATCAGTCTTGTCCCTGCGCCCAATGAGAACAGTCAAGCCCGAACTGCCAGGCCAGGTCCTCCCTGGACTGGAAACAAGCCTCCTAGATCCGGTTTCGGGCTTTCAGTCCTCATCAGCCAAGATAGCTTGACTCCAGTGGCATGGAGAGCACGGGACCCACGTCTGGGCATACCCGTCCCACTCGGGTGACGAATGCAAAAAGAACAATTGATGGAAAGAATGCAGAACAATGTAATACATTCACCCCAGTACAGGTGTCATTATGATGTACAGTACTAACAGTATCAAGACAGTTCCTCCTTCATATGTGTTCCAAGTGTCCAATATCCACGTTGTGAGTCTTGACCCTCAACAGCGAGCTAGTCTTTACCAACCAGAAAAGCAGTATCAGTGGTAGAGGGCAGGAGAACACATCTCTGCAATAGGGGTGAGATAGCTGTGACTCTATGCTGTGTAGTTAGGGGAGCGCAGTGAGGCGTGAAGCAACGATTTGACCTCAAGTGTAGGACCCTGTGGTGAGGTCACGGGTGAGTCCCTATAGCGAATGTATGCAGGAAATGGTTCCCAAATTTACCTGGGGCAGGCTAGAGGGGGTAACATGTCCCAGAAATTGAGCAAGTTGTTCCTGGCACTCCGCCGTGTTCCAGGGTCAAGAGGATACAGCAGGGGTGGTCGCCGGCCCCAATAAATGGCCACCCTCCACTTGGCCAAGAGTAGAAGCTTGGCAATAAGGCAGCAGCATCCCACAGTAGGGCCACCGGCAAAAGGGAGAACATGGCCAGTAATCTCGCAAACCAAGGAACACCCCCTCCCAGAACACAGCTACATGGGGGCACTACCACACAAGGTGTAGAAAAGTGGCTTGTGGAGAAAGGCAGTGCCAACCGCGCTGAGTCCTATGCTGAAAAGCTGATTCGGGGTGCAGTAGAGGCAGTGTAAGAACTTAAAATGCACGAGTCGCAGTCTGTAGTTGGGTGACTGTCAGGCTGTCTGGTCACCGCAGTAGGTCCAGTGGGTGTCTGTAAGGTGGGTGCGGGGGGGAGGTCAGTGTCCGATATCCAAGCCGTATGGACTTTAGGTGTGTCAAGTGGTGCGGATGTCTGCATGGTAGAATAGCCTGGTGACTAGTTTGCATGGTGATGGATTGTCAATATATGCTCCAGGGCGTGAAGGGGCGGGGGTGCTGGAAATGTGTTATGTAGGGCACAACAGGTGGCCTGGAGTTGGTGACATAGCAGCATCTCTAAAGCCATGGGGAGCGAAGTAGCAGATGCTGCAAATGGGGGCAGGAATTGGTCCTATGGATAGAGATCAAAGGAGATTACGAGGCTGTGCTCTTCGGCTCGAGCTCTAGCACCCGCATCCATCAGTGCTGGCAGCCTGGGATTACGCCAAAGTGGAATCGAAGGGGTATACATGTAAGGTGGTTTGGCACTATTCCACAGACCACCCCATGCCCATCACACACAGACACCAGTGTCCACTTCACCCTGGAGGCACTGTAGGGTATGTAAAGGGCAGTGTTGAGTGGCTAGGGCGCCTCAGGTCCGCCTCAACCGCCATGTGTGGATGGAACAGCATTGGGTAGAGCCAAAAATACAGAAATTGCACCAGGGTTCTGACGGACCGTAGTTTCCAGGCCAGACAGGGCGCCCATTACTCTAGAGCTGTGAAACTGGATCAGGGTGTGCCTCAAGGCTCCGCCCTGAGTCCCACCCTATTTAATCCATACGTATCCCCAGTGGCAAGTATAGTGGAGGGTTTTGGTATTCGAATTGTGTCATATGCCGATGACACACAGCTGGCTATCTCGCTATCACGGGCGCCTGGGCAGGCTGCATCCAACTATAGAGCGTGCATGCAGGAGCTTGCCTCCTGGATGGCCAACAACTGCCTGAAGTTGAACTGTAGCAAGACGGAGGTGTTCGTGGTGGGGGGAAGCCCGTCTGTGTGGTCATCGGCATGGTGGCCATCTTGCTTAGGCCTAGTCCCTACCCCGTGCTCTCAGGCTAAGAACCTAGGTGTATGGGTGGATTTGAACCTTACATTAGAACCTCAGATCAGACCTGTGGTGGGGACCTGTTTTGGGGTCCTCAAGGGTCTACGCAAAACTATGGACCTTCTTCCTATAGAAGCTAGGAGGACGCTGGTGCATGCTCTTGTCACCTCACGATTAGATTACTGCAACATACTGTATCTAGGTGCCACGGTCAAGAGTCTTGACTGGCTGCAGGTGTTGCAAAATGCGGCGGCTCGGTTGGTCCTTAGGCTTCCAAGAAGGGCCGCCTCCAAAAGGGCCTTGGACGCTCTTCACTGGCTTCCTGTCAGGAAGAGAATTGTGTTTAAGGCCCTCTGCACATGCCACCGTATCATTCAAATTATGAACAAAAAAGGGTGCATATGCTGCTACTCAGTTATCCTGAGATTATTTTCTCCAAAACATACGAGTGAAACGCTATGCTTTGTGTTTTATTTATTTTCAATTATTTTATTTGTTTCAATGTTTTATTCGTGGTGCTGTTGTGACCCCGAATGGAAGAACTTTGAACGGATAGTGTTGTCCTTGTATGACAAATCTTAGATACTTCCTGTGCGTAGGATGTACAGGAATATGAAAATAGGCGTCCTTTAGGTCTAGTGTTGTCAGAAAGTCTCCCTGTTGTAGTAATGGGAGTACTTGTTGTAAAGTGATCATGTGAAAATGATCTGATTGAATGTAGTGGTTTAGGGGCCTGAGGTCGAGGATCGGTCTTAATGTCCCGTCCTTTTTGGGTATTAGGAAATACAGGGAGTAGACTCCTGTTTCTTGTTCCTGTAAGGGGACCTCTTGAATAGCATCTTTTTGTAGAAGTGCTAGAACTTCCTGTTGAAGCAGTGTTATGTGTTCTGTGGACATTGGACACTGCCTGGGTGGTATGTTTGGGGGGGTTGCTGTGAGTTCTAGGCAGTAGCCATGTTGGATAATTTGTCTTACCCACCTGTCTGTTGTGATGGAATCCCAGACAGGTAGGAACTGTGATACTCTGCCCCCTACTGGTGTGGAATGTTGTAGGGGAGACAGAGGGAAGTCACTGTTTGGGAGTGGAAGAGAAGCGGTTGTTGTTGTTAACTCTACCTCTTCCCTTATTGTTGCTGCCTCTGTACCCTCCTCTATAGTAACCTTTATTAGAGGGGGTTTGTGTTTGTATTTTAAAAGATGACGTGTTATCTGCACCGGTCTGCTTGGAGACTCCTCTATAAGAGGAGCAGCGAAAAGAACCTCTAGTCTGGGTAGATTGTAATGCACCCATAGACTTAGCAGTGTCTGTGTCCTTTTTCATCTTTTCTAGCGTAGTATCTACCTCTGGCCCGAACAATTGGTTCTGATTGAAGGGCTGGTTGAGGATGGTAGTTTGCACCTCTGGTTTGAAACCGGAAATGCGTAGCCATGCATGACGCCTGAGGATAACACTGGTGTTAACTGCCCTAGATGCTGTGTCAGCTACGTCTAGTGCGCATTTAATGGAGGCATTTTATATTAGTTTGCCTTCCTGTAAGAGCTCAGCTGCGTGATCTTTGTTTTGATCTGGCAGATGTTCCATTAACTTTTCTAGTTGGTCATAGTGAGCCCTATCGTAGCGTGAGAGTAAGGCTTGTGTATTTGCTATGCGCCAAATGTTTGTTGCTTGTGCAGCAATCTGTTTCCCTGACGCATCAATGATTTTTGATTCTTTGTCGGGGGGGGGGGGTGTCCCCAGAAGTCTGGGAATTGGCTCTTTTACGTGCATTTGACACAACTAAAGAGTCCAATGGTAGGTGTCCCTTAATGTAGATAGGATCTGATGGTGCTGGCCTATAATTTTTCTCTATTCTTGGGTTTAGTACCCTACATCTTACTGGGTCTTTAAAAATATCTCAGGCATGTTTAATGACCCCCTTGATCATAGGTAGTATTTGAGTAGATCTCTGTGATTGCTCAAAAGTGTCTAATAGGAAATCCTCCTCAATGGCATCAGAGTGCATTGGAACTCCGTGGTAAAGTGCAGCTCTGTTCAGTAGATGATTAAACCCAATACTATCCTCTGGAGGGGAAGGTTTTGTTGGGTAATACTGAGGATCAGGTATGTCTGGTGCATTATTTGGTTGGAAATTATATGCATCATCCTCCTTGGTATAATCTGGGTTGACATCTTCATCCTCATGTAAGGGATATGTATGTGTATCTGGTACATCATCCCCCCCACCTAAATCATACTCCTCGTCAGTGTGGTGTGATGATGCAGGAGATTGAGCAGGAGAAGTTATAGGCTCAGTATATGGAGTGATAGGAGAGGAAGAAGGTGAAGGAGAGGAAGGGTGCATTGGAGATGTTGCACAATCCTTTTTGGCAGGAACCACAGTTGGAAGTGGTGTGTCTGCTGGCCTTTTCTTGTGTGGAATTGCTTCCACATGTCCAGTTTTTGGATTGATATAGACCTTTTTCTGCTTTGGATCTGGTCTAAATAGTTCTTCCTCTTGTATAGTGCTCTTCGGCGCCGATTTTTTCGGTATTGATAGTGGTTCTTTAGCTTTATTTGCCTTAGGAGGAGTTATTGAGTCCTGTGGCAATTTCTTCGGTGCCGAAGGTTCTTTAGGCTTGTGTGTATCAGGCCTTGTGGTCTTTGGTACCGTTATCGAAGATTTCGGCGTGGAGACAGGTTTTGTTGGTCCTGTTGCGCCGGAGTCTATCTTCCCGTCTTTGTTTTTGGAGCCGGATGGTTTCGGAGTCGAAGCTTTCGGTTCCGTTATTGTTTTTGGTTTCGGCACCGATGCCTGTTTAGGTTTGTGTGCCAAAGAGTCTTTGGGCGCCAAAGGGTGTGTTAGCTTCGGTGCCGAAGAGTCCTTTGGTGTCGAGGGGTTTTTCGGTGCCAATGGAGGAGGTGGAATTGGCATATGTTGTTTTTTCGGTGCCGAGGCACCGGAAGGCGTAGTCTTTTTCCTCGGAGCCGAGCCCGAAGGCGGGGCGTTAGAGGGTAGATTTCGGGCTCGACTGGGCCCCATGGGCGGAGTGCTGACCGTTGCCTTTGGTTTGGGCAGTGTCTGTGGTGCAGGGGCAGAGGTACTCACGGGTTGTCGAGATGGAATCGAGTCGTCCGAGTCCTCTGCTCCCGATATGATCTGGAGATCAGGCGAGTCTTCCTCGGCGACGAGTGGAGCCTCGTCCTCGGAGATACCTTCGAGTGGGTTCTCGTCCTCGGAGACGTCCTGTTCGACGATCTCCTTCTCAAAGATGGCCTCCGGTGCTGGTGCTGATCTCCTCATCTCGTGTCGACGGGCCCTCCGATCCCGAATGGTCTTTTTCGATCGGAAGGAGGCACAGGCTGTGCAGGTCGACGCGTCGTGTTCTGGCGAGAGACAGAGGTTGCAAACCTCGTGATGGTCGCTATGAGGGAATTTTGCTCGACATACCGGGCATCTTTTGAATGGAGTTCTTTCCATGAGGCATAGGCCGTACGGCGCTGATGGGCCCAATGGCCCGCGTTGATGCACCGGGATGTAGCTGGTGATGTCGAAAAGTGTCTTCGATGTCGAAAGTTGTTTGTCTAAAGTTTTACGCTTCAAAAATGCCGAAAAAGTCTTTTCTAGCCGGAGCGGAAAACTTTCATCCGAACCCAGTGGCGGAAAAAAACAATCTGAGGATGGAGTCGATGACCATGCGCAGTATTGTCCAAGGGAGGAGTCACCTATCTCGTGACTACAAAGACTTCTTCCAAGAAGACAACAACAACCTGCAATCATCCAAACCCAACACCAGGTGCCGATCTATTGCTAAATGTACAACCAGCAGCTCATGTGCCTCGAACAAGGCTATTACCGGTCGGTAACGGCCTACCTACATCTGGCCCATAGTGCATAGAGCGCCATATCAGGTGCACATAGGTCTCCCTGTGTGAGTGGTAGCCTTAGGACCTGCCATTTAGTGTGTTACTGCTTGCCCGCCCACACGAGTGCGATTAAGTCAGAGCGTAAGCGGGGCAGTTATTGGGTCGTTAGAGGAATGGGCAAGTTAAGAAAAAGATATAAAAACTTAGGTATGACGGCCATCTTTGCTATTGCAATTTGCCCAGCCCGCTGCAGACAGGACCAAATTAGAATCCCATTGTAGTATCATAGTTAGTCCGCCAGAGCTCTTCCATGTCTCGGTTGATCCAGATCCCCAATTATTACACTGGCTCAACTGCCTACTTGAATGCATATTTCATGGGGAAATGCTGTGTGCCATTGGAAAGGAGAAACAATATTGATTTTGACCAGTTGATCAAAATGCCAGAGAAGCCACCAATGCGGATTATTTCGCGGGTCAGTGGGGCCAGGTTCACCTGCGGATCATGAATATTAAGAGTAATATCCTCAACATACATGGAAACCACCAACCCAATGGAAGTGAAACCCAGACCACGGTGGACATGAGGATGTCTAAATTGTGCCGCCAATGGCTCCATCGCTATGTATGGCGAAGAGGAGGGGCGAGAGTGGGCAACCCCGTCACCCTGTTCCATGGGTCACCTGGAATTGATCAGACAACATTTCATTGAGCTGCACACAGGCTGTGGGCAAGGTGTATAGGAGCTGTATCTGACGAAGTAATCTGGAGCTTAGGCGCTAGTAACGGGAATAGGTAATGCCATTTGAGGGAGTCAAAGACCTTCGTAGCATCGAGGAGGCCACCGACACCCAAGGGTCTAGATGATGCATGGCAGCGAGGATGGTGCGCAGGTTGTGAGAGACAGAGCGGCCCAGGATAAACCTGGACTGATCTGGTCTGACCATCATGGACAGCAACGGAAGAAGATGATTGGCTATGATTTTGGCAAAACTCTTGTTGTCCATGTCAATCATGGACAGCGGCCTATAAAGGTCACAACTTTGTGCCGGTTTATCTGGTTTAATGGTAGTCACTATGACTGCTTCTGTGAGGGAGGGGGCAAAACACCCCTCTCCCGCTACTCCTAGAACATTGCTAAGAAGTGGGTTGTGAGGATCGGGGCAAACATTTTATAGATTGCTGTTGTAAGGTCATCTAGGCATGACGCCTTATTGCCCGGGAGCCCATGTATAACCTGTGTGAGTTCCTCCACTGTAATGGGTGAGTCATGGTACTTTCGGTGAGCGTGGTCCAGCCAGAGGAGCTGTATTTCATCACATTATGACTCTAAATCGCTCTCCGAGGGAACCAGCGAGCCAGTGTATAGCTTGGAATAAAAGGAGGTGATAGTGTCTAATAGGACTGTCGGGGTGGATTGTATGGCTTGGTGCTCGAACAGCAGTTCAACCACATATGTAGAAGCCTGCGGCTTGTGTAATAAGCCAGCAAGCGTCTTGCTGGGGTGATCGGTCTCCCTGCAGCGGCAAGCAGGCATTTCTCTATCTAAATAGTGAGTTTCACCAAGGCCTCCTTGGAAAAATATTCTAATTTGTTCTGGATCTCGGCTAACGTGGCCACGCTGTGGGAGCTGTTCTAGGCTCTGGATCACCAGTTCCAAGAGGGTGAGTCATCACCGTATAGCTTTAAGGACCCAAGATTGCTTTGAAATACACAAGCCGCAGACAACCACCTTAAAGGCCTCCCAGAGCGTGGATGGGTAGTTAACAGAGCCCTCATTATGTTGAAAAACACTAATTGAAGTATGAACCTCTTCGTGGGATGCAGCGTCATGCAGCACTCCAGAGGGAATACACCAAGCAAAAGCACGTTGAGTCAATGGAGGGATCAGAATCTCTAACACAACAGGGGCATGGTCAGAAAGAGTGCGAGGGAGATATGACACATGTGATATCCAGGTCTGAGCATCCAGCAAGACTAACCACTAATCAATCCTGGAGCATGCATTATGGTGAGCTGTAATGCAGGTACCTTCTGTGCTTGCAGCATGCATGTGCCACCAGATGTCTTGTAAGCTGCTGGCTTGTATAATAGTGTTAAGGTTTAGCACAGAACGTGGATGTGGATGTGGCTGTCTGGATGTTCTGAACATGTCTAGTTGATTGTCTAAAGCAACAATAAAATCACCACCCCATACAATGGCCCCAGGTCCAAGCCCAGAGATTAGATGCCAAATCTCAGTGAAAAAATCTGGGTCATCAGTTTTAGGGCCATATACAGTGGCTAATATAACTGGTTGGCGGTGCAGAGTGGCGCAAGAAGCACATATCTGCCATTGTTAGCACAGATGGCTCGGCGCGTCTGCTACTAAAGGCCTTTACACAGTATTATGGCGACCCCTCTAGCATAATTGGAATATAAAGAGGTACGCGTCTCCCCACACCGGTGCTAAGGGCTGAGTGAGGTGTAGTTCCTGAAGGAAACAGATATCAACTTGGTGTTGAGGTATGCGCGAGCTTCCCTGTGGTCATTTAGGGGGTGGATATTATATGTAAGAGGAGGTCATGGCACTGAAAGGAGGGGGCATTGGGGTCGGGCACATCTATATACTGAGGGGTGTTCTCTGTAAGGAGACAGATCGTGCTATGGAACAGAGGGGAGAACAATGCAACTGCAAACAACGAAGACGATCAACAACCTATACCCATCCTAAAAACAAGGTTTAGTAAAACATTCCTACCTTTCATCCCAATAGAAAAGCAGTAAGCCGGTCAGGAAACATCCCTTGAGGTAGAGGAAGGCTGGGCGGACACCCATGTTGATCACACAAGGTGGCCGTATGGGTGGCAATACCCCAGGTGTAGAGGCGGCCTCCGTGCAACAGATGGGCTAACTGAGAGTGGCGGCAGCCCTCCCAAAGAGCGACGGTGTGGGAGTATAGTCTTGTCGCCTTGGCACAGAGGGAGCGCCTGCCGGCAGCCACCACCGGGTATGTTGCCCAGGTGAGCTCACATGTTGACATGTGAGTTTTGACTCATTCATTGTCACCAAGAGGATTGTTCGCGGATTCACATGAAGATCCACCAGGCGAGGCCCGGGCAGCGGTAATGCATCTACTGAAATTCAGGGCATCTATACAAATGTGTGACTTCCCTTCAAACGAGATGCACAATTATGCTGGGTACATGACAGCCTAGGGTATGTCCGCCTTTTGAAGGACCCTTTTAGCTGAAAGAAACTCTTGTCGTGCAGCCTGAACCTATAAGGTGAAATTGGGATACAATAATAGCTCACTACCTTGATAGGCGTTGGTTTACCGTTCACGGGCAAGTCGCAGGATGATGTCATGATCCCTGAAATTCATTAATTTGGCCACAATGGGATGCGGCGGGGCACCCATAGGGGGGCGTGGTGCCAATGATCGGTGCACCTGTTCCACTATGAAAACTGGGGATAGGGCCTTGCCGAAGAGTTCACAGAAAAGAGTTTCCACAAAGTTCTCCATTTTATTAATAGCATTGGATTCTGGGAGGCCAATGATCCGGAGGTTGCTCTAGCACGAGGGCACCTCCAAGTCTTCTTTTTTTGCCTTAATAACCTCCAGGACCTTTTCCATTCTCAGCAAGTGCTCTTTGGACTCAGCTTGGGCATCATCTGCATTTGATACCCTAGTCTCTAAATGGTCAAGTTTGGTCTCATGCTTGTCTACGTGTTGTTTCATATGGTCCAAACGGGAGGTGAGGCTATTCAACTTGGCAACAATAGATTTTAGACTGGATTTCACCTCGATCACAAGTTCCTTGAGATCAACATCTGGTGGAGTTTCACCTCCAGAGCAAATGGAGGCATCATCTGGTAGAGGTTCTTGCTTGGCAAGGTGAGTTAAATGTCTGCTCTTAAAGGAGAGCTTCTGCTGGCAGGCATTGTGCTTGCTCATGTTGACCATGAGTGAGGTGCCCGTCCCTGACCAGCAGAGCCACTGACACTGGAGAAAATGCAAATTCCACCAGCAGGTGCAATGTGGGGCCACTGCACAGAGGCACAGGTTAAGTTAAGGTTAAGCCACTTTGGGCTTATATACCCATACCCTTGTTTGACATTATGAAACATGGTCTCCTCCAGACCTCCAATACTTTTTAGCCCTATATAGCGGACCGTTTTTTACCCCCAAGATGGCCGCCACTTTGGACGTGCATCGACTGTACCGCATCTGTTTCAGTGGTCGCAAGCCTTACACTTTGACGCATGCGTGACTTCCCGCTGAGGCCCCGCCCCCACGCGGACTCGGCGAGATATGGGCTACTTATACTACACACGAACACCGGGTCGTTGACCAGCTGCTCTGTCCTGACCAGACGGTGGGGGTAGGTGATAGCGGCGCTGACCGCACGCCATCCGGGTAAGTGTGCTTCGACCCGCTCGAAACGGTCTCTGGTTAGGCCGTGGACGGTTGTGCGGATGTTTTGGGAGTGTAACCCACACGCCCATTTGCTCGACGCCTCCAATTGGACACGTGTGTGGCTTCGTTCCCGGTTGCCTCGATGGGTGTTTGGGCCGTTGTTTTGGTGCTGTCTGACTTCTGCCCCCCCTTTGGGTGCGCAGGGTCGGTCTTCGCCGATTCGGGGTCCGGGCGCTCACCTTGACCCCGGGGATTACTCTAGCACACTTGACTCACTTGGGCTACTATTGGCGCCCCAGTGGTCGGTCCGGTATATTCCCTTCTCATTGGCATTTTCCTTTCTACGAGTCCTGACCCCCAGAATGCCACCATTCAATCACGGTAGGGCTCGGACTGCTACTTGACACCAACGCTCTCTCCCTCTTCTCCCAGGTTCCTGACCTACACGTGCAGGTCCCACTGGAGCAGACTGCGGGGCATCTTATGATCTCCCTTAGGGTAAGATCGGTAATGATGAGTTTCCCCCCCCTTCGTCACGTGTCCTCTGTTCCTTGGCTATTCTTTACCATTTGTAATCCCTGCATGTTCGACTATTGTTGTCTCCGTCAAGTAGGCACTTACAATTATCATTGCAGGTTTTAATTCTCAAGTTTGAGTTTAATTTTTATTTCCATTCACGAGTATGTCATTTAAGCTAGTTATGTGTGTGGCCTCGCAATATCACGAACATATAAAGCCTTCACTATGTGTTGTTGTGTATTTCCTTTAGGTCACCCGTACTCAGCAGGACTTCTTTGCCTGCTCCTTTATGACCTCATGGCATAAGGTTGTATGATCACTTATTTATTTTTTCACTGTGTAGTACGTCCCACTTAGGTCCTGATGAATTGTCCTCCGGGCATGAAACATGTTGACCATACCAGGGGGTTGTAGGTATCTTGCACAACACTACCTGTAGCAGTTATCTCCCCTCCCACCATTTTAACCAAGGGCGCCAGCCACGCCAATAAAGTTCTTTGTGGACTGACCCACCTTTTTTAATTTTCACCACACTTCTCACGACTACACCTTTTTCTTCCCCGCACACCCGCATGCACCATATGGCAGGGATTAAAGATCTCCGTTAAAGAGCCCCTTTATGGGTGCCCGCCGGACATTGCAGTGCCAGTCCAGCGAGGAGCAAACCCATATAAAGTAAAGTCCACATTTGTAAAGCGCACAATCACCCGTAAGGGTCTCTAGGCGCTGGGGGGCCGTCGGGAAGATTAAGCGAGCTATTGCCCAGAGTCACATGGTGCTGGGCTAACCTGCCGCCGGAGCCGGGGATCGAACCGTGGTCCCCAGATTCCAGCGTCAGTCGCCCTGGCCGCGGCGCCACACCTCTTCCATGATGAAGCATGACATCTAGCTTGCTAGGTGTGTGAGGGTTTTAGTCCCAACTAGGGTATTCCCCTCTTTGGCTTTTGTCTATCTTTCTCTATGCACGCTTCATTTTGACATACTCTAACTTTTCATCACCCCACCTGGGGAACTTTGTACATTACTTTGTGGCTAGTCTCTTGGACACGTACACTGGACCCCATTAAATATTGTCCTTCCTGATTCCCTTTGTTGTTACATATTTTGCACGGGATCTTTCCCGCGGAATCCACTCTAGGCTACCTACAGTACACCCATTACTGTTAGGACCAACTGATCCCCTTTGCTACTGCGGAACATCGGGTTGATCCTCTCCTCCATCTTCAAAGCTCATACAAATTTTCCAGACAGTTCCCACCAAACATGGAGGACGTCCCTGGCTTGAGCTTTGATGAAGACGCTATTGCCGAAGCATTGAGACAGGCTCCCCCACTCTTTGGGGCGGGTGGAGCTTCTTCCTCAAGCACAACTAATAATGACGATTGGACTAGCTTGACAGTATTAAAAAAGGAATGGCTAAGGATCACTGTTCATGGACTGATGATGACCGAATACCTAAGAGCAAACATCGCTCCACAGGGACTCATAGTCAACATCATGCCCAGACTCTTTTTAGAGGATGGGCAATTCAAGATCGATTGGTGCCATGTTTCATGGAAATGCACCAAGGACCTGCTTTTCCTGATAGTCAAAACTGCCAAGAGATTGGCAGATGCCTTACAGGTTAAAATCACAGCCATGGAGGTAGCTATCAGAGGTACACTCACCAAAACACCCTTTACAACCAAATTAGCAGAAATAAATCAAGAAATTGAAGATTTTCTACTCAAGCAAAAAATGACAAAGCTTCAAAAAGAGGTGGATAGATTCGACAAAGAAAAAATCTACCCTTACCTTAAAAACGGATACTCCAACAAAAGATCAACCTACTCCTCTGACGAGAACTCAGATACTGGCAGCCGTAGGGGTTCATCTAGCAGTGACTCTAGCGGGGGTTTCCCCGCTAAGAATAACTGCAATCAATGACGTGGCAATTGGAATCAGGGCTACCAGAATGCACCACAGTTCCATGGTCCACCACAGATGTTGCCTCCTTGGCAATATCCCTTCTATCCCCAGGCACCACCACAATTCTATCCCATGAACCCTCCTTTTTTAGGCAGAGGTTGGGGCAGAGGAAGAGGGCGCAACAGAGGAGGTACGCAGAAAGGAGTACAGTGGCAGGACCAGCAAACCACGACCCCCTCAGTGGAGACAAGGAGCACGACCAGGGGAAGGAGAGTCTGATTGTTAATCTTTCCGAAAGGTCGCTCACCCCCATTGAAAGCAGGGTCCTGGAGAAGGGCCTAGGGTTTGTACCGACACCTATCCCCGATAGCTTTACGGAAATGTGTGAACTGCAACAATTGTTCAGAAAGATACGCTTACGAGCTTTTTTCCATGATAAACCAACCGCAGACAGCACTGATACTGGTTTACGCAAACCATCTACTTTTACCCCCAACGACAGCATGGTTCCCCCTGAGGTCCTAGCCTTTGAAAAGGCTGTTCTCAAAGGTTTGGAAACCATGCCTGTAACTAGCAATTTCAACAATCTGAGTAAGATTGAAAGACAAGCAGTCCAGGATCTATCTAATGACACCTCCATTGTCATTAAACAGGCGGACAAGGGTGGGGCCACTGTGATCCAAAACAGTGGTGATTACGACACTGAGTGCAAACGTCAGTTGGCTAATACGACCCACTACAGACCTCTTAAAACAGACCCTACTAAAAGACTCGCCACATCGATCTCCAGCCTTGTATTGGAAGGAGAAACTAACGGGTGGATCTCTAAGAACGAAGCAGAATTCTTAATAACCACCGACCCTGTGATTGCGTACTTCTACACCCTTCCCAAGATCCAAAAAGGGCAGAGTCCAGTCCCTGGGAGACCTATTGTCTCGGGATTGGCTCTCTTCTCGAACCACTGTCCAAGTTTTGTGACTCCTTTTTACAACCGGTGGTGAGAAAGATACCCTCGTTTCTCCAGGACACGAGGGATGTGCTCCGTCTAATGGACAACATTAATGGGAGGGAGGGTGTTGACCTCCTACTGACATTAGACGTCGAAGCACTGTACACCAGCATCCCCCAACAGGCTACGCTAGACGCAGTCGAGTCCACTTTACTACAGGAAGAATGGCACTCGCCCACACCTATCTCCTTTATATTGGCTTGTGCCACCATAGCCCTAACTGAGAACTTCTTTTAGTACGGTACCCAGCTTTATCACCAAGTCAGCGGGACCTCGATGAGTTCGACATTTGCTCCCAGCTTAGCATGCATCTATATGTCTACCTTCGAAGAGAACATCATCAACTCTCCTAACAATCCCTTCAAAGACAATCTGACTATGTGGCGAAGGTATATAGACGATATTTTCGTACTATGGAAAGGCAACCGTACCACGTGTGAATCTTTCTGCACATGGATCAACCTGCAGAATCCCTTCCTTAGATTTACAAGTACCATATCAGACACCACCATTCCCTTCCTTGACCTCAACATCAGTCTCGACCTTGATGGGTTGAAGACCACTCTGTATCGCAAAGGGACGGATAGGAATAGTCTCCTTCTCTATGGGAGCCATCATCCGAGAGCCTTAAGGGACAACCTGCCTTTCGGGCAGTTCTTGCGAGTACGCAGGAACTGTACTGAGAGGACTGACTTCAACCATGAAGCAAATATCCTACAACACAAACTACAGGATAGAGGGTATCCAGCACGGCTGATACATAACTCTCGCAAACGAGCCTTTAACAACCCTAGAGAGGCACTGTTGGAGTCTAGTCCTAAAGAACCTGATAATGTGATCACTTGTGTGACTTGCTTCACTGGACACTCCAGCCATATCAAGAAAATTATCAATAGACATTGGCACATCCTTAACTCCAGTGATCTTGATATTCCACCACCTCGTTTTGCATTTAAACGAACTTCCAATCTTAAGGATTCTCTCATACACACACGCCCGATGAAACACAACAGCAAGAGTCAAAGCACTTTATGGGGTCAACCCCCAGTGACAGGGCACTTCCCTTGCGGTGGCTGCGTGGTTTGTCCACAAACACGACCCACCAAGGAGATCACACTCACAGAGACTTTCAAGTGGCAGTTACGCAAACACACCAATTGCAACAGTACCAGATGCATTTATCTCATCACTTGCCCCTGCAATAAACATTACCTGGGGATGACTATGAGACCAGTCAAACTCCGCATCATGGAACACAAGAGCAACATCAGGTGTCTTAAAACACATACCAGGCTCTATGAGCATTACACACAGCATGGTCATCTGGCAGATAGCATACGATGGCTAGCCTTAGAGTCCCATCCTCACAGCAAGCACTGTTTAAAATTGAACAAAGATGGGTACATCGCCTTCGACTTGATATTGTTGGCCTCAACGATTCTGTGCCATGGTCGGCACTGTCACGGTAATACCTATCCCTATGGCCCACATTATGAAACTCTTTCTGTGTCAATTCGCCGATACTTTTAAGCCCCACATAGCGGACTTTTTTGTTTCTACTCCTAAGATGGCTGCCACTTTGGGCTTATATACCCATACCCTTGTTTGACATTATGAAACATGGTCTCCTCCAGACCTCCAATACTTTTTAGCCCTATATAGCGGACCGTTTTTTACCCCCAAGATGGCCGCCACTTTGGACGTGCATCGACTGTACCGCATCTGTTTCAGTGGTCGCAAGCCTTACACTTTGACGCATGCGTGACTTCCCGCTGAGGCCCCGCCCCCACGCGGACTCGGCGAGATATGGGCTACTTATACTACACACGAACACCGGGTCGTTGACCAGCTGCTCTGTCCTGACCAGACGGTGGGGGTAGGTGATAGCGGCGCTGACCGCACGCCATCCGGGTAAGTGTGCTTCGACCCGCTCGAAACGGTCTCTGGTTAGGCCGTGGACGGTTGTGCGGATGTTTTGGGAGTGTAACCCACACGCCCATTTGCTCGACGCCTCCAATTGGACACGTGTGTGGCTTCGTTCCCGGTTGCCTCGATGGGTGTTTGGGCCGTTGTTTTGGTGCTGTCTGACTTCTGCCCCCCCTTTGGGTGCGCGGGGTCGGTCTTCGCCGATTCGGGGTCCGGGCGCTCACCTTGACCCGGGGATTACTCTAGCACACTTGACTCACTTGGGCTACTATTGGCGCCCCAGTGGTCGGTCCGATATATTCCCTTCTCATTGGCATTTTCCTTTCTACGAGTCCTGACCCCCAGAATGCCACCATTCAATCACGGTAGGGCTCGGACTGCTACTTGACACCAACGCTCTCTCCCTCTTCTCCCAGGTTCCTGACCTACACGTGCAGGTCCCACTGGAGCAGACTGCGGGGCATCTTATGATCTCCCTTAGGGTAAGATCGGTAATGATGAGTTTCCCCCCCCTTCGTCACGTGTCCTCTGTTCCTTGGCTATTCTTTACCATTTGTAATCCCTGCATGTTAGACTATTGTTGTCTCCGTCAAGTAGGCACTTACAATTATCATTGCAGGTTTTAATTCTCAAGTTTGAGTTTAATTTTTATTTCCATTCACGAGTATGTCATTTAAGCTAGTTATGTGTGTGGCCTCGCAATATCACGAACATATAAAGCCTTCACTATGTGTTGTTGTGTATTTCCTTTAGGTCACCCATACTCAGCAGGACTTCTTTGCCTGCTCCTTTATGACCTCATGGCATAAGGTTGTATGATCACTTATTTATTTTTTCACTGTGTAGTACGTCCCACTTAGGTCCTGATGAATTGCCCTCCGGGCATGAAACATGTTGACCATACCAGGGGGTTGTAGGTATCTTGCACAACACTACCTGTAGCAGTTATCTCCCCTCCCACCATTTTAACCAAGGGCGCCAGCCACGCCAATAAAGTTCTTTGTGGACTGACCCACCTTTTTTAATTTTCACCACACTTCTCACGACTACACCTTTTTCTTCCCCGCACACCCGCATGCACCATATGGCAGGGATTAAAGATCTCCGTTAAAGAGCCCCTTTATGGGTGCCCGCCGGACATTGCAGCGCCAGTCCAGCGAGGAGCAAACCCATATGATGAAGCATGACATCTAGCTTGCTAGGTGTGTGAGGGTTTTAGTCCCAACTAGGGTATTCCCCTCTTTGGCTTTTGTCTATCTTTCTCTATGCACGCTTCATTTTGACATACTCTAACTTTTCATCACCCCACCTGGGGAACTTTGTACATTACTTTGTGGCAAGGTGAGTTAAATGTCTGCTCTTAAAGGAGAGCTTCTGCTGGCAGGCATTGTGCTTGCTCATGTTGACCATGAGTGAGGTGCCCGTCCCTGACCAGCAGAGCCACTGACACTGGAGAAAATGCAAATTCCACCAGCAGGTGCAATGTGGGGCCACTGCACAGAGGCACAGGTTAAGTGGTGATGGCTACGATGTGTAAAGGAGACGATGATTGCAAGGCAAGATGTCCTGCGATGCAGGAGTGCAGAGCACCTTTAGCGTAGTGGAAGGAGGCCCGCCCCCTCAGACAAGTCTCAACACTTGTGCCTCCTGTTTCATTAACAGTTGGGGAGCAAGTCCCCTGTAACCCTTAGGGGTCTGGAAGGTGACGTGTCCCCAAAATTGCAGGCAAGAGGTCCTGCACTGTGGGAATGAAGAGCGCCCCTAGCGAGGTGGATGGAGGGCTGGCCCTCAGGTAAGTCTCAACACAATGTGCCTCATGGCACAGTGAACGTTGGGGGAGTGAATACCCTGAAAATCTTATGGGTCTGGAATGTGACGTGCCTCAAAAATGGCAGGCAAGGTGTCCCAACGCCATACTCCAAGCCGTGCCACACCCAGGACAGCCTCCAATCCCGAGGGGTATGAGCAGGTTCGGGAACCACGGTCATCAGCCCAGAACAGGATAGGTGGACCAGGTCACACCGGGGGCATCAAGTCTCTCCGAGTGTAGTACCCAAATCACACACTCCGGAGGGCCCATGGGGCAAAGCCATGAAATACCTTTCAGAGGCAGAGCAGGTGAGCGTATTATGCAGGGAAGAGGCAAGGGTAGCACTGAGGGCCTCATCCGTCAGAGAACAGGAGGGAGAGATAGTGGACGCAGCAAAAGAACAATTGATGGAAAGAATGCAGAACAATGTAATACATTCACCCCAGTACAGGTGTCATTATGATGTACAGTACTAACAGTATCAAGACAGTTCCTCCTTCATATGTGTTCCAAGTGTCCAATATCCACGTTGTGAGTCTTGACCCTCAACAGCGAGCTAGTCTTTACCAACCAGAAAAGCAGTATCAGTGGTAGAGGGCAGGAGAACACATCTCTGCAATAGGGGTGAGATAGCTGTGACTCTATGCTGTGTAGTTAGGGGAGCGCAGTGAGGCGTGAAGCAACGATTTGACCTCAAGTGTAGGACCCTGTGGTGAGGTCACGGGTGAGTCCCTATAGCGAATGTATGCAGGAAATGGTTCCCAAATTTACCTGGGGCAGGCTAGAGGGGGTAACATGTCCCAGAAATTGAGCAAGTTGTTCCTGGCACTCCGCCGTGTTCCAGGGTCAAGAGGATACAGCAGGGGTGGTCGCCGGCCCCAATAAATGGCCACCCTCCACTTGGCCAAGAGTAGAAGCTTGGCAATAAGGCAGCAGCATCCCACAGTAGGGCCACCGGCAAAAGGGAGAACATGGCCAGTAATCTCGCAAACCAAGGAACACCCCCTCCCAGAACACAGCTACATGGGGGCACTACCACACAAGGTGTAGAAAAGTGGCTTGTGGAGAAAGGCAGTGCCAACCGCGCTGAGTCCTATGCTGAAAAGCTGATTCGGGGTGCAGTAGAGGCAGTGTAAGAACTTAAAATGCACGAGTCGCAGTCTGTAGTTGGGTGACTGTCAGGCTGTCTGGTCACCGCAGTAGGTCCAGTGGGTGTCTGTAAGGTGGGTGCGGGGGGGAGGTCAGTGTCCGATATCCAAGCCGTATGGACTTTAGGTGTGTCAAGTGGTGCGGATGTCTGCATGGTAGAATAGCCTGGTGACTAGTTTGCATGGTGATGGATTGTCAATATATGCTCCAGGGCGTGAAGGGGCGGGGGTGCTGGAAATGTGTTATGTAGGGCACAACAGGTGGCCTGGAGTTGGTGACATAGCAGCATCTCTAAAGCCATGGGGAGCGAAGTAGCAGATGCTGCAAATGGGGGCAGGAATTGGTCCTATGGATAGAGATCAAAGGAGATTACGAGGCTGTGCTCTTCGGCTCGAGCTCTAGCACCCGCATCCATCAGTGCTGGCAGCCTGGGATTACGCCAAAGTGGAATCGAAGGGGTATACATGTAAGGTGGTTTGGCACTATTCCACAGACCACCCCATGCCCATCACACACAGACACCAGTGTCCACTTCACCCTGGAGGCACTGTAGGGTATGTAAAGGGCAGTGTTGAGTGGCTAGGGCGCCTCAGGTCCGCCTCAACCGCCATGTGTGGATGGAACAGCATTGGGTAGAGCCAAAAATACAGAAATTGCACCAGGGTTCTGACGGACCGTAGTTTCCAGGCCAGACAGGGCGCCCATTACTCTAGAGCTGTGAAACTGGATCAGGGTGTGCCTCAAGGCTCCGCCCTGAGTCCCACCCTATTTAATCCATACGTATCCCCAGTGGCAAGTATAGTGGAGGGTTTTGGTATTCGAATTGTGTCATATGCCGATGACACACAGCTGGCTATCTCGCTATCACGGGCGCCTGGGCAGGCTGCATCCAACTATAGAGCGTGCATGCAGGAGCTTGCCTCCTGGATGGCCAACAACTGCCTGAAGTTGAACTGTAGCAAGACGGAGGTGTTCGTGGTGGGGGGAAGCCCGTCTGTGTGGTCATCGGCATGGTGGCCATCTTGCTTAGGCCTAGTCCCTACCCCGTGCTCTCAGGCTAAGAACCTAGGTGTATGGGTGGATTTGAACCTTACATTAGAACCTCAGATCAGACCTGTGGTGGGGACCTGTTTTGGGGTCCTCAAGGGTCTACGCAAAACTATGGACCTTCTTCCTATAGAATCTAGGAGGACGCTGGTGCATGCTCTTGTCACCTCACGATTAGATTACTGCAACATACTGTATCTAGGTGCCACGGTCAAGAGTCTTGACTGGCTGCAGGTGTTGCAAAATGCGGCGGCTCGGTTGGTCCTTAGGCTTCCAAGAAGGGCCGCCTCCAAAAGGGCCTTGGACGCTCTTCACTGGCTTCCTGTCAGGAAGAGAATTGTGTTTAAGGCCCTCTGCACATGCCACCGTATCATTCAAATTATGAACAAAAAAGGGTGCATATGCTGCTACTCAGTTATCCTGAGATTATTTTCTCCAAAACATACGAGTGAAACGCTATGCTTTGTGTTTTATTTATTTTCAATTATTTTATTTGTTTCAATGTTTTATTCGTGGTGCTGTTGTGACCCCGAATGGAAGAACTTTGAACGGATAGTGTTGTCCTTGTATGACAAATCTTAGATACTTCCTGTGCGTAGGATGTACAGGAATATGAAAATAGGCGTCCTTTAGGTCTAGTGTTGTCAGAAAGTCTCCCTGTTGTAGTAATGGGAGTACTTGTTGTAAAGTGATCATGTGAAAATGATCTGATTGAATGTAGTGGTTTAGGGGCCTGAGGTCGAGGATCGGTCTTAATGTCCCGTCCTTTTTGGGTATTAGGAAATACAGGGAGTAGACTCCTGTTTCTTGTTCCTGTAAGGGGACCTCTTGAATAGCATCTTTTTGTAGAAGTGCTAGAACTTCCTGTTGAAGCAGTGTTATGTGTTCTGTGGACATTGGACACTGCCTGGGTGGTATGTTTGGGGGGGTTGCTGTGAGTTCTAGGCAGTAGCCATGTTGGATAATTTGTCTTACCCACCTGTCTGTTGTGATGGAATCCCAGACAGGTAGGAACTGTGATACTCTGCCCCCTACTGGTGTGGAATGTTGTAGGGGAGGCAGAGGGAAGTCACTGTTTGGGAGTGGAAGAGAAGCGGTTGTTGTTGTTAACTCTACCTCTTCCCTTATTGTTGCTGCCTCTGTACCCTCCTCTATAGTAACCTTTATTAGAGGGGGTTTGTGTTTGTATTTTAAAAGATGACGTGTTATCTGCACCGGTCTGCTTGGAGACTCCTCTATAAGAGGAGCAGCGAAAAGAACCTCTAGTCTGGGTAGATTGTAATGCACCCATAGACTTAGCAGTGTCTGTGTCCTTTTTCATCTTTTCTAGCGTAGTATCTACCTCTGGCCCGAACAATTGGTTCTGATTGAAGGGCTGGTTGAGGATGGTAGTTTGCACCTCTGGTTTGAAACCGGAAATGCGTAGCCATGCATGACGCCTGAGGATAACACTGGTGTTAACTGCCCTAGATGCTGTGTCAGCTACGTCTAGTGCGCATTTAATGGAGGCATTTTATATTAGTTTGCCTTCCTGTAAGAGCTCAGCTGCGTGATCTTTGTTTTGATCTGGCAGATGTTCCATTAACTTTTCTAGTTGGTCATAGTGAGCCCTATCGTAGCGTGAGAGTAAGGCTTGTGTATTTGCTATGCGCCAAATGTTTGTTGCTTGTGCAGCAATCTGTTTCCCTGACGCATCAATGATTTTTGATTCTTTGTCGGGGGGGGGGGTGTCCCCAGAAGTCTGGGAATTGGCTCTTTTACGTGCATTTGACACAACTAAAGAGTCCAATGGTAGGTGTCCCTTAATGTAGATAGGATCTGATGGTGCTGGCCTATAATTTTTCTCTATTCTTGGGTTTAGTACCCTACATCTTACTGGGTCTTTAAAAATATCTCAGGCATGTTTAATGACCCCCTTGATCATAGGTAGTATTTGAGTAGATCTCTGTGATTGCTCAAAAGTGTCTAATAGGAAATCCTCCTCAATGGCATCAGAGTGCATTGGAACTCCGTGGTAAAGTGCAGCTCTGTTCAGTAGATGATTAAACCCAATACTATCCTCTGGAGGGGAAGGTTTTGTTGGGTAATACTGAGGATCAGGTATGTCTGGTGCATTATTTGGTTGGAAATTATATGCATCATCCTCCTTGGTATAATCTGGGTTGACATCTTCATCCTCATGTAAGGGATATGTATGTGTATCTGGTACATCATCCCCCCCACCTAAATCATACTCCTCGTCAGTGTGGTGTGATGATGCAGGAGATTGAGCAGGAGAAGTTATAGGCTCAGTATATGGAGTGATAGGAGAGGAAGAAGGTGAAGGAGAGGAAGGGTGCATTGGAGATGTTGCACAATCCTTTTTGGCAGGAACCACAGTTGGAAGTGGTGTGTCTGCTGGCCTTTTCTTGTGTGGAATTGCTTCCACATGTCCAGTTTTTGGATTGATATAGACCTTTTTCTGCTTTGGATCTGGTCTAAATAGTTCTTCCTCTTGTATAGTGCTCTTCGGCGCCGATTTTTTCGGTATTGATAGTGGTTCTTTAGCTTTATTTGCCTTAGGAGGAGTTATTGAGTCCTGTGGCAATTTCTTCGGTGCCGAAGGTTCTTTAGGCTTGTGTGTATCAGGCCTTGTGGTCTTTGGTACCGTTATCGAAGATTTCGGCGTGGAGACAGGTTTTGTTGGTCCTGTTGCGCCGGAGTCTATCTTCCCGTCTTTGTTTTTGGAGCCGGATGGTTTCGGAGTCGAAGCTTTCGGTTCCGTTATTGTTTTTGGTTTCGGCACCGATGCCTGTTTAGGTTTGTGTGCCAAAGAGTCTTTGGGCGCCAAAGGGTGTGTTAGCTTCGGTGCCGAAGAGTCCTTTGGTGTCGAGGGGTTTTTCGGTGCCAATGGAGGAGGTGGAATTGGCATATGTTGTTTTTTCGGTGCCGAGGCACCGGAAGGCGTAGTCTTTTTCCTCGGAGCCGAGCCCGAAGGCGGGGCGTTAGAGGGTAGATTTCGGGCTCGACTGGGCCCCATGGGCGGAGTGCTGACCGTTGCCTTTGGTTTGGGCAGTGTCTGTGGTGCAGGGGCAGAGGTACTCACGGGTTGTCGAGATGGAATCGAGTCGTCCGAGTCCTCTGCTCCCGATATGATCTGGAGATCAGGCGAGTCTTCCTCGGCGACGAGTGGAGCCTCGTCCTCGGAGATACCTTCGAGTGGGTTCTCGTCCTCGGAGACGTCCTGTTCGACGATCTCCTTCTCAAAGATGGCCTCCGGTGCTGGTGCTGATCTCCTCATCTCGTGTCGACGGGCCCTCCGATCCCGAATGGTCTTTTTCGATCGGAAGGAGGCACAGGCTGTGCAGGTCGACGCGTCGTGTTCTGGCGAGAGACAGAGGTTGCAAACCTCGTGATGGTCGCTATGAGGGAATTTTGCTCGACATACCGGGCATCTTTTGAATGGAGTTCTTTCCATGAGGCATAGGCCGTACGGCGCTGATGGGCCCAATGGCCCGCGTTGATGCACCGGGATGTAGCTGGTGATGTCGAAAAGTGTCTTCGATGTCGAAAGTTGTTTGTCTAAAGTTTTACGCTTCAAAAATGCCGAAAAAGTCTTTTCTAGCCGGAGCGGAAAACTTTCATCCGAACCCAGTGGCGGAAAAAAACAATCTGAGGATGGAGTCGATGACCATGCGCAGTATTGTCCAAGGGAGGAGTCACCTATCTCGTGACTACAAAGACTTCTTCCAAGAAGACAACAACAACCTGCAATCATCCAAACCCAACACCAGGTGCCGATCTATTGCTAAATGTACAACCAGCAGCTCATGTGCCTCGAACAAGGCTATTACCGGTCGGTAACGGCCTACCTACATCTGGCCCATAGTGCATAGAGCGCCATATCAGGTGCACATAGGTCTCCCTGTGTGAGTGGTAGCCTTAGGACCTGCCATTTAGTGTGTTACTGCTTGCCCGCCCACACGAGTGCGATTAAGTCAGAGCGTAAGCGGGGCAGTTATTGGGTCGTTAGAGGAATGGGCAAGTTAAGAAAAAGATATAAAAACTTAGGTATGACGGCCATCTTTGCTATTGCAATTTGCCCAGCCCGCTGCAGACAGGACCAAATTAGAATCCCATTGTAGTATCATAGTTAGTCCGCCAGAGCTCTTCCATGTCTCGGTTGATCCAGATCCCCAATTATTACACTGGCTCAACTGCCTACTTGAATGCATATTTCATGGGGAAATGCTGTGTGCCATTGGAAAGGAGAAACAATATTGATTTTGACCAGTTGATCAAAATGCCAGAGAAGCCACCAATGCGGATTATTTCGCGGGTCAGTGGGGCCAGGTTCACCTGCGGATCATGAATATTAAGAGTAATATCCTCAACATACATGGAAACCACCAACCCAATGGAAGTGAAACCCAGACCACGGTGGACATGAGGATGTCTAAATTGTGCCGCCAATGGCTCCATCGCTATGTATGGCGAAGAGGAGGGGCGAGAGTGGGCAACCCCGTCACCCTGTTCCATGGGTCACCTGGAATTGATCAGACAACATTTCATTGAGCTGCACACAGGCTGTGGGCAAGGTGTATAGGAGCTGTATCTGACGAAGTAATCTGGAGCTTAGGCGCTAGTAACGGGAATAGGTAATGCCATTTGAGGGAGTCAAAGACCTTCGTAGCATCGAGGAGGCCACCGACACCCAAGGGTCTAGATGATGCATGGCAGCGAGGATGGTGCGCAGGTTGTGAGAGACAGAGCGGCCCAGGATAAACCTGGACTGATCTGGTCTGACCATCATGGACAGCAACGGAAGAAGATGATTGGCTATGATTTTGGCAAAACTCTTGTTGTCCATGTCAATCATGGACAGCGGCCTATAAAGGTCACAACTTTGTGCCGGTTTATCTGGTTTAATGGTAGTCACTATGACTGCTTCTGTGAGGGAGGGGGCAAAACACCCCTCTCCCGCTACTCCTAGAACATTGCTAAGAAGTGGGTTGTGAGGATCGGGGCAAACATTTTATAGATTGCTGTTGTAAGGTCATCTAGGCATGACGCCTTATTGCCCGGGAGCCCATGTATAACCTGTGTGAGTTCCTCCACTGTAATGGGTGAGTCATGGTACTTTCGGTGAGCGTGGTCCAGCCAGAGGAGCTGTATTTCATCACATTATGACTCTAAATCGCTCTCCGAGGGAACCAGCGAGCCAGTGTATAGCTTGGAATAAAAGGAGGTGATAGTGTCTAATAGGACTGTCGGGGTGGATTGTATGGCTTGGTGCTCGAACAGCAGTTCAACCACATATGTAGAAGCCTGCGGCTTGTGTAATAAGCCAGCAAGCGTCTTGCTGGGGTGATCGGTCTCCCTGCAGCGGCAAGCAGGCATTTCTCTATCTAAATAGTGAGTTTCACCAAGGCCTCCTTGGAAAAATATTCTAATTTGTTCTGGATCTCGGCTAACGTGGCCACGCTGTGGGAGCTGTTCTAGGCTCTGGATCACCAGTTCCAAGAGGGTGAGTCATCACCGTATAGCTTTAAGGACCCAAGATTGCTTTGAAATACACAAGCCGCAGACAACCACCTTAAAGGCCTCCCAGAGCGTGGATGGGTAGTTAACAGAGCCCTCATTATGTTGAAAAACACTAATTGAAGTATGAACCTCTTCGTGGGATGCAGCGTCATGCAGCACTCCAGAGGGAATACACCAAGCAAAAGCACGTTGAGTCAATGGAGGGATCAGAATCTCTAACACAACAGGGGCATGGTCAGAAAGAGTGCGAGGGAGATATGACACATGTGATATCCAGGTCTGAGCATCCAGCAAGACTAACCACTAATCAATCCTGGAGCATGCATTATGGTGAGCTGTAATGCAGGTACCTTCTGTGCTTGCAGCATGCATGTGCCACCAGATGTCTTGTAAGCTGCTGGCTTGTATAATAGTGTTAAGGTTTAGCACAGAACGTGGATGTGGATGTGGCTGTCTGGATGTTCTGAACATGTCTAGTTGATTGTCTAAAGCAACAATAAAATCACCACCCCATACAATGGCCCCAGGTCCAAGCCCAGAGATTAGATGCCAAATCTCAGTGAAAAAATCTGGGTCATCAGTTTTAGGGCCATATACAGTGGCTAATATAACTGGTTGGCGGTGCAGAGTGGCGCAAGAAGCACATATCTGCCATTGTTAGCACAGATGGCTCGGCGCGTCTGCTACTAAAGGCCTTTACACAGTATTATGGCGACCCCTCTAGCATAATTGGAATATAAAGAGGTACGCGTCTCCCCACACCGGTGCTAAGGGCTGAGTGAGGTGTAGTTCCTGAAGGAAACAGATATCAACTTGGTGTTGAGGTATGCGCGAGCTTCCCTGTGGTCATTTAGGGGGTGGATATTATATGTAAGAGGAGGTCATGGCACTGAAAGGAGGGGGCATTGGGGTCGGGCACATCTATATACTGAGGGGTGTTCTCTGTAAGGAGACAGATCGTGCTATGGAACAGAGGGGAGAACAATGCAACTGCAAACAACGAAGACGATCAACAACCTATACCCATCCTAAAAACAAGGTTTAGTAAAACATTCCTACCTTTCATCCCAATAGAAAAGCAGTAAGCCGGTCAGGAAACATCCCTTGAGGTAGAGGAAGGCTGGGCGGACACCCATGTTGATCACACAAGGTGGCCGTATGGGTGGCAATACCCCAGGTGTAGAGGCGGCCTCCGTGCAACAGATGGGCTAACTGAGAGTGGCGGCAGCCCTCCCAAAGAGCGACGGTGTGGGAGTATAGTCTTGTCGCCTTGGCACAGAGGGAGCGCCTGCCGGCAGCCACCACCGGGTATGTTGCCCAGGTGAGCTCACATGTTGACATGTGAGTTTTGACTCATTCATTGTCACCAAGAGGATTGTTCGCGGATTCACATGAAGATCCACCAGGCGAGGCCCGGGCAGCGGTAATGCATCTACTGAAATTCAGGGCATCTATACAAATGTGTGACTTCCCTTCAAACGAGATGCACAATTATGCTGGGTACATGACAGCCTAGGGTATGTCCGCCTTTTGAAGGACCCTTTTAGCTGAAAGAAACTCTTGTCGTGCAGCCTGAACCTATAAGGTGAAATTGGGATACAATAATAGCTCACTACCTTGATAGGCGTTGGTTTACCGTTCACGGGCAAGTCGCAGGATGATGTCATGATCCCTGAAATTCATTAATTTGGCCACAATGGGATGCGGCGGGGCACCCATAGGGGGGCGTGGTGCCAATGATCGGTGCACCTGTTCCACTATGAAAACTGGGGATAGGGCCTTGCCGAAGAGTTCACAGAAAAGAGTTTCCACAAAGTTCTCCATTTTATTAATAGCATTGGATTCTGGGAGGCCAATGATCCGGAGGTTGCTCTAGCACGAGGGCACCTCCAAGTCTTCTTTTTTTGCCTTAATAACCTCCAGGACCTTTTCCATTCTCAGCAAGTGCTCTTTGGACTCAGCTTGGGCATCATCTGCATTTGATACCCTAGTCTCTAAATGGTCAAGTTTGGTCTCATGCTTGTCTACGTGTTGTTTCATATGGTCCAAACGGGAGGTGAGGCTATTCAACTTGGCAACAATAGATTTTAGACTGGATTTCACCTCGATCACAAGTTCCTTGAGATCAACATCTGGTGGAGTTTCACCTCCAGAGCAAATGGAGGCATCATCTGGTAGAGGTTCTTGCTTGGCAAGGTGAGTTAAATGTCTGCTCTTAAAGGAGAGCTTCTGCTGGCAGGCATTGTGCTTGCTCATGTTGACCATGAGTGAGGTGCCCGTCCCTGACCAGCAGAGCCACTGACACTGGAGAAAATGCAAATTCCACCAGCAGGTGCAATGTGGGGCCACTGCACAGAGGCACAGGTTAAGTTAAGGTTAAGCCACTTTGGGCTTATATACCCATACCCTTGTTTGACATTATGAAACATGGTCTCCTCCAGACCTCCAATACTTTTTAGCCCTATATAGCGGACCGTTTTTTACCCCCAAGATGGCCGCCACTTTGGACGTGCATCGACTGTACCGCATCTGTTTCAGTGGTCGCAAGCCTTACACTTTGACGCATGCGTGACTTCCCGCTGAGGCCCCGCCCCCACGCGGACTCGGCGAGATATGGGCTACTTATACTACACACGAACACCGGGTCGTTGACCAGCTGCTCTGTCCTGACCAGACGGTGGGGGTAGGTGATAGCGGCGCTGACCGCACGCCATCCGGGTAAGTGTGCTTCGACCCGCTCGAAACGGTCTCTGGTTAGGCCGTGGACGGTTGTGCGGATGTTTTGGGAGTGTAACCCACACGCCCATTTGCTCGACGCCTCCAATTGGACACGTGTGTGGCTTCGTTCCCGGTTGCCTCGATGGGTGTTTGGGCCGTTGTTTTGGTGCTGTCTGACTTCTGCCCCCCCTTTGGGTGCGCAGGGTCGGTCTTCGCCGATTCGGGGTCCGGGCGCTCACCTTGACCCCGGGGATTACTCTAGCACACTTGACTCACTTGGGCTACTATTGGCGCCCCAGTGGTCGGTCCGGTATATTCCCTTCTCATTGGCATTTTCCTTTCTACGAGTCCTGACCCCCAGAATGCCACCATTCAATCACGGTAGGGCTCGGACTGCTACTTGACACCAACGCTCTCTCCCTCTTCTCCCAGGTTCCTGACCTACACGTGCAGGTCCCACTGGAGCAGACTGCGGGGCATCTTATGATCTCCCTTAGGGTAAGATCGGTAATGATGAGTTTCCCCCCCCTTCGTCACGTGTCCTCTGTTCCTTGGCTATTCTTTACCATTTGTAATCCCTGCATGTTCGACTATTGTTGTCTCCGTCAAGTAGGCACTTACAATTATCATTGCAGGTTTTAATTCTCAAGTTTGAGTTTAATTTTTATTTCCATTCACGAGTATGTCATTTAAGCTAGTTATGTGTGTGGCCTCGCAATATCACGAACATATAAAGCCTTCACTATGTGTTGTTGTGTATTTCCTTTAGGTCACCCGTACTCAGCAGGACTTCTTTGCCTGCTCCTTTATGACCTCATGGCATAAGGTTGTATGATCACTTATTTATTTTTTCACTGTGTAGGAAATTCCCCCACTTAGGTCCTGATGAATTGCCTCCGGGCATGAAACATGTTGACCATACCAGGGGGTTGTAGGTATCTTGCACAACACTACCTGTAGCAGTTATCTCCCCTCCCACCATTTTAACCAAGGGCGCCAGCCACGCCAATAAAGTTCTTTGTGGACTGACCCACCTTTTTTAATTTTCACCACACTTCTCACGACTACACCTTTTTCTTCCCGGACACCCCCATGCACCATATGGCAGGGATTAAAGATCTCCGTTAAAGAGCCCCTTTATGGGTGCCCGCCGGACATTGCAGTGCCAGTCCAGCGAGGAGCAAACCCATATAAAGTAAAGTCCACATTTGTAAAGGCGCACAATCACCCGTAAGGGTCTCTAGGCGCTGGGGGGCCGTCGGGAAGATTAAGCGAGCTATTGCCCAGAGTCACATGGTGCTGGGCTAACCTGCCGCCGGAGCCGGGGGATCGAACCGTGGTCCCCAGATTCCAGCGTCAGTCGCCCTGGCCGCGGCGCCACACCTCTTCCATGATGAAGCATGACATCTAGCTTGCTAGGTGTGTGAGGGTTTTAGTCCCAACCTAGGGTATTCCCCTCTTTGGCTTTTGTCTATCTTTCTCTATGCACGCTTCATTTTGACATACTCTAACTTTTCATCACCCCACCTGGGGAACTTTGTACATTACTTTGTGGCTAGTCTCTTGGACACGTACACTGGACCCCAATTAAATATTGTCCTTCCTGATTCCCTTTGTTGTTACATATTTTGCACGGGATCTTTCCCCGCGCATTCCACTCTAGGCTACCTACAGTACACCCATTACTGTTAGGACCAACTGATCCCTTTGCTACTGCGGAACATCGGGTTGATCCTCTCCTCCATCTTCAAAGCTCATACAAATTTTCCAGACAGTTCCCCACCAAACATGGAGGACGTCCCTGCGTTGAGCTTTGATGAAGACGCTATTGCCGAAGCATTGAGACAGGCT